>NC_141876.1:103917500-105167500 GCF_056163025.1 Triticum urartu
CTCACCAACAATTGCTCTTGCAACAATTGCTATCGCATAGCGATAAAGTAAAGCAATTATTGGGCACTTGCATCTTATGCAATAGAGAGACAACCATAAGGATTTTGCCAATTGCCGATAACTTCAACAAAACATGATCATCTCATACAACAACTTATATACCATCACATCTTGACCATATCACACCACAACATGCCCTGCAAAAACAAGTTAGACATCCTCTACTTTGTTGTTGCAAGTTTTACGTGGCTGCTACTGGGCTTAGCAAGAACCGTTCTTACCTAGGCATCAAGTTGTTGCTGTTTTAACCTTCGCAAGGACCGGGCGTAGCCGCACTCGGTTCAACTAAAGTTGGAGAAACTGACACCCGCGAGCCACCTGTGTGCAAAGCACGTCGGTAGAACCAGTCTCGCGTAAGCGTACGCGTAATGTCGGTCCGGGCCGCTTCATCCAACAATACCACCGAACCAAATTATGACATGCTGGTAAGCAGTATGACTTATATCGCCCACAACTCACTTGTGTTCTACTCGTGCACAACATCAACGCATAAAACCTAGGCTCTGATACCACTATTGGGGAATGTAGTAATTTCAAAATTTTCCTACGCACACGCAAGATCATGGTGATTCATAGCAATGAGAGGGGAGAGTGTTGTCTACGCACCCTCGTAGACTGACAGCGGAAGCGTTATGACAACGCGGTTGATGTAGTCGTACGTCTTCACGGCCCGATCGATCAAGCACCGAAACTACGGCACCTCCGAGTTCTAGCACACGTTCAGCTCGATGACGATCCCCAGACTCCGATCTGGCAAAGTGTCGGGGAAGAGTTCCGTCAGCACGACGGCGTGGTGACGATCTTGATGTTCAACTATCGCAGGGCTTCGCCTAAGCACCACTACAATATTATCGAGGAGTATGGTGGAAGGGGCACCGCACACGGCTAAGAAAACGATCATGAGGATCAACTTGTGTGTCTAGGGGTGCCCCCTGCCCCCGTATATAAAGGAGCAAGGGGAGGAGGCCGGACGGCCCTATTGGCACGCCAAGGAGGAGTCCTCCTCCTAGTAGGAGTAGGACTCCTACTAGGAGGGGGAAAGGAAGTGGGGAGGGAGAAGGAAAGGGGGGCGCCGCCCCCCCTCTCCTAGTCCAATTCGGACCAAGGGGAAGGAGGCGCGCGGCCCACCTTGGCTGCCCTTCTCTATCTCCACTAAGGCCCATATGGCCCATTACTTCTCCCGGGGGGGTTCCCGTAACCCTCCGGTACTCCGGTTTTCTCCGAAATCACCCGGAACACTTCCGGTGTCCGAATATAGCCGTCCAATATATCAATCTTTATGTCTCGACCATTTCAAGACTCCTCGTTATGTCCGTGATCACATTCGGGACTCCGAACTAACTTTGGTACATCAAAACTCATAAACTCATAATATAACTGTCATCGAAACCTTAAGCGTGCGGACCCTACGGGTTCGAGAACAATGTAGACATGACCAAGACATGTCTCCGGTCAATAACCAATAGCGGAAACTGGATGCTCATATTGTCTCCCACATATTCTACGAAGATCTTTTATCGGTCAGACCGCATAACAACATACGTTGTTCCCTTTGTCATCGGTATGTTACTTGCCCGAGATTCGATCGCCGGTATCTCAATACCTAGTTCAATCTCGTTACCGACAAGTCTCTTTACTCGTTTCGTAATACATCATCTCCCAACTAACTCATTAGTTGCAATGCTTGCAAGGCTTATGTGATGTGCATTACCGAGAGGGCCCAGAGATACCTCTCTGACAATCGGAGTGACAAATCCTAATCTCGAAATACGCCAACCCAACATGTACCTTTGGAGACACCTGTAGAGCTCCTTTATAATCACCCAGTTACGTTGTGACGTTTGGTAGCACACAAAGTGTTCCTCAGGCAAACGGAGTTGCATAATCTCATAGTCATAGGAATATGTATAAGTCATGAATAAAGCAATAGCAACATACTAAACGATCGGGTGCTAAGCTAATGGAATGGGTCATGTCAATCACATCATTCTCCTAATGATGTGATCCCGTTAATCAAATGACAACACATGTCTATGATTAGGAAACATAACCATCTTCAATCAACGAGCTAGTCAAGTAGAGGCATACTAGTGACGTTTATTTTGTCTATGTATTCACACATGTATTATGTTTCCGGTTAATACAATTCTAGCATGAATAATAAACATTTATAATGAAATAAGGAAATAAATAATAACTTTATTATTGCCTCTAGGGCATATTTCCTTCAATTTTAGCTTGCGGGGATAGATATGAGCTTAAGAGGTTATTATTTAAATGGAACAAAGAATCACTTAGAGATAAAATGAAAACCGACCCTGATTTTGCTACTTCACCTATTTGTGTTCCTGATAAGGACTATGAATTCTCTGTTGATCCTAATATAATTACTTTGGTTGAATCTGATCCATTTAATGGCTATGAATCTGAAATTGTTGTGGAACATCTTACTAAGTTAAATGATATAGCTGCCCTGTTCACTAATGATGAGAGATCGTGTTACTTCTATATACTCAAAATATTTCCGTTCTCATTAAAGGGTGATGCTAAGATATGGTTTAACTCTCTTGATCCTGGTTGTGTGCGTAGTCCCCAGCATATGATTTATAACTTCTCTGCTAAATATTTCCTTGCTCATAAGAAACAAGCTGCTTTGAGGGAAATATACAACTTCGTGCAAATTAAAGAAGAGAGTCTCCCACAAGCTTGGGGGAGGCTTCTCAAGTTACTTAATGCTTTGCATGATCATCCTCTTAAGAAACCTTAAATACTTGATATCTTTTATAATGGACTAACCGATGCTTCTAGAGATTACCTGGATAGTTGTGTTGGTTCTCTTTTCAGGGAAAGAACACCAGATGAAGCTGAAATTCTATGGAATAATATGTTGACAAATGAAAATAATTGGGCACCTCCTGAGCCAGCTCCTGCTCCAATTACTGAGTCCATTCCTAAACCAACTCCGAAGAAGAGAGGTGTTCTATTCCTCAGTCCCGAAGATATGCAAGAGGCAAATAAATCTATGAAAGAAAAAAGGTATTAAAGCTCAAGATGTTAAGAATTTACGTCCTATTGAAGAAACACATGGTCTTAATATACCGCCTGTTGAAGAAACATATGATCTCAATTCTTTATTTATTGAAGAACCTCCTAATCCCGATATCCCGACACAGGTAGTAAAGGTAAATTCTCTCTACAGATATGATAAAGCTGAAGTTCCTCCTACTAAAATTGCTAGTCAGTGCTTGGATGAGTTTGATAATTTTATGTGGAAGCAAGACGACTTCAATGCTTACTTTGGTAGACAATTAAAAGAAAATGCTTATATGATTAGACGCTTGGGTGATTATATGGCTAATATTAAAGGTGAACTTAAACTTGTTAGCAAACATGCTTCTATGGTTACCACTCAAGTAGAACAAGTACTTAAGGCTCAAAAAGAAGTGCTTGATGAAATGAATAGTAAGAAAAATGATTATGCTGTTAGAGTGGCTACTAGAACTGGTAGAATGACTCAGGAACCTTTGTATCCTGAAGGCCACCCTAAGAGAATCGAGCAAGATTCTCAGAGAAATAATATTGATGTTCCTAGTTCTTCTAAAAAGAAGAAGAAGAAAAATGATATAACTGTGCAAACTTCTAGTGAACCTATTGCTGAACCACCTGATAATCCAAATGATATCTCTATGTCTGATGATGAAACACAATCTGGTAATGAACATGAACCTACTGAAAATATTAATGATGATGTTCATGATGATGCTCAACCTAGTAATGATAATGATGTAGAAATTGAACCTGCTGTTGATCTTGATAACCCACAATCAAAGAATCAACGTTATGATAAAAGAGGCTTTGTTGCTAGGAAACATGGTAAAGAAAGGGAACCTTGGGTTCAGAAACCCATGCCTTTTCCTCCAAAACCATCCAAGAAAAAGGATGATGAGGATTTTGAGCGCTTTGCTGAAATGATTAGGCCTATCTTTTTGCGTATGCGATTAACTGATGTGCTCAAAACAAATCCTTATGCTAAATATATGAAGGATATCATTACTAATAAAAGAAAGATACCGGAAGCTGAGATTTCCACCATGCTTGCTAATTATACTTTTAAGGGTGGAATACCAAAGAAACTTGGAGACCCCGGAGTACCTACTATACCTTGCTCCATTAAAAGAAATTATATTAAAACTGCTTTATGTGATCTTGGAGCCGGTGTTAGTGTTATGCCTCTCTCTTTATATCATAGACTTGACTTGAATAAGTTGATACCCACCAAAATATCTTTGCAAATGGCTGATAAATCAACTGCTATACCTGTCGGTATTTGTGAGGTTATGCCTGTTGTGGTTGCAAACGTTACTATTTCAACGGACTTTGTTATTCTTGATATTCCCGAGGATGATAGTATGTCTATTATTCTTGGAAGGCCTTTTCTTAATACTGCAGGAGCTGTTATTGATGGCAATAAAGGCAATGTCACTTTTCATGTTAATGGTAATGAGCATATGGTACACTTTCCGAGGAAACAACCTCAAGTTCATAGTATCAACTCCATTATAAAGATTCCATCGATTATAATTGGAGGTTTTGAATTTCCTCTTCCTACTGTCAAAAAGAAATATGATATACTTATTATTGGGGATGTGCATATCCCCGTTGAGGTAACTTAGTTTTATTCGAAATTTCTCCGGTTTCATGATTATTGGAATGAGTTTGTTAACAAGACTTGATCAACCTTGTTAGTGGATTCTTTTTGATGAGCATGAGATGGATGAAACTAGAAGCACAAACTTCTGTACGCTCTCTATACTTTCTGTTAATTAGTAGAAATAAAGTAAAAATAGTATTTTTCTGTCTATTTCCTGACTTATCCGTGCAATATAAAAATATCCCAAAAATAAAAGTCCTCATAATGACATGCCAATTTAATATGATTTTTTCGGGAATATTTGAGGATTTATTGTGCAAAAATTACCGCGGGAGGAGCTGCCACCTGGCCATGAGGGTGGTGCCCCCCCCCCTCTAGGGCGCGCCCCCTGCCTCGTGGGCCCACGGTGGCCCTCCTCCACTTATCCCAGCACACATCTTCTTCCTCTGTCTCACACAAACCCGAAAAACCAACTCAAGCACGAGTTCCAGCCACTTTTGCTGTGATTTTCGATCTCCTTGCTCAAAGCACATCTCGCAAAACTGCTTGGGGAGATTGATCCTTGGTATGTGACTCCTCCATTGGTCCAATTAGTTTTTGTTCTAGTGCTTTGTTCTTTGCAAATTTGTGCTGCATAGGTGACCATGTTCTTGAGCTTGCATGTCAAATTTATATGGTTCCAAGTAGTTCTAATGCTTGATTTAGGCTCTAGGCACTTGTAGGAGTAGTTGCTATCAGTTTTATTGAAGTTGGTTCACTTTTGTTTGAAGTTACTAAAAATTTCAGATTATTTCAGAAAAATAATGAGGAGACTTTTGAGGGGTTCATCGAGCCGAAGCTCAAAGGATAAACAAAATGAAGAAGCTCAGAGGCCTAAATATAATTTGCCTCGTACCGCGGAGATCCGGCCGTGTGAATGGCCTTCTGATAATTTCTTGAGAGAGGCCGGGATTTATGAGGATTTCTATTCATTGATTAAGAATGCTGGCCTCACTAACTTCGTCCGCGACCAACGTCCACAGTATCTCTTACTCACAAATACTTTTGTGCAAAACTTCTACTTTTTCCCTAAAGAGTCACCTCCTTCAGTAGAGTTTCATTTATATGACGTTGTGAAGAAAATGCCATTGTCTGAATTTTGCGCAGTCTGCAACATACCTCCTGATGGTATCTTAGAGAAACCACCTCGTAAAGAGTTGGAACCATTTATTAACCTTATCTCTGTGGGAGAAACCGGGAAGGTTTCTGATGCAAGAATCACTAGCATACATTTTCCTGTGTTACGCTATTTTGCTTTATTTGCTAGTCGATGCTTGATTGGTCGTGGGAACTGTGGGAACCTTAGTGTTCCTGATATTATTATTCGGTTCCATGGTTTATACCGCGACAACACTGTCAGTATGGGCGGAATTATTGCTAGGAGGTTGAGTCTGAACCATACTAAAGGCCCCATCTTTGGAGGCATTTATGCTTCTCGCCTTGCTGCACACTTTAACATAGCTATTAGGCATTATGAGAAAGAAGAAAAATTGTTGCCTAATGCTTACCTAGACTATAAGAGCATGATAGCTCATGATTTTCTTGTTAAGGACAGGAATGGAGAGCTCAAATATAAGTTATACTTTGATAAACATTATCCTGAAACTATTACGTTGCCTGCTCCTTCTTTGTTTAATTTTGTAGGACCCTACCTCGTTACGTGGGCTGCTGTCCAAGCTTACAAGAATCCTGCACTAGCCCCGGAACAGGAATCACAAGATGAGCCTCCACGACAATCTGTTTATTCTTGGGATCCAGAGATGACTGTCAGCAAGTGGCAGTCAGAGTCTTCTTCTTCATCACAGTATGATCCCAACTATTCCTCGTCGCAATACGACCCCGGCTACACCTACGGGTATCCGCAAGGCTATCCCTGGCAATAGACTAACTTAGGCCAAAAGCCTAAGCTTGGGGGAGTACGTATTTCTCACCGACATTACATTTATGCTCACACACACTCATTACTAGATGTCGGTGCTCATACTCTTTCACTGTAATATCCATGCTAGTTTATTTTGTTTTTCCTGCTTTCTTCTTGTGTGTTTGTTAAACCTTAAGAAAAACCAAAAAAATTAGTAGTAGTTTATTTTTCTGCCGTAGTAATAATAATTAAAAAGAAAACCCAAAAATATTTCCCGTTCTTCTTTTTCTTGTTGGGAGCTTTTCCGTGTAAATAGTTTTATTTCTTTTCTTTTCTTTGGGGGTCAGTAGGAGAAGACCATAATTAAATTGTTGAAGTGGCTCTTATATGCACTATTGATTTAACCAAGAGCCCATATTGCCTTGTCTTCTCCTGTTTATTGAATGCTCGCAGATTCCAGCTTAGTCCAATGCGCGTACACTCTTATTATTATTCACACCGTTCGGTCGTGCAAGTGAAAGACAATTATGATGATATATGATGGACTGACTCAGATGAGAAAAGCTGGTACGAACTCGACCTCTTTTGTTTTTGTAAATATGATGAGCCCCTCGTTCTTGATTCAGCTTATTATGAATAAACATGTTTGCAATGACAATTAAAGATCATAGTTTCTTGTGCCATGCTTGATTAGCTATGAGTTATAATGGTTTACCTTGTGTAACAACATGCTATTGAGATGATTATGATGTGGTATGATGGGGTGGTATCCTCCTTTGAATGATTTAAGTGACTTGACTTGGCACATGTTCACGCATGTAGTTGAAACAAATCAACATAGCCTTCACGATATTTATGTTCATGGTGGATTATATCCTACTCATGCTTGCATCCAATGTTTCTTAATTTTAATTCATGTACATGGTTGTTGTCGCTCTCTAGTTGGTCGCTTCCCAGTCTTTTGCTAGCCTCCACTTGTAGTAAGCGGGAATACTGCTTGTGCATCCAATCCATTAAACCCCAAAGTTATTCCAGATGAGTCCACCATACCTTCCTATATGCGGTATCTACCTGCCGTTCCAAGTAAATTTGTATGTGCCAAACTCTAAACCTTCAAATAAACATTCTGTTTCGTATGCTCGAATAGCTCATGTATCAACCAAGGCTGTCCTTATCTTCCGTGTTAGGCAGGTTATTCTCAAGAGGAGTGGACTCCGCTCCTCAATCACGAGAAAATGGCTGGTCACCGGGATGCCCAGTCCCATGCTTTATGCAAACTAAATCAAAATTAATTGCAAACAAAACTCCCCCTGGGACCTGATGTATGTTGGAGACACTCGTTGTTTCGAGCAAGTCATGGATTGATGCTTGTTGGTGGAGGGGGAGTATAAACTTTACCATTCTGTTTGGGAACTGCCTATAATGTGTTTAGCATGGAAGATATTGCCATCTCTTAGTTGTTACGTTGACAATGAAAGTATACCACTCAAAATACAATTTATCTCTATTTCAAAACCGAGCTCTGGCACCTCTATAAATCCCTGCTTCCCTCTGCGAAGGGCCTATCCATTTACTTTTATGTTGAGTCATCACCCTCTTATTAAAAAGCACTAGCTAGAGAGCACAACTGTCATTTGCATTCATCACTATTAATCTATGTTGGGTGTGACTATGATTGGATCTCTTTTACCATGAATTACAATGTCTAGTCAGTCCTTGATCTTTAAAGGTGCTCTGCATTTATGTTTTGCGGTCTCAGAAAGGGCTAGCGAGATACCATCTTGTTATATCATATTATGATTGTTTTGAGAAAGTGTTGTCATCCGAGATTTATTATTATGGCTTGCTAGTTGATTATGTCATTGATATGAGTAATCATGAGACCTGAGAATTATTGCAAATGTGGTTAGTTATAATCTTTGCTGAAAACCTGAATGCTAGCTTGACATATTTACAACAACAAGAGCAAACAGAGTTTGTAAAAGTTTTTATTTCTTTCTTTCAGTTTGTCAACTGAATTTCTTGAGGACAAGCAAGGGTTTAAGCTTAGGGGAGTTGATACATCTCCGTCGTATCTACTTTTCCAAACATTTTTGCCCTTGTTTTGGACTCTAACTTGTATGATTTGAATGGAACTAACCCGGACTGACATTGTTTTCAGCAGAATTGCCATGATGTTGTTTTATGTGCAGAAAACAAATATTCTCGGAATGACCTGAAACTCCACGGAACATCTTAGAAAAAATAATAAAAAATCCTCGCCAAAGATGAAGACCAGGGGGCCCACACCCTGTCAATGAGGGTGGGGGCGTGCCCCCCCTCTAGGGCGCGCCCCTACCTCGTGGGCCCCCTGGATGCCCTCCGACGCCAACTCCAACTCTATATATTTGCTTTCGGAGAGAAAACAATCAGAGAGAAGAATATCATCACGTTTTACGATATGTAGCCCCCACCAAGCCCTAAAACCTCTCGGGAGGGCTGATCTGGAGTCCGTTCGGGGATCTGGAGAGGGGGATTCGTCGCCGTCGTCATCATCAACCATCCTCCATCATCAATTTCATGATGTTCACCGCCGTGCGTGAGTAATTCCAGCATAGGCTTGCTGGACGGTGATGGGTTGGATGAGATTTATCATGTAATCGAGTTAGTTTTGTTAGGGTTTGATCCCTAGTATCCACTATGTTCTGAGATTGATGTTGTTATGACTTTGCTATGCTTAATGCTTGTCACTAGGGCCTGAGTGCCATGATTTCAGATCTGAACCTATTATGTTTTCATGAGTATATGTGAGTTCTTGATCCTATGTTGCAAGTCTATAGTCACCTACTATGTGTTATGATCCGGCAACCCCGAAGTGACAATAATCGGGACCACTCCCGGTGATGACCATAGTTTGAGGAGTTCATGTATTCACTTTGTGCTAATGCTTTGTTCCGGTTCTCTATTAAAAGGAGGCCTTAATATTCCTTAGTTTCCAATAAGACCCCGCTGCCACGGGAGGGTAGGACAAAAGATGTCATGTAAGTTCTTTTCCATAAGTACGTATGACTATATACGGAATACATGCCTACATTACATTGATGAATTGGAGCTAGTTTTGTGTCACCCTATGTTATGACTGTTACATGATGAACCGCATCCGGCAGAATTATCCATCACCGATCCGATGCCTACGAGTTTTCCATATACTGGTTCTCGCTTATTTACTTTCCCATTGCTACTGTTACAATCACTACAAAATACCAAAAACATTACTTTTGCTGTCTTTACTTTTGTTGCCGCTACCACCACTATCATATTACTTTGCTTCTAAACACTTCGCTGCAGATACTAAGTTTCCAGGTGTGGTTGAATTGACAACTCAGCTGCTAATACTTGAGAATATTCTTTGGCTCCCCTTGTGTCGAATCAATAAATTTGGGTTGAATACTCTACCCTCGAAAGCTGTTGCAATCCCCTATAGTTGTGGGTTATCATGAGCCAAAGAATATTCTCAAGTATTAGCAGCTGAATTGTCAATTCAACCACACCTGAAAACTTAATATCTGCAACAAAGTATTTAGTAGCAAAGTAATATGATAGTAGTGGTAACGGTAGTAAAAGTAATGTTTTTCGTATTTTGTAGTGATGATAGCAATAGCAACGGAAAAGTACATAAGCGAAGAACAATATATGGAAAGCTCGTAGGAAATGGATCAGTGATGGAGAATTATGCCGGATGCAGTTCATCATGTAACAGTCATAACGAGGGTGACACAGAACTAGCTCCAATTCATCAATGTAATGTAGGCATGTATTCCAAATATAGTCATACGTGCTTATGGAAAAGAACTTGAATGACATCTTTTGTCCTACCCTCCCGTGGAAGCGGGGTCCTAGCGGAAACTAATGGATATTAAGGCCTCCTTTTAATAGAGTACCGGACCAAAGCATTAACACATAGTGAATACATGAAGTCCTCAAACTACATCATCACCGGTAAGTATCCCGATTATTGTCACTTCGGGGTTAACGGATCATAACACATAATAGGTGATTATAGACTTGCAAGATAGGATCAAGAACTCTCATATATTGATGAAAACATAATAGGTTCAGATCTGAAATCATGGCACTCGGGCCCTAGTGACAAGCATTAAGCATAGCAAAGTCATAACAACATCAATCTCAGAACATAGTGGATACTAGGGATCAAACCCTAACAAAACTAACTCGATTACATGATAAATCTCATCCAACCCATCACTGTCCAGCAAGCCTACGATGGAATTACTCACGCACGGCGATGAGCATCATGAAATTGGTGATGGAGGAAGGTTGATGATGACGATGGCGACGGATTCCCCTCTCCGGAGCCCTGATCGGACTCCAGATCAGCCCTACCGAGAGGTTTTAGGGCTTGGCGGCGGCTTCGTATCATTAAACGCTATGAATCCTTCTTCTTTATTTTTTTTCTCCCCGAAAGAAAATATATAGAGTTGGAGTCGAGGTCGGAGGAGCTCCAAGGGGCCCACGAGGTAAGGGGGCGCGCCCGAGGGGGGCAGGCACGCCCCCACCCTCGTGGCTAGGGTGTGGGCCCCCTGGTCTTCATCTTTTGCAAGGATTTTTATTATTTCCCAAAATATGTTCCGTGAAGTTTCAAGTCATTCCGAGAACTTTTGTTTCTGCACATAAATAACACCATGGCAATTCTACTGAAAACAGCGTCAGTCCGGGTTAGTTTCATTCAAATCATGCAAGTTAGAGTCCAAAACAAGGGCAAGAGTGTTTGGAAAAGTAGATACGACGGAGACGTATCAGCGCCCCTTACCAATCAACATTGTACACCGCCATTAGCGCCACGAACATCCATGTGTGATGTCACGGTAGACGAAAATGACCCATCGCGCCACACGCGACACCGTCGCCATGACTGCATATACACCAATGCATCTACAGATGCGCCACCACGCGTTGTGATCTCCTTGTCACGGGTTGAGGGGCCCCTTCCCCGTCGCAGTGACCGACAAAGGTCGCTGCCGACAACACTACCCACACAAGAATCTGCCACCATCGTCTGTGCATCTATGACAAACGGAGACCACTACCACTGCCACTATCGCCACATCTCGTGGGGCCTACCAATGCATGTATGCCTCCACGGTCATCCGCTTGTGCATGTACTCCGCTGCGGGGATGACCACCAGCTGTGCCCCATGCCACACCTGGATCTCGGTCAACAACACGACCGTGGCCAGTGCTTCATGCCAGTGCATCCACTATCGACACCTCAAGGCAGATACCCCTTGTGCCGCCATCAAGCGTGCACATCTGCCTGCTGCGCTAGCACCGCCCGGCGACGCCCTTGTGCTCTGTCTTGTCTTCTCCTCCATGAAGGTCCGCATGTCCTCAATGGAGATGACCACTACTACCTTAGAGCAACTCCAATGGGCCGACCCAAATGGACGCGTGCTTTGTCAGCTTTTTGTTCGTTTGGGTCGGCCAGGCGGACGTGCGCGTTCACATTTTAAAATGGGTCGGTTTGACCGTCCATCGGGGAGGCCGACCCAAATGTGCTGGTGTGGAAAATAAATAATAAGTTACACGAAATAAACATAATTAAACATAAGTGGCTGGTCAAACGCCAACCAAAGTCCACTTAGACCTAATTAAACATTAAATAAAACATTAAAAAAGTCTGCGCCCGTCTGCTGCCGCCCCACACGTTGCCCTACACGTGGCCGGCCTTGCCCTTGCCCTTGCCGCCGACGCCGCCGTCATCGGTGAGGTCGATGAAGACCGGAGCAGGGCGAGCCCACCCGAATGCCGCCTGGTACGCTGCCAGGGCAGCTTCCTCCGGTGTCTGATAGGGTTGGCGGCATTGCGGCTAGCCGCGCGCGCTCCTCCTCCTCGTCCTTGAGCCGGAGCGCCTCCGCGTCACGTTAGAGCATGGCCTCGTAGCGCATCTGCTCCTCGCCGTCGGCTTGATCCTGGCGGAGCCAGTTCTCCTTCCAGCGCTCGAGGTGGGCCGCATCCTGCTTCAGCGTCGCGGCGAAGTGGACGGGAGGCGCGCTCACCCACTCGTGGTACTGGCCCGTCCACGAGTAGGCCTCCTTTGGCCAAGTGGGTGGAGGCGGGGAGCGCTTCTGCGTCGGCTCTGGCTCCGGCTTGGGATGGATGGGCGGCGATGGTGGCGGTGGCGGCACGAAGAGTGGGGTGTGGACAGAGTCCCCCGCCGCGGACAGGGCAATGGCTTGCTCCAGCCCATCCTAGTGCGCGTCCTCCTCGAGGCGGCTAGCCTCCAGTGCGTGCTGCAGGGCCTCCTCCAGGACGGCTTGGTACTCCGCCTACGCCTCCATTTCCTCTGGCTCTACCTGCGAGGGCGGCGGTGGGAACAGCGGTGGGACGGCGTCGACACCCGAGCGTCGTTGCTCCTCGTGTTCTAGGGCAAACCACGCCTCCCATTTGGAGGAGTCGGCGGTGTACTCTGGCAGCCGACGTTGCTCCGACGTGAGCTGTGCGCGGCGCCTGCGCACCTCGTCGTCGTGCACCCGCTGGCTTCGCGGAACCGCCGGCACCGGGATCCGCTGCGGATCCAGATGCCAATGGTGCGGCAGCGCCACATCGGGGTACGGCAGCGGCTGCCTGTACTCCCAGTGCCACCGTGCTTGGTGCACCGGGATGTGCAGGCGCCGGCGACCAGGGCAAAAACGCGACGCCGCCAGAGGAGGAGGGGAGGGGGAGCACGGGAGGACGAGGCAGCAGGGGTGCCCTTGCCCTTGCCATTGCTGCTGCCAAAGAGGCCCATGGGCGCGCTAGGGTTTGCGGTCGCCGGCGAGGAAGAAAAGGGAGTGGTGGGGGCAGATGTGGACGGGAGATGTGGATGAGGCTGGCCCCGCCGCACGCGTGGTTAAAAAAGGACGCTTCCACTGTCTAACGCGTGGGCCTGCTGTCGGTGGTCGTCATAAATAAGACGACCCATGGCGGTTGGGTGGCCTATAGGTGGGGACGTGGCGGAAGGCGAGGAGACGCGCGACGTGTCCGCTTCGCGTCCGCGCCGACGCATTCCAAGCGCAATTTTGAGCTAGAAATGGGTCGGCGCGGACGCCAGACGGACACGATTTGAGTTTGGGTCGGCGCGTTGGACCTTCACTTTTGTCCGTGCCAACCTGGACGGACGCGGGCAGACGAAATGGGTCGCCCCATTGGAGTTGCTCTTATCCACTGCATTGATTGGACTCTACGCCGCCATGACCTCCCCTCCTCTGAGATCCCATCTTCTCAATGGGAGCTAAGAGCAACTCCAATGGGGCGACCCATTTTATCCATTTGGATCATTCAGACACAAATGTTGGCTCAACGGGGCGACTCAAACGTTCACAGCGTCCGCCTGCTGTCCGCTTCGTATCCGTTCAGACCCATTTTCATCCCAAATTTGAAACACATTTGGGTTGGTGGTGGACACAAAGCGGACGCTTTCTGTGTCATCTCCGTCCGCCTCTGATCGCTGCATGTGCCCACTTGGCCCACTTGCCATCCACCCACCCATCCCATCCCATCTCTCTCCTCCTTTTCCTCTCTCTCCCACCCACCCGCCCACCCCATTCGAGAGCCGGAGCAGCGCCGAAGAAGGACCGTTGCTGGGCCAACGCCGACGTCCTGCTTCCCCAGCGTGGGGCCGCCAACTGTGCTCACCATGGCCGCGTCGTTGCTAGCTAGCTGCCCGCCGCATGCGTGCTAGCTAGCCGTGCGTGCTTGCTAGCTGCGCGCATGCTAGCCGGCCGGTGGCCGGTGATAGTAGACTAGCTTGCGTGCCCGGCCGCCTCGCCGCTCGCGTGTTGGAGCCATGGTCGCTGCGTCTATCCGCCATGCCAAGCTGCGCCGCCCTGCCTCGTCGCACGAGTTGGAGCTCGCTGCGCCTAGCCGTGCCGAGCCACCATGCTTGATGTGCTCGCCGAGCCGCGCTCGCATGTCTCGTCTCGCGCGTTGGAGCTCGCCTCGCCCAGCTGCGCCATGGACACCGTGCCGAGCTG
Source organism: Triticum urartu (assembly GCF_056163025.1). Taxonomy (NCBI): domain Eukaryota; kingdom Viridiplantae; phylum Streptophyta; class Magnoliopsida; order Poales; family Poaceae; genus Triticum; species Triticum urartu. The sequence goes on from NC_141876.1 coordinate 103,932,124, forward strand.
CCATGCTTGCTGTGCTCGCCAAGCCGCACTCGCCGTGCCTCGTCCCGCGCCTCTGCTGTGCCGCCCCGCTCGCGCGTCTCCTCATTGGAGCTCGCACGCCTGGCCGCCTCCGCGTTGTGGCTCGACCGCTGGACTCGCCTCGCGCCCGTCCGGTGCTGCTGGAGCAGGTGGTCGCGCCCGCCAGGCGCCCCTCCGCGTCTAGCCGCCATGCGTGCCGCCCCGCCGTGCCGAGCCGTGCTTGTGTGGGTGTAGCTCGTCCTGACATGCACCAGCGTCGCTGCCTGCTATGTGTTCGACAAAATGTCAGGGCGGACATGCACAAAATGCATCCGCCTTTCATTAGGTGCACCGGCCGACCCAATTGAAAAGTCGGACGCGGACGCACGGACGGGCGACCCAAACGGACAAAAAACGGACAAAATCGATTTCCATTTGGGTCAGCCCGTTGGAGTTGCTCTAAGTTGCCTGCTGCTCACGTTAGAAGTGGGGAGGAGGGAACAACCCTACAGTCGACACTGCCGAGGAAGGCTTTTGGGGGGGGGGGGGGGGGGTGCAAACCCCTTTTTCTTATCAAAACGAACTGTGTCTCCCACCTCGTCTATAAAAAAATCGATTTCAGCGGGAACATCTTATCATGTAATTTATGCTAGCTCTTTTTCAGATAAGGTATATATGCTCTTTGGTGGACAAACCAACTTTGTGGTCATCCTTCCCGTCGGAGAGCGATGTGTTGCCAATACTTTGATAACTACATGACGAAGCATTTCCTTTGGGGATCGGATTACTTTGTATATATAATGATTACAGTGATTATGTTTTTCCAATCTTGATAACTAGAGGACTTGTTCGACGAATCTTTTCCTCTTAGTGGAGTTACTTTGTATATATAATGATTACGTACACTGATTACGTGTAATCACTGATTCTTCTTTGATGAGTTACTTTGTATATATAACAATTCCTAGCCCAGTAATATTTACTTACTACGAAAAAATTGGACATATTTGATAAAAAGAGTACCTCGAGAGAAAAGTATTACATTATCACGAGATTGTCATCAAGATGCTTAATTGAGCGGTTGGCGTCAACTCTTTTTTATGTGTTTGAGGGTTTTGAAACACAATATTGAATCTCTATTTCTAATATAGCAGTTGGTAGTCTTGCTTTCAGATTTTTTTTTCGTCCCACCTCTCATGGTTTTTTTGGTATCTCCTCCCATCTTCGCTGGGTTTTTTTTAGATTTTTTTCGTCCCCTTCTCCACTTCATCCGTTTATTTTCGCGTGACCCTCTCACACAATGAAAAAAATCTAAACAGATCAGAACTTTCCATACTGGCGCAAGTTATTTAGTAATGTAAAATCAATCACGAACAATCTCTAAAAATCAAATCTAAATTAATTAACCTTATCTTAAATCACTCGATCACATTAATTAAAAAACAAATATTTGATTTTCAGAAAAATCGCTCAATCACATTAACCTTATCTTAACTCACAGATGGTAATCAATCTCCAAACAAAGGAAACAATACATGGAGGCAGCAGTAAATAAACTCCCTTTCTTATGACATGTATATGATCTTCCCTTCCCTCTCCGTTGTCGAGCGTTCTTGATTCTCGAGGCCGATGCTTGGGCTGCGTCACTGGGTCGCGACGGTGCCGGAGGACAAGGACGGCGAGGTCGGGTGCCGCAGCACCGCGTTGGCCGCGACCGGTGAAGGGCGGCTTCCCTGGCCCTGGCCGTGGCCGTGGTCCTGGGAGTTGGTGCGGTGGAAGCGGCACTTGAATGACCCGGCGTGGGTGGCCGGCGCGCAGATGCATTTGGAAGCGGACCCGTGGCCCGCGCCGGACGGCGCCAACGCCGACCCGGGCCACCTCCTCCGCATATTCTTGGAGCTGTGGCTGGCCGATTTACATGAAATTAATTCCCTCAGTTGTGGTGGCAAATATAATACATATGATCCATATTGTTATCCACTAGCGTGTGTGTGTGAAATAGATGGATTATGATCCCGTACCCAATAAGATGGAGATGTGTGTGTGTGTGTTAGAGGGAGGGAGAGTGAGGAAGAGGAAGGGAGAGTGTGTGTGTGTGAAGATTTGATGGTAAAAAGGTCGCCAATGTCACTTGATATGTATGAGAATATTAATATTGAACTCTTAAAGTTAATGTGGCCCCGTTGCAACGCATGGGCGTTTTTCTAGTATTTATAATATGCATGCACATTCATCCATATAAACGCACACATTCATACCTTATTATTGTAAATACCTTTGAGAGATTGAGCCGGTAAATCCTAAGATTGGCGAATTTGTCACGGGTACCTTGCAGTTGACGGACACATCATACCACTGAAGGAATAGTGTCAATAAATTCGGAAAATATGTGAGCATCCGTGCTAAGTGTAGAACTTGAACTCGGGTGGGTTGATCCACCATAATTCAGAAGGAACCTAATCATCTGAATTATGCTTAATTCGCTATGTGCCAGTGGTAGCTACACTACTTTTATGTCAAAAGATTAAAATATCTATGGTCCATGCCAAAAAGAAATCCTAAACTAAGATGACTAAAATGTATGCTTTGTTGAACGATCATTTTTTTACCTTAATCAGATCACATGGTGCACTTCATGCACCAAATATTTAGGCACTAACCACTAAGTGCGTCTTTGCTTAGGGCTATCTAGTTCCATTGTAGCAGTGCTACTAACAGCTAAGTCCCCCTAAAAAAACGCTAAGTCCTCGGATCTGTTCGCTAATAATACCACTCCATATAGAAAGGACCGAAAATTCAGTACTCAATTCAAGCGGGGACAATAGGGGTCCATTTGAGTCATGAAGGTAACAGGGCCGATAGACTACTTCCAGCTGACATTTGATCAAAGGGAAAGAATAGTAGAAAAATCAAAAAAATCTAAAACTTCATGGTATTGATTATGAGCAAATGGTTTACGAGCTTGGCAAGTTTGATCACCAAATGATCTCCATACAAAACGAAATACCAACTCTTGCCCTGCATCCAAGTTTCAGATTATATGTTTGAGCACAAACTTTGGATTTTTTGTACAAAGCTCCTCGGATGTCATTTGGCCATCAAATTTTACAAGCATCTATAACATTTGGTCACAAACTCTTGTTCTATACCAAGGTTTCAGATTTTTTTAATATTTGTTTTGCTATGTTTTCGATAGTGGGTGTAGCGAGGGTGCAATGTCCTTGGGTGCAGAAAAACCACACTCAACATGAGCCTTTTGTGGATAGTGAAATGCCATTGAAATTTCATTAAAATTTGGAACCATGCTTGCACTTGGTCTTTTAAGTGTGGAAGTCAACTAAAATTGGGATTTTTCTACTTCTTATTTTGACATTTATAACATAATGTCACATACAATTTGTAATCCGTACAGAACTACCCAATTAATTTGAAGAATCACCGACCTAAAAATGACATTTTTTTAGTTCACCTAGGGCATCCGCAAACATGTGACATGAGAGGCTAATTGTTGAAGAGAGGGAGAGGGAGAGACAGAGTAGTTAGGTGTTAGGGCATACACATTACTTATTTCTTTAAAGAAACACAATACAGAAACGGACACATCATATGCACTCACACTAATTTCTATGACACACACATGCAATACTATCCCTATCAGCATCTTTGAGAGATTGAACCGACATATCTTAAGATGAAGAAGTCATCACAGACACTCGTAGTTGACGCCCACACCATACCTAATGAGACATAAACTAGCGAGATGCCAACTCGTGCTTGTAGGTGGTCCGATCTTTCATAACGATGCTTGATCTACTGTTCGTCAACCTCCAATAATAACCTTCACCCTGTATGAAATATACGAACAAAAATAATGACCCCCTTTGATCAGCACGTAGGCGTTGATTTGATGATCAACCCACCGCCGCTAGTAATTTCCTCGATGAAAAAAATCACAGATACTACACACGGTATGATCGCCCTCGACTCGAACGTTTTTTTGTGTATATTTCATAACTGAAAATAAACTTGATCTCTACATCAACCACGGCCGATCCTTTTTATAGGTGACACAAACTTGTGAAACGGAGTCTCCTATAAGGGCATCTTCAACGGCAACATGTAAATTTCCTTCTGCATCTGTTCGTGGAAAGGGGAGCCAGTCCAGGGATACAGATGTGGGAGGCAGCCATCCAATGATAGTCGTATACATTTTCACAACAACTCGAACCAACCGGAAAAAATTCGTTTAAACAAGTCCGGATTTCATATAACACACTGGATTTCATATAAACATGGCGAATTTCATTATAAATACATCAAAGCGATGCTAGGCGGGCACTCTGGAGTATAATTAATATCTAATCTAAATGACCGCCGGCGTCTGGTCCTCGTGTCCGCCCATCAGCCCCGAGAACTAAAGCGTCACCGTCTCCAGTTCTGCCTCGGCATTCTTCAGCTCCGCCTCCATAACCTCCGCCTCCGGGGCCCCGAGAACTGAAGCTGACCGCCTCCACGTCGCCGCCGAGTGACTAATCGGGTGAGGATGCTCAGCCCACCAAGCTTGGCATTGACGAGGGGGGCGGGAGCGGTGGCCTTCTTGGGACACGAGCAACAGCGACCTACCGTGCACTACTCTTTATCGTTGCCGGCAACGCCCGCGAATGTGTCGGCTTCTTCATGGTCGTGGTGCCAGGGCGCGGGCTCCTCGTCGTCGGTGTCGCCGACCAATGCCTCACCCGCCTCGTCGTCACACTCCTTGCCGTCGGCCGCCACCTCCGCCACTCGCTGACGATACCGCCAGCGGGCGAGGCAGATGACACAGGCAAAGCGGTAGGACTCGAGCAGCGCCTCCTGCTCCATCAGGTCCACGTCCGGCGCAACCTCCCTGCCAGCGGCGAATGCTCCTTCTTGCCTGCAGATGCTCCTGGAGGAGGTTTTTGTTGTAGTTGGCGGTGTGTGACGCCCCCGATTTGACCGTACACTAATCATACACGCAAACATGTACGATCAAGATCAGGAACTCACGGGAAGATATCACAACACAACTCTACAAACAAAATAAGTCATACAAGCATCATATTACAAGCCAGGGGCCTCGAAGGCTTGAATACAAGAGCTCGATCATAGACGAGTCAGCGGAAGCAACAAAATCTGAGTACGGACATAAGTTAAACAAGTTTGCCTTAAGAAGGCTAGCACAAAATTAGGAACGATCGAAAAGGCGAGGCCTCCTGCCTGGGACCTCCTAACTACTCCTCGAAGTCGAACTCCACGTAGAATCATCCTCGGGATCCTCTGGCTACTGGACTCCATCATCTGGTGTCAAAAACCGGGTATAGAAAGGGGGAAAAGGGGGAGCAAAGCAACCGTGAGTACTCATCCAAAGTACTCGCAAACAAGGAGCTACACTACATATGTATGCATTGGTATCAAATGGAAAAGGGGTATCATATGTGGACTGAACTGCAGAAAGCCGGAGTAAGAGGAGGATAGCTAGTCCTATCGAAGACTACGCTTCTGGTAACCTCCATCTTGCAGTAGAAGAAGAGAGTAGATGGTAAGTTCACCAAGTAGCATTATGTAGCATAATCCTAACCGATGATCCTCCCCTCGTCGCCCTGTGAGAGAGCGATCACCGGTTGTATCTGGCACTTGGAAGGGTGTGTTTTATTAAGTATCCGGTTCTAGTTGTCATAAGGTCAAGGTACAACTCTGGGTCGTCCTTTTACCGAGGGACACGGCTATTCGAATAGTTCAACTTCCTTGCAGGGGTGCACCACATTTCCCAACACGCTCGATCCCCTTTGTCCGGACACACTTTTCTGGGTCATGCCCGGCCTCGGAAGATCAACACGTCGTAGCCCTACCTAGGCACAACAGAGAGGTCAGCACGCCGGTCTAAATCCTATGGCGCAGGGGTCTGGGCCCATCGCCCTTTGCACACCTGCACGTTGCGAACGCGGCCAGTGAGCAGACCTAGCAACCTCCATTACAAAGGAAGTTGCGTTACACAGTCCAACCCGGCGCGCGCCGCTCAGTCGCTACATCACGAAGGCTTCGGCTGATACCACGACGTCGAGTGCCCATAACTGTCCCCGCGTAGATGGTTAGTGCGTATAGGCCAGTAGCCAGACTCAGATCAAATACCAAGATCTCATTAAGCGTGTTAACCGCGAACGCCGACCAGGGCCAGGCCCACCTCTCTCCTCGGTGGTCTCAACCTGCCCTGTCGCTCCGCCACAAAGTAACAGTCGGGGGCCGTCGGGAACTCAGGTCCACCACTACCTGGATGGAGCCACCTGCCCCTTCAACCCCCATCTCCGAAGAGTATCATAAGTAATGTAACAGTATAAGTATATATCATATGCCGTGATCATCTCCCGAAGTGATCACGACCCAGTAGTATAGCATGGCAGACGAACAAGAGTGTAGGGCCACTGATGGAACACTAGCATCTTATAGTAAGCATTTAGGGTTGCAGGTAAGATATCAACAGTAGTAACAACAATCACATGCTATGCATCAGAATAGGATTAACGGAAAGCAGTAACATGCTACACTACTCTAACGCAAGCAGTATAGAGGAGAGTAGGCGATATCTGGTGATCAAGGGGGGGTTTGCCTGGTTGCTCTGGCAAGAAAGGTCGTCAACACCGTAGTCGACAACAGGGGTACCGACAGCGGTCTCGGGGTCTACCGGAAAGAAGTAGCGAAGGGGAACACAATAAATAACAGTGCAATCAAAGCATCACAAGGCATAACATGATAATACGCGGTGCTAGGGGGGCCCTAACACGGTATGAGGTGGTACCGACGAAGGAGGGAACATCCGGAAAAATATCCCCGGGGTTTCGCGTTTTCGGACAGATGAATTGGAGAGGGAAAGTTGCGTGTTCTCTATGCCAGGGATGCGTGGTGGACGAACGGGCTGCGTATCCGGATTCGTCTTGTTGTTCTGAGCAACTTTCATGTACAAAGTTTTTTCATCCGAGCTACGATTTATTTTATATTAATTTTAAAAGAATTTAATCATTTTTAGGATTTAATTAATTATTTTAATTCAACATTATCCAGAATAGTGGTTGCTGACATCATCATGACATCAGCATGACGTTAGCAGTTGACCTGGTCAACCTGACAGGTGGGTCCCGTTCGTCATTGATTGTTTAATCTAATTAGGGTTTAATTAAGCTGACTAGTTAATTAGATTAATTAAACTTGATTAATTAACTTAATTAATCAATTCAATTATTATTTATTTATTTATTTATTTTTAATTCATTTATTATTATTTTTTAATCATTTTGGGCGTGGGCCCCGTTCGTCATAGGCCCGGGGGGCTTATCGGGCGCGGGTTAACGGGGATGGAGCGGAGCAGAGCCACGAGGCTCACAGGCGCGAGCGCCGGCGGCCAGGGGTTGCGCGGGCGGCGACCCGAGCAGGGCTGGGGCACCAGCACCACAGCAGGTGGCGGGGCGGCCAAGCAGCGCCATGGCACGGGCGCAGAGGTGGAGGCGGTGAGCGCGGCGGCTACGGGCGCAGGCCTCGCGGGGCCGTGGCGAGGTCGAGGCGAGGCGACGGCGCAGAGCAAGCAAGGCAGCAGCAGCCAGCGGCAACAACAGCACGGGAAAGCGGCGGTAGCGGACGGGCAGGCGCGGGCGTGGTCGGGCACGCGTGCGGTCGGCGCGGGCCACTAAGGCCGGGCTGGAGCCGAGCGCACGTGCGCGGTGAGCGCGGGGGCGGACAAGAGGGGCACGGCCGTGGGCGCGTCCAGGGGCACCGAGGTGGTGCGCGTGCGCGTGGTGGCCGGGCGCGACAAGCGGTGTGGTTGAGCGCGAGCAGGAGCAGCGGGCGCGCGAGGGGCTTCGGCCGCGCGCGGGAATGGCGGGCACGGTGAGCGCGCACGAGCAGGGAGAGGCGGCAGACCGGAGCGGGCAGCGGGGCGCCGGAGCGCGGGAGCAGGAGTGGACGGCCGTGGTGTTCTGGGCGATGGGGACGGCTATGAGCGTGCGTCGTGGACGCGGAGAAGGAGAGGAGGGGGCTCACGTGGGGGTACGTAGGGCACGTGCAGCGGGGGGGTCGTGGAGGGGGACGGGGACGACGGCGTTGTGGAGGAGGCAGGCCGGTGGGGAGGCGGCACAGCGTCAGGGTTGCTCCGACGACAGGAATCGGTGGCGACCGCGTGGTCTGTCCCCCACCCCGATCTAGATGGGATCGAGAGTGGTGGGGGGGAGAGGGAGTGAGCGAGTAGGGGAGTGGGGGGTTACGGTTAGGGTTTCGATCGATGGGGGGTTAAGGGGAGTGGGGATGGGCCGAGCTGGCCAGTGGGCTGTCCGGCTGGGCCAGTTAGCCCAGTGGGGGAATTTTTTTTGATTTTTTTTTCTTTTCCTTTTATTTATTCTTTGGTTTGTTTTTATTTTACTTTTTTTGGTTTTTACTTAATGTCTACCATGGCCCCTAAATTAGTAATAACACAAAACCCTCTGCCACCAAAAGGTTTTACCCCCAAACCATTTAGTTTAGCATTTTATTAGTTATAAAAGCCTTTAAATATTGGTTTTTGCTACTGTTTTATTCATCTTAGAGTATTTAAACATTTTATAAAATGGGGTTTCTTCACCACAATTACTTGCGAGTTATTTGTCACAAACCAAACCTTTTACTTTTAAAGTTTGAAAAGTTTTGTTGTTTGCCTTTATTTAAATTTTGAATTTGAATCGGTTTTCTGAACTAACCCGAGATTAACTCTAGTGACAGAGGTGACGTGGCATCATTAGTAGGGAATTACTGTAGCTTAACTATCCGGGCGTCACACGGTGGCCTACGCCTCCTAGAACTGGTCCTCCCGCTCCTGCCGCACCATGTCCATATAATGGGCATGGGCCTCGCTGATGGTCATGGTGCAATGCACGGGTGAGGGTGGAGCGGATGAGGAGGGTGGCGCTGGCTCGTCGTCGGAGGCGTCCTTCATTTGCACGTCGTCGTCGGAGGCGTCCTCCGGCTGCTCCAATGTCAGCCCGTCCCAGCGAGCTTTGTCTGCGGAGGGATCCATGGCGGGGAGTGGTGCGGAGAGGGATGACTGGGGCACCGGGGAGCGATTTATATAGCACAAGTGGGTGGTAGAGGGACGGACGGGTGACGCCGGAGGAGACGCCTCAGCAACCGCGTGCTATCAATGCGGGCAGCAGACGGACGGACGGGCGACCGTCATGTCATTTGAACGTGCGGTAGTCGCCTGCATCGGGAAGCGGCGTGGGTGGCACTCTCTGGCCGGCGCACCGCTTCAATGCCGGTGTCAGTGAGCAGTCGCTTCGCTCTGGCCGGGCATGAATGCGGGCGCTGACGCTCTGAAGCGGCGCTGAAGCACGGGAGGGGGAGGGGGTTTTGGTGGGCCAGGACGGTTAGAAGCGGGCTTGGGATCGGTCCGGACTCCCGCAAACCTCCCTCACTTTTGTCTTCGGTTTGCGGCAAAAATCGTGTTTGGATTGCGCTGCGGACCGATATAGAACCGTGTTGGATGGTTTCCGTGGTCCGGACCAGGCAGTCCGGACGGTTGTGGGAGGTTTGTGTGTCGACGCTAGAGATGCCCTAAGGCTCTTCCCAGTGCTTCATGGTGTACATGTGCTAAGTATGCCATATATGTAAAAGAAAATGTGACAAGGTAGTTAAGAGAAGAGAGAGGAATTTGGTGATCCCACGAAGAACCAATGTCAAGTACGTGGACCAAATCTATGTTGTTTAATTTCGGTAGTGCTTAATTTCGGTTTGTATTAAAAACTCTCCTATGGTATGTGTCAAATGTGTGTGATCAACTCCCGTGTATTATGTTATGCTTATGCTGAACTCCGGCAAGATGTTTTAACGTGAACTAATGTGTTTAAATTTCCAGAATCGATGTGCAGGATTATTCTGGCTGTGCGTCCGGGGTCGTGGAAAAAACGTTTACTGTATACGTAAATAATTTCTACGAGACGGCGGGTTGCGGAATGTGTAGAGATACTCTCAGGCTATATATACCCACTCGCGCGCTAGCTATGGCCACACACACACTGTACTAACCGAGACACCGAGTACTAGCCCCCAAGTATGGTTTGCGGTCATACTTGAACCAAGCTTGTAGGCTATGGCTTCCCTCTCTTCTCTCTTCCTTGCGTCGGCTTTCCTCCTTGCTGGCTCAGCCTTCTTCTACCGCTACGACGCCGGAAGCGGCAACAAGACTAGCGGCACAACTACCACGCACCTCCACTTTTACATGCACGACGACTACACAGGCCCACGCCCCACCGCGATGCGCGTCGTGTCCGGCCGGGCCGTATCCACCGGCGACAACGCCACGGCGCTGAAGACCGCGCCGCGGCACTTCGGCGACATCGTGGTGCTCAACAACGCGCTGACGGTGGGGCCCAGCGGCGGCAGCGTGCGGGTGGGCACGGCGCAGGGCTGGGCCGTCCGCGTGTCGGAGGGCGGCATCGTGTCGGACCTGACGCTGCACCTGGTCCTCGAGGCCGGCGAGCACCACGGCAGCTCGCTGACGGCGAGGGGCCGCATCGACATGGACGCGACAGTGCGGGAGTCGGTCCTCATCGGCGGAACCGGCCGGTTCCGGTACGCGCGGGGCTACATGCTCACCAAGAACTACAACTACAGCCTCGCCACCGGGGGCGTCGTTGAGATCGACGTCTACGTGCAGCCCGACTAGCTGGGCGCGCTGCCCGTCAGCGCGATTTCCCGTGTTACCTGTAATTGCTCATATATTTTTGGTGCCTTCGTATTTTTTGACGCCGCATGCCCGTATGGCCGCATATGCTCCAGTACTGGTGTGCAAGTGGTGTGTGGTAGCGCGTGCTTTCGCGTGTTAATTTGTTTGGCAAATAATAAACCCTGTAATATGTATCAATGACGGAAGGAGCGTCTTAAGAGTTACGGATTTGCTATTTCATAGGTGTTTCGGCTCAGTCAATTTTTTCCTCTTCCTTTCCTCTTGGCTAGACCTTGTTGGAGAAGAACTAGCTCCATCATCTATTTTAGGATAAAGTCATGAGTGGTGCAGGAGATCGCCACGATCCCGTTATTTATCTTAGAGGTAGGGGTGCAAGGGTGTAACACCCTCGATGCGACTATAGCTTCCACGTGTCGAGGCACGACTTAGAGACATAATCGCATTGAAGGCATATGTCGCAAGTGAGGTAATCTTGACACAACCCATGTAATACATAAGGGAAAGAGATACATAGTTGGCTTACAATCGCCACTTCACACAATTACATGAATAAAGCATTACATCATCCAAATACAATCAAGAACCGACTACGGAGCCAAAATAAAAGAAGAACCCCAAATGCGACAAAGGTTCCCGATCGACCCCAACTGGGCTCCACCACTGATCGTCTAGAACGAAACAACATAAAGGACAAGATCTTCATCGAGCTCCTCCTGAGCTTGGTTGCGTCATCTACACGGTCTCATCGTCACCTGCAAGCTGGTTTTGGAAGTATCTGTGAGCCACGGGGACTCAGCAATCTCGCACCCTCGCGATCAAGACTATTTAAGCTTATGGGTAAGGTAAAAGGTATGAGGTGGAGCTGCAGCAAGCGACTAGCATATCTGATGGCTAACATACGCAAAAGAGAGCGAGAAGAGAAGGCAAAGCACGGTCGAGAAACTATGATCAAGAAGTGATCCTAAAACAGCCTACGCCAAGTATAACTCCAACAACCGTGTTCACTTCCCGGACTCCGCCGGAAAGAGACCATCACGGTTACACACGTGGTTGATTCATTTTAATTAAGGTCAAGCTTCAGGTTTTCTACAACCGGACGTTAACAAATTTCCATCTGCCCATAACCGCAGGCACGGTTTTCGAAAGTTTAAATCCCTGCAGGGGTGTCCCAACTTAGCCCATGACAAGCTCTCACGGTCAACGAATGAATAGACCTCCTCCCGAGACATTCCGATCAGAATCGGTATCCCGGTACAACAAGACATTTCGACAGGGTAAAACTAAACCAGCAACACCGCCCGAATGTGCCAACAAATCCCGATAGGAGCTGCACATATCTCTTTCTCAGGGCACACTCAGATTGTCTTAGGTACGGGTAAGCCAGCCTAGAGTTGCCCCTGGTGGCCACCGGCAGCTGACAGGTGGACCAACACTCAGAGGAGCACTGGCCCGGGGGGGTAAAATAATGATGACCCTCAGGAGCGCGACTCCCAAGGGAAAAGAAAAGGCTAGGTGGCAAATGGTAAAACCAATGCTGGGCATTGCTGGAAGAGCTTTACTTAAGGCGAACTGTCAAGGGGTTCCCATAATAGCCCAACCGCGTAAGGAACGCAAAATCCGGGAACATAACACCGATATGACGGAAACTAGGGCGGCAAGAGTGGAACAAAACACCAGGCATAGGGCCGAGCCTTCCACCCTTTACCAAGTATATAGATGCATTTATTAAATAAGATATATTGTGATATCCCAACAAGTAAATAAATGTCCCGACAAGGAACGGCCTCCAATCTTCACCTGCAACTAGCAACGCTATAAGAGGGGCTGAGCAAAGCGGTAACATAGCCAATCAACGGTTTGCTAGGACATGGTGGGTTAGAGGTGTGACATGGCAATTGGGAGGCTGACAAGCAATTGGTAGGCATCGTAACATTGGCATAGCAAAGAGCGAGCAAACTAGCATAGCAAAGATAGTAGTGATTTCGACGGTATGACCATCTTGCCTGAAATCCCGCAAGGAAGAAGAACTAGTCCATGAAGAAGACAAACGGACGTAGTCGAACGAATCCTCACAACACGACGTTACCGGAACCACCCGAAGAAGCAATCACCGGAAAAGAAGCATACAACATAGTAAGCAACTACCACAAAGGCATGGCATGATGCACAGCCAAGTATGATGCATATCCGGTTTAAATATGCATGGCATGGCAAAGTGCACAAACAAAACTATAAATTAAGTGGAGCTCAATATGCATCGGGATGCATATTGAAAAAACACCACATCGATTATTTAGTTCTCTCTCGTTTATGTACCCCAACAATATTAAATGTTGATTAACACGGCAAGAGGTGAAGCACAACAAAACTACCTATCTAGGCAAGTTTAAATGAGGCCGGAAGCAACGAACAACAATTCCGGAAAATCCTCATATGCATAATTCAAGGTTTGGTACTGTTCTGCCCTAAACATTATTTTAGAGTTGTTAAACATGCAAGATGAGTGCAACATGTTAAACTAGACATTTTTCTACCCCATTTACATATAAAGATTATTAAAATCGGAGCTATGGTTATTTAGTTATGAATTAAATCATTTTAATATGGCATAGGAGCAAATTTAAACAAACATCATTTTTGACATTTCAAACATAGATGAAAATTGGATATTATTAATCTACACAAAATTCTGAGCAAGTTTCATATATAAATCATTTTAATCCGATGCATGGTTAGTGAGTTATTAAATGCATGAACCAGGGGGACTAATCTGCAAAACAGCAGTCTCAGGAAATATAGACAAATCGTCCAGATCTGGAAAAAAACGATGCGGGCCGAATCTGAGGCAAGCCCAACAGCAGGAAAAAAAAACAGAGGCGGGGCGCTGGGAGTGCGGCTCACCCATGGGCTTGGCCCGGAGAGGAGGAAGTGGCAGGCCGAGGCGGGGCGGCGCGCTGGGCCGGACACGGGCGCTGCGCTGGCCGGTGAAGCCGGGCCGGCCCACGAAGGAGGGTGAGGCAGGCCGAACGAGGCTGGCTGGAGCTGGGCCGAAGTCGGGGAGGAGGTGGCCCACGCGGAAGGTCCACGCGGGCGTGGAGCGACCCGGTCGTCTCTCCCGATCCGATCGGGATCGAGGCAGGGCGGCGGTGGCGTTGGGAGACTCCGGCGACGGGGATGGCCGGAGCCGCGGCGGGCGACGCCGCATCTGGAAGCAGGCGGCGGTGGCGCTCCTCCTTGGGCTCGGATCGAGGCCGGAGTACTCCGGGACGGCGGCAGGGAGGCGTTCGGGCGACGGGGCGCGCTGCGGCGAGCGAAGGCGGCTGCCGGCGATGGCGGACGCGGCGACCGGCGATGGAAGCAGCGAGGCGGCGAGAGGAGGCGGGCGGTGGCGCTGGGCGGCGATGGATCTGAGTGGCGGCGGGGAGCCTCGGGCCCGGGAGGGCCTGCGGCGGGCCTCGCGGGCCGCGGCGAAGTGGGGCGGCGCGGGCACTGACATGGCGCGCTGAGATTGGCTCGGGCGACAGTGGAGCTGACGTGGCGCTCCCTGATTGGATGGAGTGAGGTGGCGGCGGTGAGCGGACATGTCCGGCGCGGCGCGGATGCGTCCGGATGCGCGGGGAGGAGTGGATCTAGGGTTCATCCGCGAAATGATCCGAAATTTCGGGGAGGGTGCTCTTTTATAGGTAGAGGGAGCTAGGAGAGTCCAAATGAGGTGCGGTTTTCGGCCACGCGATCGTGATCGAACGCTCTAGATGATGGAGCAGAGTTAGGTGGGTTTTGGGCCAAATTGGAGGAGTGTTGGGCTGCAACACACACGAGGCCTTCTCGGTCCCTCGGTTAACCGTTGGAGTATCAAACGAAGTCCAAATGGTACAAAACTTGATAGGCGGTCTACCGGTGGTAAACCAAAGCCGCTTGGCAAGACTCGGTCCAATCCGGAAATGTTTAACCCCCACACAAGAAAGAAAGGTAGAAATGACCACCGGAGGAGAACGAAGCGCCGGAATGCGAAACGGACAACGGGGAAAATGCTCGGATGCATGAGACAAACACGTATGCAAAAGAAATGCACATGATGACATGATATGCAATGCATAACACGCAAGCAATGACAAGGCAACAACAACGAATAACTGATCGACACCTGGCACGTCGGTCTTGGGGCGTTACAAAGGGGTCGCCGGAGGTTTTCATGGGTGATGCTGGACTTAGAGGGATGGTCGGGACAGTGGCCACCAAGACCGGTGGGGGAAGGTTGAGGGAGGGCGAGGCGGTATGCGGTAGGTCCCTGTTGGTCGCAGGTAATGGAAACGGGCGGTTAGGGCAGGATAAATTGGAGGCCTTCGGGAGAAAAAAAAGAAGCAGGAGAATATGAATAGTGACACGATCCATTTTGGATCATTGGATCACGATCTAATGGTTGCTAAAAAATGTCAGGTGGCAAAAGAAAGTTATCTGATGGATAGAGGGTCTCTAAGAGTTACTACAGGAAAGGTTATGTAATATGTATATCTCATAAGGGCATCTCCAACACCGACTCTCAAATCACTCGCAACCGTCAAGACCGCACGGTCCGGACACGCTATGTCATCTAATATGGGCCTGTATCGGTCTGACAAGTGGTATGGATGCACTTTTTTTGCAAAATGGAGACAAACTAGGGGGCTTTGTGGCAGTCCGTACAACAGCCACGTAGGACTGCGACACCTCCAGGTCTCCTTCCCCCCTTGCTTTGCATCCCCACCCTCCTCCTCCTGCGCCGCCGCCAATGTACCTCTCCAGCCGGCACATAGGCATTGCCGGACCACCGAAACCAGCACCAACGTGCCTACTCGCCTTTACAACGGCGTCGCCCACCTAGGACCCATCCGTAGGCAGGCACACTCCGCTCCATGTCAAAGTCGTCCATGGCGGTCACCACGCCCAGTAGGTGTTCGATCAAATGCCATTGAGCTTATTTTCGAACGCCATGTCATTTTTTTAGAATACGAAGGATGGCGGTGTACTGGACCATGGAGGGTGAAGTTTTTGTGCGATGCATTGTTGGACATATCTTGTGGGTTTCGTAGGCAGGAGCAGAGAGGGACCTTCTGGCAGCAAGTGCATGAAACATTTCACGCGCGAAATCATATTCCGCCCTACGATATGCACATCTACAACAACGCAATCTGTGGTTGTACTCGTTCGATGGTATGCTATACAGACATCCATCACCAAGTTTTGTGGCGCGGTTGATATGCTGGAGGCAAGGTAGCCACTGCGCGCAACAGAGGATGAGATCATATGTTTTGCTTTTTTCTGCTCAACTTGTTGATTGACTCATTCATTCATTCAATGTTACTCTATATATTGTGTAGCCGACACGCGCTGCCGTGATGTATCATAAAATGGAGGGATGGTCATTTATGCACATGCACTGTTGAGTGAAGCTGAAGGGATAGTATGCTTGGGATGATGGGATCTGTTGATCTTGTTAAATATGAACTATTGTTGTACTACACTTATTTGAATGATGTGTATGGATGATTTGTGTTATTTTCTATCCGAACATTGATAAAAATCTGTCATGTTTGTATGAATACCATACGGTTAGTTGAGATCGGGTTTAAAATGTATGCGGACAGCGTTGGATGGTCGTCTCCCGCATTCTGTCCGCGTACTGCTCCCTTATTCGTGGATGGGTGACAGAGCAAATTTACGAATCAGCATACGCCCTAAGTCTAGCATCTTTTTTTTGCTCCAGGCAACCGATGAAGAAGGAAAACTACACATAGGCCCATATACAAAGTAGTATTTCTTTTTTTGCGATGAACTAAGAGGAGTAGTAGAAGCACGTCTTGAAAAGCCACAACGACACCACTCGCAAGTCGTAACCACACGTCTGCTGCCCCTAGATCCTGATGTCGACCTCTCGGCCCTCGTGCATAGAACATGGCCACCACTGAGGATGTCCGTCTCAATAGCTTTTTTAGGTGTATGTCTCTCTCATACCGAGGATGACCCTAAAGAAAAAAGAGGATGTCCCTCTCATAGTTTTACGGGAGATGTCCTTCTCTGAGTTCAAGGTATTAGAGCATCTATAGCGGAGTACCCTATAAAAACACGTCGGGCCTCATTTTTCCGATGATTTTATGAGACAAGAAAAATGACTGCCCGAACAGGTCCAATAAAAATAGCCTGGTACGATAAAAGTTTTAGAGAAAGCATGTAATCCGTCCATGAATCCGACTTATATACCGGATCCGGCCGCTTTTGTGGATATACACCTGCCATTTTCTTTATCCTCTTCGCCACAAATCCGCTCTACTCCGATGCGAAACCTCTCTCCTCCAGCAGCCTTTTGCGCCACGCATAGCCATCGTAGCAGATCCGTGATATCATGTGTGGCGGTAGAAGGGGTGGCCGAAGGGGGTTCGGCAGCCGCGGCGGTGAGCCGCCTCATAAGTGCGGCAACGATGGTGAGCCAAGAAGCTCCTCTCTCCACCCACTGGTGGAGGAGTGGTGCTGTGTGCAGGCGCGCACGCACAGCGCCTGCTCCCGCAGCGCCGGTGCACATGCATGGGGCAACTTCGAGCGCCTCGGTAGAAACTTCGATGTCGCGATCCAGTGCCTCCGGGCGGTCGAGCACGCTTGGTTCGAGGCGAAGGAGGTGACTGTCGTGGTTCTAAGTCTGACAGTAGAATGGGGGGTTAGGTATGTAGAGGCAAGATCCTAACTATGGAGGAGTTGTACACGCGAGTTTTACGAGTTCAAGCCCTTCTCGGAGGAAGTAACAGCCCTACGTCTCGGAGCCCGGAGGCGGTCGACTGGATATATGCGTGTGAGCTAAAGGGGGTGCGAACCCTTGTCCCGGAGGAGGGGGTGACTTATATAGAGTGCGCCAGGACCCCAGTCAGCCTACGTTACAAAGGGTTCAATGTACATTAAGGCAGGGCGTTACTGGTAACGCTAGCAATAAAGAGATACAAATGATCTTTAAGGTTACAGAGTGAATGATCGACCGTTGTCATTCTGAGTGACGTTAGGCCTTCTACACTCTGAGTGGTTTCTTGTATCGTCGAGTGTCTTCAAGACTACCGAGTGGAACATAGCTTTACGGTCGAGTGGATGATGATTTTTATTCGACTTCTTCTGGTCCTTTTAGAAGTTACCTTGGGGAGGGTATCTTGGACAGATCCATGACCCTACCCTAGGTACATAGCTTCGTCATTAGCCCCCGAATGGATCAGGGTTTGAGTGAGGAAGGAGTTGAGAACACTTCCGACTCATTCTTCGTGCTATGAGTATATCTTACTCTGTATCAATGAACTGAGGAGATAACGTCAACTTCTTTTTCAGTCGCCTTGGTCCATTCTTAGTTTTTGTCGAGTGAACCTTCACGGTAGAGTTCCGAATGATAATGTGGAGGATGTTTTCAGTCTGACAAGTTGCTCTGCTCTCTGCGGATTTCACGGGATTCGAATTTTGGGAAGCGCGCCAAACGGGCGGAGCTGTGGTAATCGGGCCGGATTAGGCAGCTCGCCTCGATCCCCGCGCCATCTTTTTCGCCATGTATTGCACGCGCGACTGTTGCGGGATTTGTTTAGATCGTCTGGGCCTACCAGTCAGTCACTCGGGGAATGACCTTATAGAAGGCACCGGACCAGGTCTTTGCACAGCGCGCTCCCTTTTTCTTCCTTCTTCCTCAGACTTCTCCGCCGTGCTCGCTCCCGCTCTCGGCGTCGCAACCTCGCTCGGACTCGATCCGCCGTCATGGGGAAAGAGAAGACGGTGGCGTTGGAGCGCGCGAAGAAGGCGACCGTGAAGGCGAAGGGCAAGAAGACAAGCTGGGGCGGATCGTCGTCAAGATCCGGCCTGCCGCCGGGCTGGATCCAGGGCGACTGGATCCGCTCGACGATCAGCCAGGACGACCTCGACGATCTAGTGGAGGGGGGACTGATCCCCCACAAATCGGCGCGGTTCCCAGGCAACGAGACCGTGCCGCAGCCGTGGGAGGGTGAGTGCGTTCTCCTCGCCACCCACGTCGACCGCGGGTTTTCTTTGCCTCCCCATCCTTTCTTTCATGGATTTCTGAACTTCTTTGGGGCTCAACTCCACCACTTCACTCCAAACACCAGTCTATCTGGCTGCTTTTGTGTCGATGTGTGAAAATTTCTTGAGTTGTCAACCGCACTGGGGTCTCTTCAAACACATCTTCACATGTCGCTCCCAGTGGGTTAAGAAGGCCAACCCGAGTGACGAGAGGACGCACGTGATCCATATGTGCGGGGGCCTTGGTATCCAGATGAGGAACAAGAGTACCTTCCCAATGATGATCCTTCCCGACTCGGTCTGGGGCTGGCAGTCGACTTGGTTTTACTGTAAGGACCAGCCGACCCCGGGCCAGTCGACTGGACTTCCTCCCTTTTCCCTAGCTCGAGTGGAGAAGCCCTCCTCCTTGAGGGTGGTCCCAGAAGAGAAGGAGCAGGTCAAGGTGTTGGTCGAGTGGGTCGTCCAACTTGTCCGTGACGGGGTGACTGGGATGGACCTGCTGGAGGTCTTTCTCAATCGACCCATCCAACCGCTTCAGGTCGGTGACCATCCGATGAGGATGTACTCGGGACTCGAGGACTCCACTCGGATCCACCCGGAGGACGTTAGTGAAGACACCTTGGAGAAGTGGCTGAGGGGAATCACTAGCAACAAGGACAATCCCCGGGGGTCTAGGAGGGTGATTCCATTCGACCACTCGCGCCAGCCGGAACATGTATGATTCTGCTTTGCCAAGTATCTTCCCGATTCACTGTGTGACACCTTGTTGATGGTCGACTGTATTTCTTTTGCTCATTGTCTTTTCAGGCTCTCATTGATATGTACTCGATGCCCAATGGAGTGCAGGGGCAAGACGTCGAGGAAGGAGCGAGCAGGGGTGAGAGCGGCGAGTGGCACTCGGATGCCGAGGAGGACAAGGAGAGTGACGACTCGACTGATGACGGAGAGGTCGACTCGCCTCCTCGCAGAGAGAGGAGATCCAAACATGCTCACGACCCGGAGAGCACCCCGGACCTGGCGACCGCACTGACTGGGCAATCTTCGAAGTGCCCCCGGACGTCTTCCCCAGCGCCGATTGAGAAGGCCCCGAAGCAGATCAAGGTCGTGCCGCCTCCAGCGCCAAAAACACCGAAGGCCACCTCCTCCAAACCGCCAAAGGCTTTACCCAGGATCAAAGTGACCGTCCCCACCATCTCCGGGTAATCATCTGACCTATTCTTTTTGTCGACTCGAGCAACAGAACATGACCGACTGAGTGCGGACGTTTTCAGTGCTGCTACATCAGGAACCTCTTCTTACCAGTACCGACACGAGGAGATGGAAGACGCGGTTACCTCCAATCCAGGTAAAAACTCTTATGATCTTGTTCTTGATTACTTGGTCGATTGAATTCGAGTGGTTTATTTGGGGTCGACTGATCTTCCCTGCAGCTCCACCCAACGTCATCGATCTCCCAGATGACGATGAATATGTGGCTCCTAAGCCCAGAAAGAGCAAAAAGGTAGCAGTTGGCAAGGCGTCTCAGCAGGGACCAATGACAACACCAACCGGCCGTCAATCTGAAGACGCGAGCGGGGCCTCTGTAACTTTCTCTGTACCCTTGTCGAGTGAGCGCCCCGCACCGTTGACTGTACCGGTGATTCCTTCCGTCGTCCCATCTCACGCCCTAGAGGTCCAAGCTGCTGCACCTGGGTCATCTGCCCTCTTCTTCATCAGCTACCCTGTCCCAAAAGCCAGTCGGATGCGGCTGCGGAAGCCATCCGTCAGGCTATCGTGATGATGGAGCGGATGAAGATGGTGCACGAGAATAGCCAGGCTACTTACGACGCCAACGCTGCTCTCCGGGCCAATGTCCAGGTACGTAAACTTTCAACTGACCTTGTTGTGTCAGGGTATGCTATCTGAAATATTCTCTTCCATACAATCTCCTGTTGTTTGCGTTGAATCTGTACATCCACTGGGTGTTTTGTTGTCTTTGGTATTTGCGCTCTTCCACTTGGTCTGGGCGAGTAGGATCTGAACCGGTGGGGGAACGCTAAGTGCACCCACTGGATGTAGTCCCCGAGACCGCAGTCAACTGCTGGCAGTCGACTGGGATCTGAGTTCTTTTTTCCTTTCTTTTCTTCCACTCGACCCGGGCGGACCGGTCGAATGGGATCTGAATCAGTGGAGGCACGTCAAGTGCACCCACTGGGTGTAGTCCCCGAGACTGCGGTCGACTGCTGGCAGTCGGCCGGGGTGTCAATAGTTTTTTTATCCGGGCAGACCGGTCGAATTGGGTCTTAATCAGCGGGGCATGCCAAGTGCACCTGCTGGGTGTAGTCCCCGAGACCGCAGTTGACTGCGTGCAGTCGGCTGGGGTCTAAGTGAACTCTTTAAGTTTTATCCACTCGGAAGTAAACAACCTTTGATCTTGTCGATTGACACGTCTTTTGCCTTCTGCAGAAGTCTTGTACTCTCATATCCAAGTTTGCTGAACTTGAGGAGAAGCAGAGGCAACTCAACCTCGACTTGGAGTTGGCCCAGCAGAATCTGAAGAAAGCTCAAGATGAAGCTGCTGGTATGGAAGGTAACTGCCTGTCGACTGTCTTTTTAAAACATTTCTTCGAACTCTTGTCTGATTCGATTGCTTCTTTTGTAGAGAAAATGAAGTTGGCTCTAGAGAAGGACTCGGACCTCGCCGCTGCGCAAAAGGAAGCCCAAGATAAAACTGCCCTTGCAGACCAGAAGCTGGCTTCAGTCGGAGCACTGGAAGGGGAGGTGAACAAACTGAAGTCCTGCCTCAATGAGTCCAACCGAGAAGTGAGTCGTCTAAAGAAGGATAAAATTGTCCTGAATGAAAAGCTAGAGTCTGCAGTCCACAAGAGGAATGACACGGAAGCTTATCTGAGAACTCTTGCCAAGAAGTTCTATCTGATGCTGGAAGGTACTCCTTTCAAACCGACTGCGTTGATGCTTCCAAATGAATCCTGTCCAATCGACCCACTAATTTTTTGACTACAAAGTTCTGCCAAGACTTTGACGAGGAAACTGGAAAGGCCGAGACGGGTCTGGAGCCTATCGCTTCTCTAGTTTGCGACGAAACTGCAATGAACGTGCTCCGACTGGAGTCTCGTGTCGCCGGTGTCACAAGCTACCTCGGGCGTCTGAAGGAGGTAGTCTCACGAGTCGACTCATTGCTCTAGCCAAGGGCGACGCTTCAAAATGACCTGGAATCCCTGATGGCTCGACTCAACGAGATCCCTGGCCGAGTGCAAGAATGGAACAAGTCCTCCTCCCGGTGTGGTGCTGACGTGGCGCTGTCCTTGGTGCGAGTCCACTGCAAGGAAGCTCATGAAGACAAGCTGGCGGCGATCAAGGTTGCTAACACCAAAAGGCATGACTTCCAGTCCTTCATGGAGACTTTCATCGCTGCTGCCACTCGGATCGCGGATGGGATCGACTTGGACGAATTCGTCGAGCCTGCCAGCCCTCCTCCTGCCGAGTGAACAAACTTATGAGACTTGAATCTACCTTAAATTTGCCTCGGAATGCCGAGTGATTGCTATAACCGTTAAACTCCTTCGGGATTGATGCTCAAATTCTTTTGATTTGCTGCTTGGAACTTTAGGATTTATCCGAATTTAGTTTATTTCCGAATATGCTTGCGCTTTGCCTTCAAGTGGACTTTGTTCTTTGCTCGGAAGAATCTTTGTGCTAGAGACGTAACTCTAAGGTGGTAACTCTAGTCGAACTGCACTTCGTCGTCCTTGCGGATTGGGACAGATCACGCGTTGCAGTCGACCTGCACCTCGTCGTCCTAGTAGATAGGGATGGAGTGCACATTGTACTTGTGGCGTAGCTCCGAAAGAGAGGGTTGCAGCCGACATGCACCTCGTCGTCCTTGCAGATAGGGATGGAGCGCACATTGTACTTGTTGCGTAGCTCCAAAGGAGAAGGTTGCAGTCATCCTGCACCTCGTCGTCCTTGCGGATAGGGATGGAGCGCACATTGTACTTGTGGCGTAGCTCCGAAGGAGAAGGTTGCAGTCGACCTGCACCTCGTCGTCCTTGCGGATAGGGACGCGTTTCGAACTTAGGCGAGTAATAGACTGCAGCTAAGCCCCCGAGTGGGAGGGTTGCTCTCCACTCGGTAGGATATTTTAAACTTAGGCGAGTATTGGACTGCAGCTAAGCCCCCGAGTGGGAGGGTTTCTCTCCACTCGGTAGGATTTTACAACCTTAGGCGAGTACTGGACTTCAACTAAGACTCCGAGTGGGAGAACTTAGGCGAGTACTAGACTGCAGCTAAGCCCCCGAGTGGGAGGATTGCTCTCCACTCGGTAGGATTTTACAAACTTAGGCGAGTACTAGACTACAGCTAATCCTCCGAGTGGGAGAACTTACGCGAGTACTAGACTGCAGCTAAACCCCCGAGTGGGAGGATTTCTCTCCACTTGGTAGGATTTTACAAACTTAGGCGAGTACTTGACTGCAGCTAAGACTCCGAGTGGGAGAACGTAGGCGAGGACTGGACTGCAGCTAAGCCCTCGAGTGGGAGGATTGCTCTCCACTCGGTAGGATTTTACAAACTTAGGCGAGTACAAGACTGCAGCTAAGACTCCGAGTGGGAGGATTGCTCTCCACTCAGTAGGATTTTACAAACTTAGGCGAGTACTAGACTGCAGCTAAGCCTCTGAGTGGGAGAACTTAGGCGAGTACTAGACTGCAGCTAAGCCCCCGAATGGGAGGATTGGTCTCCACTCGGTAGGATTTTACAAACTTAGACGAGTACTGCACTGAAGCTAAGACTCCGAGTGGGAGAAATTAGGCGAGTACTGGACTGCAGCTAAGCCCCCGAGTGGGAGGATTGCTCTCCACTCGGTAGGATTTTACTAACTTAGGCGAGTACTAGACTGCAGCTAAGCCTCTGAGTGGGAGAACTTAGGCGAGTACTAGACTGCAGCTAAGCCCCCGAATGGGAGGATTGCTCTCCACTCGGTAGGATTTTACAAACTTAGGCGAGTACTGGATTGCAGCTAAGACTCCGAGTGGTTGAACTTAGGCGAGTACTTGACTACAGCTAAGCCCCCGAATGGGAGGATTGCTCTCCACTCGGTAGGATTTTACAAACTTAGGCGAGTACTGGACTGCAGCTAAGCCTCCGAGTGGTTGAACTTAGGCGAGTACTGGACTGCAGCTAAGCCCCCGAATGGGAGGATTGCTCTCCACTCGGTAGGATTTTACAAACATAGGCGAGTACTGGACTGCAGCTAAGCCTCCGAGTGGGAGAACTTAGGCGAGTACTGGACTACAGCTAAGCCCCCGAGTGGGAGGATTGCTCTCCACTCGGTAGGATTTTACAAACTTAGGTGAGTACTGGATTGCAGCTAAGACTCCAAGTGGGAGAACTTAGGCGAGTACTGGACTGCAGCTAAGCCCCCGAGTGGGAGGATTGCTCTCCACTCGGTAGGATTTTACTAACTTAGGCAAGTACTAGACTGCAGCTAAGCCTCTGAGTGGGAGAACTTAGGCGAGTACTAGACTGCAGCTAAGCCCCCAAGTGGGACGATTGCTCTCCACTCGGTAGGATTTTACAAACTTAGGCGAGTACTGGACTGCAGCTAAGCCTCCGAGTGGGAGAACTTAGGCGAGTACTGGACTACAGCTAAGTCTCTGAGTGGGAGGATTGCTCTCCACTCGGTAGGATTTTACAAACTTAGGTGAGTACTGGACTGCAGCTAAGACTCCAAGTGGGAGAACTTAGGCGAGTACTGGACTGCAGCTAAGCCCCCGAGTGGGAGGATTGCTCTCCACTCGGTAGGATTTTACTAACTTAGGCGAGTACTAGACTGCAGCTAAGCCTCTGAGTGGGAGAACTAAGGCGAGTACTAGACTGCAGCTAAGCCCCCAAGTGGGATGATTGCTCTCCACTCGGTAGGATTTTACAAACTTAGGCGAGTACTGGACTGCAGCTAAGCCTTCGAGTGGGAGAACTTAGGCGAGTACTGGACTACAACTAAGCCCCCGAGTGGGAGGATTTCTCTCCACTCGGTAGGATTTTACAAACTTAGGTGAGTACTGGACTGCAGCTAAGACTCCAAGTGGGAGAACTTAGGCGAGTACTGGACTGCAGCTAAGCCCCCGAGTGGGAGGATTGCTCTCCACTCGGTAGGATTTTACAAACTTAGGTGAGTACTGGACTGCAGCTAAGACTCCGAGTGGTTGAACTTAGGCGAGTACTAGACTGCAGCTAAGCCCCCGAGTGGGAGGATTGCTCTCCACTCGGTAGGATTTTACAAACTTAGGTGAGTACTGGACTGCAGCTAAGCCTCCGAGTGGGAGAACTTAGGCGAGTACTAGACTGCAGCTAAGCCCCTGAGTGGGAGGATTGCTCTCCACTCGGTAGGATTTTACAAACATAGACGTGTACTGCACTACAGCTAAGCCTCCGAGTGGGAGAACTTAGGTGAGTACTGGACTGCAGCTAAGCCCCCGAGTGGGAGGATTGCTCACCACTCGGTAGGATTTTACAAACTTAGGCGAGTACTGGACTGCAGCTAAGCCTCCGAGTGGGAGAACTTAGGCGAGTACTAGACTGCAGCTAAACCCCCGAGTGGGAGGATTTCTCTCCACTTGGTAGGATTTTACAAACTTAGGCGAGTACTGGACTGCAGCTAAGACTTCGAGTGAGAGAAGTTAGGCGAGTACTGGACTGCAGCTAAGCCCCCGAGTGGGAGGATTGCTCTCCACTCGGTAGGATTTTACAAACTTAGGCGAGTACTGGACTGCAGCTAAGCTTCCGAGTGGGAGAACTTAGGCGAGTACTAGACTGCAGCTAAGCCCCCGAGTGGGAGGATTGCTCTCCACTCGGTAGGATTTTACAAACTTAGGCGAGTACTGGACTGCAGCTAAGCCTCCGAGAGGGAGAACTTAGGCGAGTACTGGACTGCAGCTAAGCCCTCGAGTGGGAGGATTGTTCTCCACTCGGTAGGATTTTACAAACTTAGGCGAGTACTGGACTGCAGCTAAGCCTCCAAGTGGGAGAACTTAGGCGAGTACTGGACTGCAGCTAAGCCCCCGAGTGGGAGGATTGCTCTCCACTCGGTAAGATTTTACAAACTTAGGCGAGTACTGGACTGCAGCTAAGACTCCGAGTGGGAGAACTTAGGCGAGTACTAGACTGCAGCTAAGCCCCCGAGTGGGAGGATTGCTCTCCACTCGGTAGGATTTTACAAACTTAGGCGAGTACTGGAGTGCAGCTAAGACTCCGAGTGGGAGAACGTAGGCGAGTACTGGACTGCAGCTAAGCCCCCGAGTGGGAGGATTGCTCTCCACTCGGTAGGATTTTACAAACTCAGGCGAGTACTGGACTGCAGCTAAGCCTCCGAGTGGGAGAACTTAGGCGAGTACTGGACTGCAGCTAAGCCCCTGATTGGGAGGATTGCTCTCCACTCGGTAGGATTTTACAAACTTAGGCGAGTACTAGACTGCAGCTAAGACTCCGAGTGGGAGGATTGCTCTCCACTCAGTAGGATATTTTAAACTTACGCGAGTATTGGACAGCAGCTAAGCCCCCGAGTGGGAGGGTTTCTCTCCACTCGGTAGGATTTTACAACCTTAGGCGAGTACTGGACTTCAACTAAGCCTCCGAGTGGGAGAACTTAGGCGAGTACTAGACTGCAGCTAAGCCCCCGAGTGGGAGGATTGCTCTCCACTCGGTAGGATTTTACAAACTTAGGCGAGTACTGGACTACAGCTAATCCTCCGAGTGGGAGAACTTACGCGAGTACTAGACTGCAGCTAAACCCCCGAGTGGGAGGATTTCTCTCCACTTGGTAGGATTTTACAAACTTAGGTGAGTACTGGACTGCAGCTAAGACTCCGAGTGAGAGAAGTTAGGCGAGTACTGGACAGCAGCTAAGCCCCCGACTGGGAGGATTGCTCTCCACTCGATAGGATTTTACAAACTTAGGCGAGTACTAGACTGCAGCTAAGCCTCCGAGTGGGAGAACTTAGGCGAGTACTAGACTACAGCTAAGCCACCGAGTGGGAGGATTGCTCTCAACTCGGTAGGATTTTACAAACTTAGGCGAGTACTGGACTGCAGCTAAGCCTCCGAGAGGGAGAACTTAGGCGAGTACTGGACTGCAGCTAAGCCCTCGAGTGGGAGGATTGTTCTCCACTCGGTAGGATTTTACAAACTTAGGCGAGTACTGGACTGCAGCTAAGCCTCCAAGTGGGAGAACTTAGGCGAGTACTGGACTGCAGCTAAGCCCCCGAGTGGGAGGATTGCTCTCCACTCGGTAGGATTTTACAAACATAGGCGAGTACTGGACTACAGCTAAGACTCCGAGTGGGAGAACTTAGGCGAGTACTAGACTGTAGCTAAGCCCCGAGTGGGAGGATTGCTCTCCACTCGGTAGGATTTTACAAACTTAGGCGAGTACTGGAGTGCAGCTAAGACTCCGAGTGGGAGAACGTAGGCGAGGACTGGACTGCAGCTAAGCCCTCGAGTGGGAGGATTTCTCTCCACTCGGTAGGATTTTACAAACTTAGGCGAGTACTAGACTGCTGCTAAGACTCCGAGTGGGAGAACTTAGGCGAGTACTAGACTGCAGCTAAGCCTCTGAGTGGGAGAACCTAGGCGAGTACTAGACTGCAGCTAAGCCCCCGACTGGGAGGGTTGCTCTCCACTCGGTAGGATATTTTAAACTTAGGCGAGTATTGGACTGCAGCTAAGCCCCCGAGTGGGAGGGTTTCTCTCCACTCGGTAGGATTTTACAACCTTAGGCGAGTACTGGACTTCAACTAAGACTCCGAGTGGGAGAACTTAGGCGAGTACTAGACTGCAGCTAAGCCCCTGAGTGGGAGGATTGCTCTCCACTCGGTAGGATTTTACAAACTTAGGCGAGTACTGGACTACAGCTAATCCTCCGAGTGGGAGAACTTACGCGAGTACTAGACTGCAGCTAAACCCCCGAGTGGGAGGATTTCTCTCCACTTGGTAGGATTTTACAAACTTAGGTGAGTACTGGACTGCAGCTAAGACTCCGAGTGAGAGAAGTTAGGCGAGTACTGGACTGCAGCTAAGCCCCCGAGTGGGAGGATTGCTCTCCACTCGGTAGGATTTTACAAACTTAGGCGAGTACTGGACTGCAGCTAAGCCTCCGAGTGGGAGAACTTAGGCGAGTACTAGACTACAGCTAAGCCACCGAGTGGGAGGATTGCTCTCCACTCGGTAGGATTTTACAAACTTAGGCGAGTACTGGACTGCAGCTAAGCCTCCGAGAGGGAGAACTTAGGCGAGTACTGGACTGCAGCTAAGCCCTCGAGTGGGAGGATTGTTCTCCACTCGGTAGGATTTTACAAACTTAGGTGAGTACTGGACTGCAGCTAAGACTCCGAGTGAGAGAAGTTAGGCGAGTACTGGACAGCAGCTAAGCCCCCGACTGGGAGGATTGCTCTCCACTCGATAGGATTTTACAAACTTAGGCGAGTACTAGACTGCAGCTAAGCCTCCAAGTGGGAGAACTTAGGCGAGTACTAGACTACAGCTAAGCCACCGAGTGGGAGGATTGCTCTCAACTCGGTAGGATTTTACAAACTTAGGCGAGTACTGGACTGCAGCCAAGCCTCCAAGTGGGAGAACTTAGGCGAGTACTGGACTGCAACTAAGCCCCCGAGTGGGAGGATTGCTCTCCACTCGGTAGGATTTTACAAACTTAGGCGAGTACTGGACTGCAGCTAAGACTCCGAGTGGGAGAACTTAGGCGAGTACTAGACTGCAGCTAAGCCCCCGAGTGGGAGGATTGCTCTCCACTCGGTAGGATTTTACAAACTTAGGCGAGTACTGGAGTGCAGCTAAGACTCCGAGTGGGAGAACGTAGGCGAGGACTGGACTGCAGCTAAGCCCTCGAGTGGGAGGATTGCTCTCCACTCGGTAGGATTTTACAAACTTAGGTGAGTACTGGACTGCAGCTAAGCCCCCGAGTGGGAGGATTGCTCACCACTCGGTAGGATTTTACAAACTAAGGCGAGTACTGGACTGCAGCTAAGCCTCCGAGTGGGAGAACTTAGGCGAGTACTAGACTGCAGCTAAACCCCCGAGTGGGAGGATTTCTCTCCACTTGGTAGGATTTTACAAACATAGGCGAGTACTGGACTGCAGCTAAGACTCCGAGTGAGAGAAGTTAGGCGAGTACTGGACTGCAGCTAAGCCCCCGAGTGGGAGGATTGCTCTCCACTCGGTAGGATTTTACAAACTTAGGCGAATACTGGACTGCAGCTAAGCTTCCGAGTGGGAGAACTTAGGCGAGTACTAGACTGCAGCTAAGCCCCCGAGTGGGAGGATTGCTCTCCACTCGGTAGGATTTTACAAACTTAGGCGAGTACTGGACTGCAGCTAAGACTCCGAGTGGTTGAACTTAGGCGAGTACTTGACTGCAGCTAAGCCCCCGAATGGGAGGATTGCTCTCCACTCGATAGGATTTTACAAACTTAGGCGAGTACTGGACTGCACCTAAACCTCCGAGTGGTTGAACTTAGGCGAGTACTGGACTGCAGCTAAGCCCCCGAGTGGGAGGATTGCTCTCCACTCGGTAGGATTTTACAAACTTAGGCGAGTACTGGACTGCAGCTAAGCCTCCGAGTGGGAGAACTTAGGCGAGTACTGGACTACAGCTAAGCCCTCGAGTGGGAGGATTGCTCTCCACTCGGTAGGATTTTACAAACTTAGGTGAGTACTGGACTGCAGCTAAGACTCCAAGTGGGAGAACTTAGGCGAGTACTGGACTGCAGCTAAGCCCCCGAGTGGGAGGATTGCTCTCCACTCGGTAGGATTTTACTAACTTAGGCGAGTACTAGACTGCAGCTAAGCCTCTGAGTGGGAGAACTTAGGCGAGTACTAGACTGCAGCTAAATCCCCAAGTGGGACGATTGCTCTCCACTCGGTAGGATTTTACAAACTTAGGCGAGTACTGGACTGCAGCTAAGCCTCCGAGAGGGAGAACTTAGGCGAGTACTGGACTGCAGCTAAGCCCTCGAGTGGGAGGATTGTTCTCCACTCGGTAGGATTTTACAAACTTAGGCGAGTACTGGACTGCAGCTAAGCCTCCAAGTGGGAGAACTTAGGCGAGTACGGGACTGCAGCTAAGCCCCCGAGTGGGAGGATTGCTCTCCACTCGGTAGGATTTTACAAACTTAGGCGAGTACTGGACTGCAGCTAAGACTCCGAGTGGGAGAACTTAGGCGAGTACTAGACTGCAGCTAAGCCCCCGAGTGGGAGGATTGCTCTCCACTCGGTAGGATTTTACAAACTTAGGCGAGTACTGGAGTGCAGCTAAGACTCCGAGTGGGAGAACGTAGGCGAGTACTGGACTGCAGCTAAGCCCCCGAGTGGGAGGATTGCTCTCCACTCGGTAGGATTTTACAAACTTAGGCGAGTACTGGACTGCAGCTAAGCCTCCGAGTGGGAGAACTTAGGCGAGTACTGGACTGCAGCTAAGCCCCTGAGTGGGAGGATTGCTCTCCACTCGGTAGGATTTTACAAACTTAGGCGAGTACTAGACTGCAGCTAAGACTCCGAGTGGGAGGATTGCTCTCCACTCAGTAGGATATTTTAAACTTACGCGAGTATTGGACTGCAGCTAAGCCCCCGAGTTGGAGGGTTTCTCTCCACTCGGTAGGATTTTACAACCTTAGGCGAGTACTGGACTTCAACTAAGCCTCCGAGTGGGAGAACTTAGGCGAGTACTAGACTGCAGCTAAGCCCCCGAGTGGGAGGATTGCTCTCCACTCGGTAGGATTTTACAAACTTAGGCGAGTACTGGACTACAGCTAATCCTCCGAGTGGGAGAACTTACGCGAGTACTAGACTGCAGCTAAACCCCCGAGTGGGAGGATTTCTCTCCACTTGGTAGGATTTTACAAACTTAGGTGAGTACTGGACTGCAGCTAAGACTCCGAGTGAGAGAAGTTAGGCGAGTACTGGACAGCAGCTAAGCCCCCGAGTGGGAGGATTGCTCTCCACTCGATACGATTTTACAAACTTAGGCGAGTACTGGACTGCAGCTAAGCCTCCGAGTGGGAGAACTTAGGCGAGTACTAGACTACGGCTAAGCCACCGAGTGGGAGGATTGCTCTCAACTCGGTAGGATTTTACAAACTTAGGCGAGTACTGGACTGCAGCTAAGCCTCCGATAGGGAGAACTTAGGTGAGTACTGGACTGCAGCTAAGCCCTCGAGTGGGAGGATTGTTCTCCACTCGGTAGGATTTTACAAACTTAGGCGAGTACTGGACTGCAGCTAAGCCTCCAAGTGGGAGAACTTAGGCGAGTACTGGACTGCAGCTAAGCCCAAGAGTGGGAGGATTGCTCTCCACTCGGTAGGATTTTACAAACATAGGCGAGTACTGGACTACAGCTAAGACTCCGAGTGGGAGAACTTAGGCGAGTACTAGACTGCAGCTAAGCCCCGAGTGGGAGGATTGCTCTCCACTCGGTAGGATTTTACAAACTTAGGCGAGTACTGGAGTGCAGCTAAGACTCCGAGTGGGAGAACGTAGGCGAGGACTGGACTGCAGCTAAGCCCTCGAGTGGGAGGATTGCTCTCCACTCGGTAGGATTTTACAAACTTAGGCGAGTACTAGACTGCAGCTAAGACTCCGAGTGGGAGAACTTAGGCGAGTACTAGACTGCAGCTAAGCCTCTGAGTGGGAGAACTTAGCCGAGTACTAGACTGCAGCTAAGCCCCCGAGTGGGAGGGTTGCTCTCCACTCGGTAGGATATTTTAAACTTAGGCGAGTATTGGACTGCAGCTAAGCCCCCGAGTGGGAGGGTTTCTCTCCACTCGGTAGGATTTTACAACCTTAGGCGAGTACTGGACTTCAACTAAGACTCCGAGTGGGAGAACTTAGGCGAGTACTAGACTGCAGCTAAGCCCCCGAGTGGGAGGATTGCTCTCCACTCGGTAGGATTTTACAAACTTAGGCGAGTACTGGACTACAGCTAATCCTCCGAGTGGGAGAACTTACGCGAGTACTAGACTGCAGCTAAACCCCCGAGTGGGAGGATTTCTCTCCACTTGGTAGGATTTTACAAACTTAGGTGAGTACTGGACTGCGGCTAAGACTCCGAGTGAGAGAAGTTAGGCGAGTACTGGACTGCAGCTAAGCCCCCGAGTGGGAGGATTGCTCTCCACTCGGTAGGATTTTACAAACTTAGGCGAGTACTGGACTGCAGCTAAGCCTCCGAGTGGGAGAACTTAGGCGAGTACTAGACTACAGCTAAGCCACCGAGTGGGAGGATTGCTCTCCACTCGGTAGGATTTTACAAACTTAGGCGAGTACTGGACTGCAGCTAAGCCTCCGAGAGGGAGAACTTAGGCGAGTACTAGACTGCAGCTAAGCCCTCGAGTGGGAGGATTGTTCTCCACTCGGTAGGATTTTACAAACTTAGGCGAGTACTGGACTGCAGCCAAGCCTCCAAGTGGGAGAACTTAGGCGAGTACTGGACTGCAACTAAGCCCCCGAGTGGGAGGATTGCTCTCCACTCGGTAGGATTTTACAAACTTAGGCGAGTACTGGAGTGCAGCTAAGACTCCGAGTGGGAGAACGTAGGCGAGTACTGGACTGCAGCTAAGCCCCCGAGTGGGAGGATTGCTCTCCACTCGGTAGGATTTTACAAACTTAGGCGAGTACTGGACTGCAGCTAAGCCTCCGAGTGGGAGAACTTAGGCGAGTACTGGACTGCAGCTAAGCCCCTGAGTGGGAGGATTGCTCTCCACTCGGTAGGATTTTACAAACTTAGGCGAGTACTAGACTGCAGCTAAGACTCCGAGTGGGAGGATTGCTCTCCACTCAGTAGGATATTTTAAACTTACGCGAGTATTGGACTGCAGCTAAGCCCCCGAGTGGGAGGGTTTCTCTCCACTCGGTAGGATTTTACAACCTTAGGCGAGTACTGGACTTCAACTAAGCCTCCGAGTGGGAGAACTTAGGCGAGTACTAGACTGCAGCTAAGCCCCCGAGTGGGAGGATTGCTCTCCACTCGGTAGGATTTTACAAACTTAGGCGAGTACTGGACTACAGCTAATCCTCCGAGTGGGAGAACTTACGCGAGTACTAGACTGCAGCTAAACCCCCGAGTGGGAGGATTTCTCTCCACTTGGTAGGATTTTACAAACTTAGGTGAGTACTGGACTGCAGCTAAGACTCCGAGTGAGAGAAGTTAGGCGAGTACTGGACAGCAGCTAAGCCCCCGAGTGGGAGGATTGCTCTCCACTCGATAGGATTTTACAAACTTAGGCGAGTACTGGACTGCAGCTAAGCCTCCGAGTGGGAGAACTTAGGCGAGTACTAGACTACAGCTAAGCCACCGAGTGGGAGGATTGCTCTCAACTCGGTAGGATTTTACAAACTTAGGCGAGTACTGGACTGCAGCTAAGCCTCCGAGAGGGAGAACTTAGGCGAGTACTGGACTGCAGCTAAGCCCTCGAGTGGGAGGATTGTTCTCCACTCGGTAGGATTTTACAAACTTAGGCGAGTACTGGACTGTAGCTAAGCCTCCAAGTGGGAGAACTTAGGCGAGTACTGGACTGCAGCTAAGCCCCCGAGTGGGAGGATTGCTCTCCACTCGGTAGGATTTTACAAACATAGGCGAGTACTGGACTACAGCTAAGACTCCGAGTGGGAGAACTTAGGCGAGTACTAGACTGCAGCTAAGCCCCGAGTGGGAGGATTGCTCTCCACTCGGTAGGATTTTACAAACTTAGGCGAGTACTGGAGTGCAGCTAAGACTCCGAGTGGGAGAACGTAGGCGAGGACTGGACTGCAGCTAAGCCCTCGAGTGGGAGGATTGCTCTCCACTCGGTAGGATTTTACAAACTTAGGCGAGTACTAGACTGCAGCTAAGACTCCGAGTGGGAGAACTTAGGCGAGTACTAGACTGCAGCTAAGCCTCTGAGTGGGAGAACTTAGGCGAGTACTAGACTGCAGCTAAGCCCCCGAGTGGGAGGGTTGCTCTCCACTCGGTAGGATATTTTAAACTTAGGCGAGTATTGGATTGCAGCTAAGCCCCCGAGTGGGAGGGTTTCTCTCCACTCGGTAGGATTTTACAACCTTAGGCGAGTACTGGACTTCAACTAAGACTCCGAGTGGGAGAACTTAGGCGAGTACTAGACTGCAGCTAAGCCCCCGAGTGGGAGGATTGATCTCCACTCGGTAGGATTTTACAAACTTAGGCGAGTACTGGACTACAGCTAATCCTCCGAGTGGGAGAACTTACGCGAGTACTAGACTGCAGCTAAACCCCCGAGTGGGAGGATTTCTCTCCACTTGGTAGGATTTTACAAACTTAGGTGAGTACTGGACTGCAGCTAAGACTCCGAGTGAGAGAAGTTAGGCGAGTACTGGACTGCAGCTAAGCCCCCGAGTGGGAGGATTGCTCTCCACTCGGTAGGATTTTACAAACTTAGGCGAGTACTGGACTGCAGCTAAGCCTCCGAGTGGGAGAACTTAGGCGAGTACTAGACTACAGCTAAGCCACCGAGTGGGAGGATTGCTCTCCACTCGGTAGGATTTTACAAACTTAGGCGAGTACTGGACTGCAGCTAAGCCTCCGAGAGGGAGAACTTAGGCGAGTACTGGACTGCAGCTAAGCCCTCGAGTGGGAGGATTGTTCTCCACTCGGTAGGATTTTACAAACTTAGGCGAGTACTGGACTGCAGCCAAGCCTCCAAGTGGGAGAACTTAGGCGAGTACTGGACTGCAACTAAGCCCCCGAGTGGGAGGATTGCTCTCCACTCGGTAGGATTTTACAAACTTAGGCGAGTACTGGACTGCAGCTAAGACTCCGAGTGGGAGAACTTAGGCGAGTACTAGACTGCAGCTAAGCCCCCGAGTGGGAGGATTGCTCTCCACTCGGTAGGATTTTACAAACTTAGGCGAGTACTGGACTGCAGCTAAACCTCCGAGTGGGAGAACTTAGGCGAGTACTAGACTGCAGCTAAGCCCCTGAGTGGGAGGATTGCTCTCCACTCGGTAGGATTTTACAAACTTAGGCGAGTAATGGAGTGCAGCTAAGACTCCGAGTGGGAGAACGTAGGCGAGGACTGGACTGCAGCTAAGCCCTCGAGTGGGAGGATTGCTCTCCACTCGGTAGGATTTTACAAACTTAGGTGAGTACTGGACTGCAGCTAAGCCCCCGAGTGGGAGGATTGCTCACCACTCGGTAGGATTTTACAAACTTAGGCGAGTACTGGACTGCAGCTAAGCCTCCGAGTGGGAGAACTTAGGCGAGTACTAGACTGCAGCTAAACCCCCGAGTGGGAGGATTTCTCTCCACTTGGTAGGATTTTACAAACTTAGGCGAGTACTGGACTGCAGCTAAGACTCCGAGTGAGAGAAGTTAGGCGAGTACTGGACTGCAGCTAAGCCCCCGAGTGGGAGGATTGCTCTCCACTCGGTAGGATTTTACAAACTTAGGCGAGTACTGGACTGCAGCTAAGCTTCCGAGTGGGAGAACTTAGGCGAGTACTAGACTGCAGCTAAGCCCCCGAGTGGGAGGATTGCTCTCCACTCGGTAGGATTTTACAAACTTAGGCGAGTACTGGACTGCAGCTAAGAGATCCGAGTGGTTGAACTTAGGCGAGTACTTGACTGCAGCTAAGCCCCCGAATGGGAGGATTGCTCTCCACTCGGTAGGATTTTACAAACTTAGGCGAGTACTGGACTGCAGCTAAACCTCCGAGTGGTTGAACTTAGGCGAGTACTGGACTGCAGCTAAGCCCCCGAATGGGAGGATTGCTCTCCACTCGGTAGGATTTTACAAACTTAGGCGAGTACTGGACTGCAGCTAAGCCTCCGAGTGGGAGAACTTAGGCGAGTACTGGACTATAGCTAAGCCCCCGAGTGGGAGGATTGCTCTCCACTCGGTAGGATTTTACAAACTTAGGTGAGTACTGGACTGCAGCTAAGACTCCAAGTGGGAGAACTTAGGCGAGTACTGGATTGCAGCTAAGCCCCCGAGTGGGAGGATTGCTCTCCGCTCGGTAGGATTTTACTAACTTAGGCGAGTACTAGACTGCAGCTAAGCCTCTGAGTGGGAGAACTTGGGCGAGTACTAGACTGCAGCTAAACCCCCAAGTGGGACGATTGCTCTCCACTCGGTAGGATTTTAGAAACTTAGGCGAGTACTGGACTGCAGCTAAGCCTCCGAGTGGGAGAACTTAGGCGAGTACTGGACTACAGCTAAGCCCCCGAGTGGGAGGATTGCTCTCCACTCGGTAGGATTTTACAAACTTAGGCGAGTACTAGACTGCAGCTAAGCCCCCGAATGGGAGGATTGCTCTCCACTCAGTAGGATTTTACTAACTTAGGCGAGTACTAGACTGCAGCTAAGCCTCTGAGTGGGAGAACTTAGGCGAGTACTAGACTGCAGCTAAGCCCCCAAGTGGGACGATTGCTCTCCACTCGGTAGGATTTTACAAACTTAGGCGAGTACTGGACTGCAGCTAAGCCTCCGAGTGGGAGAACTTAGGCAAGTACTGGACTACAGCTAAGCCCCCGAGTGGGAGGATTGCTCTCCACTCGGTAGGATTTTACAAACTTAGGTGAGTACTGGACGGCAGCTAAGACTCCAAGTGGGAGAACTTAGGCGAGTACTGGACTGCAGCTAAGCCCCCGAGTGGGAGGATTTCTCTCCACTCGGTAGGATTTTACAAACTTAGGCGAGTACTGGACTGCAGCTAAGACTCCGAGTGAGAGAAGTTAGGCGAGTACTGGACTGCAGCTAAGCCCCCGAGTGGGAGGATTGCTCTCCACTCGGTAGGATTTTACAAACTTAGGCGAGTACTGGACTGCAGCTAAGCTTCCGAGTGGGAGAACTTAGGCGAGTACAAGACTGCAGCTAAGCCCCCGAGTGGGAGGATTGCTCTCCACTCAGTAGGATTTTACAAACTTAGGCGAGTACTGGACTGCAGCTAAGACTCCGAGTGGTTGAACTTAGGCGAGTACTTGACTGCAGCTAAGCCCCCGAATGGGAGGATTGCTCTCCACTCGGTAGGATTTTACAAACTTAGGCGAGTACTGGACTGCAGCTAAACCTCCGAGTGGTTGAACTTAGGCGAGTACTGGACTGCAGCTAAGCCCCCGAATGGGAGGATTGCTCTCCACTCGGTAGGATTTTACAAACTTAGGCGAGTACTGGACTGCAGCTAAGCCTCCGAGTGGGAGAACTTAGGCGAGTACTGGACTACAGCTAAGCCCCCGAGTGGGAGGATTGCTCTCCACTCGGTAGGATTTTACAAACTTAGGTGAGTACTGGACTGCAGCTAAGACTCCAAGTGGGAGAACTTAGGCGAGTACTGGACTGCAGCTAAGCCCCCGAATGGGAGGATTGCTCTCCACTCAGTAGGATTTTACTAACTTAGGCGAGTACTAGACTGCAGCTAAGCCTGTGAGTGGGAGAACTTAGGCGAGTACTAGACTGCAGCTAAGCCCCCAAGTGGGACGATTGCTCTCCACTCGGTAGGATTTTACAAACTTAGGCGAGTACTGGACTGCAGCTAAGCCTCCGAGTGGGAGAACTTAGGCGAGTACTGGACTACAGCTAAGCCCCCGAGTGGGAGGATTGCTCTCCACTCGGTAGGATTTTACAAACTTAGGCGAGTACTAGACTGCAGCTAAGCCCCCTAATGGGAGGATTGCTCTCCACTCAGTAGGATTTTACTAACTTAGGCGAGTACTAGACTGCAGCTAAGCCTCTGAGTTGGAGAACTTAGGCGAGTACTAGACTGCAGCTAAGCCCCCAAGTGGGAAGATTGCTCTCCACTCGGTAGGATTTTACAAACTTAGGCGAGTACTGGACTGCAGCTAAGCCTCCGAGTGGGAGAACTTAGGCGAGTACTCGACTACAGCTAAGCCCCCGAGTGGGAGGATTGCTCTCCACTCGGTAGGATTTTACAAACTTAGGTGAGTACTGGACTGCAGCTAAGACTCAGAGTGGGAGAACTTAGGCGAGTACTGGACTGCAGCTAAGCCCCCGAGTGGGAGGATTGCTCTCCACTCGGTAGGATTTTACAAACTTAGGTGAGTACTGGACTGCAGCTAAGACTCCGAGTGGTTGAACTTAGCCGAGTACTAGACTGCAGCTAAGCCCCCGAGTGGGAGGATTGCTCTCCACTCGGTAGGATTTTACAAACTTAGGCGAGTACTGGACTGCAGCTAAGACTCCGAGTGGGAGAACTTAGGCGAGTACTAGACTGCAGCTAAGCCCCCGAGTGGGAGGATTGCTCTCCACTCGGTAGGATTTTACAAACTTAGGCGAGTACTGGACTGCAGCTAAGCCTCCGAGTGGGAGAACTTAGGCGAGTACTAGACTGCAGCTAAGCCCCTGAGTGGGAGGATTGCTCTCCACTCGGTAGGATTTTACAAACTTAGGCGAGTACTGGAGTGCAGCTAAGACTCCGAGTGGGAGAACGTAGGCGAGGACTGGACTGCAGCTAAGCCCTCGAGTGGGAGGATTGCTCTCCACTCGGTGGGATTTTACAAACTTAGGTGAGTACTGGACTGCAGCTAAGCCCCCGAGTGGGAGGATTGCTCACCACTTGGTAGGATTTTACAAACTTAGGCGAGTACTGGACTGCAGCTAAGCCTCCGAGTGGGAGAACTTAGGCGAGTACTAGACTGCAGCTAAACCCCCGAGTGGGAGGATTTCTCTCCACTTGGTAGGATTTTACAAACTTAGGCGAGTACTGGACTGCAGCTAAGACTCCGAGTGAGAGAAGTTAGGTGAGTACTGGACTGCAGCTAAGCCCCCGAGTGGGAGGATTGCTCTCCACTTGGTAGGATTTTACAAACTTAGGCGAGTACTGGACTGCAGCTAAGACTCCGAGTGAGAGAAGTTAGGCGAGTACTGGACTGCAGCTAAGCCCCCGAGTGGGAGGATTGCTCTCCACTCGGTAGGATTTTACAAACTTAGGCGAGTACTGGACTGCAGCTAAGCTTCCGAGTGGGAGAACTTAGGCGAGTACTAGACTGCAGCTAAGACCCCGTGTGGGAGGATTGCTCTCCACTCGGTTGGATTTTACAAACTTAGGCGAGTACTGGACTGCAGCTAAGACTCCGAGTGGTTGAACTTAGGCGAGTACTTGACTGCACCTAAGGCCCCGAATGGGAGGATTGCTCTCCACTCGGTAGGATTTTACAAACTTAGGCGAGTACTGGACTGCAGCTAAGCCTCCGAGTGGTTGAACTTAGGCGAGTACTGGACTGCAGCTAAGCCCCCGAATGGGAGGATTGCTCTCCACTCGGTAGGATTTTACAAACTTAGGCGAGTACTGGACTGCAGGTAAGCCTCCGAGTGGGAGAACTTAGGCGAGTACTGGACTACAGCTAAGCCCCCGAGTGGGAGGATTGCTCTCCACTCGGTAGGATTTTACAAACTTAGGTGAGTACTGGACTGCAGCTAAGACTCCAAGTGGGAGAACTTAGGCGAGTACTGGATTGCAGCTAAGCCCCCGAGTGGGAGGATTGCTCTCCACTCGGTAGGATTTTACTAACTTAGGCGAGTACTAGACTGCAGCTAAGCCTCTGAGTGGGAGAACTTAGGCGAGTACTAGACTGCAGCTAAGCCCCCAAGTGGGACGATTGCTCTCCACTCGGTAGGATTTTACAAACTTAGCCGAGTACTGGACTGCAGCTAAGCCCCCGAGTGGGAGGATTGCTCTCCACTCGGTAGGATTTTACTAACTTAGGCGAGTACTAGACTGCAGCTAAGCCTCTGAGTGGGAGAACTTAGGCGAGTACTAGACTGCAGCTAAGCCCCCAAGTGGGACGATTGCTCTCCACTCGGTAGGATTTTACAAACTTAGGCGAGTACTGGACTGCAGCTAAGCCTCCGAGTGGGAGAACTTAGGCGAGTACTGGACTACAGCTAAGCCCCCGAGTGGGAGGATTGCTCTCCACTCGGTAGGATTTTACAAACTTAGGCGAGTACTAGACTGCAGCTAAGCCCCCGAATGGGAGGATTGCTCTCCACTCAGTAGGATTTTACTAACTTAGGCGAGTACTAGACTGCAGCTAAGCCTCTGAGTGGGAGAACTTAGGCGAGTACTAGACTGCAGCTAAGCCCCCAAGTGGGACGATTGCTCTCGACTCGGTAGGATTTTACAAACTTAGGCGAGTACTGGACTGCAGCTAAGCCTCCGAGTGGGAGAACTTAGGCGAGTACTGGACTACAGCTAAGCCCCCGAGTGGGAGGATTGCTCTCCACTCGGTAGGATTTTACAAACTTAGGTGAGTACTGGACTGCAGCTAAGACTCCAAGTGGGAGAACTTAGGCGAGTACTGGACTGCAGCTAAGCCCCCGAGTGGGAGGATTGCTCTCCACTCGATAGGATTTTACAAACTTAGGTGAGTACTGGACTGCAGCTAAGACTCCGAGTGGTTGAACTTAGGCGAGTACTAGACTGCAGCTAAGCCCCCGAGTGGGAGGATTGCTCTCCACTCGGTAGGATTTTACAAACTTAGGCGAGTACTGGACTGCAGCTAAGACTCCGAGTGGGAGGATTGCTCACCACTCGGTAGGATTTTACAAACTTAGGCGAGTACTGGACTGCAGCTAAGCCTCCGAGTGGGAGAACTTAGGCGAGTACTAGACTGCAGCTAAACCCCCGAGTGGGAGGATTTCTCTCCACTTGGTAGGATTTTACAAACTTAGGCGAGTACTGGACTGCAGCTAAGACTCCGAGTGAGAGAAGTTAGGCGAGTACTGGACTGCAGCTAAGCCCCCGAGTGGGAGGATTGCTCTCCACTCGGTAGGATTTTACAAACTTAGGCGAGTACTGGACTGCAGCTAAGCTTCCGAGTGGGAGAACTTAGGTGAGTACTAGACTGCAGCTAAGCCCCCGAGTGGGAGGATTGCTCTCCACTCGGTAGGATTTTACAAACTTAGGCGAGTACTGGACTGCAGCTAAGCTTCCGAGTGGTTGAACTTAGGCGAGTACTTGACTGCAGCTAAGCCCCCGAATAGGAGGATTGCTCTCCACTCGGTAGGATTTTACAAACTTAGGCGAGTACTGGACTGCAGCTAAGCCTCTGAGTGGTTGAACTTAGGCGAGTACTGGACTGCAGCTAAGCCCCCGAATGGGAGGATTGCTCTCCACTCGGTAGGATTTTACAAACTTAGGCGAGTACTGGACTGCAGGTAAGCCTCCGAGTGGGAGAACTTAGGCGAGTACTGGACTACAGCTAAGCCCCCGAGTGGGAGGATTGCTCTCCACTCGGTAGGATTTTACAAACTTAGGTGAGTACTGGACTGCAGCTAAGACTCCAAGTGGGAGAACTTAGGCGAGTACTGGACTGTAGCTAAGCCCCCGAGTGGGAGGATTGCTCTCCACTCGGTAGGATTTTACTAACTTAGGCGAGTACTAGACTGCAGCTAAGCCTTTGAGTGGGAGAACTTAGGCGAGTACTAGACTGCAGCTAAGCCCCCAAGTGGGACGATTGCTCTCCACTCGGTAGGATTTTACAAACTTAGGCGAGTACTGGACTGCAGCTAAGCCTCCGAGTGGGAGAACTTAGGCGAGTACTGGACTACAGCTAAGCCCCCGAGTGGGAGGATTGCTCTCCACTCGGTAGGATTTTACAAACTTAGGCGAGTACTAGACTGCAGCTAAGCCCCCGAATGGGAGGATTGCTCTCCACTCAGTAGGATTTTACTAACTTAGGCGAGTACTAGACTGCAGCTAAGCCTCTGAGTGGGAGAACTTAGGCGAGCACTAGACTGCAGCTAAGCCCCCAAGTGGGACGATTGCTCTCCACTCGGTAGGATTTTACAAACTTAGGCGAGTACTGGACTGCAGCTAAGCCTCCGAGTGGGAGAACTTAGGCAAGTACTGGACTACAGCTAAGCCCCCGAGTGGGAGGATTGCTCTCCACTCGGTAGGATTTTACAAACTTAGGTGAGTACTGGACTGCAGCTAAGACTCCAAGTGGGAGAACTTAGGCGAGTACTGGACTGCAGCTAAGCCCCCGAGTGGGAGGATTGCTCTCCACTCGGTAGGATTTTACAAACTTAGGTGAGTACTGGACTGCAGCTAAGACTCCGAGTGGTTGAACTTAGGCGAGTACTAGACTGCAGCTAAGCCCCCGAGTGGGAGGATTGCTCTCCACTCGGTAGGATTTTACAAACTTAGGCGAGTACTGGACTGCAGCTAAGCCTCCGAGTGGGAGAACTTAGGCGAGTACTAGACTGCAGCTAAGCCCCTGAGTGGGAGGATTGCTCTCCACTCGGTAGGATTTTACAAACATAGACGTGTACTGCACTACAGCTAAGCCTCCGAGTGGGAGAACTTAGGTGAGTACTGGACTGCAGCTAAGCCCCCGAGTGGGAGGATTGCTCACCACTCGGTAGGATTTTACAAACTTAGGCGAGTACTGGACTGCAGCTAAGCCTCCGAGTGGGAGAACTTAGGCGAGTACTAGACTGCAGCTAAACCCCCGAGTGGGAGGATTTCTCTCCACTTGGTAAGATTTTACAAACTTAGGCGAGTACTGGACTGCAGCTAAGACTCCGAGTGAGAGAAGTTAGGCGAGTACTGGACTGCAGCTAAGCCCCCGAGTGGGAGGATTGCTCTCCACTCGGTAGGATTTTACAAACTTAGGCGAGTACTGGACTGCAGCTAAGCTTCCGAGTGGGAGAACTTAGGCGAGTACTAGACTGCAGCTAAGCCCCCGAGTGGGAGGATTGCTCTCCACTCGGTAGGATTTTACAAACTTAGGCGAGTACTGGACTGCAGCTAAGCCTCCGAGAGGGAGAACTTAGGCGAGTACTGGACTGCAGCTAAGCCCTCGAGTGGGAGGATTGTTCTCCACTCGGTAGGATTTTACAAACTTAGGCGAGTACTGGACTGCAGCTAAGCCTCCAAGTGGGAGAACTTAGGCGAGTACTGGACTGCAGCTAAGAACCCGAGTGGGAGCATTGCTCTCCACTCGGTAGGATTTTACAAACTTAGGCGAGTACTGGACTGCAGCTAAGACTCCGAGTGAGAGAAGTTAGGCGAGTACTGGACTGCAGCTAAGCCCCCGAGTGGGAGGATTGCTCTCCACTCGGTAGGATTTTACAAACTTAGGCGAGTACTGGACTGCAGCTAAGCTTCCGAGTGGGAGAACTTAGGTGAGTACTAGACTGCAGCTAAGCCCCCGAGTGGGAGGATTGCTCTCCACTCGGTAGGATTTTACAAACTTAGGCGAGTACTGGACTGCAGCTAAGCTTCCGAGTGGTTGAACTTAGGCGAGTACTTGACTGCAGCTAAGCCCCCGAATAGGAGGATTGCTCTCCACTCGGTAGGATTTTACAAACTTAGGCGAGTACTGGACTGCAGCTAAGCCTCTGAGTGGTTGAACTTAGGCGAGTACTGGACTGCAGCTAAGCCCCCGAATGGGAGGATTGCTCTCCACTCGGTAGGATTTTACAAACTTAGGCGAGTACTGGACTGCAGGTAAGCCTCCGAGTGGGAGAACTTAGGCGAGTACTGGACTACAGCTAAGCCCCCGAGTGGGAG
Source organism: Triticum urartu (assembly GCF_056163025.1). Taxonomy (NCBI): domain Eukaryota; kingdom Viridiplantae; phylum Streptophyta; class Magnoliopsida; order Poales; family Poaceae; genus Triticum; species Triticum urartu. Next base: position 103,975,414 of record NC_141876.1, read on the forward strand.
GATTGCTCTCCACTCGGTAGGATTTTACAAACTTAGGTGAGTACTGGACTGCAGCTAAGACTCCAAGTGGGAGAACTTAGGCGAGTACTGGACTGTAGCTAAGCCCCCGAGTGGGAGGATTGCTCTCCACTCGGTAGGATTTTACTAACTTAGGCGAGTACTAGACTGCAGCTAAGCCTTTGAGTGGGAGAACTTAGGCGAGTACTAGACTGCAGCTAAGCCCCCAAGTGGGACGATTGCTCTCCACTCGGTAGGATTTTACAAACTTAGGCGAGTACTGGACTGCAGCTAAGCCTCCGAGTGGGAGAACTTAGGCGAGTACTGGACTACAGCTAAGCCCCCGAGTGGGAGGATTGCTCTCCACTCGGTAGGATTTTACAAACTTAGGCGAGTACTAGACTGCAGCTAAGCCCCCGAATGGGAGGATTGCTCTCCACTCAGTAGGATTTTACTAACTTAGGCGAGTACTAGACTGCAGCTAAGCCTCTGAGTGGGAGAACTTAGGCGAGCACTAGACTGCAGCTAAGCCCCCAAGTGGGACGATTGCTCTCCACTCGGTAGGATTTTACAAACTTAGGCGAGTACTGGACTGCAGCTAAGCCTCCGAGTGGGAGAACTTAGGCAAGTACTGGACTACAGCTAAGCCCCCGAGTGGGAGGATTGCTCTCCACTCGGTAGGATTTTACAAACTTAGGTGAGTACTGGACTGCAGCTAAGACTCCAAGTGGGAGAACTTAGGCGAGTACTGGACTGCAGCTAAGCCCCCGAGTGGGAGGATTGCTCTCCACTCGGTAGGATTTTACAAACTTAGGTGAGTACTGGACTGCAGCTAAGACTCCGAGTGGTTGAACTTAGGCGAGTACTAGACTGCAGCTAAGCCCCCGAGTGGGAGGATTGCTCTCCACTCGGTAGGATTTTACAAACTTAGGCGAGTACTGGACTGCAGCTAAGCCTCCGAGTGGGAGAACTTAGGCAAGTACTAGACTGCAGCTAAGCCCCTGAGTGGGAGGATTGCTCTCCACTCGGTAGGATTTTACAAACATAGACGTGTACTGCACTACAGCTAAGCCTCCGAGTGGGAGAACTTAGGTGAGTACTGGACTGCAGCTAAGCCCCCGAGTGGGAGGATTGCTCACCACTCGGTAGGATTTTACAAACTTAGGCGAGTACTGGACTGCAGCTAAGCCTCCGAGTGGGAGAACTTAGGCGAGTACTAGACTGCAGCTAAACCCCCGAGTGGGAGGATTTCTCTCCACTTGGTAAGATTTTACAAACTTAGGCGAGTACTGGACTGCAGCTAAGACTCCGAGTGAGGGAAGTTAGGCGAGTACTGGACTGCAGCTAAGCCCCCGAGTGGGAGGATTGCTCTCCACTCGGTAGGATTTTACAAACTTAGGCGAGTACTGGACTGCAGCTAAGCTTCCGAGTGGGAGAACTTAGGCGAGTACTAGACTGCAGCTAAGCCCCCGAGTGGGAGGATTGCTCTCCACTCGGTAGGATTTTACAAACTTAGGCGAGTACTGGACTGCAGCTAAGCCTCCGAGAGGGAGAACTTAGGCGAGTACTGGACTGCAGCTAAGCCCTCGAGTGGGAGGATTGTTCTCCACTCGGTAGGATTTTACAAACTTAGGCGAGTACTGGACTGCAGCTAAGCCTCCAAGTGGGAGAACTTAGGCGAGTACTGGACTGCAGCTAAGAACCCGAGTGGGAGCATTGCTCTCCACTCGGTAGGATTTTACAAACTTAGGCGAGTACTGGACTGCAGCTAAGACTCCGAGTGGGAGAACTTAGGCGAGTACTAGACTGCAGCTAAGCCCCTGAGTGGGAGGATTGCTCTCCACTCGCTAGGATTTTACAAACTTAGGCGAGTACTGGAGTGCAGCTAAGACTCCGAGTGGGAGAACGTAGGCGAGTACTGGACTGCAGCTAAGCCCCCGAGTGGGAGGATTGCTCTCCACTCGGTAGGATTTTACAAACTTAGGCGAGTACTGGACTGTAGCTAAGCCTCCGAGTGGGAGAACTTAGGCGAGTACTGGACTACAGCTAAGCCCCTGAGTGGGAGGATTGCTCTCCACTCGGTAGGATTTTACAAACTTAGGCGAGTAATAGACTGCAGCTAAGACTCCGAGTGGAAGGATTGCTCTCCACTCAGTAGGATATTTTAAACTTACGCGAGTATTGGACTGCAGCTAAGCCCCCGAGTGGGAGGGTTTCTCTCCACTCGGTAGGATTTTACAACCTTAGGCGAGTACTGGACTTCAACTGAGCCTCCGAGTGGGAGAACTTAGGCGAGTACTAGACTGCAGCTAAGCCCCCGAGTGGGAGGATTGCTCTCCACTCGGTAGGATTTTACAAACTTAGGCGAGTACTGGACTACAGCTAATCCTCCGAGTGGGAGAACTTACGCGAGTACTAGACTGCAGCTAAACCCCCGAGTGGGAGGATTTCTCTCCACTTGGTAGGATTTTACAAACTTAGGTGAGTACTGGACTGCAGCTAAGACTCCGAGTGAGAGAAGTTAGGCGAGTACTTGACTGCAGCTAAGCCCCCGAGTGGGAGGATTGCTCTCCACTCGGTAGGATTTTACAAACTTAGGCGAGTACTGGACTGCAGCTAAGCCTCCGAGTGGGAGAACTTAGGCGAGTACTAGACTACAGCTAAGCCACCGAGTGGGAGGATTGCTGTCAACTCGGTAGGATTTTACAAACTTAGGCGAGTACTGGACTGCAGCTAAGCCTCCGAGAGGGAGAACTTAGGCGAGTACTGGACTGCAGCTAAGCCCTCGAGTGGGAGGATTGTTCTCCACTCGGTAGGATTTTACAAACTTAGGCGAGTACTGGACTGCAGCTAAGCCTCCAAGTGGGAGAACTTAGGCGAGTACTGGACTGCAGCTAAGCCCCCGAGTGGGAGGATTGCTCTCCACTCTGTAGGATTTTACAAACATAGGCGAGTACTGGACTACAACTAAGACTCCGAGTGGGAGAACTTAGGCGAGTACTAGACTGCAGCTAAGCCCCCGAGTGGGAGGATTGCTCTCCACTCGGTAGGATTTTACAAACTTAGGCGAGTACTGGAGTGCAGCTAAGACTCCGAGTGGGAGAACGTAGGCGAGGACTGGACTGCAGCTAAGCCCTCGAGTGGGAGGATTGCTCTCCACTCGGTAGGATTTTACAAACTTAGGCGAGTACTAGACTGCAGCTAAGACTCCGAGTGGGAGGATTGCTCTCCACTCAGTAGGATTTTACAAACTTAGGCGAGTACTAGACTGCAGCTAAGCCTCTAAGTGGGAGAACTTAGGCGAGTACTAGACTGCAGCTAAGCCCCCGAATGGGAGGATTGCTCTCCACTCGGTAGGATTTTACAAACTTAGACGAGTACTGCACTGCAGCTAAGACTCCGAGTGGGAGAAATTAGGCGAGTACTGGACTGCAGCTAAGCCCCCGAGTGGGAGGATTGCTCTCCACTCGGTAGGATTTTACTAACTTAGGCGAGTACTAGACTGCAGCTAAGCCTCTGAGTGGGAGAACTTAGGCGAGTACTAGACTGCAGCTAAGCCCCCGAATGGGAGGATTGCTCTCCACTCGGTAGGATTTTACAAACTTAGGCGAGTACTGGACTGCAGCTAAGACTCCGAGTGGTTGAACTTAGGCGAGTACTGGACTGCAGCTAAGCCCCCGAATGGGAGGATTGCTCTCCACTCGGTAGGATTTTACAAACTTAGGCGAGTACTGGACTGCAGCTAAGCCTCCGAGTGGTTGAACTTAGGCGAGTACTGGACTGCAGCTAAGCCCCCGAATGGGAGGATTGCTCTCCACTCGGTAGGATTTTACAAACTTAGGCGAGTACTGGACTGCAGCTAAGCCTCCGAGTGGGAGAACTTAGGCGAGTACTGGACTACAGCTAAGCCCCCGAGTGGGAGGATTGCTCTCCACTCGGTAAGATTTTACAAACTTAGGTGAGTACTGGACTGCAGCTAAGACTCCAAGTGGGAGAACTTAGGCGAGTACTGGACTGCAGCTAAGCCCCCGAGTGGGAGGATTGCTCTCCACTCGGTAGGATTTTACTAACTTAGGCGAGTACTAGACTGCAGCTAAGCCTCTGAGTGGGAGAACTTAGGCGAGTACTAGACTGCAGCTAAGCCCCCAAGTGGGACGATTGCTCTCCACTCGGTAGGATTTTACAAACTTAGGCGAGTACTGGACTGCAGCTAAGCCTCCGAGTGGGAGAACTTAGGCGAGTACTGGACTACAGCTAAGCCCCCGAGTGGGAGGATTGCTCTCCACTCGGTAGGATTTTACAAACTTAGGTGAGTACTGGACTGCAGCTAAGACTCCAAGTGGGAGAACTTAGGCGTGTACTGGACTGCAGCTAAGCCCCCGAGTGGGAGGATTGCTCTCCACTCGGTCGGATTTTACAAACTTAGGTGAGTACTGGACTGCAGCTAAGACTCCGAGTGGTTGAACTTAGGCGAGTACTAGACTGTAGCTAAGCCCCCGAGTGGGAGGATTGCTCTCCACTCGGTAGGATTTTACAAACTTAGGCGAGTACTGGACTGCAGCTAAGCCTCCGAGTGGGAGAACTTAGGCGAGTACTAGACTGCAGCTAATCCCCTGAGTGGGAGGATTGCTCTCCACTCGGTAGGATTTTACAAACATAGACGTGTACTGCACTACAGCTAAGCCTCCGAGTGGGAGAACTTAGGTGAGTACTGGACTGCAGCTAAGCCCCCGAGTGGGAGGATTGCTCACCACTCGGTAGGATTTTACAAACTTAGGCGAGTACTGGACTGCAGCTAAGCCTCCGAGTGGGAGAACTTAGGCGAGTACTAGACTGCAGCTAAACCCCCGAGTGGGAGGATTTCTCTCCACTTGGTAGGATTTTACAAACTTAGGCGAGTACTGGACTGCAGCTAAGACTCCGAGTGAGAGAAGTTAGGCAAGTACTGGACTGCAGCTAAGCCCCCGAGTGGGAGGATTGCTCTCCACTCGGTAGGATTTTACAAACTTAGGCGAGTACTGGACTGCAGCTAAGCTTCCGAGTGGGAGAACTTAGGCGAGTACTAGACTGCAGCTAAGCTCCCGAGTGGGAGGATTACTCTCCACTCGGTAGGATTTTACAAACTTAGACGAGTACTGGACTGCAGCTAAGCCTCCGAGAGGGAGAACTTAGGCGAGTACTGGACTGCAGCTAAGCCCTCGAGTGGGAGGATTGTTCTCCACTCGGTAGGATTTTACAAACTTAGGCGAGTACTGGACTGCAGCTAAGCCTCCAAGTGGGAGAACTTAGGCGAGTACTGGACTGCAGCTAAGCCCCCGAGTGGGAGGATTGCTCTCCACTCGGTAGGATTTTACAAACTTAGGCGAGTACTGGACTGCAGCTAAGACTCCGAGTGGGAGAACTTAGGCGAGTACTAGACTGCAGCTAAGCCCCCGAGTGGGAGGATTGCTCTCCACTCGGTAGGATTTTACAAATTTGGCGAGTACTGGAGTGCAGCTAAGACTCCGAGTGGGAGAACGTAGGCGAGTACTGGACTGCAGCTAAGCACCCAAGTGGGAGGATTGCTCTCCACTCGGTAGGATTTTACAAACTTAGGCGAGTACTGGACTGCAGCTAAGCCTCTGAGTGGGAGAACTTAGGCGAGTACTGGACTGCAGCTAAGCCCCTGAGTGGGAGGATTGCTCTCCACTCGGTAGGATTTTACAAACTTAGGCGAGTACTAGACTGCAGCTAAGACTCCGAGTGGGAGGATTGCTCTCCACTCAGTAGGATATTTTAAACATACGCGAGTATTGGACTGCAGCTAAGCCCCCGAGTGGGAGGGTTTCTCTCCACTCGGTAGGATTTTACAAACTTAGGCGAGTACTGGACTTCAACTAAGCCTCCGAGTGGGAGAACTTAGGCGAGTACTAGACTGCAGCTAAGCCCCCGAGTGGGAGGATTTCTCTCCACTCGGTAGGATTTTACAAACTTAGGCGAGTACTGGACTACAGCTAATCCTCCGAGTGGGAGAACTTATGCGAGTACTAGACTGCAGCTAAACCTCCGAGTGGGAGGATTTGTCTCCACTTGGTAGGATTTTACAAACTTAGGTGAGTACTGGACTGCAGCTAAGACTCCAAGTGAGAGAAGTTAGGCGAGTACTGGACTGCAGCTAAGCCCCCGAGTGGGAGGATTGCTCTCCACTCGGTAGGATTTTACAAACTTAGGCGAGTACTGGACTGCAGCTAAGCCTCCGAGTGGGAGAACTTAGGCGAGTACTAGACTACAGCTAAGCCACCGAGTGGGAGGATTGCTCTCAACTCGGTAGGATTTTACAAACTTAGGCGAGTACTGGACTGCAGCTAAGCCTCCGAGAGGGAGAACTTAGGCGAGTACTGGACTGCAGCTAAGCCCCCGAGTGGGAGGATTGATCTCCACTCGGCAGGATTTTACAAACTTAGGCGAGTACTGGACTGCAGCTAAGCCTCCAAGTGGGAGAACTTAGGCGAGTACTCGACTGCAGCTAAGCCCTCGAGTGGGAGGATTGCTCTCCACTCGGTAGGATTTTACAAACATAGGCGAGTACTGGACTACAGGTAAGACTCCGAGTGGGAGAACTTAGGCGAGTACTAGACTGCAGCTAAGCCCCCGAGTGGGAGGATTGCTCTCCACTCGGTAGGATTTTACAAACTTAGGCGAGTACTGGACTGCAGCTAAGCCTCCGAGTGGCAGAACTTAGGCGAGTACTAGACTGCAGCTAAGCCCCTGAGTGGGAGGATTGCTCTCCACTCGGTAGGATTTTACAAACTTAGGCGAGTACTGGAGTGCAGCTAAGACTCCGAGTGGGAGAACGTAGGCGAGGACTGGACTGCAGCTAAGCCCTCGAGTGGGAGGATTGCTCTCCACTCGGTAGGATTTTACAAACTTAGGCGAGTAGTAGACTGCAGCAAAGACTCCGAGGGGGAGGATTGCTCTCCACTCAGTAGGATTTTACAAACTTAGGCGAGTACTAGACTGCAGCTAAGCCTCTGAGTGGGAGAACTTAGGCGAGTACTAGACTGCAGCTAAGCCCCCGAATGGGAGGATTGCTCTCCACTCGGTAGGATTTTACAAACTTAGACGAGTACTGCACTGCAGCTAAGAATCCGAGTGGGAGAAATTAGGCGAGTACTGGACTGCAGCTAAGCCCCCGAGTGGGAGGATTGCTCTCCACTCGGTAGGATTTTACTAACTTAGGCGAGTACTAGACTGCAGCTAAGCCTCTGAGTGGGAGAACTTAGGCGAGTACTAGACTGCAGCTAAGCCCCCGAATGGGAGGATTGCTCTCCACTCGGTAGGATTTTACAAACTTAGGCGAGTACTGGACTGCAGCTAAGACTCCGAGTGGTTGAACTTAGGCGAGTACTGGACTGCAGCTAAGCCCCCGAATGGGAGGATTGCTCTCCACTCGGTAGGATTTTACAAACTTAGGCGAGTACTGGACTGCAGCTAAGCCTCCGAGTGGTTGAACTTAGGCGAGTACTGGACTGCAGCTAAGCCCCCGAATGGGAGGATTGCTCTCCACTCGGTAGGATTTTACAAACTTAGGCGATTACTGGACTGCAGCTAAGCCTCCGAGTGGGAGAACTTAGGCGAGTACTGGACTACAGCTAAGCCCCCGAGTGGGAGGATTGCTCTCCACTCGGTAGGATTTTACAAACTTAGGTGAGTACTGGACTGCAGCTAAGACTCCAAGTGGGAGAACTTAGGCGAGTACTGGACTGCAGCTAAGCCCCCGAGTGGGAGGATTGCTCTCCACTCGGTAGGATTTTACTAACTTAGGCGAGTACTAGACTACAGCTAAGCCTCTGAGTGGGAGAACTTAGGCGAGTACTAGACTGCAGCTAAGCCCCCAAGTGGGACGATTGCTCTCCACTCTGTAGGATTTTACAAACTTAGGCGAGTACTGGACTACAGCTAAGCCTCCGAGTGGGAGAACTTAGGCGAGTACTGGACTACAGCTAAGCCCCCGAGTGGGAGGATTGCTCTCCACTCGGTAGGATTTTACAAACTTAGGCGAGTACTAGAGTGCAGCTAAGACTCCGAGTGGGAGAACGTAGGCGAGTACTGGACTGCAGCTAAGCCCCCGAGTGGGAGGATTGCTCTCCACTCGGTAGGATTTTACAAACTTAGGCGAGTACTGGACTGCAGCTAAGCCTCCGAGTGGGAGAACTTAGGCGAGTACTGGACTGCAGCTAAGCCCCTGAGTGGGAGGATTGCTCTCCACTCGGTAGGATTTTACAAACTTAGGCGAGTACTAGACTGTAGCTAAGACTCCGAGTGGGAGGATTGCTCTCCACTCAGAAGGATATTTTAAACTTAGGGGAGTATTGGACTGCAGCTAAGCCCCCGAGTGGGAGGGTTTCTCTCCACTCGGTAGGATTTTACAACCTTAGGCGAGTACTGGACTTCAACTAAGCCTCCGAGTGGGAGAACTTAGGCGAGTACTAGACTGCAGCTAAGCCCCCGAGTGGGAGGATTGCTCTCCACTCGGTAGGATTTTACAAACTTAGGCGAGTACTGGACTACAGCTAATCCTCCGAGTGGGAGAACTTACGCGAGTACTAGACTGTAGCTAAACCCCCGAGTGGGAGGATTTCTCTCCACTTGGTAGGATTTTACAAACTTAGGTGAGTACTGGACTGCAGCTAAGACTCCGAGTGAGAGAAGTTAGGCGAGTACTGGACTGCAGCTAAGCCCCCGAGTGGGAGGATTGCTCTCCACTCGGTAGGATTTTACAAACTTAGGCGAGTACTGGACTGCAGCTAAGCCTCCGAGTGGGAGAACTTAGGCGAGTACTAGACTACAGCTAAGCCACCGAGTGGGAGGATTGCTCTCCACTCGGTAGGATTTTACAAACTTAGGCGAGTACTGGACTGCAGCTAAGCCTCCAAGTGGGAGAACTTAGGCGAGTACTGGACTGCAGCTAAGCCCTCGAGTGGGAGGATTGTTCTCCACTCGGTAGGATTTTACAAACTTAGGCGAGTACTGGACTGCAGCTAAGCCTCCAAGTGGGAGAACTTAGGCGAGTACTGGACTGCAGCTAAGCCCCCGAGTGGGAGGATTGCTCTCCACTCGGTAGGATTTTACAAACTTAGGCGAGTACTGGACAACAGCTAAGACTCCGAGTGGGAGAACTTAGGCGAGTACTAGACTACAGCTAAGCCCCAGAGTGGGAGGATTGCTCTCCACTCGGTAGGATTTTACAAACTTAGGCGAGTACTGGACTGCAGCTAAGCCTCCGAGTGGGAGAACTTAGGCGAGTACAAGACTGCAGCTAAGCCCCTGAGTGGGAGGATTGCTCTCCACTCGGTAGGATTTTACAAACTTAGGCGAGTACTGGAGTGCAGCTAAGACTCCGAGTGGGAGAACGTAGGCGAGGACTGGACTGCAGCTAAGCCCTCGAGTGGGAGGATTGCTCTCCACTCGGTAGGATTTTACAAACTTAGGCGAGTACTAGACTGCAGCTAAGACTCCGAGTGGGAGGATTGCTCTCCACTCAGTAGGATTTTACAAACTTAGGCGAGTACTAGACTGCAGCTAAGCCTCTGAGTGGGAGAACTTAGGCGAGTACTAGACTGCAGCTAAGCCCCCGAATGGGAGGATTGCTCTCCACTCGGTAGGATTTTACAAACTTAGACGAGTACTGCACTGCAGCTAAGACTCCGAGTGGGAGAAATTAGGCGAGTACTGGACTGCAGCTAAGCCCCCGAGTGGGAGGATTGCTCTCCACTCGGTAGGATTTTACTAACTTAGGCGAGTACTAGACTGCAGCTAAGCCTCTGAGTGGGAGAACTTAGGCGAGTACTAGACTGCAGCTAAGCACCCGAATGGGAGGATTGCTCTCCACTCGGTAGGATTTTACAAACTTAGGCGAGTACTGGATTGCAGCTAAGACTCCGAGTGGTTGAACTTAGGCGAGTACTGGACTGCAGCTAAGCCCCCGAATGGGAGGATTGCTCTCCACTCGGTAGGATTTTACAAACTTAGGCGAGTACTGGACTGCAGCTAAGCCTCCGAGTGGTTGAACTTAGGCGAGTACTGGACTGCAGCTAAGCCCCCGAATGGTAGGATTGCTCTCCACTCGGTAGGATTTTACAAACTTAGGCGAGTACTGGACTGCAGCTAAGCCTCCGAGTGGGAGAACTTAGGCGAGTACTGGACTACAGCTAAGCCCCCGAGTGGGAGGATTGCTCTCCACTCGGTAGGATTTTACAAACTTAGGTGAGTACTGGACTGCAGCTAAGACTCCAAGTGGGAGAACTTAGGCGAGTACTGGACTGCAGCTAAGCCCAAGAGTGGGAGGATTGCTCTCCACTCGGTAGGATTTTACTAACTTAGGCGAGTACTAGACTGCAGCTAAGCCTCTGAGTGGGAGAACTTAGGCGAGTACTAGACTGCAGCTAAGCCCCCAAGTGGGACGATTGCTCTCCACTCGGTAGGATTTTACAAACTTAGGCGAGTACTGGACTGCAGCTAAGCCTCCGAGTGGGAGAACTTAGGCGAGTACTGGACTACAGCTAAGCCCCCGAGTGGGAGGATTGCTCTCCACTCGGTAGGATTTTACAAACTTAGGCGAGTACTAGACTGCAGCTAAGCCCCCGAATGGGAGGATTGCTCTCCACTCAGTAGGATTTTACTAACTTAGGCGAGTACTAGACTGCAGCTAAGCCTCTGAGTGGGAGAACTTAGGCGAGTACTAGACTGAAGCTAAGCCCCCAAGTGGGACGATTGCTCTCCACTCGGTAGGATTTTACAAACTTAGGCGAGTACTGGACTGGAGCTAAGCCTCCGAGTGGGAGAACTTAGGCGAGTACTGGACTACAGCTAAGCCCCCGAGTGGGAGGATTGCTCTCCACTCGGTAGGATTTTACAAACTTAGGCGAGTACTGGATTGCAGCTAAGACTCCGAGTGGTTGAACTTAGGCGAGTACTGGACTGCAGCTAAGCCCCCGAATAGGAGGATTGCTCTCCACTCGGTAGGATTTTACAAACTTAGGCGAGTACTGGACTGCAGCTAAGCCTCCGAGTGGTTGAACTTAGGCGAGTACTGGACTGCAGCTAAGCCCCCGAATGGTAGGATTGCTCTCCACTCGGTAGGATTTTACAAACTTAGGCGAGTACTGGACTGCAGCTAAGCCTCCGAGTGGGAGAACTTAGGCGAGTACTGGACTACAGCTAAGCCCCCGAGTGGGAGGATTGCTCTCCACTCGGTAGGATTTTACAAACTTAGGTGAGTACTGGACTGCAGCTAAGACTCCAAGTGGGAGAACTTAGGCGAGTACTGGACTGCAGCTAAGCCCCCGAGTGGGAGGATTGCTCTCCACTCGGTATGATTTTACTAACTTAGGCGAGTACTAGACTGCAGCTAAGCCTCTGAGTGGGAGAACTTAGGCGAGTACTAGACTGCAGCTAAGCCCCCAAGTGGGACGATTGCTCTCCACTCGGTAGGATTTTACAAACTTAGGCGAGTACTGGACTGCAGCTAAGCCTCCGAGTGGGAGAACTTAGGCGAGTACTGGACTACAGCTAAGCCCCCGAGTGGGAGGATTGCTCTCCACTCGGTAGGATTTTACAAACTTAGGCGAGTACTAGACTGCAGCTAAGCCCCCGAATGGGAGGATTGCTCTCCACTCAGTAGGATTTTACTAACTTAGGCGAGTACTAGACTGCAGCTAAGCCTCTGAGTGGGAGAACTTAGGCGAGTACTAGACTGAAGCTAAGCCCCCAAGTGGGACGATTGCTCTCCACTCGGTAGGATTTTACAAACTTAGGCGAGTACTGGACTGGAGCTAAGCCTCCGAGTGGGAGAACTTAGGCGAGTACTGGACTACAGCTAAGCCCCCGAGTGGGAGGATTGCTCTCCACTCGGTAGGATTTTACAAACTTAGGTGAGTACTGGACTGCAGCTAAGACTCCAAGTGGGAGAACTTAGGCGAGTACTGGACTGCAGCTAAGCCCCCGAGTGGGAGGATTGCTCTCCACTCGGTAGGATTTTACAAACTTAGGTGAGTACTGGACTGCAGCTAAGACTCCGAGTGGTTGAACTTAGGCGAGTACTAGACTGCAGCTAAGCCCCCGAGTGGGAGGATTGCTCTCCACTCGGTAGGATTTTACAAACTTAGGCGAGTACTGGACTGCAGCTAAGCCTCCGAGTGGGAGAACTTAGGCGAGTACTAGACTGCATCTAAGCCCCTGAGTGGGAGGATTGCTCTCCACTCGGTAGGATTTTACAAACATAGACGAGTACTGCACTACAGCTAAGCCTCCGAGTGGGAGAACTTATGTGAGTACTGGACTGCAGCTAAGCCCCCGAGTGGGAGGATTTCTCACCACTCGGTAGGATTTTACAAACTTAGGCGAGTACTGGACTGCAGCTAAGCCTCCGAGTGGGAGATTTTAGGCGAGTACTAGACTGCAACTAAACCCCCGAGTGGGAGGATTTCTCTCCACTTGGTAGGATTTTACAAACTTAGGCGAGTACTGGACTGCAGCTAAGACTCCGAGTGAGGGAAGTTAGGCGAGTACTGGACTGCAGCTAAGCCCCCGAGTGGGAGGATTGCTCTCCACTCGGTAGGATTTTACAAACTTAGGCGAGTACTGAAATGCAGCTAAGCTTCCGAGTGGGAGAACTTAGGCGAGTACTAGACTGCAGATAAGCCCCCGAGTGGGAGGATTGCTCTCCACTCGGTAGGATTTTACAAACTTAGGCGAGTACTGGACTGCAGCTAAGCCTCCGAGAGGGAGAACTTAGGCGAGTACTGGACTGCAGCTAAGCCCTCGAGTGGGAGGATTGTTCTCCACTCGGTAGGATTTTACAAACTTAGGCGAGTACTGCACTGCAGCTAAGCCTCCGAGTGGGAGAACTTAGGCGAGTACTGGACTGCAGCTAAGCCCCTGAGTGGGAGGATTGCTCTCCACTCGGTAGGATTTTACAAACTTAGGCGAGTACTGGAGTGCAGCTAAGACTCCGAGTGGGAGAACGTAGTCGAGTACTGGACTGCAGCTAAGCCCCCGAGTGGGAGGATTGCTCTCCACTCGGTAGGATTTTACAAACTTAGGCGAGTACTGGACTGCAGCTAAGCCTCCGAGTGGGAGAACTTAGGCGAGTACTGGACTGCAGCTAAGCCCCTGAGTGGGAGGATTGCTCTCCACTCGGTAGGATTTTACAAACTTAGGCGAGTACTGGACTGCAGCTAAGCCTCCGAGTGGGAGAACTTAGGCGAGTACTGGACTGCAGCTAAGCCCCTGAGTGGGAGGATTGCTCTCCACTCGGTAGGATTTTACAAACTTAGGCGAGTACTGGAGTGCAGCTAAGAATCCGAGTGGGAGAACGTAGTCGAGTACTGGACTGCAGCTAAGCCCCCGAGTGGGAGGATTGCTCTCCACTCGGTAGGATTTTACAAACTTAGGCGAGTACTGGACTGCAGCTAAGCCTCCGAGTGGGAGAACTTAGGCGAGTACTGGACTGCAGCTAAGCCCCTGAGTGGGAGGATTGCTCTCCACTCGGTAGGATTTTACCAACTTAGGCAAGTACTGGAGTGCAGCTAAGACTCCGAGTGGGAGAACGTAGGCGAGTACTGGACTGCAGCTAAGCCCCCGAGTGGGAGGATTGCTCTCCACTCGGTAGGATTTTACAAACTTAGGCGAGTACTGGACTGCAGCTAAGACTCCGAGTGGGAGGATTGCTCTCCACTCAGTAGGATTTTACTAACTTAGGCGAGTACTAGACTGCAGCTAAGCCTCTGAGTGGGAGAACTTAGGCGAGTACTAGACTGCAGCTAAGCCCCCGAATGGGAGGATTGCTCTCCACTCGGTAGGATTTTACAAACTTAGACGAGTACTGCACTGCAGCTAAGCCTCCGACTGGGAGAAATTAGGCGAGTACTGGACTGCAGCTAAGCCCCTGAGTGGGAGGATTGCTCTCCACTCGGTAGGATCTTACAGACTTAGGCGAGTACTGGACTGCAGCTAAGCCTCCGAGTGGGAGAACTTAGGCGAGTACAGGACTACAGCTAAGCCCTCGAGTGGGAGGATTCATCTCCACTCGGTAGGATTTTACAAATTAGGCGAGTACTGGACTGCAGCTAAGCCTCCGAGTGGGAGAACTTAGGCGAGTACTGGACTGCAGCTAAGCCCCTGAGTGGGAGGATTGCTCTCCACTCGGTGGGATTTTACAAACTAAGGCGAGTACTGGACTGCAGCTAAGACTCCGAGTGGTTGAACTTAGGCGAGTACTGGACTACAGCTAAGGCCCCGAGTGGGACGATTGCTGTCCACTCGGTAGGATTTTAGAAACTTAGGCGAGTACTGGACTGCAGCTAAGCCTCCGAGTGGGAGAACTTAGGCGAGTACTGGACTACAGCAAAGCCCCCGAGTGGGAGGATTGCTCTCCACTCGGTAGGATTTTACAAACTTAGGTGAGTACTGGACTGCAGCTAAGACTCCGAGTGGGGGAACTTAGGCGAGTACTGGACTGCAGCTAAGCCCCCGAGTGGGAGGATTGCTCTCCACTCGGTAGGATTTTACAAACTTAGGCGAGTACTGGACTGCAACTAAGCCTCCGAGTGGGAGAACTTAGGCGAGTACTGGACTGCAGCTCAGCCCCCGAGTGGGAGGATTGCTCTCCACTCGGTAGGATTTTACAAACTTAGGCAAGTGCTGGACTACAGCTAAGATTCCGAGTGGGAGAACGTAGGCGAGTACTAGACTGCAGCTAAGCCCCCGAGTGGGAAGATTGCTCTCCACTCGGTAGGATTTTACAAACTTAGGCGAGTATTGGACTGCAGCTAAGGCTCTGAGTGGGAGGATTGCTCTCCATTCGCTAGGATTTTACAAACTTAGGCGAGTACTGGACTACAGCTAAGCCTCCGAGTGGGAGAACTTAGGCGAGTACTAGACTGCAGCTAAGCCCCTGAGTGGGAGGATTGCTCTCCACTCGGTAGGATTTTACAAACTTAGACGAGTACTGCACTACAGCTAAGCCTCCGAGTGGGAGAACTTAGGTGAGTACTAGACTGCAGCTAAACCCCCGAGTGGGAGGATTGCTCTCCACTCCGTAGGATTTTACAAACTTAGCCGAGTACTGGACTGCAGCTAAGCCTCCGAGTGGGAGAACTTAGGCGAGTACTAGACTGCAGCTAAACCCCCGAGTGGGAGGATTTCTCTCCACTTGGTAGGATTTTACAAACTTAGGCGAGTACTGGACTGCAGCTAGGCCCCCGAGTGGGAGGATTGCTCTCTACTCGGTAGGATTTTACAAACTTAGGCGAGTACTGGACTGCAGCTAAGCCTCCGAGTGGGAGAACTCAGGCGAGTACTAGACTGCAGCTAAGCCCCCGAGTGGGAGGATTGCTCTCCACTCGGTAGGATTCTACAAACTAGGCGAGTACTGGACTGCAGCTAAGCCTCCGAGAGGGAGAACGTAGGCGAGTACTCGACTGCAGCTAAGCCCTCGAGTGGGAGGATTGTTCTCCACTCGGTAGGATTTTACAAACTTAGGCGAGTACTGGACTGCAGCTAAGCCTCCCAGTGGGAGAACTTAGGCGAGTACTGGACTGCAGCTAAGCCCCTGAGTGGGAGGATTGCTCTCCACTCGGTAGGATTTTACAAACTTAGGCGAGAACTGGACTGCAGCTAAGCCTCCGAGTGGGAGAACATAGGCGAGTACTGGACTACAGCTAAGCCCCCGAGTGGGAGGATTGCTCTCCACTCGGTAGGATTTTACAAACTTAGGCAAGTACTGGACTGCAGCTAAGACTCCGAGTGGGAGAATGTAGGCGAGTACTAGACTGCAGCTAAGCCCGCGAGTGGGAGGATTGCTCTCCACTCGGTAGGATTTTACAAACTTAGGCGAGTACTGGACTGTAGATAAGCCTCCGAGAGGGAGAACTTAGGCAAGTACTGGACTACAGCTAAGCCCTCGAGTGGGAGGATTGTTCTCCACTCAGTAGGATTTTACAGACTTAGGCGAGTACTGGACTGCAGCTAAGCCTCCAAGTGGGAGAACTTAGGCGAGTCCTGGACTGCAGCTAAGCCCTCGAGTGGGACGATTGCTCTCCACTCGGTAGGATTTTACAAACTTAGGTGAGTACTAGACTGCAGCTAAGACTCCGAGTGGGAGAACTTAGGCGAGTATTGGACTACAGCTAACCCCCCGAGTGGGAGGATTGCTCTCCACTCGGTAGGATTTTACAAACTTAGGCGAGTACTGGACTGCAACTAAGCCTCCGAGTGGGAGAACTTAGGCGAGTACTGGACTGCAGCTAAGCCCCCGAGTGGGAGGATTGCTCTCCACTCGGTAGGATTTTACAAACTTAGGCGAGTACTGGACTGCAGCTAAGATTCCGAGTGGGAGAACGTAGGCAAGTACTAGACTGCAGCTAAGCCCCCAAGTGGGAGGATTGCTCTCCACTCGGTAGGATTTTACAAACTTAGGCGAGTACTGGACTGCAGCTAAGGCTCTGAGTGGGAGGATTGCTCTCCACTTGGTAGGATTTTACAAACTTAGGCAAGTACTGGACTGCAGCTAAGCCTCCGAGTGGGAGAACTTGGGCGAGTACTAGACTACAGCTAAGCCCCTGAGTGGGAGGATTGCTCTCCACTCGGTAGGATTTTACAAACTTAGGCGAGTACTGGACTGCAGCTAAGCCACCGAGTGGGAGAACTTAGGCGAGTACTAGACTGCAGCTAAACCCCCGAGTGGGAGGATTGCTCTCCACTTGGTAGGATTTTACAAACTTAGGCGAGTACTGGAGTGCAGCTAAGACTCCGAGTGAGAGAAGTTAGGCGAGTACTGGACTGCAGCTAAGCCGCCGAGTGGGAGGATTGCTCCCCACTCGGTAGGATTTTACAAACTTAGGCGAGTACTGGACTGCAGCTAAGCCTCCGAGTGGGAGAACTTAGGCGAGTACTAGACTGCAGCTAAGCCCCCGAGTGGGAGGATTGCTCTCCACTCGGTAGGAGTTTACAAACTTAGGCGAGTACTGGACTGCAGCTAAGCCACCGAGTGGGAGAACTTAGGCGAGTACTAGACTGCAGCTAAACCCCCGAGTGGGAGGATTGCTCTCCACTTGGTAGGATTTTACAAACTTAGGCGAGTACTGGACTGCAGCTAAGACTCCGAGTGAGAGAAGTTAGGCGAGTACTGGACTGCAGCTAAGCCCCCGAGTGGGAGGATTGCTCCCCACTCGGTAGGATTTTACAAACTTAGGCGAGTACTGGACTGCAGCTAAGCCTCCGAGTGGGAGAACTTAGGCGAGTACTAGACTGCAGCTAAGCCCCCGAGTGGGAGGATTGCTCTCCACTCGGTAGGAGTTTACAAACTTAGGCGAGTAGTGGACTGCAGCTAAGCCTCCGAGAGGGAGAACTTAGGCGAGTACTGGACTGCAGCTAAGCCCTCGAGTGGGAGGATTGTTCTCCACTCGCTAGGATTTTACAAACTTAGGCGAGTATTGGACTGCAGCTAAGCCTCCAAGTGGGAGAAGTTAGGCGAGTACTGGACTGCAGCTAAGCCCCCGAGTGGGAGGATTGCTCTCCACTCGGTAGGATTTTACAAACTTAGGCGAGTACTGGACTGCAGCTAAGACTCCGAGTGGGAGAACTTAGGCGAGTACTGCACTGCAGCTAAGCCCCCGAGTGGGAGGATTGCTCTCCACTCGGTAGGATTTTACAAACTTAGGCGAGTACTGGACTGCAGCTAAGCCTCCCAGTGGGAGAACTTAGGCGAGTACTGGACTGCAGCTAAGCCCCTGAGTGGGAGGATTGCTCTCCACTCGGTAGGATTTTACAAACTTAGGCGAGAACTGGACTGCAGCTAAGCCTCCGAGTGGGAGAACATAGGCGAGTACTGGACTACAGCTAAGCCCCCGAGTGGGAGGATTGCTCTCCACTCGGTAGGATTTTACAAACTTAGGCAAGTACTGGACTGCAGCTAAGACTCCGAGTGGGAGAATGTAGGCGAGTACTAGACTGCAGCTAAGCCCGCGAGTGGGAGGATTGCTCTCCACTCGGTAGGATTTTACAAACTTAGGCGAGTACTGGACTGTAGATAAGCCTCCGAGAGGGAGAACTTAGGAAAGTACTGGACTACAGCTAAGCCCTCGAGTGGGAGGATTGTTCTCCACTCAGTAGGATTTTACAGACTTAGGCGAGTACTGGACTGCAGCTAAGCCTCCAAGTGGGAGAACTTAGGCGAGTCCTGGACTGCAGCTAAGCCCTCGAGTGGGACGATTGCTCTCCACTCGGTAGGATTTTACAAACTTAGGTGAGTACTAGACTGCAGCTAAGACTCCGAGTGGGAGAACTTAGGCGAGTATTGGACTACAGCTAACCCCCCGAGTGGGAGGATTGCTCTCCACTCGGTAGGATTTTACAAACTTAGGCGAGTACTGGACTGCAACTAAGCCTCCGAGTGGGAGAACTTAGGCGAGTACTGGACTGCAGCTAAGCCCCCGAGTGGGAGGATTGCTCTCCACTCGGTAGGATTTTACAAACTTAGGCGAGTACTGGACTGCAGCTAAGATTCCGAGTGGGAGAACGTAGGCAAGTACTAGACTGCAGCTAAGCCCCCAAGTGGGAGGATTGCTCTCCACTCGGTAGGATTTTACAAACTTAGGCGAGTACTGGACTGCAGCTAAGGCTCTGAGTGGGAGGATTGCTCTCCACTTGGTAGGATTTTACAAACTTAGGCAAGTACTGGACTGCAGCTAAGCCTCCGAGTGGGAGAACTTGGGCGAGTACTAGACTGCAGCTAAGCCCCTGAGTGGGAGGATTGCTCTCCACTTGGTAGGATTTTACAAACTTAGGCGAGTACTGGACTGCAGCTAAGCCACCGAGTGGGAGAACTTAGGCGAGTACTAGACTGCAGCTAAACCCCCGAGTGGGAGGATTGCTCTCCACTTGGTAGGATTTTACAAACTTAGGCGAGTACTGGAGTGCAGCTAAGACTCCGAGTGAGAGAAGTTAGGCGAGTACTGGACTGCAGCTAAGCCGCCGAGTGGGAGGATTGCTCCCCACTCGGTAGGATTTTACAAACTTAGGCGAGTACTGGACTGCAGCTAAGCCTCCGAGTGGGAGAACTTAGGCGAGTACTAGACTGCAGCTAAGCCCCCGAGTGGGAGGATTGCTCTCCACTCGGTAGGAGTTTACAAACTTAGGCGAGTACTGGACTGCAGCTAAGCCACCGAGTGGGAGAACTTAGGCGAGTACTAGACTGCAGCTAAACCCCCGAGTGGGAGGATTGCTCTCCACTTGGTAGGATTTTACAAACTTAGGCGAGTACTGGACTGCAGCTAAGACTCCGAGTGAGAGAAGTTAGGCGAGTACTGGACTGCAGCTAAGCCCCCGAGTGGGAGGATTGCTCCCCACTCGGTAGGATTTTACAAACTTAGGCGAGTACTGGACTGCAGCTAAGCCTCCGAGTGGGAGAACTTAGGCGAGTACTAGACTGCAGCTAAGCCCCCGAGTGGGAGGATTGCTCTCCACTCGGTAGGAGTTTACAAACTTAGGCGAGTAGTGGACTGCAGCTAAGCCTCCGAGAGGGAGAACTTAGGCGAGTACTGGACTGCAGCTAAGCCCTCGAGTGGGAGGATTGTTCTCCACTCGCTAGGATTTTACAAACTTAGGCGAGTATTGGACTGCAGCTAAGCCTCCAAGTGGGAGAAGTTAGGCGAGTACTGGACTGCAGCTAAGCCCCCGAGTGGGAGGATTGCTCTCCACTCGGTAGGATTTTACAAACTTAGGCGAGTACTGGACTGCAGCTAAGACTCCGAGTGGGAGAACTTAGGCGAGTACTGCACTGCAGCTAAGCCCCCGAGTGGGAGGATTGCTCTCCACTCGGTAGGATTTTACAAACTTAGGCGAGTACTGGACTGCAGCTAAGCCTCCCAGTGGGAGAACTTAGGCGAGTACTGGACTGCAGCTAAGCCCCTGAGTGGGAGGATTGCTCTCCACTCGGTAGGATTTTACAAACTTAGGCGAGAACTGGACTGCAGCTAAGCCTCCGAGTGGGAGAACATAGGCGAGTACTGGACTACAGCTAAGCCCCCGAGTGGGAGGATTGCTCTCCACTCGGTAGGATTTTACAAACTTAGGCAAGTACTGGACTGCAGCTAAGACTCCGAGTGGGAGAATGTAGGCGAGTACTAGACTGCAGCTAAGCCCGCGAGTGGGAGGATTGCTCTCCACTCGGTAGGATTTTACAAAGTTAGGCGAGTACTGGACTGTAGATAAGCCTCCGAGAGGGAGAACTTAGGAAAGTACTGGACTACAGCTAAGCCCTCGAGTGGGAGGATTGTTCTCCACTCAGTAGGATTTTACAGACTTAGGCGAGTACTGGACTGCAGCTAAGCCTCCAAGTGGGAGAACTTAGGCGAGTCCTGGACTACAGCTAAGCCCTCGAGTGGGACGATTGCTCTCCACTCGGTAGGATTTTACAAACTTAGGTGAGTACTAGACTGCAGCTAAGACTCCGAGTGGGAGAACTTAGGCGAGTATTGGACTACAGCTAACCCCCCGAGTGGGAGGATTGCTCTCCACTCGGTAGGATTTTACAAACTTAGGCGAGTACTGGACTGCAACTAAGCCTCCGAGTGGGAGAACTTAGGCGAGTACTGGACTGCAGCTAAGCCCCCGAGTGGGAGGATTGCTCTCCACTCGGTAGGATTTTACAAACTTAGGCGAGTACTGGACTGCAGCTAAGATTCCGAGTCGGAGAACGTAGGCAAGTACTAGACTGCAGCTAAGCCCCCAAGTGGGAGGATTGCTCTCCACTCGGTAGGATTTTACAAACTTAGGCGAGTACTGGACTGCAGCTAAGGCTCTGAGTGGGAGGATTGCTCTCCACTTGGTAGGATTTTATAAACTTAGGCGAGTACTGGACTGCAGCTAAGCCTCCGAGTGGGAGAACTTGGGCGAGTACTAGACTGCAGCTAAGCCCCTGAGTGGGAGGATTGCTCTCCACTCGGTAGGATTTTACAAACTTAGGCGAGTACTGGACTGCAGCTAAGCCACCGAGTGGGAGAACTTAGGCGAGTACTAGACTGCAGCTAAACCCCCGAGTGGGAGGATTGCTCTCCACTTGGTAGGATTTTACAAACTTAGGCGAGTACTGGACTGCAGCTAAGACTCCAAGTGAGAGAAGTTAGGCGAGTACTGGACTGCAGCTAAGCCGCCGAGTGGGAGGATTGCTCCCCACTCGGTAGGATTTTACAAACTTAGGCGAGTACTGGACTGCAGCTAAGCCTCCGAGTGGGAGAACTTAGGCGAGTACTAGACTGCAGCTAAGCCCCCGAGTGGGAGGATTGCTCTCCACTCGGTAGGAGTTTACAAACTTAGGCGAGTACTGGACTGCAGCTAAGCCACCGAGTGGGAGAACTTAGGCGAGTACTAGACTGCAGCTAAACCCCCGAGTGGGAGGATTGCTCTCCACTCGGTAGGATTTTACAAACTTAGGCGAGTACTGGACTGCAGCTAAGACTCCGAGTGAGAGAAGTTAGGCGAGTACTGGACTGCAGCTAAGCCCCCGAGTGGGAGGATTGCTCCCCACTCGGTAGGATTTTACAAACTTAGGCGAGTACTGGACTGTAGATAAGCCTCCGAGAGGGAGAACTTAGGAAAGTACTGGACTACAGCTAAGCCCTCGAGTGGGAGGATTGTTCTCCACTCAGTAGGATTTTACAGACTTAGGCGAGTACTGGACTGCAGCTAAGCCTCCAAGTGGGAGAACTTAGGCGAGTCCTGGACTGCAGCTAAGCCCTCGAGTGGGACGATTGCTCTCCACTCGGTAGGATTTTACAAACTTAGGCGAGTACTGGACTGTAGATAAGCCTCCGAGAGGGAGAACTTAGGAAAGTACTGGACTACAGCTAAGCCCTCGAGTGGGAGGATTGTTCTCCACTCAGTAGGATTTTACAGACTTAGGCGAGTACTGGACTGCAGCTAAGCCTCCAAGTGGGAGAACTTAGGCGAGTCCTGGACTGCAGCTAAGCCCTCGAGTGGGACGATTGCTCTCCACTCGGTAGGATTTTACAAACTTAGGCGAGTACTGGACCGCAGCTAAGACCCCGAGTGGGAGGATTGCTCTCCACTCGGTAGGATTTTACAAACTTAGGCGAGTACTGGACTGCAGCTAAGACTCCGAGTGGGAGAACGTAGGCGAGTACTGGACTGCAGCTAAGCCCCCGAGTGGGAGGATTGCTCTCCAGTCGGTAGGATTTTACAAACTTAGGCGAGTACTGGACCGCAGCTAAGACTCCGAGTGGGAGGATTGCTCTCCACTCGGTAGGATTTTACAAACTTAGGCGAGTACTCGACTGCAGCTAAGCCTCCGAGTGGGAGAACCTAGGCGAGTACTAGACTGCAGCTAAGCCCCCGAGTGGGAGGATTGCTCTCCACTCGGTAGGATTTTACAAACTTAGATGAGTACTGCACTGCAGCTAAGCCTCCGAGTGGGTGAACTTAGGCGAGTACTGGACTGCAGCTAAGCCCCCGAGTGGGAGGATTGCTCTCCACTCGGTAGGATTTTACAGACTTAGGCGAGTACTGACGGCAGCTAAGCCTCCGAGTGGGAGAACTTAGGCGAGTACTGGACTGCAGCTAATCCCTCGAGTGGGAGGATTGCTCTCCACTCGGTAGGATTTTACAAACTTAGGCGAGTACTGGACTGCAGCTAAGCCTCCGAGTGGGACAACTTAGGCGAGTACTGGACTGCAGCTAAGCCCCTGAGTGGGAGGATTGCGGCTAAGCCCCTGAGTGGGAGGATTGCTCTCCAGTCGATAGGATTTTACAAACTTAGGCGAGTACTCGACTGCAGCTAAGCCTCCGAGTGGGAGAACTTAGGCGAGTACTGGATTGCAGCTAAGCCCCCGAGTGGGAGGGTTGCTCTCCACTCGGTAGGATTTTACAACCTTAGGCGAGTACTGGACTGCAACTAAGCCTCCAAGTGGGAGAACTTAGGCGAGTACTGGACTGCAGCTAAGCCCCTGAGTGGGAGGATTGCTCTCCACTCGGTGGGATTTTACAAACTTAGGCGAGTACTGGACTGCAGCTAAGACTCCGAGTGGTTGAACTTAGGCGAGTACTGGACTGCAGCTAAGCCCTCGAGTGGGAGGATTGCTATCCACTCGGTAGGATTTTACAAACTTAGGCGAGTACTGGACTGCAGCTAAGCCTCCGAGTGGGAGAACTTAGGCGAGTACTGGACTGCAGCTAAGCCCCCGAGTGGGAGGATTACTCTCCACTCGGTAGGATTTTACAAACTTAGGCGAGTACTGGACTGTAGCTAAGCCTCCGAGTGGGAGAACTTAGGCGAGTACTGGACTGCAGCTAAGCCCCCGAGTCGGAGGATTGCTCTCCACTCGGTAGGATTTTACAAACATAGGCGAGTACTGGACTGCAGCTAAGACTCCGAGTGGGAGGATTGCTCTCCACTCGGTAGGATTTTACAAACTCAGGCGAGTACTAGACTGCAGCTAAGCCTCCGAGTGGGAGAACTTAGGCGAGTACTGGACTGCAGCTAAGCCCCCGAGTGGGAGGATTGCTCTCCACTCGGTAGGATTTTACAAACTTAGGCGAGTACTGGACTGCAGCTAAGATTCCGAGTGGGAGAACGTAGGCAAGTACTAGACTGCAGCTAAGCCCCCAAGTGGGAGGATTGCTCTCCACTCGGTAGGATTTTACAAACTTAGGCAAGTACTGGACTGCAGCTAAGGCTCTGAGTGGGAGGATTGCTCTCCACTTGGTAGGATTTTACAAACTTAGGCGAGTACTGGACTGCAGCTAAGCCTCCGAGTGGGAGAACTTGGGCGAGTACTAGACTGCAGCTAAGCCCCTGAGTGGGAGGATTGCTCTCCACTCGGTAGGATTTTACAAACTTAGGCGAGTACTGGACTGCAGCTAAGCCACCGAGTGGGAGAACTTAGGCGAGTACTAGACTGCAGCTAAACCCCCGAGTGGGAGGATTGCTCTCCACTTGGTAGGATTTTACAAACTTAGGCGAGTACTGGACTGCAGCTAAGACTCCGAGTGAGAGAAGTTAGGCGAGTACTGGACTGCAGCTAAGCCCCCGAGTGGGAGGATTGCTCCCCACTCGGTAGGATTTTACAAACTTAGGCGAGTACTGGACTGCAGCTAAGCCTCCGAGTGGGAGAACTTAGGCGAGTACTAGACTGCAGCTAAGCCCCCGAGTGGGAGGATTGCTCTCCACTCGGTAGGAGTTTACAAACTTAGGCGAGTACTGGACTGCAGCTAAGCCACCGAGTGGGAGAACTTAGGCGAGTACTAGACTGCAGCTAAACCCCCGAGTGGGAGGATTGCTCTCCACTTGGTAGGATTTTACAAACTTAGGCGAGTACTGGACTGCAGCTAAGACTCCGAGTGAGAGAAGTTAGGCGAGTACTGGACTGCAGCTAAGCCCCCGAGTGGGAGGATTGCTCCCCACTCGGTAGGATTTTACAAACTTAGGCGAGTACTGGACTGCAGCTAAGCCTCCGAGTGGGAGAACTTAGGCGAGTACTAGACTGCAGCTAAGCCCCCGAGTGGGAGGATTGCTCTCCACTCGGTAGGAGTTTACAAACTTAGGCGAGTAGTGGACTGCAGCTAAGCCTCCGAGAGGGAGAACTTAGGCGAGTACTGGACTGCAGCTAAGCCCTCGAGTGGGAGGATTGTTCTCCACTCGGTAGGATTTTACAAACTTAGGCGAGTATTGGACTGCAGCTAAGCCTCCAAGTGGGAGAAGTTAGGCGAGTACTGGACTGCAGCTAAGCCCCCGAGTGGGAGGATTGCTCTCCACTCGGTAGGATTTTACAAACTTAGGCGAGTACTGGACTGCAGCTAAGACTCCGAGTGGGAGAACTTAGGCGAGTACTGCACTGCAGCTAAGCCCCCGAGTGGGAGGATTGCTCTCCACTCGGTAGGATTTTACAAACTTAGGCGAGTACTGGACTGCAGCTAAGCCTCCGAGTGGGAGAACTTAGGCGAGTACTGGACTGCAGCTAAGCCCCCGAGTGGGAGGATTGCTCTCCACTCGGTAGGATTTTACAAACTTAGGCGAGTACTGGACTGCAGCTAAGACTCCGAGTGGGAGAACGTAGGCGAGTACTGGACTGCAGCTAAGCCCCCGAGTGGGAGGATTGCTCTCCACTCGGTAGGATTTTACAAACTTAGGCGAGTACTGGACTGCAGCTAAGACTCCGAGTGGGAGGATTGCTCTCCACTCGGTAGGATTTTACAAACTTAGGCGAGTACTAGACTGCAGCTAAGCCTCTGAGTGGGAGAACTTAGGCGAGTACTAGACTGCAGCTAAGCCCCCAAGTGGGACGATTGCTCTCCACTCGGTAGGATTTTACAAACTTAGGCGAGTACTGGACTGCAGCTAAGACTCCGAGTGGGAGAACTTAGGCGAGTACTGCACTGCAGCTAAGCCCCCGAGTGGGAGGATTGCTCTCCACTCGGTAGGATTTTACAAACTTAGGCGAGTACTGGACTGCAGCTAAGCCTCCGAGTGGGAGAACTTAGGCGAGTACTGGACTGCAGCTAAGCCCCCGAGTTGGAGGATTGCTCTCCACTCGGTAGGATTTTACAAACTTAGGCGAGTACTGGACTGCAGCTAAGACTCCGAGTGGGAGAACGTAGGCGAGTACTGGACTGCAGCTAAGCCCCCGAGTGGGAGGATTGCTCTCCACTCGGTAGGATTTTACAAACTTAGGCGAGTACTGGACTGCAGCTAAGACTCCGAGTGGGAGGATTGCTCTCCACTCGGTAGGATTTTACAAACTTAGGCGAGTACTCGACTACAGCTAAGCCTCCGAGTGGGAGAACCTAGGTGAGTACAAGACTGCAGCTAAGCCCCAGAGTGGGAGGATTGCTCTCCACTCGGTAGGATTTTACAAACTTAGATGAGTAGTGCACTGCAGCTAAGCCTCCGAGTGGGTGAACTTAGGCGAGTACTGGACTGCAGCTAAGCCCCCGAGTGGGAGGATTGCTCTCCACTCGGTAGGATTTTACAGACTTAGGCGAGTACTGGACGGCAGCTAAGCCTCCGAGTGGGGGAACTTAGGCGAGTACTGGACTGCAGCTAATCCCTCGAGTGGGAGGATTGCTCTCCACTCGGTAGGATTTTACAAACTTAGGCGAGTACTGGACTGCAGCTAAGCCTCCGAGTGGGACAACTTAGGCGAGTACTAGACTACAGCTAAGCCCCTGAGTGGGAGGATTGCGGCTAAGCCCCTGAGTGGGAGGATTGCTCTCCAGTCGATAGGATTTTACAAACTTAGGCGAGTACTCGACTGCAGCTAAGCCTCCGAGTGGGAGAACTTAGGCGAGTACTGGATTGCAGCTAAGCCCCCGAGTGGGAGGGTTGCTCTCCACTCGGTAGGATTTTACAACCTTAGGCGAGTACTGGACTGCAACTAAGCCTCCGAGTGGGAGAACTTAGGCGAGTACTGGACTGCAGCTAAGCCCCTGAGTGGGAGGATTGCTCTCCACTCGGTGGGATTTTACAAACTTAGGCGAGTACTGGACTGCAGCTAAGACTCCGAGTGGTTGAACTTAGGCGAGTACTGGACTGCAGCTAAGCCCTCGAGTGGGAGGATTGCTATCCACTCGGTAGGATTTTACAAACTTAGGCGAGTACTGGACTGCAGCTAAGCCTCCGAGTGGGAGAAGTTAGGCGAGTACTGGACTGCAGCTAAGCCCCCGAGTGGGAGGATTGCTCTCCACTCGGTAGGATTTTACAAACTTAGGCGAGTACTGGACTGTAGCTAAGCCTCCGAGTGGGAGAACCTAGGTGAGTACAAGACTGCAGCTAAGCCCCAGAGTGGGAGGATTGCTCTCCACTCGGTAGGATTTTACAAACTTAGATGAGTAGTGCACTGCAGCTAAGCCTCCGAGTGGGTGAACTTAGGCGAGTACTGGACTGCAGCTAAGCCCCCGAGTGGGAGGATTGCTCTCCACTCGGTAGGATTTTACAGACTTAGGCGAGTACTGGACGGCAGCTAAGCCTCCGAGTGGGGGAACTTAGGCGAGTACTGGACTGCAGCTAATCCCTCGAGTGGGAGGATTGCTCTCCACTCGGTAGGATTTTACAAACTTAGGCGAGTACTGGACTGCAGCTAAGCCTCCGAGTGGGACAACTTAGGCGAGTACTGGACTACAGCTAAGCCCCTGAGTGGGAGGATTGCGGCTAAGCCCCTGAGTGGGAGGATTGCTCTCCAGTCGATAGGATTTTACAAACTTAGGCGAGTACTCGACTGCAGCTAAGCCTCCGAGTGGGAGAACTTAGGCGAGTACTGGATTGCAGCTAAGCCCCCGAGTGGGAGGGTTGCTCTCCACTCGGTAGGATTTTACAACCTTAGGCGAGTACTGGACTGCAACTAAGCCTCCGAGTGGGAGAACTTAGGCGAGTACTGGACTGCAGCTAAGCCCCTGAGTGGGAGGATTGCTCTCCACTCGGTGGGATTTTACAAACTTAGGCGAGTACTGGACTGCAGCTAAGACTCCGAGTGGTTGAACTTAGGCGAGTACTGGACTGCAGCTAAGCCCTCGAGTGGGAGGATTGCTATCCACTCGGTAGGATTTTACAAACTTAGGCGAGTACTGGACTGCAGCTAAGCCTCCGAGTGGGAGAAGTTAGGCGAGTACTGGACTGTAGCTAAGCCCCCGAGTGGGAGGATTGCTCTCCACTCGGTAGGATTTTACAAACTTAGGCGAGTACTGGACTGTAGCTAAGCCTCCGAGTGGGAGAACTTAGGCGAGTACTGGACTGCAGCTAAGCCCCCGAGTCGGAGGATTGCTCTCCACTCGGTAGGATTTTACAAACATAGGCGAGTACTGGACTGCAGCTAAGACTCCGAGTGGGAGGATTGCTCTCCACTCGGTAGGATTTTACAAACTCAGGCGAGTACTAGACTGCAGCTAAGCCTCCGAGTGGGAGAACTTAGGCGAGTACTAGACTGCAGCTAAGCCCCCGAGTGGGAGGAATGCTCTCCACTCGGTAGGATTTTACAAACTTAGACGAGTACTGCACTACAGCTAAGCCTCCGAGTGGGAGAACTTAGGCGAGTACTGGACTGCAGCTAGGCCCCCGAGTGGGAGGATTGCTCCCCACTCGGTAGGATTTTACAGACTTAGGCGAGTACTGGACTGCAGCTAAGCCTCCGAGTGGGAGAACTTAGGCGAGTACTGGACTGCAGCTAATCCGTCGAGTGGGAGGATTGATCTCCACTCGGTAGGATTTTACAAACTTAGGCGAGTACTGGACTTCAGCTAAGCCTCCGAGTGGGAGAACTTAGGCGAGTACTGGACTGCAGCTAAGCCCCTGAGTGGGAGGATTGCGGCTAAGCCCCTGAGTGGGAGGATTGCTCTGCACTTGATAGGATTTTACAAACTTAGGCGAGTACTGGACTGCAGCTAAGCCTCCGAGTGGGAGAACTTAGGCGCGTACTGGACTGCAGCTAAGCCCCCGAGTGGGAGGGTTGCTCTCCACTCGGTAGGATTTTACAACATTAGGCGAGTACTGGACTGCAACAAAGCCTCCGAGTGGGAGAACTTAGGCGAGTACTGGACTGCAGCTAAGCCCCTGAGTGGGAGGATTGCTCTCCACTCGGTGGGATTTTACAAACTTAGGCAAGTACTGGAGTGCAGCTAATACTCCGAGCGGTTGAACTTAGGCGAGTACTGGACTGCAGCTAAGCCCTCGAGTGGGAGGATTGCTATCCACTCGGTAGGATTTTACAAACTTAGGCGAGTACTGGACTGCAGCTAAGCCTCCGAGTGGGAGAACATAGGCGAGTACTGGACTGCAGCTAAGCCCCCGAATGGGAGGATTGCTCTCCACTCGGTAGGATTTTACAAACTTAGGCGAGTACTGGACTGTAGCTAAGCCTCCGAGTGGGAGAACTTAGGCGAGTACTGGACTGCAGCTAAGCCCCCTAGGGGAGGGTTGCTCTCCACTCGGTAGGATTTTGCAAACTTAGGCGAGTACTAGATTGCAGCTAAGCCTCCGAGTGGGAGAACTTAGGCGAGTACTGGACTGCAGCTAAGCCCTCGAGTGGGAGGATTGCTCTCCACTCGGTAGGATTTTACAAACTTAGGCGAGTACTAGACTGTAGCTAAGCCTCCGAGTGGGAGAACTTAGGCGAGTACTAGACTGCAGCTAAGCCCCTGAGTCGGAGGATTGCTCTCCACTCGGTAGGATTTTACAAACTTAGGCGAGTACTGGACTGCAGCTAAGACTCCGAGTGGTTGAACTTAGGCGAGTACTGGACTGCAGCTAAGCCCCCGAGTGGGAGAACTTAGGCGAGTACTGGACTGCAGCTAAGCCCCTGGGTGGGAGGATTGCTCTCCACTCGGTAGGATTTTACAAACTTAGGCGAGTACTGGACTGCAGCTAAGCCTCCGAGTGGGAGAACTTAGGCGAGTACTGGACTGCAGCTAAGCCCCCGAGTGGGAGGATTGTTCTCCACTCGGTAGGATTTTGCAAACTTAGGCGAGTACTGGACTGCAGCTAAGCCTCCAAGTGGGAGAACTTAGGCGAGTACTGGACTGCAGCTAAGCCCCCGAGTGGGAGGATTGCTCTCCACTCGGTAGGATTTTACAAACTTAGGCGAGTACTGGACTGCAGCTAAGACTCCGAGTGGGAGAACTTAGGCGAGGACTGGACTGCAGCTAAGCCCCCGAGTGGGAGGATTGCTCTCCACTCGGTAGGATTTTACAAACTTAGGCGAGTACTGGACTGCAGCTAAGCCTCCGAGTGGGAGAACTTAGGCGAGTACTGGACTGCAGCTAAGCCCCCGAGTGGGAGGATTGCTCTCCTCTCGGTAGGATTTTACAAACTTAGGCGAGTACTGGACTACAGCTAAGACTCCGAGTGGGAGAACGTAGGCGAGTACTGGACTGCAGCTAAGCCCCCGAGTGGGAGGATTGCTCTCCACTCGGTAGGATTTTACAAACTTAGGCGAGTACTGGACTGCAGCTAAGACTCCGAGTGGGAGGATTGCTCTCCAATCGGTAGGATTTTACAAACTTAGGCGAGTACTAGACTGCAGCTAAGCCTCCGAGTGGGAGAACTTAGGCGAGTACTAGACTGCAGCTAAGCCCCCGAGTGGGAGGATTGCTCTCCACTCGGTAGGATTTTACAAACTTAGACGAGTACTGCACTGCAGCTAAGCCTCCGAGTGGGAGAACTTAGGCGAGTACTAGACTGAAGCTAAGTTCCAGAGTGGGAAGATTGCTCTCTAGTCGGTAGGATTTTACAAACTTAGGCGAGTACTAGACTGCAGCTAAGACTCCGAGTGGGAGAACTTAGGCTAGTACTGGACTGCAGCTAAGCCCCGAGTGGGAGGATTGCTCTCCACTCGGTAGGATTTTACAAACTTAGGCGAGTACTGGACTGCAGCTAAGCCTCCGAGTGGGAGAACATAGGCGAGTACTGGACTGCAGCTAAGCCCCCGAATGGGAGGATTGCTCTCCACTCGGTAGGATTTTACAAACTTAGGCGAGTACTGGACTGTAGCTAAGCCTCCGAGTGGGAGAACTTAGGCGAGTACTGGACTGCAGCTAAGCCCCCTAGGGGAGGGTTGCTCTCCACTCGGTAGGATTTTGCAAACTTAGGCGAGTACTAGATTGCAGCTAAGCCTCCGAGTGGGAGAACTTAGGCGAGTACTGGACTGCAGCTAAGCCCTCGAGTGGGAGGATTGCTCTCCACTCGGTAGGATTTTACAAACTTAGGCGAGTACTAGACTGTAGCTAAGCCTCCGAGTGGGAGAACTTAGGCGAGTACTAGACTGCAGCTAAGCCCCTGAGTCGGAGGATTGCTCTCCACTCGGTAGGATTTTACAAACTTAGGCGAGTACTGGACTGCAGCTAAGACTCCGAGTGGTTGAACTTAGGCGAGTACTGGACTGCAGCTAAGCCCCCGAGTGGAAGAACTTAGGCGAGTACTGGACTGCAGCTAAGCCCCTGGGTGGGAGGATTGCTCTCCACTCGGTAGGATTTTACAAACTTAGGCGAGTACTGGACTGCAGCTAAGCCTCCGAGTGGGAGAACTTAGGCGAGTACTGGACTGCAGCTAAGCCCCCGAGTGGGAGGATTGTTCTCCACTCGGTAGGATTTTGCAAACTTAGGCGAGTACTGGACTGCAGCTAAGCCTCCAAGTGGGAGAACTTAGGCGAGTACTGGACTGCAGCTAAGCCCCCGAGTGGGAGGATTGCTCTCCACTCGGTAGGATTTTACAAACTTAGGCGAGTACTGGACTGCAGCTAAGACTCCGAGTGGGAGAACTTAGGCGAGGACTGGACTGCAGCTAAGCCCCCGAGTGGGAGGATTGCTCTCCACTCGGTAGGATTTTACAAACTTAGGCGAGTACTGGACTGCAGCTAAGCCTCCGAGTGGGAGAACTTAGGCGAGTACTGGACTGCAGCTAAGCCCCCGAGTGGGAGGATTGCTCTCCTCTCGGTAGGATTTTACAAACTTAGGCGAGTACTGGACTACAGCTAAGACTCCGAGTGGGAGAACGTAGGCGAGTACTGGACTGCAGCTAAGCCCCCGAGTGGGAGGATTGCTCTCCACTCGGTAGGATTTTACAAACTTAGGCGAGTACTGGACTGCAGCTAAGACTCCGAGTGGGAGGATTGCTCTCCAATCGGTAGGATTTTACAAACTTAGGCGAGTACTAGACTGCAGCTAAGCCTCCGAGTGGGAGAACTTAGGCGAGTACTAGACTGCAGCTAAGCCCCCGAGTGGGAGGATTGCTCTCCACTCGGTAGGATTTTACAAACTTAGACGAGTACTGCACTGCAGCTAAGCCTCCGAGTGGGAGAACTTAGGCGAGTACTAGACTGAAGCTAAGTTCCAGAGTGGGAAGATTGCTCTCTAGTCGGTAGGATTTTACAAACTTAGGCGAGTACTAGACTGCAGCTAAGACTCCGAGTGGGAGAACTTAGGCTAGTACTGGACTGCAGCTAAGCCCCGAGTGGGAGGATTGCTCTCCACTCGGTAGGATTTTACAAACTTAGGCGAAACAGATTCGCAGCTAAGCCTCCCGAGTGAGAGGCTTGCCCATCACTTGGTAGGATTTTCTTTCGAACTTAAGCTAAACGGATTCGTGGCTCAGCACCCCCACTGGGGGATTTCGGAGGTAAATAAAAGCAACAACAATCGTGCGAGAAGACTGAAAATCTCTTGTCTTTGACGAACAAATTACAAAAGTACTTCTTATTACATTTTATTCAAATGAGTGCTTATGTATAAAAGGGGCGAAGCAGCTCCACGTTCCAGGCCCGTGGCTCATCCCTCTGATGCTCAACACTGTAGAGATGGTATGCTCCATTGTGGAGAACTTTGGTGATGATGAAGGGGCCTTCCCAAGCCAGGGCGAGCTTGTGTGGTTTCTGTTGATCCACTCGAAGAACCAGGTCTCCCTCTTGAAAGGTTTGACCCCCCACATTTCTGGCATGGAATCGACGCAAGTCTTGCTGATAAATGGTCGACCAGATCAAGGCCATCTCTCTTTCCTCCTCTAAGAGATCGACTGAATCTTGCCGGGCCTGCTCTGCTTCCTCTCGGAGAAGAGCTCGACTTGGGGTGCGTTGTGGAGCAGGTCACTTGGCAGAACAGCTTCGACTCCATAGACCAAAAAGAAAGGAGTTCGTCCAGTCGACCAATTGGGATTTGTCCTCAAACCCCAAAGAACTGAAGGAAGTTCATCAACCCAAGCTCCTGCTACGTGTTTGAGATCACGCATCAGTCAGGGTTTCAATCCTTTGAGAATTAGTCCATTCGCCCTTTCTGCTTGTCCATTCGACTGCGGGTGGGCGACTGAAGCATAGTCGACTCGTGTGGCTTGAGAAGCGCAGAAAGCTCTAAAATCATCAGAATCGAAGTTCGACCCGTTGTCAGTGATGATGTTGTGTGGAACTCCATATCTGAATGTCAACTCTCTGATAAAACTGACAGCGGTGCTGGCTTCGAGATTCTTGATAGGTTTAGCTTCGATCCATTTGGTAAACTTGTCAAGTGCTACGAGCACATGAGTGAAGCCGCTCCTACCGGTTCTCAGTGGTCCCACCATATCCAATCCCCAAACAGCAAAGGGCCAGACGAGGGGAATGGTCTTCATGGTGGACGCTGGCTTGTGAGACATGTCGGAGTAAAACTGGCAGCCTTCACATCTGTCGACTATATCTTTCGCCATTTCATTTGCTCGCGGCCAATAGAATCCTGCTCGGTATGCTTTAGCCATGATGGCCCAAGAGGACGCATGGTGACCACAAGTTCCCGAGTGGATGTCATTGAGGATCATTTGACCTTCTTCTGGCGTTATGCACTTCTAACCAACTCCAGTCACACTTTCCCTGAACAATTCTCCTCTTATCACAGTAAAGGCCTTTGATCGACGGATGATCTGTCGAGCCTCTTCTTCGTCCTCTGGGAGTTCCTGCCTAAGGATGTACGCAATGTACGGCACTGTCTAGTTGGGAGTAATGACTAGAACCTCCATGACCAGGTCGACCACGGCTGGGACCTCGACTTCAGTCGGATCTGTTGCGCTCTTAGGTTGCAGGGGCTCTTCAGTAAAAGGATCTTCCTGAACTGTCGGTGTGTGAATATGCTCCAAAAACACATTGCTGGGAATGGCTTCTCTCTTGGAACCTATCTTTGCCAAGTCATCGGCTGCTTGATTTTTCAGTCGGGGTATGTGATGGAGCTCTAACCCCTCAAACTTCTTTTCCAACTTCCTCACCGCGTTGCAGTAACCAGTCATGGCTGGGCTTCTAACGTCCCACTCCTTCATCACTTGATTGACTACCAAATCTGAGTCGCCGTAAACCATGAGGCGATGGACACCGAGTGAGATGGCCATACGCAACCCATATAGGAGTGCTTCATATTCAGCTTCATTATTGGAGGAATCAAAGTGAATCTGAAGGACATATCTGAGCTTGTCTCCTCGGGGGGATACCAGAACCACCCCAGCACCAGAACCATTCAGCATTTTGGATCCATCAAAGAACATGGTCTAGTGCTCTGAGTGAACTTGAGTCGATAGTTTTTGTTCAATCCACTCGGCGAGGAAATCTGCTATTGCTTGGGACTTCATAGCTTTCTTTGCCTCAAACTTGATATCTAAGGGAAGGAGTTCAATCGCCCATTTTGCCACTCGACCAGTTGCATCTCTGTTGTGCAGGATCTCTGACAATGGAGCATCACTGACGACTGTAACAGAGTGATCAGAGAAATAGTGTGCAACCTTCTTCGTGGTCATGTAAATCCCATAAACGAGCTTCTGATAGTGCAGATATCTCTGCTTTGACGGAGTCAGAACTTCAGAAATATAATAAACTAGGTGCTGAACTTTATAGGCTTTTCCCTCTTCTTCCTGCTCGACCGTAAGTACTGTACTGACGACTTGTCCAGTGGCTGCTATATAAAGTAGTATAGGCTCTTTGCTGATTGGGGCAGCAAGCACCGGCTGGGTGGAAAGCAGGGCTTTTAGCTCTGCAAATGCTGCATCAGCTTCAGGAGTCCACTCGAACTTATCTGAATTCTTCATCAGTCGGTAAAGAGGAAATGCCTTTTCACCGAGGCGAAAAATGAATCGACTTAAGGCGGCCAAACAACCAGTAAGCTTCTGGACATCGTGCACATGCACAGGGCATTTCATCCGGACTATGGCACCCACTTTCTCTGGGTTAGCATCGATCCCTCGTTCGGAAACGAGAAAACCAAGTAATTTCCCGCCTGGAACTCCAAACGTGCACTTTGATGGATTAAGCTTGATATCGTACCTTCTGAGGTTGGCAAAGGTTTCAGCAAGGTCAGCCAGTAGGTCGGAACCTTTACGTGACTTGACCGCAATGTCATCCATGTATGCTTCCACATTCCAACTGATCTGAGTGAGCAGGCACTTCTAAATCATCCGCATGAATGTGGCACCAGCATTCTTCAAGCCGAATGGCATAGTGACATAACAAAAGCATCCAAATGGGGTGATGAAAGCTGTTTTTATCTCGTCGGGTCCGTACAGACGGATCTGGTGGTACCCAGAGTAGGCATCCAAAAAGGACAAACGCTCGCACCCCGCAGTCGAGTCAACTATTTGGTCGATGCGAGGGAGAGGAAAGTGGTCCTTCGGGCAGGCCCGATTGATATGCTTGAAGTCAATGCACATGCGAAGTGAATCGTCCTTCTTTGGGACCATGACAACATTAGCTAACCACTCGGAGTGGTAAATCTCACAGATAAACTCAGCTGCCAAAAGCCGAGCCACCTCTTCACCGATTGCCTTCCTCTTCTATACGGCGGACCGTCGGAGATGTTCTTTGACTGGTTTCACTTTTGGGTCGACTCGCAAATGATGCTCAGCTAGTCCCTTGGGAACACCTGGCATGTCCGAAGGTTTCCATGCAAAGATGTCCCAGTTCTCACAGAGGAACTGGATGAGCGCTTCTTCCTATTTGGAGCCGAGTGTGGTTGAAATGTGAGTCGGAGCAGCATTGGAGTCTGTCGGGTGAATGTGAATCGACTTTGTTTCGCCAGACGACTGGAATGCTGAATCTGTGGCGGGCTTCTTGGCTCGCAACAAATCACTCGGATCTTCATTTTTCTGATATTCTTGCAATTCTACTACGGCCATATGTGCATCGGCGATGTTTGAACCCTTCTGGAAGCACTCTTCCGCCTTCTTCCGATTACCAGTGATAGTGATCACCCCTTTGGGACCAGGCATCTTCAATTTGAGGTACACGTAACATGGTCGGGCCATAAAACGTGCATAAGCTGGCCTGCCCAGAATACCATAATAGGCACTCTGAAAATCCACAACTTCAAATCTCAACCTTTCTTTGCGGTAATTCTTGGAATCACCGAAAACCACGTCGAGAGCAATCTGGCCGAGTGATGCAGCCTTCTTACCTGGAATGACCCCATGGAAACTCATATTACTCTCACTGAGTCTGGACATCGGAATGCCCATTCCTTTCAACGTCTCTGCATACAGTATATTCAGGCCACTGCCACCATCCATCAGAACCTTTGTCAGTCGGGTGCCTTCGACTACTGGGTCGACCACCAACGCTTGCCTCCCAGGGGTGGCTATGTGCGCTGGGTGATCGGACTGGTCGAATGTAATGGCAGTCTGGGACCACTTCAGATAACTGGGTGTCACCGGAGCGACCATGTTCACTTCTCTGTTGATGACTTTCAATCGACTTTTACTCTCAACGTCAGCGAAAATCATCATCCTCTTCCTCGTCCTCATGTGGGGATAACCATCATCATCCTCTTCCTCATCCTCAACCTTGTCTGCTTCCTTCTCCTTTTCCTTGAGTTGTTTCTCTCGGAACTGTTGGATTAGGAGTCGACACTGTCGAGTGGTATGCTTCGGCTAAATGAAATTACCCTCTTCATCTTTTTTGGTGTGGATGTGGCATGGCAAATCCAGCACATCATTTCCATCTTGATCTTTTACTTTCCTGGGGTTCCACGGCCCCTTGGGCTTCCCCTTGAACTTTCCTTGAGTCACAACTAAGGCTTCACCAGGAGCGGCTTGCTTGGCCTTGTGCTTCTGTTTCCGACTGGAGTTTCCTCCTCCGGCTTCATGGGCGACTGTTTTGTGCTTGCCACTCCGGAGTCGATCTTCTTCTTCACCGTTGGCATACTTGGTGGCAATGTCCATCATCCGAGTCAGAGTCATATCTCATGTCCGACCGAGTTTCATATTCAACTCCCAATACTTGACGCCTTCTTTAAAGGCACAAATTGCCTGATGATCAAACACATTCTCCACCGTGTGATGCAATGTGATCAAGCTCTGGATATAATCCCTCAAAGACTCATTCGGTTTCTGCACGCAACACTGTAATTCGGTCAGCTCTGCCGGCCGTTTGCAAGTACCTTCGAATGTTCTGACAAATACTCGGGCAAGATCTTCCCAAGTATAAATACTTCTTGGTGCTAACTGATTCAGCCATGCTCTAGCCGAGCCCTCCAGCATCAAAGGAAGGTGTTTCATGGCCACTTCATCATTGCCGCCACCAATCTGGACAGCCACTCGGTAGTCTTTGATGACCCACAAGAATAGGGGATCGCAACAGTTTTTGATAAGTAAGAGTGTCGAACCCAACGAGGAGCTAAAGGTAGAACAAATATTCCCTCAAGTTCTATCGACCACCGATACAACTCTACACACGCTTGACGTTCGCTTTACCTAGAACAAGTATGAAACTAGAAGTACTTTGTAGGTGTTGTTGGATAGGTTTGCAAGATAATAAAGAATACGTAAATAAAAAGTAGGGGCTGTTTAGATAAAGAAACAATAAAGTAAATATAGCGAGTGTGGAAAAGTGGTGGTAGGAGTTGCGAAATTGTCCCTAAGCAATTAACTACTTTAATAGACCGCGATAGCAAGTATTATGTGGGAGAGGCCACTGCTAGCATGTCATCCCTGACTTGGAATTCTATGCACTTATGATTGGAACTATTAGCAAGCATCCGCAACTACTAATATTCATTAAGGTAAAACCCAACCATAGCATTAAGATATATTGGTCCCCCTTCAATCCCGTATGCATCAATTTCTATGCTAGGTTGAAGCTTATGTCACTCTTGCCCTCCAATACATAGTCCTATCAACATTGTGACGCCCCCGATTTGATCGTACATTACTCATACATGCAAACATGTACGATCAAGATCAGGGACTCACGGGAAGATATCACAACACAACTCTACAAATAAAATAAGTCATACAAGCATCATATTACAAGCCAGGGGCCTCGAGGGCTCGAATACAAGAGCTCGATCATAGACGAGTCAGCGGAAGCAACAATATCTAAGTACAGACATAAGTTAAACAAGTTTGCCTTAAGAAGACTAGCACAAACTGGGATACAGATCGAAAGAGGCGCATGCCTCCTACCTGGGATCCTCCTAAACTACTCCTGGTCGTCGTCAGCGGGCTGCACATAGTAGTAGGCACCTCCCGAGTAGTAGTAGTCGTCGTCGACGGAGGCGTCGGGCTCCTGGACTCCAATGTCTGGTTGCAGCAATCGGATATAGGAAAGGGGAAAAGGGGGAGAAAAGCAACCGTGAGTACTCATCCAAAGTACTCGCAAGCAAGGAGCTACACTACATATGTATGCATTGGTATCAAATGGAAAAAGGATATCTTATGTGGACTGAACTGCAGAATGCCGGAATAAGAGGGGGATAGCTAGTACTGTCGAAGACTACACTTCTGGTAACCTCCATCTTGCAGCAGGAGAAGAGAGTAGATGGTAAGTTCACCAAGTAGCATCGCATAGCATAATCCTAACCGATGATCCTCCCCTCGTCGCCCTGTGAGAGAGCGATCACCAGTTGTATCTGGCACATGGAAGGGTGTGTTTTATTAAGTATCCGATTCTAGTTGTCATAAGGTCAAGGTACAACTCCAAGTCGTCCTGTTACCGAAGATCACGGCTATTCGAATAGATTAACTTCCCTGCAGCGGTGCACCAGATAACCCAACACGCTCGATCCCATTTGGCCGGACACACTTTCCTGGGTCATGCCCGGCCTTGGAAGATCAACACGTCCCAGCCCTACCTAGGCACAACAGAGAGGTCAGCACGCTGGTCTAAATCCTATGGCGCAGGGGTCTGGGCCCATCGCCCATTGCACACCTACACGTTGCGTACGCGGCCGGTGAGCAGACCTAGCAACCTCCATTACAAAGGAAGTTGTGTTACGCGGTCCAACCTGGCGCGCGCCGCTCAGTTGCTGACGTCACGAAGGCTTCGGCTGATACCACGACGTCGCGTAGATGGTTAGTGCGTATAGGCCAGTAGCCAGACTCAGATCAAATACCAAGATCTCGTTAAGCGTGTTATTCTAAAATAACCATGGATGCCGACCAGGGCCAGGCCCACCTCTCTCCTAGGTGGTCTCAACCTG
The DNA here is from genome assembly GCF_056163025.1 of Triticum urartu. Taxonomy (NCBI): domain Eukaryota; kingdom Viridiplantae; phylum Streptophyta; class Magnoliopsida; order Poales; family Poaceae; genus Triticum; species Triticum urartu. The sequence continues at coordinate 104,014,363 of NC_141876.1, forward strand.
CCAAGTCGTTCCGCCACAAAGTAACAGTCAGGGGACTTCGGGAACTCAGGCCCACCTCTACCGGGATGGATCCACCTGCCCCTTCAGCCCCCAACATCGGAATCACTCACGGGTACTACTACGAGCCGACCCGACTTTAGTCACCACCTGTATAGCATGTATATATTTATAAGTATATACCCGCGATCACCTCCTGAGTGATCACTGCCCGATAGTATAGCATGGCATACGGACAAGAATGTAGGGCCACTGATGATAAACTAGCATCCTATACTAAGCATTAGGATTGCAGGTAAAGGTAACAACAGTAGTAGCAAGGACAGGCTATGCATCATGATAGGATTAACGGAAAACAGTAACATGCTACACTACTCTAATGCAAGCAGTATAGAGGGTAGAGTAGGCGATATCTGGTAATCAAGGGGGGGCTTGCCTGGTTGCTCTGGCAAGAGAGAGGGGTCGTCAACACTGTAGTCATACTGGGTAGCAGCAGCGTCGGTCTCGGTGTCTAGCGAGAGATGAGGGGGAAGAAACAATAAATATGAAGCAAACAAATGCATAGCGATGCATTACATGACAAGTAGCGGTGCTAGAGGTGCTCTAACGCGATAAGAGGTGGTACCGGTGAACGGGGGAAACATTCAGGAAAATATCCTTGGTGTTTCGCGTTTTCGGACAGATGAACCAGAGGGGGAAAGTTGCGTGTTCACTATGCTAGGGATGCGTGGCGGACGAACGGGCTGCGTATCCGGATTCGTCTCATCGTTCTGAGCAACTTTCATGTACAAACTTTTTCCATCCGAGTTACAGTTTGTTTTATATGATTTTTCAAAGTTTTAAACAATTTCTAAAATTTTCTGGATTTATTTATTATTTCAAAATTAAAGGTGAAAATGCTAAGTGTACCCACAGCTTGTACACAACAATGTACTAAAGGGGATGACAGGTGGGGTCCAGTTGACTGCCCAGTCAGCAGTCAACTAGGACTGTTGACTGGTCAAAGGGGGTCTAGTGGGACCCTCCTGTCAATGACTAGGCTAGTCCAGTCAGTAGTTTGACTTAGTCAAACTAGACAGGGGGTCCACCTGCCATTGGTTGATATTTTAACAGATTGTTTTTAATGGAATAATTACTTGACGGGGCCCATCTATCAGGGTCACATGTGTTTTAACAAATTGTTTAAATCAGTGTAATCAGAGGTGGGGCCCTACTGTCATGGACACATCAAGCTAATTAGAAGTTAATTAGCTATTTAAGCTACATTAATTAATTTTAATTAAAAATTTATTATTATCATTATTCTTTTTACTCATTTATTTTCATTCTTATCCCGGGGCGGGCCCCAGCGGTCAGTGGCACAACAGAGCCACTCGGGGATGGGCATGCGAGCACACGCGCAAAGGCATGGCCGCGCCGCAGTAGGGCGCTGACGAGCAGCGGCTTGCCCTGTGAGCGCAGTCATAGCTGGGGTTCGTTGGACGACGGAGACCCACTGTAGGGCGACGGCCAGACGCAACCAGTGCAGGGAGAGCAGCAGCAGGGGAGGCACCGGGTGGCGTGGCTGCGGACGGAGAGGGGCGAAGGCGGGTAGCATGACGGAGGAGGAGGAGCAGCTGCGGCTGCAGCGTGGTAGAGTGGGGGCGACGAGCGCGGGCCGAACGGAGCGAAGGGAGGCGCGGCGGCGTGCGCGCGGGCGCAGGGGGGCTGCGGGTGGCATAGGTCGCGGCAAGGCGCGAGCAGGCGAGGCAGGGTTGTGCCTGGGCACGGCCAGGCGCTCGGTAGCAAGGGCAAAAGGGCGGGGGTGAGCGGGAGGTGCAGACGACGGTGGACGGTGGCTATCGGCGGCTACGAGGAGGAGGCAACGAAAAAAGGGGGGGTGTCGAGGGGGAGCTCACCCCAGAGCTCAGGGGGCAGCGGTGGTGGTGGCCGGGGCAGAGGGATCATTGCGGCGGCGTTGGAGGAGCTGCGGGGCGGAGGAAGTGCTCCTCGGGCGCGGGCGAAGCATCGAGGGGGAGGGCGGCTCCGGCGAGAGGGGGGGTGCTCCGGGCGTCGTCGTCGAGGCCGAAGCGGCGGTGGCAGGGCGGCGCCGGCGACAGCGAGCCGCGACGGGGTCGCACCCCCGATTCGGATCGGAGGGGGATGGAGCGAGGGGTAGTGGGGGTTGTGGGTGCGGTTAGGATTTCGGAGGGGGAGGGTAAGGGGCCATATAGGCCAGGGGAGGTGCGGGGTGGGCCGGCTGGGCCGGCCTAGTCGGCCGAGCCGACTGGGCCAAGAGGCCCAGGGTGAGGGGGGCCTTTTGTTTTTATTTTATTTTTTTGTTTTTGTTTACAGTTTTGCCTTTTCTTTTTATTTTATTCTCGTTTCTATTTTATTAAATCTTATATTTTACAAAATACAAAAGTTGCACCTAAAAGAGCATTAATAATTATGCCACTGTCACAATTAGCTTCACAACTAAAACAAAATAGTTTGCAATGGTTTATTATTTTAACCTCATTTAAATAATTGGTTTTGCTACTGTTTTAATCATTTTAGATTATTAAAGCATCTTAATAAAATGTGGTTTCTCCATCATATTTACCTATGCATTATTTGGTACAACCCGATCATTTTTGTTTTAAGGTTTGAAAACTTTTATAGTTTGTTTTTTTTAATTTGGACTCGAACCAGTTTCGAACTAACGCGAGATTAGCAACAGTAACCGATGTGACCTGGCATCATTAGTGTGGGATCACTGTAGCTTAAATATCCGGGCGTCACAATTCTCCTCCACTACAAGAAATCTCGTCCCGAGATTTAAGAGGGGGAATAAGGGGGAAAGGTCTGGTTACGAAATTCTAACGAATCTTCTCGGTCTTGGTTGCTCTTCTCTAAGTCGTCGATCCATTACATTGACGTCTTCATTTGTCTGCTTCAGGTCATCCTGATGAAGTCGCCATCCTTCCTTCAGGATCTCCATCGTACTTACGGAAAGCTAAGGGGAAAAACTCGAGAAGGACGGAGCTAAACATATGTTAGGTACCTGGGGGCTATCTCAGTGAACGTGGTATAGAGGCATCTCTTGAGTTGAAATTCAAGAAAGTTATCGAGAGCAAGGTAAGGAGGGGCAACAAGAAGCTCCAAGCGGTTAGGCAATCGTCCGTTGCCTGAAACAGAGGGTGAAAGGGGTTCATAGCAATGGCAATAAGTATTGCGCCTGATACCAGAATAGATCACTAGGAAGGTGGCTCGTGATCTTTCATATGAAGCCAAGCGTGAGGAATAACTTTAGAAACAGGGGTGTACAGGAGAGTCAGGTTTCGATCCTATGGAACTTTGGGTTATGGTCCCACCATATGGTTAAAAGTAGGAAGGTCGGTGACATCTTGCACGATCATGTAAGCAAGGCATGTCAGAGGATAGTATGTCGGTCATGTCGGCAACACATCAGTACCAAGGGCGAGGGACGAAGAGAACCATTTTCCTGCTCATTGAACGAGGCGGACCAGTAGGCAAGATTCTCGTCCATCGGTGGTTACTGGAATGCCATCAACAAAAGTAACAGGGTCTTTCTAACAGAGTGGTACAACGAGGTGTTTACATAAGCAGGGATATATTACTACTTATACAATATAGATCACAAGAAGGTTTAAACAAACCAATGGAAAGGAAAAGTGATTATCAGGTTTAAACAGAACAATGGAAAGGAAAATGTGTTTAAACACATATTTCAAGGGTATATTTTTCCCAAGGACAAGCAGAACATATTATCCATGACAAGATATAATGTAGAAAACTCTTTAGGTAGGGGAGAGAATTTTCATGACATTACCCGTACAACGGTGTTTGGATAATTGAGCAGGAAACATTTAACATTAGGCTTCAAATGTTCTCGTTGAAAATTGGAGTACCATATATATGCTTCGAGATAGCTTTGACATGGTATTCAGGCAAAGGTCAGACTTTGGAAACATAAAGGATCCATCAGGAATAACTTGTAGAATAAGTCTTACAATTTCCTCATGGAAGAATGGATAACCTTGCTGAAAAGGAATCTATAACCATAGGGCCTCCGGCCGGGTGTGCTAAGCATGACATCCTTGATATAAAAGATGGTAATACTCCAAGGTAAAGAAGAACAAATGTTGGATAGCAAGGATCTCCAAGTATAACTCAAAACACGAACAAGTTTGTGTTGGAGGGAAGGCAAGAATGTTGTCGATGACAACTCAAATCATCGAGGGGCACTGATGGTGTTCCTCAACATGAATTTATTTGATATTCTAGAAGAACTCAGAATGCTCATGATGATCACGACACATTAGTCGAGAGATTCCATGAAGATGTAATCAATTGGAGATGATTTCAAGTCAAAGGAATGATGAAGCGAAAGGTTATTGGACATGGGTACGACACAAACTCGAAATCAAGCTTGCTGTTCAAGGGGAAATGATACAACAAGGAGGATCGACGTAAGGTTAGTTCATCGTCGAAAATTTGTGCTCCGGGAAGGACCAGGTAGCACAGTTAAAATCATCACAGTAATGATATAGCCAAACAGGGTAGGAAGGACATGGTCGGGTACAAACTCGTAAGCAAAGAAGATTTATAATAGTTGTTGAACCATAGTGTGGACTCGGGTTATCGATCTTTGGGTGTTTAATAACTCAGAGCCTGTGAAAAATTGGAATCAGTGAGAATGTAGTACTTGATGAAGAACTCATAATAGGTTGTGTAGTACTTGATATTATCGAGGTACCATGGTGTAATACTCGACAGAAGATCAAAGTAAAGGTTGGACTGGTGTATTGATCCACAAAAGACAAGTGCTTAAACATGCCCATGAAATGGGGTAAAAGAAGAACATATGGTCGAAACCACGATTGCAAAAGGTCGGATCCCAGATATAAGAACTTATACAAATGGAAAATTTTTAATTTAAGAGAAGCTTTAATGATAAGATCTACATTGTGTCCATGGGCATGAACACAAAGTTCAAGGTCGACTCCCACTTCTTCAATGCATAACCTTTCATTCACTACTCTAGATAAAAATGATTTCAGTGTCAAAACCTACTTGGTGAATTACCAGAGAAGTATGACCCATGAAAACTTTCGGGTTCACACAGATTAAGAAAGGCATAGGTTTAACCCGTCAGGGTATCGTGGAAACATATACCACAAGCTTCAATTGTAAATACCACCAGCTCGAAAGCAGAGCATGGTTGGCCAAATCAGAGAATAAGATTTACCAATGGCATTATGTATCAGGGAAAGAACTTCTCAAGGTTTTTGTATACAAAGGACACTGTCAGATGATAATTCAACAAAGGATCTAATGGTCCACAATGGAGTTGATGTGAGTACTGACACACAATCAGAAGAAGAAACAATGCAAGGAGATCAGATTATAGGAACAACTGACTAACTCAAATCTCAAATGCAAAGGAATTATGAATTCCAAGACAAGAGATCAGAAGCAATGCTCTGATTGGGGATGGATAAGTTGAATAGCCTTAGGGGTACAATCGATGGCAATTGCGTTGGTCGAGATCCAGCTCATGTATAAAATGGCGTCTGAGCCGGAAGGATGAATTCTAGGATCTGGTTGAGGATTGCGAGCATTCATAATTTATTGAATCGATGGACTCAATATGATAGTGATAAAGGATGCCAATAAGATTACTATACTTATGGGATTAATCATAATGAAAGCAAGCAAGAAATTCCAGAGCAATAGGTTGCTGAGGATCAGAAGATCGAATGGTGTTTCGAAGACTTCTGTGAAACACATGAACAACTGGGGACGAGTGGAAACTCGGTATGTGTGAGAAAGTATTCGTAGGGGTATTTCTGCGGCAAAGAACTAGAAGACAGTGGTACTAGGGATTCTTAAAAGTCGGAGAGCAATTCGATGCATCTTGTAACAACAAGAGAAACTCAGAGTAATGGTATGAACAACAAGTGTATGCCATTATCCATATGGATATATCGGTAGTCGGGAATTGAAAATGCAGAGGGCATAAGGGTCTCGGGAATGGTCGAAGAGTATCTTCAAAATCTTTTGGTGTAGTAGATGATCATCTGTAGTAAGGGGCTCTCCGGAAGGAAGTAATTACGAGAACCTAGAGTTAGAGTTAGCAAAATCTTTTAACCCGAATAGAAGAGAGATCAGAGTCCCAGATTATAGATGAGGAATAAAAGATCCTAATACCACCCAACGGCGACGTGGGCCCGTAAGGCACACAACCATGTTAGTAAAAAGTTTTGTAATGTCTAGACTCGACTTCGGCCAAGGAGGGTGGAAGGGGGATTCCTACAGGCAGTCAGCTCTGATACCAACTTGTGACGCCCCCGATTTGACCGTACACTAATCATACACGCAAACGTGTACGATCAAGATCAGGGACTCACGGGAAGATATCACAACACAACTCTACAAATAAAATAAGTCATACAAGCATCATATTACAAGCCAGGGGCCTTGAGGGCTCGAATACAAGAGCTCGATCATAGACGAGTCAGCGGAAGCAACAATATCTGAGTACAGACAAAAGTTAAACAAGTTTGCCTTAAGAAGACAAGCACAAACTGGGATACAGATCGAAAGAGGCGCAGGCCTCCTGCCTGGGATCATCCTAAACTACTCCTGGTCATCGTCAGTGGGCTGCACGTAGTAGTAAGCACCTCCCGAGTAGTAGTAGTCGTCGTCGACGGAGGCGTCGGGCTCCTGGACTCCAACGTCTGGTTGCAGCAATCGGATATAGGAAAGGGGAAAAGGGGGAGAAAAGCAACCGTGAGTACTCATCCAAAGTACTCGCAAGCAAGGAGCTACACTACATATGTATCCATTGGTATCAAATAGAAAAAGTGTATCTTATGTGGACTGAACTGCAGAATGCCGGAATAAGAGGGGGATAGCTAGTACTGTCGAAGACTACGCTTCTGGTAACCTCCATCTTGCAGCAGGAGAAGAGAGTAGATGGTAAGTTCACCAAGTAGCATCGCATAGCATAATCCTAACCGATGATCCTCCCCCCGTCGCCCTGTGAGAGAGCGATCACCGGTTGTATCTGGCACTTGGAAGGGTGTGTTTTATTAAGTATCCGGTTCTAGTTGTCATAAGGTCAAGGTACAACTCCAAGTCGTCCTGTTACCGAAGATCACGACTATTCGAATAGATTAACTTCCCTGCAGGGGTGCACCACATAACCCAACATGCTCGATCCCATTTGGCCGAACACACTTTCCTGGGTCATGCCCGGCCTCGGAAGATCAACACGTCGTAGCCCTACCTAGGCACAACAGAGAGGTCAGCACGCCGGTCTAAATCCTATGGCGCAGGGGTCTGGGCCCATCGCCCATTGCACACCTGCACGTTGCGTACGCGGCCGGTGAGCAGACCTAGCAACCTCCATTACAAAGGAAGTTGCGTTACGCGGTCCAACCCGGCGCGCGCTGCTCAGTCGCTGATGTCACGAAGGCTTCAGCTGATACCACGACATCGAGTGCCCATAACTGTCCCCGCATAGATGGTTAGTGCGTATAGGCCAGTAGCCAGACTCAGATCAAATACCAAGATCTCGTTAAGCGTGTTATTCTGAAATAACCACGGATGCCGACCAGGGCCAGGCCCACCTCTCTCCTAGGTGGTCTCAACCTACCTTGTCGCTCTGCCACAAAGTAACAGTTGGGGGCCTTCGGGAACTCAGGCCCACCTCTACCGGGATGGAGCCACCTGCCCCTTCAGCCCCCAACATCGGAATCACTCGCGGGTACTCCTACGAGCCGGCCCGACTTTAGTCACCACCTGTATAGCATGTATATGTATAAGTATATACCCGCGATCAGCTCCCGAGTGATCACGGCCCGATAGTATAGCATGGCAGACGGAAAAGAATTTAGGGCCACTGATGATAAACTAGCCTCCTATACTAAGCATTAGGATTGCAGGTAAAGGTAACAACAGTAGTAGCAAGGACAGGCTATGCATCAGGATAGGATTAACGAAAGATAGTAACATGCTACACTACTCTAATGCAAGCAATATAGAGGGTAGAGTAGGCGATATCTGGTGATCAAGGGGGGGGGGCTTGCCTGGTTGCTCTGGCAAGAGAGAGGGGTCGTCAACACTGTAGTCGTACTGGGTAGCAGCAGCGTCGGTCTCGGTGTCTAGCGATAGAAGAGGGGGAAGAAACAATAAATATTAAGCAAACAGATGCATAGAGATGCATGACATGACAAGTAGCGGTGCTAGGGTGCTCTAACGCGATAAGAGGTGGTACCGGTGAAGGGGGGAACATTCGGGAAAATATCCCCGGTGTTTCGCGTTTTCGGACAGATGAACCGGAGGGGGAGAGTTGTGTGTTCACTATGCTAGGGATGCGTGGCGGACGAACGGGCTGCGTATCCGGATTCGTCTCATCATTCTAAGCAAGTTTCATGTACAAAATTTTTCCATCCGAGTTACAGTTTGTTTTATATGATTTTTCAAAGTTTTAAAGAATTTCTAAAATTTTCTGGATTTATTTATTATTTCAAAATTAAAGGTGAAAATGCTAAGTGTACCCACAGCTTGTACACAACAATGTACTAAAGGGGCTGACAGGTGGCGTCCAGTTGACTGCCCAGTCAGCAGTCAACTGGGACCGTTGACTGGTCAAAGGGGGTCTAGTGGGACTCTACTGTCAATGACTAGGCTAGTCCAGTCAGCAGTTTGACTTGGTCAAACTAGACAGGGGCGTCCACCTGCCATTGGTTGATATTTTAACAGATTGTTTTCAATGGGATAATTACTTTACGGGGCCCATCTATCAGGGTCACATGTGTTTTAACAAATTGTTTAAATCAGTGTAATCAGAGGTGGGGCCCTACTGTCATGGACACATCAAGCTAATTAGAAGTTAATTAGCTATTTAAGCTACATTAATTAATTTTAATGAAAAATTGATTATTATCAACATTCTTTTTACTCATTTATTTTTGTTCTTATCCCGGGGCGGGCCCTAGCGGTCAGTGGCACAATAGAGCCACTCGGGGATGGGCATGCGAGCACACGCGCAAAGGCATGGCCGCGCCGTAGTAGGGCGCCGACGAGCAGGGGCTCGCCCTGTGAGCGCAGTCGTAGCAGGGGTTCATTGGACGGCGTAGACCCACTGTAGGGCGGCGGCCAGACGCAGCCAGTGCATGGAGAGCAGCAGCAGGGGAGGCACCGGGTGGTGCGGCTGCGGACGCGGAGGGCCGAAGGCGGGTAGCACGACGGAGGAGGAGGAGGAGCAGCTGCGGCTGCAGCGTGGTGGAGCGGGGGTGACGAGCGCGGGCCGACCGGAGCGAAGGGAGGCGCGGCGGCGTGCACGTGGGCGCAGGAGGGCTGCGGGTGGCGTAGGTCGCGGCAAGGCGCGAGCAGGCGAGGCAGGGTTGTGCCTGGGCGCGGCCAGGCGCTAGGGAGCAAGGGCAAAAGGGCGGGGGTGACCGGGAGGTGCAGACGACGGCGGACGGCGGCTATCGGCGGCTACGACGTGGAGGCAACAAAAAAAGGGGGTGTCGAGGGGGAGCTCACCCCAGAGCTCAGGGGGCAGCTCGGCGACGTCGGGGCAGCGGTGGTGGTGGCCGGGGCAGAGGGATCGTTGCGGCGGCGTTGGAGGAGCTGCGGGGCGGAGGAAGTGCTCCTCGGGCGCGGGCGAAGCATCGAGGGGGAGGGCGGCTCCGGCAAGAGCGGGGGGGGGGGGGGGGGGGGGTGCTCCGGGCGTCATCGTCAAGGCCGAAGCGGCGGTGGCAGGGCGGCGCCGGCGACAGCGAGCCGCGACGGGGTCGCAGCCCCCGATTCGGATCGGGGGGAATGGAGCGAGGGGTAGTGGGGGTTGTGGGTGCGGTTAGGGTTTCGGGGGGGGGGGGGGGGTAAGGGGCCATATAGGCCAGGGGAGGTGCGGGGTGGACCGACTGGGCCAAGAGGCCAAGGGGGAGGGGGCCTTTTGTTTTTATTTTATTTTTTGTTTTTGTTTACAATTTTGCTCTTTTTATTTTATTCTCGTTTCTATTTTATTAAGTCTTATCTTTTTCAGAATACAAAAGTTGCACCTAAAAGAGCATTAATAATTATGCCACTGTCACAATTAGCTTCGCAACTAAAACAAAATAGTTTGCAACAGTTTATTATTTTAAGCTCATTTAAATAATTGTTTTGCTACTGTTTTAATCATTTTAGAGTATTAAAGCATCTTAATAAAATGTGGTTTCTCCATCATATTTACCTATGCATTATTTGGTACAACCCGATCATTTTTGTTTTAAGGTTTGAAAACTTTTATTGTTTGTTTGATTTTTAATTTGGACTCGAACCGGTTTCGAACTAAAGCGAGATTAGCAACAGTAACCGATGTGACTTGGCATCATTAGCGTGGGATCACTGTAGCTTAAATATCTGGGCGTCACAAACATACAACTAACCCTATGGTGTGATCCACGCGCGCAATCATATGATGGGCACCAAAGGACAGCAACATAACCACAAGCAAATTAAATCAATCATAGCAATTCATCAACCACCGATAGGACAACGAAAATCTACTCAGACATCATAGGATGGCAACACATCATTGAATAATAATATGAAGCATAAAGCACCATGTTCAAGTATATGGTACAGTGGGTTGCGGGAGAGTGGAACTCTGTATATAGAGGGGGGAAGGTGATGGAGATGTTGGTGAAGATGGCGGAGGTGTTGGTGTAGATCGCGGTGATGATGATGCCCCCCGGTGGAACTCCGGTGTCACCGGAAGCGAGGGGGAGAGAGCCCCCCTCCTTCTTGTTCTTCCTTGACCTCCTCCCTAGATGGGAGAAGGGTTTCCCCTCTGATCCATGGCCTCCATGGCACGGGAGGGGCGAGATCCCCTATGAGATTAGATCTGTCTCTCTGTCTCTTCTCTATTTCTGCGTTCTCAGATTCTTCCCTTCCACCGTTTCTTATATTCCCGGAGATCCATAACTCCGATTGGGCTGAAATTTTGACACGATCTCTATCCGGAAATTAGCTTTCTTGCGGTGAAAGAGGGCATCAACCGCCTTACGGGGTGGCCATGAGGGTCAGGGGCGCGCCTGCCTCCCTAGGGCGCGCCCCCTACCTCGTGGGCCCCTCGTGCATCGTCTCACGTGGATTCTTCTTCCAAAAAATCATATATATTCCAAAAAAAAATCTACGTCAGTTTTTATTCCGTTTGGACTCCGTTTGGTATGGATATTATGCGAAACAAAAAACATGCAACAAACAGGAACTGACACTGGGCACTGGATCAATATGTTAGTCCCAAAATAGTATAAAAAGTTTCCAAAAGTATATGAAAGTTGAATAATATTGGCATGGAACAATCAAAAATTATAGATAGGACGGAGACGTATCAGCATCCCCAAGCTTAATTCCTGCTCGTCCTTGACTAGGTAAATGATAAAAAAGATAATTTTTCATGTGGAATGCTACCTAGCATAATCTTGATCACATATCTAATCATGGCATGAATATTAAGATACGAGTGATTCAAAGCAATAGTCTATTATTTGACATAAAAACAATAATACTTCAAGCCTACTAATAAAGCAATCATGTCTTTTCAAAATAACATGGCCAAAGAAAGTTATCCCTACAAAATCATATAGTCTGGCTATGCTCCATCTTCACCACACAAAATATTCACATCATGCACAACCCCGATGACAAGCCAAGCAATTGTTTCATACTTTTGACATTCTCAAACCTTTTCAACTTTCACGCAATACATGAGCGTGAGCCATGGACATAGCACTATAGGTGGAATAGAATATGATGGTGGAGAAGACAAAAGGAGAAGATAGTCTCACATCAACTAGGCGTATCAACGGGCTATGGAGATGCCCATCAATAGATATCAATGTGAGTGAGTAGGGATTGCCATGCAATGGATGCACTAGAGCTATAAGTGTATGGAAGCTCCAACTGAAACTAAGTGGGTGTGCATCCAACTTGCTTGCTCATGAAGACCTCGGGCATTTGAGGAAGCCCGTCGTTGGAATATACAAGCCAAGTTCTATAATGAAAATTCCCACTAGTATATGAAAATGATAACTCAAGAGACTCTCTATATGAAGAACATGGTGCTACTTTGAAGCAGAAGTGTGGTAAAAGGATAGTAACATTGCCCATTCTCTCTTTTTCTCTCATTTTTTTTTGTTTTTTTTGTTTTTTTCTATTTTTTGTAGGCTTCTTTGGCCTCTCTCTCTTTTTTGGGGGGCTTCTTTCGCCACTTTTATTTTGATAACCTCACATGGGACAATGTTCTAATAATGATGATCATCACACTTTTATTTACTTACAACTCAATATTACAACTCGTTATATAGAACAAGGATATGACTATATATGAATGCCTCCGGCGGTCTACCGGGATGTGCAATGATCTAGCGTAGCAATGACATAAAAAAAATGGACAAGCCATGAAAACATCATGCTAGCTATCTTACGATCATGCAAAGCAATATGACAATGAATGCTCAAGTCATGTATACGATGATGATGAAATTTGCATGGCAATATATCTCGGAATGGCTATGGAAATTCCATGATAGGTAGGTATGGTGGCTGTTTTGAGGAAGCTATATGGTGGGTTTATGGTACCAGCGAAAGTTGCGCGGTACTAGAGAGGCTAGCAATGATGGAAGGGTGAGCGTGCATATAATCCATGGACTCAACATTAGTCATAAAGAACTCACATACTTATTACAAAAATCTATTAGTCATCGAAACAAAGTACTATGCGCATGCTCCTAGGGGGATAGATTGGTAGGAAAAGACCATCGCTCGTCCCCGACCGCCACTCATAAGGAAGACAATCAATAAATACCTCATGCTCCAACTTCGTTACATAATGGTTCACCATACGTGCATGCTACGGGAATCACAAACCTCAACACAAGTATTTCTACAATCCACAACTACCCACTAGCATGACTCTAATATTACCATCTTTATATCGCAAAACTATTGCAAGGAATCAAACATATCATATTCAGTGATCTACAAGTTTTATGTAGGATTTTATGACTAACCATGTGAATGACCAATTCCTGTCATCTCTGTAAATAGATATAAGTGAAGCAAGAGAGTTTAATTCTTTCTACAAAAGATATGCCTATGCTCTAACAAATATAAGTGAAGCAAAAGAGCATTCTACAAATGGCGGTTTCCTATGTAAAGAGAAACAGACAATCCAAACTTCAAATGATATAAGAGAAGCACATGAAGCATTCTATAAAGCCATACTCAAAAGATATAAGTGAAGTGCAGTGAGAATTCTATAAATCAACCAAGTACTATCTCATACCAGCATGGTGCAGAAAAGAAAAATGAAAACTAAATGCAAAAGATGCTCCAAGATTGCACATATCGCATGAACGAAATGAATTTGAAAACATACCGATACTTGTCGAAGAAAGAGGGGATGCCTTCCGGGGCATCCCCAAGCTTAGACGCTTGAGTCTCCTTGAATATTTACTTGGGGTGCCTCGGGCATCCCCAATCTTGAGCTCTTGCCTCTCTTTCTTCTTCTCACATCGAGACCTTCTCGATCATCGAACACTTCATCCACACAAAACTTCAACAGAAAACTGGGTAAGACCCGTTACTATAATAAAGCAAATCACTACTCTAAGTACTGTTGAAAACCAATTCATATTTTGTTTTAGAATTGTTTCTACTGTAATATAACTTTTTCATGGCTTAATCCACTAATATAAATTTGATAGTTTCATCAAAACAAGCAAACTATGCATCAAAAACAGAATATGTCTAAAACAGAACAATATGAAATAATCTGAACATTCACTATACTTATGGTACTTGAGAAATTCTACAAAAATTAGGAAAAATAAATAATTTGTATATAAAGACAGTGCAAAAAGAATCAGAACCATTTGACATTCCAGCTAAAAATGTAAAATCACGCACTACAGCCAAAGTTTCTGTCCTGCACCGTACAAACCATCAAGCAAATGTAAACATCCTAAAGGCAAACCTTGGCACATTATTTTTATAATAAAATGGAATTGTACAAGGGTATAATTATTTTTATTGAAAAGTTTCTGTAATCAAGATTCACAAAGTTTCCATGAGCATGAACAAAGTTCAAGGCTAGCTCCCACTTCAACAATGCTTGTTTTTCTCACTTTCACTTTCCTTTTTGAAAAAGTTTTGGGTTCCCCTCTTTATTTTTGTTGTTTTTAAACTATATGAAAGCACTCAACAGAAATAAATGACTCTCTAAAACTTCCAGGTTGTCTCCCTGGCAGCGCTTTCTTTAAAGCCATTAAGCTAGGCATATAGTGCTCAAGTAATGGATCCACCCGGATCCCAAGGTATATCAAAGCTAATTTCAATTAACAATGATTTGTAATTTAGTGGTGAGCACAAGGTAACATATATCATGTAATGATGAAGTCTAACTCTCTTCCTATGCATCATCATGTCATAAAAGAACAATTCATGCACACACAGTAAAGGTCAATGCATAGTATAAACAGTTTTTTGCAATCTTGTCATATTGGAAACATAATGAGGTGGAGATATAGTTCCTCTCTCATAATAATTGCAAGTAGGAGCAAAAAGCACATGCATATTATATTCATCAAAATCATCATGTGCAACGGTAAAAGGCAACCCATCAATATAATCCTTAATAAGTGCAAACTTCTCCGATATAGTGTAGTCGGGAGAATTCAAAAGGATAATAGGACTATCATGCGTGGGTGCAATAGCAACAATTTCATGTTTAACATAAGGAACTATAGCAAGTTCATCTCCATAAGCATAATTCATATTGGCATCTTGGCCACAAGCATAGAAAGCATCATCAAAAAGGGATATTTCAAGAGAATCAAAGGGATCATAATAGTCATCATCAAAATCATCCTTCGGTAAGCACGAAGGGAAATTAAACAATGTATGAGTTGTAGAGTTACTCTCATTAGAAGGTGGGCACGGGTAGCTAATCCGCTCTTCCTCCTTTTGTTCTTCGCTCTCCTCCTCATCTTTTTCATCCAATGAGCTCACAGTTTCATCAATTTCTTCTTCCATAGACTCCTACAAAATATTAGTCTCTTCTTGGACAGCGCAGTAGTACTCAATATATGGTTCAACATAGGCATTAGAAGCATAATTATCATAGCAATATTTAAGTATGGCAAAATTTTCTGATTTGTAAAGAGTAGCACCATACTTTTCAATCAAAGAAGCAATTTCGTAAGCACCCTTAAAAGCAACACATTCTTCAATTTGTTGAACATCATAGTAATTATAAACACCCTTAGCATATGAAGATACGATTCCATTATCACCAAACTCACATTGATAGGGAAGGTGTTTCTTAGGGTTTTCAGAACAACAAGTAAAATCATATATTTCACGTAAATTCCAAGCATAGCATTGCAAACGATGAATTTGATCCAGTAAAAGTTTCCCTTTTTCAGATATTCGGTGTCGCACACAACAAGCATGCTCATCTAAGGATTTTCCCTCAACTAAGCTAGTTGGGGTTTCAGCACGAGCACATAGGGATCGAGGATGATCCAAGTAATAGGCTTCAGAAGTGTGATAGATTTTGAGTGGTTCTTCAACCATTGGTTTAGTAGGTACAACTAATTATTTTGGTATTTTGCGATTCCTACCCATAACTGAAGATAGAAAACAACTAAGAACGACAAATAAAAATTACTTAGTGATAAAGCAAACAAGCACACATGAGAATATTCACCCCACGCTATTGCTCCCCGGCAACGGCGCCAGAAAAAGGTCTTGATAACCCACAAGTATAGGGGATCGCAATAGTTTTCGATAAGTAAGAGTGTTGAACCCAACGAGGAGCTAAAGGTAGAACAAATATTCCCTCAAGTTCTATCGACCACCGATACAACTCTACGCACGCTTGACGTTCGCTTTACCTAGAACAAGTATGAAACTAGAAGTACTTTGTAGGTGTTGTTGGATAGGTTTGCAAGATAATAAAGAATACGTAAATAAAAAGTACGGGATGTTTAGATAAAGAAACAATAAAGTAAATATAGCGAGTGTGGAAAAGTGGTGGTAGGAGTTGCGAAATTGTCCCTAAGCAATTGACTACTTTACTAGACCGATAGCAAGTATTATGTGGGAGAGGCCACTGCTAGCATGTCATCCCTGACTTGGAATTCTATGCACTTATGATTGGAACTATTAGCAAGTATCCGCAACTACTAATGTTCATTAAGGTAAAACCCAACCATAGCATTAAGATATATTGGTCCCCCTTCAATCCCGTATGCATCAATTTCTATGCTAGGTTGAAGCTTCTGTCACTCTTGGCCTCCAATACATAGTCCTATCAACATACAACTAACCCTATGGTGTGATGCACGCACGCAATCATATGATTGGCACCAAAGGACATCAACATAACCACAAGCAAATTAAATCAATCATAGCAATTCATCAACCACCAATAGGACAACGAAAATCTACTCAGACATCATAGGATGGCAACACATCATTAGATAATAATATGAAGCATAAAGCACCATGTTCGAGTAGAGGGTACAGCGGGTTGCGGGAGAGTGGACCACTGTAGATAGAGGGGGGAAGGTGATGGAGATGTTGGTGAAGATGGCGGAGGTGTTGGTGTAGATTGCGGTGATGATGATGGCCCCCGGTGGCACTCCGGTGTCATTGGAAGCGAGGGGGAGAGAGCCCCCCTCCTTCTTGTTCTTCCTTGACCTCCTCCATAGATGGGAGAAGGGTTTCCCCTCTGGTCCATGGCCTCCATGGCACGGGAGGGGCGAGAGCCCCTCCGAGATTGGATCTGTCTCTCTCTGTTTCTGCGTTCTCAGATTCTTCCCTTCCACCGTTTCTTATATTCCCGGAGATCCGTAACTCCGATTGGGCTGAAATTTTGACACGATCTCTATCCGGAAATTAGCTTTCTTGCAGCGAAAGAAGGGCGTCGACTGCCTTATGGGGTGGCCACGAGGGTCAGGGGCGCGCCCCCTACCTCGTGGGCCCCTCGAGCATCGTCTCGCGTGGATTCTTCTTCCCAAAAATCATATATATTCCAAAAAAATCTCCGTCAGTTTTTGCTCCGTTTGGACTCCGTGTGATATGGATATTCTGCGAAACAAAAAACATGCAACAAACAGGAACTGGCACTGGGCACTGGATCAATATGTTAGTCCCAAAATAGTAGAAAAAGTTGCCAAAAGTATATGAAAGTTGAATAATATTGGCATGGAACAATCAAAACTGGCACTGGGCACTGGGTTGGATCGACTCCGCTATCCGGGCTGTAGCTGCGAGATTCTGGATCGGAGTTTGGTATACCTGAGTCGGAGGCGGAAAGAGTTGACGTCGACTGGATTTAGGAGCACACCGTGGAGCACGCTCGCCGAGTGCGTGCTGGAGATTCTCCAGTCGAGTGCGCTCAGCCAAGTTGGCCAGGCGCGCCGCCTCCAAGTCCTGGGCCTCAGGGGTTTCTCCTACGATAGGAGTGTGCAGTGCATCCATGTTCCGGCGGCGAAACTCTTCTCTTCGCTGTGAAGATAGGGGTTCGGGGCGGTACTCTTCATGAACGCGCGACGGATCGCCGTCCCCATCGCCTCCATCTTCACGGGTGAAACCAGGAGGACTGCATGGCCCATTGACCATCAAAACTTCCGCCGCAGGGTCGCTGCTATCGCACTCGGATGCAGTCTCTACGGAGCCAGCCGACAGATCGAACAAGCCGTAGAGAGTTTCGTCGGGCTCGATTGCCGCGACTTGAGGGGTGGCCGACTGGCGAACCACCGCATGCTTCACCCACCGCTGAAGCCTCGATCGACCGGAACGTTTGCTCTGGCGGGTCGCAGGGAGGGGGAAGCCGTAGGAGCCGACCGATACTGGGTCGACGGCTGCCGCAGGAGGACGCCGCGGACATACGCACGAAAGTGCGTTGCCCCGCGGACGGGGAGTGCGTCGACGTCGAGTGGAGCCTCCTGAAGCCAAGCTGAGTCGTCGGCAATAAACACGAGCACGCCAAGATGGATCTCGCGGCGCTCAGCCAAACTTCCGCCTGAAACCATGATGAAGGGGATCGGAAAAATTGCAACTTCTCCAAAAAGTCGCTAAGACACCTGCCCCATAGTGGGCGCCAACTGTCGTGGTTCTAAGTCTGACAGTAGAATGGGGGGGTAGGTATGTAGAGGCAAGATCCTAGCTACGGAGGAGTTGTACACGCGAGTTTTACGAGTTCAGACCCTTCTCGGAGGAAGTAACAGTCCTACGTCTCGAAGCCCGGAGGCGGTCGACTGGATATATGCGTGTGAGTTACAGGGGGTGCGAGCCCTTGTCGGGGAGGAGGAGGGTGGCTTATATAGAGTGCGCCAGGACCCCAGCCAGCCCATGTTACAAAGGGTTCAATGTACATTAAGGCAGGGCGTTACTGGTAACGCTAGCAATAAAGAGATATAAATGATCTTTAAGGTTACGGAGTGAATGATCGACCGTTGTCATCCTGAGTGATGTTAGGCCTTCTACACTCTGAGTGGTTTCTTGTATCGTCGAGTGTCTTCAAGACTGTCGAGTGGAACATAGCTTTACGGTCGAGTGGATGATGATTTTTCTTCGACTGCTTCTGGTCCTTTTAGAGGTTACCTTGGGGAGGGTATCTTGGACAGATCCATGACCCTACCCTAGGTACATAGTTTCGTCAGCAACCACCGTTGGGGACGAAATTGCAGCAGCGCAACTCGACGCGTTGAAGGAGGAGTACTAGCTCGCCTTCGTCCTCTCCAATTCTCTCATGGAGCACCACCTCAGCGTCGGCAAGTCCGGTGATGGTTAGGGCGACAACAAATAGAGCTCCGATGGCGAGTAGTTTAAATTTAAGTATGATCTAGTTTAAGTTTGAAGTATGTTTTATCAACTATGTTTATGTCGCGAACTATGTTTACTTTTCGTTTTATTAAGCTTGTATATGTTTATGTGGAACTCCGATGATGTTTAAATTACGCGAACTACTAGTTTGAAAACCGGGAAGAATTTCGTGACATTTGTGGGATCTGTCCTGTCTCTGCGTTCGTTGCACCGCAAATTTTGTTCGCAGGATACCGTAAACAAAATTTGCACGACGACGGTTTGCGGAATCTTCTAGAGATGCTCTTACACCCTTCATGCTTTTCAGTTAACATATAAGATTTCCTTATAGTTTGATTCAATTTAATTCCATATTTTTAGAGGTAAAAAGGAGTTTTTATTACATAGTAACAGGCTTACAATATGCTAATTGCCTTGCCAGCCCTAGCCCCTCGCCCTAGCCGCGTCATGGGCCACTCCGGCTACTGCGGCCACCATATTTCCATCGGATTGCTATGACCAACCTTCTCTCCCAACCTTCCACTACTACACCTTACGATCATGTCAGTCGCAACACTCAACTTCAAGAGGGGACATGATTTGAAGAGAAGATCTGGGACCAGTGGGATCTTTGCACCAATTCTTTGGAGAGTGATGAGGAGTTCCATCTCATGGCGGAATTCACTAGATCCAAGATCAGACTCACATAGTCATATTTTTTGTAATCATCTGTGTAAATCTTATGGCCAAGTCCTTAGATCCCATGCCATCTATCTATACTAGATGCGAGCCAATTTGGCCATAGATCTCTTGCAACAAATCGAGTCACACGGCTAACAGATGTTGTTGTGTGTTCTAGGCGCCTCCCCCCTCATATATATAGGTGGGAAGGAGAGGGAGCAGCCAAGGGGGCGCCCAAGTAGGAGGAATCCTACTTGGGGCCCTAGTGCAATTTTCCCTCCTTACCATAACTTCTGGAGGGGGAAGGAAGGAGGAGGGAGGAGGGAAGGAAGGGGGAGACCGAATCCCTCCCCTTCCTTTCTCTCTTATCCTCTTTCCTTCCCCTCCTATTTCGGCCTACATGGAGTGCACCAGCCCCTAAGGGGCTGGTCTGCCCCCTTCTTGGCCCATTAAGCCCATGGAGTTGCCGGGGGGATGCTCGGAACCCCTTCCGCTGACCTGATACGTACTCGATACCCCCAGAACACTTTCGGTGTCCGAATACCATCGTCCTATATATCAATCTTTACCTATCGACCATTTGAGACTCCTTATCATGTCTGTGATCTCATCCGGGACTCCGAACAACATTCAGTCACCAAATCACACAACTTGTATAATACAAAATCGTCATCGAACGTTAAGCATGCGTACCCTATGGGTTCGAGAACTATGTAGACATGACCGAGACACCTCTCCGGTCAATAACCAACAGCGGAACCTGGATGCTCATATTGGGTCCTACATATTCTATGAAGATCTTTATCGGTCATACCGTAATGAGAACATATGTTATTCCCTTTGTGATCGGTATGTTACTTGTCCGAGATTCGATCATCGGTATCTAAATACCTAGTTCAATATCGTTACCAGCAAGTCTTACTCGTTCCGTAATACATCATCCGGTAACTAACTCATTAGTCACATTGCGTGCATGGCTTATTATGATGTGCATTACCGAGAGGGCCCAGAGATACCTCACAGATACTCGGAGTGACAAAGCACAATCTCGATCTATGCCAACCCAACAAACACCTACGAAGATACCTGTAGAGCATCTTTATAATCACCCAGTTACGTTGTGATGTTTGATAGCACACAAGGTATTCCTCCGGTATCCGGGAGTTGCATAGTCTCATAGTCGAAGGAACATGTATTTGTCATGAAGAATGCAATAGCAATCACTACAAAAAAAAGACACATCCATGACATTTTGTGCCGAACGATTTTTTTTCTGTCATGCTTATGACACTTCTATGACGATAATCGTGACAAAACCCGGTATCATCATAGATGTGGTGGGCTCCTACTTCTATGACAAAAAATCATGACAGAAAATGGGCTTTTCGTCCTGGGCGGGCCAGAGACGTGGCTGCATGACATTCTTTGGGCCGCCCATGACAGAAAAAATCCTGGTAGAAGTGGGGGTGAGGAAAAAATCGCGGAGTTCCCGGTTACGGTGGGTAGTCAGGGCAGAGCGATGCACTGTGGTTTGCGCGTTTCTCTCATGTACGCGTGTGTGTGTGAGGCGTTGGCTAACTGAACCCAAGCAATCACACGCTACTGAACCCGAGTAATCGATCCCTTGGCTGTTAACTGAACCGAGCGATTCATTCGTTGTTGACTGAACCCGAACAATTCCTTCTCTGCTTCTGCTAACTGAACCCGAGTGATCGATCACTTCTACTGCTTACTGAAGCCGATCGAGCCCGTGCGAGACGTAGCCAGCCGGTGTTGGGTTGCCTCATGATGAATAGTGACTGTTGCTACCGTGCACGCAGTATGTAGAACGAGTCGAGGCATGGTGAGTCGAGCCGGGTGGTTGGCTGTGGATGAACAGTTCCTGGTGGGGGTTGGATGAATAGGACCCTGTGGTAGTAGGCCATTGCTTCTGGATGAACAGGACGCCGAGGAGGCCACCGCACCCCAGCCGGTTGGGGGTGGATGAACAGGACCCCGTGGAAGCTCTATGAACAGCAGCCGGTGGAGGCTGGATGAACAGTGGCCGTGGATGAACAGTAGCCCATGGAGGCTGGAGGTGGTCGACGGTGGATAACCTTGGTCTCATCACTGAGGGAAATACCTACCGTAGCTGTGCTGCATCATCCCTTCCTCTTTGGGGAAATACCGACGTAGTTCAAGCCGCATCAAAATGAATTTCTGGCGCCGTTGCCGGGGAGACATCATCAACATCTTCGAGGTTCCTAATAACAAATCTTATCTCCTTGCAATTTACATTATTTGCCATTTGCCTCTCATTTTCCTCCCCCCACTTCACAAAATTTACCGTTTTATTCGCCCTCTCTTTTGTTCGCATTTCTCATGGAGTTCTTGTCACCATGAGTGACTTTGGTATGGCAGAAACAGATGGTGGCCTAACTCCTAAAATTTGACGTTCTGGCAATCTGGATGCTAAAACTTTTGTTCTAGGGCAAGGGAATGTTATAGGAAAGTAACGTATCCAAGAATATTTCAGTTGTGTTGGAAATTTAAGTCTTGATAATGATCCTATACTTAACAGGACTAAATCTTATGCAGAAGCTATTTCAGCGCTAGTTCTGAAACTTGAAAATAAATTTATCCACACTCATCCTACCTTGCAAAGATTGTTTTTGAGTTACTCGTTATAAAGAATCCTAAGGCTAAAAATTTGGCTACACTTGTCCTTATGAATGAATTCGATTACATACTATGGGAAGCTAGGGAGAATTTTGTTTTCTATGGTACGAATCGTGAAAAACCGGTGATAGATGAAATTCTTTATAATAGTGATTATGTGCTAAGACATTTTCTTGGGGATAATCAAATCTTTGATGAGAATCTTAAGAAGGAAGTCCTTGTGTTTAGATATAATCCAACAAGTTTTCAATGATGTTAATCAACACTATTCTTGGATTGTTGCGGGAAATCAAAGGGGTTATAATGATAAGCAAATTGATAGTGCTAAAGTATCTATGGATAAGGTGTTTTATGTTGTGTTTGCAAAACCTCCCGAGGAAAACACCACTAAGGAAAAGAAAAATAAATATGACATACTTAGATCCTTCACATTATGCCTAGCTAGGGGCGTAAAACGATAGCGCTTGTTGGGAGGCGACCCAATGAATAAAATTAATTTTGTCTTTTTCTTTCTATTCTTGAGTGTTTGCATAATTACGCTACTGTTATGATTGTGTTTTTTGTATTTTAATTAGTGTTTGTGCAAATCAAAGCCTTTGGGATCATGTTGGGTAATAGTTGATTTGATCTTGCTGAAAAACAAAAACTTTTACGCCTAGAAAAATAATTTTCATTTTTAACAGAGCCGTGATATAATACTAATTCTTTTTGCAGAAGATTAATATACAGATTTCCTACTTTGTCCTAATTGTTCAGAATTTTTGGAGTTACAGAAGTATTCTAAATATCCAGATTGCTACAGACTGTTCTGTTTTTGACAGATTCTGTTTTCTTTGCGTTGTGTGCTTGTTTTGATGATTCTATGGTTTCCTTTGAAGAGTTTTTACCATAGAAAAGTTGGAATACAGTAGATATAATGCAAAAATAAAATACGAATGGGTTTGCAACAGTACTTATAGTAGTGATTTGCTTTCTTATACTAACAGATTTCTCAAAGGTTTTATTGAGTTTTGTGTGATTGAAGTTTTCAAGTTTTGGGTGATATTACGATGGATGAAGGAATACGAAGTAAGAAGAGCCTAAGTGTAGTGACCAGACCTCAAACGGTCCAATCTCTGTGATCAGGTGTCATCCCTGGATCAGTAATGCTGACACCACACAATACTTGAAGGATTTATAACAGAGTAGCAATCACACACTTATTACATCGAGTGTCTCAAAAGAGAAGTTATTACAATAAATATAGATTAAGGCCATCTAATAACGTTAACAGCGGAAGGCTTCGAAGATAAGTGAGTCCATCAACTCCAACAGCATCACTAAGTATAGAACCACGACCTAAAAGCACCTTAATCATCGTTTGAAAAGTCTGCAACATTAATGTTTATTGTAATGGAATAAATTTTTCGTAAAGCTCTATGGTTACAGTTTTGCGTAAAGCCAATTTTTCCCTACTGCAAAGGAATAAATTTTATTTAACTATCATGGTAGTTGTTAAACATTGAGAATGGTTGACAGCATTCTCAATCCCAATTAAGCATCATCATTAAACAAAACCCAACAAAATTACTTTTAGAGTAACATTTTGAGATTCACATGATAATCCAGGTACTAGATACTCAAGATGTCCGTAACCGGGGACACGACTAATCATGATTAGTTTATACACTCTGTAGAGGTTTGCGCACTTTTCCCCACAAGACTCGATCGCCTCCATTTGGTTTCTCGCACTACATGGTGTTTGAGAAAATGGATAACCGAGACATAGTCTTTCAGAAGCGCTAGAACCTTCTGATCGGGTAGACCGTTACACCTACTTTCCCCTACATCTGCTAGTCTACCACTGTAAGAGTTCGCACAACTTAATCAACTATGCTAGAGCCCATAATAGCTTGTGGCTGCACACGGATGTTTCTAGCATGAATAATCTCATGATCCCTTTGAGCCTGGGTGGCGGTCCATAAAGACAAACAGGCAATCGCTGGAATACCCAGGTGCCTCAATCCACCCAGATGTGTATTTAAGTTGCCACCTTAAATAAACCATTAATTAACAATCTCACATCTGTCATGGATACACTCACCCAATCCACGTCTACTAGCATAGCATGGCATAATAAGCAAACGTAGAAGTAACTCCCAAAGGTTTGATAATAATCAGGTAATAGGTACTACCTCAACTACTTCCCAAACCCACAATTTAATTAGATCCTAATCATGCAATGTGTGAGGATTGATCTAATGCAATAAAACTGGGTAGTGGGAAAACATGATCAAAGTGTTACTTGCCTTGCTGATGATCCGGGAAACCTAGCGATTCGAAATAGCAAGTGGCTCACTTCGGGTACTCTATCGCAAACAAACAAGCATACAATAAGTACTCAACTAATGCATGGTAAAACTCAAATAAGATATCTAACCAGAAAGTTCAACTTAAGAACTCCGGTTGGCAAAAAGAATCAAATCGACCGAAGCAACGAAGGACAAACGACAAAAGAAACAGGCTTCGTTTACTATTCTGGATCTAGGGCAATTTTTACAGTGGCAAAAACTTGTTTGAGTTGGTTAAACGGAAAGAGGGTTTCGAGACGAAACACCAGGCGCTTGAATCGCCTGATTCTGATAAACGAGTGAAAAGTTAGACTAAAACAAAAATCGGATCAGGAATCGCGATCAGAGAAATCGCGGATTCAAACCGAGAAAAAGAAAAACGATGAACGTTCGTTAAAACGAACGAACAGACGAACGCTCGCTAATTAAATAAACCGGAAAAACCGATCTATTTAAAAAAACCAAAACTAAAAAACCAAACAAAACCGACGGAAAACTACCTCCGGCGGTGGCGGATCCGGCGTCCGGCGAGGCGGTGGCGGTCCGGCGGCAGCGGCGAGCGGCGCGGCACGGGCGGTGGCGAGGCGGCGGGCGGCGGTGGCGGGCGCGGCGCGGGCGGCGGCGGCGGCTGCGTGGCCTAGGGTTAGGGTTTCGGGGGCGGGGCGCGGCTTGGGCTGGCCTCGGGGCCTCAGGGCACTATTTGAAGGCCGGTCGGGCCAAGGGTCCTAGTCGGACACGGCCCGGTTAGGTCGGTTCGTTTTTTAAAATAATTACGCTCGAAAAAAAACAAAAATAATACTAAACGGACTCCAAAAATCCAGAAATAAATTTTCCTCGGCTTCTAAAATCAAGCCGCACAGGATGAACATTTATTTGGGGCCTAAATGCAATTTTGAAAAACGCGCATTTTTTTTCCCTAATTCAAATAAAATAGCAAATAAAACCAAAAAAAATCTTATTTGATTTTTTATTAAATCCTCAATATTTCTTTCTTTTGGGAAAGTCATTTTATTCCCTCTCTCATATTTTCGTAATAGAAATAATTGAAGATAAAATAAATAAAATCAAATGATCCTATTTTCGAAATTTGAGAAAACTCAAATATGAAAATAACGAAATTCCCAACTCTCTCCAAGGGTCCTTCAGTTGCGTAGAATTTCAAGGATCAACCAGAATGCAACAAAATATGATATGCAAATGATGATCTAGTGTACAACATTCCAAATTGAAAATTTGGGATGTTACAAACCTACCCCCCTAAGATGAATCTCGCCCTCGAGATTCGGGTTGGCTAGAAAATAGGTGAGGGTGGTCCTTCAGCAAATCTTCCTCTCCTTCCCAGGTGGCTTCATCCTCCGTGTGGTGGCTCCACTGAACCTTGCAAAACTTGATAACCTTGCTGCGGGTGACTTGACTGGCATACTCTAGAATCTTAACTGGTTTCTCCTCATAGGTCAAATCATTGTCCAACTGAATTGCTTCCAGTGCTACTGTATCTCTCAGCGGTATATCAGCCATCTCTACGTGGTACTTCTTCAACTGGGATACGTGGAACACGTCATGTACTCCTGACAATCCTTCGGGCAATACCAACTTATAGGCTACTTCTCCCATACACTCCAAAACTTTGTATGGGCCTACAAAACGTGGCGCTAACTTTCCCTTAACTCCAAAGCGCTTAACTCCTCGAAGTGGTGATACTCGAAGATAAACTCGGTCTCCGACTTCGTAAATTGTCTCCTTGCGTTTAGAATCTGCATAACTCTTTTGCCTGGATTGAGCTACCTTGAGCCTATCGCGAATCAATTTCACTTTCTGTTCAGACTCCTTTATCAGATCCGGTCCAAACAACTGGCGGTCTCCAACTTCATCCCAAGACAAAGGGGTCCTGCACCTCCTTCCGTACAAGGCTTCAAAAGGGGCCATCTTCAAACTGGTTTGATAGCTGTTGTTGTAAGAGAACTCTGCATATGGCAAATTCTCGTCCCAACTAGATCCGTAATCTAGCGCACAAGCTCTTAGCATATCCTCCAAAATCTGATTGACTCTCTCGGTCTGTCCATCTGTCTGCGGGTTGTGCTAAAATCCAGTCTGGTACCCAAAGTTTCATGCAACTGATTCTAGAACTTTGAGGTAAATTGGGTTCCTCTATCTGATACTATGCTCCTTGGAACTCCATGCAGACAAGCGATTCTAGTCATGTATATCTTTGCCAACTTTGCACTGGTATAGGTAGTCTTCACTGGAATGAAATGAGCTACCTTTGTCAAACGATCGACTATAGCCCATATAGAGTCATAGCCTGAACGTGTTCGGGGCAATCCTATAATAAAATCCATGCCTAACTTATCCCACTTCCATTCGGGTATCGGCAATGGCTGTAGCAATCCTGCTGGCTTCTGATGCTCTGCCTTTACTCTCTGACATACGTCACAAACTGCTACATAGTCCGCAATATCCTTCTTCATTCCGGTCCACCAGAAAGTATCCTTCAAATCCAAATACATCTTGGTATTTCCTGGGTGAATCGAATATGGTGAATCATGTGCCTCTTGCAGAATTAACTTCCTGATCTCCGAATCATTTGGTACATAGACACGGTCTTCAAACCATCGTGCTCATCCTCACGAAATCCCTTAGCTTTTCCTTTGCTCATTCTCTCCTTAATAGAGGCAATCTCCTTGTCAGTCCTTTGAGCTTCTCTGATCTTATCCATCAAAGTAGACTGAATCTCCAATGCTGCTACATAGGCTCTTGGAACTATTTCCAAACATAGCTCTCGAAGATTTTCGGCTAACTCTCTTAGTAAATCTCCCGTCATTAGGGTGTTGACATGGCTCTTACGGCTCAACACGCCAGCTACTACGTTAGCCTTTCTGGGGTGATAATGCAATTTCATATCATAATCCTTGATGAGCTCCAACCATCTCCTTTGTCTGAGGTTCAACTCCTTCTGTGTCAAAATATACTTCAAACTCTTGTGATCCGTGTACACCTCACAATGGTTTCCAATCAGAAAATGTCTCCAAGTCTTTAATGCATGCACTATGGCTGCTAACTCCAAATCATGCGTAGCATAATTCAACTCATGGGGCTTAAGGGGTCGTGAGGCATATTAAACAACTCTTCCTTCCTGCATAAGCACTGCTCCAATTCCTTGACGTGAAGCGTCGCAATACACCTCATAATTCTTGGTCTGATCCGGTAAAATCAATACTAGTGAGGTAACCAAACGTTTCTTCAACTCCTGGAAACTAGCCTCACATTCCTCAGTCCATTTGAACTTGGTATCCTTCTTCAACAACTCCGTCATAGGCTTCACAATCTTTGAGAAATTCTCAATAAACCTCCGGCAGTATCCTGCGAGTCCAAGAAAACTCCGCATCTCTCCAACTGTTGTTGGGGCTTCCCAATTGGTCACAGTATCAACTTTAGTGGGATCTACTGCTATACCTTCTCCGGATATAACGTGTCCGAGAAATCCAACTTCTTTCAACCAAAACTCACATTTGCTAAATTTGGCATATAATTGATGTTCTCTGAGCTTTCCGAGTACCAAACGCAAATGCTCCTTATGCTCCTCTTCATTTTTCGAGTAAACCAGGATATCATCAATGAATACTATGACGAACTTATCCAAGAACTCCATAAACACTTTGTTCATCATGTTCATAAAATATGCAGGTGTGTTAGTCAGACCAAATGACATAACGGTATACTCTTATAGCCCATACCCGGTGGTAGAGGCCGTCTTAGGTATATCCTGTTCTCAAATCTTCAACTGATGGTATCCTGATCGCAGATCGATCTTGGAAAATACCTTAGCTCCTTGCAATTGATCAAACAGATCATTGATCATTGGTAGTGGGTACTTGTTCTTGATGGTTACTTCATTCAATCCTCGGTAATCAACAACCATCCTTAATGATCCATCCTTCTTCTCCACTAGAAGTACTGGCGATCCCCAAGGCGAAGAACTTGGGCGAATATAACCTTTATCCAGTAACTCCTTAATCTACTTCTTAATCTCCACCAAATCCTTTGCGGGCATCCTATATGGTCTCTTTGATTTTGGCCCTGTGCCTGGCAAAAGCTCAATCAAAAACTCAATATCTCTATCCGGTGGCATGCCTGGCAACTCTTCTGGAAATACATCGGGGGAATCCTTCACTACTGGTACTTTCTCCTGCACAACTCCTGTTAAACAATTTACTTGAGTCCTCTTCGGCACATGCCGAGATACATACTTGATCCTTCTCCCTTCTGGAGTGGTAAGCAAGATCGACTTACTAGCGCAATCAATGTTTCCTCCATACATCGACAACCAATCCATACCCAGAATTACTTCCAAACCTCGTGATTCCAATATTATCAAATCTGAGGGAAACACATGCCTACCTATACTTAATGGCACTTGAAAACATCCTTGGCTAGCCATATACTCCGCTCCTGGTGAGCTTACTAACATAGGTGTTCTAAGAACTTTGGTGGGCAGTTTATACTTATCCACAAATCCCCTTGATATGTATGAATGCGATGCACCAATATCAAAAAGAACGAGTGCAGTAAATGACTTAACCAAAAACTTACCGATTACTGCATCCGGCTGCTCTTCAACCTCCTCCATGTTAACGTGGTTCACCTGTCCCCCGTTGAAAGGGTTTGGCTTCTTCCCAGAGCTTCCATTGCCATTACCATTCTGTGATTCAGGACATTCATTGGCATAATGTCTGGTCTTCTGGCACTTAAAACAAGTGACTTGGCTCAGGTCTCTCTTGGCTAGGGTCGATGGGTTGGTGCGGTTCTGGCCGTTGCTTCCTCCATTCCCATTACCATTCTTGGTGCCATTATGATTGTGTGAGCTACCTCCTCCATGGGTATGCTGAAAATGTCCTCCCGGTCTAGGGGTAAAACGTGGCTTCTGCTGAGCTCCTGAATTGTGCTTCCCTTGTACATGCTTCCTCTTGCGATTCTCAATCTGCTGTTGCTTCCCTTCAATCATGAGAGCACGATCTACCAACTCCTGGTAATTGTTGAAGGTTGCTACCATCAACTGCATGCTCAACTCATCATTCAGTCCTTCCAGAAACTTCTCCTACTTAGCTGCATCCGTAGCAACATCATCTGGGGCATAACGTGCTAATTTACTAAAGTCCTCCACGTACTGGCCAACTGTCCGTCCTCCTTGGTGCAAGTTGCGAAACTCTCGCTTCTTCATGGCCATAGCTCCTGCTGAAACATGGGAAGTTCCAAAAGCCTACTGAAACTGGTCCCACGTGACAGTGTCAATAGGGAAAGTGGCTGTGAAATTCTCCTACCATGATGATGCGGGTCCTTAAAGATGATGTGCGGCAAACTTCACCTTTTCCGCATCCGTGCATCCCGCCGTGGTCAACTCCCTAGCTGTCTTGCAGAGCCAATCATCTGCTACTATCGGCTCGGTGCTACTAGAAAACACCGGCGGATTCATCCTAAGAAAACGGGCTAAGTGATCAACAGGTGGTGGTGGTGGTGGGTTGTTGTTGTTGTTCCCCTGATTCTGATTCTGGACTAGCAACTGCATCAATGTGTTCTGCTGCTGGATCAACTGGGTGAGCTCCGGTGGGAAGGTAAATCCGGGGTCACGTCTCGGAGGCATCTGTGGATTTAGAAAAGATGAGATTTAAGAATAGAGGGGGTCTAAAGGGAAAACACTACCCATATGCACATGAGGCAAAAGCAAACAATTCACTTCATTCAATCAATCAAACAAGGGCATACAATCGATCTAACTATCGTAAAAGTGCTCGAACTACTATATTTACATGGTGGACTACTACTACTGTTGGGGTGGTCTACTAGAAATATTCTTCGGTTGCAGACTCCATGATATCTGCTCCTGCTTCATCAACATAGTCATCATCGCTATCATCTGGATCCGAGTCGGTGTCGTCGATGATGATGTAGTCTTCCGGGCGAATTTCCTTGGGTTCTTCGTCTTCTTCCACTTGTGTAGGGCCTCCCATGAATATTCCAATCTTCTTGATCAGATCATCATTCTTTTCCACTAATACTTCGATTTCCTCTTCATAATCTTCATGTGTAGCCTTGAGTTCTTCCTCCAGTTCCTTGATTCTTATCCTCGCCTTCTTCAGATCTATCATGTCGGCACACATCTGGTTCTCAAGACGTCGAATGTGCTGGTTTAACTCCTGGATAAGAGCTGCAACTGATCTATCCTTTCTTGTGCTGATCATCTCCCTGTGCTCATCTCGGCGCCCACAAATCTGGTAGATAGTATCCTTGAGATCATTGCGGTAGACTTCTCCAATGCGTCCCATGGCGATGTGAGCTGCCATGCTCTTTCCTAGATCCCAAGTCGGTGCATCAAAAGAAAACTCTATGGGCTCAGTGACTAGCATGAACGTCCTTCCTGGAACTTGAACTTGAATCATCCAGCGCTCTTCTTCAGGTAGAGTGGTGTTGTAGGTTCCGGTGAAGCTTGGTACTCCTATGTTCAGGTATCTAGTGACTTCCTTCAAGTGACGTCTAAAGGGTGTATCTTCATCCGGTTGCATGAACTTGTTCCTTGCATCTGCCATCCTAAAAGAGTATAAAAGATGAGAAGTCAGAAAGAGAAGAGAGAGTAGTGATCTAGGTCTTTAGCTTAGTGGTCGTGTCCTACAGTCAGTGTGTGCTCTAATACCATCTTGTAGCGACCAGACCTCAAACGGTCCAATCTCTGAGCTCAGGTGTCATCCCTGGATCAGTAATGCTGACACCACACAGTACTTGAAGGATTTATAACAGAGTAGCAATCACACACTTATTACATCGAGTGTCTCAAAAGAGAACTTATTACAATAAATATGGCTTAAGGCCATTTAATAACGATAACAACAGAAGGCTTGGAAGATAAGTGAGTCCATTAACTCCAACGGCATCACTGAGTATAGAACCACGACCTAAAAGCACCTTAATCGTCCTCTGAAAAGTCTGCAACATTAACGTTGCAGCCCGAAATGGGTCAGCACATGGAATATGCTGGCAAAGTAACACATAGAGAGTAATGGAATGAAATAGGCTAATCTATATGCATATTTGGCGGGTGGAAAGTTCTATGGTTACAATTTTGCATAAAGCCAATTTTTCCCTACTGCAAAGGAATAAATTTTATTTAACTATCATGGTAGTTGTTAAACATTGAGAATGGTTGACAGCATTCTCAATCCCAATTAAGCATCATCATTAAACAAAACCCAACAAAATTAATTTTAGAGTAACATGTTGAGATTCACATGATAATCCAGGTACTAGATACTCAAGATGTCCATAACCGGGGACACGGCTAATCATGATTAGTTTATACACTCTGCAGAGGTTTGCGCACTTTTCCCCACAAGACTCGATCGCCTCCGTTTGGTTTCTCGCACTACATGGTGTTTGAGAAAATGGATAACCGAGACATAGTCTTTCAGAAGCGCGAGAACCTTCCGATCGGGTAGACCGTTACACCTACTTTCCCCTACATCTGCTAGTCTACCACTGTAAGAGTTCGCACAACTTAATCAACTATGCTAGAGCCCATAATAGCTTGTGACTGCACACGGAAGTTTCTAGCATGAATAATCTCATGATCCCTTTGAGCCTGGGTGGCGGTCCATAAAGACAAAAAGGCAATCGCTGGAATACCCAGGTGCCTCAATCCACCCAGATGTGTATTTAAGTTGCCACCTTAAATAAACCATTAATTAACAATCTCACATCTGTCATGGATACACTCACCCAATCCACGTCTACTAGCATAGCATGGCATAATAAGCAAACGTAGAAGTAACTCCCAAAGGTTTGATAATAATCAGGTAGTAGGTACTACCTCAATTACTTCCCAAACCCACAATTTAATTAGATCCGAATCATGCAATGTGTAAGGATTGATCTAATGCAATAAAACTGGGTAGTGGGAAAACATGATCAAAGTGTTACTTGCCTTGCTGATGATCCGGGAAACCTAGCGATTCGAAGTAGCAAGCGGCGCACTCCGGGTACTCTATCTCAAACAAACAAGCATACAATAAGTACTCAACTAATGCATGGGTAAAACTCAAATAAGATATCTAACCAAAAAGTTCAACTTAAGAACTCCGGTTGGCAAAAAGAATCAAATCGAACGAAGCAACGAAGGACAAACGGCAAAAGAAATAGGCTTCGTTTACTATTATAGATCTAGGGAAATTTTTACAGTGGCAAAAACTTGTTTGAGTTGGTTAAATGGAAAGAGAGTTTCGAGACGAAACTCCAGGCACTTGAATCGCTTGATTCCGATAAATGAGCGAAAAGTTAGACTAAAACGAAAATCGGATCAGGAATCGCGATCAGAGAAATCACGGATTTAAACTGAGAAAAGGAAAAACGATGAATGTTCGTTAAAACGAACGAACAGACGAACGCTTGCTAATTAAATAAACTGGAAAAACCAATATATTTTAAAAAAACCGAAACTAAAAAAACCAAACAAAACCGACGGAAAACCGTTCTGTTTTTCTAAAAAAACCGGTGGCGAAAAAAAAAACTACCTCCGGCGGCGGATCCGGCGTCCGGCGAGGCAGCGGTCCAGCGGCGGCAGCGAGCAGTGCGGCGCGGGCGGCAGGGCGGCGGGCGGCGGTGGCGGCACGACCTAGGGTTAGGTTTCGGGGGCGGGGCGCGGCTTGGGCTGGCCTCGCGGCCTCGGGGCGCTATTTGAAGGCCGGCCGGGCCAAGTGTCCTAGTCGGACACGGCCCGGTTAGGTCGGTTCGTTTTTTTTAAAATAATTACGCTCGGAAAAAAAACAAAAGAAATACTGAACGGACTCCAAAAATCCAGAAATAAATTTTCCCCAGCTTCTAAAATCAAGCCGCACAGGATGAACATTTATTTGGGGCCTAAATGCAATTTTGAAAAACACACATTTTTTCCCTAATTCAAATAAAATAGCAATTAAAACCAAAAAAATCTTATTTGATTTTTTTATTAAATCCTCAATATTTCTTTATTTTTGGAAACTCATTTTATTCCCTCTCTCATATTTTCGTAATAGAAATAGTTGAAGATAAAATAAATAAAATCAAATGACCCTATTTTCGAAATTTGAGAAAACTCAAATATGAAAATAACGAAATCCCCAACTCTCTACAAGGGTCCTTGAGTTGCGTAGAATTTCAAGGATCAACCAGAATGCAACAAAATATGATATGCAAATGATGATCTAGTGTATAACATTCCAAATTGAAAATTTGGGATGTTACACTAAGCTCGGGGATGACCATGGCACCCCAAGATAATATTCAAGGAGTATCAAACACCTAAGCTTGGGGATGTCCCCAAGTGTCATCCCCTCATTCTTCTAACAACCATTGGTATTTTACTTGAAACTATATTTTTATTCATCACATATTATGAGTTTTGCTTGGAGTGTCTTGTATGATATGAGTCTTTGCTTGCTTTTTCTTTTAATTTTTAATAAGCATCCTTGCTATAAACACCTATTTTGGAGAGCTAAATTATGCTATGCTTGCTCCTATGGTTCACTTAAATTTTTAGAGCCTTGGAACTGCTCTAGTGCTTCACTTATATCTTTTTGAGCACTATGTGCTTTGTTTTCTTTGAAGAAATTCTCTCATGTTTCACTTAGATTAATTTGAGATAAAGAAATATGATGCTCATATATTTGTTTGAGCTTATTAAAAGCAACAAATGAAACTAGTTCCAAAGTGATAGATATCCAAGGAGGATATAATAAAAACTTTCATGAAGATCATTGGACAAAATAAACTTGATTCTTTTGTAAAAGTTCTGAGGTATGATGATAGTGATATGTGAGTCATGTTGATGAATAATTATGATTTAGTAAGAATATTGGTGTTAAGGCTTGTGATTCCCTATGCAAGCACGAAAGTCAATAGTTATGCAATGAAATTACATCCTACTTATGGTGCATTATTCGATGTTAGTTTTGCTTAATGCTCGCTTATGAGATTTTTCATTTCTTGGTTGGATGCTTCTCAATCTTTTTCTAGCCTTCATTTGCACTAAGTATGGTCACTACTTGTGCATCCAAAATCCTTTAAACCAGTTTTTGCCACATGAGTCCACTATACCTACCTATATGTGGTATTCTTTTGCTGTTCTAAGAAAATTTGTATGTGTCGTCTCTAATTTTAAAAATAAAATTTTCTTTTCTATGCTCGTACCGCTCATGAAACGGTAGGGGGTGGCTGATATATTTCCATGCTAGATGTGTTATTCTCAACATGAGTGTTTATTCACTTGTCATTGCACGAGAGTATGACAAAGGTATTAGGGATGCCCAGTCCCAAAATGAAAAATGAATTTACTTTATGTTGTCAAATAATAAATTCCTTGGAAAGTGTTGGTATGGACGACACACGTGGATTCGGTTAGCTGTGGAATGTGAAAGTATGGTGGAAAAGGAATAAACTTTATTTTCTGTTTGGGAACCGCCTATGAATATCTAGCATGGAAAATATTGGGAACTACTCGATAGTTTTCGATGACAGGAAAAGCATGCCACCTAAAATGCTTTATCTCTATCTTTTTCACTTTGAGCTCTGGCACCTCTACAAAAACCCTACTTCCCTCCGCGAAGGGCCTTTCTATTTACTTTATGCAATTTTTATTTTTACTTGAGTCTCCATCCTCTCTTGTAAAGCACCAACTAAGGGGCACTATGATCGTACTTGAGCATTGAGTGTAGCTAATATGGGAGTGTGTTTCATGAATGGACCAATGATTGAGCATAATGGGCTAGGGATAACTTGCTTTAGTGTTGATATTTTGAAAGACATGGTTGTTTTTGATGTGCTTGAGTATTAAAGCCCTCATGTCAAAACTAGACTATTGCTTTGAACCATATAGAAGTTCAATTGTCCATGCTATAAAAGAAAGAATATGCGATGAACATGTTAGGCAGCATTCCACATCAAAAAAAATCTGTTTTTATCATTTACCTACTCGAGGACGAGCAGGAATTAAGCTTGGGGATGTTGATACGTCTCCAACGTATCTATAATTTTTGATTGTTCCATGCTGTTATATTATCATTCTTGGATGTTTTATAATCATTTTATATCATTTTTTGGGACTAACCTATTGACATAATACCAAGTGCCACTTGATGTTTTCTGCTTGTTTTTTACATCACAGAAAATCAATATCAAACAGAGTCCAAATGCAGAGTCCAAACAGAGTCCAAAACAGAGTCATAATGGGCTAGGGCCAGAAAAGCACCAGGCGCATGCTGGTGGCTTGTGCCCACCTCGGTGGCCTCCCACATCGCCTCTCCTCTCTATAAATACCTCCTTGCCCCAAAAACCCTAAGGGAGTCGAAGAAAATCAATTCTAGCCCCCCGCAAGTTCCAGAACAACCAGATCCAATCTAGACACCATCACAGAGGGGTTCATCATCCTCATTGGTGCCTCTCCAATGATGCGTGAGTACTTCATTGTAGACCTACGTGTCCATAGTAAGTAGCTAGATGGCTTCCTCTCTCTCTCTCTTTTGGTTCTCAATACAATGGTCTATTGGAGATCTATTTGATGTAACTCTTTTTGCAGTGTGTTTGTTGGGATCCGATGAACTTTGAGTTTATGATCAGATCTAAGTTTTTATCCATGAAAGTTATTTAAGTCTTTTGATCTCTTATATGCATGATTACTTATAGGCTGGTATTTATTCTTCGAATCTTTGGTTTAGTTAGGTCGACTAGATCAATTTTTCTTGCCATGGGAAGAGGTGCTTTGTGATGGGTTCGATCTTATGGTGCTTGATTCCAGTGACAGAAGGGGGAACGACACATATGTATCGTTGCCATTAAGGATAACAAGATGGGGTCTATTTCTACATAAATAGATCTTGTCTACATCATGTCATCATTCTTATTGCGTTACTCCGTTTCTCCATGAACTTAATACACTAGATGCATGCTGGATAGCGGTTGATGTGTGGAGTAATAATAGTAGATGCAGGCAGGAGTCGGTCGACAAATCTTGGACGTGATTCCTATATAATGATCATTGGCTGGATATCGTCATGATTTTTTGAAGTTCTATGAATTGCCCAACAGTAATTTGTTGACCCACCGTATGCTATTTTTCTTGAGAGAAGCCACTAGTGAAATCTACGACCCCGGGGTCTCTTCTTTATTATATTTGCATTCGCGGTCTATTTTATTTGCTTTTATTTTCAGATCTATTAATCCAAAAATACAAAATACCTTGCTGCAATGTTTTAATATTTATTTTATCTCGTGTTCCCGCAAGATCTATTTATCCAATCTACTACAATTTTACCTACCTTTTTACCCGTGAGGGATTGACAACCCCTCTCTTATGTTG
Organism: Triticum urartu; assembly: GCF_056163025.1. Classification (NCBI taxonomy): domain Eukaryota; kingdom Viridiplantae; phylum Streptophyta; class Magnoliopsida; order Poales; family Poaceae; genus Triticum; species Triticum urartu. The sequence goes on from NC_141876.1 coordinate 104,051,260, forward strand.
GGTTGCAAGTATTTGTTCTTTGTGTGCAGGAGCTGTTTACGTGGTGTTGCGTGGTTCTCCTACTAGTTCAATAACCTTGGTCTCATCACTGAGGGAAATACCTATCATAGTTGTGCTGCATCATCCCTTCCTCTTTGGGGAAATATTAACGTAGTTCAAGCCGCATCAAAAGATAGGGGAGGGTGGCGCCCCCTTCCTTTCTCCCGTGAGAGGGAAAGGCAGGAGGGGCTAGCCCTTCACCTTTTCCTTCCCTAGGGCTGGCCAAACAAGGGAGGGGGTGCGCCAACCCCTTTGTGGGCTGGTCTGTCCCCTCCTTTGGCCCATAAAGCCCATAACTTGCCGGGGGTGCCCGGAACCCGTTCCGGTGACCCGATTCCTTCCCGGTACGTCCCGAAACACTTCCGGTGTCCAAATACAATCATCCTATATATATACACCAAACTTTACCTCTCGACCATTTTGAGACTCCTCTTCATGTCCGTGATCTCATCCGAGATTCCGAACAACATTCGATCACCAAAACATAGAACTCATATAACATTATATCATCAACGAACCTTAAGCGTGCGGACCCTATGGGTTAGAGAACTATGTAGACATGACCGAGACACCTCTCCGGTTAATAACCAATAGCAGAACCTGGATGCCCATATTGGCTCCTACATATTCTACAAAGATCTTTATCATTCGAACCGTTATGACAACAAACGTAATTCCCTTTGTCCATCGGTATGTTACTTGCCTGAGATTCGATCGTCAATATCTTCATACCTAGTTCAATCTCGTTACTGGCAAGTCTCTTTACTCATTCCATAATACATCACCTTGTGACTAAATCCTTAGTCATTTGCTTGCAAGCTTATGATGTGTACTATCGAGAGGGCCCATAGATACCTCTCCGATACTCGGAGTGACAAACCCTAACCTCGATCTATGCCAACTCAACAAACACCTTCGGAGATACCTGTAGATCATCTTTATGATCACCCAGTTATGTTGTGACGTTTGATAGCACACAAGGTATTCCTCCGGTATCCAGGAGTTGCATGATCTCATAGTCGAAGGAATATGTATTTGACGTGAAGAAAGCAATAGCAATATAAACTGAATGATCATTATGCTAAGCTAACGGATGGGTCTTGTCCATCGCCTCATTCTCCTAATGATGTTATCCCGTTATCAAATGACAACACATGTCTATGGTTAGGAAACCTTAACCATCTTTGATCAACGAGCTAGTCTAGTAGAGGCTTACTAGGGACACGGTATTTGTTTATGTATTCACACATGTATTTAAGTTTACGATCAATACAATTCTAGCATGAATAATAAAACTTTATCATGAATAAGGAAATACAAAATAAAAACTTTATTATTGCCTCTAGGACATATTTCCTTCAGTCTCCCACTTGCACTAGAGTCAATAATCTAGTTCACATCACCATGTGATTTAACACCCATAGTTCACATCGCCATGTGACCAACACCCAAAGAGTTTACTAGAGTCAATAATCAAGTTCACATCGCCATGTAATTAACACCCAAAGAGTACTAAGGTGTGCTCATGTTTTGCTTGTGAGATAGGTTTAGTCAATGGGTCTATCACATTCAGATCTGTATGTATTTTGCAAATTTCTATGTCTACAATGCTCTGCATGGAGCTCCTCTAGCTAATTGCTCCCACTTTCAATATGTATCCATATTGAGACTCAGAGTCTTCCGAACCAGCGTCAAAGCTTGCATCGATGTAACCCTTTACGACAAACTCTTTATTACCTCCATAATCGAGAAATATCGCCTTAGTCCTCTTAGATAACTAAGGATAATTTTGACCGCTGTCCAGTGATCTACTCCTGGGTCACTATTGTACCCCATTGCCAAACTCATGGCACAGTACAGAACAGGTTTGGTACACATCATCGCATACTTTATAGAACCTATGACTGAGGGATAGGGAATGACTTTCATTCTCTCTCTATCTTCTGTCGTGGTCGGTTTTGAGTCTTACTCAACTTCACACCTTGCAACACAGGCAAGAACCCTTTCTTTGACTGATCCATTTTGAACTTCTTCAAAATCATTTCAAGGTATGTGCTTTGTGAAAGTCCTATTAAGCGTCTCGATCTATCCCTATAGATCTTGATGCCCAATATATAAGTAGCTTCACCAAGGTCTTTCATTGAAAATTTCTTATTCAAGTATCCTTTTTATGCTATTCAGAAATGCTTTGTCATTTCCAATCCATAATATGTCATCCACAAATAATATCAAAAATGCTATAGAGCTCCCACTCACTTTCATGTAAATACAGGCTTCACCATAAGTCTGTATAAAACCACATGCTTTGATCACATCATCAAAGCTTATAATCCAACTCCGAGATGCTTGCACTAGTCCATAGATGGATCGTTGGAGCTTGCACACTTTGTTAGCACCTTTAGGATCGACAAAAACTTATGGTTGAATCATATACAACTCTTCTGTAATATTCATTAAGGAATGCAGTTTTTGACATCCATTTGCCAGATTTCATAATTATAAAATACAGCAATTATTGCTAAGATGATTCAGATGGACTTAAGCATTGCTACGGGTGAGAAAGTCTCATTATTGTAGTCAACCCCTTGAACTTGTCAAAAACCTTTCACGACAAGTCGAGCTTTGTAGATGGTGACATTACCATCAGCGTCTGTCTTCTTCTTGAAGATCCATTTATTCTCAACGGCTTGCCGATTGCTACCTCTTGAGCTTGCGTTGGTTTTTCCCTTGAGGAGGAAAGGGTGATGCAGCAAAGTAGAGTAAGTATTTCCCTTGGCTTTTGAAAACCAAGGTATCAATCCAGTAGGAGACAACGCACAAGCCACCGAATACCTGCACAAACAAACACCAACTTGCACCCAACGCGGTAAAGGGGTTGTCAATCCCTTCACGGTTATTTGCAAAGTGAGATCTGATATAGATGGATAATCGGTAAAGTAATATTTTTGGTATTTTTGGTTTATAGATCAGAAAGTAAAAGATTGCAAAGAAAGTAAATAGGAAACTAAAATTGTAGATCGAAAACTTATATGATGGAAAACAGACCCGGGGGTCATAGGTTTCACTAGAGGCTTCTCTCAAGATAGAAAATATTACGGTGGGTGAACAAATTACTGCCGAGAAATTGATAGAAAGTGCAAAGTTATGACAATATCTAAGGCAATTATCATGAATATAGGCATCACGTTCGTATCAAGTAGACCGACTGCTGCCTGCATCTACTACTATTACTCCACACATCGACCGACTCCTGCCTGCATCTAGATTATTAAGTTCATAAGAATAGGGTAAGGCATTAAGTAAGATGACATGATATAGCGGGATAAACTCAAGCAATATGATGAAACCCCATCTTGTTATCCTCGATGACAACAATACAATACGTGTCGGTTCCCCTTCTGTCACTAGGATCGAGCACCGCAAGATTGAACCCAAAGCTAAGCACTTCTCCCATTGAAAGAAAAACCAATCTAGTTGGCCAAACCAAATCGATAGTTCGAAGATACTTGCAAAGATATCAAATCATGCATATAAGAATTCATAGGAGATTCAAATAATATTCATAGACAAGCTGATCATAAATCCACAATTCATCGAATCTCGACAAACACACCGCAAAAAAGTATTACATCGAATATATCTCCAAGAACATCGAGGAGCACATGGTATTGAGAATCAAAGAGAGAGAAGAAGCCATCTAGCTACTAGATATGGACCCGTAGGTCTGTGGAAAACTACTCATGCTTCATCGGAGAGGCAATGGTGTTGTTGTAGAAGCCCTCCGTGATCGAATCTCCCTCCGGCAGGATGCCGAAAAAGGCCCCTAGATGGGATCTCACAGATACAGAAGGTTGCGGCAGTGGAAAAGTAGTTTCCTGGCTCCCTTGGAAGGTTTTGAGATATTTGAGAATATATAGGCGGAAGAAATAGGTCGGTGGAGTCATGAGGGCCCACAAGGGTGGGGGGCGCGCCCTACCCCCCTGGGCGCGCCTCCCGGCCTTGTGGCCGCCTCCTGGATTTCCTGACGTGCAATCCAAGCCCTCTGGATGTCTTCTGGTCCAAGAAAAATCATCGCGAAAGTTTCATTCCGTATGGACTCCGTTTGGTATTCCTTTTCTGCAAAACTCTAAAACAAGGAAAAAACAGGAACTGGCACTCGGCTTTAGGTTAATAGTTTAGTCCCAAAAATCATATAAAATAGCATATTAATGCATATAAAACATCCAAAACAGATAATATAATAGCATGGAACAATCAAAAATTATAGATACGTTGGATACATATCAAGCATCCCCAAGCTTAATTCCTGCTCGTCCTCGAGTAGGTAAACGATAAAAATAGAATTTTTGATGTGGAATGCTACCTAACATATTTATGATATAATTCTCTTTATTGTGGCATGAATGTTCAGATCCGTATGATTCAAAACAAAAGTTTAATATTGACATAAAAACAATAGTACTTCAAGCTAACAAAATAATTATGTCTTCCCAAAATAACATGGCCAAAGAAAGCTTATCCCTACAAAATCATGTAGTCTGGCTATGCTCCATATTCACCACACAAAATATTCAAATCATGCACAACCCTGATGAAAAGCCAAGCAATTGTTTCATACTTTTGATGTTCTCGAACCTTTTCAACTTTAACGCAATACATGAGTGTGAGCCATGGACATAACACCATAGGTGGAAAATATGGTGGTTGTGGAGAAGACAAAAAGAAGGAGATAGTCTCACATCAACTAGGCGTATCAACGGGCTATGGAGATGCCCATCAATAGATATCAATGTGAGTGAGTAGGGATTGCCATGCAACGGATGCACTAGAGCTATAAGTTTATGAATGCTCAAAAATAAAACTAAGTGGGTGTGCATCCAACTTGCTTGCTCATGAAGACCTAGGGCATTTTAAGGAAGCCCATCGTTGGAATATACAAGCCAAGTTCTATAATGAAAAATTCCCACTAGTATATGAAAGTGACAATATAGGAGACTCTCTATCATGAAGATCATGGTGCTACTTTGAAGCACACGTGTGGCAAAAGGATAGTAACATTGTCCCTTCTCTCCTTTCTCTCATTTTTTTGGGCCTTCTTTTTTATTTGGCCTTTCTCTTTTTTTCCTCACATGGGATAATGCTCTAATAATGAAGATCATCACACTTTTATTAACTTACAACTCAAAAATTACAACTCGATACTTAGAACAAAATATGACTCTATATGAATGCCTCCGGCGGTGTATCAGGGTGTGCAATGAATCAAGAGCGACATGTATAAAAAATGATGAACGGTGTCTTTTCCACAAATATGATGTCAACTACATGATCATGCAAAGCAATATGACAATGATGAAGTGTGTCATAATAAACGGAACGGTGGAAAGTTGCATGGCAATATATCTCGGAATGGCTATGAAAATGCCATAATAGGTAGGTATAGTAGCTGTTTTGAGGAAGGTATGTGGTGGATTTATGGTACCGATGAAAGTTGCGCGGCACAAGAGAGGCTAGCAATGGCGGAAAGGTGAGAGTGTGTATAATCCATGGACTCAACATTAGTCATAAAGAACTCACATACTTATTGCAAAAACATATTAGTCATTTAAACAAATTACTACACACATGCTCCTAGGGGGATATATTGGTAGGAAACGACCATCGCTCGTCCCCGACCGCCACTCATAAGGAAGACAATCAAAAATATCTCATTCCCCAACTTTGTTACATAACGGTTCACCATACGTGCATGCTACGGGACTTACAGACCTTAACACAAGTATTTCTCAAATTCACAACTACTCAGTAGCATGACTCTAATATCACCATCTTCATATCTCAAAACAATCATAAGGAATCAAACTTCTCATAGTATTCAATGCACTTTATATGAAAGTTTTTATTATATCCCTCTTTTTTGAGGAGATGGATAGTAGGAGAGGCTCCTACCGTGTTTTCATATATAATGTAGGTGTTTACACAATTGCATCATATGTACAACCATGCCAACCACCATAGAGAGAGCAGTGATTGGCCAGAAGCAGGACAGGAAGGGGACGTGCTACAGAGTCTACTTATTCAAATAGCAGCTACGAAAGAGGAGATGAGGGCACAATGTGCCCTCTTGGTTCTATCTTGCAGTAGGCCAAAGTCTTCCTTGAACCTCCGAAGTCAGGCGTCAATGGTAGGGTCCACCCTTCTAAAATGCTTGTTGTTCCTTTCCTTCCACAAGCTCCAAGATGCCACGAGGAATGTGTCGAAGAAAAGGGGGCCGTCCCAGGTGTCTTGGGTGGTTTGCAACAGGTGCAGTCGACAGTCGAACCCCGGTCAGGTGATACCAAGTTTTTGCCAGCAACTTTGACTAAAAGGGCAAGCAAAGATCATATGATCCACTGTTTCTTCCACTGGGACCCCACACAGGAGACAACTCTGGTCATCACCAATGTCATAATGCTGGCATTTTAGCATGTTGCGTGTGTTGAGCCTGTCATGGAGTAAAAGCCACCCGAAGACTTTAATCCTCATGATGCAGTGAGAGCGCCATAAGAATTTGAAGATAGGATGAACGGTTGCGTCTCTGAACAAGTATTGATAGTATTCAGCTGGTTTGTAATCTGTCTTGCCCCAAACATAGTACCAGACATCATTAATGGTGGAGGTCGGGCTCATGTGGGATGAAACCATTTGGATGTCCCGCACCTCATTCAAAGCCTAGGGGGATAGTGGAAGGTGGAAGGCCTTAGCGAGTGTCGTGCTTTCCAAGAAACCCTTCACGGACACGTCCTCATGCAAGGAAAAGGAGAAAGCATGGGGATGTGAGGATTGTAATACACCATTGCCCCAGAGATCCTTCCAAAATAGCGTTGTCGTGCCCGACACCACCTGCACCTGTGATATACCATGGAAGATGGGGGTGAGCTTGAGGATGTCGCACCACCAAAATGAGCCGATCGGTGCCATTGCATGTGGTATCTTGTCCGTGTAGTACGTGTTCCATATAAGCTGCACCGAATGTATATCCATCTTGTTATAAAACTTGTGGAGAAATTTCAGGAGCAATGCGTCGTTTTGCAACTTAATGTTGATGACCCCGAGGCCTCCAAGTTTTCTGGGTTTGCAGACCAATTCCCAAGAAGCTAAGGAGTTGCACTTGTCTCCTTGTTCAGTTTTGTTGGTCCAAAGACATCTCCTCCAGATCTTGTCAAGCATCTCGATCAGTTTAGGGGGGAACTTGAGCATGCACATGGCATAGATGAGGAGAGAAGTAAATGTTGCATTAAGCCAGGATAGTTTGCCACCATAAGACATGCATCATCGCGATAGTAGAGGTGAGGTGGCGTTCAACACTAAAAACAAGCGACGTGAGATCCAGGACAGTGGGTTTGGACGTACCGAGAGGCAAGACGAGATATGTGAATGGCATTGATCCAACCGAGCAACCAAACAAATTTGCGAAGATAGCAGCTACGTCCGTAGAGAGGTTGATTGGGATGAGCGTGGATTTATGGAAATTAATCCGCAAGCCAATGGATGATGCATAATCGGTGAGGATCCCGTTGATGGTGGTTGCTTGTTGTGTGCATGCCGGTATTACCAAAATCATATCGTCCGCGTATTGGACCACCGGATATTCTATTTGCCCGACACATGGGAAAGGCAGCTGGATTTGGCCTTGTTGGAAAGCAGGATTGATGGCGGCCTGGAGGAGGTCAGCGGCTAACACAAAAATAAGGGGAGAAAGTGGATCCCCTTGGTGCACCCCGCTGCGATAATGGAACTGATGACCGGGGACCCGTTAAGCAGTACAGAAGATCGACCAGTGGAGAAGATGCTATCAATCCAGGAGATCCACTTGTCATTAAAACTCATGTGCTTCATGATGTTAAGCATGGGGACGTGCTCAATTGTATCGAAGGCTTTGGCGAAATCTAGTTTTAGGAGGATAATTTCGTGCTTCGAAGCTTGACATTGGTGAATATACTGAAAGGCTCATGCAAGACAGTCTTGGATCGTACGCCCCTTGACGAAGCCATATTGGTTCGTGTGGACAATTTGCAGGATGACGCTCTGCAACCGATTTGCAAGGAGATTGGTGATCAGCTTTAGGCAGCAGTTTAGCAACGTAATCGGCCTATAATCATTCACAGTCTCAGGGGAGTTGGTTTTTGGGATTAGAGTAATGAGCTCGTCGTTTATACTTGCGTGGTCCAGGATACCTTCATGGAATTGGTCACACAAAGAGTAAAAATCATGTTTGATGAGGGGCCAACACGCTTTGAGGAAGGCTCCGCTGAATCTGTCGGGACTGGGTGCACGATCAGCTGGCATTTCCTTAATCACCTCATCAATTTCAGCATGTGTAAACGGCATAGTAAGGTGTTCTAGGTTTGTGTGGCGCTGGATGGTGTCTGGGAGATTAAATTTCATTTCAGTCGGGTGAGAGGTGCCCAACCATTCAGTATAAGTTTGGAAGAGCAGAGCTTCTTTCCCAGCATGATCATCCACAGTTTCTCCCTCCGTCATTTCTGAAGCTCACAATGTTGTTGCGTCTGAACCGTTCAGTGGCAACAACTTGGAAGAACTTTGTGTTTTCGTCTCCGAATTTGATCCAACGAATGGTACAATGTTTCTTCTAGTATTGGTTTTGATAGTTGAGAAGGCGCAGCAGATGTTTCTTGAGGATGGTGCGAAAATTCGTCTCAGGTATTGACAAGGGTCTATTGTTTTCAAGCTCACCAATTTGAGCCAAGATCTCATTACATTTGGCGATAGCCACTGATAGGTGAGAGAGATTTTTACTCCAGAGTTTCAGAGCATGCCGGAGTGCTTTGAATTTGCGACAGAGAACTGTCGCAGCATTAAAGGATCTAACTGGTCTGTTCCAAACCTCTTGAACTAGATCTGTGAAGCCAGGGTGTAGAATCTATTATGGTATAGAAGTTTGCAGATCTGTGAAACCTAAAAATTTTGCTGCGAGGTATAGAAGTTTGTATTGAAACCAGACAAGGGACATGGTCGGAGACAGGCTTACCGAGAGGTTTAACCATGGTGTTGGGGTAAGCATTAGTCCACTGGAGTGAGGTAAAGAACCAATCTAATTATTCAAGTAGGGGGTCTTGTTGCATGTTACTCCAGGTGTAGGATCGGCCTTTTATGGGTAGTTCAATTAGGCTTTGCTTGCGGATAATATCATTAAACACACACATGTCATGAGGACAGCCCCCAGGCTTGTTACGGTTATCAGGTGCTCGAATATAATTGAAATCACCGAGAAGGAGCCAGTCTTGCGTGGATGGAATGTCAATATCATAAAGCCATTTTGTAAAGGCCACACATGCTTCACCTGAGCAAGGCCCATAGACGTTGGCTAGAGACCACAATTGAGCAGATAAGGTACTCGTAAAATTAATAACCAGGGCAAACTCAAATGAATATATGACATTGCCAGAGAAAGCATAGCTTTTCCAAATAGTAACTAAACCCCCCGAGGCCCCTTGAGAGGGGATAAAAGGAAATTTTTCAAACTGCCGAGGACAACAAGTCTTAATAAACGATAAATCAAAAGATGTCTTTTTAGTCTCCTGTAGGCAAATCACTAAACAACCACTAGAGCGAACCACATTATTCAGGGCAAGTTGTTTGTCATCAGAGTTCAAACCATGGATGTTCCAGCAGAGTACATTCCAGCTATGCAAGGGTGGCATGCAAAAGGAGGGCTTTAGGCCCTGTGGTCAACAGACTCGCCCTCTGGATCATGTGGAGAGGAGGTCGCAGTTGCAGCAGTTGCCGAAGGTGCAGCAGTGAGCATTTCTTCAGATGGTTCAGTAGGAGGGACCGCACACCTGTTGATGCCAATCTTTTGCAGCACTTGGACTGGCGTGGGAGGTATAATCTCATCCACAGAAGCCCAAGCGGAAGAGGAAGATCCAATAGAAGGCACCGGCCGAGGTTTAACCCGGGAGATAACAGGGCGGGTGTTAGTTAGCTGCTGTGTTCTGAAGCCATTATATTTGTTGGAGCGGTTGTTGCGGCGCACCTGGTGGTGGAGATGGGGGCGGAGGATGGGTACGGCACCCACGGGTGATCACAGGGCCAGATGGCATGGTGATAGCATTGACAGCAACAAGCCCAAGCGGGTCAGACGCCATTCTGACATGGTGATCTTCATGCGAGCTAGTAGCTATCCCAGTGATTGCAAGTGGCAGATCATTGTTCAGAGGATTTGGCAGCGCGTTCTGCAGAGTTTCTTCTTGGATTTCTTCAATAACCACTGAGGAAGCAGAAGAAGGTGCAGTGGGGCACTGAGAGAAACTGATCCCATTTGCACCAGATGACACTATGACAACAATATCCATGTTATCGGGCCTAAGACCATAGCCAGCACTCCATGGGCCAATAGCAGCAATCATAGGGCGTAGAGCGTGAAAAATATAAGTGTTGAGCTACTGGTGAGGAATTGGATCATTCAGAAGGAAATTGACCAGATCAGACCCTTGAGCTGATAGTCCAAACTGAATGCCATGGTTGTGCAAAGCCACCGAGACAGTGACAGAGGTTCGAGAAACATGTTGCTGGTAGATAGGTGCATTCAAAGGGATCAGGATCATCACAGTGTCAGCAGAACTTTCATGAGATGCAGAAAAGGTGTCATTCTAGGCCTCCATTGCATTATCAGTCAGATTATCTTCAGACAATAATCCATGTTGGACAGTTAGTCCTTGTGCAGTTAGCCATGCCTGGTAATTCACCAGATGAGGAGGAATCGGCGGCATTGGTGGTACGGGGGGAGGGGGGGTCCAAGCCAGTCATCCCAAGCAGCATTGTTCTGGCCATTACCCTAGTTTGCAACTCCAGCAGGTGGTGTGCCATTCTGAACCAACCAATTATGCACCTATTGCTGGTACAGTTGTTCGGCGGTGAGCTCGGGACCAAACTGTGGATTGTACCAACTGACCGGGGAGCCATAACCACCCAAAGCTTTGGTGATGTAGTAGTCGGTCTGATAGTCATACGGAAATCCAAAGAACATTAACCAGACTTCAGGGCCAAAAGATGTGGTGCAGTGACTCAGGGCCTCATTATGGGGCACAAACGTGATGAGGAGATCCTCATCATTGAGCTCCAGCAGGGTGGCCACCGCAGTATCACACATAAAGGAATCCACAAACCCAAAAATGCCAATGCCATAAGGATGATCAGAGACTTTAGTTGTGAAGAGCTGGGATTCATGCAACAGACCTTCAACGGTGGCATGGATGGTCGCGTGACGATGCAGATGAACATAGTGGCTGGCTTCAGCGATGGCGAGGAAGTCGTGGTTGAGCGGCGCAATGGGGACGACCACCATACTGCTATGCACCAGGCGGTCAGCCGGACCAGTCTCGACGGCGAAGCCCGGATGAAGGAAGGGCACCGGATTCAGCCGGTAGTTCTCCATGAGCACCAAGGACGCAGAGGTGGGCGGTGGCGACTGATGTTGTGACAAGACAGGGCGATGTTGCGATGTGGGGGAAACCGAGGCAGAAGCTGGACCGTGAGGGGTAGGAAAGGAAGTCTGCGGATTCTTGGGCATCCATTGCCATTTTTTGTTGTATCATCGCTTGAGGCATGGTCGTTCCATGTGGTCGTAGATACCAGAGGCAGAGCATCGAACGGTTGGTCTTTTTCTGCATTGTATAGGTACGTCCACGCAAAAAAGAGTGTCTCCGGTCTGGCTCTTTTTGTTACCAAATGTGTCGTGCAGTTCAGGGCAAGTCTATGATTTAGGGACTGATGGGCAATCAGACGCCTTGTGACTAGGAGATGGACAAATGATGCAAATCAACTGAGCCTGGCAAGAAATCTTGTGATGGCCCCATTGTAAGCAGCGCGGGCAAAGAACTGCCCAATTATTTGATAAATCTGTAATTGTTGTAGCCGTGTAGCGAGAGTGGGCCTAATCCACTTTATGCCGGGCCGAGAGAGTAGCAGGCCAAGAGGTATGCGTGGGGGCATATTTGAAAGCCGAGTGTAAGAAACATTGGGGAAGCTGAGGATACGAGCGAGACAGAGGGCAATTAAAAGCCCAAAATTTAATGAAAGGGGCCGGCTGATGCTCCTCTAATTCTGCCAGACGTAAATAATGCTCAATTAATTCAGCAGGATTATTGCTGTCGGGAGCTGGATGAATAGTTTTTCCAATAGGATTATCCAAATAATCGAAAGAAGAGACCGAGGAATCAGTGGGCAAGGAGGATGATCCCTGTGCAGGTATAGTTTGATGCTTGTGAGAGCCAGTGTCGTGCTTCGAGCTCGAGTGTAAGAACTGGAGAGAAGTTCCAATTGCCATGGGACGACGAGCAGAGATATCCATAAGTTCTTGATCAGCATGCCAGCATGAATCAACAATAGGGGCCGGGGCAAAACGACCATTATAGAGATGGAAATGAAAAACAAAGTCAGGCCAAATTATGTCCGTCAACCGATGAATTAAATGCCCCACCTTATTATTTGCCACCGAGAACCGAAAAGAACGTGCATTGATCTTGGACACACGAATGCCAGAGCTAATACCCCCAATGCAACATTGTAAAGCAATGCCCACCAAATCAACAAAGAGAGCAAATGAGGACGAAGAGAAGGAGACCACCAAAAAGAATTCCTTGGAGTCCCGAGAGGGGGGAAAATGGACCGTGGATCCAAACCTTCTTCTCACTTGTTCGGCTAGGGCAAGGCCCGGTGAAAAATCCCAATGTAGGAGCCCTTCCATGGAGATCTAGCGTAGAGGTCGCCATGAAGCTTGGTGGAGGTGGGAGAGGGAGAGGGAGAGGGAGGAGAGAGGTGGGAGGTGGGAGCCATCCTATTATATCCCTTTTGGATGCCTATCATATTAGGACTAGTTTTATAACCAAAGCAAATTGCCATGATGTTCTAAAGACTCTCAAAATAATATAAGTGAAGTGCGAGAGTTCATCAATTTCTATAAAATAAAACCACCGCTGTGCTCTAAAAAGATATAAGTGAAGCACTAGAGCAAATTTGCCTAGCTCAAAAGATATAAGTGAAGCACATTAGAGTATTCTAATAAATCATGATTCATGTATGTCTCTCTAAAAAGGTGTGTACAGAAAGGATGATTTTGGCAAACTAAAAACAAAGACTCAAACCATACAAGACCCTCCAAGCAAAACACATATCATGCGGTGAATAAAAATATAGCCTCAAGTAAAGTTACCGATAGACGAAGACGAAAGAGGGGATGCCTTCCGGGGCATCCCCAAGCTTAGGCTCTTGGTTGTCCTGGAATATTACCTTGGGGTGCCTTGGGCATCCCAAATCTTAGGCTTTTGACACTCCTTATTCCATAGTGCATCAAATCCTTACCCAAAACATGAAAACTTCACAACACAAAACTCAACCGAAAATCTCATGAGCTCTGTCAGTATAAGAAAATAAATCACCACTTTTGGTACTGTTGTGAACTCATTTTTTATTTATATTGGTGTAATATCTATTGTATTCCAACTTTTCCATGATTCATACCCCCCGATACTAGCTATAGATGCATCAAAATAAGCAAACAATACGCGAAAAATAGAATCTGTCAAAAACAGAAGAGTCTGTAGTAATCTGGATATTTCGAATACTTCTATAAATCCAAAAATCCTGAAAAATTAGGAACACCAAATAAATTTTTTTATTAATCTTGTGAAAAAAGAATCAGTATTTTATCGCGCTTCTGCTAAAAATGAGATTTTTTCCTAAGCCCAAAAGTTTCATTTTTTTCAGCAAGATCAAATCAACTATCACCGTAAGCTACCCCGAAGGTCTTACTTGGCACAAATACTAATTAAAACATAAAAATCACATCTAACCAGGGGCTAGATGAATTATTTAATGCAAAACAGGACCTAAAAAGCAAGAACAAAAATAAAATTGGGTTGCCTCCCAACAAGCGCTATTGTTTAACGCCCTTAGCTAGGCATAAAGTACGAATAGATCTAGGTATAGTTGTAATAATGATAAGGAAAATCTCAAAAACTCATCTCATACTCCCTTCGTTCAGCTGCATGTTTTCTTTGAGGTAAGCAAAAGTAATCAAAATGGCTAAATTTAATGGGATAAGAATCCCCAAGATCGATCTCGGGAGGAATTGGTTCCTCCTTCGGCCCTTCATATTGTATGACCAACTCATCATTATAAGTATTCTTTTGGAAAAAAGTCATGAGTTTATGTCCAAGAGAGAAACCCAATTCGTTGTTTTGTATAACAAAATCATCATTAAGCTCAGAAATCTTATTAACTAAAACATCAGTAGGAACCCTCTTTCTTAAATTTTCATTATAAGCAACATGATCTAAAGATCATAAACGCATTATGTCCTCTTGATTATAGATAATTCCCTCTATGGGAGGACAACCACCATCTACTTTATAATGTGCGGAAATTCACTAGCTTCTTTCATAATAGATCTAAACTCATGTGCTAGGAAAATAGTGGCGGCGTGCTTAACAGAAGAACGCTCAATATTAGAAAACTCTAGAAAAATCTTTTGAATGGAAGGATGCATATGAACAAATTGTCTTTCAAGTTCAACTATGAGCAAGTATATAGCTTCCGGAAGGCTACTAGTTTTATGGAGAATAGACCCACCCATAGTGGGAAGTGCACCGAGACAAGTAAGAAATCTTGAATAACCCCTGTTCCAATAATATTGCCGCTACCTAAGCGAGTTTTTGTGTGTGTAGAATAGTAGATTCTTCATGAGGATTAGTAAAAGCATCAAAGTTTCCCTCATCGTACTACTACGTTTTTCAGCGATAACCTCCCCAGTTTCAGACATGGTGGCAACTGGCAAACGAGCAAACAAGCAAGCGAAGAAAACGAACGAAAGAGGGGCGAAGAAAAGAAAAATCTTTTCGAAAATCATTTTAGACGCGGGGCAGAGGAAAACGAGAGGCGAATGACAAATAATGTAATGCGAGGGATGAGAGTTTATGATGGGTACTTGGTATGTCTCGGCTTGGCATAGATCTCCTCGGCAACGGTGCCAAAAATTCTACCTGCTGCCTCTTGAGCTTGCGTTGGTTTTCCCATGAAGAGGAAAGGGTGATGCAGCAAAGTAGAGTAAGTATTTCCCCTAGCTTTTGAGAACCAAGGTATCAATCCAGTAGGAGATAACACACAAGTCACTGAATACCTGCACAAACAAACACCAACTTGCACCCAACGCGATAATGGGGTTGTCAATCCCTTCATGATTATTTATGAAGTGAGATATGATATATATGAATAATCGGGATAGGGTCTATGTGCGTGTGTTAGTATGGGTGAGTGTAAGTAAACATCTGCGACTTTACCATGTTAAGAAAAGACACACTACCACCTTTTTTATGTTGGTTCCTAGTAGAGTCATTAAGCACATGGTCAACGCAAGGGCATCGAAACGCTCGCAGCTCTCATTGTTTGGACGATCTAGAAGCACCGCAATGCTTGCGTTTTTTATGGAGCCACATCATCGCATATAAACCTGATCCATAGTATACATGAGGAAGCTCGCACCTGGGCGAAAACTGGTGGTCGAGGGCTTAGTAACATCAGTCATGTAACGTAAACCTGTTGTATCTCTGGGCCAAGAAACCTCCTCTCTCTGCTCATTTGCGTCCTCATTCAGCGCCTTCTAGTGTACACTACACGAGGAGCACCACCTGTAACTTCTACCCCTCTATCAACGGAGATACAAACTATGCGTATTCGCAAAGAAAAGAAGAGTCAGTAAGTTCCATGAAAGTTCAAACGGTTACAAGATATATACAATATTAGACTCGTGTCGAGGATCATTTCATGTGTTAATAGGCATCAAATATTAGTCTTCCACTAGATATCTCATCATGGAAAACATGAAGAGTTCAAATGAATCATATGTGAAGTTTAAATGGATGGTTATAGATAGGGAAAAGTATTTTTCGTCCCTAAACTCTCTCAAAAGTATAGAAATGATCCCTCAACTCTAAAACCAACAAACCTTAGTCCATCAACTTCTCAAACTGGATTACTTTAGTCCCTTGACTCATCAAAAGTGGTTTTCATGCTGACTTGGCATGGTTTTGACCACTGATGGCCCATGTGGCATTCTTCTTCCTCTCCTTCCCATTTTAATTTAGTTGAGCATTTCATCGAGCAGTTGACGAGCGTTGAGCTACAATAGAAGGAGGTAGCCGTGGCCCGTGGAGCATGTGTGGCTCGCGGTGGCACACGCAGAGGGTGCAGGCGGCCAGAGACCTGCGGCACGACGAGCCTTGTGGGACGAGCGGGGTAGAAGCAGCGCTATCGCGGCTAGCAACATGGAGGCACATGGTGGCTTGGCCCGAACACAGGTGAACTCGTGACACAACTAGGTGCTCATGGAATGCCTACCATTGCCGCGAGATGGTCACGTGGATGCGAGCTCCCAGGCGCCGTGCACAGATTGAGAAACGAGGTGTCGACAAAAAGCACATGCGCCCAGAGCTCCATTATCCTCGATGTGCTCTCCGCCACACGCGACTCCCAGGTGTAAGCCGCCTCATAGCCCTCGTCGAGCTCGATTCCCTTGTGGGCTTTGGTCCCGTACGTACTAACTCCGATGAGTACTTTCCGCGGAGAAGCTTACGTAGGCAGCAACTCTATCTAATCAGGCACACAAGAGATAATCCGGCGAGACGCACGCGTATGCTCCAAGCTAACGCCTTAAGCAGCTGGATCGATTCTATGCTTGTACACGGCGAGTTGATGGAAAACAGGGCCGTGTCAGTCCTGTGCTTTTTATTGCTTTGATTGATCTGGGTTTACAACGTAGGGGTGTTATATATAATGCTTTAGGTTAACATAAATTGGATCTGGATCTCTTGATTAGAACACCAATACATGTGCGGTAGCGTGTGAACTTACAGGTGCTTAACGAAATCCCGTACTCTTGATGCAGATCCTACTCGATGCAGCACACAGGAATAGTTGGCGAAGCGGAACAACACCGAGTGAATAGCCCATGGCCAAAAGTGTGAACGTGGCCAGCAGTAGGTAGAAGACGTCCAGAAGGCTACCGGCACTAGAGATGACCGACATCAACCAGCGGCTGGTCGGTGTAGAGCAGCAGGAAGCCGCCGGCACATCCTTGCGGTGGCCGGCTGTGGTGATGGCCTTCTGATCCCTTTGTGCACCCTTTTAGGATCGGTAGTTAGGAGTTTGTTGGGGGGTTAACCCATGTATGCGTGTGTCATTGCCCAAGGGGCACCACCTCCTCCTTTTATACTTGGTGCTAAGGGACAGGGACCAAAACCAAAAGTTGTCTTTCTGTGTGCCTCCGATCATAGCACAAAACGTGGAGAAGAGCTCCCCCTTTCCTCTTGGTCTGTTATGACCTGAGATCAAATTCCAACATTCTCCCCCTTGATCGTAAGGTCAAAAAACATCATAAGCTCATTCTCAATAGAAATAATATACCAAGGCAAAGTGTTACAATGACCAATGAGATGCCATTGAACCTCATTACCTATAGTACATAATTCTATCTCGAAATGAAAAAAATAATACTTTATGGGAGATGGTTTACAAGATGGTCCTAATTTCCAGGATCAAAAGGCTTTCCTAACCCATGCCGGCGACATAATCATAAATACGGGTGGTGAGCCTTTGGTAAACGGATCCGTAATACATACAAATCATTTTTATATGCTTATCATTAGCTTGATTCTGGATTCTATCTTTCACAACATGAAACATATTGTCAATGGTTTTGGCAACACCATTTGACTTGTTGTTACTCGCATAGAAAACTACATGTTCATAATGCAGTAGGTGGTTTTTATAAATGTTGTGTACCACCTTAATTTCGGGAATATAACTTCTTCGACATACAACCTTCCCAATAGCCTCTTAACATGCCACATCGTAAATTGCATTATTTCTAATGCCATCCATGTCATTATGGAGCTTTTCCACGACATAGCTCCATATGCGAGAGTGAGGATGTAACATAACATGGAGACTTTAATATCCACACACCTCGCGGAAACAATGTCTGAATAGCCAAGGATATCGAGGTTATCAGACTTCTTATTAGTGAGCATATAAACTTTTATTGCCTTGCATATCTACAAGACTTTTTGCAGCTTCTCTGGTGGTCCATTTCTGGACTTCTATATTTGCCAATTATCCCGATCATAAATAGGGCAAGTTCATATTTGAATACTTACATTGCTTCTGACAGCTGAAGCATAAGGAACTAACATTACCTGATCAGTTCATACTGGTTCCTTGGACACTAAATTGTCCACCTTTATTGCCCTTGACTTTAGTAGCAGGTGCGATAGAGTACTACCACGTAATATTTTCTTCCGTACTCTATCAACGTATGTCATCATAATAAAACTTATACTCCTTTTGGACCTATATCTTGGCGAAACTCAATACAAGCAAAGTATGAGGCATCACCAAGATCCTTCATGTTACAAACATAAAGATAGAAATTACTTGGCTCGCCAAAATATTATATCTCCACAAGATAGTGATCTTACTCCCCTCGTATTATCTCATAATTGTATTTCTTTAGATAACATGCCTTATGTCAATTTCACCCATGACAAAACCGTACAATTGAGCCATACGTACATTATCAACTAAGTCAACACAAGTGCATGTCATAGTAATAACACAAACGTCACAACAACTCACTAAGGAAATTCTATGGAGTTTCATACATCATTAGAGCTCAGAATCTTCATCCTATATGGCAACAAGCCACTAAGATGATCATTCACACACATTATTGGTCATATGGAAATTGTTGAATCTCAACAATAAGTGTTGCATTAGAGAAAAATAAATTACCTTCAATTTACCTGATGCATATGAACAAAGATCTAATGGAATTATCCTTAAGATTAATGTTCATACGCTCCAGGTTCCCTGATGATCACTTTATTTAAAACATGGAAAATATATCCAAAAATCTTTGTAACAATCATCTCAGCTCTAAACCACAACACCGTTGGGCTAAAGATGGAAAAGAACTTAATGAACTATGACAAATGATTATAAACGACGTTAGTCAGAAATATAACCACAAGCCACATGATACCGACAAACTTGCCACTTGAGTGAAGTGTCACATATGATTATAAACGATGTTGGTCATATATAATCAACATGTTACATCGTGATGGTCATTGGACTAGCAAGCTTGCCACTTTAGCATTCATGTGTGCTTCGTAATGCTCATAAGGGACTAAGTACACACTAATATGATAAAGGAGTCATTTTTCATTCATTCTTCTAAATAAAACTTGTTGCATCTTAATTAGAGAACCAACATTAGAATGTGCTTTTCATACATTCTCCAACCAAGACTTCTCGTTGGTTCCATCTTAATTAGAGAATTGAGATACATAGTTTGCTTAATTGTACATGCTATGATCTAAGTATGGAGAAGTGAACGTGATATCTCGTATTAAATGAGACTTCCATTCTCCCCCTCGAAATGTGGTCTAAAACCACAATTTTGATGAGGTCTCATTATTCACACTTCTCTTACATCTTCAATGGTAACATAGCATTTAATCTTTACAAAAGATTCATTTAGTGAAAACATAACTGGTCTCACCATAAGGTGGGACTAACATTACATAATTTGAGTTGACTTGATAACATATAAAATCACGTCATATATTCGAGAGACGAAATTAAGGTTGTCAAATAACTAGGAGCGTGAACAAAACATCATCAATAAGATGAAGAATTAAGTCATCTCCAAAAGCTAGTGGAATAAATCCAATAGTTTTGACTTTAATCTCCTTTGCATTGGTGATGTGCATGATGGCACATGCGTCCTCACCCAATGTCTGCCTTATCATCATCATTAACATCCTTTAACCTTAGTGCAGAAAAATGTTGGGAGATTCCTTACATGAGACAATGATCTCCACTCTCCATGTGGGAAAGTTATTTACATAAGGTTCTTCTATGCCAAACAAAAGTTTGACAACATTATTATTGCTGGAAAAGAGGAGACAATTTTATGATCATCATAACAGAAAATAAAGCATGAACTAACCATGCAATGCCATGAACAAAAACATGCTTAATGTTTATTCTAATCTGTATCACCGTTGGGCAGATAACGAAAAAGAACCTTACTCATTCGTAAATGACACATGAAAAACATAATCAATGTTGGTCTGAATATCATCATATGCCATTAGAACATTTGCTAATTAAATCTCTAATCAAAACTCTCGATGGTTCCATTTTGACCAGAGAGATGTAAAATCTCGTAATGACCAGCAATAACTACACTGAATTAATTGCCATCATTAACATAAAGCAACATCACAATATAATCATGTGCGCCATGAGGCACAGTGATGCATTTTGACACTAAATCTCACAACGATAAATAAGAATATTGAACTTAAGTGTCAAAATTATCATTAGAATTCTCAATGACATACATGAAAATGATATTGGAATTAACATATAAATATAAATGTCACTCCCACCGAGTAATCATTAAAGAGGGCATTCAGAGTGAAAATGCCATAAATATAAATCATCATAAGAATTTCCAAAATTATAAAATTTGGATATCAAAATTATCAAGATTCTCCAAATAATAATATTGGGCAAATTAATAATTGTCAAATAAATGACCATGTGAAAAAAATGTAAACAAAATTTCTTCATTAAGAGAATTGATCATAATCCATTAACATCATTTTTGGACCGTTATGAATATTTGACAGGTGCACACTATAATAAAAATGGCATAAAATGCCCCAACCAACAACTTTAGTTTTTCCCAATAGGCATATTGCCCCAACATTATTATGACACATAGTGTGGTGCAGAAAACCGAACCACGCGTCCATCATTATTTTCCTTGAGGTGGCGTGAGCCCATTAGAAATGACCACATCTTTAAGAAATGTCATAAGTATGGCATCAACATTAAATTCACACTCATTCAAATTTAAAATATATCCTTTTATAACATTAATTTCACCATTGAAAAGATACTAGAAATGTTATCATCATTAAAAGGTACCATTACAAAAAAAAACTTCGACATTAATGTCACATTAAATCTTCCAAATAAAATTTCCTGTTGGTTATATTTTATTCAGAAAATTTAAAACATAATTTCAACATAATTATAGGTAATTCCAAAACTTTTTTTAGTGCATACACATTATTGGGAACTTAACATATGCACTGAAACTGCATAATATGGCTAAAAATATAATTCGACCCATAACAACCCACGGCTTTCTATTAATAAAATTTCATCATCATTAAAAGATTTCCATAGAAGGGACATAAACATTATTTACACAAATAAACACTAATTACATAGAATGACTTAAGCATAATTTACAACATAATTTTCTGGCTATTGTTAATTTACAACAGTGCAAAACATTTTGAAAACAACCATAATATCAGGAAAAACACTGAATAGACTGAAAATGCCTATAACATAATTTTGTCCAATATAACCCATGACAGCCCATTAGAAAACTTAATGACCATTTTAATTTTCACATATAAGTTGGGGATCTGTTTCTAATATGAACAGTGCATAAAAGATACACATTTTCATAATATAGCAGAAAATACAATGATTTTTTTATAAAGTGTAGCAGCGGCCTGTTGACTTTCTGGCCCAGCAGATGAAAACTTCAATATGGAAAATTGTTTTCTGCAGGCTAACTTAACCTGGGAAATAGCCCACTGCCAGATTTGGCTCATTTATGCAACCCAGGCCCGTTTATGCTCCGCGTTGTTCTTAGTCGTCCGATTGGATCGACAGACCAGATCGAGCCTCGGCGGAACAAAACTGCGGCCCGGTGCGAACCCTAGGCTCATTTCTCCCCATCTCCCCGATTTCTACGCTCATGCAGAGAGGGAGGCGACTTTGGCGGCGCTAGATGCTCGCCGGCCATGGCGGCGCGGTGGCAGCCCTCGCCGGAAGAGCGTGCAGTGGACCAAGTCCGGCGCGCTCCTCCGTCGAAAGTTGCTGCCGATGACGCGCATGAGGCGGTGGCGTATTCGGGGCGGTATCTCGCCGGCGGCTACCGATGCAGGCTTTTGCAGCGACATCGACGTGCTAGGCGCGGAGGCCAAGTGACGCGCACGTCCTTGAGCGCAGCAGCGGTGGCCGCATCCTTCCCGCGCGTCGTCCCGAGAGACGACGGCGTTGCCGGCGTCAGGATCACCGCACGACATCATTAGGTGAGCCCAAATGCTCTCTGTTCTTTCAATTTCGTCATTTTGGGCTCCGATTTGGGGAAATTTCGGGTTCCAGGGAATGAATTTGTTTTTTTTTCAAACATTTAATTCCCCTCCTTCAAATTGCTTTACCAGGGCTAAGAGTACTAATTAAAACACTAACGTAATGCGGAAGCATGGCTCAATTAGTTTAATCTGGATAGGTTAAACATCATCATTGTAGAATTAGCACTAGCCCATAGCAATTAGTATCTGAACCGGAACAATTAACCTTAAATGTAGATTATCAACTTGTACTTTAAGCATCAACCATTAATCTTAAACATGCATAATTTGATCTTAACAGAGGGTTCTAAACAGAGATCATTCATGCTCATGATACCAATGTTATATATAATGCTTTAGGTTAACATAAATTGGATCTGGATCTCTTGATTAGAACACCAATACATGTGTAGTAGCGTGTGAACTTACAGGTGCTTGACGAAATCCCATACTCTTGATGCAGGTCCTACTCGATGTAGCACACGGGAATAGTTGGCGAAGCGGAACAACACCGAGTGAATAACCCATGGCCGAAAGCGTGAGCGTAGCCAGAAGTAGGTAGAAGACGTCCAGAAGGCTACCAGCACTAGAGATGACCGGCATCAACCAACGGCTGGTCGGTGTAGAGTAGCAAGAAGCCGCCGGCACATCCTCGCGGTGGCTGGCTGTGGTGATGGCCTTTTGATCCCTTTTTGCACCCTTTTAGGATCGGTAGTTAGGAGTTTGTTGGGGGGTTAACCCATGTATGCGTGTGTCATTGCCCAAGGGGCACCACCTCCTCCTTTTATACTTGGTGCTAAGGGACATGGACCAAAACCAAAAGTTGTCTTTCTATGTGCCTCCGATCATAGCACAAAACATGGAGAAGAGCTCCCCCTTTTCTCTTGGTCTGTTATGACCTGAGATCAAATTCTAACAAGGGGTACATGGGTATTTATATTAGCTGCTAGCCTATAAAAATACCGAGTCGGTGACTGCTCCTAGTCCGTACCGGACAGGACTTTCACTACGTGGTTGATTCCAATAATCACCCCAACCACGATGTCCTCACTTCACAGCTTGGACGCCGATCCATCCCCACATCTCCTGAACTTCTGTCGCCCCAAAGACTTGGTCAGGATGTCTGCAAGCTGGTTGTCGGTGCAAATATAATTGACTTCAATCTTGCCTTCTTCCACGCAATCCCGTATGTAATGATACCTTATATCAATCTGCTTACTTCTATCATGATGCACTGGATTCTTACATAGAGCAATCGTGGACTTGTTGTCAACGTAGAGCACCACTCCTTCCGGTTCCTTGTCAGTGAGGTCACTGAGTAACCTTTCTAGCCACACACCTTGACCCGCCGCGGTTGCAGCTGCAATATACTCCGCTTCACAAGATAATAATCTGACCACCTTCTGCTTTTGTGATAGCCAACTCACAATGCTTCTTACCAAGAAATATGCCACACCCGAAGTACTTTTACGGTAGTCAATATCTCCTGCCAAGTCGCTATCACTGTAGCCAAGTAGCTCCACCATCTCCTACCACTTTTCTCTCAAATAGACACAACTGAAGTTAGTTGTCCCTTTGATGTACCTGAGTATTTGTTTCACAACTGCCCAATGTTCCGTCGTGGGTGCTTCCATGAAGCGACTCACTACACCAACGGAATAGGCCAAGTCTGGTTGTGTATTCACAAGATACCTTAGACTTCCGACCACACTTCTATACTCCGTTGCATCAACCGCGGGTGCTTGGCTCCTCTTGCTAAGTTTATGTAGAGGCTCCATTGAAACATGACTTGGATTGCAGTCCTCCATGCTACAACTTTCAAGAATCTTCTTTGCATATGCCTCCTAGTATAGTGTGATTCCCTACGGCTTTTGATGTACCTCGATCCCAAGATAGTAAGTCAAGAGCCCTAGATCGCTCATCTTGAAAAGCTCCTTCATTTGTAGCTTGAATCTAGCAATCTCCTCCTCATCTGCCCCAATTATCAAGAGATCATCAACATAGATGCCCACTAGGATATGATCCTTGCCTTTACCTCGCTTGTACATAGCATGCTCCAGTGAACTTTTCTCAAAACCAAGAGAAACTAGTGTACGATCAAGCTTGATGTTCCACGCCTAAGGAGCTTGGCATAGCCCGTACAATGCATTGTGTAGTTTCAACACCTTGTGCTCCTGTCCCTTTTTGATGTAACCCAGTGGTTGCTTCATATATACTTTTTCTTTCAACTCCCCGTTCAAAAAAGCGGATTTTACATCCATGTGATGTAGCTTCCAAGATTCTTGAGCCACGAGAGGTATAACTAGACTCACCGATTCCATCCTTGTGACAGGAGCGAACACTTCCTCGAAGTCTACACCTTACTCTTGCACATATCCTTTGGTTACGAGCCTTGCCTTATGCTTCACCAAGTTTCCTTCGGCATCTTTCTTGACTTTGTACACCCACTTGAGCCCTATGATTTTATGGTCGTTGGGTGGATCCATGAGCTCCCATGTTTTGTTGTCTTGGATCGATCCCAACTCCTCGTCCATAGCACGACGCCAACACTCCTCCGTGTTTGCATCTTCAAATTTTGTCGGTTCCTCGATGCTTAGAAAACACCGTCCTCTTCCTTTAATTTTCACAAGATTTACTTTTGGAAGCGCTTCCTTTGGATATAAATCCACCACTGGTCGAAGACGTACTGGTGTCAGTGGATGTTCCCTTGTCTCATGTTCAGTCGAAGAAGTAACATCATCTAGAGTTGCCAAACTCTCGTTTTCAGGCGATTCAGACTCTTTCGGGCTATCTGCGTGTCCACTGGACGAACTAGCCGTGCTTCTCCTATATGTACAGTGGGCGAACCAGCCAAAACTGGTGTTTCTTCACCATCACGTGGGTGGCTTTTTGAGCCAACCTCCACACCACGTGGGCTTCCCAGCCTAGATGAGCCACTAGGACGAGCGCCACTCGCGCTGCCCGGCGTGTCTTCGCCCGTGTTAGCCGCTCCTTCTCGCGCGTGCGTGTGAGACTTAGTGAGAGTAGCTAGTGCGTCTCCTGTCGTGCCTCCGTCTAGAGCATCGCTCCGTCCCGAAGAGTTTGCTGGTTGATCAAAATTTCCTGCATGCTCGGATTCGTCGTAAACGACATTGAAAATATCATCGGAAGATGGTTATACTGGCTCGGTGGAGTTCCAATTCCATGACCTTGATTCTTCAAAGACCACGTTGCACGTCACAACAACCTTATTGGTAGAGTGGTTGCATGCATAGTATGCCTTCGTTCCTTTTTCATAGCCCACCAATATCATTGGAGTACTCCGATCCGCCAATTTGCTAGTATGCCCGACCACCGTCTTCACATGCGCCACGCACCCGAAGTGCAAAGATGATCAACTGCGGGCTTGTGACCGTACCATGCTTCATACGGCGTCAACCCAACCACACTCTTGGTTGAAGCCCGATTCGACAAATAAACGACCGTATTGACCGCCTCACCCCAGTAATTTCCCGGCATGCCTTTACTCTTCAACATGCTTGGTGCCATCGCCACCACGGTTTGATTCCTCCTTTCCATAACACTGTTTTGCTGCAGTGAATATTATGCTGTAAGATACCACTTAATTCCTTGGGCTTCGCAAAATTCCATGAATGCACGAGACTTGAACTCAACCCCCCCTATCGGTACGGAGGGCCTTCAGCTTGGCTTCAGATTTTACTTCATCCGCCATCTTTATTATCCTAAAGGCTTGCAAATCTTGGTCCTTCATCTTCAACAACACGATCCACATGAATCTGCTGAAGTCGTCGACGACGTGCAAGAAGTATCTATTTCTGGCAGGGTGGCCGATGTAATCGGTCCGTACAAGTCTCCGTGGACCAACTCAAGAGCTTTACTCGCTCTAAAGTTTCCCTCTCTTGGGTACGGGGCTCGCCTTTGTTTCCCAATGAGACAACCATCGCACACTTGGTCAACATGATTGATGCACGGTAGATCACGTACCATCTCCTTTTTTCCAAGTTGCCGAAGAGCTTGGAAATTTAGATGATCGTAGCATGCGTGTCACTTCCATGCCGAGTCGTCCATGCTCGACAGGAGACATACCGAATCCACAAGATCCAAGTTGAGGATGTAGAGCCTGTTTGGTGACCTCTAGACCCTCATAATCAACATCCTCTGATGATCATACCCCCATAGAAAGCCATCTTCGAGCACAATCTTGCAACCATAAGCTGGCCAAGACTTATGATGCTACTCTTTAGATTGGGATTATAGTACACATCTGTGAGTACCTTGTGACCGCCATTCTTCAACTCAAACAGGACAGTACCTCGCCCTGCGATGTCAACGGTTCGTCCGTCACCGAATTGAACCGTGCCTCCCACCAAAACACTAAGCTCAGAAAATTGGTCCTTGCCGATGGTCATGTGGTTGCTAGCGCCCGTGTTGAGGTACCACACGTGCCTTGATGTGTTCATCATCTTCTTATCATGAAGATAAACTGCCTCCTCTATGAGCATGACAACCTCTTTAGTCGGCGCCTTTGGAGTTGGACTATTGATACGTCTCCAACATATCTATAATTTTTGATTGCTCCATGCTATATTATGTTTTGTTTTGGATGTTTATGGGCTTTATTATACACTTTTATATTATTTTTGGGACTAACCTATTAACCCAGAGCCCATTGCCAGTTTCTGTTTTCTCCTTGTTTTAGAGTATCGCAGAAAAGGAAAATCAAACGGAGTCCAATTGACCTGAAACTTCACGAAACTTATTTTTGGAAGGAAAGCAACCCGGGAGACTTGGAGTCCACGTCAAGGAAGCTTCAAGGAAGCCACGAGGTAGGGGGCGCGCCCACCACCCTGGGCGTTCCCTCCACCCTCGTGGGCCCCTCGTGGCCCCCCTGGCATACTTCTTCCGCCTATATCTCCATATACCCTAAAACGATATGGGGGCACAATAGATCGGGAGTTCCGCCGCCAGAAGCCTCCGTAGCCACCAAAAACCAATCTAGACCCGTTCCGGCACCCTGCCGGAGGGGCAATCCTTCTCCGGTGGCCATCTTCATCATCCCGGTGCTCTCCATGACGAGGAGGGAGTAGTTCTCCCTCGGGGCTGAGGGTATGTACCAATAGCTATGTGTTTGATCTCTCTCTCTCTCTCGTGTTCTTGAGGTGGTATGATCTTGATGTATCGCGAGCTTTGCTATTATAGTTGGATCTTATGATGTTTTCTCCCCCGTCTACTCTCTTGTAATGGATTGAGTTTCCCCTTTGAAGTTATCTTATCAGATTGAGTCTTTAAAGATTTGAGAACACTTGATGTATGTCTTGCCGTGCGTATCTGTGGTGACAATGGGATATCACGTGATTCACTTGATGTATGTTTTGGTGATCAACTTGCGGGTTCCGCCCATGAACCTATGCATAGGGGTTGGCACACGTTTTCGTCTTGATTCTCCGGTAGAAACTTTGGGGCAATCTTTGAGGTTCTATGCGTTGGTTGAATATATGAATCTGAGATTGTGTGATGCATATCGTATAATCATACCCACGGATACTTGAGGTGACATTGGAGTATCTAGGTGACATTAGGATTTTGGTTGATTTGTGTCTTAAGGTGTTATTCTAGTACGAACTCTAGGGTTGTTTGTGACACTTATAGGAATAGCCCAACGGATTGATTGGAAAGAATAACTTTGAGGTGGTTTCGTACCCTACCATAATCTCTTTGTTTGTTCTCCGCTATTAGTGACTTTGGAGTGACTCTTTGTTGCATGTTGAGGGATAGTTGTGTGATCCAATTATGTTATTATTGTTGAGAGGACTTGCACTAGTGAAAGTGTGAACCCTATGCCTTGTTTCAACACATTGCAATACCGTTTACGCTGATACGTCTCCAACATATCTATAATTTTTGATTGCTCCATGCTATATTATCTACTGTTTTGGACTATATTGGGCTTTATTTTCTACTTTTATATTATTTTTGGGACTAACCTATTAACCAGAGGCCCAGCCCAGAATTGCTGTTTTTTTTTGCCTATTTCAGTGTTTTGAAGAAATGGAATATCAAACGGAGTCCAAACGGAATGAAACCTTCGGGAACGTGATTTTCTCACCGAACGTGATCCAGGAGACTTGGACCCTATGCCAAGGCATCAGAGAGGCGATCACGAGGGTGGGGGGCGCGCCCCCTGCCTCGTGGGCCCCTCGGTGCTCCTCCGACGTACTTCTTCTTCCGATATATACCTACGTACCCCCAAACGATCAGAACAGGAGCCAAAAACCTAATTCCACCGCTGCAACTTTCTGTATGCACGAGATCCCATCTTGGGGCCTGTTCCGGAGCTCGGCCGGAGAGGGCCGTCATCACGGAGGGCTTCTACATCATCATAGCCTCTCCGATGAAGTGTGAGTATTTTACCTCAGACCTTCGGGTCCATAGTTAATAGCTAGATGGCTTCTTCTCTCTTTTTGGATCTCAATACGAAGTTCTCCCCCTCTCTTGTGGAGATCTATTCGATGTAATCTTCTTTTTGCGGTGTGTTTGTTGAGACCGATGAATTGTGGGTTTATGATCAAGTCTATCTATGAATAATATTTGAATCTTCTCTGAATTCTTTTATCTATGATTGGTTATCTTTGCAAGTCTCTTCGAATTATCCGTTTGGTTTGGCCAACTAGATTGGTAGTTCTTGCCATGGGAGAAGTGCTTAGCTTTGGGTTCGATCTTGCGGTGTCCTTTCCCAGTGACAGAAGGGGCAGCAAGGCACATATTGCATC
Organism: Triticum urartu; assembly: GCF_056163025.1. Classification (NCBI taxonomy): domain Eukaryota; kingdom Viridiplantae; phylum Streptophyta; class Magnoliopsida; order Poales; family Poaceae; genus Triticum; species Triticum urartu. Next base: position 104,080,355 of record NC_141876.1, read on the forward strand.
GTTGCCATCGAGGATAACAAGATGGGGTTTATTTCATATTGCATGAATTTATCTCTCTACATCATGTCATCTTGCTTAAGGCTTTACTCTGTTTTTAATTTAATACTCTAGATACATGCTGGATAGCAGTCGATGAGTGGAGTAATAGTAGTAGATGCAGAATCGTTTCGGTCTACTTTTCACGGACGTGATGCCTATATACATGATCATGCCTAGATATTCTCATAACTATGCTTAATTCTGTCAATTGCTCAACAGTAATTTGTTCACCCACCGTAGAATACTTATGCTCTTGAGAGAAGCCACTAGTGAAACCTATGGCCCCCGGGTCTATTCTCATCATATCAATCTCCATCACTTTAATCTTGCTTTGCTTTTTTACTTTGCTTTTTTACTTTTTACTTTGCATCTCTATACCAAAAATACCAAAAATATTATATCTATCAGATCTCACTCTTGTAAGTGATTGACAACCCCTAATCGCGTTGTTTGCGAGTAGCTATCGTTTTGTGTAGGTACGAGGGACTTGAGCGTGGCCTCCTACTGGATTGATACCTTGGTTCTCAAAAACCGAGGGAAATACTTACGCTACTTTGTTGCATCATCCCTTCCTCTTAGGGGAAAACCAACGCAAGCCCAAAATGTAGCAAGAAGGATTTCTGGCGCCGTTGCCGGGGAGTCTACGCAAAAAGTCAACATACCAAGTACCCATCACAATTCCTATCTCTCGCATTACATTATTTGCCATTTGCCTCTTGTTTTCCTCTCCCCCACTTCACCCTTGCTGTTTTATTCGCCCTCTCTCTCTCCTCCCTCTCTATTTGCCTCTCTTTTTCGCTTGCCTTTTTGTTTGCTCGTGTGTTAGATTGCGGGTTTGTCGCGATGGCTCAAGATACTACCAAATTGTGTGACTTCACCAATACCAATAATAATGATTTTATTAGCACTCCGATTGCTCCTCTTACCGATGCTGAATCTTGTGAAATCAATACTGCTTTGTTGAATCTTGTTATGAAAGATCAATTCGCCGGCCTTCCTAGTACAGATGCCGCTACTCATCTGAATAGCTTCGTTGATTTATGTGATATGCAAAAGAAAAAAGATGTCGATAATGATGTCGTTAAATTGAAGCTATTTCCTTTTTCGCTTAGAGATCGTGCTAAAGCTTGGTTTTCATCTTTGCCTAAGAATAGTATTGATTCTTGGAACAAGTGCAAAGACGCTTTTATCTCTAAGTATTTCCCTCCCGCTAAGATCATCTCTCTTAGAAACGATATTATGAATTTTAAGCAACTTGATCATGAACATGTTGCACAAGCTTGGGAGAGAATGAAATTAATGATACATAATTGCCCTACTCATGGTTTGAATTCGTGGATGATCATTCAAATTTTTTATGCCGGATTGAATTTTGCTTCTAGAAATCTTTTAGATTCGGCCACGGGAGGCACTTTTATGGAAACCACTTTAGGAGATGCTACTAAACTCCTAGATATTATGGTTAATTATTCTCAATGGCATATTGAAAGATCTTCTAATAAAAAAGTGCATGCAATAGAAGAAATCAATGTTTTGAGTGGAAAGATGGATGAACTTATGAAGTTATTTGCTACTAAGAGTGTTTCTTCTGATCCTAATGATATGCCTTTGTCTACTTTGATTGAGAATAACAATGAATCTATGGATGTGAATTTTGTTTGTAGGAATAAATTTGGTAACAATTCTTATAGAGGGAATTTTAATCCTTGGCCATATCCTAGTAATCCTTCTAATAATTATGGGAATTCCTACAACTACTCTTATGGAAATTATAATAAGATGCCCTCTGAATTTGAGAATAGTGTTAAAGAGTTTATGAATTCACAAAAGAATTTTAATGCTTTGCTTGAAGAGAAATTTCTTAAAGTTGATGATTTGGCTAGAAACGTTGATAGAATTTCTCTTGATGAGTGCAAGGAAAGAACTGCTAGGATGTGTGCTTCCAAAGATGCCTTTATTAAAGCGTGTTCTTCCAATTCTTATAAAAATCAAGATGAAGATATAAAAGTTATTGATGTGTCCCCTATTAAATCTTTATTTTGCAATATAAATCTTGATGAAACTGAATATGATCTTCCTTTACCTAGAAGGCGTTCTAAAAATTCGGAGTATTTAGATCTTTACGATGAAATTGATGAAAGTGGGGTTGAAAGAAATAAAAATCTAGATGTTGCTAAACTCACTATATTGGATTTCAAGGAATTTAATTATGAAAGTTGCTCTTTAATTGATTGTATTTCCTTGTTGCAATCCGTGCTAAATTCTCCACATTCTTATAGTCAAAATAAAGCCTTCACCGAACATATTGTTGATGCCTTGATGCAATCTTATGAAGAAAAACTTGATTTGAAAGTTTCTATCCCTAGAAAACTCTATGATGAGTGGGAACCAACTATTAAAATTGAAATGAAAGATCATGAGTTTTATGCTTTGTGTGATTTGGGTGATAGTGTCTCCACTATTCCCAAAACTTTGTGTGATTTGCTAGATTTCCGTAATTTTGATGATTGCTCTCTAAACTTGCATCTCGCGGATTCTACTATTAAGAAACCTATGGGAAGGATTAATGATGTTCTTATTGTTGCAAATAGGAATTATGTGCCCGTATATTTCATTGTTCTTGATATAGATTGCAATCCTTCTTGCCCTATTATTCTTGGTAGACCTTTCCTTAGAACGGTTGGTGCGATTATTGATATGAAGGAAGGGAATATTAGATTTCAATTTCCATTAAAAAAGGGCATGGAACACTTTACAATAAAGAAAATAAAATTACCATATGAAACTATCATGAGATCCACTTATGGATTGCCTACCAAAGATGGCAATACCTATATCTATCCTCGCTTTTATGCCTAGCTAGGGGCGTTAAACGATAGCGCTTGTTGGGAGGCAACCCAATTTTATTTTTATTTCTTGCTTTTTGCTCATGTTTAGTAATAAATAAATTATTTAGCCTCTTTTTTGGTTGTGTTTTTTTGTGTTTAATTAGTGTTTGTGCCAAGTAGAACCGTTGGGAAGACTTGGGGAAAGTCTTGTTGAACTTGCTGTAAAAAACAGAAACTTTAGCGCTCACGAGAACTGCTTTCATTTTTATTTGAAGAGTTCTATTTAGTTAATTATTTTTGAAGATTATTAATAGATAAATTCCTCACGTCCAGAAATTTATTTTAGAATTTTTGGGGTTCCAGATCTTGCGATAGCTACAGATTACTACAGACTGTTCTGTTTTTGACAGATTCTGTTTTCCGTGTGTTGTTTGCTTATTTTGATGAATCTATGGTTAGTAAAATAGTTTATAATCCATAGAGAAGTTGGAATACAGTAGGTTTAACACCAATATAAATAAAGAATGAGTTCATTACAGTACCTTGAAGTGGTCTTTTGTTTTCTTTCGCTAAGTAGCTCACAAGTTTTCTACTTTAAGTTTTGTGTTGTGAAGTTTTTAAGTTTTGGGTGAATTCTTTTGATGGATTATGGAACAAGGAGTGGAAAGAGCCTAATCTTGGGGATGCCCATGGAACCCCTAAGATAATCCAAGGACACCAAAAAGTCAAATCTTGGGGATGCCCCGGAAGGCATCCCCTCTTTCGTCCACTTCCATCGGTAATTTACTTGGAGCTATATTTTTATTCACCAACATGATATGTGTTTTGCTTGGAGCGTCTTGTATTATTTGTGTCTTTGTGTCTTAGTATGCCATGATCATCCTTGCTGTACACACCTTTTGAGAGAGCCATACATGAATTAAAATTTGATAGAATACTCTATGTGCTTCACTTATATCTTTTGAGCTATGTAGTTTTGCTCTATGTGCTTCACTTATATCTTTTGAGCGTTATAATTTTTCTCTATGTGCTTCACTTAGATCTTTTAGAGCACGGTGGTGGATTTGTTTTAAAGAAACTATTGATCTCTCATGCTTCACTTAAATTATTTTGAGAGTCTCTTAATAGCATGGTAATTTGCTTAATAATAATATGCCTTGTATTCAAGATTTGTGAAACTTTCTTTTGAGTGTGATGAATACTAAGAAAAGATTGAAACAAGATAATTGTTTTGAGATATGGAGGTGATAATATTAAAGTCATGCTAGTTGAGTAGTTGTGAATTTAAAGAATACTTGTGTTAAAGTTTGTGATTCCCGTAGCATGCACGTATGGTGAACCGTTATGTGATGAAGTCGGAGCACGATTTATTTATTGATTGTCTTCCTTATGAGTTGCGGTCGGGGATGAGCGATGGTCTTTTCCTACCAATCTATCCCCCTAGGAGCATGCGTGTAATACTTTGCTTTGATAACTTCTAGATTTTTGCAATAAGTATATGAGTTCTTTATGACTAATGTTGAGTCCATGGATTATACGCACTCTCACCCTTCCACCTTTGCTAGTCTCTTTAATACCGTGCACTTTTCGCCGGTATCATACACCTACCATATACCTTCCTCAAAACAGCCACCATACCTAGCTATTATGGCATTTCCATAGCCATTCCGAGATATATTGCCATGCAACTTTCCACCGTTCCATTTATTATGACACACTCCATCATTGTCACATTGCATATTCCGGTACACCGCCGGAGGCATTCATATAGAGTCATATTTTGTTCTAAGTATTGAGTTGTAATTGTTGAGTTGTAAGAAAAAATAAAAGTGTGACGATCATCATTATTAGAGCATTTTCCCAGTGAGGAAAGAATGATGGAGACTATGATTCCCCCATAAGTCGGGATGAGACTCCGGACGAAAAATAAAAAAGAGACCAAAGAAGCCCAAATAAAAAGAGGCCATAAAAAAAGAGAAAAGGCCCAAATAAAAAAAATGAGGGAAAAAGAGAGAAGGGACAATGTTACTATCCTTCTACCACACTTGTGCTTCAAAGTAGCACCATGATCTTCATAGTAGAGAGTCTCTCATGTTATCACTTTCATATACTAGTGGGAATTTTACATTATTGAACTTGGCTTGTATATTCCAATGATGGGCTTCCTCAAATTGCCCTAGGTCTTCATGAGCAAGCAAGTTGGATGCACACCCACTTAGTTTCTTTTTGAGCTTTCATATACTTATAGCTCTAGTGCATCCATTGCATGGCAATCCCTACTCACTCACATTGATATCTATTGATGGGCATCTCCATAGCCCGTTGATACGCCTAGTTGATGTGAGACTATCTTCGAATTTTTGTCTTCTCCACAACCACCATTCTATTCCACCTATAGTGTTATATCCATGGCTCACGCTCATGTATTGCGGGGAGATTGAAAAAGTTATGAAAAAGATTAGAGTATGAAACAATTGATTGGCTTGTCATCGGTGTTGTGCATGATTTAAATACTTTGTGTGGTGAAGATAGAGCATAGCCAGACTATATGATTTTGTAGGGATAACTTTCTTTGGCCATGTTATTTTGAGAAGACATAATTACTTTATTAGTATGCTTGAAGTATTATTATTTTTATGTCAATACAAACTTTTGTCTTGAATCTTTCGAATCTGAATATTCATATCACACTTAAGAAGATTTGCATTGAATTTGTGCCAAGTAGCACTCCGCATCAAAAATTATCTTTTTATCATTTACCTACTCGAGGACGAGCAGGAATTAAGCTTGGGGATGCCTGATATGTCTCCAACGTATCTATAGTTTTTGATTGCTCCATGCTATATTATCTACTGTTTTGGACTATATTGGGCTTTATTTTTTACTTTTATATTATTCTTGGGACTAACCTATTAACCGGAGGCCCAGCCCAGAATTGCTGTTTTTTTTTGCCTATTTCAGTGTTTTGACGAAATGGAATATCAAACGGAGTCCAAACGGAATGAAACCTTCGGGTACATGATTTTCTCACCGAACGTGATCCAGGAGACTTGGACCCTACGCCAAGGCATCGAAGAGGCGGTCACGAGGGTGGGGGGCGCCCCCTGCCTCGTGGGCCCCTCGGTGCTCCTCCGACGTACTTCTTCCTCCTATATATATACCTACGTACCCCCAAACGATTAGAACAGGAGCCAAAAACCTAATTCCACCGCCGCAACTTTCTGTATCCATGAGGTCCCATCTTGGGGCCTGTTCCGGAGCTTCGCCGGAGAGGGCCGTCATCACGGAGGGCTTCTACATCATCATAGCCTCTCCGATGAAGTGTGAGTAGTTTACCTCAGACCTTCGGGTCCATAGTTAGTAGCTAGATGGCTTCTTCTCTCTTTTTGGATCTCAATACAAAGTTCTCCCCTTCTCTTGTGGAGATCTATTCGATGTAATCTTATTTTTGCGGTGTGTTTGTTCAGACTGATGAATTGTGGGTTTATGATCAAGTCTATCTATGAATAATATTTGAATCTTCTCTGAATTCTTTTATGTATGATTGGTTATCTTTGCAAGTCTCTTCGAATTATCCGTTTGGTTTGGCCAACTAGATTGGTAGTTCTTTCCATGGGAGAAGTGCTTAGCTTTGGGTTTGATCTTGCGGTGTCCTTTCCCAGTGACAGAAGGGGCAGCAAGGCACGTATTGCATCGTTGTCATCGAGGATAACAAGATGGGGTTTATTTCATATTGCATGAATTTATCTCTCTACATCATGTCATCTTGCTTAAGGCGTTACTCTGTTTTTAATTTAATACTCTAGAAGCATGCTGGATAGCGGTCGATGAGTGGAGTAATAGTAGTAGATGCAAAATCGTTTCGGTCTACTTGTCACGGACGTGATTCCTATATACATGATCATGCCTAGATATTCTCATAACTATGCTCAATTCTGTCAATTGCTCAATAGTAATTTGTTCACCCACCATAGAATACTTATGCTCTTGAGAGAAGCCACTAGTGAAACCTATGGCCCCCGGGTCTATTCTCATCATATCAATCTCCATCACTTTAATCTCGCTTTGCTTTTTACTTTGCTTTTACTTTTTACTTTTCATCTCTATACCAAAAAATACCGAAAATATTATATCTATCAGATCTCACTCTCGTAAGTGACTGTGAAGGGATTGACAACCCCTAATCGCATTGGTTGCGAGTAGCTATCGTTTTGTGCAGGTACGAGGGACTTGAGTGTGGCCTCCTACTGGATTGATACCTTGGTTCTCAAAAACTGAGGGAAATACTTACGCTACTTTGCTGCATCATCCCTTCCTCTTCGGGGAAAACCAACGCAAGCTCAAGACGTAGCATACGCTCACTTTTATCATTAGTTACCTTGCTGTTTTTATATTTTCAGATTACAAAAATCTATATCTACTATCCATATACCACTTGTATCACCATCTCTTCACCGAACTAGTGCACCTATACAATTTACCATTGTATTGGGTGTGTTGGGGACACAAGAGACTCTTTGTTATTTGGTTGCAGGATTGCTTGAGAGAGACCATCTTCATCGTACGCCACCTACGGATTGATAAACGTTAGGTCATCCACTTGAGGGAAATTTGCTACTGTCCTACAAACCTCTGCACTTGGAGGCCCAGCAACGTCTACAAGAAGAAGGTTGTGTAGGAGACATCAACTATCCTCGTCCATTATCTCGCATATTTCTACCGTGAGCATCATGTCTCCATCATCTCCTCCTTTGGCCATGAGATCTTTCTCCTTCGGTGGTTTCTTGCACTCTGACTTGAAGTGCCCCATGATCCCACAGTTGTGACACTTGATCTTGCACTTTTCGAACTTCTTCTTCTTTGGAGCACTGTCGCCGGCGTTCTTCTTACTTTGTTCTTTTGGCGCACGATCTTGGCAAGTGTTGTTGCTAGAGCCCTCGCCTCCTCTCCTTGAGTCTAGCGCTGGCCACTGAGCCCGTGTGAGCATGACATTCTCATTGTTCCTCCCATCCCCAAGACTGTACTACATATGCTCATCGTGGGCCTTGTAGCGTCTGACAAGATCATCAATGGAGAGGGTCTCAAGATCGACGCACTGCTCGATCGCCGTGACAATTCGCAAGTACCGGGGAGGGGCCGCGCGCAAGAACCGCCGGACAACCGAGGTCTCTGTGAGGTTTTCTCCAAGCACATGGATCCGATTGACGAGAGTAGCCACCCGTGAAGCGAACACATCCACAGACTCATTGTCGCCCATGACGTAAATCTCATAGTTCCTTAGGAGAGTTTGGAAATTTGCTTGCTTGATGCAGGTGTATCCCTCGAACATGAGCTTCAAAGTATCCCACGCCTCCTTCGCCGTTTCTTTGGCGATTAGGTGTTGAAGGACATCCATCGGCATCACTGAGTAAATCACCGACGCCGCCTGCCAATCCTCCTGGTGCTCGGCTCCCTCCGCCTTGAATGCGCTGCCTCTGGGATTGACCACGTCCCATAGCTCGTTGGCGCGGAGACCACACTCCATGAGGGCCTTCCAGACCCCGAAGTTCTCGCGATCAAACCATGGGTATGACGTACTCGCCGAAGCAGCAAATACTTTAGCCACACCAGAGTACTCTGTCAGCTGCTTGTTCTTCTCGTCGTCCGACATAATCCTCCGTTACTAGAAGATCAACCTTGCTCTAGATACCAATTGTTGGCTTTGGTCCTAGACGTACTAACTTCGACGAGAACTTTGCACGGAGAAGCATACGTAGGCAGTAGCTATAGCTAACCAGGCACACAAGGGACAATCCGGTGAGACGCATGCGTATGCTCCAAGCTAACGCCTTAAGCAGCTGGATCGATTCTACGCTTGTACACGGCGAGTTGATGGAAAACAGGGCCGTGTCGGTCCTGTGCTTTTTATTGCTTTGATTGATCTGGGTTTACAGCATAGGTGTACACGGGTATTTATATTAGCTGCTAGCCTATTACAATACCGAGTCAGTGACTGCTCCTAGTCCGTATCGGACAGGACTTTCACTACATGGTTGATTCCAACAGCCATGCGGTCTCTCTCACGCACTGTTGTGCTTTGACATGATGGTTTGTTGGCGCTCGATGGAGCAGTGGTGACGGCAAAGTTCTTGAGCCTGAGCAGGCATTGGAGTCACTGCTCTCTTCGTCCTCCTCGTCGTTCGAGGATGGTGGTGCCGATGGGCGCGGATAGTCCTGGCTGGACGACTCAACGCGGCCGCATCACTACCGGCGTTGAGCGCTCTAGGCGGCTGCGTCGTGCCCTCTGTTGTCTTTACCTTGGAGTCTTTTGGGTGCTGAACGTGGTGGTGGTGGTGTCGCTAGCTAGTCAAGGCGACCATGGACGGCTAGCTGCAAGCACAGCGCCGCCTCGGCCATGGTAGTCCCACGAGCATCACCATGCCGCACCTCCCTGGCCGCCTGCACCCTCTCTATACGCTGTCGCGAGCCACACTCGCTCCAGGCCTACCTCTTATCTTGGTGCTCGGTGCACGCAAACTACTTGATGTAATGTCTAGCCGAGTTGAGATGAGAAGGAAAAAGGAAGATTGCCACAGGTGCGATGACTGGTCAAAACCACACCAATTCAGCACAAAAACCGCTTTTATTAAGTCAAAGGACTAAACTAATCTGGTTTAAGAAGTTGAGGGACTAAGGTTTGCCGGTTTTGAAGTTGAGGGACCATTTCTATACTTTTGAGAGAGTTTAGGGAAAAAATATACTTTTCCCTTATAGATATGTGTCGATAAGTTTTGATCGAGAGAGGGGATAGGCTTTCCTGCTTGCTGTACACAACGGGTGTGCCGAGAAGACCTGAACTCGTACGGAAACTTGTATACACGTGTTGAACTTTCTCCTTTCCGGGAAAAGAAATAAACTTTTCATTCAGTAAAGTTAGTTTTCTCGGATTTGGAAATCAGTCACAATCTTTGCATGTTTTCACCTGAAACTATAGGATATTGTTTTTCCTTTCATGCATTGACATGGTTACCTAATGTAAACAAATTCTCTTGATCCTTAATAGGATGTAACTCCCTTTATTGATGTGACTTGACCATCTCGATTTTATTCATTGTTCATGCATTACATCTAACAACAACTTCCCATGGATTTTATTCATTGATCGTAGCTAGCAAGTTCTCTAGCATAGAGGTTAAGTGGAACACAACAGATAGTATTCAGCTGAAACTATAAGATGCCTGTTTTTTTTCATGCATTCGTGGTCATTTTTTCTGTGGGAAACATGCATTTTGTGGTCATTAGCGTAAACAAATTCTCTTGATCCTTGATAGGATGTAACTCTCTCCATTGGTGTGACTTGACCAGCTCGATAGGAAAATTTCTCCTTCATGGTGTATTACATCAATCAGGAACATTGTCAGAGCAAATGACCATGGGTAGCCTCATCCACTCCCCCTGGTATTTCAGGACATTGGGCCGGCTGCGTCTCTCAAACCACAAAGATGAATAGCCGCCTTCTTCGGGTCGGCTGGTCCAAGCCGCCGGCTGATAGACGGCGGCGGGGCCCAGAGGACGGCCATGATGTGGTCCGACTCCTACCTGGCAGCCTCCTGGGAGGCTGGCTCCTGATAGTCGGACCCCCTCTCCCTCAAAGTCTGCACCTCATTATGATGAGGAGACGGGGCGTGGCTACAGTACAACCTGCCACCCCTGAATCCAGGGCTGAGCGTGGCCACAGTGCAACGTGCCGAGCGGACGTCCCCCACCAGGCGCGACATTCTTGCCATGCGACCCATGACATCACCCATGATAGGAGGAGCCATGCTCCCACTACGGGCTGTCGGTACAGCCTGCAGGAGGCGGGCCCTACCTATCTGTGAGAAGCTAGAGGACGGCAGGCCCTGACCAGTCGGCGAGGGGGAGGCTGAATCCCAGCAGCCAGCCTTCCCCTTTCCTCAAAATCTGTGTGCCATTAATCAGAAGAGATGGGGAATGGCTACATTAAACACCCGCCAGGTGGCGGCACTGTAGCCACGCTCCCCCGACAAAGCATACATCATTAGTGGCGTTGCCATAGTGCTAAGCAGCCAGCAGGACCCGCCAGTGGCGGGCGCGGCCTGTCGGCCAAGTACAAGACTGCTAGTGGGACCCACCAGGCAGCGGGCCCCAGCAGCCGGCGGAGAAGCCGGCCACCAGAGACACTGACGGCTGGGTCCTACACCCAGCCAGATTACCATTGTACCCCTGGGGGGTAGGCCTATATAAACTCCCAGGGCACCCATGCAAAGGGTTCAGCCTCTTAGATAGCACACGCACATAGAGAGAGGAGTAGAGCTAGCCCTACCCTTCTTCCTCCTCTAGCCAAATAGCTCGAGGAGCAAGCTTGTAGCTACTTGTTGAGATAGTGATCATGCGGAGACCCCGCAGAGCAGGACTAGGGGTGTTATCTCCTAGGAGAGCCCCGAACTTGGGTATGATACGTCGGCGTACCTATCTATGCCTTATCCCGTTTCCAGGCACCGGCGACGTATTACTCTTCCCCTCCATGATAAGCCATCCTTTGGCATATGTCGCACGACACCCCCGACATTTGGCGCTGTCGGGTTTCAGGTTCCGGCAGACCCTTGAGGTTCGAACACCGGGGTGCGCGCGGAGATCTCTCCCCTACCGATCTACGTCTGATCCTCTCGTGCGAACTAAGATGAAAATGATGAACAACACAAGAGACACGAGGTTTATACTGGTTCGGGCCACCGTTGTGGTGTAATACCCTACTCCAGTGTGTGGTGTGGTGGATTGCCTCTGGGGCTGATGATGGACAGTACAAGGGAAGAACAACCTCGCGAGAGGTGTTCTTGAGCTGGTGCAATGAACTGCTAGGGTGAGTTCATCGCCTCTTTCTCTCTCTCTGCTAGGGTTCTACCAGATCTCTCGATGTTCTTGGGGTGTCTAGATGTCTCTACTCTATGGTGGCTAGCTCTATTTATAGAGGCCCTGGGCATCTCCCCAAATAATGAGCGGGAAGGGCGCCAACAATTGGCCATTTCAAAGAGGAACATCTAGTACAAGTTATCCTGACCAAAGGTGGTCTTTGGCTTCCAAAAGCACTGGCGATGATGCTGTCTTGGGCTCCACGGTGACCTCTGTCCTGCCGTCGGGCTGGTCTTGGTCTCGTTGCACCGGAATGGTAACCTTTCCTGATGCGTTGGCCTGTGCTTGCCCCCTTTGCACCTAAGGGGAAACAAGGACACTGCGCAGGACGGCGCCCGTCTGGTCTCGATTGTCATAGCTTGCATCACGAGTTCCTTGCGAGGTACCCCTGCCTTGATCTCTCCGCCTCCTCGCGAGCCTTCCTGATGAGGCTACCTCTGAGGAAGCTTCCTATCGTCCGCCCCGTGAGGCTTGGCCCCTCGTGAGGGTCTTGAGCTTGAGCTGATGAAGATGGGCCACACTGGGCCCCCGCTTGAGCCACGCCGTAGGCCGCAGGCAGGCAAGTCTGGGGACCCCCGTTCCTAGAACACCGACAGTAGCCCTCAGGCCCAAGGTGCGCGCGGGCTTGGCTTAGCAGAGAAGCGAAGGGGCAAGCGCGAAGCGCCGCGGGCCCCAACAGCCTGCGGCCCTGGGCGCCACATGGTGGTTGATTGGGAATGGGCGTGGGTGTCTGCACTTCCCACGATGCCTCGGCAAGTGCACGACTTGACAAGTCCCTGCATGCAAAGATATGGGTCATGATTACCTGAGGTCATGGTGCTCGGCGGTTGGCCTTCCCCGGCTCTAAGTACGGGGCCGCGTGAGCTTCGCCGGTTCACCCCTTTCCGTCACTCCTCCTCTTCTTCTTCCTCATCCTTGCTTCCTCTTGCGCCAATGGCACCGATCCGCCGGTTTTCAGCTAAGGAGAAGGGAAAGGCCCCCAGAGAGGGTCCTGACCCCCTCCCGCCGAAGAAGCGGCCAATCCTTTGTCACCGGGACAAAGGCGCCTGGCAGGTGGTGTCGAGGCCGTGGTACGAGCGGCCGCCGCCTGGGTTTCCGCTGCCCTTGCACGCCCGCGTTGTAGGCCCCAAGGGGGAGGGCGCCGAGCAACACCGACAGCGTCGCCGCCGACGCCGGCGAGTCATGGTGGTGCGCGTCGTCCCCCTAGGAGTCCATGCGGAGCATTCCTCTCGCGAGCTTGTGCTTCATGCCGCCATGCCTCCAACTTCGTGGATCCGCCTTCCTCCCTCCTTCGCCTTCGAGATGCCGCCGAGTGGGGCCCTGGAGCTCTGGCTGCAGCACGCCGACTGTGGCACCCCTGCAAACCGGAGCAGAGGTCGCGGTCGTCGCTCCAGGCAAGGTCTTCATGACCCGGGGCTGGGGTGAGATTGCCTGGGTCTGTCACGCGGGCGGCACCTTGGTGATCCATCTTGAATACGACGACGCCTCCTTGATGTTCTTCATGGTCTTTGATGCAGAAGGACGCCGGCTGGAATGATGCCCAAAGGGAAGCGGCAGTGGTGACGAACTGGCGAGGACCAGCCTCGCCCGTTGGTCCTCCTGCAGCTCCTCAGGCAGCAACGGAGGGACTGCGGGCTTCAGCGGCTCCCCCGAACTCCTGGCGACCCCGGAGACGAGCGACGACAGCTACGAGCCTCCGAGCTCGCGCCGCGCTCGGAGTGAGGCAGCTGCCTCGGGCCGCCGACGCCACTGATCTGGATGGGGTTGGCGCCGGTGCTGGGCAGCCCACTGTTGATGATGGCGTCTCCTGGGGAGGTGCTAGCAAGTAGCATTCCTTAGGGTTAGCACCTTTTGTTCCCTGCAAGGAATTAAAGCAACACCCCGCGGGGGTATGTAAGGCGTCTGCCATGCTTTTGTAATTACATGTCCTTAATATGAATTAGCGTGAGGTGTCCGTTCTGTTCCAGCTAAGCTCCACCTTTCTATCCTTACGAGGACTTGGCGCTCTACGCTGACTGGTCCCAGTCCCCAGGCAAGCTTCAGTCGTCACTGGTATGCCAGGTCGCGATGTCGTGGTCAAGGCCAGGAGGTGAGCGGCCCGAGGTCTGGTAAGAGCCCCCGAGTCGCGATGCTCGGGAGGTCCCCTTTAGCGCTCAAGCAATCCTTGCTGGGCGAGAAAGGAAGGTAGCGCCGCCGTGACAGAGTTGCACTAGGCGGGGATTTAGTGCTGCGTTGGTCTAGCTTTTGTGACGGCGCGACTTATCCTGTGTGTCTGACGTAGTTCCTCGAAGAGGCGCCTGGCCCGAGAGGCGGTGGTTGAGGCACTGCTGGGTTAGGCCCTCGTGAGCTTCCTCCCAGTCCACCGCACTTTCCTTAACGCTCTACGTCCTCAGGTCCCGGCCCTCGAGCGAGCTCAGCCGCCGCTGGTATGACAGGTCATGATGTCGTGGATCAAGGCCAGGGGATGAGGGCTGGAGAGCCAGTAGGAGCCCATGAGTTGTGATGCTCAGGTACCCCCCTTTTAACGTGCAAGCAGTCCGTGCCGAAGAGAGGGAGAGAGAGCTCACGATGCCCCCAATGTTGCTCCTGGAGTAGGTCCTGCACACCAATCATGAGGAGAAACAAGGCCTGTCGTTACGGTCGCCGGCCAACCTATGGTCACTCCGAGGGAGCGGTCAGGGCACTGAGGGCCTAGTGAGGTGGCGCCGTGCGGGGCTGTCGCGGCCAGAGCTCGACCACTCAGGTTTATCAACGCTGCAGGGACAGACCCGTGCGCACGCGCCGTGCCAGAGCGAGCGGCTCTTCAAATAGGCGTCGATCGAGTAGGTGATTAGGTCGGGTATGTTAAGCACATAGGAGGAAATCCAATTTCAAACAAGCGCAGGTAAAAGCAACTGCCGCTGGGTCGGGCCCGAGCGGCGTGGGGATGATGCAGCCCGAGGGGTGCCCCAACAAGGTAAATAAAGAGCATAAACAAAATGGATACATGCCGCGGGGACGGACCCATGCGGCCTGGGAATGTTGCAGCCCTGTGGGCGCTCCCAGCGGAAAGTAGAACTCTGAAAGATGTCACCTGGTGCTATTGAAGATGAAGTGATGCTGAGGAAGTGAGCGATGCACAGTGAAGATGTCGGCTCTCATGAGCCCCCAGGCCCAGGGGCCTCGGGAGGCTCTAGTGGCACGTGCAGGTCTTCGGGGACCATCGCCACCTCTGCTAGGACCGCGCGATGCCTGACCTCCTGAGCCTCCAGAATGCTCCTCAACAGGCGCTGATGTGCGGCGACCGCGCTCGGCAGGCCGAAGGGCATGCGAACATAGCTGTGGGGTGGTCCCACGCAGCGCCCTATAGCCGAAGGCCATAGGCGCTCCTGGGACGCAGCTCGGTTGAGCCCTGGTATGTCGACGCAGACGCGCGGTCCTCCATCCTCGCCTGGATGGGGGGCCACGGCAGGTAAGCGGCGGCTGCTGCGCATGACTCTGGACTCTTGTAGCTCTTGGGTGTTCCTTGCGATGAACTCCTGAGGGTTTTGTCTCCTTTGACTTGTACCTTTCTGAGGGAAGCGTGCCTGAAAGCACCCCTCTAAGTGGTGCCCGAGCGCCTCCCCCGCGACCTTGGCAAGGTCGGTGGCTCTCCAAGAGAGAGCCCCCGAGCCCTGCCTGAGGAGGTCGCCAGGCGCGCCTTCCTATGCGTGAGAGGGCGGCGCTCCCTGATCGGGCGCGAATCCTGACGCAATACCTCCGGAGGTGCCTGCTTCCTTGTGGCTCTGGCCGGGTGAGGTCTTCTTCTTCTTGAGGGTCGCCTCGGGAGGCCTCCCGCTCCTGCAATCTGGGTCTTCGATTGCTGCGGCTTGGAACGCATGTTCGAGCGAGCACACTGCGTCCCTTTCTTCACAGGGTACGGTGATGACTCCACCGCTTCCTGGCATCTTGAGGACATTGTAACCATGGTGAGTCACTGCCATAAACTTGGCTAGGGCTGGGTACCTGAGGATGACATTGTACAGCAGGAGGATGTGAGAGACATCGAAGTCGATGAGCTCGGTGCGGTAGTTGTTGCGTTCCCTGAAGGTGACCAGAAGGCGAACCTGCCCAATTGGAATAGTGGAACCATCGGTGACTCCTGAGAAAGGCTTGGTCGGCTGAAGCTGGTCGTATGGCACTTGGAGATTGTCGAACGTCTCGACGGACAGGACGTTGAGTCCTGCTCCGCCATCGATGAGGGTCCTGGTGACCTGCACGTTGCTGATGACTGGGGAGCAAAGCATCGGGAGGACTCCGACCGTTGCCGCACACTTGAGCTGGTCTGCGGAACTGAATGTGATCGCGCACGAAGACCACCTGAGAGGGCGCGTGGCCTCAAGCTTGGGAAGGACTGCATTCACCTCACGAGCAAACTGCTTGAAGATGCGTTGTGAGGCTGGGGCCTGGGCGCCGCCCAAGATGCAAGCAATTGCGCGTGGCTCTTGGAAGCCCCCAGCCCCATCGTCTTGGTGTTGATCTTTGTTCCTCCTCGGTGGAGGCGGCAGAGGAGGGAGGCCTGCGTTGCCGTGGGGACGGTCCTCACGAGGCTGGTCCCTCCAGCCTCCCTTGCGAGGCTGGGCCTGCCAGTGGTCCTAGCGAGGGCGGTCACGCCATCCCTGGCGAAGGCCACGGTCTTCCCATCTTCCACTGCCTCTTCCTCCTCCTCGGCCATAGCCCCTGTCGTTGCGCTTTGGGTGTCGGCCGATTCGCCCATCTCGCACAGCTCTGAGCTCTTGATATTCATTGGTGTTGTGGGTGTGGAGGTCGTGGTACACGTAGTACCCGGAAGATGACTCAGGCTGATCCCTGCCTCGCTTGGTGTCCGGTTCCGCTGCTAGCACGGCAGCCCCCTTGCACTTCACGTCCTTGGCCTTGAGCTTCTTTTCTTCCGGGTCGGCTGCCGGGAGCTCGAGGAGGGAGAGACGCCCTTCCTCAGCCCTGGCGCACTTGGTCTCCAAGTTGAACAGCTCCAGGGATGTGCACAGGTCTTCATGGATTGCTAGCTCTTCCTTCATCTTGACGTCACGCACGCCGTCGAAGAAGGCTGAGATGATGGCTTCTTTAGTCACCTTGGGGATCTTGAGGAGAGCGTAGTTGAAGCGCTGGATGTACTTCTGCAGGGTTTCTCCTGGCTGTTGCTTGATGCGGCGCAGGTCGCTCATGGACGGGGGCCGGTCGCGAGTGCCCTGGAAGTTGGCGATGAAGCGGGTGCACATCGCGTTCCAGGAGGAGATCGTGCTGGGCGCCAGGTTCAGGAGCCAGGTGCGGGCGTCGTCCTTGAGCGCCATGGGGAACCAATTCGCCATGACCTTCTCGTCTCCGTTGGCGGCTACGATGCCCAGCTCGTAGAGCTGCAGGAACTCCGCGGGGTCCGCTATGCCATCATAGCGGGGAGGGAGGCCAGGCTTGAACTTGCCTGGCCATGTAACGCCGCGCAACTCGGGGGTGAAGGAGAGGCAGCCCGCCATGGCCACCGGCGCCCTTTGCTGGTGCTGGACTCATTCTTGTGGGTCACCACGCGCCGCCACTAGGAGCAGCGCGGGGTTTTGTCATGGAGGCGCTGGGGCGCGATCTTGGCGCGCCGGCGCTAGGAGCACGCGAGCACCTTCCCGGGGACGTGGGATCTACTGGCAGCTCCCTTCTTGCTGCGCAGGCACCGGACGTGGAGGGTCTCGCCCTGGGGCTGCGCGCCTTGGAGCCAAGGCACCTTCTTGGGGAGGAGGCGGCGGAGGCGCCTCCTAATCCTCGCCCCTACACGGGACGGAGGGCGAGGCAGCAAGACAGACCGCAAGGGGGAGCCCCCTGCGGCACTGACGAGCTCGGTGATGCAGGCGAGCCAATCCTCGTAGAGGTCATCGAAGGGGTGATAGTGCAGGAGCTCCCGCGCCAAGAGCAGTGAGGCATGCGCATCCATGGGTGCGCGACGGGCATGGGACGACGAGCCAGCTGGAGTCAGCGACGTGGTGGTGGTGCGGCCATCCCGCCGCACCGAGGGGTGCTGGGACGAGGCCTGCTGCTCGTTCCCCGCCGGGCTGGTGGCGGCATTGGCGGCGGGCGATGGGGAACAATGAGGGGGGCCGCCGACGGGCGCCGTCTGGGCGACGCGAGCGGCGTGAGCAGGCCGGCGCTCGGTGCGAGCCCGACGAGCGTCAGCCATGGACATGACGGAAGATCACACGCGAACAACGGAAGGAAGATTCCGGCGCACCCCTACCTGGCGCGCCAAATGTCGTGTTTCGGGTTCTGGCAGACCCTTGAGGTTCGAAAACTGGGGTGCGTGCGAAGATCTCTCCCCTACCGATCTACGTCTGATCCTCTCGTGCGAACTAAGATGAAAATGATGAACAACACAAGAGACACGAGGTTTATACTGGTTCGGGCCACCGTTGTGGTGTAATACACTACTCTAGTGTGTGGTGTGGTGGATTGCCTCTGGGGCTGATGATGGACAGTACAAGGGAAGAACTGCCTCGCGAGAGGTGTTCTTGAGCTGGTGCAATGAACTTCTAGGGTGAGCTCATCGCCTCTCTCTCTCTCTGCTAGGGTTCTACCAGATCTCTCGATGTTCTTGCGGTGTCTAGATGTCTCTGGGGCTCTCTAGATGTCTCTACTCTGTGGTGGCTAGCTCTATTTATAGAGGCCCTGGGCCTCTCCCCAAATAATGAGCGGGAAGGGCGCTAACAATTGGCCATTTTCAAAGGGGAACATCTAGTACAAGTTATCCTAACCAAAGGTGGTCTTCGGCTGCCAAAAGCACTGGCGATGACGCCGTCTTGGGCTCCACGGTGACCTCCATCCTGCCGTCCGGCTGGTCTTGGTCTCGTTGCACCGGAATGGTAACCTTTGCGTGATGCCTTGGCCTGTGCTTGCCCCCTTTGCACCAAAGGGCAAACAAGGACACTACGCAGGCCGGCGCCCACCTGGCGCCCGCCTGGTCTCAATCGTCATGGCTTGCGTCACGGGTTCCTCGCGAGGTACCCCTGCCTTGATCTCTCTGCCTCCTCGCGAGCCTGCCTGATGAGGCTGCCTCTGAGGAAGCTTCCTGTCATCCGTCCCGCGAGGCTTGACCCCTCGCGAGGGTCTTGAGCTTGAGCTGATGAAGATGGGCCACGCTGGGCTCCCGCTTGAGCCACGAGCAGGCCACAGGCAGGCAAGTCTGGGGACGCCCGTTCCCAGAACGCAGACATGCGCCCACCGTGGGGCTAGGTGCACCATCGTCTAGAGATCTGTTCTGGACGGGAACACTTTTTCTCCCTGGCAAGCACAGCCAGCCCAGCACGCCCAACGGCGTTTACACCGATGCACTGCATGGCGCGGAAGTCGCTTGCGCGGCGACCAGCCTCGCTGATCTCGTCGGCGAGATCCGCCTCTCCGAGGAGCCCGCACCCGACGCGGGAGCAGCCAGCTCCGAGAGCTACTTCGTCGACCTCCTTGGCAAGATCCACATCGCCAACGAGCCCGCCACCGACCTAGAGTCGGTTGGCTACTCCAACCCGATGCTTGTCGACACCGACACGGCTTCCTTCGACTACTTCCCCGCCAACGTGGTGGTCATCGACGACCCTCTCTCTCGCACGGAGAGCGGCGGCAGCACCGTCACAGACGTGCTCGTCATCAGCCACAATGAAGCCTCTGGCGGGGCCAGCCAAGACCCATTGCATGCGGCATTGTGGGACCTGTCCACGCCCGTCACGGTAGATGCCAATGCCGAGACACTAGAAGCTTGCCGCGTCTCGCTCGCTGAGAACGCCAAAAAGTTGGCTACCATGAGATGCCTCTCCCAGGCCTTCCAGCGCGAGATCGACCGCGCCATTGGTGGCACCCCGGCTGCTGGCGGGCCCAACCGCATAGGCACGGTCCGACAGCACGGCGCTGCCGTTGCTAGCATGTTTGGGGTAGACCGCCCTGTCTACACCATGCCCATGGAGAACATACGAGCTACCCAGGTGGCAGTATATGAGCTGGACCACCTGGAGGGCGACGAGCGCCGCTGCGT
This sequence comes from Triticum urartu, assembly GCF_056163025.1. Taxonomy (NCBI): domain Eukaryota; kingdom Viridiplantae; phylum Streptophyta; class Magnoliopsida; order Poales; family Poaceae; genus Triticum; species Triticum urartu. The sequence continues at coordinate 104,100,149 of NC_141876.1, forward strand.
GACGGAGCGCGTTCAACAACTCATCAATGCGGCCGCTGCGTAGCAAGAGGCCGGCTACCGCGTGGAGGATCCCGGCTAGCATGCCGAAAACCTCCCTCCTTGCCGAGAGAAAGGCGCGACCTCCCGGTCATCGACAAGCGGCAACCGCGACCGGAGAGACAGAGAGCTGGCTGCAAGCCGCAGTCGGATGCACATCACCTTCCAGCACGACCGAGACGGCCGCCCTCGAGTAGTGGAATGATGGGACGATCTTCCACCTCCTCCCCCCTCGTCGGGAGAGGCATGCTTCCTCGCCGCCTATTAACCACCCGACACTCGGCGACCGGCTAGGCCGCTGTGAAGGAGTCAAAGAGAACGACGCCCGCCACCGGATCGACCGTCTGGCACGATCCCTGACACTGGAAGAAGAAGATGCGATCGGCCTGCCTTGCTTCGGCCCCCGCATTCGCGACGAGCCCTTCCCCAAAGGGTTCTCTCTCCCAAGAGACACGCCCAAGTACAACGGCTCCGTGAAGCCGGAGGATTGGCTGGTGGATTACTACACGGCCATCAACATAGCAAACGGCAACAAGCGTGTTGCCGTGAAGTACGTTCCGCTCATGCTCTAGGGCACTGCCCGAACATGGCTGAAGATCCTGAAGCCCCACAGCATCAACAACTGGGTAGATTTCACCGAAGTCTTGGTCCGCATCTTCACCAGCACCTACAAGCGGTCGTCCAAGCCTCGCCATCTTTCTCTATGCGTCCAAGGCCCCACCGAATCCACGCGTGACTACTTGATGTGGTGGGCCGAACTGCGCAACTCCTGCGAAGGGGTGCACGAGGTGCAAGCCATTGAGTACTTCACGGCCGAGTGCCGACAGGGCACCTTGCTCAAGCACCGACTCCTATGCAACGAACCGGCTCCCCTCGACGAGGTGCTGATCATAGCAGACAAGTATGCCACGACCGACTCCTCCATGAAGTCGGAGCTTCAAGTGGACGCAATTGGAAAGGTGCTCCCTCCGGCTCCCCGGACACCGGTTGGCAACAACAATAGGTGCCAGCAGCAGAACGACAACAAGCGCAAGGCCCCGCAGCCGGCTTCCACCAGCCAGCAGGTGGCGACAGTTGAGGACCAGCAGCCGGAGGGACAACCCGGCCCTAAGCATCAGAAGGGCGGAAAGCCTGCTTGGCTTCCCGCTTTCTCCTATGAGCAAACCCTTGATGCTCCCTGCAAGTTCCATAGCTGCGCGAAGCCATCCAACCACACCACCCGGAAATGCCACTGACTCACTCGAATCTCCAAGGGCGAAGGACTGCTGCCTCCTCCGCCTGCTGGCCAGCCGCCTCCTCCTCCTCAGCAGCCGGCGGCTCGCCCAGCGGTCAGTGCGGTCGAAGATGACTACCCCGAAGAGCATGGAGCTTAGGTCGTCTTCACCAGTGTGTCCGATGACCAGCACGGTCGATGTCAGCAGCATCGTGAAGTAAACGCTGTTGCCTCAGCTGCCCCAGAGTTCATGCACTGGTCTGAGAAGCCTATCAGCTGGAGCCGTGCGGACCACACGGAGGTAATGCCTTCTCCGGGTTCATATGCCCTAGTGTTGGATGCCACCCTTGCAACAAAGAGGTGAGCTGCTCGTTTCTCCCGGATTCTGATAGATGGTGGCAGCAGCATCAACATCCTGTACCGTGCCACCATGGATAAATTGTGCATCAAAGAGAGGCAGCTCCAGCCTAGCCGGACTGTTTTCCGTGGCATTTTGTCCGGCCTGTCCTGCTCACCAATCGGCAATATCAAAATAGATGTCATCTTCGGAGACAAAGATCACTTCCTCTGCGAGGCAATTTGGTTCGAGGTGGTTGACCTAGAGAGTCCTTATCATGTACTCTTAGGTTGGCCAGCTCTAGCCAAGTTCATGGCGGTGCCACATTACGCCTACCTCAAGATGAAGATGCTAGAGACCAAGGGCACTATCACGATATCCGGAGACTATGAGAAGTCGGCCGACTATGCTACAGCTAGCAGCCGGCTGGCCGGGTCCCTTGTGATTGCTACCGAGAAGAAACTCCTGGACCGAGTGGTGGCCAGGGCCAACAAGCAACCGGACCTATTGCCAGATCCCAAAGACTCAGAGGCCCAGGGCTCCTTCCAGCCGGCTAAAGAAACAAAGAAGATCCCCTTGGACCCCGACCACCCGGAGAGGCATGCTGTCATAGGGGCCAACCTTGACAGCAAATAGGAAAGCGAGCTCGTTAATTTCCTCCGTGAGAATCGGGACATCTTCGCATCGTCCCCCAAAGACATGCTGGGTGTTCCGACGGATTTCGCTGAGCACAAGCTACATGTTAGAGCATATGCAAAACCAGTCAAGCAACCGCTCCGCCAATTGTCGGAGGAGAAGAGAAGAATTGTTGGCGAAGAGATAGCCCGGCTTTTGGCAGCCGACTTCATTATGGAAGTGTTTTTTCCAGAGTGGCTTGCCAACCCAGTCCTTGTACTGAAGAAGAACAACAAATGGCGTATGTGTATTGACTATACCAGCCTCAAAAAAGCCTGACCCAAAGATCCGTTTGTCTGCCTCGGATCGACCAAGTGATAGACTCCACAGCCGGATGCAAGCTGCTGAGTTTTTTCAATGCTTATTCAGGCTACCACCAGATCAAATTGGACCCGGCCAACTGCCTGAATACCGCCTTCATCACACCATTCAGAGCCTTCTGCTACCTGACTATGACATTCGGCTTGAGAAATGCCGGTGCCACTTTTCAGCATTGCATGCAGAAGTCCCTCCTCAAGCAACTCGGCAGAAATGCCCACGTCTATGTAGACGATATTGTGGAGAAGACGGAGAAGTGCGGAACCCTCTAGGAAGATCTCAAGGAAACTTTTGATAACTTGCGCCGATTTTAAATCAAGCTCAACCCAGAGAAGTGCGTCTTTGGGGTACGAGCCGGATAGCTCCTTGGCTTCCTGGTCTCATTGCGCGGCATTGAGTGCAACCTGTGAAGATCAAAGCCATTGAGAGGATGGAGAAACCCACCTGACTGCAAGATGTCCAGAAGTTCACCGGCTGTTTGGCATCAATCAGCCATTTCATCAGTCGGCTGGGTGAGAAGGCTCTTCCCCTGTACCAACTCATGAAGAAAACCACTCACTTCGAGTCGAACGACAAGGCGGACAAGGCCTTTCTCTAGCTGAAGAAGGCGCTGACTGCGCTGCCTGTCCTGGTGGCCCCGACTGTCAAAGAGCCCATGTACCTCTACATCGCCACCACCAGCCGGGTGGTCAGCACTATCATCGTGGTGGAACGACCGGAGGAAGGCAGGGCACAGCCTGTCCAGAAGATGTGCGAGGTGTTGTCGACCTCAAAGCAGAACTACCCCCACTACCAGAAGATGTGCTATGGCGTCCACTTTGCCGCCAAAAAAGTTGAAGTCGTACTTTCAAGAGCACCCAATCACGGTTGTTTGCACTGCCCCACTTGCCGAGATCATAGGCAACAGAGATGCATCAGGTCGGGTGGCCAAATGGGCCATCGAGTTGGCTCATTACACCTTCTTCCACCAGCCACGCACCGCCATCAAGTCCCAAGCACTAGCTGACTTTCTCGTTGACTGGGCCAAGACCCAGTACCTGCCGCTAGCTCCGGACTCCACTCATTGGCGGATTCACCTTGATGGCTCGAAGATGCGCACCGGCTTGGGAGCCGGCGTCGTCCTCACAAGCTCAGATACACATTGCAAATTCATTTCACCGTCTCCAACAACGTGGCCGAGTACGAGGCACTGGTACATGGACTCCGGCTGGCCAAAGAAATTGGCATCCGCCGGATCCTGTGCTATGGCGACTCGGACTTGGTTGTCCAGCAGTCGTCTGACGACTGGGATGCCAAGGATGCAAATATGGCAAGTTACCACTTCCTCGTCCAGCAGATCAGCGGATATTTTGACGGGTGTGAGTTACTTCATGTGCCACGGAACGACAACGAGCAAGCTGATGCCCTGGCACGGATCGGCTCCACCCGCCAAGCAATACCAGCCGGCATTTCCCTTCAATGCCTCTGCAAGCTGTCTATCAAACCTTCTCCAGAATCCGAATCCATCTTCATGCCGGCTGCTCCCGAAGCAGTCGGATCCGACTCGGGGGCTACAGCAGCCGACCCTGGGACTTTGGCAGGCGGCACGGGGACTGCAACAGTTGCACCCGGCCCGGGGACTTCACAACCCGGCCTAGGGGCTGCGACAGTTGGCCCGGGGACTTCAACGGCACAACAAGAGACGGCCGATTCCACCCTGCCAACTCCCAACCCAACCTCCCTAGTACCAGTGGCTGTGATGACAGTCGATGAAGTTCAAGCACCATCCTGGGCGCAGCCCATCCTCAATTTTCTGGTGAAAAGAGGGCTGCCGGCTGATGAGATCTCGACCCGGCAGGTGCAGCGCCGCGCACGAGCCTAGACGATAGTAAACAGAGAGCTTGTCATATGCAGCATAACTGGACTTCCAACATTGCGTAGAACAAGAGAAGGGCCAAGCAATTCTCAAAGATATCCACCAAGGCGAGTGCGTCCACCACGCGACCTCCAGATCCGTTGTCGCCAAAGCTTTCGCCATGGTTTCTTCTAGCCGACTGCTTTGGAGGACGCCAAGGACTTGGTCAAGCATTGCAAGGGGTGCCAGAAATTCAGCTCCAAGCAACATCTGCCGGCTTCTGCACTCAAGACCATCCCCCTTACCTGGCCTTTTGCCGTCTGGGGTCTGGACATGGTGGCACCATTCAAGACAGCACGCGGCGGCATGACCCATCTGCTTGTCGCCGTGGACAAATTCACTAACTGGATTGAAGCAAAGCCAATCAAGAAATTGAATGGTCCGACTGCTATGACTTTCATCACAGATATCACCGTCCGATATGGTGTACCACACAGCATCATCACCGACAATGGCACAAATTTCGCCAAAGGCGCCTTGGCCCGTTTCCACGTGACATAGGGCATCTGACTGGACTTAGCGTCTGTTTCCCATCCACAGTCAAACGGTCAAGTCGAGCGAGCAAACAGCCTTATTGTGTCCAGCATCAAGCCCTGGCTGGTTGAGCCTCTGGAGCGCTCGGCCGGCTGCTGGATCAACAAGCTGCCAGTCGTCCTCTGGAGCCTCCGCACCACTCCGAACAAGTCCACCAGCTTCACTCCTTTCTTCCTCGTGTACGGGGCCGAGCCGTCATCCCAACTGACATTGAGTACGACTCACCTCACGTCACCATGTACACGGAGGCGGAGGCAAAAGAAGCATGAGAAGACGGCGTCGATCTGCTGGAAGAGGGCCGGCTGTTGATGCTTAGTCGGTCCGCCATCTACCAGCAGAGCCTGTGCGGTAACCACAGTCGAAAGATCAAGCCAAGATCCTTCCAAGAGGGAGACCTTGTGCTCCGGTTGATCCAGCGAACAACCGGCCAGCACAAGCTCTCGGCCCCTTGGGAAGGCCCCTTCACCATCAGCAAAGCTTTGGGCAATGACTCCTACTACCTCATCGACGCACAGAAGCCCAGAGCGCACAAGAGAGACGACTCTGGCAAGGAATCGGAGTGCCCATATGGAATGCAAACCTCCTCCAAAAATTTTACAGTTGATACAATATGGGAAAACTTTTTTTACCACTCTAGTTTTTGCCAACTTTGCTTATGCCACTCTAGAATTTGACATTTCACTTTTTCCACTCTTAGCTTTTGACAATATATCACTTTTGCCATTCTATGGCAAAAGAAAAATTTTCAGAGTGGCAATTGTGATACATATCAAAAAGCTGAGAGTGGCAAAAGTGAAATGAAAAATTATCGTTTTTGCCACAGAATGGCATTTGTGATGTATTGTCAAAAGCTAAGAGTGGCAAAAGTGAGATGTCAAATTCTAGAGTGGCATAAGCAAAGTGGGAAAAAACTAGAGTGGCAAAAACAAAGTTTTCCCATACAATATGTACCACGCTACCTTTTGTATTTGAAAGCTAAGACATTGGGGCCCCCGAGGAGAACTCGGGGGCTACCCTTTTATCTATGTGATAAGAATTATGCTTATGAATGTATTATTTCATTATTTTGCCTGGCACCGGGTTCGACTAGTCGGCCTGGGGGCTTGCCGCCTTGTACTATGTCGGTGCTACCTGTAGTCGGACAAGTAATGTGTCGGCACCTAAGCCCTCTCTTGCCATACGGGCAATTGCATTTTTGCCCCTAGTTGGTTCCTACCCACGGGTTTTGCCCTTACTTTTCGAGCTTGCTCAGTTTTGCCCTTACCTTTTTCGCCGAGGTCCCTCGAATGCCCTTTGACCTTTTGACCAAAATTTTGAAAATTCATAACTAATTCATATGAAATCAGAAAAATGCAAATAAGATATCAAAATGTTCAGATAAACATTAGCTTTATGTGCATAGCATTTGCATTCAGGACAAAAGCACCCTTTAAACTACCTGAGGTAATTAATGTTATTAACATTATTGAAAATAAAAAGGTACAAACAATATTTTTTTTCATGAATAAAAATTACATGCAAATGTAGGTGATTTTTTCTGAACATCCTGATATCTTATTTGCATTTTTCAGAGTTCATATCAATTTGTTATGAAGTTTCCAAATAATGGTCAAACTCGTTAGAACATTCATAACAAGATGATACGAACTCGGAAAAATGCAAATAAGATATATGGATGTTCAGAAAACATCACCTACATTTGCATGTATTTTTTTCATGAAAAAAATATGGTTTATACCTTTTTATTTTTAATAATGTTAATAACATGAATTACCGTAGGTAGTTTAAAGGGTGCTTTTGTCCTGAATGTAAATGATATGCACATAAAGGTAGTGATTATCTGAACATTTTGATATCTTATTTGCATTTTTCTGAGTTCATATGAATTAGTTATGAATTTTCAAAGTTTTGGTCAAATGGTCAAAGGGCATTCAAGGGACCACGACGGAAAAAGTAAGGGCAAAACTGAGCAAGCTCAAAAAGTAAGGGTAAAACCCGTGGGTAGGAACCAACTAGGGGTAAAACTGCAATTGTCCCTTTTATCTATGTGATAAGAACTATGCTTATGAATGTGTTATTTCATTATTTTGCTTGGCACCGGGTTCGATCAGTCGGCCCGGGGGCTTGCCGCCTTGTACTATGTCGGTGCTACCTGTAGTCGGACAAGTAATGTGTCGGCACCTAAGCCCTCTCTTGCCATAGGCCGTACCTCGTAGAGCGACTTTTCGGCTGGCAAGAGTACTTAAAGGCAGGAAATGGTGTTCACATGAAAAATGGCTAAGGACCAAAGCGCTCACATAGGTCAAGCCGGCTCCTTGCCTCGGCGATTGGCTGCTGAGTGCTTCCTCTTGAGCACTGCGTTGGTTTTTCCCCGAAGATGAAGGATGATGCAGCAGAGTAGCGTAAGTATTTCCCTCAGTTTTGAGAACCAAGGTATCAATCCAGTAGGAGGCTACGCGCGAGTCCCTCGTACCTGCACAAAACAAATAAATCCTTGCAACCAACGCGATAAGGGTTTGTCAATCCCTACACGGCCACATACGAGAGTGAGATCTGATAGATATGATAAGATAATATTTTTGGTATTTTTATGATAAAGATGCAAAGTAAAATAAAAGCAAAGTAAAAAAGCAAAGGAAATTACTAAGTATTGGAATATTAATATGATAAAGATAGACCCGGGGGCCATAGGTTTCACTAGTGGCTTCTCTCAAGAGCATAAGTATTCTACTGTGGGTGAACGAATTACTGTTGCACAATTGACAGAATTGAGCATAGTTATGAGAATATCTAGGTATGATCATGTATATAGGCATCACGTCCGAGACAAGTAGACCGACTCCTGCCTGCATCTACTACTATTACTCCACTCATCGACCGCTATCCAGCATGCATCTAGAGTATTAAGTTAATGAAAACAGAGTAACGCCTTAAGCAAGATGAGATGATGTAGAGGGATAAACTCATGCAATATGATGAGAACCCCATCTTGTTATCCTCGATGGAAACAATACAATACATGCCTTGCTGCCCCTACTGTCACTGGGAAAGGACATCGCAAGATTGAACCCAAAGCTAAGCACTTCTCCCATTGCAAGAAAGATCAATCTAGTAGGCCAAACCAAACTGATAATTCGAAGAGACTTGCAAAGATAACCAATCATACATAAAAGAATTTAGAGAAGATTCAAATATTATGCATAGATAGACTTGATCATAAACCCACAGTTCATCGGTCTCAAGAAACACACCGTAAAAATAAGATTACATCAAATAGATCTCCACAAGAGAGGGGGAGAACATTGTATTGAGATCCAAAAAGAGAGAAGAAGCCATCTAGCTAATAACTATGGACCCGTAGGTCTGAGGTGAACTACTCACACTTCATCGGAGGGGCTATGGTGATGATGTAGAAGCCCTCCGTGATTGATGCCCCCTCTGGCGGAGCTCCGGAACAGGCCCCCAGATGGGATCTCGTGGATATAGAAAGGTGCGGCGGTGGAATTATGGTTTTGGCTTCGTATCTGATCGTTTGGGGGTACGTAGATATATATATAGGTGGAATGAGTACGTCGGTGGAGCAACAGGGGGCCCACGAGGGTGGAGGGCGCGCCTGGGCGGGGGGTAGGCATTCCCCCCTACCTTGTGGCCTCCTATTTTTTTTCTTGACATAGGGTCCAAGTCCTCTAGATCATGTTCGGTGAGAAAATTACGTTCCCGAAGGTTTCATTCCGTTTGGACTCCGTTTGATATTCATTTTCTTCGAAACCCTAAAATAGGCAAAAAAAACTTTCTGGGTTGGGCCACCGGTTAGTAGGTTAGTCCCAAAAATAATATAAAAGTGGATAATAAAGCCCAATAATGTCCAAAACAATAGATAATATAGCATGGAGCAATAAAAAATTATAGATATGTTGGAGACGTATCAAGCATCCCCAAGCTTAATTCCTGCTCGTCCTCGAGTAGGTAAATGATAAAAATAGAATTTTTGATGCGGAGTGCTACTTGGCATAATTTTAATGCAATTCTTCTTAATTGTGGTATGAATATTCAGATCCGAAAGATTCAAGATAAGAGTTTAATATTGACATAAAAATAATAATACTTCAAGTATACTAACAAAGCAATCATGTCTTCTCAAAATAACATGGCCAAAGAAAGTTATCCCTACAAAATCATATAGTCTGGCTATGCTCCATCTTCACCACAAAAAATATTTAAATCATGCACAACCCCGATGACAAGCCAAGCAATTGTTTCATACTTTTGACATTCTCAAACTTTTTCAATCTTCACGCAATACATGAGCGTGAGCCATGGATATAGCACTATAAGTGGAATAGAATGGTGGTTGTGGAGAAGAAAAAAGAGGAGAAGATAGTCTCACATCAACTAGGCGTATCAACGGGCTATGGAGATGCCCATCAATAGATATCAATGTGAGTGAGTAAGGATTTCCATGCAACGGATGCACTAGAGCTATAAGTATATGAAAGCTCAAAAAGAAACTAAGTGGGTGTGCATCCAACTCGCTTGCTCACGAAGACCTAGGGCAATTTGAGGAAGCCCATCATTGGAATATACAAGCCAAGTTCTATAATGAAAAATTCCCACTAGTATATGAAAGTAACGAAATGAGAGACTCTCTACTATGAAGATCATGGTGCTACTTTGAAGCACAAGTGTGGTAAAAGGATAGTAGCATTGTCCCTTCACTCTTTTTCTCTCATTTTTTATTTGGGCCTTTTCTCTTTTTTATGGCCTCTTTTCTTTCTCTTTTTTATTTTTCATCCGGAGTCTCATCCCGACTTGTGGGGGAATCATAGTCTCCATCATCCTTTCCTCACTGGGACAATGCTCTAATAATGATGATCATGACACTTTTATTTTCTTACAACTCGACAATTACAACTCGATACTTAGAACAAAATGTGACTCTATATGAATGCCTCCGGCGGTGTACCGGGATATGCAATGAATCAAGAGTGACACGTATGAAAGAATTATGAATGGTGGCTTTGCCACAAATACGATGTCAACTACAAGATCATGCTAAGAAATATGACAATGATGGAGTGTGTCATAATAAACGGAATGGTGGAAAGTTGCATGACAATATATCTCGGAATGACTATGAAAATGCCATAATAGGTAGGTATGGTGGCTGTTTTGAGGAAGGTATATGGTGGGTGTATGATACCGGCGAAAGGTGCGCGGTATTAGAGAGGCTAGCAAAGGTGGAAGGGTGAGAAAAGTGCATATAATCCATGGACTGAACATTAGTCATAAAGAACTCATATACTTATTGCAAAAATCTACAAGTTATCAAAGCAAAGTATTACGGGCATGCTCCTAGGGGGGTAGATTGGTAGGAAAAGACCATCGCTCGTCCCCGACCGCCACTCATAAGGAAGACAATCAAAAAATAAATCATGCTCTCACTTCATCACATAACGGTTCACCATACATGCATGCTACGGGAATCACAAACTTTAACACAAGTATTTCTCAAATTCACAACTACTCAACTAGCATAACTCTAATATCACCATCTTCATATCTCAAAACAATTATCACGCATCAAACTTCTCATAGCATTCAACACACTCATAAGGAAGTTCTTTTATTATTCTTGAATTCCAAGCATATTAGGATTCTTTAAGAAAATTACCATGCTCTTTAAGACTCTCAAAATAATCTAAGTTAAGCATGAGAGATCAATAGTTTCTATAAAACAAATCCACCACCGTGCTCTAAAAGATATAAGTGAAGTACTAGAGCAAAATTATATAACTCAAATGACTTAAGTGAAGCGCATAGAGTATTCTAACAAATTCCAAATAATGTATGGCTCTCTCAAAAGGTGTGTACAGCAAGGATGAGTGTGGTAAACTAAAAATCAAAGACTCAAATCATACAAGACGCTCCAAGCAAAACACATATCATGTGGTGAATAAAAATATAGCTCCAAGTAAAGTTACCGACAAAAGTAGACGAAAAGAGGGGATGCCTTCCGGAGCATCCCCAAGCTTTGGATTTTAGGTGTCCTTAGATTATCTTGGGTGTGCCATGGGCATACCCAAGCTTTGGCTCTTGCCACTCCTTGTTCCATAATCCATCAAATCTTTACCCAAAACTTGAAAACTTCACAACACAAAACTTAAAGTAGAAAATCTCATGAGCTCTGTTAGCGAAAGAAAACAAAAGAACACTTCAAGGTACTGTAATGAACTCATTATTTATTTATATTGGTGTTAAACCTAAAGTATTCCAACTTCTCTATGGTTTATAAACTATGTTACTAGCCATAGATTCATCAAAATAAGCAAACAACACACAAAAAACAGAATCTGTCAAAAACAGGACAGTCTGTAGTAATCTGTAGCTAGCGCAAGATCTGGAACCCCAAAAATTCTAAAATAAATTTCTGGACGTGAGGAATTTATCTATTAATAATATTCAAAAATAATTAACTAAATACCACTTTCCAAATAAAAGTGGCAGCATTTGTCGTGAGCGCTAAAGTTTCTGTTTTTTACAGCAAGATTAACAAGACTTTCCCCAAGTCTTCCCAACGGTTCTACTTGGCACAAACGCTAATTAAACACAAAAAACACAACCTAAACAGAGGCTAGATAAATTATTTATTACTAAACATGAGCAAAAAGCAAGTAATAAAAATAAAATTGGGTTGCGTCCCAACAAGCGCTATCGTTTAACGCCCCTAGCTAGGCATAAAAAGCAAGGATAGATCTAGGTATTGCCATAATAATAAGATAGATCATTAAAACTCATTTCATATTCTCTATGTTCGGCAGCAAGTTTTCTTTGAGGCAAGAAAAAGTAATCAAAAGGGCTAAATTTAATGGGGAAAAAGTCCCCAAGATCAACCTTGGGAGGTATAGGTTCCTCCTTTGGTCCTTCGTGTTGCACAACCAGTTCATCATTATAAGCATTCTTTTGACAGAACTTTGTGAGCCTATATTCAAGAGAATATCCTAGTTCATTATTTCGAATGGCCAAATCATCATTAAGCTCAGAAATTCTATCAACTAAAACATTGGAAGGAACCCTTTTTCTAAGATTTTCATTGAAAGCAACATAGTCTAGAGATTGAAAACACATTATTTCTTCTTGATCAAAAAGGATAGCCTCTATGGGAGGACGGCAAGCATCCACCCTATAATGCGCAAATATTTCTTTGGCCTCTTTTATTATGAATCCAAACTCATGAGCCAAAAAGATAGTAGCAACACGCTTAACAGAAGAATGCTCAATATTACAAAATTCTAGGAAAATCCTTTGTATGCAAGGATGCATGTGCATGAATTGTCTTTTATGTTCAACTACAAGCATGGCAATAGCGTCCGCAAGACTACTAGTTCTGTGAAGGATAGAACTACCCATAGATGGTAAAGCACCGGCACAAGTAAAGAAATCTTGAATAACTCCTTTTCCAATAATATTACCACTACCAACACGGAATTTTTTTGTATGTAAGATGGGTGGTTCTTTAGTAGGAGCATCAGAATTTTTCATGATATTATTATTGTCCATATCGACAATAATTTCCCCAATTTCAGACATAACGGCAGAAGGTGCAAAGGGCAAAAAGAGGCTAATAGAGAAAGAGAGGGAGGATAGAGAGAGAGGGCGAATAAAACGGCAAGGGTGAAGTGGGGGAGATGAAAACGAGAGGCAAATGGCAAATAATGTAATGCGGGAGATAGGGATTGTGATGGGTACTTGGTATATTGACTTTTGCGTAGACTCCCCGGCAACGGCGCTAGAAATGGCTCGTTGTCGAGAGTCAAATCTTGACTTGCGCGAACCTCCCCGGCAACGGCGCCAGAAATCCTTCTTGCTACCTCTTAAGCACTGCATTGGTTTTCCCACGAAGAGGAAGGGCTGATGTAGGAGAGTAGCATAAGTATTTCCCTCAGTTTTGAGAACCAAGGTATCAATCCAGTAGGAGGCTACGCGCGAGTCCCTCGTACCTGCACAAAACAAATAAATCCTCGCAACCAACGCAATAAGGGGTTGTCAATCCCTACACTGCCACTTACGAGAGTGAAATCTGATAGATCTGATAGATATGATAAGATAATATTTTTGGTACTTTTATGATAAAGATGCAAAGTAAAATAAAAGCAAAGTAAAAAGCAAAAGAAATTGCTAAGTATTGGAAGATTAATATGATGAAGATAGACCCGGGGGCCATAGGTTTCACTAGTGGCTTCTCTCAAGAGCATAAGTATTCTATGGTGGGTGAATGAATTACTGTTGAGCAATTGACAGAATTGAGAATAGTTATGAGAATATCTAGGTATGATCATGTATATAGGCATCATGTCCGAGACAAGTAGGCCCACTCCTGCCTGCATCTACTACTATTACTCCACTCATCGACCGCTATCCAGCATGCATCTAGAGTATTAAGTTACTAAAAACAGAGTAACGCCTTAATCAATATGACATGATCTAGAGGGATAAACTCATGCAATATGATGAAAACCCCATCTTGTTATCCTCGATGGCAACAATACAATACGTGCCTTGCTGCCCCTACTGTCACTGGGAAAGGACACCGCAAGATTGAACCCAAAGCTAAGCACTTCTCCCATTGCAAGAAAGATCAATCTAGTAGGCTAAACCAAACTGATAATTCGAAGAGACTTTCAAAGATAACCAATCATACATAAAATAATTAAGAGAAGATTCAAATATTATTCATAGATAGACTTGATCATAAACCCACAATTCATCGGTCTCAACAAACACATCGCAAAAATAAGATTACATCGAATAGTTCTCCATAAGAGAGGGGGAGACCATTGTATTGAGATCCAAAAAGAGAGAAGAAGCCATCTAGCTAATAACTATGGACCCGTAGGTCTGAGGTGAACTACTCACACTTCATCGGAGGGGCTATGGCGATGATGTAGAAGCCCTCCATGATCGATGCCCCCTCCGGCGGAGCTCCGGAACAGGCCCCGAGATGGGATCTCATGGATACAGAAAGTTGCGGCGGTGGAATTAGGGTTTTGGCTCCGTATCTGACCGTTTGGGGGTACGTAGGTATATATAGGAGGAAGGAGTACGTCGGTGGAGCAACAGGGGCCCCACGAGGGTGGAGGGCGCGCCTGGGAGGGGGGTAGGCACGCGCCCTACCTCGTGGCCTCCTCTTTTGTTTCTTGATGTAGGGTCCAAGTCCTCTGGATCATGTTCGGTGAGAAAATTACGTTCCCGAAAGTTTCATTCCATTTGGACTCCGTTTGATATTCCTTTTCTTCGAAACCCTAAAATAGGCAAAAAATAACAATTCTGGGCTGGGCCTCCGGTTAGTAGGTTAGTCCCCAAAATAATATAAAAGTGGATAATAAAGCCCAATAATGTCCAAACTAGTAGATAATATAGCATGGAGCAATCAAAAATTATAGATACGTTGGAGACGTATCACTAAGCAGCCGGCCGTCCGGCTTCTTACTTAACTTGCTACGTTCTAGACGGCCAAAGTACTTGCCTTCCCAAACGGCTAAGTACCTGACCCAGCCACGGACTGTAGAGCAGCCGTCCGGCTGGTTGGCAGGGAAGCAGCCAAGGGAAGGCGGCAAAGGAAAAAAGCCAAAAGAGCAAAAAAGCAAGACAAGTCGGAACTCATGCAGAAATTAATTTACATAGCAAAAGGCCCTTGGCCAGCATTCAACAGAGTTCGAATACACCCCCAGCGGGTGGAACTGCGCAAATTGAATAAGTTTGTTCGAGAGATTACAAAACTAGAAAAAGAGATAACTTGGCCGTCTAGGCCAGAGGAGCAGCAGCCAGATCAGAGGGGTCGCGGAGGTCGAGGCTCCGGGTGGTGGAACGGCCGTCTGGTTGGTCTTGGCCTGGTCAGCACTGGCAGCAGTCGGCTCGCCGGCACGTAGCTCGTTGGTCGAGACTTGGTCGGGTGGAGGCCGGCTGTCGGCTCCATCATTCGGCGCATCATCCTCATCCTCATCGCGGGAGGCGATCTCATCCACCAAGTCCTCGCCATCTCCCAGGTTCAGCCCGAACCAATTGGGCGGCAGCTTGGCACCCTCCCCGTGTAGCTCGGAGAGGAAGACACTGTTATCAGCATACTCGGCAATCGCTATGACGCGATGATAGAGCACGGGTTCTGCCGCCGCCAACTCCTCGCCGGCTTCAAGCCAGAACGTGGCCAACTGGGCTAGGCTCAGCCCAGGGGACCACGCCTTGACGAACTCCAAAGACCGCCGTACACCTGCCCGGGCAGTGGAGCCCTTCCACGCCTCGAAGTGGCCGATAACCACCTCTAACCAGTCCGTGGTCCAACTAGGGGTGCGTAGAACCGGAGTACCTGGCCAGAGGGCGGAAACCATCTGGGCTCCGACACGCTGCAGATGGCGGAGCGCCCGATGTGCCGACTGGAGACGAGCTTGAACGGCGAGAAGCTGCTCGCCAAGGGTCCGCGGGGCGTTGGGCCCGATCTCTGCACCGGCCAGCCTTCGCTTGTCGCGGCGAGGCTCGATGGCTTGGCTAGTGGCAATGGTGTGACCAGCAAAATACTTTGCGCAAGAAGGAAAAAGAAACATGATGTCGAAAGCCGGCTCATATGAAAAGTTGGTATGCAAAAGAAAGGAAAGGACAACTCACCGTCGAGCATGTCCTCGATCGCGCCATAGCCGTCGGATAGAGCCTTCTCCTTCTCGGCCCAGTTCGAGCGCTGAGTCTCAAACTCGGCTGTGAGGGAGTCTTCCGCCTCCTTGAGCTTCTGGATCTACGCCTTGTGTTGGTCCGCTTGATCTGCCAACTCCTTGACCAGGCACTCGCGCTCCTGCACCACTTTGCTGCACTCCTCCTCCTTGGCGCGCAGCGCGGTTTGAGCTTCGCCCAGTTGCTGCTGCAAGGTGGCATTGGCTCCTGCAGAAGACAAGAAAGGAAAGACATTCAGCAAGTCAACAAAAGAAAAAAGTAGTTGCTAGAAGATCCAGCCCAACTGCTCAGCAGTCGGCCCGAATCTCGGGGGCTACACCCCACGGGTGCACTGGCACGCTCCCACAAGAATAAGGACAGAGTGCTTACTCCGATTGTCGGCCAAGTCAACAGTCCGCTTGGCCATCTCCCGGACATGGGAGTTGAAGACGGCCATGTGGATGTTGTGGTAGTCCTGCAACAAAGACAATAGAAGAAAAAAAGAAAAGGTTAGCACTCGGAACTTACCTTTAAGTTCCGAGCCGCCTGCTCAGCAGCCGACCTGGAACTCAGGGGCTAGACCCAGTGGGTGCGCTGGCGCGCCCCCACAGAAGATTTCAAGAATCCAAAACAAGCAATCAAGAGGCATACCCGGATGGCTGTACGTGTCACCAAGAAGTCCTTTGTGTATTGCTGGAGGGTGGCTGTCGGTGTCAAAACCGGCGGATCTCGGGTAGGGGGTCCCGAACTGTGCGTCTAGGCCGAATGGTAACAGGAGGCAAGGGACACGAAGTTTTAACCAGGTTCGGGCCCTCTTGATGGAGGTAAAACCCTACGTCCTGCTTGATTAATATTGATGATATGGGTAGTACAAGAGTAGATCTACCACGAGATCGGAGAGGCTAAACCCTAGAAGCTAGCCTATGGTATGATTGTTGTTCTGTATGTTGTCCTACGGACTAAAACCCTCTGGTTTATATAGACACCGGAGAGGGTTAGGGTTACACAAAGTCGGTTACAATGGTAGGAGATCCACATATCCGTATCGCCAAGCTTGCCTTCCACGCCAAGGAATGTCCCTCCTGGACACGGGACGAAGTCTTCAATCTTGTATCTTCATAGTCCAGGAGTCCGGCTGAAGGTATAGTCCGGCCATCCGGGCACCCCCTAATCCAGGACTCCCTCAGTAGCCCCTGAACCAGGCTTCAATGACGACGAGTCCGGCGTGCAGATTGTCTTCGGCATTTCAAGGCGGGTTCCTCCTGCAAGTACTTCATAGAAGATTTTGAACACAAAGATAGTGTCCGGCTCTGCAAAATAAGTTTCCACATATTGCCATAGAGAGAATAATATTTACACAAATCTAATCTGTTGACGTATTCTGTAGTGTGACATCGCACCACGGCCAATCCTTTATTCGAATCGTTTTATTGTCCCACCTCAGCGTGTCATGCGAGGCGGTTTCCTTGGCACGTCTCGTCGAAGCAGAGATCATGTCCCCTTATTCCAGGATTCTCATCAATACGGGCATGGGTAACCCAACCGCTTCTAGGACTCCTAGACTATAGGCAAGCCCAAACGGTCATAGAGAGGATGCTTGATATTCACCCTCTTTATAAAGGGACAAGGATTTTATTTTTTCCCTCTCGTGCTCAATCGAATCCTTCCCCCACCTCAAGCTCAAACACCCAAAGTTGAGGTCAGGTGCTCCGAACCTTCAATCATGTCCAGATCTAGCCTTCAAGGCCGATGGATGCCTTCCTCGATCACAGAAGAAGACATCAAAAAGTTGAGGGAGGCTAGATATCTGACCGCCGAGGTTTCGCATCGGCTGCCTGCCCGAGGACAGGCCATCTCCTCCCCCGAACCCAACGAGAACGTCGTGTTCGTCTCCCACTTCCTCCGAGGTCTAGGCCTTGCTCTGGATCCTTTCGTCAGGGGTTTGATGTTTTATTACGGGCTAGATTTCCATGATCTAGCTCCGGACTCCTTTCTTCATATCACGACATTTATTGTCATGTGTGAGGCCTTCCTCCGGGTTACCCCTCACTTTGGCCTGTGGCTCAAGACCTTTGAAGTAAAGCCGAAGATGATCGAGGGGCAAAATGCAGCGTGCGGAGGTGCCTCAATATGCAAGATGACAGGAGCTCCATGGCCCAAAGGTTCCATTCCAGAGGTGTCTGAATTGTGGCAACAGGAGTGGTTCTACATCACGGCTCCTAGAAGTGCCAAGTGGGCGGTCGCCCGTGTTTTCCGCTCGGCCCCTCCACCACAACTAATGTCATGGATCAGCAGAGGTCTGAGCTGGGGTCCAGCCAAGGACGTGCCTATACTGCAAAGCTGCATTCGAGATCTCTTCAATGGAGATTTTGGTTTGGTTGCGGTAATACAAGTTATGCTGGTTCGTCAAGTACAGCCTTGCAAACGCCGGCCCCTTCACTTGTGGGAGTTCAATCTCGAGGGACCGCGTGTCATTCAAAATTTCGTCGGCCTGACACACGAGGAGATGTACAAGTCATTCTTTGGACCTCAGGTAGAGTGTCCAGAAATCACTGAGGACGTGGGCCTGAGCAATAACCGCACTGCCGAACTGGTAAGGAATCTTCCGGCCGAACATACTATCTCTCATTTGTTGCGAAGTTATTTCTGAGAGTTTGCTTTTTGACCAGGACTGGCTAACAAAGGCGAAGTTGATTCGGTGTTCGGCCCCCCTCCCTGAGGGTTTGGACAATCCGGTATTGGAAAAGATGCTCCAGGTCACACCTTGCCCGGAGCCCTTGAAGGAAGATACTGGGGAGGATAGTACGGGCGGACGCGGGCCCCCAACGCTGCCCATTCTAACCGAGGGAGCGGGCGTCTCCATGAAGGAAGACGACCGGAGGAGGAAAAGGACTGCACCCGGGGATTCGGAAGCCGAAGCTTCCAAACGGGAGAAGAAGTCTCCCACAGAGGGTCCTACCTTGGGGAGTGCTTTTGCCGCACCAAGTCCGCGGGGGGATCAATTCTCCAGCGAGTCATAAGTGACCCGAAACACTTTAATAGTACAGGTATGCCATCTTTTTCTTCTGAGAAAATAACCACCGCATATATCTTTGCAGTTCGGGCCTTAGCTCCTCTCAAATGAGCTCGTCTTTGGGGGATCTTCTTCCAGAGATGATGGAGAGCGAAACGCCTCCTCCGGACTCCTCCGCTCCGGAAGCGGGCGACCCCGAAGTGTCGTCGCGGAGGGTCTCTCCGAGTCCGGTGAGGCCAGAAGATAATCCCATTGACCCCCGAAGCTCCCAGTGTCCGGCTCCCGAAGAGAACAGACAAAAGAGTCCGGCACCGTCTGGTCTGCGATCAGATGTTCTGAGGGAGTTGGTGGGGCGAGCGGCCATCTCAGATGAACACCGTATGCTGATGAATACAGTGATGGAGAGAATCTCATCCGCCGAAAGCGGATTGCATGAAGCTTTTATGAGTCTACTGACAGGATTTGAGGTACGTAAAATAATGTATGATAGTCCTGCACATGCTAGGTGTGCCCTGTGTAGATTGTAGCCCCTGAGACTCTGGTTGTCATCGGAAATGACGACGAACAGAGGATCATATTCCCAGGTAATAACCATACTGCCTCTATGTGCAGGTGATGGAAGCTCCGGTGGCTTGCCGGAATAGCGAGTTTACCCATTTAAAACGGCAATTGGATGCGGCAGACGCCGACATCGAGCTTTTTAACAAAAGGCTTGACGAGGCACAGGGTAAGTGTCATTATCTGGTAAATGCCACATAGTAAGAGCAGCATGATGCTAGTATCTTTAATATGTTGTGACTGCAGATGGAGCTGCCACTGTTGAAGCCTTGCGGGCAGAACTTGCCCGAGCCAAGGAACAAGCGAGGTTTGGTAATGCGGCTGCTTTGAAGGCGGCCGAAGAGTTGAAGGCCGAGAAGGCCGCGCATGGCGAGAGCCGAGATAAGATGGCCAAGATGGCCATAGAATTAAATGCCGCCGCCGACCGTTGCCGGGTTCTTGAAAAGGAAAACCTAGCGAAGGCATCGGACCTTGAGAAGGCTGCTGTGACGAGAAAAGACATCCGCTCTGCTATGAGGGCGGAGAAGGAGGAGCTGCGGGAAGCCAGGGATATTGTAGCTGGGAAATCCTTTATGTTGCGGAGGAAGTTCGGAGATCCATGGTATGCCCCTCTGGATTGGCTATGGAGTTCGGAGGATGTGTATATGGATTTGGCGGCGAGCGCTGCCGATGCGGCCAAGTACTTGCAGGGTCAGACGGACCGTGAATTGGACCAGCTGTTTTGGACACAATTCCATTCTCCCGAGCGTCCGCTTTCATTGACTGACCAATTAGCCGAATGGGCCAAACTGAATAGGTTGCCCGGACTCACCATGAGGTCTGTTGTGGATCAGCTATGGCCGGAAAGGCCAAAACCGAACAACTATTTTAGCTTGGTGCAGCAGTTCCTTGACGTGGTGCCGCGCATTAATGCGATGAAGAGGTCGGCATGCATAGAGGGCTCACGGATGGCCTTTGCCTGTGTTAAAGCATACTGGGAGGAGATGGATGCTACCACTGTTGCAGCGCGGGATTCGGCCATAGGCCGAATGGCTGCTGAGCACTACTTTGAAGAAGTCTTGAGGGTGCTCGTTTGATAGAGACCCAGTGCTCAAAAAATATTATGTTTGAGTGATATGTAATCTCATTGTAAGCAAAATGCTTTTATAAATTTTTATAAGGCCATTTTTATACTTTTGCCTGAAAGTAATATGATGCCTCCTGGGCGGCCATTTATGTATACATGTGTATAACCTGAAAGATTGCAGTTGTCGGCTTCAACCCCCACGCATATAATGCGGAGGTGCTCGCAAAAACCACACGTTCACACTTAACACAACGTCTTGGTCCTATTAAGGAGGTGATAGCGGAGCGAGCGAGGCAACCGAACTATAATGCTTTAGCACTTTCACTTAGCCATAGGAGTTTGACAGTGGGGCTACTAGATAGCCCCTAGTGGCTCCGCACTCTCCTGATCTTGGGGTGCGTACATGCCTGGCCGGAAAACGGCCCTTCGTTAAGGCGGAGGAATTCCAACATTCCGATAGGTCATCGTGTGGTTGACCATTCTCACGCTATATCATGACAGTCAGTTTCCGGCTTTCTCTACTAAGGTGCTCGTCCAGATGAACCAGGGCACAATCGCAGTAGTTCTCCTGGTGCTACCTTAGTCGGTAAAGAGGAACGTAAGGCACCAAAACACAGGAGCCGGGCAAACCCAACATTTGACCAAAGACAATGATTCGGAGCTGATGCAAATAGGGCCAAACTCGCGACGCCGCACACTCCCTAAGGTATTCGGTCTTTGCAGTATAAACCAGGCCTAAATAATGGCCTTTGTAAGAAGCCCCTTGTGTCCAGGTACGTGCATTGTTCTGGCGTGGCCACATGCCAAGACGTCAGCATCCTTCGCAACGGTGGATATGTATCAACAAGAGACAGTAAAAAAGGTTTACGCAGGGTCTTAATCTAAAAAGAATCCTTGGAGCAGGTCCCTGCTACACATCTGCACCTGTGTCTCCATTGTACCGTATCCTGGACGGGTGTAGCACGATGATCGTCTGTAAAAGAGAGTAATTTAGGTGAAAAAGTTGTCGTGCAAAAAGATAGTTTTTAAAGAAACCATGTATAATTTCAAGATGAGAAAAAATTGTCACTTGTCTGCGCGCGTTGAGCCCCTTGTATTGACAAATAGGGGTGTGACCATTTATTCGGTATAAATAGCGGCCCCGGGCTTGATTAGTTGTGTCTGAGGTCTTGACGACCTATTGGATGCTTTCGCTGGTCCGGGCGCCTTTAGTGTGCGGCTGTCAAGGCAGCCGCACTCTCTTCGGCGCGCAGAGATCGCTTGATATTTCTGTTCACTGAAATGATGCCGCATGGACCGAGCATCTTGAGTGTGAGGGAGGCGTAGTGTGGTATTGCATTAAAGCGAGCAAAAGCTTCCCATCCGAGCAGTGCTTGATAGCCACTTTGGAACACAGCGATGTGGAAGGTTAAATGCTCGCGACAGAAGTTATCGGGGGAGCCGAATATAACTTGTAGTAGGAGGGAGCCCGTACAACGAGCCCCTGGGCCTGGCGTTACTCCTTTAAAGGTAGTATTGCTATGGCAAATTTTTGTTGGGTCTAACCCCATCCCGCGGATTGAATCCTGATATATTAGGTTTAGATTGCTGCCACCGTCCATCAAGACTCATGTGAAGTGATATCCGCCAATTACTGGGTCTAATACCAGGGCAGCCCAATCTGCGCGTCGGATACATGCTGAGTAATCGCGATGGTCGAAAGTGATCGGCTGAGACGACCAGTGGCAGGACTTCGCAGTGACAGGCACTTGGGTATATTTTCCTGGGAGTGCCGCGTTGTTTGGATGTTTGTTGTGTTGCATTGTATGCTGGGGCACGCTTGCGTGGTCCATAGATGGATCTTGTTGCGCCGTCCTTTGGGTTCAAGCCCTCGCATGGGTCGCGTGTTGTATTGTGAGTGGCGTTGTATGCCGCTCTGTGTTTGTAGAGGGGTCGTCTATCCGGCCAGGTGGCTGCTTTGATGTTTGGTTGTGGGGGGTCTGAGGCCTCCTCATCAAATTCAGGTAGCAGCTTCCGCTTTGGGTAGCTCTTGGAGGGGCGATTGTCGCCGTACCTCGATGCTGTGTTGAGTATTTTACTCCATCTGGTTTGGAGTGTGTCTTGCACAGCCTTGAGCGTTTGCTTCTGCTTTTTAAGACTCCTAGCGGTGGCAACAAGCCTTTTACGGGCATTCTGCTGCTCCGGGTGCCTGTCCGGCGTTATGTCGTCCGGACTATTATCCTTGATAGAATTTGTTTGTTCGGTTTGATTATCCGGATTGCCGTTGTCCGGCAGCGGTTCGCCCTGCTCCAGTGCTGGGTCTGTGTGATCGTTATTTCTATCGAGGCGGGATTTGGGGCGGCGCTTGCGTCGCCGCTTTGACTGCTTCTCGAGGGAACAAGCGTTCGGTGCGTCCTTCCGCTCCTCTATGTCATATTTTGGTGCGTCCACCATGTATACGTCGTATGATGAGGTGGGCGTCGAGCACCCTGTGGGCGGTGGTTCTTCTTCGCCTCCCGCATCGTCGTCCATACCGTCGATGTTTTCAGAGTCGAAGTCGAGCATGTCGGTTAAATCCTCAACAGTGGCTACAAAGTGGGTGGTGGGTGGGCGTCGAATTTCTTCGTCTTCCACATCCCAATCCTGCTGGCCATTATCCGGGCAGGGCTCTCATGACAAAGAAAGGGACTTTAGTGATTTCATAATATCGCCGAAGGGCGAGTGCTGAAAGATGTCCACGGCGGTAAACTCCATGATCGGCGCCCAATCGGATTCGATAGGCAGGGGCGCGGAAGGTTCGGAGTCCGTGGAGGAGTCCGGCTCCTTGGAGTCACGAGTCTCGCGGAGTGCGGGGCTGGTGTTCGGCTCGATCGCCGTTGGGATCACAGCCCCCGAGGCGGCGTCCAACCACCCATCCTCAATCGGCGTGGTTGGCTCCGAATTAAGGGTCGAAGCCGATGCGGGTGCGGCCTCCAGGGCACTGTTCGGCGGCAGAGCTAGATCATGCTCGTCGTGACAGTGCGGCCGAATCCGTCGAGGATCAAGTCCCCGTGGATGTCAGTCGTGTAGTTTAAACTTCCAAATCTGACCTGACGGCCAGGGGCATAGCTTTCGATCTGCTCCAGATGGCCAAGTGAATTGGCCCGCAATGCGAAGCCGCCGAAGACGAAGATATGTCCGGGGAGGAAGGTCTCACCCTGGACTGCATCATTATTGATGATCGTAGGAGCCATGAAGCCTAACGGCGACGACACAGAGGAACTCTCAATGAAAGCACCAATGTCGATGTCAAAACCGGTGGATCTCGGGTAGGGGGTCCCGAACTGTGCGTCTAGGCCGGATGGTAACAGGAGGCAAGGGACACGAAGTTTTACCCAGGTTCGGGCCCTCTTGATGGAGGTAAACCCTACGTCCTGCTTGATTAATATTGATGATATGGGTAGTACAAGAGTAGATCTACCACGAGATCGGAGAGGCTAAACCCTAGAAGCTAGCCTATGGAATGATTGTTGTTCTGTATGTTGTCCTACGGACTAAAACCCTCCGGTTTATATAGACACCGGAGAGGGTTAGGGTTACACAAAGTCGGTTACAATGGTAGGAGATCCACATATCTGTATTGCCAAGCTTGCCTTCCACGCCAAGGAAAGTCCCTCCTGGACACGGGACGAAGTCTTCAATCTTGTATCTTCATAGTCCAGGAGTCCGGCTGAAGGTATACTCCGGCCATCCGGACACCCCCTAATCCAGGACTCCCTCAGGGACACCTTGGGCCTGAAGATGGGCTTGGACGTCATGTGTGGCCCGGTTTAGTATGCTCGTCCCGCCCCTAGGAGTCCACTCTGGTGGGGCGGCTCTGCTGACCTCAGCGTCAGGGGCTGTAGAGCTTGCGGCCCCAAAATCCAGCGGCCTTGGTGCTGACGCCTCCTTCTCCAAACGAAGGCGCCCTGGAGTCGAGCCCACCACCAACTCATTACCAGCTGGTGGCGCCGGTGGCACTTCAGGCCAACTGCTCTACGCGTCCGCAGTCGGCACCTGTGGGGGCACCTCCGAGGTGATGACGTCGCCCCCTCCCCTCTCCATGACCGGCCGGTCATCGCCGGCTCCTCCAGACGGCACCGGGATCTCGGGCGCGGGTGGCGCGGAGCACAGGAGGATGACGAATTGCGGAGCCTGGCCGCGTGCGGCCTCTTCCGCTTGCGCCTTGGCGGCTGCATCCGACTGGTCCTTGGCTGCGGCGTCTGCCTAGGCCTTAGCCTCGGCGTCGGTTTGGGCCTTGGCTACTGCCTTCGTTTCCGCCTGCGCCACTTTGGCCGTCGCCGCCTTCTGCCGCTCCGCCTCCTCCCACTCCTTGCGCGCCTCCCGCACATTCCTCTCCGTCGACTCCCGGAGGTCGGCCTGCGGGTCCATGCAGCGGGTGTTGGTGGAGCCCTCAGCTGCCCCGATCACGGAGGCAGAGGCGGCCCGCTCAAGCGAGAGCGGGGCTCTGTTCAAGAAAGATAAGAAGAAATTCAGAAAGGAAGAAAAGAAAGAAGAGAATAATACGCAAGAGAAAGTAGGCACTTACGCGGACACCATCGGGGGTTGCTTCAGGGCCCTCTGAAACTGGGCCGCCTTCTAGCAGCCTCCTGTCGTCTGGTCGCGGCGGCCATGTTCCTAGGCCTCTTCGGCCGGCTGCCGAATTGCGGCGGGCCGGCTCGGCACTTCTGCGCGCTGCCTGGTGTAGTCAGCACGGCTGAGGAGCTCGTGCCCGTCCTGTCGGCGTCGTGCGGGCGGCGCGGCTTGATGACCCACAAGTATAGGGGATCAATTGTAGCCTCTTTCGATAAGTAAGAGTGTCGAACCAAACGAGGAGCTAAAGGTTGAAAAAATATTCCCTCAAGTTCTATCAACCATTGATACAACTCTACGCACGCTTAACGTTCACTTTACCTAGAACAAGTATGAAACTAGAAGTACTTTGTAGGTGCTTTTGGATAGGTTTGCAAGATAATAAAGAGCGCGTAAATAAAAAGTAAGGTCTGTTTAGATAAAGAAACAATAAAGCTAGCATAGCAAGTGTGGAAAACTGGTGGTAGGAGTTGCAAAATTGTCTCTAAGCAATTGACTACTTTACTAGACCGATAGCAAGTTTTATGTGGGAGAGGCCACTGCTAGCATGTCATCCCTGACTTGGAATTCTATGCACTTATGATTGGAACTATTAGCAAGCATATGCAACTACTAACGTTCATTAAGGTAAAACCCAACCATAGCATTAAGATATATTGGTCCCCCTTCAATCCTGTATGCATCAATTTCTATGCTATGTTGAAGCTTCTGTCACTCTTGCCCTCCAATACATAGTCCTATCAACATACAACTAACCCTATGGTGTGATCCACGCACGCGCTCATATGATGGGCACCAAAGGACAACAACATAATCACAAGAAAATTTAATCAATCATAGCAATTCATCAACCACCGATAGGACAACAAAAATCTACTCAGACATCATAGGATGGAACACATCATTGGATAATAATATGAAGCATAAAGCACCATGTTCAAATAGAGGGTACAACGGGTTGCAGGAGAGTGGACCGTTATAGATAGAGGGGGGAAGGTGATGGAGATGTTGGTGAAGATGGCGTAGGTGTTGGTGAATATCACGGTGATGATGATGGCCCCGGTGGCGTTCTGGCGCCACCGGGAGAGAGGGGGAGAGAGCCCCCTTCTTTTTCTTCTTCTTCTTCCTCTTCTTCTTCTTCCTTGACCTTCTCCCTAGGTGGGAGAAGGGTTTCTCCTCTGGTCCATGGTCTCCATGGCATGGGAGGGGCGAGAGCCCCTCCGAGATTGGATCTGTCTCTCTATCTCTCTCTGTTTCTGCGTTCTGGGATTCTACCCTTTCACCGTTTCTTATATATCTGGAGATCCGTAACTCCGATTGGATTGAAACCTTCGCTCCAATTTTTTCCCTGAAAATTAGCTTTCTTGCGGCGAAAGAAGAGAAGCAACCGCCTTATGGGGGGGCCACGAGGGTCAGGGGCACACCCCCTGCCTCGTGGCTCCCTCCGGCACCGTCCCGCGTTGATTTTCTTCCCATATTTCACATATATTCCAAAAATATTCTCCGTCCATTTTTATCCCGCTTGGACTCTGTTTGATATGGATTTTCTACGAAACAAAAAACATGCAACAAACAGGAACTGGCACTGGGCACTGGATCAATATGTTTGTCCCCAAAAATAGTATAAATAGTTGCCAAAAGTATATGAAAGTTGTAGAATATTGGTATGGAACAATCAAAAATTATAGATACGACAGAGACATATTAGCATCCCCAAGCTTAATTCCTGCTCATCCTCGAGTAGGTAAATGATAAAAAAGATAATTTTTGATGTGGAATGCTACCTAGCATAATCTTGATCATATATCTAACCATGGCATGAATATTAAGACATGAGTGATTCAAAGCAATAGTCTAGCATTTGACATTAAGACAATAATACTTCAAGCATACTAACCAAGCAATTATGTCTTATCAAAATAACATAGCCAAAGAAAGCTCATCCCTACAAAATCATATAGTCTGGCTATGCTCCATCTTCACCACACAAAGCATTCAAATCATGCACAACCCCGATGACAAGCCGAGCAATTGGTTCATACTTTTTAACGCGCTTCAGCCTTTTCAACCCTCACGCAATACATGAGCGCAAGCCATGGACATAGCACTATGGGTGGAATAGAATATGATGATGGAGGTTGTGTGGAGAAGACAAAAGGAAGAAAGTCTCACATCGACGCGGCCAATCAATGGGCTATGGAGATGCCCATTAATTGATGTCAATGCGAGGAGTAGGGATTGCCATGCAACTGATGCACTAAGAGCTATAAGTGTATGAAAGCTCAAACTAGAAACTAAGTGGGTGTGCATCAAACTTTCTTGCTCATGAAGACCTCAAGAATTTGAGGAAGCCCATCATCGAAATATACAAGCCAAGTTCTATAATGAAAATTCCCACTAGTATATGAAAGTGATAACTCAAGAGACTCTCTATATGAAGAACATGGTGCTACTCTGAAGCACAAGTGTTGTAAAATGATAGTAACATTGCCCCTTTTCTCTTTTTCTCTCATTTTTTGGGTCTTCCTTTTTTGGCCTTTCTCCTTTTTTGGGGACTTCTCTTTTTTTTTCTTTTTTTCGTCCGGAGTCTCATCCCTACTTGTGGGGGAATCATAGTCTCCATCATCCTTTCCTCACTGGGACAATGCTCTAATAATGATGATCATCACACTTTTATTTACTTACAACTCAATATTACAACTCGATATCTAGAACAAAGATATGACTCTATATGAATGCCTCCGACGATGTACCGGGATGTGCAATGATCTAGCGTAGCAATGACATCAAAAAATGGAAAAGCCATGAAAACATCATGCTAGCTATCTTATGATCATGCAAAGCAATATGACAATAAATGCTCAAGTCATGTATATGATGATGATGGAAGTTGCATGGCAATATATCTCGGAATGGCTATGGAAATGCCATGATAGGTAGGTATAGTGGCTGTTTTTAGGAAGATATAATGAGGCTTATGTGTGATAGAGTGTATCGTATCACGGGGTTTGGATGTACCGGCAAAGTTTGCACCAACTCTAGAGGTGAGAAAGGGCAATGCATGATACCGAAGAGGCTACCAATGATGGAAGGGTGAGAGTGCGTATAATCCATGGACTCACATTAGTCATAAAGAACTCATATACTTATTGCAAAATTTATTAGCCCTCGAATCGAAGTACTACTACGCATGCCCCTAGGGGAATATATTGGTAGGAAAAGACCATCGCTCGTCCCCGACCGCCACTCATAAGGAAGACAATCAATAAATACCTCATGCTCCAATTTCGTTACATAACGGTTCACCATACCTGCATGCTACGGGACTTGCAAACTTCAACACAAGTATTTCTCAATTTCACAATTACTCAACTAGCACGACTCTAATATCACCACCTTTATATCGCAAAACTATTGCAAGGAATCAAACATATCATATTCAGTGATCTACAAGTTTTATGTAGGATTTTATGACTAACCATGAGAATGACCAGTTCCTGTCAACTCTCTAAATAGATATAAGTGAACAAAGAGAGTTTAATTCTTTCTATAAAAGATATGCCCATGCTCTAACAAATATAAGTGAAGCAAAAGAGCATTCTACAAATGGCGGTTTTCTATGTGAAGAGAAACAGGCAATCCAAACTTCAAATGATATAAGCGAAGCACATGAAGCATTCTATAAAGCCATACTCAAAAGATTTAAGTGAAGTGCAAAGAGCATTCTATAAATCAACCAAGGACTATCTCATACGAGCATGGTGCATAAAAGAAAAGTGAAAACTAAATGCAAAAGACGCTCCCAGATTGCACATATCGCATGAACGAAATGAATCCGAAAACATACAGATACTTGTTGAAGAAAGATGGGATGCCTTCCGGGGCATCCCCAAGCTTAGACGCTTGAGTCTCCTTGAATATTTACTTGGGGTGCCTTGGGAATCCCCAAGCTTGAGCTCTTGCCTGTCTTCCTTCTTCTCACATCAAGACCTCCTCGATCTTCGAACACTTCATCCACACAAAACTTCAACATAAAACTCGGTAAGATCCGTTAGTATAATAAAGTAAATCACTACTATAAGTATTGTTGTAAAACAACTCATATTTTTTTCTTCCATTGTAGCTACTGTAATATAACTTTTCCATGGCTTAATCCACTGATATAAATCGATAGTTTCATCAAAACAAGCAAACTATCATCAAAAACAGAATCTGTCTAAAACAGAACAGTCTGTAATAATATGAACATTCACCATACCTCTGTTACTCCAAAAAATTCTACCAAAATTAGTAACAGTTTGTATAGAAAGACAGTGCAAAAAGTTTCAGAACCGTTTGACGTTCCAGTAAAAAATGTAAAATCATGCACTACAGCCTAAGTTTCTGTCCTGCACCCCACAAACCAACAAGTAATCTAAAACATCCTAAAGGCAAACCTTGGCACATTATTTTTATTTTTAAACCTTATAAAAGCACACAATAGAAATAAATGACTCTCTAAAACTTCCGGGTTGTCTCCCTGGCAGGGCTTTCTTTAAAGCCATTAAGCTAGGCATATAGTGCTCAAGTAATGGATCCACCCGGATCCCAAGGTATATCAAAGCCAATTTTAATTAACAATGATTTGTAATTTAGTAGTGAGCACAAAGTAACATATATCATGTAATGACGAAGTCTAACTCTCTTCCTATGCATCGACATGTCATAAAAGAACAATTCATGCACACAAGGTTAAGGCCAGTGCATAGTATAAACAGTTTCATGCAATTTTTTCGTGTTGGAAACATAAAGAGGCGGAGATGTAGTTCCTCTCTCATAATAATTGCAAGTAGGAGAAGCAATCACATGCATATTATATCTATCAAAATCATCATGTGTAATAGTAAAACGCAACCCATCAATATAATCCTTAATAAGGGCGAACTTCTCCGAGAGAGTGTAGTCGGGAAAATTCAAAAAGATAATAGGACTATCATGCGTGGGTGCAATAGCAACAATTTCATGTTTAACATAAGGAACTATACCAAGTTCATCTCCATAAGCATAATTCATATTGGCATCTTGGCCACAAGCATAGCAAGCATCATCAAAAAGGGATATTTCAAGAGAATCAACGGGATCATAACAGTCATCATAGCAATCATCCTTCGGTAAGCACGAAGGGAAATTAAACAATGTTTGAGTTGAAGAGTTACTCTCATTAGAAGGTGGGCATGGGTGATCAATTTGCTCTTCCTCCTTTTGTTCTTCGCTCTCCTCATCATCTTTTTCATCCAATGAGCTCACAGTTTCATCAATTCCTTCTTCCATAGACTCCTGCAAAATAATAGTCTCTTCTTGGACAGCGGAGGAGTCCTCAATATATGGTTTAACATAGGCATTAGAAGCATAATTATCATAACAATATTTAAGTATGGCAAAATTTTCAGATTTGTGAAGAGTATATATGGTTTAACATAGGCATTAGAAGCATAATTAACATAACAAATGGTGGTTTTCTATGTGAAGAGAAACAGGCAATCCAAACTTCAAATGATATAAGCGAAGCACATGAAGCATTCTATAAAGCCATACTCAAAAGATATAAGTGAAGTGCAATGAGAATTCTATAAATCAACCAAGGACTATCTCATACCAGCATGGTGCATAAAAGAAAAATGAAAACTAAATGCAAAAGACGCTCCAAGATTGCACATATTGCATGAACGAAATGAATCTGAAAACATACCTGTCGGTGTACTAGAGTAGGGGTGCCCTAGTATCCCGAACTTGTGCACGGGCAGTCGCAGCATCCCGCGGCAAGGTTTGCCGGGTGACCGCCAAGGTCCTCCGTGGTTCCTTTGGAGCCATTCAAGGACAAAGTATCCAAGCCAAGGAGACAAGACCCCGGCAAGAGGAGCTTGCCGGGAAGGCCAACGAAGGCATCTCAAGGAACTTACCGCGACGCGCCACGCGTCCCGGCAAGGCCCGGTGAGCGACAAGCTCCCGGATGCGACAAGACAATGACCGCGGCAAGGCGCTTGCCGCGGCAAGCCACCACTCTGTATCCGCGCTCCAGCACATCCACCAACGTGTCGCTCTGGGACCCTTCCAGGCGTACGTGGCGGGAGGTTGTGCAGCCAGCGGTGCGCGGTGGCAAGCGGCGCTGAAAAGATTGCCATCGTGGCGAGCGGTGGCGTCCTGACGGTCCCTTTTGCACTATTTAGGTGACGCAGACGGGCATTTAATGCCCTGGTCCCCTGCCGTCAGGGTTAGGTATGATACAGTGTAGCAGGTAGCTGTACCAACCGCAACACCTTTCCATTTTTGCCCTTGTCTACGTTGCCACCTGTCGGTGACCCCTTGAGCATATAAAAGGAGGCCCATGCGCAACGTAGAGGGGGGGAGGAAGAGAACACTCACGCTCGGTCTCGTTAGCTGCTGGGGTGTACTGTAGCACTCCGCGCTCCCGAGCAAGAACTCAATACAAACCACAAAGCAGGAGTAGGGTTTTACGCATCCGTGCGGCCCGAACCTGGGTAAACTGCTCGTGTGCTTCGCCTCGATCTGCTCTTTGTGCGACCCTCGCCCCCGCCGAACCGAAAGGGACTCGGTCCTCCGGTCCCATAGGTGCTTGTGGATTAGTCCCCTGACATCTTTGGCGCGCCAGGTAGGGGTGTCGAGGTTGTGTGAACCAGATCCGGCGTTCACACGAGCTAGATCTTCATCATCTTCATCGACATGCCGCCGAAGAAGAAGGCTTCGGAGGCGGCTGCTCCGTCCGCGCCGAACCCACCACCGCCGAAGCAAACGGCTGATGGGGCAGACGCCGGCCGAAGAACGGGCGTCGACGAGGGAGCTCACGGTGCTGCCAGGTCCAAGGACAAGGCTGCGCTGCCCATCGGTGGCGTAGCCGGCTCCCACAACGACCGGATGCACTCCAAGACCTCGGGTCCGTACATGCACCGCGCCCATCTCGGGAGGCGCGGGACCGGCAGCGTCATGGTACTCATGGTACCATGCATTTGCTGGACCAAGATCGAGCTGGTGGATCTCGGAGTGCTCAAGACCAGCATGCACGCCAACATGCTGGCATGAGCGAGGCATGGTCGCCTGGACGGGATACTGCTCCTTCTAACATAGTTAGAAGTCCGAGCATATCCCACTCCTCGCACCGTTCGCCACCGCCACCCGCCACTACAGCAGAAGCTTTGGCGCGAGCTCAACTGCTCCTGGACTACCCTCCAACGGCAGACAAGATCGACGACTGGAGGGCCACCATTCAGAGTCTCATCGGCTTCGCCAATGGCTACACTCAACGGTAGCCGAGCACGTCGCAGCCGCGGCAAGTCAGCCAGGCACGAGCCGCTGGCGACAAGACCGGTGGGGGTGCAACCACTGTGCACTCTCCGCCCCGAAGGCCAAGATCGCCGACTTGCCGGGTCCACCTTGACAGCGACTCCATCGCATCATCAGATCCACGAGCTCTTCGCGATCAGCGCCAAGTTCTTCATGAACGACAGCAAGAAGACGCTCGTACTCGCATCGAGCGCCGAAGAGAAGCGCGACGTCAATCGGACCAGCGCGCTGGGCCCTCTGTCGACATGCATGCGCCAGGGGAACCAGGCAACTTGCCGTACGCGGTAGGTTACCCTGCGTTTACTCGTGAGCTGCGGCAAGTCCAGTGGCCCAGCACGAAGAATTTCAAGCCAGACGTACCAGAGAAGTACGACGGCAAGTCGCATCCGTCAGAGTTCCTCAGCATCTACACCATCGCGGTGCAGGCTGCCGGGGGGGCGGGACGACAAGATCCTTGCCAACTACTTCCCACTGGTGCTCAAGCCCAACGTCAGGTCCTGGCTCATGCACTTGCCGGACAACTCCATATCCTCCTGGGCAGACCTATGCCATCAGTTTGTCGGCGCCTTTACAGGCGGCCACAAACCTCATGGCCAAGAGAGTGACCTTCATCTGCTCACCCAGAAGGAAGGAGAGCCCCTGCGCAAGTACATTCAGAGATTCAGCCGTGTACAGCACAACATCCCAGATGTCCACCCTGCCGCGGTCATCAACGCGTTCCATCAGAACGTGCGTAACCGCAGGATGCGGGAGGAGATGGCGATGTGCAAGATCAGAGACATCAGTGAGCTGTATGCCCTGGCCGACAAGTGTGCACGTGCTGAGGAAGGGAGGAAACTCCCCGGAGAGAATACAGGAGCAGGAGGATCTGACAGCGAGGATGCTGCCCCGGCAAAGAAAAACCAGCGGTGGAACAACAGGAAGAAGAAAGGCAAAGATGTGCTAGTCATTGAGCAGTCCGACAACGAAGGTGGCAGCAAGAAAGCCAAAGATGGTAGCTCCGGCAAGGAGATTGCCGCATGCACCAACTGCCAGACTGTGGCGGTCGCCGACAAGCAGGACGACACCGACAAGCAGTACTGCAATATCCACCGCACCAAGGGCCATGACCTCCAGAGCTGCAAGAAGGTCGAGCAGCTTGCCCAGCAGCAAAAGGCTGAAGACGAGCAACGCGACAAGGAGAGGGCCCAAGGAGGCGCTGGAGAATCCGGCAAGAAGCGCGCCGGCCGGGGAGGACGCCGCGGCAAGGCCTAGCAGCGGCAAGGAGACAGACCTCCCCGCGGCTGCGACAAGGATGAAGATGACTACGACGACGAAGACATGGATGGTGTCGAGACCAGTGAGCAGGAGTTCCAGAAAGCCACAGAGGTCTTGTGTGTTGATGGCGGTGCTTCTCTGCATACTTCGCACCGCCAACTCAAGCAGTGGGTGCGGGAAGTCAATGCGGCGGAACCACCTGTCGAGTCACGCAAGCTTCTGAAATGGTCTAGCACGCCTATCATCTTTGATATTGAGGACCACCCTGATCGCACAACTGCGGTCGGGTGCTTGCCGATGTTGGTTTCACCAACTATCCGCAACCTCAAGGTCACTAAGATGCTAGTTGACGGCAGGGCCGGCTTGAACCTGATCTCCTCCGCTGTACTCCAAAAACTCCAGATCCCTGACAGCGAGCTTGAAGAGACTGGCACATTCCAAGGAATCAACCCGGGAAGGAGCAAGACGAAGGGGAAGGTCACGTTGCCAGTAACATTTGGCAGCGAGGTGAACTTCAGGACTGAGAGGGTCACTTTTGACGTTGCCGATTTTCCATTGCCTTACAATGGGATACTCGGCCGTCCAGCACTCGCCAAGTTCATGGCAGCCTCTCACTACACATACAACATGCTGAAGATGCCAGGCCCGATAAGCGTCATCTCTGTCCCTGGCGACAAGAAGGATGCTCTTATCTGCGCCGACAAGATCTACCGGGAAGCGGCAGCCGCAACAGATCGCAAGTCACCTGCCATTGAAGCTCCCGGGGGGAAGAAGAAGACCAAGTCCGGCAAGAGTTCTGATGCCCACTCCGGCAAGCGCACCTCTTCGGAGTGCTGCGCTGCCGTCGAGGACGCACCATCGAGCTCCACCGGCAAGTGTAAGAAGACAATGGCAGCTCCGCCAGACACCAAGAAGGTGTCCGCCAAGGAGGACGGCACTGGTGGTACCTTCACCATCAGTGCCACTCTCGACCCTAAATAGGAAAGCGCGCTCATTGCTTTCCTGTGGGCGAACGTCGACGTGTTTGCGTGGCAACCGTCTGACATCCCCGGTGTACCCAGGAAAGCAATTGAGCACCATCTTGCCGTTTGTCCTCATGCGCGGCCCGTCAAGCAGAAGGTCAGGAAGCAAGCAGTGGAGCGCCAAGAATTCATCGCAGAAGAGATCAAGAAGTTGGAAGCAGCAGGCCTTCTCAGAGGAGTGCTCCATCCTACGTGGTTGGCCAATCCTGTAGTCGTGAGCAAGGCGAACGGGAAATGGAGACTTTGTATCGACTTTACCGATGTTAACAAAGCTTGTCCCAAAGACCCATTTCCTTTGCCACGCATTGACCAGATAGTTGACTCCACGGCCGGATGTGACTTGCTTTCATTTCTTGATGCATACTCATGATACCATCAGATCTTCATGGCAGAAGAGGATGAGGAGAAGACCGCATTCATCACTCCATGTGGCACGTACTGTTTCATACGGATGCCTTTCGGTTTAAAAAATGCTGGTTCAACATTTGCAAGGGTAGTCCATGTCGCTCTTGAGCCACAAATACACAGAAATGTGGAAGCCTACATGGATGACATAGTGGTCAAGAGCAAGGACAAGGCAACTCTGATTCAAGATTTAGACGAGACCTTTGCAAATCTGCGCAAGATCAGCCTCAAGCTCAACCCCGAGAAGTGTGTGTTTGGAGTCCCCTCCGGCAAGCTTCTCGGGTTCTTCATGTCTCAGTGGGGAATCGAAGCCAATCCCGACAAGATCAAGGCCATTGAGCAGATTGAAGCACCAAAGCGCGTCAAGGATGTACAAAGACTTGCCGGTTGCGTGGCTGCTCTCAGCAGGTTTATCTCTAGGTCTGCTGAGCGTGCCCTGCCGTTTTTCAAAATATTGAAAAAGGCAGGTCCAATGAAATGGACTCCGGAAGCGGAGGCTGCGTTGCAAGACTTGAAGAGATACCTGTCCTCCACTCCAACACTTGTCGCACCTAAGCCATAAGAGAAGTTGCTGCTGTATATAGCGGCAACCAATCAAGTGGTTAGTGCTGCGCTAGTAGCAGAGAGGGAGGCAGATGACGAGCCAGCAACCACGGCAGGCACATCCAGCGACAAGCAGGGGGCTTCCCCGACAAGCTCTGGTCCCGACAAGGATGGATCTGCCCAGAAGCGCGCGGAGATACAGAAGAGAATGGTACAGCGCCCGGTTTACTTTGTCAGTTCCCTTCTGCAGGGGCCTAGGTCAAGGTACTCTGGCGTGCAGAATTTGCTTTTCGGCCTTCTCATGGCCTCGAGAAAGCTGCTCCATTACTTCCAAGCACATGAGATCACAGTTGTCACTCGTTTTCCGCTGAAGAGGATACTACATAATCCAGAAGCGACAGGCAGGATTGTTGAGTGGGCACTGGAACTGTCAAGCTTTGGCCTCAAGTTTGAGAGTACTTCAACTATCCAAAGCAGAGCATTGGCAGAATTCATAGAAGAATGGACGCCAACACCAGATGAAGAAATTCCAGAAACGAGCATCCCCGTCGAGGAAGCAAGCAAAGAGTGGCTGATGTACTTTGATGGTGCCTTTTCGCTGCAAGGCACCGGCGCTGGCGTGCTGCTTGTCGCACCCACCGGAGAGCACCTCAAGTACGTAGTCCAGATGCACTTTACCAAGGAGCAAGCAACAAACAATACTACAGAGTATGAAGGCTTGCTTGCTGGTCTCAGGATCGCGGCAGACCTTGGGATCAAGAAGCTCATTGTCAGGGGTGACTCGCAGCTTGTCGTCCGCCAAGTGAACAAGAGCTATCAGAGTTCGTTGATGGAAGCCTACGTCGACGAAGTGAGAAAGCTAGAAGAGCACTTTGACGGCCTACAGATGGAGCATGTTCCAAGAGTTCAGAATGCCATTGCCGATGGCCTATCAAAGTGCGCCGCACTTAAGTTACCTGTGGAACCAGGGATCTTTGTGCTCAAGCTGACACAACCGTCTGTAACGCCATCAACTGGACAGAGCAAGAAGAGGAAGTTGATTTCTGGTGACTATTTTCCGGCAGAGCTTCCCGAAGCCGCCGCCAAGAAGGTCCCCAAGATCAACGCCAAGAGCGCTGAGGAGCAGTCTGCTCCGGCAAGCCCTAGGGTTTGTTCCGTTGAAGCAGAAACTCCCAACAAGTTTTTCTCCGGCAAGCTTGCCGGGGAACGTCAAGCTCCGGCAGAGCCGCAGCTTCTAGCCGTAGAAGCGGATGTTCCCGCAGCAGCAGATTTGCCTTTAGTCCTTGTTGTCGAGCCACAAGCTCTAGCATGGACACAGCAGATTGTCCGTTTCCATCAGACAGGAGAACTTCCCGAAGAGCAAGAAGAAGCGGAAAGAGTAGCCCGGCAGTCAAGTATGTAC
Organism: Triticum urartu; assembly: GCF_056163025.1. Taxonomy (NCBI): domain Eukaryota; kingdom Viridiplantae; phylum Streptophyta; class Magnoliopsida; order Poales; family Poaceae; genus Triticum; species Triticum urartu. The sequence goes on from NC_141876.1 coordinate 104,137,045, forward strand.
CAGTTTGTCGACAACACACTGTACAGAAGAAGACTCAACGGTGTGAAATTGAAGTGTATTCACCGGGAAGACGGACAAAAGCTGTTGGCAGAGATACATGGAGGCATATGTGGTCACCACATTGGCGCAAGAGCACTTGCCGGCAAAGCATTCCGGCAAGGTTTCTTTTGGCCGACAGCCCTCCAGGATGCAACTGCACAAGTAACCAAGTGTGAAGCGTGCCAGTTCCATTCCACGCAGATACACCAACCAGCTCAAGCTCTCCAGACGATGCCTTTATCCTGGCCATTTTCGGTATGGGGGCTCGAAATCCTCGGCCCCTTTCCCCGAGCAGTCGGGAGCTTTGAGTACTTGTACGTTGCAATCGACAAGTTCACAAAGTGGCCGGAAGTGGAAGCAGTGAGGAAGGTCACAGCACAGTCAGCAGTCAAGTTCTTCAGGTCAATTGTTTGCCGCTTCGGGATCCCTAACAGGATAATCACCGACAACGGTACGCAATTCACGAGCCGCACCTTCATGCAGTACGTCCAAGATCTTGGCGCCAAGGTCTGCTTCGCTTCTGTTGCTCACCCAAGAAGCAACGGTCAAGCGGAGATGGCAAATGCTGAAGTGCTGCATGGGCTCAAGACCAGGACTTTCGACAGGCTGCACAAGTGCGGAAGAAACTGGATCGAGGAGCTGCCGGTGGTTCTTTGGTCGATCAGGACGACGCCAAATCGAGCCACTGGCCAGCCACCTTTCGCTCTAGTCTATGGAGCAGAGGCAGTTCTCCCCACGGAACTCGTATACGGGTCACCTCGAGTGCTCGCGTATGATGAGCTTGAGCAAGAGCAGCTGCGACAAGATGACGCGCTACTCCTTGAGGAAGACCGTCTTCAGGCTGCTGTACGAGCTGCTCGCTACCAGCAAGCTTTGCGCCGCTACCATAGCCGCAAAGTTAACGCCAGAAGTCTCGAGGAAGGCAACCTTGTTCTTCGGCGTGCTCAGTCCGCCAAGAATTCCAACAAGTTGACGCCGAAGTGGGAATGCCCTTACTGGGTGAAACAAGTCACTAGGCCTGGCGCTGTCCGCCTTGAGACCGAAGATAGCATTCCGGTGAGCAATTCCTGGAACATTGAGCATCTTCGTAAGTTTTACCCGTAAGGCGCGGTTGCCGGAACCTGTTCCGGCAACCACCTTTTGTACAAGTCTTGCCGCTGTTGCATGTAATCCTTTGTACAAAGCCAGGCGCAGACCCCGTGCATAAGTAAAGCTCATATGCTCCGCACATCTTGTCAATTTCATGCTTTCTATTTTTTGCATATGTGATCTGACACTTTGTGCAGCACCTACTCCCCGGTAAGCAATAACGAGCCGTAAGGCTCCATATCTTTATTTTCTCCTCTTTCTTTTTTCTCAAGGAAAGGAAGGTTCCCTCGCCCACAAGTTTGCCGGGGGGAAAGGAGAAGATAATGGTATGGACCAGGCGTCGTTCAAGAAAGTTTCGCCTTACCGGGAAGCAAACAACAGAAAAGCTAAGTTGCCAAAGTTTGAGCAATCAGATTTTTAAAATTTTTAAGTTATCTCCCTTGAACGACTGCACTTTGTATGGAAAACCTGTGCGCGGAGGAACCAACTCGTAGCTAGTTGCGCCCTTACTTTGTTTCGAGTCCACTCAACAACTTAAGTGAGCTGCGACTAGTTGCGACAAGGTTTCTTGTCGGTAGCGGCACCGCCAGCAGGCTGCTGACGTCCCGCACTCAGCGCTCGTGGCTAAGGTGCCTGCACTGGCAAGTTCCCTAAAAGCGTAGGGCAAAAACATACAAAGGGAGGAATCAAGTAAAGGGAATAACATTGCAATCATTACCCGGAATAGAGTTATATTACAAGGTAGCTTGTCGCGGCTCTAACAGATTGTTCTCATAACATGACCAACAGCGACAAGAAAAGAAGAAAACGGGTTGCCTAGTCTACGCGATCGCCCTCAATCCTCACGATCCCGCTCACCTTATCCACAATGGGTGCGACAAGGGTCTTGAGCGCCTCCAGATCAGCATCCGGCGGCAGGGTCTTGAGGACGTTGGTGAGGTTGAGGCCCGGGTTGCGGAAGGCCACCTTCACCAACACCTTTTGAAGAGCTCCCGCGCAGACCTTGCGCGACTCGTCGGCCAGCTGCTTTGGGATCTTCTCCCGGAGCCGCTGGAGGGCCGTCGCCACGCCTTTGAAGAACAAGATGAGCTTGGCGCTGGGTTGGAGGTTCTCATCAGAGGGATACCCGAGATCCTCCACCCCCAGCTGCGCCAGCTCCCTGTCGATATCTGTGGCAGCATTCACGAGACCCTCCGTCCAGTGCTCCACTTTCTCCCTAAAAGCATTCTGGGCGGAGGCAGCACTCGCCAGCAGCGCCTTGTCGCCCTTGATCTCCTCCTTCAAGGCCACCTCCTGCTCCCTGGCGCCGTCCAGCGTCTTGGTCAAACTGGTCAGCTTCAACTCAAGATCTGCGTTGGAGTCCTTGGCGGCGCTAAGCTCTTTGCCCTTCTCGGCGAGACGAACCTGCAGCTCTGAGTTGCTGTGGGCGTCCTTCTCCCGCTCACGCTTGAGCGCGGCAAGCTCTTCACCACTCGCCTTGAGATCGGCCTCCAGCTGCGCCACTTTCATCTCCAGCTCCTTCTTGGCGGCCTCGGCAACTGCGGCAGCATCCTCTGCTTGCTTAAGGGCTCCGCCGAATTTTTGCTCACGCGCAGCAAGCTCCTCCTCGTGGCTGTCGAGGTCAACTTTCCGCTGCACCAGCTCGCCCTCCTGCGCAGACAGCTTCTCAGCGGCAAGCCACTGTTGCTCTTCAACTTCGGCCTTCTCGAGGAAGAAGGCCTTCTGCTCTTCGGCGAGTTGCTCCTGCTCCTCTGCCAGGGACCGGAGAGCTTCCTGGTTGAGACCCCGGAGCTCCTCCGCGCGCTTCTCGATGTCCGCTCCCACCTTCACGACAAGTGCCTCGCGGGATTCCAGCTTGGCTTGCCGCGCGCGGTAGGGCGACAACAGCTTCCGCAGCAGCCGCTCCTCCTCAGGCTCGCCACTGCTGCTGCTCGGCGCATCAACTAGAATCAGCCCAGCGGAGGCGAGCACCTCTCCATCAAAGCTCTCTCCCTCGACCGGCGCCCTGGAGCTTGACGCCCAGGGGAGGTTGATGAAGACGCCATCGCCGGCCTTCAAGTAGACGCCTGGCTGGGGCTCTTCGGAGCCTGGCGCTGCGGCAGCGGCGGACGGGTCAGCGGTCGACGTAGCGCCTGGCGCCCTGTGGCCTCAGGGCCGTCAGTGCGATCGCCAGACCCGTCGCCAGCTGCTGCGGCGGCAGCTTTGGATCATCAGCGCCGGCTGCTTCTTCAGTGGCAGTGGCGTCGTCGGCAGCAACCTCGGTCCCCATCGGCTCCGCAGCAGATGGGTCTGATGGCCGGAAAAGTGAGAAAAGTCAAGCAAATACCCAAAAAGAAGAAGAACCCAAGGGAAGCTTTGAAGAGAAGATCACCTGTACTGGGTTCGGCAGTCGTAGTCTCCGCCGCCGGGGGGACGCTGGTGCTGTCCCTTGCCGGAGAACTCTCCCTTGCCGGAGGACTCTCCCTTGGCATTTCGGGGGCGGCCTCCGGGCGCTCCTGGTGGGGCTGCTCTGATCCTACACAAACCAACAGTTAGATGTCAGCAAAGAAAGAGTATCCATGCGCGCCTAACAGCGGAAAGCGAACCATATACTTACGCTGGGGGCTGCTCTGGAGAACAGTTGCCGGGTCCGGCAAGGTTGTCTCGGACGCACCCCCTGCTGTCGCGATGGGTTCGTCCTCGATGACAATCACCGGGACCTTGGCTCTCTTCGCTGCTCTCTGCGCCAGAGTCCTAAAAAGGAATAAGTTCAGAGTAAAGCAAATGAGATACAAGACAAAACAGCAAGAATTGAAGAACTACAAGTACAACAAGAGAATCTTACTCTTCTTCTTCCTCGTCGGAGCTGAACGCGGAGAAGTCGAAGTCCGGCTCACGTCGGCGCGAGTAGGCGGAGGAGTAGTTTCCCTTGGCCGCTTGGCGGGAATAGTGGCGGTGGTCTGAGACAACCCCGCTCCGGCTGCCGCCGTGGCATGAGAAGCGGCAGGAGCAGAAGCGGTGGTCCGGGTGGACCCCGCTCCTGTTGCCGCACCAGTGTGAGGTGCTCCCGCAGCAATAGTGCTTGCCGCGGTGGAGCGTGTCGCACGGCGCGGCAACTGTTCACTCGCCCGCCGCCCCACTACGTCCCCGGCCTTGCGGAGACGCCTTCTTGGTGGGGATGGAGGCTCTGCTTGCGGCGAGCTGCCTGAAGATGAGGAGGAAGAGGAGTTGATCTCCAGTGAGCCGCTCGTATCCTCGGCGGGCTCGCTCGACTCGACGTCATGCCCGGCAAGCTCTTTCTCGCCGACGAGCTCCTCTCGCTCGGCACGGCTTGCCGCCTCTGCTGCCTCTGCCTCCTCCACGGTGAATCGAAATTCGCCCGCAGCTGCGGCTGCCGCCGCGTCTTCCAGCCTAGTGGCGATGCGTGTCATCTCCGCATCGGTGGTGTTGCGGGTGAGGCTATTCTTTTCGTCGGAGCGGACCGGCACTTCTACCAAGCCGTCAAAGAACTCCTGCACGACGTCGTCTGTAGGCTCTTGCCAAGTTGGGACAATTCCATGCGAATCGCACAGCGGCATCATTGCACGGATGCGGTCGAGCGCGGAGTTGTTGCACAGCGGAACGACACCCTTCGGCAACCTGAACACTTCGGGATGTTGAGGGTCGTACTTGAACAGCTCCTGGAGCATCGCGTTAAGCTCCAGCACAGTGAAGTTGAAGTTGAGGCCCGGACGCAGCCTCATGATATCTGCCACATTCTTGAATTCCCAGGCGGGTCTCCTCCGTTCCTGCAGGGGGGCGATGCGGCGGCGAAGAAAATATGCGCCAACAGCGCCTACAGTGAGCCCGGCAAGCCTGAGGCGTAGGATCCGGGTGACGGCAATCTTCAGCCTATCGTCTTCCGGGGCCACGTCACTCCAATCGCTGCCGCGTGCTACTGGGGCTTGGCGCCGGGCGGTAAACGGCTGCGGGTTCTCCTCGACAATCCAGCACTAGTCTTCTCTCCATTCCTCCCACTTGCCGCGGAACTCTCCCTCCAGATAAGTGTCCTTCTTGCCGGCCCTCGAGATCCAGGCGATTCCGCCAGATAAAGGCTCTCCTCTCTCTACTCGGGGCATAAAGAAGTGGCGAAAAAGGGCTACATTGGGATAGACTCCGACAAAGTTTTCGCAGAGATGTGCGAAAACTGCCATGGTCAGAACAGCATTGGGGGTGAAGTCAAGGAGGCGGAACCCGTAGGTGTTCATAATATCGCAGAAAAACTCAGAGAAGTGCGGGCAGAGCCTGCAGTAGAAGAACAAGGCGAAGAAAGGATATCTGTTTGGAGCCATTTTCCAAGCGGCGGCTGGAAGTACCTTCGTGCGCGGATGCGCTCGCGTCTCCGTCGACCAGAAGAGGTAGTAATTCTCCCTCAGCTCCCTCGCGGCGAGCTTGGGGGGGGGGGGGAGATTGCCCGCTCCCTTCGCAGTGCCGCAAGCCGCTGCGCCTCATTCGACTTCACAACCTTCCCTTTGTCGGCTCTCGGAGCCATGGCGGAAGTGGTGGAGGAGGTCGACGGCGTTGGTGGTGCTGGTGGCGATGGGGGGCGGGGCGCTGCTCTCTTTCAGCTTTGGGAAGACGAGGGAGCGGCGGAGGTTTCCGAGATTGGAGTAGCAACCGGCGAATGGGCGAACTACCCCTGTTTCCCATGCTTATAAAGAGGGAGGGGGCGGACGTTCCGCCTTTCCGAATAAAGAAATCACCCACGATCTCTCCCACAACGCCGCATTCAACGCGTGCCGTTCGGGGAGGGCGCGGTGGATACGGGGAGAGATACGGCGTAACCCAGGCCGCGCGTGCCCGTGCCCTATTTTGGGCCTGGCCCAACAGCGCTCGGCACCGTGTATGGCCCAGGCCCGGGGGCTCCTGTCGGTGTACTAGAGTAGGGGTGCCCTAGTATCCCGAACTTGTGCACGGGCAGTCGCAGCATCCCGCGGCAAGGCTTGTCGGGTGACCGCCAAGGTCCTCCGTGGTTCCTTTGGAGCCATTCAAGGACAAAGTATCCAAGCCAAGGAGACAAGACCCCGGCAAGAGGAGCTTGCCAGGAAGGCCAACCAAGGCATCTCAAGGAACTTACTGGGACGCGCCACGCGTCCCGGCAAGGCCTGGTGAGCGACAAGCTCCCGGACGTGACAAGACAACGACCGCGGCAAGGCACTTGCCGCGGCAAGCCACCACTCTGTATCCGCGCTCCAGCACATCCACCAACGTGTCGCTCTGGGACCCTTCCAGGCGTACGTGGCGGGAGGCTCTGCAGCCAGCGGTGCGCGGTGGCAAGCGGCGCTGACAAGATTGCCATCGTGGCGAGCAGTGGCGTCCCTGACGGTCCCTTTTGCACTATTTAGGCAACGCAGACGGGCATTTAATGCCCTGGTCCCCTGCCGTCAGGGTTAGGTATGATACACTGTAGCAGGTAGCTGTACCAACCGCAACACCTTTCCATTTTTGCCCTTGTCTACGTTCCCACCTGTCGGTGACCCCTTAAGCATATAAAAGGAGGCCCATGCACAACATAGAGGGGGGAGGAAGAGAACACTCACGCTCGGTCTCGTTAGCTGCTGGGGTGTACTGTAGCACTCCGCGCTCCCGAGCAAGAACTCAATACAAACCACAAAGCAGGAGTAGGGTTTTACGCATCCGTGCGGCCCGAACCTGGGTAAACTGCTCGTGTGCTTCTCCTCGATCCACTCTTCGTGCGACCCTCGCCCCCGCCGAACCGAAAGGGACTCGGTCCGCCGGTCCCATAGGTGCTCGTGGATTAGTCCCCCGACAATACCGATACTTGTTGAAGAAAGAGGGGATGCCTTCCGGGGCATCCCCAAGCTTAGACGCTTGAGTCTCCTTGAATATTTACTTGGGGTGCCTCGGGCATCCCCAATCTTGAGCTCTTGCCTCTCTTTCTTCTTCTCACATCGAGACCTTCTCGATCATCGAACACTTCATCCACACAAAACTTCAACAGAAAACTCGGTAAGATCCGTTAGTATAATAAAGCAAATCACTACTCTAAGTACTGTTGAAAACCAATTCATATTCTGTTTTAGAATTGTGTCTACTGTAATATAACTTTTTCATGGCTTAATCCACTAATATAAATTTGATAGTTTCATCAAAACAAGCAAACTATGCATCAAAAACAGAATCTGTCTAAAACAGAACAATCTGTAATAATCTGAACATTCACCATACTTGTGATACTTGAGAAAATCTACCAAAATTAGGAAAAATAAACAATTTGTATATCAAGACAGTGCAAAAAGAATCAGAACTATTTGACATTCCAGCTAAAAATGTAAAATCATGCACTACAGCCAAAGTTTCTGTCCTGCACCGTACAAACCATCAAGCAAATGTAAACATCCTAAAGGCAAACCTTGGCACATTATTTTTATAATACAATGGAATTGTACAAGGGTATAATTATTTTTATTGAAAAGTTTCTGTAATCAATATTCACAAAGTTTCCATGAGCATGAACAAAGTTCAAGGCTAGCTCCCACTTGAACAATGCTTGTTTTTCTCACTTTCACTTTCCTTTTTGAAAAAGTTTTGGGTTCCCCTCTTTATTTTTGTTGTTTTTAAACTATATGAAAGCACTCAACAGAAATAAATGACTCTCTAAAACTTCCGGGTTGTCTCCCTGGCAGCGCTTTCTTTAAAGCCATTAAGCTAGGCATATAGTGCTCAAGTAATGGATCCACCCGGATCCCAAGGTATATCAAAGCTAATTTCAATTAACAATGATTTGTAATTTAGTGGTGAGCACAAGGTAACATATATCATGTGATGACGAAGCGTAACTCTCTTCCTATGCATCGTCATGTCATAAAAGAACAATTCATGCACATACAGTAAAGGTCAATGCATAGTATAAACAGTTTTTTGCAATTTTGTCATATTGGAAACATAGTGAGGTGGAGATATAGTTCCTCTCTCATAATAATTGCAAGTAGGAGCAGAAAGCACATGCATATTATATTCATCAAAATCATCATGTGCAACGGTAAAAGGCAACCCATCAATATAATCCTTAATAAGTGCAAACTTCTCCGATATAGTGTAGTCGGGAGAATTCAAAAAGATAATAGGACTCATGCGTGGGTGCAATAGCAACAATTTCATGTTTAACATAAGGAACTATGGCAAGTTCATCTCCATAAGCATAATTCATATTGTCATCTTGGCCACAAGCATAGCAAGCATCATCAAAAAGGGATATTTCAAGAGATTCAAAGGGATCATAATAGTCATCATCAAAATCATCCTTCGGTAAGCACGAAGGGAAATTAAACAATGTATGAGTTGAAGAGTTACTCTCATTAGAAGGTGGGCACGGGTAGCTAATCCGCTCTTCCTCCTTTTGTTCTTCGCTCTCCTCCTCATCTTTTTCATCCAATGAGCTCACAGTTTCATCAATTTCTTCTTCCATAGACTCCTGCAAAATATTAGTCTCTTCTCGGACAGCGCAGTAGTACTCAATATATGGTTCAACATAGGCATTAGAAGCATAATTATCATAGCAATATTTAAGTATGGCAAAATTTTCATATTTGTAAAGAGTAGCACCATACTTTTCAATCAAAGAAGCAATTTCGTAAGCACCCTCAAAAGCAACAAATTCTTCAATTTGTTGAACATCATAGTAATTATAAACAACCTTAGCATACGAAGATACGATTCCATTATCACTAAACTTACATTGGCAGGGAATGTGTTTCTTAGGGTCTTCATAACAACAAGTAAAATCATAAATTTCACATAAATTCCAAGCTTAACATTGCAAACGATGAATTTGATCCAATAAAAGTTCCCCTTTTTGAGATAAGCGGTGTCGCACATAACAAGCATGCTCATCTAAAGATTTTCCCTCAACTAAGCTAGTTGGGGTTTCAGCACGAGCATAAAGGGATCGAAGATGATCCAAGTAAAAAGCTTCAGGAGTGTGATAGATTTTGAGTGCTTCTTCAACCATTGGTTTAGTAGTACAACTAATTTTTTTGGTATTTTGCGTTTCCTACCCATAACTAAAGATAGAAAATAGGAGCACAAAATAAAAACTACTATGTGATAAAGAAAACAAGCACGCACGAGAATATTCACCCCACGCTATAACTCCCTGGCAACGGTGCCAGAAAAAGGTGTTGATAACCCACAAGTATAGGGGATCAATTGTAGCCTCTTTCGATAAGTAAGAGTGTTGAACCCAACGAGGAGCTAAAGGTAGAACAAATATTCCCTCAAGTTCTATCGACCACCGATACAACTCTACGCACACTTAACATTCGCTTTACCTAGAACAAGTATGAAACTAGAAGTACTTTGTAGGTGTTTTTGGATAGGTTTGCAAGATAATAAAGAGCGCGTAAATAAAAAGTAAGGTCTGTTTAGATAAAGAAACAATAAAGTTAGTATAGCGAGTGTGGAAAAGTTGTGGTAGGAGTTGCGAAATTGTCCCTAAGCAATTGACTACTTTACTAGACCGATAGCAAGTTTTATGTGGGAGAGGCCACTGCTAGCATGTCATCCCTGACTTGGAATTCTATGCACTTATGATTGGAACTATTAGCAAGCATATTCAACTACTAACGTTCATTAAGGTAAAACCCAACCATAGCATTAAGATATATTGGTCCCCCTTCAATCCCGTATGCATCAATTTCTATGCTAGGTTGAAGCTTCTATCACTCTTGCCCACCAATACATAGTCCTATCAACATACAACTAACCCTATGGTGTGATCCACGCGCGCGCTCATATGATGGGAACCAAAGGACAACAACATAACCACAAGAAAATTAAATCAATCATAGCAATTCATCAATCACTGATAGGACAACGAAAATCTACTCATACATCATAGGATGGCAACACATCATTGGATAATAATATGAAGCATAAAGCACCATGTTCAAGTAGAGGGTACAGCGGGTTGCGGGAGAGTGGACCGCTGCAGATAGAGGGGGGAAGGTGATGGAGATGTTGGTGAAGATGGCGTCGGTGTTGGTGAAGATCGCGGTGATGATGATGGCCCCAACGGCGTTCCGGCGCCACCGGGAGAGAGGGGGAGAGAGACCCCCTTCTTCTTTTTCCTTGACCTTATCCCTAGGTGGGAGAATGGTTTACCCTATGGTCCATGGTCTCCATGGTGTGGGAGGGGCGAGAGCCCCTCTGAGATTGGATCTATCTCTCTGTCTCTCTCTGTTTTTGCGTTCTGGGATTCTGCCCTTTCACCGTTTCTTATATATCCGGAGATTCGTAACTCCGATTGGATTGAAACCTTCGCTCCGTTTTCCCCCCGAAAATTAGCTTTCTTGTGGCCAAAGAAGAGTAGTAACCGCCTTACGGGGGGGCACGAGGGTCAGGGGCGCACCCCCTGCCTCGTGGCTCCCTCGGGCACCGTCTCACGTTTATTTTCTTCCCATATTTCACATATATTCCAAAAATATTCTTTGCCCATTTTTATCCCGTTTGGACTCCGTTTGATATGGATTTTCTGTGAAACAAAAAACATGCAACAAACAGGAACTGGCAATAGGCACTATATCAATATGTTAGTCCCCAAAAATAGTATAAAAAGTTGCCAACAGTATATGAAAGTTGTATAATATTGGCATGGAACAATAAAAAATTATAGATACGACGTAGACGTATGACGGCTCGGCCTCCTCCTCGTCGTTGTCCGGCCAGTCCTCGACATCGCCTCCTCCGGAGCCGCCTGCACCGCCACCACCGCCCGTGGCCTCGTTCTCCTCCATGGCGGCCGCCCCGAAGTCGGGGTCGTCTGCATCACTCCTTGACCGGTCCGGCAGGTACTCCTGACCCTGCTCCAGGACGTCGGCTACAGGCTGGGTTGTGAGGATCTGCATCATGACCGACTGTTCAGGCAGCAAAACAGAACTTCGCAGATAGAATAAAAAAGGAATTAAAGACTCACCGCAGGCGGCGGGTCTGCGCGGGAGTATGGCCGCTTGTCGAATTGCCACTCCCCCTCCAAGAGTTTGCCGTTCGAGATGTGGTTCACCAGACGGGCCATGATACGTCTCCAACGTATCTATATGTCGCAGTAATGGGCCACGGGTAGGCCAACCCGAGTCCCATAGCCTTTCAAGACTCCGGGACGAAGAGCCGCCTCCTGAGGAGTCGACGGCAGGGCGGCCGACTGCCCGCCCATGGCCGAGTCCCAGGGACGACTTCAAGAGAAGCCAGCTTCGGGGAGTCGGCTGGAGACTCCAACAAATCATAACATCATCGAAGGGGACGGGGCAGGCCGTGGCTACAGTGAATCCTACCCCCGCCCCTCACCAAGGGCAGGCATGGCCACAGCACGCCGTACTCAGGAAGATCTCCGTGCGGCGTGGCACTGTTGCCCGGCCGGCCCTGACATCAGCACCATAGTACTGAGTCCTGTGCCCATGATGGCTTGTTTGTACGGCCTGGAAGCATCGAGGCCCACCAGCCAACGGGACCTCAGGAGACAGCGGGAGAACCGTCAGTCGGACCCGTCGGGAGTCGGCCCGGGGGAGTCGGCCGAGCCCGCCCCCGGGGCCCACGCGCCATTGATCAAGATGAGATGGGGAGTGGCCACAGTGATCGCCCCCCAGGTGGCGGGGCTGTTGCCACGACCCCATGACCAAGCTTGCGTCATCAGGAGCACGGCTACAGTAATCAGCAGCCGGCAAGACCAACCCGCGGTGGACACGGCCTGTCGGCTCCGTACCAGACCAGTCGACGGGGCCCACCAGTCGGCGGGCCCCAGCAGTCGGCGGAGAAGTCGGAGGTCAGAGGCACTGACGGCTGGTCCCACGCCCAGTCTAATTACCATTGTACCCCTGGGGGGTAGGCCTATATAAACCCCCCAGGGCACCCATGCAAAGGGTTGAAACCTAGTAGCTTAGATCATACCAGATAGAAAGAGAGAGCTAGCCTTGCCCTCTCTCCCCTCTAAGAAACAGCTCAAGGAGCAACCGTGTAAACACTTGGCCATAGTGATCATGCGGAGACCCCGCAGAGCAGCAGTAGGGGTGTTATCTCCACGGAGAGCCCTGAAGCTGGGTAAGATTCGCCGGCGTGCATGTCTTCGCCTCATCCCGTTTCCAGGCACCAGCGACGTTCTACTCGCCCCCATCATGATAAGCCATCCGTTGGCATATGTCGCACCAAACCCCCGACATTTGGCGCCCACCGTGGGGCGTGGTGCACCGCCGTCCGGAGATCTGTTCTGGACGGGAACCCTTTTCCTCCCTGGCGAGCGCAGCCAGCCAGGCACGCCAGAAGAAGTTTGCGTCGACGCGCTGCGCGGCGTTGAGATCGCCTGCGCAGCCAGCTCCTTGGCCGAACTTGTCGGCAAGGTCCACCTCGCCGACGAACTTGCGTCCGACGCAGGCACGGGCGGCCCCGAGAGCCTCCTCGCGGGCCTCGTCGATCAACTCCACGTTTCCGGCGGGCCTGCCGTGGACTTGGAGTCCGTAGGCTCACCGACCCGATGCTGGTTGACTCCGACACCGCGTCGCTCGACGCGTTCCCCACCAACGTGGTGGTCTACGATGAACCTCTCCCCCGCGCAGAGAGCGACGGAAGCACCGTCACCGCGGTACTAGTCATCAGTCATGACGAGTTCCCTGGCGGAGGAGCGCCCGACTCACTCGGCGCGGCGCTGCAAGACCTAGCTGCGCCCATTCCGGAAGATGCTGACGCAGAGACGTTAGAAGCGCGCCGCCTTCAGCTCGTCGAAGGCGCAAAGAAGCTGGCCAGCATGAGGCGCTTCTCAGAAGCTTACCAGCGCGAGATGGACCGCGCCGTTGGCGGCTCGCCGGCCCCGGCAGGGCCTAGCCGCCTTGGCGCGATCCAGCAGCGCGGCGTAGCCATCGCCATCCTGTTTGGGGCTAGCCGGCCCGTGTACGCTACACCAGCGGAGAACATTCGAGCCGCCCAGGCAGTGGCAGATGAGCTGGACAATTTCGAGGCCGAAGAACGCCGCCTCATGATGGAGCGAGTCCAGCGGCTCCTCGACACGGCCGCTGCGAAGGACGAGGCCGGCTGCCGCACGGAGGTGCCGCAACGGCCAAACGACGACCCGCACCGAGATCAAGGCATGATGTCTTGGACGCCGACTGGCGGCGCTCGAGGAAGAAAGGACAAGGAGCCGGCTGTCAGCCACAGTCGGACTCGCATTACCATAGAGCGCGACCGAGATGGTCGTCCAAGAGCAGTGGAACGACGGGACGACTGTCCACCTCCCCCTCCCCGCAAGAAGAGGCGAGTCTCCCCGCCGCCTGTTGACCATCCCACTCTCGGTGACCGCCTTGGCCGCCGAGAGGGAGTTGGAGAGAATGACGCCCGCCACCGAATCGACCGACTTCACCGGTCCCTGGCGCTGGAAGAAGAAGACGAGCTGGGGCCACCTTGTTTCGGGCCCCGCATTCGGGACGAGTCCTTTCCCAGAGGGTTCACGCTTCCAAGAGACACGCCCAAGTATACCGGCTCTGTGAAGCCGGAAGACTGGCTGGTCGACTACTCCACGTCAGTCAGCATAGCAAACGGCAACAAGCGTGTCACCGTAAAGTACGTTCCGCTCATACTCCAGGGCACGGCATGGACATGGCTGAACAGCCTAAAGCCCCGCAGCATCAACAGCTGGGTCGACTTCACCGAAGCGTTCGTCCGCAACTTCACCAGCACGTACAAGCGTCCTCCCAAGCCTCGTCAGCTCTCCTTGTGCGTGCAAGGTCCTGACGAGTCAACCCGCGACTACCTCACACGTTGGGCTGAGCTCCGGAACTCCTACGAGGGCGTGCACGAGGTGCAGGCCATCGAGTACTTCACAGCCAGGTGCCGAGAAGGCACCCTCCTCAAGCACAAGCTCCTCTGCAACGAGCAAGAAACCCTCGACGAGCTGCTGATCATAGCGGACAAGTACGCCACGGCCGACTCCTCCATGAAGGCGGGAATTCAAATCAACACGACCGGCAAAGTGGCTCTTCAAGCTCCAAGAACTCCGGCGGCAGACGCCGGCCGGCGACAACAGCAGGGCGACAACAAGCGCAAGGCCCCGCAACCGGCTTCTGGTAGCCGGCAGGTCGCGACCGTTGAAGCCCAGCAGCCAGAGGAATAGCCTCCGCCCAAGCGACAGAAAGGCGGCAAGCCAAACTGGTTGCCGGCCTCCTCCTATGAGCAGACCTTGGATGGACCTTGCAAGTTCCACAGCGATGCGAAGCCGTCGAATCACACCACCCGAAAGTGCCACTGGCTCACCAAGATCGCCAAGGGAGACGGCCTCATGCCACCCCCGCCTACTGGGCAGCCGCCTCTGCCTCCGCCCCAGCAGCCAGCAGTCAGGCCAGTCGGCGCAGTACAAGACGAATACCCTGAAGAGCATGGGGCCTATGTGGTGTTCACTAGTATAGCTGATGATCAACGCAGCAGGAGGCTGCAGCGACAAGAGGTGAACGCAGTAGCGTCAGAGACGCCAGAGTTCATGCACTGGTCTGAGAAGCCCATCAGCTGGAGCAGGGCTGACCACCCAGAAGTGATGCCGAGTCCGGGCTCCTACGCCTTAGTCCTGGACGCCACCTTTGCGACGGACAAAATGGCCACGCGTTTCTCGCGAGTTCTGATAGACGGGGGCAGCAACATCAATATCCTGTACAAGGACACCATGGAGAAGTTAGGAATCTAGCAAAGACAACTTCAGAACAGCCGGACTGTGTTCCACGGCATTGTTCCTGGGCTTTCCTGCTCGCCGATTGGCAAGATCCTGATTGACGTCCTCTTTGGGGACAAAGATCACTTCCGAAGAGAGCCTATTTGGGTTGAGGTGGTGGACCTTGAGAGCCCATACCATGCGCTGCTTGGCTGACCCGCCTTGGCCAAGTTCATGGAGGTCCCCCACTACGCCTACCTCAAGATGAAGATGCCCAGTTCCAGGGGAATTCTGATTGTGGTCGGCGACTACCGGAAGTCGTCCGCTTGCGCAACCGAAAGCAGTCGGCTGACCGTGTCCCTGGTAATCGCGGCAGAGAAGTGGCTCCTTGAACGAGTTGTGGCGATGGCCGGCAAGCAGCCGGAGATATCGCCCGACCCAAAGGAGTCAGAAGCCGAAGGCTCATTCAAGCCGGCCAAAGAGACAAAGAAGATACCCTTGGATCTGGAGCACCCAGAGAGGTACGCTGTCGTAGGTGCGAACCTCGACAGCAAATAGGAAGGCGAGCTCGTCGATTTCCTCCGTGAGAATCGGGACATCTTCGCATTGTCTCCCAAAGACATGACAGGCGTACCGACGGATTTCGCCGAGCACAAGTTACATGTCCGATCTAATGCAAAGCCAGTCAGGCAGCCCCTGCACCGCTTATCAGAAGAGAAGAGAAGAGTTGTCGGAGAAGAGATAGCACGACTCCTAGCAGCCGGCTTCATCATGGAAGTTTTCTTTCCAGAGTGGGTGGCAAATCCGGTTCTAGTGCTAAAGAAGAACAAGCAGTGGCGAATGTGTATTGACTACACGAGCCTCAACAAGGCCTGCCCCAAAGACCCATTTGCTCTACCAAGAATCGATCAAGTGATAGACTCCACAGCCGGATGTGAGCTGTTGAGTTTCTTGGATGCATACTGAGGATATCACCAGATCAAGCTGAACCCGGCTGACAAACTGAAGACTGCCTTCATCACGCCGTTTGGAGCATTCTGCTACCTCACCATGACGTTCGGCTTAAGGAACGCCGGCGCCACCTTTCAGCGTTGCATGCAGAAGTGCCTCCTCAAGCAGCTCGGCAGGAACGCCCACGTTTATGTGGATGACGTGGTGGTGAAGACGGAAAAACGTGGAACACTGCTGGAAGACCTCAAGGAGACCTTTGAGAACCCGCGGCGGTTCCAGATCAAGCTCAACCCCGAGAAGTGTGTCTTCGGAGTACCAGCCAGCCAGCTGCTAGGTTTCTTGGTCTTTGAGCGCGGCATAGAAAGCAACCCAGTAAAAATCAAGGCCATCGAGAGAATGGAGGTACCCAGCCGACTGATGGATGTGCAGAAATTCACCGGCTGCTTAGCGTCCATCAGCCGATTCATCAGTCGGTTGGGCGAGAAAGCTCTCCCCTTATACCAACTCATGAAGAAGACCACTTTTTTCGAGTGGAACCATAAGGCGGACGAAGCTTTTCACCAGTTGAAGAAGACGTTGACTACTCCGCCTGTCCTGGCGGCTCCGTCTCCCAAGGAATCTATGCTCCTGTACATCGCCGCCACCAGCCGGGTAGTCAGCACAGTCATTGTAGTAGAGTGCAAGGAGGAAGGCAAGGCGCTACCGGTCCAGAGACTGGTATATTACCTGAGCGAGGTACTGTCGACCTCCAAGCAGAACTACCCCCACTACCAGAAGATGTGCTATGGCGTGCACTTTGCTGCCATGAAATTGAAGCCTTACTTTCAAGAGCATCCAATCATAGTGGTCTGCACGGCTCCACTTGCCGAGATCATCGGTAGCCGAGATGCCTCTGGTCGAGTGGCCAAGTGGGCCATAGAGCTGGCTCCTTACACCATCTACTACCAGCCCCGCACCGCCATCAAGTCACAAGCACTGGCCGATTTCCTCGTCGATTGGGCCGAGACCCAGTACCTGCCTCCAGCACCTGACTCCACCCATTGGCGGATGCATTTTGACGGCTCCAAGATGCACACCGGCTTAGGAGCCGGCGTCGTCCTCACCTCTCCTAAAGGCGACAAGCTCAAATATGCACTGCAAATCCATTTTGCCGCCTCCAACAATGTTGCCGAGTACGAGGCGCTCATTCACGGGCTCTGGCTTGCCAAAGAACTTGGCATCCACCGGATCTTGTGTTTTGGTGATTCGGACTTAGTGGTCCAGCAGTCATCTGGCGACTGGGACGCGAAAGACGCAAACATGGCGAGCTACCGTTTCCTCGTGCAGCAACTCAGCGGATATTTTGAAGGGTGCGAGTTCCTCCATGTGCCAAGAAACGACAACGACCAAGCAGACGCCTTGGCATGAATCGGCTCTACCCGCCAAGCAATACCCTCTGGCGTCGCCCTTCAACGCCTCCTCAAGCCGTCTGTCAAGCCTTCACCAGAATCAGACTCCATTTTTGTGCCGGCTCCTCCCGAAGACGGCGGATCCGACTCTAGAGCTCCGGCAGTCGGAACGGAGACTTTGGCGGATGACTCCAAGGCCGCCATGGTCGAGCCCGGCCCGGGGACTGTGGTGGCGGACTCAAAGATTCCAGAACTCGGCCCAAGGACCACGCTAGTCGGCCTGGGGACTTCATCAACCCAGCAAGCGGCTGTTGACTCCAACCCGCCGCCGCCCAGCCCAGCCGCCCTTGTCCAAGTCGCAGTTCTGGTAGTCGAAGAAATAGCAGCACCCTCATGGGCCCAGCCCATCCTCAATTTCCTGGTGAGCAAAGAGCTACCAACTGATGAGACCTCAGCTCGGCAAGTGCAACAACGGGCGGCAGCCTATACCATAATCAACAGAGAGCTGGTCAGGCGCAGCGTCACTGGTTTCTACCAGCGCTGTGTAGAGCCAGAGCAAGGCCAAGCGATTCTCAAAGACATCCATCAAGGCGAATGCGGCCACCATGCGGCTTCAAGAGCACTCGTCGCCAAAGCCTTTCGGCACGGCTTCTTCTGGCCGACTGCCTTGGAAGAGGCCAAGGAGTTGGTCCAAAAATGCAAAGGGTGCCAGAAGTTCAGCTCCAAGCCGCACCAGCCGGCTTCTGCGCTCAAGACCATCCCCATTGCCTGTCCTTTCACAGTTTGGGGTCTAGACATGGTGGGACCATTCAAGACAGCACGAGGTGGTTTAACTCACCTACTTGTCGCAGTGGACAAGTTCACCAAGTGGGTGGAAGTAAAGCCAATTAAGAAACTGAACGGTCCGACTGCCGTGACCTTCATCACCGATATCACAATCCGGTACGGCATACCGCACAGCATCATCACCGACAACGGCACAAATTTTGCCAAAGGCGCCTTGGCCCGTTTCTGCGCAACACAGGGCATCCGACTGGACCTAGCGTCCGTCGCCCACCCGCAGTCAAACGGCCAAGTGGAGCGAGCAAATGGCCTCATCCTGTCCGGTATCAAGCCTCGGTTGATTGATCCTTTGGAGCGCTCGGCTGGCTGCTGGCTCGACGAGCTGCCAGCCGTCCTCTGGAGTCTGCGCACAACTCCAAACAAGTCAACCAGCTTCATGCCCTTCTTCCTCGTCTATGGTGCCGAAGCCGTCATCCCAACGGACATAGAGTTTGACTCCCCACGAGTCACCATGTACACCGAGGAGGAAGCAGAAGAAGCACGACAAGACGGCATCGATCTGTTGGAACAGGGCCGGCTGTTAGCACTCATCCGATCCAGCATCTACCAGCAGAGCCTGCGCCGATACCACAACAGGAAGGTCAGGCCAAGATCTTTCCAAGAAGGCAACCTTGTGCTCCGGATGATCCAACGAACAGCCGGCCAGCACAAGCTGTCGGCGCCCTGGGAAGGCCCTTTCATCATCAGCAAGGTACTTGGCAACGATTCCTACTACCTGATCAACGCTCAGAAGCCCCGAGCACGCAAGAGGGACGACTCTGGCAAGGAGACAGAGCGGCCATGGAATGCAAATCTCCTCCGAAGATTTTATAGTTGATGCAGTATGTACCACGCTACCTTTTGTATTTAAGTATCAAGACTTCGGGCCCCCCGAGACGAGCTTGGGGACTGCCCTCTTTTGTCTGTATGATAAAAATTATGCCTACAAGTATGTCACTCGTTGTCATGCCGCTTGGCACTGGGCTCGACAAGTCGGCCTGGGGACTTGCTGCCTTGCACTATGAAATGCTTCCTGCAGTCGGACAAGTAGTGTGTAAACGCCTAAGTCGTCTCCTGTTAGAAGCCGCAGCTCGCAGAGCGACTGTACGGTGGCAGCAGTAAGGTAGAATGGGCATTCACATGAAAAAATGGCTAAGGACTCAAAGCATAAAACATAGCTCAAGACGGCTTCTAGCCTTTCTCACAAACCAACTCTCGGATAGTCGGATTGCCGTCTTCTATCCAACTTACTCAAACAATCTTGAAAATGGCTAAGTACTTGCTTTCCCAAAGTACCCTGGCACTTGATCCAGCGACAGTCCGCTGAGCGGCTGCCCGATTGGCAAGGCAGGCAACTAAGAGAAAGCGGCAAAGGAAAACAGCTAAAAGAACAATGAGCAAGAAAAGATAGATATATATATTTACATAACATAGGCCCTCGGCCGAATTGTCGAGTAGAGGTTCAAAATACACCCCGCGGGTGGAATTGTGCGAATTAACAAGTTCTTCAAAGACTACTAAAGCAGACAAAATAAAAGATACAGCGGTAGCTTAGGAGGTAGCAGACGGATTCGGAGGGTCGGAGGAGACGCCAGCGTCAGGCGTCGGGGCAGCCGGCCGGCTAGTCTCGGCTTGATCACCTCCGGCGGCAGTCAACTCGGTCGCACGCGGCTCGTTGCTGGAGGCGCGGTCGGTCCGAGGCTGGCCGTCTGCTCCATCTTCTGGGGCGTCCGCCTCGCCTCCATCCTCCGCCTCGTCCTCCTCCTCGACGCTGGAGCCAATCACCTCCGCCGAGTCTTCGCCGTAGTCTGTGTTCATCCCAAACCACTCCGGCAGTACCTCCTCGCCGTCTTTAGACCGCTCGGGGACGAAGATGCTGGTGTCGGTGTACTCGGCGATCGCCGCAGCACGTTTGACGAGGGCATCTTCCGCAGCCGCAAGCTCCGGCTGGGCCTCCGACCGAAGCGTGGCTAGCCGGTCCAGATCCAGCCCCGGGTACCACGCCTTGACGAACTCCAAGGCCCGGCGCGCTCCAGCCCGGGCTGAAGAGCCCTTCCAGGCCTCAAGACGACCAGCCGCGACCTCCAGCCAGTTGGCCGTCAGGCTGGGGGTGTGCGAAGTCTGCATATCCGGCCACAGGGCGGCAATCGCCTGGGCACCAACGCGTTGAACCCGGCGCAGCTTCTGGTGAGCGGGCTGAAGGCGAGCCTCGATGCTCAGGATGTGCTCGTCAAGAGTTCAGGGGGCATCGGCGGCGATCTCTGCGCCCTCCACCCTCCGACTTTCACGGTCGGCCTCGATGGCTTGGATGGCGGCCTGCGACTGCCCAGGGAAGAAGTCTGCAAAGACGCAAAGAAACAAACAAGCTAGTCTGAACCAGGAGTCGTCATGACTTAAATTGGCAGCTCGAGGAAAGAGAGTAAAGAGACTCACCATCAACGATGTCTTCAATCTCGTGGAAGCCGGAGGACAGCAGCGCCTCCTTGTCAGACCAGGAGGAGCGCTCGCTCGCGAACTCGGCCAAGAGGGCAGTTTCCGTCTCCTCCGCCTTCCTCTGCGACTTCACAAGCAGCTCCTTCTGCTCCGCCAACTGAGTGGCCAGCAGATCGCGCTCTGCGGCGAGCCTGCTGCACTCCTCCCCTTTGGCGCGCACGGCGGAGTTGGCTTTGCTCAACTGCTCTTGAAGAGCAGCGTTGGCTCCTGAAGGAAAGAAAGAAAGACAACAGTCGTTAATAAAGAAGGTCGCCAAGAAGATCCGGCCTGACTGCTCAGCAGTCGGCCCGAATCTCGGGGACTACAGCCCACGGGTGCGCCAGCGCGCCCCCGCAGAGAAGAAAAAGAGAGACTTACTCCGGCTCTCCGCCAAGTCGGCGGTCCGCTTGCCCAGCTCTTCAACGTTACGGTTGAAGGCAGTGACGCGGAGGTTGTGGTAATCCTGCGACAAGCATTTCAGACAAAGTCAGTACCTAGAAGTTCATCAATTGGAGTTCCGGGCTGCCTGCTCAGCAGCCGACCTGAAACTCGGGGACTACACCCAATGGGTGCACTGGCGCGCCCCCAAAAGGATGAACAAGAAAACAAAGACCAAAGGAAAAACAACATACCCTGACGGCTGCCCGCGACGCTAGGAACGCCTTGGTACAACTCTTGAGAGCGTCGCCCTCAGCACGGAGCTTCGCCTGGACGTCCAGGAGCGCCCGGTTCAGCAGCCCTGTGCCACCTCCTCGCACCCACCCAACGGGTGCGGCGCTCGTCGCTTCAGCGTCTGGGGCCGCCGAGCTGGCGGTGCCGGCTTCAAGGGGGCGGGGTGCCAAAGTCGCCTTCTCCAGACGACGGCGCATTGGCGAGCCGACTTGGAGGAGTAGCCTCGCCACGGCCTCGTCCTCAGTCGGCGGCACCGGAGGGTCCGCTAGCTGCTCGCCTTGCGTGCCTTCAGACGGCGGCGGAGGCGACGGCGGAACGTTTGCGTCCGGATTAGAGGGGTCACCGCCTTCCCTCTCCTCGATGGGGTTCTCCCCGCTGGCTTCTCCAGTCGGCCCCGCGAACTCTGGAGGCGGCGGTGTAGAGCTCAGCGGGGTCACGAGCACTGCCGACTGGCGGCGTGCGGCTTCCTCAGCCTGCTGCTTCGCCGCGGCGGCGGCTTCGACCTCCGCTAGTTTCTTCTTAACGGAGGCCTCCGCCCTGTCGGCCTCCGCCTTCTCCACGCGGAGGGCCTCTTCTTCGTTGCGCTTCTCCCGCGCATTCCGCTCCATCGCCTCCTGGAGGTCAGCAGCGGGGTCAATCCGTCGGGTGGTGGCAGACGTCTCCGCTGACCCCATGACGGAGGCGGCGGCGACCCGCTCAAGAGAGAGGGGAGCCCTGAAGCAAGAGGGGCATGCAGAGACTCAGACAAATCACGAAGAAAGAGTAAAACTCTAAAGACAGAATACTTACGCAGAGACCAACGGCGGCTTCTTCACTTCCTTACGGAACCGGATGGCCTTCGCGGCTGCCTCGTCCCGCCGGGTCACCGCAGCCGAGCCCTTGGGCTTCTTCGGCCGGCTGCCGAACAAAGTCGGCACAGCCCGGTGCTTCTTCCCACCGCCTGGAGCGCCCGACACGGCAGAAGAGCCCGCGCCGGGGCTGGCTGGCTCCTGGCCGGTGGCGAGGGGCGACTCCTCCCTCGGCGTCGTCTTCAGGCCAGTCGGCGAAGGTAGTCGAGGGCCTGAAGTCGCCTGTCGTCCCTCCTCCTCCCTTGGCGTCGTCTTCCAGAGCCGCCGCCCCCAGATCGGGGTCGACTACGTCGCTCTTCGCCCGGCCGGCGACGAACTGACGGGCCGGCCCCGAGGTGCCGGCTGGTGGGTGAAGAAGGGGATTCTAACCAAAGCCGACTGATCAGAACAAAACTCGGCAAGAAGAAGACGATCTAAAGAAAAGAAAAGAAAGGCGACTCACCACGGGCAGGGGGTTGGCGCGGGAGTATGGCTCCTTGCCAAATCGCCAGTCCTCCAGGAGCCTGCTGTCCGAAAGGTAGTTCACCATGTGGGCCACCTCTTCGTGAGGAATGTCCTTGGTGCACATCCGACTTGGGTCGCGGCGCCCGCTCATCTGGCAGATCATGTGAGGGCGGCCTTGGAGTGGGAGAACTCGGCGCGAGACGAAGGCGGCCAGCAGGTCCGGCCCATTCAGACCCTCTGACTATGTCAGCACTCGGAGTCGCGTGATGGCGCCGGCTCCCGCAGGCGTCAGCGACCTGGCCCGGTACGACCAGTTGGGCAGTCTGCCAGTCGGCGGGCCGGCTTCGAAAGCCGGCAGATTGACCCAGTCGCCCCTCGTGGCGACGTTCCTGACATAGAAGTAGGACCTCTGCCACATCTTCACCGACTTCAACAGCGAGACGGAGGGGAAGTGGTTGTCGGCTCCTGTCCTTCGCACGGCGATGAAGGCGCTGCACTGAGCCGGCACGCCCGCGGCCTGGGTGCCGAGCTTGGAGAAGAAGAACTCCCCCCAGAGCTCGAGGGTGGGGAGGACTCCGAGGAAGCCTTCGCACAGAGCCACGAAGGCGGACAACAGCACCACTGTGTTGGGGGTGAGGTGGTGTAGCTGGAGGCCGTAGAACTCCATGAACGACCGGAAAAAGCTGCTCGGCGGCAGCCCCAGCCCGCGCAGGCAGTGCAAGCTGAAGATGACCCGCTCGCCCTCCTGCGGGGCGGGGGAAATCTCCCCCTCCGGCGCAAGACGCACCTGCACGCGATCCTCGCCGGGAAGCTGACGGGTCCGGCGGAGGAACTGGATGTGGTCTTCATGGACCTCAGAACCGTCCCAGGTGCCGGAGCGCACTGGGAGGAGGTGCGGCAGCGGAGGAGGAACTCATCGCGAGCTGTCACCGCGGTGTTCGCCAGAGCTTGGGCATGCGGCAGAGCGAAGAAGAGAGGAGGAGAGCAAGGAGAGCAAGGAGAGCGAGGAAGAAGAGAACGAGGGGTAGTGGGAAGGAGGGACGCGCGTGCCCCCCTCTTCCCCCTACTTATAGCCCCGTGGGCTGCGAAGCCGAGGGGGCGGGCGTGGGGATTCACATCGCCCACAACCCCACGACCCCCACAATCCACGTAAAGTTACTGCGCGCAGTAACTCCACGGGAATCCCAACCGTCCACCAGGGCCACAGCGGATCCGCTCGGGCACCGAGGCGCGGTAGTGGCGGGCCCCGCCTATGGGCCTGTCCCGTCACGTGCGTAGGCTGGCAGGACGGCCTGGCCACGTGCCCTCGCGTGACAGGTCAAGAACGGGCGGCGGCCTGGAGGCTTAGTTAGCACGCCACTTGAACTCCCGCCGCGACGTTCGAAATGCTGGGCAAGTCGGAGTTGAGTGAAGTCCGAGTTGGGAAAATCCGACTCCTTCTAGACGGCCCGACGGAAGTCAATCAAGACCATGTGTCGAGCACCTGGAGAGGGAAACTGCTGAGGCTTCTCGACCGATCGTCCGCGGTGCCTCACTAGCTTCGGGGACTTCTATCGGAGTAATGGGCCATGGGTAGGCCAACCCGATTCCCATAGCCTTTCAAGACATCGGGGCAGGCTGCGCCCCTCAAGACTCCGGGACGAAGAGCCGCCTCCTGAGGAGTCGACGACAGGGCGGCTGACTGCTCGCCCACGGCCGAGTCCCAGGGACGACTTCGAGAGAAGCCGGCTTCGGGGAGTCGGCCGGCGACTCCAACGAATCATGACCTCATCGAAGGGGATGGGGCAGGGGCGTGGCTACAGTGAAGCCTACCCCCGCCCCTCACCAAGGGCAGGCATGGCCACAGCACGCCGTACTCAGGAAGATCTCCATGCGGCATGGCACTGTTGCCCGGCCGGCCCTGACATCAGCACCATAGTACAGAGTCATGTGCCCACGACGGCTTGTCTGTATGGCCTGGAAGCATCGGGGCCCACCAGCCAGCGAGACCTTGGGAGACAGCGGGAGAACCGTCAGTCGGACCCGTCGGGAGTCGGCCTGGGGGAGTCGGCCGAGCCCGCCCCCGGGGCCTACGCGCCATTGATCAAGATGAGATGGGGAGTGGCCACAGTGATTGCCCGCCAGGCGGCGGGGCTGTTGCCACGACCCCATGACCAAGCATGCGTCATCAGGAGCACGGCTACAGTAATCAGCAGCCGGCAAGACCCGCCCACAGCGGACATGGCCTGTCAGCTCCGTACCAGACCAGTCGGCGGGGCCCACCAGTTGGCGGGCCCCAGCAGTCGGCGGAGAAGTCAGAGGTCGGAGGCACTGACGGCTGGGCCCGCGCCCAGTCTAATTACCATTGTACCCCTGGGGGGTAGGCCTATATAAACCCCCCAGGGGACCCATGCAAAGGGTTGGAACCTAGTAGCTTAGATCATAACAGATAGAAAGATAGAGCTAGCCTTGCCCTCTCCCCCCTCTAAGAAACAGCTCAAGGAGCAACCGTGTAAACACTTGGCCATAGTGATCATGCGGAGACCCCGCAGAGCAGCAGTAGGGGTGTTATCTCCTCGGAGAGCCCTGAAGCTGGGTAAGATTCGCTGGCGTGCATGTCTTCGCCTCATCCCGTTTCCAGGCACCGGCGACGTTCTACTCGCCCCCACCATGATAAGCCATCCGTTGGCATATGTCGCACCAAACCCCCGACACTATAGTTTTTGATTGTTCCATGCTATATTATATTCTGTTTTGGACATTATTGGGCTTTATTATACACTTTTATATCATTTTTGAGACTAACCTATTAACCGGAGCCCAGCCCAGAATTGCTGTTTTTTGCCTATTTTAGGGTTTCGCAGAAAAAGAATATCAAACGTAGTCCAAACGGAATGAAACCTTCGGGAACGTGATTTTCGAAACGAACATGATCCAGAGGACTTGGACCCTACGTCAAGACATCATCCAGGAGGCCACGAGGTAGGGGGGCATGCCTACCCCCCTGGGCGTGCCCTCCACCCTCGTGGGCCCCCTGTTGCTCCACCGATGTACTCCTTCCTCCTATATATTCCTACGTACCCCCAAACTACCAGATACGGAGCCAAAACCCTAATTCCACCGTCGTAACTTTCTATATCCACGAGATCCCATCTTGGGGCATGTTCCGGAGCTCCACCGGAGGGGGCATCTATCACGAAGGGCTTCTATACATCAACACCATAGCCCTTCCGATGAAGTGTGAGTAGTTTACCTCAGACCTACGGGTCCATAGTTATTAGCTAGATGGCTTCTTCTCTCTTTTTGGATCTCAATACAAAGTTCTCCCCTCTCTTGTGGAGATCTATTCGATGTAATCTTCTTTTGCGGTGTGTTTGTTGAGACCGATGAATTATGGGTTCATGATCAAGTTTATCTATGAACAATATTTGAATCTTCTCTGAATTCTTTTATGTATGATTGGTTATCTTTGCAAGTCTCTTCGAATTATCAGTTTGGTTTGGCCTACTAGATTGATCTTTCTTGCAATGGGAGAAGTGCTTAGCTTTGGGTTCAATCTTGCGGTGTCCTTTACCAGTGACAGTAGGGGCAGCAAGGCACGTCTTGTATTGTTGCCATCGAGGACAAAAAGATGGGGTTTTCATCATATTGCATGAGTTTATCCCTCTACATCATGCCATCTTGCTTAAAGCGTTACTCTGTTCTCTTCAACTTAATACTCTAGATGCAAGGTGGATAGCGGTCGACGTGTGGAGTAATAGTAGTAGATGCAGGCAGGAGTCGGTCTACTTGTCTCGAACATGATGCCTATATACATGATCATACCTAGATATTCTCATAACTATGCTCAATTCTGTCAATTGCTTAACAGTAATTTGTTTACCCACCGTGAATACTTATGCTCTCGAGAGAACCATTAGTGAAACCTATGCCCCCCGGGGTCTATCTTCCATCATATTAATCTTCCAATACTTAGATATTTTATTACCTTTTATTTTACTTTGCATCTTTATCATAAAAATACCAAAAATATTATCTTATCATATCTATCAGATCTCACTCTCATAAGTGGCCGTGTAGGGATTGACAACCCCTTATCGTGTTGGTTGCGAGGATTTATTTGTTTGTGTAGGTCCGAGGGACTCGTGCGTGACCTCCTACTGGATTGATACCTTGGTTCTCAAAAACTAAGGGAAAATACTTACGCTACTTTGCTGCACCACCCTTTCCTCTTCAAGGGAAAAGCAACGCAAGTGCTCAAGAGGTAGCAAGAAGGATTTCTGGCGCCGTTGTCGGGGAGGTCTACGCAAAAGTCAACATAGCAAGTACCCATCACAAAACCCTTATCTCCTGCATTACATTATTTGCCATTTGCCTCTCGTTTTCCTCTCCCCCACTTCACCCTTGCCGTTTTATTCGCCCTCTCTCTCTCTATCCTCCCTCTCTTTCTCTATTTGCCTCTTTTTGCCCGTTTCTTGTTTGCTTGTGTGTCGGATTGCTTGCTTGTCACGATGGCTCAAGATAATACCAAATTGTGTGACTTTACCAATACCAACAACAATGATTTTATTAGCACTCTGATTGCTCCTCTTATCGATGCTGAATCTTGTGAAATTAATGCTGCTTTGCTGAATCTTGTCATGAAAGATCCTTTTTCCGGCCTTCCTAGTGAAGATGTCGCTCCCCATCTAAATAGCTTCGTTGATTTGTGTGATATGCAAAAGAAGAAATATGTGGACAATGATATTGTTAAATTGAAGCTATTTCCTTTTTCGCTTAGAGATCATGCTAAAGCTTGGTTTTTGTCTTTGCCTAAAATAGTATTGATTCGTGGAATAAGTGCAAAGATGCTTTTATCTTTAAGTACTTTCCTCCCGCTATGATCATCTCTCTTAGGAACGATATTATGAATTTTAAGCAACTTGATCATGAACATGTTGCACAAGCTTGGGAGAAGACGAAATTGATGATACGTAATTGCCCTATGCATGGTTTGAATTTGTGGATGATTATACAAAAATTGTATGCCGAATTGAATTTTGCTTCTAGAAATCATTTAGTCGGCTGCGGGAGGCACTTTTATGGAAATCACATTAGGAGAAGCTACTAAACTCCTAGATAATATTATGGTTAATTATTCTCAATGGCACACCGAAAGATCTACTAATAAGAAAGTGCATGCGATAGAAGAAATTAATGTTTTGAGTGGAAAGATGGACGAACTTATGAAATTATTTGCTAATAAAAGTGTTTCTTCTGATCCTAATGATATGCCTTTGTCTACTTTGATTGAGAATAATAATGAATCTATGGATGTGAATTTTGTTGGTAGGAATAATTTTGGTAACAACGCGTATAGAGGAAACTTTAATCCTAGGCCGTATCCTAGTAATTCCTCTAATAATTATGGTAATTCCTACAACAATTCTTATGGAAACTATAATAATATGCCCTCTTATTTTGAATCTAATATTAAAGAATTTATTACTTTGCAAAAGAATTTCAATGCTTTTATTGAAGAAAAATTGCTTAAGATTGATGAGTTGGCTAGGAACGTTGATAGAATTTCTCTTGATGTTGATTCTTTGAAACTTAGATCTATTCCACCTAAGCATGATATTAATGAGTCTCTCAAAGCCATGAGAATTTCCATTGATGAGTGCAAAGAAAGAACCGCTATGGTGCGTGCTAAGAAAGATTGCTTTATAAAAGCGTGTTCATCTAGTTTCCATGATAATAAAGATGAAGATCTAAAAGTTATTGATGTGTACCCTATTAAATCTTTGTTTTGCAATATGAATCTTGATAATGATGGGACTGAATATGATCCACCTTTACCTAGACGGTATTCCAAGAATTCAGAATCTTTGGATCTTGATGCTAAAATTGTTTAAAGTGGGATTGAAGAAGTCAAAACTTTAAATATTAATGAACCCACTATTTTGGATTTCAAGGAATTTAATAATGATAATTTCTCTTTGATAGATTGTATTTCCTTGTTGCAATCCGTGCTAAATTCTCCTCATGCTTATAGTCAAAATAAAGCTTTTCCTAAACATATCGTTGATGCTTTGATGCAATCTTATGAAGAAAAACTTGAGTTGGAAGTTTCTATCCCTAAAAAACTTTATGATGAGTGGGAACCTACTATTAAAATTAAAATTAAAGATCATGAATTCTATGCTTTGTGTGATTTGGGTGCTAGTGTTTCCACGATTCCAAAGACTTTGTGTGATTTGTTAGGTTTCCGTGATTTTGATGATTGCTCTTTAAACCTATGGTAAGAATTAATGATTTTCTTATTATTTCAAATAGAAATTATGTGCCCGTAGATTTCATTGTTCTTGAAATAGATTGCAATCCTCCATGTCCTATTATTCTTGGTAGACCTTTCCTTAGAACGATTGGTGTAATTATTGATATGAAGGAAGGAAATATTAGATTCCAATTTCCATTAAGGAAAGGCATGGAACACTTTCCTAGAAAGAAAATTAAATTATCTTATGAATCCATTATGAGAGCCACTTATGGATTGCCTACCAAAGATGGCAACACCTAGATCTATCCTTGCTTTTTATGCCTAGCTAGGGGCGTTAAACGATAGCGCTTGTTGGGAGGCAACCCAATTTTATTTTTATTGCTTGATTTTTGCTCCTGTTTAGTAATAAATAATTTATCTAGCCTCTGTTTTGGTTGTGTTTTCTGTGTTTAATTAGTGTTTGTGCCAAGTAGAACCGTTGGGAAGACTTGGGGAAAGTCTTGTTAATCTTGCTGTAAAAAACAGAAACTTTAGCACTCACAAGAACTGCTGCCATTTTTATTTGGAAAGTGATATTTAGTTAATTATTTTTTCACATGATTAATAGATAAATTCCTCACGTCCAGAAATTTATTTTAGAATTTTTGGTGTTCCATATCTTGCGTTAGCTACAGATTACTACAGAGTGTTCTGTTTTTGACAGATTCTGTTTTTCATGTGTTGTTTGCTTATTTTGATGAATCTATGGCTAATAAATAGTTTATAAACCATAGAGAAGTTGGAATACAGTAGGTCTAACACCAATATAAATAAATAATGAGTTCATTATAGTACCTTGAAGTGTTGTTTTCTTGAGCTAACGGAGCTCGCGAGATTTCCTACTTTAAGTTTTGTGTTGTGAAGTTTTCATGTTTTGGGTAAAGATTTGATGGATTATGGAATAAGGAGTGGCAAGAGCCTAAGCTTGTGGATTCCCATGGAACCCCCAAGATAATCTAAGGACACCCAAAAGCCAAAGCTTGGGGATGCCCCGGAAGGCATCCCCTCTTTCGTCTACTTCTATCAGTAACTTTACTTGGAGCTATATTTTTATTTACCACATGATATGTGTTTTGCTTGGAGCATCTTGTATTATTTGAGTCTTTATTTTTTTTCCACAATCATCCTTGCTGCACACACCTTTTTGAGAGAGACACACATGATTCGGAAATTATTAGAATACTCTATGTGCTTCACTTATATCTTTTGAGTTATAAGTTTTTGCTCTAGTGCTTCACTTATATCTTTTAGAGCACGGTGGTAGATTTGTTTTATAGAAACCATTGTTCTGTCATGCTTCAGTTAGATTATTTTGAGAGTCGTACAAAACAGCATGGTAATTTGCTTTAATTATTTGAGGCATTCAAGATTAATAAATAAAATTTTCTTATGAGTGTGTTGAATAGTATGAGAAGTTTGAAACTTGATAATTGTTTTGAGATATGGAGATGGTGATATTAGAGTCGTGCTAGTTGAGTTGTTGTGAATTTGAGAAATGCTTGTGTTCAAGTTTGTGATTCCCGTAGCATGCACGTACGGTGAACCGTTATGTTAAGAAGTCGGAGCATGATGTATTTATTGATTGTCCTCCTTATGAGTGGCGGTCGGGGACGAGAGATGGTCTTTTCCTACCAATCTACCCCCCTAGGTGCATGCACGTAGTACTTTGCTTCAATAACTAATAGATTTTTGCAGTAAGTATGTGAGTTCTTTATGACTAATGTTGAGTCCGTGGATTATACGCACTCTCACCCTTCCATCATTGCTAGCCTCTCTAATACCGCGCACCTTTCTCCGGTATCATACACCCACCATATACCTTCCTCAAAACAGCCACCATACCTACCTATCATGGCACTTCCATAGCCATTCCGAGATATATTGCCATGCAACTTTCCACCGTTTCGTTTATCATGACACGCTCCATCATTGTCATATTGCGTTGCATGATCATGTAGTTGACATTTTAGTTGTGGCAAAGCCACCATTCATACTTCTTTCGTATAAGTCACTCATGCATCATTGCTATCCCGGTACACCGCCAGAGGCATTCATATAGAGTCATATTTTTTTCCAGTATCGAGTTGTAATCATTGAGTTGTAAATAAATAGAAGTGTGATAATCATCATTCATAGAGTATTGTACCAAAGAATAAAAAAAGAGGAAAGGACAAAGAAAAAAAAAGAAGGCCCAAAAAATATAAAAAGGGGTAATACAACTATCCTTTTTCCACACTTGTGCTTCAAAGTAGCACCATGATCTTCATGATAGAGAGTCTCCTATGTTATCACTTTCATATACTAGTGGAAATTTTTCATTACAGAACTTGGCTTGTATATTCCAACAATGGGCTTCCACAAAATGCCCTAGGTCTTCATGAGCACGCAAGTTGGATGCACACCCACTTAGTTTCTTTTTGTTGAGCTTTCATATACTTATAGCTCTAGTGCATCTGTTGCATGGCAATCCCTACTCACTCACATTGATATCTATTGATGGGCATCTCCATAGCCCGTTGATACGCCTAGTTGATGTGAGACTATCTCCCCCGTTTTTTGTCTTCTCCACAACCACCATTCTATTCACCTATAGTGCTATGTCCATGGCTCACACTCATGTATTGCGTGAAGATTGAAAAAGTTTGAGAACATTAAAAGTGTGAAACAATTGCTTGGCTTGTCATCGGGGTGGTGCATGATTTGAATACTTCGTGTGGTGAAGATGGAGCATAGCCAGACTATATGATTTTGTAGGGATAACTTTCTTTGGTCATGTTATTTTGAAGAGACATAATTCCTTAGTTAGTATGCTTGAAGTATTATTATTTCTATGTCAATATTAAACGTTTGTATTGAATCTTTCGTATCTGAATATTCATACCACAATTAAGAGAATTACATTGAAAATATGCCACGTAGCATTCCACATCAAAAATTCTGTTTTTATCATTTACCTACTCGAGGACGAGCAGGAATTAAGCTTGGGGATGCTTGATATGTCTCCAACATATCTATAATTTCTGATTGTTCCATGATATATTATATTCTGTTTTGGACATTATTGGGCTTTATTATTCACTTTTATATCATTTTTGGGACTAACCTATTAACCGGAGGCCCAGCCCAGAATTGTTGTTTTTTGCCTATTTTAGGGTTTCGCAGAAAAAGAATATCAAACGGAGTCCAAACGGAATGAAACCTTCGGGAACGTGATTTTCGGAACGAACATGATCCAGAGGACTTGGACTCTACGTCAAGACATCAACCAGGAGGCCACGAGGTAGGGGGCGTGCCTACCTCCCTGGGCATGCCCTCCACCCTCCTCGGCCCCCTGTTGCTCCACCGACGTACTCCTTCCTCCTATATATAGCTACGTACCCCCAAACTACTAGATACGGAGCCAAAACCCTAATTCCACCGCCGTAACTTTATGTATCCACGAGATCCCATCTTGGGGCCTGTTCCGAAGCTCCGCCGGAGGGGGCATCGATCACGGAGGGCTTCTACATCAACACCATAGCCCTTCCGATGAAGTGTGAGTAGTTTACCTCAGACCTACGGGTCCATAGTTATTAGCTAGATGGCTTCTTCTCTCTTTTTGGATCTCAATACAAAGTTCTCCCCCTCTCTTGTGGAGATCTATTCGATGTAATCTTCTTTTGCGGTGTGTTTGTTGAGACCAATGAGTTGTGGGTTTATGATCAAGTTCATCTATGAATAACATTTGAATATTCTCTGAATTATTTTATGTATTATAGGTTATCTTTGCAAATCTCGTCGAATTATCAGTTTGGTTTGGCCTACTGGATTGATCTTTCTTGCAATGGGAGAATTGCTTAGCTTTGGGTTCAATCTTGCAGTGTCCTTTCCCAGTGACAGTAGGGGCAGCAAAGCACGTATTGTTTTCTTGCCATCAAGGATAACAAGATGGGGTTTTCATCATATTGCATGAGTTTATCCCTCTACATCATGTCATCTTGCTTAAAGCGTTACTCTGTTCTCTTGAACTTAATACTCTAGATGCATGCTAGATAGCGGTCGATGTGCGGAGTAATAGTAGTAGATGCAGGCAGGAGTCAGTCTACTTGTCTCGGACGCGATGCCTATATACATGATCATACCTAGATATTCTCATAACTATGCTCAATTCTATCAATTGCTCAACAGTAATTTGTTTACCCACTGTGAATACTTATGCTCTTGAGAGAAGCCACTAGTGAGACCTATGGCCCCCGGGGCTATCTTCCATCATATTAATCTTCTAATACTTAGTTATTTTTATTGCCTTTTATTTTGCTTTGCATCTTTATCATAAAAATACCAAAAATATTATCTTATCATATCTATCAGATCTCACTCTCGTAAGTGGCCGTGTAGCGATTGACAACCCCTTATCGCGTTGGTTGCGAGGATTTATTTGTTTGTGTAGGTGCGAGGGACTCGTGCGTGGCCTCCTACTGGATTGATACCTTGGTTCTCAAAAACTGAGGGAAATACTTACGCTACTTTGCTGCACCACCCTTTCCTCTTCAAGGGAAAACCAACGCAAGTGCTCAAGAGGTAGCAGGTCACCTCCGTGTCCGGCATCTCCTTCGTGCACATCTGGCACGGGTCTCGATGCCTGCTCATCCGGCTGATCATGTGAGGCCGGAGTTGTAGAGGGAGCACCCGGCGCACCACAAAGGCGGTCAGACGGTCTGACACCTTGAGGCCCTCCGACTCCGTCATCACCTTGAGTAGGGCAATGGCGGCAGTGGAGGCGGACGAAAGTGTCTTCGGCTTGATAGTCCAGTTGGTGCGGGGCTTCGCCGGCGGGCCAGTTGTATAGGCCGGCAGATTGACGAAGTCTTGCATCGGGTGGACATTCTTCACGTAGAAGTAATATTTTTGCCATAGCTTGACCGACTATGACAAGTTGATGGCCAGGAAGCAGTTCCGGGCACTCGGACGTCACATCGTGATGAAAGCTCCGCACTGAGCCACCTCCTTAGCGGCGGTGTCGAGCTTAGTGTAAAAGACCCCCCTGGATCTCGAGGGTGGGGAGCACGCCGAGGTAACCCTCGGAAAGCGTGATGAAGGCGAACAGCAACACCATCGTGTTCGGTGTGAGGTCGTGCGGCTGGAGCTTGTAGAACTGAAGAAAAGAGCGGAAGAAGCCGCTTGCCGGCAGGCCGAGGCCGCGAAGGAAGTGCGACCGAAAGACGACGCGTTCGGCGTCTTCCGGTGCCGGCGAGATCTCTGTCTCGGGCGGAGGGCTTACCTGAACGTAGCCCTCGCCGAGCAGCCACCGCGTCTGGCGGAGGAAAGCTAGATGGTCTTCCTGGACGTTGCTGCCGTCCCAGGCGCCGGCCCGTTCACTCACCATGGGAGCTTGGGCCCGGCGGTGACGCCGCATGGTGACGAAAGCGTGAACCCGCGGTGGAGCGGCGACGCGCGGGGAGGAAAGGATTGGCGACGGCGGGCTGCAGCAGCACTTCGGTGAGAGGCGGGGGTGTTGCGGCAGCAATGGAGAAGAAGAGGAAGAAGGGCGAGGAGGGCGCGTGTGCGTCTGACACCCCCTTCTCCCCCTACTTATAGCCTTAGGTAGTGGAGTCGAGGAGGCGCGAACGTGGGGGGTGTGGGATTAACTGCGCCCACTCCCCCCATGATCCCACGAAAACCGCGCCAATTAAGGCGCGGGATAACTGCCACGGAAGCCCAAACGATCGCCTCGGCCACAGCGGATCCACGCACGTGCCAAGGCCCTATAGTGGTGGGCCCAGGTCTGCGGTGATGTCCCGTTGCGCGCGTGGGCTGGCAGGCTGGCCCAGCCTGCTGACGCCACGTGGCGGGCAAGCAACGGGTGGCAGGCCGGCCGTCCGACTGACAGGTCATCCCACTCATCGAGGGCGTTTCAAATTCGACATGCGGCATGCTTAAAAATGCCCGACTCCTTACTGCCGGCACTCCAGAAGGCGGATGAAGCAAAGTCACCAGACCACTCAGAGTGGGAAGCTGCTGAGGCTTCTTGCCTGCTCAGCCGCGGCGCCCCACAAGTTTCGGGGACTACTGTCGGAGTAAATGACCACGGGTAGCCTCATCCGCTCCCCTGGTATTTCAAGACATCAGGGCCGGCTGCGTCCCTCAAACCACAAAGATGAATAGCCACCTTCCTTGGGTTAGCTGGTCCAAGCGGCCGGCTGATAGACGGCGGCGGGGCCCAGAGGACAGACATGAGGTGGGCTGACTCCTACCAGGCGGCCTCCAAGGAGGCCGGCTCCTGACACTCGGACCCCCTCTCCCTCAAAATTTGCACCTCATTATGATGAGGAGATGGGGTGTGGCTACAGTACAGCCTGCCACCCCCAAATCCAGGGCTAAGCGTGGCCACAGTGCAACTTGCCAAGCGGACGTCCCCGCCCGGCGCGGCACTGTTGCCATGCGACCCATGACATCACCCATGACAGGAGGAGCCATGCTCCCACTACGGGCTGTCGGCACGGCCTGCAGGCGGCAGGCCCTACCTATTTGTGAGAAGCTAGAAGACGGCAGGCCCTGACCAGTCGGCGAGGGGGAGGCCGGCTCCCATCAGCCGGCCTTCCCCTTCCCTCAAAGTCCGTGCGCCATTAATCAAAAGAGATGGGGAATGGCTACAGTAAATGCCCGCCAGGCGGAGGCACTGTAGCCATGCTCCCCCGACAAAGCACACACCATCAATGGCGTTGCCACTGTGCTAAGCAGCCGGCAAGACCCACCAGCGGCGGGCGCGGCCTATCGGCCAAGTACAAGACAGCTAGTGGGACCCACTAGGTGGCGGGCCCCAGCAGCCAGCGGATAACCCGGCCACCAGAGACACCGATGGCTAGGTCCTATGCCCACCCGGATTACCATTGTACCCCTGGGGGTTAGGCCTATATAAACCCCCCAGGCCGCCCATGCAAAGGGTTCAGCCTCTTAGATAGCACACGCACATAGAGAGAGTTGTAGAGCTAGCCCTTCCCTTCTTCCTCCTCTATCCAAACAGCTCGAGGAGCAAGCTTGTAGCTACTGGTTGAGATAGTGATCTTGCGGAGACCCCGCAGAGCAAGACTAGGGGTGTTAGCAAGCTTGTAGCTACTTGTTGAGATAGTGATCAT
Organism: Triticum urartu; assembly: GCF_056163025.1. Lineage (NCBI taxonomy): Eukaryota > Viridiplantae > Streptophyta > Magnoliopsida > Poales > Poaceae > Triticum > Triticum urartu. Next base: position 104,172,819 of record NC_141876.1, read on the forward strand.
GCAGAGACCCCGCAGAGCAAGATTAGGGGTGTTATCTCCTAGGAGAGCCCCGAACTTGGGTAAGAAGCGTCGGCGTACCTATCTACGCCTTATCCCGTTTCCAGGCGACGTATTACTCTCCCCCTCCATGATAAGCCATCCTTTGGCATATGTCGCACGACACCCCCGACAAACATCACATGATGCTTATTCATTGATCGTAGCTAGCAAATTATCTTGCATGGAGGTTAGGTGGAATGCGACATATAGTTTTAACCTGAAAGTAGAAAACACATGTTTTTCCCATGCATTCGTGCTGATTAGCGTAAACAAATTCTCTTGATCCTTCATTTTTTTGAAAAGGGGGTCAGGCCCCGGCCTCTGCATCAGAATGATGCATACGACCATATTATTGATAAGCAAAAGGTTCAACAAAAGTCTTCAGGTATCAAAAGTAAAGAAGCTCACATAGAGCAAAAGCAACATGACAGGATAGCCACAACCGGCAGGCAAAAATATAAGATCGGAAACTAAACACCTATCCTATTACATGACCTCCATCCAAACCGGTTGAAGATATCCCGAGCTACCGTCTCCCATCGGATAGATCTAGTAACAAAACGTTCCCTCGCCTCTGTCGGAGTGAATAGAGACCACATACGGATGAGTGTAGTGTCCCAAAAAATAACCTGCAAGAAATGAATATTTGTTGTTCTGTTAAAAACTAAATCATTTTTGCAGTTCCAGACTGCGCATAATAAAGCACATACTCCTACACAGATATGTCTCGCTGTTTCAGAATCTAACCCATCTAACCACGTCCCAAATAATGTGTTGATGGTATTCGGAGGAGTAATATTAAAAGCAAAGTGGACTGTTCGCCACAATTTTTTTGCCAAGGGGCAGTCAAGAAAGAGGTGTTTGATGGATTCATCCCTATCAGAAAAACTACATCTTGTAGATCCTATCCAATTGCGTTTTGCCAAATTGTCCTTAGTTAGAATGACTTGTTTATGGAAAAACCACATAAACACTTTGATTTTTAAAGTCAATTTGACTTTCCAAACATGTTTCGAACGAGGAATAGAGCTAGAGTTGGTGACATCCAAATACATGGATTTAACCGAAAACTCTACATTCTTTGTTAGCTTCCAGCGCAACTGATCGGGATGTCGAGAAAGGTGGACATCCATCAATCTTTTCACAAGATGGATCAAAGCTTCCCAATGATTTCCCACAAGCGTCCTCCTGAATTGAATATTCATAGGATTGGACTGTAATACTGTTGCAACATAAGCTTCTCTTCGCTGCACAATATTATAGAGAGAAGGATATTGGAGTGCAAGGGGCGTCTCCCCTAGCCATGCTTCCTCCTAGAACCTCATGGTAGTACCATTTCCAACTACAATTTTTCTCATGTTGAAAAAGATTGATTTCACTCTCATCAGTCCTTTCCAAAAAGGCGAGTCAGTCGGCCTCACAGTCGCTTGGGATAGTGTTTTGGAATGAAGGTACTTGTTCCGCAGAATCTGGGCCCATGTGGCGTCCGACTCCACAGATAGCTTATACAGACACTTGCTGAGTCCACATATATTCTTCACCTCTAAGTTTTCAATGCCGAGACCCCCTTGGTCTTTCAGTCTACAAATGATATCCCATTTAGTGAGTCTATATTTTCGTTTTCAGTCATCACTCTGCCAGAAGAAGCCGATTGATAAAAATCTAGCCTTTTCCGGACTTCAACTGGTACCTCAAAAAAGGATAGGAGAAACATAGGCATACTCATGAGTACCGAATTAATGAGAATTAGTCGACCTCTGTATGACATAAGCTTGCCCTTCCAGCAGCTTAGTTTTTTTTTCAAATCGATCCTCAATGCACTTCTATTCTTTGTCAGAAAGCTTGTGATGGTGGATTGGTACACCCAAGTACGTGAAGGGTAAAGACCCCAATTCGCACCCGAACAAATGTTTGTAAGGTTCTTGTTCATCTTTAGCTCTTCCAAAGCAGAACAATTCACTCTTATGGAAGTTAATCTTTAACCCCGATAATTGTTCGAACAGACATAACACAAGCTTCATGTTCCTTGATTTTGCCAAATCATGCTCCATGAAGATGATAGTATCATCAGCGTACTGTAGGATCGATGTTGGGGAATGTAGCATGCAATTTCAAAAATTTCCTACGTTCACGCAAGATCTATCTAGGAGATGCATAGCAACGAGAAGGGGAGAGTGTGTGACGCCCCGAGACTGACGCTCTAGAAGACTTCCATATTTTCGTGACCTTCGTATGTTTCATTTGTGCTTGCTCTATTTGTTTTTTTTTGCATTGCATCATGTCATCCTGCCATCATGTCATTTAATTTTGTAACCTCAACTAAATTAATTGCATGGATCTTCGGTCCATTTAAACCGAGGAATTCACATGGTGATTCTCTTTATAACATGGCCTCCCAATATTAGGGAGCTATATTAAATATTCCTTTAATTTGGAATTCACCATAACACACTTGCAAATTATCCCAATGCCTTTGTTATCTTAATTCTTGGTCTCCAACCTCGCCATATATTCTTTCATCATATTCCGTAGCTCCACCAAAAATCCGAACATTTTTGGACCTTCCCAACCCTCACTTCCTATTCAAATCATTTGAATTTAAATGAAATGAGTTTGAATTTAAACTTTCGGTCTTGGCCACTTCTATTTTTCCTAGTTCAAACTCATTTTTATGAGTCTGGGAAAATTAACCGCATGCCAAAACTCTTTCTCTAACCTTTTCTTTTGTTCATTTTTATTTCTCTTTATTTTCTGTTATGAAAAGAGGAAGAGAGAGAGAGAAGAAAGCCTGTCAGCCACCTAGGCCTCCTAACCTCCCGCAGCCGGCCCATTTGCCCTCCTAGGCCCACCTCTGCCAAAGCCCAGCCGGCACCCCCACTCCTATTCTAACCCTAGGAAGCCCCGATCCCAGCACTCTCCCTTCATTCTCCTCCTGGCGCAGCCACTCGCAGGGAGAGAGGAGCAGAGCCAGCGCCGCGCCTCCCTATGATTCTCCTGATGCAGAGCTCTGCCACCCCGGTGACCCCCCTCTGACTTCCTTGTTGTCTTTCCCGTGCCCGACCTCCTCCTCGACGCCGGCGACGCCCCTTCGCGCGACGCCTCCTGCTTGCCTCCCATGGTGCCCCGCATCTACCACGCCCCGCCCTTCTCCGCTCGCTGGCTTCAGAGCGTTGCACCGGGGAGCCCCTTCCAGACTCCTTCTCCTTGATACGTCCATTTTGCAGCATGCTTTTATATCGATATTTATTGTATTATGGGCTGTTATTACACATTATGTCACAATACTTATGCCTATTCTCTCTTATTTCACAAGGTTTACATGAAGAGGGAGAATGCCGGCAGCTGGGATTCTGGGCTGGAAAAGGAGCAAATATTAGAGACCTATTCTGCACAGCTCCAAAAGTCCTGAAACTTCATGGAAGACGTTTTCAGAATATATAAAAAATACTCAGCGGAAGAAATTCACCAGGGGGGCCACAACCTACCCACGAGGGTGGGGGGCACGCCCTACCCCCTGGGTGCGCCCCCTACCTCGTGGGCCCCCTGGTGGCCCTCCGGTGGCCATATTCTGCTATATGAAGTCTTTCGATGGGAAAAAAATAATAAGCCATCTTCTCGGACGAAACTCCGCCGCCACGAGGCAGAACCTTGGCGGAACCAATCTAGGCCTCTGGCGGAGCTGTTCTGCCGGGGAAACTTCCCCTCCCGGAGGGGGAAATCATCGCCATCATCATCACCAACACTCCTCTCATCGGGAGAGGGCAATCTCCATCAACATCTTCATCAGCACCATCTCCTCTCAAAACCCTAGTTCATCTCTTGTATCCAATTTTTGTCTCCAAGTCCGGGATTGGTGCTAGTAGGTTGCTAGTAGTGTTAATTACTCCTTGTAGTTGATGCTAGTTGGTTTAATTGGTGGAAGATCATATGTTCAGATCCTATATGCATATTAATACCCCTCTGATTATGAACATGTTTATGCTTTGTGAGTAGTTACTTTTGTTCCTGCGGACATGGGAGAAGTCTTGCTATTAGTAGTCATGTGAATTTGGTATTCGTTCGATATTTTGATGAGATGTATGTTGTCTCTCCTCTAGTGGTGTTATGTGAACGTCGACTACATGCCACTTCACCATTATTTGGTCCTAGAGGAAGGCATTGGGAAGTAATAAGTAGATGATGGGTTGCTAGAGTGACAGAAGCTTAAACCCTAGTTTATGCATTGCTTCGTAAGGGGCTGATTTGGATCCATATGTTTCATTCTATGGTTAGGTTTACCTTAATACTTTTGTTGTAGTTGCGGATTCTTGCAATAGAGGTTAATCATAAGTGGGATGCTTGTCGAAGTAAGGGCAGTACCCAAGCACCGGTCCACCCACATACCAAATTATCAAAGTACCGAACGCGAATCATATGAGCGTGATGAGAATTAGCTTGACGATATTCCCATGTGTCCTCGGGAGCGCTTTTCTCTATATAAGAGTTTGTCTAGGCTTGACCTTTGCTACAAAAAGGATTGGGCCACCTTGCTGCACCTATTTTACTTTTGTTACTTGTTGCTCGTTACAAATTATCCTATCACAAAACTATCTGTTACCACTTGTTTCAGTACCTGTAGAGAATACCTTGCTGGAAACCGCTTATCATTTCCTTCTGCTCCTCGTTGGGTTCGACACTCTTACTTATCGAAAGGACTATGATAGATCCCCTATACTTGTGGGTCATCACTCCTCCACATCCGTCCCGCCCAAGATGCTCCGCCATCACTGCACCCTCTCGCCGCGCTGCGTCCCTGGTCCTGCTTCTCCTTGTCGCACCAAGCCGCCCTCGCTCACTGGCCGCGCTCGCCGTCGATATGGCCATCCCCGAGCGCATCTTGCTGGCGCCACTGCTATAGCTTGGCATAGCGTTGCCGCCGCTCGTGCTTTGCCCTGTTGGGTTATGCCGTTGTTCTTATGGTTCTCGGTGACCTCCATGTCCCGCTGGACCACTCCTTGCCCCGTTGCCGCTCGGAACCATTGCCCGAGTGCATGTCACCTCAACCACCGCATCGCTACCCTCGTGCGCCTCCGCCTCTATTGCCTCCGATGGTGGCTGTTTCGTTTTGGGCTTCATGGAAAAGTCCTCTCCGACAAGTGTACGAGTACACAGTGTCACGTCCTATACCACTACCGGCGTCTCCGGAATCGCCAAGGCCTGCAAGTCCACCAAGACCTCGACCACAGTACATGTACGACTACAACGTGAACGAGTACCACGACGGCCCTCGAAGAGTTCGGATCCATCAAGTTCCACTACCGCCGACTAGTACGACTACCATTGCAAAAATGAGACCATCAAGATCGAACCGACAAGTACCCCGACGATCTTGTACCACTATCATCGCAATACCGTGAGTACCCCTACCGACGGCCCCGAACATCTACAGAAGTGTATGACTACCGTTGCCCAAAGAATTATGGATCCGACAAGACCAAGTGTACAACTACCGTCGACTGTGGATTCGTCAAGTTCCTATCCGAAATGAACGTGTACCACTACTTCCACGACTGTCGCTAGAACGTCTACTTCCCCTACATCGCTTTGAACTTGGTCCGCCTAAAAACGCATGCTTCGAAGGTATAACCGCCGAGAACGACCGCCCATGGACGGATGCATATGTTGTATGACATGCTCGCGTTTGCACCGTGCCCGACGTGTTTCTTGCATGTTCCCCGTTGCCATGTCGTCGTCTCATGGGAACCCGGTAACCGGGATCACCCCACCGTTCATTGCATGACACACTCCCGTCACATTTTCTTTTGCACCGGCATCTCAATCGAGTTACCGGAACCCGAATGTTGTCGTGGCACCATTCCCGTTGTCGTTGCCGTGGCACCCCTTTCGTTTCTGCCATGATGACAAGTGCTTCATAACATGCCCATGTCAACATTTTCATAAAATTGCTTAAAAACTTGTACATGTCATCCGCATCATGATAACAACATCAAGAATGTTTAAATTGTTGTTTGCTTCAATTGCTAAATGACATGTTGGGATTACCGAAATGGTTATTTGTTGTTTCCGGCCTCACTTAAAATTGCCTAAAATGTGTAGTTACTTTTGCCTCACCCCTTTCCATGTTTAATAACATTTAATTTTGTTGAGTAACATAAACATGAGAGAACTAAATAAGTCATGTGGTGTTTCGTCAATATGCAACTCGTTGCATATTGAGCTCCACTTAACTTGTAGTTCTGTTTGTGCACTTTGCCATGCAATGCATATTTAAACCAGACATGCATCATCCTTGGTTGTGCTGTCACACCCTAGCTAGTTCAAGCATTAGAGTGTGCATCATGTTTAATTTCCTTTTAAGTTTGAAATGGGGATGACAGAACCCCCAACACCCCCCTGGAAACAACTAGGGTTTACTAAAATTATTTTCAATGAAATTGAAATGCCCTTCTAAAAAGTTCACTCTCTTTATCTTCGGTTGGTACCTCTGGCAAAATTGGTGCACAATTTTCTAGGTCAACAGAAGGTCATTGAATTAAATCATAAGTATTTGATTTTGGGCATTTAAATGCTATAAAATAATTTAAATGCTCAAATAATTCTGGAAATAAATGTTTGCTGTTGGAAATATTCTAAACAGAGCCCACAATTATTTTCAGGATTTTTGGAAACGTTTTAGTATTTTTAATAAAGCCCAACAGTTGCAGTTAAATAGAAAAAGAAAACAAATCAGAAAAAGGGAGAGAGGGAGAAACCCACCTGGGCCTCACCTGTGCTGGCCCAGCCCACCTGGCTCGGCCCAGTCGACTGGCCTTGCCAGTCGTCCTCCTCCTCCCGCCAGGAGGACGAGGAGCGCGTGGCCGGCGCCCGCGGCCACACGCCGGCCACCTCCTGCTTCTGCCGACGCCCTAGAGGCGTCTAGGGGTGCCACGCCGACCCCCACGTCCCCCTCTCTCCCTTCCTCACTTTCCCCCTCGTCTCCCTCACCCTCTCCCACGATGGCCAAGCGCAATCCTCGCCGCCGTTCGCCGTAGTTGCCACCAGAGCCACCCCCTCGCCTCCCTGACGTGCCCGTGAGCTCCTCCTCCATTGTCTACGCCTCCTCGTCAACTCACGCAACGCCGGACGCCTCCCAGCGCCTTCCCAACGCCTTCTTCTTCCTCGGTCCGCCGAGATCGCCGGCAACGCCCCGACGATGTCCGACCTCCCCCGAGCCCACTGAGACGCGTCCTGCAACCGCCGTGAGCTCCTCTACCGACCCCCCCTCTTCTCTGCTTCGTTTGCTTGCCGTAGACGTCGCCCCCTTGCTCACCGTAGCACGCCGCCGCGCGAGCTCGACGCCGGCGTCACTCCGGTGGCCTTTTGGTCAAGCGCGGGTGCTTAACGCACTCCCTGCACCTCGCTAGCACGTCCGTTTTCCCCCTAGCTCACTGCAACAGCAAAACCACCAACGGCCGAGCTCCGGCCGCCGCCACGAGCTCGACTCTGGCGAGCTCGCTCCACCCCAGCTCCTCCTACTTGCCCCACTAGATGCGCGCGAGCCCCAGCTACGCGTAGGACCAAACCGCGGTCGAATTGGTCGCCTGTGGCCGATTTCCGAAGCTCTCCGCCATCTCGGCCTCGCCGGCGGCTCAACGCCGGCGGGATTAACCCCGCTGACCAGGGGTTTGACCCCAGTTTGACTCTGCCTAAGACACTGATAGGTGGGGCCGGCTCCTAACTTTTTCAGATTAGTTTAAATTAGAGCTAATCACTCTGTTAGAGGTTAATGACGTCGTTAACTAACCCTCTCTCACTAACATGTGGGCCCAGAGCCTAACTAACCCAGTTTAGTGCTAACTAACCACTAACTAACTCTGTTAGTTAGCTGACAGACTGACAGAAGGGGCCCACTAGTCAGGTTTGACCTGGGCTGGCGCCTTTGACCCGCTGATGTCACAGTGACGCAGTGCTGATGCATTAACTCAATTACTGGATTATTCTTTAATAGGAAATTCCAGAAAATAGTTAAAACTTCTAAAAATCATAGAAAATCAACCATAGCTCCAAATGCAAAGATTTATATATGAAAAATGATCAGAAAAATTCAATCTATCCATCTGTAATGGTTTCATGCATGACAAAACAAGTTAACCTTGCTGTTTAAGCAGAATAAGGTTATGCACTAATAAGGCCATGTTTAATGAGCTAATATTTGAATCTTTGAATCAAATGAGTTCATCCCCTTCTGTTTTAGCTTGCATTAGGCCAAGACACTTTCATCTTGCCATGTCATAGAATGCATCATATTGTTGCATATTGCCATGTGTTGATTATGTTCGGTGTGTCTTTCGTGGTAGGTTCTGCCTCCGAGGATAACCCCGAGTATCTGTCTGAAGGGCAGTACCCTACTACCTCTACAACAGGCAAGCAACCCATTGATCATTCCGATAGAAACCCATGTTCTCACTTCTGCTCTTGTTTACTGCATTAAGACAACGCGATTCAAACTGCCGTGTGCTACGGTAGTTGAACCCTTATCCTATGCATGACCTGTCATTGCCACAGTAACTAGATGAAACCCACTAGCATGTGTAGGAGTTGATTGAGCCATGTTTGTGATTCCTACCTTGCTATGCCTGCTATGCTTAGAGTTGTGTCAGGTCTGGTTCATCTGGGTGATGGGCTAGAGTGAAATGATTATGTCGGTAATGTGAGGGATGTGTGGAACATGTTTTGGTAAAGGTATCGATGAGGCCATGTAGGAGTACATGGTGGGTTGTTTCATTGAGGTCGTCCCTAAGAACTGAGATCTGTATGTGTGATTTTAAGATTCAGCTACTACCATGCATTGGGATCCTTAATTGACCCTCTCGGCTTCTTAAATACCCTAGTACTCTGTCCAGGAGTTGCAAATAGTTTCTGGTGTTTGTAGGTAATGTGTTGGCGGCCGTGCGTAGCGCTGACCCTAGGGGTGGGCTATGTTGCGGTAGATACACCGTGGCACGGTGTACCGAGTCACCCGTTTGCTGTCTCGGGAACCCTGTTCACATCGTTCGTGGCCGTATGTGGAAACCTCGGCCGGACTCCCTGCGGATGGAACCTGGATAGGCGATGAACCTGGACTAGAAACTTGAGTGTTTAGGTAGGCCGTGGCCGACACCCTCGCTGGGCCTCCGCTTGAAGGTTGCCGAGTACATGTCGTGTAAACGGCGGTAACTGGTGAAAGCGTGTGTGACGAAGTACACCCCTGTAGGGTATAAAACTATTCGAATAGCCGCGTCCGTGGTAAAGGACTACTTGGTTGCCTATACAGTTCATAGACAAGTTAATGGATACTACTAAAAGACTCAAGATAAGTGTGAGTACCGAGGATGGCCCTCTCGTAGGATGATGAGAGAGGATCCCCGGTGGAGTATTGTGTTGGTGAGTAGTGGACTCATGTGCGAAAACTATTTTACTAGTGGAGTTCCATAGGATAGCTTAGCCAAGAGTCAAAGCTGGCTTGCTGCAATAACCCCACCACGTTCTTGAGAATGAGCATGTATAGTAGGTTCTGATGTAAGACGTGCTGAGTACCTTTGTACTCATGTTTGCTTAATTACTATTTTCAGACGACAACACCGCCCCCTCCGATGGGTTCTACATAGACCTTGACGTCGACGAGTGACTAGCCACCCAGGTGGTGATCCTGGCCATGGAGGGCCCTATGTAGATAGACAGGCTTCGAGAAGCCTTCTTTCTTTCTAGTGTCTGTACTCAGACTAGTTGCTTCCACATGTGCTTGTATGATTGTATGACTTGAGTGTCGGGTCATGTGACCCCTATCTGTATGAACTTGTTATGTATGGCTCTCTGGAGCCTTTAAATAAAGTACTTGAGTTGTAGAGTTTTGTTGTGATGCCATGTTGTATGTAGTCATATCGGGCATATTGTGTGTATGATTGAAATGCTTGGTATGAGTGGAATCCAACAATCTAGTTGTTTATCCTTGGCAGCCTTTCTTATGGGGAAATGTAGTCTAGTGTTCCTCGAGCCATAGTAGTCCGCTACATCCCGGTTCACCGGAGTCCTGCTAGCCCAGCACTACTGCTCAGGACACTTGACTGGCCGGCATGTGTTTCACGTCGTTCCTATGTCTGTCCCTTCGGGGAAATGTCATGCGGTGACATCCGGAGTCCTGCTTAGCCTGCTATTGCCCGGGTTCCCCGGAGTCCTGTTAGCCCAGTGCTACAGCCCGGAATCACTCGCTGATGACCGACATGCTCGATGTGATTCATGTATGCCTGTCTCCATAGGTCTGTGCCGCTTTGGGTCCACGACTAGCCATGTCGGCCCGGGTTCTCTGTCATATAGATGCTAGCGACACTATCATATACGTGAGCCAAAAGGCGCAAACGGTCCCGGGCCACGGTAAGGCGACACCCGTGGGATACCGTGCGTGAGGCTGCAAAGTGATATGAGGTGTTACCGGCTAGATCGATGTTGCTTGGAATCGGGGTCCTGACAGTGTTGGCATTAGAGCCGGACTGCCTGTAGGTTCGTTGAGCCAAACTGGTCGATGTCGAGTCTAGAAACGCTTTAGTTATATGTAGGGGAATTGATTGTGGGAGGGAACGTAAGGATCTTTTACTCCTTTACCTTATGTCCTCTGATCTGAGTCATTCTCTTCTCATTCAACGTGGGTTAAGGACTAGGCTCTCTCCTTCTATCAGGTTCACGTGTTACTAATCCGTAGTAGCTTATAGGATTGTTGTTACAAGCCTCAGTACAGTTTCTACTACTTTTAGTATGTTGCTAATTGGATTAGAACCTTGATATGATGTTGTTGAGTGGTATTGCAAACTGTTGTGGATGTCTCAAATCTTTTTCTGAGCATTTACAGCTGTTATGCTGTCCAATTTTCCCTAGAAATTCTAATGTCTTTGCATTATGGTTGTGCTTTCAGAATGGCCAACCGTGCTCAAAACCAAGTGGTTCGCCTGACCCGGTGCCTCGACGTGCCCGGTCATACTGCTATGTTAGTCCGGGTAATGATCGAGACGGGTTACCATTGGTATCCCGAATACACCGTCGAAGAGCCATTCCGAGACTTTAATCAAAGTCAATATTTCTGCACTGTCAGGATATTTCCTTCTTATCCTGGATCTATCGAGCCCCTTCACTGTTCCTATGGACTCGGGGTTACTGTTGAGATGGCTGTGCAGGATGCTGCCTATTCCATGATGACCATCATGCGAGTCCGGACTGGCCTGCTTCGGAACACCGACTTCCGTTACATCCCAGCTTCACTTCCGGGAGCGCAAGGGTATCTTCAGGCTATCTATGCTGACTCCACTCAGGAGGACTGATTAACTCGTACCACTGCTGAGATGCTCGAAGATAAGGACCGAGAGAATCGGGCCTTGAGGCTGGAGCTTTTTAATACCCGTGTTGATCATTGGGCCACATTGACTCGGTTTGCACCTGCGGTGCAAGCTGGATGTATGGATACAAGGGATCTATATCCTGTGAGATCTGCTCTGCCAGACATGGTGGATTGGCGTGATGTGGGAGGCATCACCCACCCCGTGGTCCCCGCAGGCCACCGTTTGTTGGTCCAAGACCTCATCCTAGACCCTATGGTCCACAGGCTCCTTAGGACCGTCTGTTCCCGGATGATCACGTTGAACTTCCAGGCTATGGAGGTGACTTCTATGAGGACTACTACGGAGCTGTCTGAGTTAGTAGTAGTATCACTAGTATTGTAGTAGTTGTATCTCCAGTGTCCTGTGTGACTTGTGGAATATGACTTTGTGTGTAATCAATTCCGGAGGTGTAGACAAATAATGTATAGGAGCTTGGAATGCCTCCAATGAGATGTAACGTCTTTCATCATAGTTGTACTATAGCATGGGCTTGTACTAAACTATGTATGATGTGTATGACCGTTGGTATATATATGGCAGTTTTATATTACCATGACATACGGATGAACATCTCTGCATTCCGTGTTATCCATTACATTCTGCACTTCCTTGCTAAGTTTGAGCCATTCTTATCTAAACCGTTGTCTTGTTATCTCGTAGGATGGTCAACACCCGCAGCAACCCTGCTGCCTCGGAGCAGGGGGGAAGCCAGTGCAGCTAGGGGTGAAAATCTGCCTCACCCGCCTTCTCTGGCCGAAGTGATGCTGCAGGCGGAAAGAAACAAGCGTGAGACTAACCGCCTGCTAGAGCGGATTGAGCAGAACACTGCACGCCATCAGCGAAGTGACTTGGTGTCAATCAATGACTTTATCAAGCTGTACCCACCAAAGTTTAACCATTCCGTCGAGCCCCTCGACGCGGATGACTGGCGTCACAGCATTACCCACAAGCTACGTTCTGCCAACGTAGCCGAAGCCGACAAGGTTACTTATGCTGCCTATCACCTCGAAGGCCCTACTAGCCTCTGGTGGGAAAACTTCGAAGCTATGCGCCCGGTCGGCCAAATTACTACTTGGGCTGAATTCAGTGAAGCTTTCCGTGAACATCACATTCCGGAAGGTCTCATGGATCGCAAGAGGGAGGAGTTCTGCAATTTCACCCAAGGAAAACTGACTGTGGATGCATATAGTCGTAAATTTGGGAATCCGGCACGTTATGCCCCTGAAGAGGTATCTACTGATGCTAAGAAGCAGGCAAGGTTCCGCAAGGGACTTAGCCCTGAGCTTCGCCGCGATCTTCGTCTGCACGAGTGCACCTCCTTTCAGAAGTTGGTCAACAAAGCCATCAGTGCTGAGACAGGCCAGACTGATTATGATGCTTCACGCAAACACTCCCGTGATTTTGGCTCTTCATCCGGCTCTGGAGCTCAGAAGCGCCGGGTGTGGATCCCAAGCACGGCACTGCCACCCAGGTTCATCCCGAGGCCATCCTTTGAGGCACCTCGTCCCAACCAGCAATTTGCACCGCCCAAGCCCTATGGTGGCCCCGCTGCTAATGCTGCTCCACGCCCCAATGTGGTGACATGCTTCAAGTGTGGAGAGCCGGGTCACTATAGTCGAGAGTGTCCCCAGAACAACCCTAATCAAACTGGAAAGTCCGTTGGCCGTGGTAAGCCCGCGGGAAAGGCATTCTACGCCAAGCCGGCCACCACTGCCCGTGGCCATGTCAACTATGTTTCAGCCGAGGAGGCTCATGAGGATCCTAACGTCGTCCTTGGTACGCTCCTTGTTAACTGCCATCCGGCATCTGTTCTTTTCGATACTGGAGAATCTCATTCATTCATATCCGAGAACTATGCTCGAATGCATAACACGACATTCTGTGACATGCCCACTTCCATGGTAATTCAAACTCCGGGTTCCAAATGGCAAACTTCTAGAGTAAGCCATGGGAACGAAATTCTTGTCGATAGACTTGTCTTCCTTGCTTCCTTAATAGCTCTCAAGTCCTCGGACATAAACATCATTTTGGGTATGGACTGGATGTCAGCTCATTATGCTAAGATTGATTGTGCCACTAGAACCGTTCAACTTACTCACCCATCGGGCAAGACAGTCAATGTCTTAACTCGAGTGGCCAAGCGCCAGCTTTACTCCCTAAATGCCAACTCCCTTCCAGACCTTGAGGATGTTCCGGTAGTCCGAGACTTTACGGATGTCTTTCCAGAAGAACTGCCAGGTGTTCCACCTGACAAGGATGTTGAGTTTGTGATAGACCTTGTTCCAGGAACCGTTCCAATTTCTAGAAGACCCTACAAGATGGCACCCTTAGAACTAGCCGAGCTTAAGAACCAACTCGATGAGTCCTTGAAAAAGGGTTTCATCCGTCCTAGTTCCTCTCCTTGGGCTTGCCCCGTCCTCTTCGTCAAGAAGAAGGATGGAACGGATCGAATGGTTGTAGATTACCGACCTGTCAACCTGGTCACCAACAAGAACAAGTATCCGCTTCCCAGGATCAACGATCTGTATGATCAGCTCGCTGGATCCTCAGTCTTTTCTAAGATGGATTTGAGGTTGGGCTACCATCAAATCAAAATCAGAAACGGGGACATTCCCAAAACGGCCTTTGTTACTCGTTATGGCCAATACGAGTACACCGTTATGTCCTTCAGTTTAACCAATGCCCCAGCTACCTTCTCCCGGTTAATGAACTCGGTCTTCATGGAGTATTTGGATAAATTCGTCGTAGTATACCTCAATGACATACTCATCTACTCCAAGAATGAAGAAGAACATGCCGAACATCTAAGGCTGGTATTGATGAAACTTCGAGAGCATCGCCTTTATGCCAAATTCTCCAAGTGTGAATTTTGGTTGCCAGAAGTGACCTATCTAGGCCATGTAATCTCTGGTAAGGGTATTGCTGTCAATCCCGAGCGAGTTCAAGTCGTCCTTGATTGGACTCCACCTGAGAAGGTTAAGCAAGTTCGGAGCTTCCTTGGCTTAGCGAGCTATTGCCGTCGCTTCCTCGAGAATTTCTCCAAGGTTGCTAAACCTCTAACTGAACTCCTCAAGAAAGATAAAAATTTTGAGTGGACTCTACAGTGCGATTTCAGTTTTCAGGAACTGAAAAGACGCCTGACATCTGCTCCCGTACTGGTACCACCAGATTTCTCCAAGGACTTTATTATCTATTGCGATGCCTCGCGACAAGGACTAGGTTGCATACTCATGCAAGATCATCAGGTAATTGCCTATCCTTCACGGCAATTACACCCACATGAGGAAAATTATCCCACACATGATCTAGAGCTTGCAGCTGTAGTCCATGCACTCAAAACCTGGCGACATTACCTCCTCGGTAATCGTTGCGAGATCTTCACCGATCACCAAAGTTTGAAATATATCTTCACCAAACCAGATTTGAATCTCAGGCAAAGACGTTGGGTCGAGTTGATCTCGGATTACGACTTAGGAATAACTTACACCCCGGGCAAAGCCAATGTCATGGCTGATGCACTAAGCCGTAAGTCCTATTGTAACAACCTGATGTTACAACAAAGTCAACCACTTCTCCATGAGGAATTTCGTAAGCTTAATCTTCACATTGTTCCTCGAGGATTCCTATCCACCCTGGTGGCGAAGCCTAACCTTACGGATCAAATCATAGCCACCCAGCGGTATGATAAGGGCATATCCCGGATTAAGGAAAACATCGCTAGCGGAGTTGCTAAATGTTTTTCCATGGATGAGCGAGGTGTTGTCTTCTTCGAGAACCGCTTGGTGGTTCCCAAGAAACAACATCTACGCTAGTTGATTCTTAAGGAAGCTCATGAATCCCCTCTCACCATTCATCCCGGTAATACTAAAATGTATCAAGATCTACGCCAGAGGTTTTGGTGGACTAGGATGAAGAGAGAAATTGCTCAATACATTGCTAGCTGCGACGTCTGTCGTCGTGTTAAAGAGGAGCATCAACGGCCTGCTGGCACCCTTCAACCTTTGGCTATTCCCGAGTGGAAATGGGATAAAATCAGTATGGATTTCATCACTGCGTTTCCCAGGACCAAGAGTGGGAATAATGCCATCTTCGTCGTGATCGACCGTCTTTCCAAAGTAGCCCACTTTCTACCTGTTCGTGAGAGTATCACCGCTAGCCAGCTAGCCGATTTATACATCTCCCGAATGGTGTCTCTTCATGGTGTTCCATTGGAAATTAACTCAGACCGTGGGAGTCTCTTCACCTCTCGATTTTGGGAAAGTTTCCAAAATGCTATGGGAACTCATCTCTCCTTTAGCACCGCCTTCCATCCTCAGTCAAGTGGTCAAGTAGAACGAGTCAATCAAATTCTGGAAGATATGCTCCGAGCCTCTGTCATCTTGTTCGGAATGGGTTGGGAGAATTGCCTTCCATTCGCGCAGTTTGCTTGTAACAATAGTTATCAAGCCAGCTTGGGCAAGGCTCCTTTCGAAGTTCTCTATGGACAAAAATGTTGAACGCCTCTTAACTGGTCAGAAACCGGGGAAAGACAACTCTTTGGCCCGGATATGATTCAGGAAGCATAAGAACAGGTTGGCGTTATTCGTGAGAAATTGAAAACAGCCCAATCTCGTCAAAAGAGTCAATATGATCGCAAACATAAGCCTATGACTTATGAAGTCGGCGAGAAGGCTTACCTTCGGGTTTCTCCGTTAAAGGGAACCCGTCGTTTCGGTATCAAAGGCAAATTGGCTCCTCGTTACATTGGACCCTTTCGCATTCTTGCCAAACGGGGAGAAGATGCCTACCAATTGGAACTACCTTCGCATCTTTCCATAGTTCACGATGTCTTCCATGTTTCTCAACTCAGGCGTTACTTCGCGGATCCTATCCGTGGAGTGGACCACGAAACACTTGATCTACAAGATAACCTCTCATATCGGGAATATCCCGTTCGTATCCTTGATCAAGCCGAGCGTACCACTCGACATCGTAATATCAAGTTTCTCAAGGTTCAATGCTCACACCATTCCCAGAAAGAAGCCACTTGGGAAAGGGAGGATCATCTTCGACTCGAGTACCCCACCTTCTTTCCGGACGATCCTAAATCTCGGGACGAGATTCTTTTGAGTGGGGGTGAGTTGTCACACCCTAGCTAGTTCAAGCATTAGAGTGTGCATCATGTTTAATTTCCTTTTAAGTTTGAAATGGGGATGACAGAACCCCCAACTCCCCCCTGGAAACAACTAGGGTTTACTAAAATTATTTTCAATGAACCTGAAATGCCCTTCTAAAAAGTTCACTCTCTTTGTCTTGGGTTGGTACCTCTGGCAAAATTGGTGCACAATTTTCTAGGTCAACAGAAGGTCATTGAATTAAATCATAAGTATTTGATTTTGGGCATTTAAATGCTATAAAATAATTTAAATTCTCAAATAATTCTGGAAATAAATGTTTGCTGTTGGAAATATTCTAAACAGAGCCCACAATTATTTTCAGGATTTTTGGAAACGTTTTAGTATTTTTAATAAAGCCCAACAGTTGCAGTTAAATAGAAAAAGAAAACAAATCAGAAAAAGAGAGAGAGAGAGGGAGAAACCCACCCGGGCCTCACCTGTGCTGGCCCAGCCCACCTGGCTCGGCCCAGCCGACTAGCCTTGCCAGTCGTCCTCCTCCCGCCAGGAGGACGAGGAGCGCGTGGCCGGCGCCCGCGGCCACACGCCGGCCACCTCCTGCTTCTGCCGACGCCCTGGAGGCATCTAGGGGTGCCACGCCGACCCCCACGTCCCCCTCTCTCCCTTCCTCACTCTCCCCCTCATCTCCCTCACCCTCTCCCGCGATGGCCGAGCGCGATCCTTGCCGCCGTTCGTCGTAGTTGCCACCAGAGCCACCGCCTCGCCTCCCTGACATGCCCGCGAGCTCTGCCTCCATCGTCTACGCCTCCTCATCAACTCACGCAACACCGGACGCCTCCCAGCGCCTTCCCGACGCCTTCTTCTTCCTTGGTCCACCGAGATCGCCGGGAACGCCCCGACGTCGTCCGACCTCCCCCGAGACCGCTGAGACGCGTCCTGCAACCGCCGTGAGCTCCTCTACCGACCCCCCCTCTTCTCTGCTTCGTTTGCTTGCCGTAGACGCCGCCCCCTTGCTCACCGTAGCACGCCGCCGCGCGAGCTCGACGCCGGCGTCACTCCGGTGGCCTTTTGGTCAAGCGCGGGTGCTTAACGCACTCCCCGCACCTGGCAGCGCCTCGCTAGCACGTCCGTTTTCCCCTAGCTCACTGCAGCAGTAAAACCACCAACGGCCGAGCCGCGACCGAATTGGTCGCCTATGGCCGATTTCCGAAGCTCTCCGCCGTCTCGGCCTCGCCGGCGGCTCAACGCCGGCGGGATTAACCCCGCTGACTAGAGGTGTGACCCTAGTTTGACTCCACCTGAGACACTGGTAGGTGGGGCCGGTTCCTAAATTTTTCAGATTAGTTTAAATTAGAGCTAATAACTCTGTTAGAGGTTAATGACATCGTTAACTAACCCTCTCTCACTAACATGTGGGCCCAGAGCCTAACTAACCCAGTTTAGTGCTAACTAACCACTAACTAACTCTGTTAGTTAGCTGAGAGACTGACAGAAGGGGCCCACCAGTCAGGTTTGACCTGGGCTGGCGCCTTTGACCCGCTGACCTCACAGTGACGCAGTGCTGACGCATTAACTCAATTACTGGATTATTCTTTAATAGGAAATTCCAGAAAATAGTCAAAACTTCTAAAAATCATAGAAAATCAACCATAGCTCCAAATGCAAAGATTTATATATGAAAAATGATCAGAAAAATTCAATCTATCCATATGTAATGGTTTCATGCATGACAAAACTAGTTAACCTTGCTGTTTAAGCAGAATAAGGTTATGCACTAATAAGGCCATGTTTAATGAGCTAATATTTGAATCTTTGATTCAAATGAGTTCATCCCCTTCTGTTTTAGCTTGGATTAGGCCAAGACACTTTCATCTTGCCATGTCATAGCATGCATCATATTGTTGCATATTGGCATGTGTTGATTATGTTCGGTGTGTCTTTCGTGGTAGGTTCTGCCTGCGAGGATAACCCCGAGTATCCGTCTGAAGGGCAGTACCCTACTACCTCTACAATAGGCAAGCAACCCATTGATCATTCCGATAGAAACCCATGTTCTTGCTTCTGCTCTTGTTTACTGCATTAAGACAACGTGATTCAAACTGCTGTGTGCTACGGTAGTTGAACCCTTATCCTCTGCATGACCTGTCATTGCCACAGTAACTAGATGAAACCCACTAGCATGTGTAGGAGTTGATTGAGCCATGTTTGTGATTCCTACCTTGCTATGCCTGCTATGCTTAGAGTTGTATCAGGTCTGGTTCATCTGGGTGATGGGCTAGAGTGAAATGATTATGTCGGTAATGTGAGGGATGTGTGGAACATGTTTTGGTAAAGGTATCGATGAGAGGCCATGTAGGAGTACATGGTGGGTTGTTTCATTGAGGCCGTCCCTAAGAACTGAGATCTGTATGTGTGATTTTAAGATTCAGCTACTACCATGCATTGGGATCCTTAATTGACCCTCTCGGCTTCTTAAATACCCTAGTACTCTGTCCAGGAGTTGCAAATAGTTTCTGGTGTTTGTAGGTAATGTGTTGGCGGCCGTGCGTAGCACTGACCCTAGGGGTGGGCTATGTTGCGGTAGATACACCATGGCACGGTGTACCGAGTCACCCGTTTGGTGTCTCGGGAACCCTGTTCACATCATTCGGGGCCGTATGTGGAAACCTCGGCCGGACTCCCTGCGGATGGAACCTGGATAGGCGATGAACCTGGACTAGAGACTTGAGTGTTTAGGTAGGCCGTGGCCGACACCCTCGCTGAGCCTCCGCTTGAAGGTTGCCGAGTACATGTCGTGTAAACGACGGTAAGTGGTGAAAGCGTGTGTGACGAAGTACACCCCTGCAGGGTATAAAACTATTCGAATAGCCGCGTCCGTGGTAAAGGACTACTTGGTTGCCTATACAGTTCATAGACAAGTTAATGGATACTACTAAAAGACTCAAGATAAGTGTGAGTACCGAGGATGGCCCTCTCGCAGGATGACGAGAGAGGATCCCCGGTGGAGTATTGTGTTGGTGAGTAGTGGACTCGTGTGCGAAAACTATTTTACTAGTGGAGTTCCGTAGGATAGCTTAGCCAAGAGTCAAAGCTGGCTTGCTGCAATAACCCCACCACCTTCTTGAGAATGAGCATGTATAGTAGGTTCTGATGTAAGACGTGCTGAGTACCTTTGTACTCATGTTTGCTTAATTACTGTTTTCAGACGACAACACCGCCCCATCCGATGGGTTCTACGTAGACCATGACGTCGACGAGTGACTAGCCACCCAGGTTGTGATCCTGGCAATGGAGGGCCCTATGTAGATAGACAGGCTTCGAGAAGCCTTCTTTCTTTCTAGTGTCTGTACTCAGACTAGTTGCTTCCACATGTGCTTGTATGATTGTATGACTTGAGTGTCGGGTCATGTGACCCCTATCTATATGAACTTGTTATGTATGGCTCCCTGGAGCCTTTAAATAAAGTACTTGAGTTGTAGAGTTTTGTTCTGATGCCATGTTGTATGTACCCATATCGGGCATATTCTGTGTATGATTGAAATGCTTGGTATGAGTGGAATCCAACAATCTAGTTGTTTATCCTTGGCAGCCTTTCTTATGGGGAAATGTAGTCTAGTGTTCCTCGAGCCATAGTAGTCCGCTATAGCCCGGTTCACCGGAGTCCTGCTAGCCCAGCACTACTGCTCAGGACACTTGACTGTCCGGCATGTGTTTCACGTCGTTCCTATGTCTGTCCCTTCGGGGAAATGTCACGCCGTGATATCCGGAGTCCTGCCTAGCCTGCTACATCCCGGGTTCCCCGGAGTCCTGTTAGCCCAGTGCTACAGCCCGGAATCACTCGCTGATGACCGACATGCTCGATGTGATTCATGTATGCCTGTCTCCATAGGTCTGTGCCGCTTTGGGTTCACGACTAGCCATGTCGGCCCGGGTTCTCTGTCATATGGATGCTAGCAACACTATCATATACGTGAGCCAAAAGGCGCAAACGGTCCCGGGCCACGGTAAGGCGACACCCGTGGGATACCGTGCGTGAGGCCGCAAAGTGATATGAGGTGTTACCGGCTAGATTGATGTTGCTTGGAATCAGGGTCCTGACATGTGCATCATGCCATGTTTATGTGATGGTTGTTTACTTTGTTGCTTGCTTCTTTCCAAGTTGCTTCTCTCGTTAGCTTCGGTTTCTTTTTGGAGTTGTGAGGATCCGTTCGACTACGTCCATTTGTCTTCTTCATGGACTCGTTCTTATTCCTTGCGGGATCTCAGGTAAGATGACCATACCCTCAAAATCACTTCTATCTTTGCTTGCTAGTTGTTCGTTCTATCGCTATGTCGCGCTACCTACCACTTGTTATATCATGCCTCCCATATTTCCATGTCAAGCCTCTAACCCACCTTCCTAGCAAACCGTTGTTTGGCTATATTACCGCTTTTGCTCAGCCCCTCTTATAGTGTTATTAGTTGCAGGCGAAGCTGAAGTTTGTTCCATGTTGGAACATGGATATGTTGGGATATCACAATATATCTTATTAAATTAATGCTTATATATACTTGGTAAAGGGTGGAAGGCTCGGCCTTATGCCTGTTGTTTTGTTCCACTCTTGCCGCCGTAGATTCTGTCATACCGGTGTTATGGTCCTTGATTTTGCGCTCCTTACACGGTTGGCTGTTATGGGAACCCCTTGACAGTTCGCTTTGAATAAAACTCCTCCAGCAAGGCCCAAATTTCGTTTTAACATTTGCCACCTAAGACTTTTTCCCTTGGGAGTCGTGCTCCCGAGGGTCATCTTCATTTTAACCCCTCGGGCCAGTGCTCCTCTGAGTGTTGGTCCAACCTGTTAGCCGCCTGTGGCCACCAGGGGCAACTCTGGGCTGGCCTACTAGAAGTTTGGACAATCCAGTGTGCCCTGAGAACGAGATATGTGCAGCTCCTATCGGGATTTGTCGGCACATTCGGGCAGCTTTGCTGGTCTTGTTTTACCATTGTCGAAATGTCTTGTAACCGGGATTCCGAGGCTGATCGGGTCTTCCTGGGAGAAGGAATATCCTTCGTTGACCGTGAGAGCTTGTGATGGGCTATGTTGGGACACCCCTGCAGGGTATAAACTTTCGAGAGCCGTGCCCGCGGTTATGTGGCAGATGGGAATTTGTTAATATCCGGTTGTAGAGAACTTGACACTTAACTTAATTAAAATGCATCAACCGCGTGTGTAGCCATGATGATCTCTTTCCGGCGGAGTCCGGGAAGTGAACACGATTCTTGTGTTATGGTTGTGCATAAGTAGTTTCAGGATCCCTTCTTGATCATTTCTAGCTTCACGACCGTTGCGTTGCTTCTCTTCTCGCTCTTATTTGCGTATGTTAGCCACCATATATGCGTAGTGCTTGCTGCAGCTCCACCTCACTACCTTCTCCTACCCATAAGCTTAAATAGTCTTGATCTCACGGGTGTGAGATTGCTGAGTCCTCATGGCTCACAGATACTTCCAAACAATTGCAGGTGCCGATGATACCAGTGCAGGTGACGCAACCAAGCTCAAGTGGGAGCTCGATGAGGACCTTTGATTGTTTCTATGTTTCATTTCCGGTTGATCAGTAGTGGTGCCCAGTTGAGACGATCGGAGATCTAGCATTTGGGGTTGTCTTCTTTTATTTTGATTTTGTAGTCGGACCTTGATTGTATTTTGGATGATGTATGTTTAACTTGTATTTGTGTGAAGTGACTATTGTAAGCCAACTCTTTATCCATTTCTTATTCAGTACATGGGATGTGTGAAGATTACCCCTCTTGTGACAAGCCTACCATGCGGCTATGCCTCTAAGTCGTGCCCCGACACGTGGGAGATATAGCCGCATTGTGGGTGTGACAGAGTGTGTCCACGTACCCTCGTAGACCGAAAGCGGAAGCGTTAGGTTAACGCGGTTGATGTAGTTGAACGTCTTCATGATCCAACCGATCCAAGTACCAAACGTATGGCACCTCCGTGTTCAGCACACGTTCAGCTCGATGACGTCCCTCAAACTCCTGATCCAGTAGAGGGTCGAGGGAGAGTTCCGTCAGCACGACGGCGTGGTGACGGTGATGGTGATGTAATATGTGCAGGGCTTCGCCTAAGCACTACGACGCTATGATCGGAGGAGTAAACTGTGGAGGGGGGAACCACATACAGCAAAGAGAACTATTGGTGTGCCTTTGGGGTTCCCCCCGCCCCCGTATATCAAGGAGGGAGGAGGAGGAAGCCGGCCAGGGGGGAAAGGAAGGAGAGGGAGAGGGAAAAGGAAAGGGGGGCCGCGTCCCTCTCTCTCCCTTAGGCCCATGTAGGTCCAACACTTCCCCGGGGGGTTCCGATAACCCCTCGGCACTCTGGAAAAATACCCGAATCACTCGGAACCATTCCGATGCCCGAATACTACCTTCCAATATATGAATCTTTACCTCTCGACCATTTCGAGACCCCTCGTCATGTCCGTGATCTCATACGGGACTGCGAACAAACTTCGGTCACCAAAACACATAACTCATAATACAAATCGTCATTGAACGTTAAGCGTGCAGACCCTACGGGTTCAAGAACTATGTAGACATGACCGAGACACATTCCCGGTCAATAACCAATAGCGGAATCTGTATGCTCATATTGGTTCCTAAATATTCTATGAAGATCTTCATCGGTCAAACCGCATAACAACATACGTCATTCCCTTTGTCATCGGAATGTTACTTGCCCGAGTTTCGATCTTCGGTATCATCATACCTAGTTCAATCTCGTTACTGGCAAGTCTCTTTACTCATTTCGTAATGCATCATCCCGCAACTAACTCATTAGTCACATTGCTTGCAAGGCTTATAGTGATGTGCATTACCGAGAGGGCCCAGAGTGTGACCCCCCAAGACCGGAGCTTCAGATGCCTTCTAGGGTTTCTGGGTTTCATCATGTGATTTGTTTGGTTCTTTGCATTCATCATTGCATCATGTGCATTGCATCATGTCATCATGCCATCATGTCATTTCTTTTTCTTAACTCAACTAAATAAATGGCATGGATCCTTGATCCATTTAAACCGAGGGAATTCACATGGTGATTCTCTTTACAACATATCCTCCCGATATTTAGAGAGCTATAGTAAATATTCCAATTATTTCGATTTACCGCAAACACACTTGCAATTTAAAAACTCTCAGGTCTTTTCTGCTTCGAGTTGCTCCTCAAACCTTGCCATATATTCTTTCAACATTTTCCGGAACTCCACCAAAAATCCAAACATTTTTGGACCTACCTAACCCTCACTTCCTATCGGAACCATTTGAATTTATTCCCGTGCCCAAACTCTTTCTCTACCTTTTCTTTTCTTCCCTTTTCTTCCTCTTTTTCTATTGTTTTTTAATAGAGCAAATAGAGGGAGAGAAGAGCCTAGCCTCTCAGGCCTGCCAGGCCTGCCCTTTTCCATTAAGGCCCAGCTGACCCCTCCTCTCTAATGGGCCGGCCCCAAGCCCACCTAACGCTGCTAACCCTAGACCGTCCGACCACAACCTCCCTCTCTGGTCAGCGATTTCCTATTTGCCGCACGTTGCGGCAAAGTGTCGACGAATCACACAGGGGGGGTTCGACAAGCGAGCTATTTGGGCCGGCCCGTCTTTAGCGTACCTACAGGTTTCGGTTTTGGGATCCTTCTAGAGCGTTCCCAGCCGGTTCTTACTGGTTTTGGGAACCATCTAGAAGGTTCGTGAACCGGTTCTTTTCCTTTTCTTTTTCTTTTTTACCCGTTCTGTTTTTTTCTTCTTCTTCCTTTTTCTTGTTCTTTTGTCTTTTCTTTTTGTTACTTTTTTGTTTTCTTCCAGTTTTCATTTTCAAGTTAATTTCTCTTTTCAACAAATTTTCGTTCTTTGATTTTTTATTTCTTTTTACTTTCTTCTCTTTTTTTCAATTTTTTTCAAAATATTCAAGTTTTGTTCAAGTTTATAAAAAACTTCAGTTTTCAAAAAAATGTTCTCCAAATTTAAAAATTGTTCTCATTACACAAAAATTTCAAAACTTTTGAAATTCAGAAAATGTACCGGATTTCAATTTTTGTTCACGTATTCAAAAATATCATGCTTCAAATTTGTTAGGGATTTTTCAAAATATTTTCTCAAGATTCAAAAAATGACCTTTCTTTAAAATTTAGTTCGTGCGTTTAAATTTGTTCTCTGTTTCAAAATTTGTTCTCAAGATTCAAGAAAATGGGTTACAAATTCCAAAATGTTCATGTTTTCAAAAAATGTGCAGTTTTCGAAAAAATGTTTTCAAAATCCAAAAATTGTTCTCATTACACAAAATAGTTCAAAACGTTTGAAATTCAGAAAATGTACCGGATTTCAATTATTTGTTCACGTATTCAAAAAAAATTACGCTTCCTAATTTGCTCGGGATTTCTTAAATTTGTTAACCGTTTCAAAATTGTTCTTAAAATCCAAAAAATGTTCGTTCTTTACAAAATTGTTCGCGCTTCAAAATTTGTTCTCAAGATTCAAAAAATGTTCATGCTTTAAGTTTTTTTTCACAAATTCCAAAACCTTCATGTTTTCGAAACATGTTTGGGAAATTCAAAATTTGTTTGCGTTCAAAAGTTGTTCGTGTTTCCAAATTTTGTTTTGGAATTTGAAAAATGTTCCTGTTTTTGAAAAATTGTTTTTGTTCAGTTTTTGGGGTTGTTTAAAAAAATTTCCCTTTGTAAAAATTATTTGCTTCTCCAAAATTCATTTGCATGTTTAAATGTGCTTGAGTTTTCAAAAAAATTTGAAAAATGTTCCTGTATTGTAAAAAATTCACGTTTTATTTCCAAAAAGAAGTTTGTGCGTCCGAATTTTTGAAAAAATTCGGATCGGTGTTTGAGTTTCTTAAGGTGTTGCGTTGTACGGTAATCAATAATGTCTCTAGGTCAACTGGCTGGAGACGTATGCTCTCTCGCAGCAAGTCTTGGGTTCGAACCATGGCATCGCAACCTTTTTTATTCCACCGGTATCTACTTGTGTCTAGCGAGATCGGCCCACTAAGCCCGCGAACGAGCAGCTCTATGTGAACGCCCAACAATTTGACGCAGAATGCGGCGCATAGGACCTCTCCTCTGGTCGATCCCCTCCTTGTTCCTCTGCACGCCGCCTTCTCTCTCTCGCTCGCTCCCTCATCCTCCCCAATGCTTCCACACAGGCACACGCACACACCAACGCGAGGGAGTGCTCCCGATCCGCCAGCCTCGGCTCCCCATGCCAGCACCTCCCCGTCATCTGCTCCTCCTGCCATGCTCCAGAGCCGCGCCGCTGCCTCTTCTGCACGCCGCGCCCGAGGCCCGGCGAGCCTCCTGCTCGTCTGCCGTGCATGGTTGCGCCTCCCATGGAGCTCCGCTGCTGGGACTCCTCCTCGCATGCACCGCTGCCGTCCGTCTTCTCCGCTTGGAGCTTGCGCAGCCGCGCGCCCAGAGGTCGCCGCCCGCTCCTCCCTCTACCCCGCCTCTGCGCCGTTGTTCCCCATGGCCCCTGCTGGCCAAGATCAGAGGACCGCCGCTCCACCTCGTCGCCATGGCTGCTGCCTGTTTGTCACCCACCGACCGAAGCCGCCCTTCCCCGTCGTCTCTCCATGTCACCGGAGTCCTTGCGCGTCAAGTTCCTCAACCGGAGCGCCGCGCCTACGCCCCTGCTTCCTCCTTGTCGCCATGCCAAGCTGCTGCTGCCACTACTGCTTCACCGGTGAGCACATGCCTTGCCGCGTTGCGTTGCCTTCGCCTCCCGGCTTCGTCCGCGTCCCGCTCAACCCAGTGTCGCATCCAGTACCTCTACCGGCGTCTCTGGAATCGCCAAGGCCTGCAAGTCCACCAAGACCTCCAGCACAGTACACGTGTACGACTACCACATGAAGGAGCACCACGATGACCCTCGAAGATTTCGGATTCGTCAAGTTCTTCTACGTGCGTGTACGACTACATATCCGGGATTCGTCTAGTACCTCTACGGGAGAACCGAACGTCTACGAATGGTGCACGACGCCCGGAGTCCTCGGATCCATCAAGTTTGACTACTTTCGTGAGTACCACTACAGTCGCCCCGAATGCGTTGGAGTCATCAACTACCTCTCCGAACGAACGTGAACGACTAGTGTCGCAAGAACGGGACCAGAAAGTTCGAAGACCCCATGTACCACTACCGTCGTCGAGATCGCGAGAACCGCTACCCTCGACCCTAGAGCATGCGAGAACGTCTACTTCCCCTACACCGCATCAAACTTGAACCCCTCCGATAATGCACGCTTCAAAGGTATAACCACGAGACGACCGCCCGTGAACTAATGCATGTGTGATGTTTGAGATGCTTGCGTTTGCACCGTGTCTAAAATTGTTGCTTGCATGGTCCTCCTCGTTGTCATGACGTCCACCCATGGGAACCTGGTTACCGGGATCACCCCACCTTCTATCGCATGTCACGCTCCCGTCACTTTTCCTTTTGTACCGGTATCTCCATGAGCTACCGGAACCGATATCGTGTTGTGACATCATTTTCGGATTCGTCGCCGTGGCACCCTTTCTTTCCACCACGGTGACAAATGCTTCATAATGCTCTTTTCAACTTTTAATAAAAATTGCATAAACTTGTTCATGTCATCCGCATCATGATAACAACAATTAAAATGTTTAGATTGTTGTTGCAATAAATTACTAAGGCATATGGGGATTTACCGGATTCATTATTTGTTATATCCAGCCCCATTTAAATTGTTTAGATGGTGTAGTTTTGTTATGCCTCACCTCTTGCCATGTTAACCAACATTTGATATTGTTGAGTACCTAACCGGGAGTGAACTAAATAATTGATGTGGTGTTCCGTCAATATGCAACTCGTTGCATATTGGGCTCCACTTAACTTGTAGTTTTGTTTGTGCACTTTGCCATACCATGCCTCATTAAACCGGACATGCGTCATACTTGGTTGTGCATCATGCCATGTTTATGTGTTGGTTGTTTACTATGTTGTGTGCTTCTTTCCGGTGTTGCTTCTTCGGGTTGGATCTGATAACGTCACGTTTGTGAGGATTCGTTCGACTACGTCCATTTGTCTTCGTCTTGGACTCGTTCTTCTTCCTTGCGGGATCTCAGGCAAGATGACCATACCCTCGAAATCACTTCTATCTTTGCTTGCTAGTTGCTCACTCTTTTGCTATGCCTATTCTGCGATACCTACCACTTGCTACATCATGTCTCCCATATTGCTAAGCCAAGCCTCTAACCCACCTTGTCCTAGCAAACTGTTGTTTGGCTATGCTACCGCTTTGCTCAGCCCCTCTTATAGCGTTGTTAGTTGCAGGTAAATATTGGAGTTTATTCCATGTTGGAACATGGATATTTGTTGGGATATCACAATATCTCTTATTTAATTAATGCATCTATATACTTAGTAAAGGGTGGAAGGCTCGGTCTTATGCCTGGTGTTTTGTTCCACTCTCGCCGCCCTAGTTTCCGTCATACCGATGTTATGTTCCTTGATTTTGCGTTCCTTGCGCGGTTGGGTTATAATGGGAACCCCTTGACAGTTCGCCTTGAATAAAACTCCTCCAGCAAGGCCCAACATTGGTTTTACCATTTGCCACCTAGCCTTTTCTTTCCCTTGGGTTCTGCATACTCAAGGGTCATCTTTATTTAAACCCTCGGGCCAGTGCTCCTCTGAGTGTTGGTCCAACCTGTCAGCTGCGGGTGGCCACCAGGGGCAACTCTGGGCTGGTCTACCGGAACCTTGGACAATCCAGTGTGCCTTGAGAACGAGATATGTGCAGCTCCTATCGGGATTTATCGGCATAGTCGGGTGGCTTTGCTGGTCTTGTTTTATCATTGTCGAAATGTCTTGTAACCGGGATTCCGAGTCTGATCGGGTCTTCCTGGGACAAGGAATATCCTTCGTTGACCGTGAGAGCTTGTGATGGGCTAAGTTGGGACACCCCTGCAGGGTTTTGAACTTTCGAAAGCCGTGCCTGCGGTTATGGGCAGATGGGAATTTGTTAATGTCTGGTTGTAGAAAACCTGGAACTTTTCTTAATTAAAAAGCATCAACCGCGTGTGTAGCCGTGATGGTCTCTTCTCGGCGGGGTCCGGGAAGTGAACACGGTGTTAGAGTTATGCTTGACCGTAAGTAGTTTCAGGACCACTTCTTGATCACTTCTAGTTCACGACCGTGCGTTGCCTTCTCTTCCCGCTCTCTTTTGCGTATGTTAGCCACCATATATGCTAGTGCTTGCTGCAGCTCCACCTTACATACCTTTTCCCTACCTATAATCTTAAATAGTCTTGATCGCGAGTGTGTGAGATTGCTGAGTCCCCGTGACTCACAGTTTACTTCCAAACCCAATTTATAGGTGTCGTTGATACCGTGCAGGTGATGCAACCGAGCTCAAGGAGGAGCTTGATGAAGATTGTGTCTGTTGTGTTGTTTTGTTTCAGTTGTTCTGTAGTGGAGCTCAGTTGGGGCGATCGGGGATCTGTAGCATTAGGGGTAGTCTTCTTTTATTTTGGTTCCATAGTCGGACCTTGATTGTATCTGAATGTTGTAATGCTTTATTCATGTATTGTGTGAAGTGGCGATTGTAAGCCAACTCTGTACCTCTTTCTTATTCAGTACATGGGATGTGTAAATATTACCCCTCTTGCGACATTGCCTTCAATGCGGTTATGCCTCTAAGTCGTGCTTCGACACGTGGGAGATATAGCCGCATCGAGGGTGTTACAAGTTGGTAATCAGAGCCTTCCCCGACTTAGGAGCCCCCTGCTTGATCGAATCGCTGGCGTTGTTGACTCTAGAAAAAAATGTTTTGAGTCTTTTAGGATTATATATATCGAAGAGTGGGATTCTTTTTACTCCTCAGTCCCTTCATCGCTCTGGTGAGGCATCCTGACATAGAGTTTTGACTCTTCTCTTCTCAAATTTCACAAAAAAAATTAGGATCACGCGGGTATCTTGGAATCGTTTCGATGGATTTGTGACGAGAACATTGTTCTTGGTGCCTCCTGACATTTAGGGGTTGTGGCAGTGTCCCGGGGAGTTGAGCTCCGAGGTGTTGTCATCACAATTTTATCGTTGCAGTTCTGGAATACCTGAGTTTCGCAGACATCGAAAATCTCTTTTATGCAGTTGTTGGTGAGATAACCTCGACGCCACCCAGTACTGGGGCGTAAGTTCGGGAGTATTGCCATAACTCGTATAACGGATGCTTTTTCGAAGGTTGAGGTAAATAATTTCCGAAGGTTTTTGGTTATGTGTTGAAGGATGGATACAGCTGGATGTAGGATTTGCTAGTTTTGGGTGAGATATTATGCTTCCCCTGTATCCCCAACACCTGATTGCATAACCAGAAAGTTTCGGGAGTTTATAAGTGGGAATTCAATTAGCTCTTAGGATATCTTTTTGACAGATGCATGATATGAGATTGGGGTTCGACGTCGAGTGGTCCGCCTATCCACAGTTGGTTTACAGTGGTCTCATTGTGTCTTAAAGAGTCCTTGGCTATGCTGACTCGGGGACACTTCGTATGTCATGTGCACTGCCTTGTACATGATGGTGTTGTACGATCGAGCCCGTGTAGGCCCCACCACGTAAACTTCGGACGAAATCTCTATCATATGTTTGTTCCGGCTTATTCTGCAAGCCAATCCTTTGTTTTGTTTTCAGTTGTGGTATTCGAGTTTCTTCGAAGTCAAATGTTGATTCCATACCTTTCCTAAGTGGTGTTATCATATTTCTATGTGGATACTAATCCTTCTTGATCTTCGAGTTTGCCATCTCAATTTCTTCTGAACTGGTGTGTCTCTCTTCAAGTGGATCCGATCACTTCAACATTCGCAAGATCAATTATCAGTTCTTCTCAACGGTGTTTGCTTCATCCATTCCAAGTTGCCTTTGTTTTCCCACCCTCCCACCCTTTTTCTTCAAGGACTCAGATTTCTTATTCGAGTATCCATCTTATGGATGTGAAGTCTCTCCATACTTTTCCGTCAATGTTCTTATCCGGTGATTCTCATGAAGATTCTAAAGGAGCTTCAAGTTCGTCACTCTTCACTCATTTTCTTTTTCGGTGGATTCAATTCAAGCTTTTGGTGTTGATCATATTCTTTTCCTCGTTTCAAATGTTTTCTCATGCCGTTGCACCTCATAATCATCCACTTCTCGCTATTCTTTTGTTCCGGAGTGCTGAAGATGTCTCAGGAGATTCATGTTTCCACTCTTAATCCGTTCAAGCTATTTCGAGGTATTATCTTATTCAAGCCATTTTAATTCAACCGGCGCTATCTCCTTGTCAGTAATCATTCAACGGTGTATCTCTTGAGTGGGCCTTAACCAACAGGTCTTTTCCCAGGATCTTACCTGACTCTTCTAATTTTACCGGAGCTATTCTCAAAATCTTTCAAAGTTGACGTAAGAATGAATTATCATTAGTCGTATGTGTTTCTCCAAGATCTTTCAAATTCTTTTCATCGTTGGTTCAACCTTTCTAATTTCATCCCGGAGTATCTCAATAGTTCTTGGTGGTGTTTCTCGTCGTCATTCTCGGATTTTGAAGACCGAAGAAGAGTTTTCCTCCATATCTTGCTCCATTCTCTTCAAATTTCTTGGTGCTAGCCTATGCCATCCTCTCATAGTTGTTTTCAATTGTGAGAATTCTTTTAATCCTTCCAGAGCAATTCAAGAGTCTTTTCAGTTTGATTCCTTGAAGGCCATCTTTTCGAGTTTATTCATTCCAGCTTTCAGCTCTCGTTATCCAAATCTTACCGGTGCATCGTTCAAATATTCTCTAATCAGTTCGTGATCTATTCGTTTCACTTGTATCTAAATTCTCTCAAGTATCTTCATTCATTTCGTAATTCTTCCCGGTGTTTCTTTATCTTTTCTTGGTTCATTTTCAATTCTTACCGGTGGTTCGTTCAAGATTTCTCTTCCTTCTTTATCTTATCAATTCATTCTTTGGTTCAAAGCCTACCGGTGGTTCGTTGAAGCCTTTTCTCAAGTTGCGCCATATCTATCTTAATCCTTTCTACGGGAATAAGTAGTATGCCAAATCCATTGCTTTTCATCAATTTAATTGGTGAAGGATAAGCATAACGTAATTCTTATTGTTGTTTCATCGAGTGAATTCAATTCCTTATTCCGGAGGTTCATCATATCACATTCTTGGTTCGAGATGCTTTATCTTTTCTTCCGGAGTTCCAAGTTTCCACTTTATCTCGTCGCAAAGCTCCATCTAAATCTTTGCAAGGATTCAACTTGCGTTTTCAACTTCTCTTTCTTTCGTGTGATGATCCTTTTGTTACCGGAGTTTTTCATGGAGGCTCTACATGATGGTTCATCAAGGATTTAATTCCTTCTCGGAGTGTTCATTGAGATTCTTTTCAGAGGAGCTCAAGCATTCTTCATCTTGCAATCTAGAGTGCAATTCTTTCTACCTTATTTTGTGGAGGTGGTGTTATGTCATTCTTGATAATTTCCCTTCGTGTTTCATGTTTCTCAAGTTATCAAGAATGAGGTATTTTAAATCCATCAATCTCTTCGTTGGAGTTACGTTGGGTTATATTTCACCTAAAGTTTTCCCTAAGTATTGTTGCTATTTATGGTGTTAATAAATGACCCAAGTTCTTCATTTATCCTCCCGGTGAAATAAGTTTCTCGTCTCCTTGTTGATATCAATCCAATCTATTGGTTCCGTTAGTGGCAGAAGTTCACCTGAAGTTTTGATATGTCTCAATAAGCCCACGAGGATCATATCTTTTCGTTGTTGTTGATTTCCAACAACTCCGTTCAACCCTTCATAAGAGTGTTCTCTCAAGTTCAGTTGTGAGAGATGGTGGTTCTCTCATCTCCGTTCTTTTCATTCCATTCTTACTTTTGTTCCAGATGCTTCGTAATGTTGTTCTATTCAACCCATCAACTCATTTTGTCAAAGATCTTCTTCTTTCCTTTGCTTATCCATTTAACCAGAGTGTTGTGTCATCTCTTCAAGTGTTTTTCATCTTATCAAGTTTTCCTTCTCCTTTCAGTCGGAGTGCTGTCCAAATTATATCAGTCTTATTCCTTCTCTATCTTGTCTTAACCGGAGTGCTTGCATGTACTTCTTGTCCATTGCAACCCCTTTTTCTAATTTGTTTCAACCTACACGGTTCTCGTGACATTCCTTGTTTCTCTTTCCTAACGGAGTGTTTTCAACTTCGTTCATCTCCGTTGTAATCTTTTCTCGATAGGGTTTAACCTTTCAAGGTTCTTTGGTTTCACTCATTTGTCAAATAAGCAACTTAGTTGTACCTTTTCTCTTCCTCTTCCGTTTTCCCTCCGGTGCCATGCTAGATCTCGGGACGAGATCCTCTTGTAGTGGTGGAGTGTTGTGACGCCCCAAGACCGGAGCTTCAGATGCCTTCCAGGGTTTCTGGGTTTCTTCATGTGATTTGTTTGGTTCTTTGAATTCATCATTGCATCATGTGCATTGCATCATGTCATCATGCCATCATGTCATTTGTTTTTATTAACTCAACTAAATAAATGGCATGGATCCTTGATCCATTTAAACAGAGGGAATTCACATGGTGATTCTCTTTACAACATATCCTCTTGATATTTAGAGAGCTATAGTAAATATTCCAATTATTTGGATTTACCGCAAACACACTTGCAATTTAAAAACTCTCCGGTCTTTTCTGCTTCGAGTTGCTCCTCAAACCTTGCCATATATTCTTTTAACATTTTCCGGAGCTCCACCAAAAATCCAAACATTTTTGGACCTACCTAACCCTCACTTCCTATTCGAACCATTTTATTTTAAATCAAATGAGTTTGAATTTAAACTTTCAAAAATGCCCACTCCATTTTTCTTGGAACATGCGCATTTTTGCGAGTCCGGGAGATTTATTCCGTGCCCAAACTCTTTCTCTACCTTTTCTTTTCTTCCCTTTCTTCCTCTTTTTCTATTGTTTTTTAATAGAGCAAATAGAGGGAGAGAAGAGCCCAGCCTCTCAGGCCTGCTAGGCCTGCACTTTTGCATTAAGGCCCAGCTGACCCCTCCTCTCTACTGGGCCGGCCCCAAGCCCTCCTAACGCTGCTAACCCCAGCCCGTCCGACCGCAACCTCCCTCTCTGGTCGATCCCCTCCTCGTTCCTCTGCACACTGCCTTCTCTCTCTCGCTCGCTCCGTCATCCTCCCCAACGCTGCCACACACGCACACGCACACACCAACACGAGGGAGCGCTCCCGATCCACCAGCCTCGGCTCCCCATGCCAGCACCTCCCCATCCTCCGCTCCTCCTGCCATGCTCCAGAGCCGCGCCACTGTCTCCTCTGCACGCCGCGCCCGAGGCCCCGCGAGCCTCCTGCTCGTCCGCCGCGCATGGCTGCGCCTCCTATGGAGCTCCGCCGCTGGGACTCCTCCTCGCCTGCACCATTGCCGTCCGTCTCCTCTGCCTGGAGCTTGCGCAGCCGCACGCCTAGAGGTCGCCGCCCGCTCCTCCCTCTAAGCCGCCTCTGCGCCGTTGTTCCCCATGGCCCCTGCCGGCCAAGCTCAAAGGACCGCCGCTCCACCTCGTCGCCATGGCTGCAGCCTGTTTGTCACCCACTAACCGGAGCCGCCCTTCCCCATTGTCTATCCATGTCACCAGAGTCCCTGCGCGCCAAGTCCCTCAACCGGAGCACCGCGCCTACGCCCCTACTTCCTCCTCGTCGCCATGCCAAGTTGCTGCTGCCGCTGCTGCTTCACCGGTGAGCACAGGCCTTGCCGCGTTGTGTTGCCTTCGCCTCCCGGCTTCGTCCGCGTCCCGCTCAACCCAGTATCGCGTCCAGTACCTCTATCGGTGTCTCTGGAATCGCCAAGGCCTGCAAGTCCACCAAGACCTCGACCACAGTACACGTGTACGACTACCACATGAACGAGCACCACGACGACCCTCGAAGAGTTCGGATTCGTCAAGTTCTTCTACGTGTGTGTACGACTACATATCCGGGATTCGTCTAGTACCTCTACGGGAGAACCGAACGTCTACGAACGGTGCACGACGCCCGGAGTCCTCGGATCCATCAAGTTTGACTACTTTCATGAGTACCACTACCGTCGCCCCGAAGGCGTTGGAGTCATCAAGTACCTCTCTGAACGAACGTGAATGACTACCGTCGCAAGAACGGGACCGGAAAGTCCGAAGACCCCAAGTACCATGACACTGATGGCATGAACATCTACGGAAACTCGTGCTACGATAAACATGTACCACTACCGTTGTCGAGATCGCGAGAACCGCTACCCTCGACCCAAGAGCATGCGAGAATGTCTACTTCCCCTACACCGCAACGAACTCGAACCCCTCCGATAATGCACGCTTCGAAGGTATAACCCCGAGACGACCGCCCGTGAACTAATGCATGTGTGATGTTTGAGATGCTCGCGTTTGCACCGTGTCTGAAATTGTCGCTTGGATGGTCCTCCTCGTTGCCATGCCGTCCACCCGTGGGAACCCGGTTATCAGGATCACCCCACCTTCTATCGCATGCCACGCTCCCGTCACTTTTCCTTTTGTACCGGTATCTCCGTGAGCTACCGGAACCGATATGGTGCCGTGACGTCATTTTTGGATTCGTCGCCGTGGCACTCTTTCTTTCCACCATGGTGACAAATGCTTCATAATGCTCTTGTCAACTTTTAATAAAAATTGCATAAACTTGTTCATGTCATCTGCATCATGATAACAACAATTAAAATGTTTAGATTGTTGTTGCAATAAATTACTAAGGCATATGGGGATTTACCGGATTCGTTATTTGTTATATCCGGCCCCATTTAAATTGTTTAGATGGTGTAGTTTTGTTATGCCTCACCTCTTGCCATGTTAACCAACATTTAATATTGTTGAGTACCTAACCGGGAGTGAACTAAATAATTGATGTGGTGTTCCGTCAATATGCAACTCGTTGCATATTGGGCTCCACTTAACTTGTAGTTTTGTTTGTGCATTTTGCCATATCATGCCTCATTAAAACGGACATGCATCATACTTGGTTGTGCATCATGCCATGTTTATGTGTTGGTTGTTTACTATGTTGTGTGCTTCTTTCCGGTGTTGCTTCTTCGGGTTGGATCCGATAATGTCGCGTTTGTGAGGATTCGTTCGACTACATCTGTTTGTCTTCATCTTGCACTCGCTCTTCTTCCTTGCGGGATCTCAGGCAAGATGACCATACCCTCGAAATCACTTCTATCTTTGCTTGCTAGTTGCTCGCTCTTTTGCTATGCCTATACTGCGATACCTACCACATGCTACATCATGCCTCCCATATTGCTAAGTCAAGCCTCTAACCCACCTTGTCCTACCAAACCGTTGTTTGGCTATGTTACCGCTTTGCTCAGCCCCTCTTATAGCGTTGTTAGTTGCAGGTGAAGATTGGAGTTTATTCCATGTTGAAACATGGATATTTGTTAGGATATCACAATATCTCTTATTTAATTAACGCATCTATATACTTGGTGAAAGTGCAACTATCCCTAGGTGGTTTTGGTAATTCATAACAACATATAGCTCATTGAGCTAATGCTATTCCAAGATGATTATTTCAGGAAAGCTCAATGATTGGCATGGCATGGATGTGAAAGTGGAACCCTCAAAATGCTAAGGACAAAGGATTGGCTCAAGCTCAAAAGCTCAAGACTCTTCATTTTATATTTTAGTGATCCAAGATCACATTGAGTCTTTAGGAAAAGCCAATACTATCAAGGAGGGATGAGGTTTTGCTTAATGAGCCTCTTGCTTCATGTGCTTAGTGATATGCTCCAAAACCCTCAACTACTTTCCCATATCCACATATGACCTAAACCCTAAGCCAAACTCGGTCCTACCGATTCTTACTATCCGGCGCCACCGAGTTTCACTTGTCATAAGCCACTGCCAAACCCTAGCAATTCGGTTCTACCGATAGGGATCTCGGTCTCACCGAGATGGGATTGCAAACTCTCTGTTTCCCTTTCGTAACTTTTTGGTCTCACCAAAAGAGCGAATCAGTCCCACCGAGATTGCAATGTAAATTCAGTGTTTCCCCTTTGTAACTTTTCGGTCTCACCGAAAGAGCAAATCGGTCCCACCGAGTTTGCCTGACCAACTCTCTAGTTAGCTAATTACCAAATTCGGTCTCACCGAGTTTGTGTAATCGGTCTTACCGAGATTACGTTATGCCCAAACCCTAACCATATCGGTCCTACCGAGTTGCATGTCAGTCCCACCGAAAATCTCTAATGGTCACTAGGTTTACATTTTCGGTCCGACCGAGTTTGTTGATTCGGTCCCACTAAGATTGGAAAACTGTGTGTAATGGTTGGATTTTGTGTGGAGGCTATATATACCCCTCCACCTCCTCTTCATTCGAAGAGAGAGCCATCAGAACACATACACCATTTCAACTCATATGTTCTGAGAGAGAACCACCTACTCATGTGTTGAGACCAAGATATTCCATTCCTACCATATGAATCTTGATCTCTAGCCTCTCCAGGTTGCTTTCCACTCAAATCTTCTTTCCACAAAATCCAAATCCTATGAGAGAGAATTGAGTGTTGGGGAGACTATCATTTGAAGCACCAGAGCAAGGAGTTCATTACCTACACACCATTTGTTACTTCTTGGAGAGTGGTGTCTCCTAGATTGGCTAGGTATCACTTGGGAGCCTCCGACAAGATTGTGGAGTTGAACCAAGGAGTTTGTAAGGGCAAGGAGATCGCCTACTTCGTGAAGATCTACCGCTAGTGAGGCAAGTCCTGTGTGGGCGATGGCCATGGTGGGATAGACAAGGTTGCTTCTTCGTGGACCCTTTGTGGGTGGTTGCTTCTTCGTGGACCCTTCGTGGGTGGAGCCCTGTGTGGACTCGCGCAACCGTTACCCTTTGTGGGTGGAGCCCTCCGTTGACTCTCGCAACCGTTACCCTTTGTGGGTTGAAGTCTCCATCAACGTGGATGTAGGATAGCACCACCTATCTGAACCACGGGAAAAACATCCGTGTCTCCAATTGCGTTTGAATTCTCCAAACCCTTCCCTTTACATTCTTGCAAGTTGCATGCTTTACTTTCCGCTGCCAATATACTCTTTGCATGCTTGCTTGAATTGTGTGATGATTGCTTGACTTGTCCTAAAATAGCTAAAATCTGCCAAGAACTAAAATTGGGAAAAGGTTAAGTTTTTATTTGGTCAAGTAGTCTAATCACCCCCCTCTAGACATACTTTCGATCCTACAAGTGGTATCAGAGCTTTGGTCTCCATTTGCTTTGATCTCCATAGCTTTTGGTGGTCATAGCCTTGGTTTCACAACCTAGGAGAGTATGGCGTCTAGCGAGGGAAATTATCACCGTAGAGGTCCCTACTTTGATGGTACTAATTTTGCTAGTTGGAAGCATAAAATGAAAATGCATATTCTTGGACATAACCCCGCCGTTTGGGCTGTTGTGTGTGTTGGTTTGCAAGGTGACTTCTTTGATGGGAGAGAACCAAACCGTGAAGCTACCGCGGATGAGTTGAAGATGTTGCAATACAATGCTCAAGCTTGTGATATTCTCTTCAACGGATTGTGCCCCGAAGAATTCAACAAAATCAGCCGTCTTGAGAATGCGAAGGAAATTTGGGACACTTTGATTGATATGCACGAAGGTACCGACTCCGTCAAGGAATCCAAGTTGGATGTGCTTCAAAGCCAACTTGACAAGTTCAAGATGAAGGATGGTGAAGGTGTCGCTGAAATGTACTCTAGGCTTGCTCTCATCACAAATGAGATTGCCGGCTTAGGAAGTGAAGAGATGACCGATAGATTCATCATCAAGAAGATTCTAAGAGCCTTGGATGGAAAATATGATACCGTGTGCACATTGGTCCAAATGATGCCCAATTACAAAGATCTCAAGCCAACGAAGGTGATTGGAAGAATTGTTGCTCATGAGATGTCACTTAAGGATAAAGAGGAACTTCACAACAAATCAAGTGGTGCCTATAAAGCCTCATGTGAAGCCCCTACATCATCAAGTGAGAAACAAGACTTCAATGAAGAATTGATCTTAATGGTGAAGAACTTCAACAAGTTCTACAAGAGTAGAAGCAAAGATAGAAGCTTCAAGTCAAGGTCCTACAATGACAAAAGATCTTCTAGTCGAGAACGAAACTGCTACAGTTATGGAAGACCCGGACACTATTCCAATGAGTGTATGGCTCCCTACAAGAGAAGAGAAGATTCTCCAAAAAGAAGAAGCAAAGAATCACCACCAAGAGAGAGAAGGAGTAGAGATGATCGTTATGAACGAAGATACTCACGGAGAAGCAAGGATTCGGAAAGGAAGGAAAAATCATCAAGGAGCTACACAAGACGAAGACATCAAGCTCATGTTGGTGAATGGGTATCCGGCTCCGACTCCAACAGCCACTCCGAGAGAAGTTATCACTCCGACTCCGAAGATACTCAAGATGAAGGTGTTGCCGGTCTAGCACTTGTGTCAACCAACTCCTACAACATATTTGACTCACCAAATGAAGGAATTGGAAGATGCTTCATGGCCAAAGGTCCTAAGGTAACACACCCCGAGTATGTTGATTTCAATAGTGATGAAGATGACTTGTTAGGTGATGATTTGCTTATTGACAACTCTAGTGATGAATACAATGATGAAATGTCAATTAATCATGCTAATCAAGATAAAACGAATGACAATGATAAGGAAAAGATTGAGGCTCTAACTAAAGAACTAAACACTCTTAAGTTAGCTCATGAAACTATCTTCGAAGATCATCGAGAAATTTTAAGAGCTCATGAGAAATTACGCTTTGAAAAGCTCAATCTTGAGCAAGAGCATGAGTTCTTAAAAGCAATCAATGATGATCTCCGCAAGAAAAGTTCTTCTTACATTGCCAAGCGTTTACTCTTATCCACTTACATACCTCAAGTCAAGTCTAGTAACAAGAACAAGAAAGATTCTTCCTCTAGCAGTAACAATGATCATGCTAAATCCAATATTGTTGCTTCTAGTAGTTCTCTTGATTCCACTAATGACTCTCTTAGCCAAGTTACACTTGAGCAAGAAAATAGCTTATTGAAGGGAATTATAGAGAAAGGAGTGTACAAAAGCCTTGCCGGGAGCAAGCAATTCGAGGAAATTGTGCGCAAGCAAGGAATGCACCGGAAGAATCAAGGCGTTGGTTTTGAACGAAAGTTCAATGCCAATGGAGTTGAGTGGGAAGAAGATCAATACCCCAAGACAAAGTTTGTTCCTCAACAAGAGAAGTATGATACTTCTTTTCAAGGGGACACAAGCTCAAGATGATCTTCCACCACAAGACTACAAGCAAAAAGGCAAGGACAAGCTTCAAGAGGAAATTAACGCATTTGAAGAAGCTCCTAAGACCTTAGTCAAGTGGATTCCCAAGACTACTTCAAGTTCCACTTCATCAAGTACGACTACAACTCCAAGGATTCCCATCAAGATGGTGTGGATCCAAAAGAAGAAGAACTAGAGAGTTCTTGAGGGTGACTCCGCCAACATACTTCACTCTTATAATTTTGGCAAGAACAAGTGCAATCAACTTCCACATCTTGCACTAGTTCAAGGAGTCACAAACCCTCTTGTTGGTAAGACAAGGGACAAGGTAACCTAAAAGTTTTCATGGACATCATCTTGTGTGTGCATCACTCTATGTCTATGGATATCCTTGTTTGTTCCTTGTGGGACTAACCCATGTAGGTATTGAAAGTGCAATTCACTCAAATGGATAGCTCCAAGTGATCTACATCAACATTGAGCATCCACATCTTCAACATCTACATGAAGTCATCATCGACGAAACCCAAGGTTAGTTCATCCCTCTTAGGGGGGATATCACATCTAGGGGGAGCTTTACTCTAAGACTTGAGCTAAAGCAACTCTAAAGATGTGAACACAACAATGCTTTATGTAAAAGTGGTAACCCCACTTGAGCTTAAACGATGAGTATGACCTATGATCAAGTGTTCTCACTTGACTCCTAAGTCAATATACTCATATATAGATGACCTTGTCATCGCAAATTGCTTGATAGATGCTAGAATTGGTTATGCATGCCTTGACACATATTTCATTTGCCATCTTATTGTGTGAGCATGCTGGTTGCATATTTTACTCATTCGAGGACATCCACTTGTTGTTTTGATCGTTTGGGTTTATTTCCTTTGCCAAGTGGATGGACAAGAATGCCTAAGAACCTCCTCTAGCTATCTATGCTTTTCTCGTCTCAAACTCTATTCATGCTGCATCACAAAATTTGATCAAGTCAGATTCGAACCACTCTGTGTGAGGAGCGCTCGGAGTCCCCGATTCGTCATAGACTTAAACTTCCAAAACCTCTTTATGATTCTCGGTCTGACCGATACCCCACTTTCTGTGACACCCCCGATTTGACCGTACACTAATCATGCACGCAAATGTGTACGACCAAGATCAAGGACTCACGGGAAGATATCACAACACAACTCTACAAATAAAATAAGTCATACAAGCATCATATTACAAGACAGGGGCCTCGAGGGCTCGAATACAAGAACTCGATCATAGACGAGTCAGCGGAAGCATCAATATCTGAGTACAGACATAAGTTAAACAAGTTTGCCTTAAGAAGGCTAGCACAAACTGGGATACAGATCGAAAGAGGCGCAGGCCTCCTGCCTGGGATCCTCCTAACTACTCCTAGTCGTCGTCAGCGGGCATCACGTAGTAGTAGGCACCTCCGGTGTAGTAGGAGTCGTCGTCAACGGTGGCGTCTGGATCATGGGCTCCAACATCTGGTTGCGACAACCAGGTAGAAGGGATAGGGGAAAAGAGGGAGAAAGCAACCGTGAGTACTCATCCAAAGTACTCGCAAGCAAGGAGCTACACTACATATGCATGGGCAAATGTGAAACGGGCCATATTGGTGGACTGAACTGCAGAAAGCCAGGATAAGGGGGGGATAGCTAATCCTGTCGAAGACTACGCTTCTGGCAGCCTCCGCCTTGCAGCAACTAGAAGAGAGTAGAATGAAGACCTCCAAGTAGCATCGTATAACATACTCCTAACCGATGATCCTCTCCTCGTCGCCCTGTGAGAGAGCGACCACCGGTTGTATCTGGCACTTGGAAGGGTGTGTTTTATTAAGTATCCGGTTCTAGTTGTCATAAGGTCAAGGTACAACTCCAAGTCATCCTGTTACCGAAGATCATGGCTATTCGAATAGATTAACTTCCCTGCAGGGGTGCACCACATAACCCAACACGCTCGATCCCATTTGGCCGGACACACTTTTCTGGGTCATGCCCGGCCTCGGAAGATCAACACGTCGCAGCCCCACCTAGACCAACAGAGAGGTCAGCACGCCGGTCTAAACCTAAGCGCCCAGGGGTCTGGGCCCATCGCCCTTAGCACACCTGCACGTTGCGTGGGCGGCCGGAAGCAGACCTAGCCTAGTAGGCGTTCCAGTCCAATCCAGCGCGCGCCGCTCCGTTGCTGACGTCACGAAGTCTTCGGCTGATACCACGACGTCGAGTGCCCATAACTGTCCCCGCATAGATGGTTAGTGCGTATAGGCCAGTAGCCAGACTCAGATCAAATACCAAGATCTCGTTAAACGTGTTAAGTATCTGGGAACGCCGACCAGGGCCAGGCCCACCTCTCTCCTAGGTGGTCTGAACCTGCCTTGTCGCTCCGCCTCAAAGATCCACTCGCGGGTGCTCCTACGAGCCGACCCGTCTTTAATCACCACATGTATCAAGTACAAAGTAAATAGTATATACCCGTGATCACCTCCCGAGTGATCACGGCCCGATAGTATAGCAGAGCAGACGGACAAGAATGTAGTGCCACAGATGGAAATACTAGCATCCTATACTAAGCAAGTAGGATTGCAGGTAAAGGTATCAACAGTAGTAGCAAGGACAGGCTATGCATCAGGATAGGAATAACGAAAATAGTAACATGCTACACTACTCTAATGAAAGCAGTATAGAGGAGAGTAGGCGATATCTGGTGATCAAAGGGGGGGGCTTGCCTGGTTGCTCTGGCAAGAGAGAGGGGTCGTCAACTCCGTAGTCGTACTGGGTAGCAGCGGCGTCGGTCTCGGTGTCTAGCGAGAGAAGAGGGGGAAGAAACAATAAATATAGTGCAAGCAAATGCATGGCGATGCATGACATGACAAGTAACGGCGTTAGAGGTGCCCTAACGCGGTAGTAGGTGATACCGGTGAAGGGGGATGACATCCGGGAAAGTATCCCCGGTGTTTCGCGTTTTCGGGCAGAGGAGCCGGAGGGGGAAGTTGCGTGTTCACTATGCTAGGGATGCATGACGAACGAACAGGCCGCGTATCCAGATACGTCTCGTCATTCTGAGCAACTTTCATGTATAAAACTTTTTCATCCGAGTTACGGATTAAAAGATATGATTTTCTAAAGACTTTATTAATTTCTGGAATTTAATTAATTATTTTATTCCAACATTATCCAAACAGTGAATGATGACGTCAGCATGACATCAGAGTGATGTTAGCAGGTCAACTGGTCGGTTGACCAGTCAAACCAGACAGGTGGGTCCAGTGGGACCCACATGTCATTGACAGGGTACTAACAGGGGGGTTTTAGACTAATTAAACAGGTTAAATAAGGGTGGGGCCCAGTAGTCAGTGAGAGATTAGTGTATTAATTAGCTAAACTATTTAATTAACCAATTATTCCTTTTATTTATTTCGTTTATTGAAGTGGGGCCTATAGGTCAGTGAGATAGGGGCGGCCCAGTCAGCAGTTGACCCAGTCAACAGGTCAACAGGGGGCCCTGGGCCCACCAGTCAGTGGCCCAGGTGGTGGGACCCGCGGTGCCAGGTCAGCAGGGCCGGCTCTCGCCGCCGGCAACCAAAAGCACGGCGCCGACCCGCCGGAGTTCGCCGGAATTTGTGCTCAGGGCACGGATCCGCGCGTGCCTGGGCCCGTTCGAACAAGCACGAAGAC
The DNA here is from genome assembly GCF_056163025.1 of Triticum urartu. Classification (NCBI taxonomy): domain Eukaryota; kingdom Viridiplantae; phylum Streptophyta; class Magnoliopsida; order Poales; family Poaceae; genus Triticum; species Triticum urartu. The sequence goes on from NC_141876.1 coordinate 104,216,360, forward strand.
GCGCATCTAGTGGTGGTGGTGGTTCGTCCCGAGGTCGCCGGAGCTGTCGCCGGCGAGCAGAGAGGCGGACGTCGGGGCTCGGGTGAGTGGCGGGTTTCGTCTGCAGGCCACCAAAATGGGCGGGACCGATCGCATTCGAACGGCAAGACGACGGCGGAGCGAATGGGGGTGGCTGCGGAGGCTGTGGTGGCCGGAGTCGAGCGCCACGGGCTCGACGGCGGCGAGGTGGTTCAGGCGTGAGGGGAAGACGGCGAGGCAGAGCGCTCCGGGGCAAACGGGGAGGCTAGGGCAGAGCTGCGTGACGCGCTGAGCACAAAGGGCTCGTCCCCGTGACCATTTGGTCACCGGAAACGCGTCGGCGACGAGATCCGCGGCGGGGCGTTCGGGTGCCACGGCGGCGGCTAGCTAGAGCGCGAGCTAGGGGAGGTAGAGGGCAGAGGGGGGAGGCAGTTCACCTAGCGGCACGCACGATGGCCGGTGAATGGGTTAGTTGCTGCAGGGGCGTCGCCGGAGATGAAGAAGAACGACGGCGAAGCTTGTCGGGCAGAGGAGGAAGACGGCGGCGTCGGGGGCGTTGCGGTGGCTCCGGTCTCCAACGGGCTGCACCAGTCGAAGCAGCGGACGACGGCGTCCCTTGAAGACACCGTGGGGCGGTGAGGTGGGCACGGGGGCCGTGGCTAGGCCGGAGCCATGGCGGCGGTGGCGCTCGGTTACGGTGGGGAACGAGGGGGCGAGGTGCGGTGGATCTGAGGGGGAAGGCGCGGGGACCGAGGGGAGAGTGGGGCGAGTGGGAGGAGAGACCGAGGGGGCGCGGCGTGGCGACCTAATCCCCTCGTCGTCGCCGGCGAGAGGGTGCGGCGGGGACGTGCCCCTGTTCCGACCCAGGTCGGGGGAACAGGGAAGGGAGGTGGCAGGGGGAGGCGGGCCGGTCCGGCCGGATGGGCCAGGTGGGTTAACTGGGCCAGATGGCCCAGGGGGGTTTGGGGGGTTTCCTTTCTCTTTCTTTCTTTCTGTTTTCTGCTTGTTTTTCTTTTTTTATTATTTCTTTTCTGTTTTAATTCATTTAATAGCATTTAGGCATTTTATAAAAATGTGTTTACTTTATTATAATTACCCTGGCATTTAACTGCACACTCCAAACATTTTAGTTTAATATTTTGAAACTTTTGCCGTTTGACATTAATTTGAATTTGAATTTGACGCGGTTTCGAATTAACCCGAGATTAGTAACAGTAATCGCAGATGACATGGCATCATTAGCGTAGGATTACTGTAGCATGATCATCCGGGCGTTACACTTTTGGTCCTACCGAGATCATTAAGTTGATCTAGGTTTTCGATCTCGGTGCAACCGATTTGAACATTTCGGTCACACCGAGTTTCAGTAACTGCATGCAGTTATGAATCTCGGTGCCACCGAGTTGTTCCACTCGGTCACACCGACAGGGTCGGGCTATATATAGTCACGGGCAAAATTTGGAAATTTCTCTGAACCCCTTCGCCCGCGCGATATCCTGCTCTGCCAACATGGTCTCCGGATCGTCTTCTCGCCGCCAGCCGCCTCCAGTCGCTGGTCTCCGTCGCCGTCAACGGGAATTCTGCCCCGCCGTTGCCGCCGTAGCGAGTCTCCGCCGAGCTAGGGTATGGACTCGATCTTTGTGCTATTCTCCAATCCAATTCTCAGCACATTGTGATCATCATGATTCTTGCCACGATTGAAACACTCCTATCCAGTCAATACGCCCGTAAATTAGCTTTGATTCGAAAATTTTAGGGTTAGGTTTCCGCCGAAACCATCTCGGACCCACCGAGTTGAAAAACTCGGTCCCACCGATTTGGCTTATGCCATTGCACAAGGGAGACTCGGTCTGACCGAGAATTACTTATCGGTGTGACCGATTTTGGAACTCTGTGAAACCCTAGCAGTCTCGGTGCCACCGAACTGTGACTCGGTCTGACCGAGTTCACTAGTTTAGGTGCCAAAACTGCTTCGGTATCACCGAGTTTAAAAATCGGTAGATCCGAGATGATTTCAGTGGGAAACTAAAACTAAGTTTTTGGATCATTCTTGTGCAAAAATCTGTGCATTTTGTGATGCTCATCTATCCTACCTCATCTATAAACTGTTCACAGGGTCAGCAGTCAGCTTGTTCAACATGTCAGATCAGAGTGACAGCCAGAATGTGTCAGAATAGCAAGTGGTGATGAGTGAGGGCACTAGTCCCTCCAGCTCTTCAGATGATGGCAGCAGAAGTACCCCAAGCAATCTGCCAAAAGCTGCCACCAGACAGAGGAAGAAGAGAACTTCAGACTCCGAAGATGAAGATTATGTGGCAGAGGAAGAGGCCACATCAAAGAGAGTTGAGCCAGCTCAAGGCACAAAGCCAGGTCTAAAGATCAAAAGGCCAGCAGGCAGGCAGCCTATGTCAAAGGCTAGAGCCTCAACTGAGAAGCCCACTCCCAAAGAGCCAGTTGCTGCAGAAGGCAAGAAGAGGAAGGAAAGGGTCAAGAAGACCGTAGCCAGAGTGCTAGGAAAGGCTTCCATCATGGAAGAGGAAGAGGAAGAAGAGGCAGCTGCACCAGCACCTAAGGCACCCAAGCTGATGGGTGATGCCATAAGATCAGGGGCTGCTGCATCTAAGCCCAAAGCTGCCTCCAAGCCAAAACCAAAGAGGAATACAAGGAGCATTCCCGCAGCTGAGAAGAACAAGGCCCCAGTGCCTAAGACTGTTGCTGAAGAAGAGGATGAAGAGCAAGTTCTTAGAAAGCTCAAGCCCAAGATCCCAGACCACAACGATGCTCATCCTGTGGCTGAGGACATGAAGCTCAGGAGAGATTCAGGGCTGAGGAAGTGGAGAAAAGCAGACCCGTATGCTTCAAGGAGAAGGACTGCTGTGGATTACAGATTTCACACCAAGGAACAGCAGGACTTCTATGAGACAGTGCTGCTAGATAAGAAGCCCATTGTTTGTGACATGAGATGGGTCTACTGGACCTACATGAAGGAAAATGACGAACACTACCCTGGAGTGTATGACAGCTTTAGTGCTTGTGGAGTTGCTGACTTTGTTAGGAAGAAGCTCACAAAGTGGAATGAGGAGCTTATCATGCAATTCTATTCCACGGCACACTTTTATCCAGATGGGAGGATAACTTGGATGTCTGAGGGTACGAGGTACCAATCTACAGTTGCTGAATGGGCTCAACTGATCAATGCCCTAGAGGAGCAAGCAGATGACTTGGACATTTATGCCAAGAAAAAGATGGATCATAACTCAATGTCCAACATGTACAAGGAAATTCCAAATGAAGCTCTTGACACTTCCAAATTTGGCTCAGTGCATTATCTTCTGTCAGGGCTGCCAACCATCAATTGGATATTGAGGCACACCTTATTGCCCAAGTCTGGAGATCACAAGATGATCAGAGGCCATGCAATCAACTTGCTTCACGTCTTTGATGTGCCACAGAAGTTCAAGGTCATGAGCCTCATAGTAGAGACTATCAAGAGGACTGCAGTAGATCAGAAGAGGAGTTGTGGATATGCACCTCAAATTCAGGAGCTCATCAACTCTAAGATGTGCACGGGCATATATTTATTGGACAAGGAACACCTGCCCATCCGTCCAGATTTTGAGGACAATCAAGTTGTCATGACTGAGAATGAGCCATCGTCTGCCCAAGCACAAGCAAAGAAGGAGAAGGCAAGGAAGGAGAAAGCTGCCAAGATGCCAACTCAAGAGGAGGCATCTGAGTATTTCTTGAAGACCAAACAAGAGCAGCTTGGTTACCTGATTGCATCCACCCTGCGGATTGAGAAAGGACTAGCCACCCTAACTCAAAACCAGGCAAGCCTAGAGAGAATCATGGAACAAAAGTTCTATGACTTGGATGTCAAGGTGACAGAGATTCAGACTGCAGTGGAGCAGCTCCAGGATGACATGCAGGAGAGGAGAGGCAGGACTACCACTGATGCCTTTGCCAGAGTGCCACGAGGTCCGAGGTCGTCTGCCGTGCCAGTTGCTGCCACCAGAGCCACCACCTCAGCACCAGCTACAGCCTTAGTTCCACCAGCTCCAGCATCTACTTCAGCTCCAACTCCAGCGTGTACTTCAGCGTCTACAGAAGCCTTCGTCCTTGGAGTGATCCGGACTCCACCACCACTAGAAGATCAAGCCTGAGCGTCGATCTAGCACTATGCATTTTCTAGGAACTTTTTGGTAACTTGTTGCCAAAGGGGGAGAAGATGTATAGATCATAGGCTTCGAGAGAGAGATTGTGTTGTTTTTTTCTCTCTTGCTTTATTTGGTGGTTTTCGAACTTGTTTGCTTTTGAGTGCTTGAGATACTATGTCATTTCTTGTGAGACATTGATGATCATGTGTTTGATCATAAGCTACACTTAATGCTTGCTTAATGCTATTATCTTATCTATCTTATTTGATCATTCACTATTCTTGGTGATGAGTGCATGTATTTCATTCTTATCATTTTAAGCGCTCCACCAAGATGTATGTGACATGGAAGAGTAACCCATGACTCTAACTCCTTGTGCATTTGCAGTCCAAAGCAAATTTTAAATATGCACAAACTTAGGGGGAGCTCTTACTTATCACATACTTCTCAAAGCGACGATATATTTCATGCTTATTATCATTTGTCGAAGCTTTGATCTATATGTTGTCATCAATTACCAAAAAGGGGGAGATTGAAAGTGCAACTATCACTAGGTGGTTTTGGTAATTCATAACAACATATAGCTCATTGAGCTAATGCTATTCCAAGATGATTATTTCAGGAAAGCTCAATGATTGGCATGGCATGGATGTGAAAGTGGAACCCTCAAAATGCTAAGGACAAAGGATTGGCTCAAGCTCAAAAGCTCAAGACTCTTCATTTTATATTTTAGTGATCCAAGATCACATTGAGTCTTTAGGAAAAGCCAATACTATCAAGGAGGGATGAGGTGTTGCTTAATGAGCCTCTTGCTTCATGTGCTTAGTGATATGCTCCAAAACCCTCAACTACTTTCCCATATCCACATATGACCTAAGCCCTAAGCCAAACTCGGTCCTACCGATTCTTCCTATCCGGCGCCACCGAGTTTCACTTGTCATAAGCCACTGCCAAACCCTAGCAATTCGGTTCTACCGATAGGGATCTCGGTCTCACCGAGATGGGATTGCAAACTCTCTGTTTCCCTTTCGTAACTTTTCGGTCTCACCGAAAGAGCGAATCGGTCCCACCGAGATTGCAATGTAAATTCAGTGTTTCCCCTTTGTAACTTTTCGGTCTCGCCGAAAGAGCAAATCGGTCCCACCGAGTTTGCCTGACCAACTCTCTGGTTAGCTAATTACCAAATTCGGTCTCACCGAGTTTGTGTAATTGGTCTCACCGAGATTACGTTATGCCCAAACCCTAACCATATCGGTCCTACCGAGTTGCATGTCAGTCCCACCGAAAATCTCTAACGGTCACTAGGTTTACATTTTCGGTCCGACCGAGTTTGTTGATTCGGTCCCACCGAGATTGGAAAACTGTGTGTAACGGTTGGATTTTGTGTGGAGGCTATATATACCCCTCCACCTCCTCTTCATTCGAAGAGAGAGCCATCAGAACACATACACCATTCCAACTCATATGTTCTGAGAGAGAACTACCTACTCATGTGTTGAGACCAAGATATTCCATTCCTACCATATGAATCTTGATCTCTAGCCTCTCTAAGTTGCTTTCCACTCAAATCTTCTTTCCACAAAATCCAAATCCTATGAGAGAGAATTGACTGTTAGGGAGACTATCATTTGAAGCACAAGAGCAAGGAGTTCATTACCTACACACCATTTGTTACTTCTTGGAGAGTGGTGTCTCCTAGATTGGCTAGGTGTCACTTGGGAGCCTCCGACAAGATTGTGGAGTTGAACCAAGGAGTTTGTAAGGGCAAGGAGATCGCCTACTTCGTGAAGATCTACCGCTAGTGAGGCAAGTCCTGTGTGGGCGATGGCCATGGTGGGATAGACAAGGTTGCTTCTTCGTGGACCCTTTGTGGGTGGTTGCTTCTTCGTGGACCCTTCGTGGGTGGAGCCCTGTGTGGACTCGCGCAACCGTTACCCTTTGTGGGTGGAGCCCTCCGTGGACTCTCGCAACCGTTACCCTTTGTGGGTTGAAGTCTCCATCAACGTGGATGTAGGATAGCACCACCTATCCAAACCACAGGAAAAACATCCGTGTCTCCAATTGCGTTTGAATTCTCCAAACCCTTCCCTTTACATTCTTGCAAGTCGCATGCTTTACTTTCCGCTGCCAATATACTCTTTGCATGCTTGCTTGAATTGTGTGATGATTGCTTGACTTGTCCTAAAATAGCTAAAATCTGCCAAGAACTAAAATTGGGAAAAGGTTAAGTTTTTATTTGGTCAAGTAGTCTAATCACCCCATTCTAGACATACTTTTGATCCTACACTTGGTAAAGGGAGGAAGGCTCAGCCTTATGCCTGGTGTTTTGTTCCACTCTTGCCGCCCTACTTTCCGTCATACCGGTGTTATGTTCTTGATTTTGCGTTCCTTACACAGTTGGGTTATAATGGGAACCCCTTGACAGTTCGCCTTGAATAGAACTCCTCCAGCAAGGCCCAACATTGGTTTTACCATTTGCCACCTAGCCTTTTCTTTCCCTTGGGTTCTGCAGACTCAAGGGTCATCTTTATTTAAACCCTCGAGCCAGTGCTCCTCTGAGTGTTGGTACAACCTGTCAGCTGCCAGTGGCCACCAGGGGCAACTCTGGGCTGGCCTACCGGAACCTTGGACAATCTGGTGTGCCCTAAGAACGAGATATGTGCAGCTCCTATCGGGATTTGTCGGCACATTCGGGTGGCTTTGCTGGTCTTGTTTTACCATTGCCGAAATATCTTGTAACCGGGATTCCGAGTCTGATCGGGTCTTCCTAGGAGAAGGAATATCCTTCATTGACTGTGAGAGCTTGTGATGGGCTAAGTTGGGACACCCCTGCAAGGTTTTGAACTTTCGAAAGCCGTGCCCGCGGTTATGGGCAGATGGGAATTTGTTAATGTCCGGTTGTAGAAAACCTCAAACTTATCTTAATTAAAAAGCATCAACTGCGTGTGTAGCCGTGATGGTCTCTTCTCGGCGGGGTCCGGGAAGTGAACACGGTGTTGGAGTTATGCTTGATCGTAAGTAGTTTCAGGATTACTTCTTGATCACTTCTAGTTCACGACCGTGCGTTGCCTTCTCTTCCCGCTCTCTTTTGCGTATGTTAGCCACCATATATGCTAGTGCTTGCTGCAGCTCCACCTTACATACCTTTTCCCTACCTATAAGCTTAAATAGTCTTGATCGCGAGGGTGTGAGATTGCTGAGTCCCCGTGACTCACAGTTTACTTCCAAACCAAGTTTGCAGGTGCCGTTGATACCGGGCAGGTGATGCAACCGAGCTCAAGGAGGAGCTCGATGAAGATCGTGTTCGTTGTGTTGTTTTGTTTAAGTTGTTCAGTAGTGAAGCCCAGTTGGGGCGATCGGGGATATGTAGCATTAGGGGTAGTCTTCTTTTATTTTGGTTCCGTAGTCGGACCTTGATTGTATCTGAATGTTGTAATGCTTTATTCATGTATTGTGTGAAGTGGCGATTGTAAGCCAACTGTGTACCTCTTTCTTATTCAGTACATGGGATGTGTAAAGATTACCCCTCTTGCGACATTGCCTTCAATGCGGTTATGCCTCTAAGTCATGCTTCGACACGTGGGAGATATAGCCGCATCGAGGGTGTTACACAGAGATACCTCTCCGGTACACGGAGTGACAAATCCTAATCTTGGTCTATGCCAACCCAACAAACACCTTCGGAGACACCTGTAGAGCATCTTTATAATCACCCTATTACGTTGTGACGTTTGATTGCTGATACATCTCCAACATATCTATAATTTTTGATTGTTCTATGCTATTATATTATCAATCTTGGATGTTTTATAATCATTTATAGTCATTTTATATCATTTTCTGGTACTGGCACATATGCCCGTGCGTTGCAATGGAAAATTTGACGTTTTGTGCAACCATAATGTCCCATAGCACCAGATTCAGTACGAAGAATAAGCTGGAACACAACATCCTTCTACAAAAAGAACATAAAAATAGGATGCGATTTAGTCGCTTTCATATTTTCTTCACTGGGCACTAATTCCATTTAAGTACAATCCTTTCATTAATTACCATGATGTCCTCACCCATTCTAGTCCGGAATCAAATCCTTCATTTTCTAATTTAGTAGCCCCACCTTATCGAAGCCTACGAATCCTTCCTTTTAATCATCCTATCTTTTTACTTCAAATTTTCCTTTAATTAACCCCATCTAATTTGAATATTCTATTTATTAAGTCCACAGTCTTTATTTTAATTATTTAACCGGTTTACCCATAATCCTTTCTTTAATTAACCACATCCATTTAAATATTCTATTTAAGACCACAATCCTTCCTTTAATTAGCTCATTCGCTTAATTAGCTCGCCCTAAACATGAGGGCTGCTCTCCTTTGTTTTAACCGTCTATTGGTTGATTCCTAAGGCCGCTCATATATTTACTGGGGGAATCATTGTAAAAGAGCGAGGTGGGATTAGTACACGTAAAAGATGCATAACTCGTTGGCTATTACATCGAAAAGTTGGACAGGAGGTCGTGTGTTCAATTCCCACAATGTTGATTTATTTTGACACAATTAATTTTCATGATCTCTATGGAAGCCCATAGAAAGCCCATCAATGTACAAGTACCGGGCCCAGATGGCTTAGCGTGTGTATGAGCGAATCGTATGAAAAACTTTAGCGTGCCCTCAAACCAAACGAACACGAAATTTGTGGTCTCTATGGAAGCCCATAGAAGGCCTGTCAATGTACATGTATGGAAAACTTTAGCGTGCCCTCAAACCAAACGAACACGAAAGTCAAAGAAAAGAACTACATTATCTCGTGTACACCCAAAGCTAAACAGAAGGTAGGCGGGTGGAGTAGACCAAGGTACGGATATGCTAAACTGAATGTGGACGCTGGATTTGATATGGATACACTTGAAGGATCGGTGGGAATAGTCCTTCATGATCATAACGGTATGTTCATTGCTGTTGCAAATGAAAAAAAATAGACATATGACTTGATTCATTTATTGCAGAATCAATTGTAGTAAGATTTGGAATGAATCTAACATGTTCTGCTGGATGTAGCAAGATTGAAATCAACTCCAACAGTGTAGAGGTGGTTGAAGCTTTAAAAGAGGGCATTTCTTCTTCAGTTGCTAGTGCTATATTCGGTGATTGTTATTTCATGTCATTAGATTTCAATCAAGTCATTTATGAACATTGTAATAGAGAAAGCAATCAAGTAGCTCACAAACTGGCTAGGTTATCTAAGTTTTCTCCTCCTGGTTGTTGGATGGATACTGCCCCTAGTGCGGTTATTCCCTTTCTTGTAAGTGATGCCACTATTTTGATCAATGATTAAAGGAGGAGATATTTGTCAAAAGAAAGAAGGACTAAACCAAACCAAGAATACCTATTCCCTTTAATAGTAGGTATAGACTAACCTATTGACATAGTGCCATGTGCCAGTTGCTATTTTTGCATGTTTTTTACATCGTAGGAAATCAATACCAAACGGAGTCCAAATGCAATGAAACTTTACGAAGATTTTTTTGGACCAGAAGACACCTAATGGGCCAAGGCCGCACCTGGGGGGTGCTCCGAGGAGAGCACAACCCACCAGGGTGCGCCAGGAGGCCTAGGCGCGCCCTGGTGGGTTGTGCCCACCTTGGGTGCCCCCGGGACCACCTCTTTGCTCTATAAATACCCCAATATTCCAGAAACCTAGGGGAGTCGATGAAAATCAATTCCAGCCGCCGCAGAGTCCAGAACCACCCGATCCAATCTAGACACCATCACAGATGGGGTTCACCACCTCCATTGGTGCCTCTCCGATGATGCGTGAGTAGTTCTTTGTAAACCTTTGGGTCCGTAGTTAGTAGATACATGGCTTCCTCTCTCTCGTTTGATTCTCAATACAATGGTCTCTTGGAGATCCATATGATGTAATCTTTTTGCGGTGTGTTTGTTGTGATCGGGTGAACTTTGAGTTTATGATCAGATCTATCTTTTTATATCCATGAAAGTATTTGAGTTTCTTTGATCACTTTTATGCATGATTGCTTATAGCCTCGTATTTCTTCTTCGATATTTGGGTTTTGTTTGGCCAACTTGATCTATTTATCTTGCAATGTGAAGAGGTGCTTTGTAGTGGGTTTGATCTTACGATGCTTGATCCCAGTGACAGAAGGGGAACCGACACGTATGTATCGTTGCTACTAAGGATAAAATGATGGGGTCTATCTCTACATAGATAGATCTTGTCTACATCATGTCATCGTTCTTATTGCATTACTCCATTTCTCCATGAACTTAATACACTAGATGCATGCTGGATAGCGGTCGATGTGTGGAGTAATAGTAGTAGATGCAGGCAGGAGTCGGTCTACTAATCTTGGACGTGATGCCTATATAATGATAATTGCCTGGATATCGTCGTGATTATTTGAAGTCCTATCAATTGCCCAACAGTAATTTGTTTACCCACCATTTGCTATTTCTCTCGAGAGAAGCCACTAGTGAAACATATGGCCCCTGGGTCTCTTTCTCGTATTATTTGCCTTTGCGATCTATTTTCCTTTGCTTTTATTTTCAGATCTATTAAACCAAAAATACAAAAATACCTTGCTGCAATTTATTTTATTTGGCGTTCAATCTATCAATCTACTACAATTTTATCTCATGTCCGTTTGCCAATTTCTGGCGCCGCTACCCGAAAGGGACTGACAACCCCTTTTACACGTCGGGTTGCGAGTAGTTGTTATTTGTGTGTAGGTGTTGTTTACGTTGTTTTGATTGGTTCTCCTACTAGTTCAATAACCTTGGTTTCACATATGAGGAAAATACCTACCGCTGCTATGCTGCATCATCCCTTCCTCTTTGGGGAAATACCTACATAGTTTCAAGCGACATCAAAAGGAATTTCTGGCGCCGTTGCCGGGGAGGATCAAGTCAAGATAGTTTCCTGTCAACACACCAATTTCTGGCGGCATTGTCGGGGAGGATCTTCAACATATACCAGGCTCCTAATCACAAATCTCATCTCCTTGCAATTTACATTATTTTCCATTTGCCTCTCGTTTTCCTCTCCCCCACTTCACAAAACTTTGCCATTTTATTCGCCCCTCTTTTTCGTCCGCCGTGTTCTTGCCGGATCTGTTTTTAAGTGCAATCTTGTTGCATAGTCATCATGACTCGAGAGAACGCCAAATTGTGTGATTTCTCAAATACCAACAACAATGATTTTATTGGCACTCCGCTTGCTCCTCCCGCCACTAGTGCGGAGTCTTGTGATATTAATACTGCTTTGCTGAATCTTGTTATGGAAGATCAATTTTTCGGTACTCCTAATGAGGATGTTGCGTCCCATCTTAATACCTTCGTGGAATTATTCGATATGCAAAAGAAAAAATATGTGGACAATGATGTTGTGAAGATGAAATTATTTCTGTTTTCTTTGCGTGATTCTGCAACAATTTGTTTCTCTTCTTTGCCTCGCAATAGTATTGATTCTTGGAATAAGTGCAAAGATGCTTTTATCACTAAGTATTTTATGCCCGCAAAAATTATTTCCCATTAGAACCCAGATCATGAATTTCAAGCTACTTGATCATGAGCATGTTGCACAATCCTGGGAAAGGATGAAAATGATGCTAAGGAATTGCCCAACTCATGGGTTAAATCTTTGGATGATCATACAAAAATTTTATGCGGGATTGAATTTTGTTTCTCATAATCTTTTAGATTCCGCCGTGGGTGGTACTTTTATGGAAATTACTTTGGGTGAAGCCACCAAATTGCTTGATAATATTATGGCAAATTATTCACAATGGCATACCGAAAGAGCTCCTACTAGTAAAAAAGTTAATTCGATTGAACAAATTTCTTTTTTGAGTGAAAAAGTTGATGCTCTTATGGAATTGGTTACTAGTAAAAGTGCTCCTATTGACTTCAATTGCCTTTGTCTACTTTGATTGAGCAAAATAGTGATGCCGTAGATGTGAATTTTATCTCGCGCAACAATTTCAATAACAATGCTTATAGAGGTAATTTTAATCCTATGCAATTTTCCTAGTAATTCCTCTAATAATTATGGTAATTCCTATGGAAATCCTTCTTATAATTATAATAGGAACACCTCTGATCTTGAGAATAATATTAAAGAATTTATGAACACGCAAAAAGTTTTCAACACTACCATAGAAGAAAAGTTGAATAAGATTGATGATTTGTCTAGAAGTGTTGATAGAATTTCTCATGATGTGGAAAATCTCAAGATGAAATTTTTTGTGCCCAAGGTTGATGAATCAATTAAAGCTCTTTATGTTTCTATGGATGAAAGTAAGAAAAGAACTGCTATGCTTAGAGCTAAAAGAGATTTTTTTTAGAAAAGGCGTTTTCTAGTGATTATTTTTGCAAAACCGATGAAGATCTTAAAATGATTGGTGTTTCTTCTATTGATTCCTTGTTTAGTAAAGTTAAGATTGATGAAAAAGGGACTTGAGAAGAGTCAACTTTAGTTAGAGGGTGTCCCGACATTTCGGAGGGTGAAAATCTTGTTGAGAAAATTGATAAAGGTGGGTTTGAAGAGGTCAAAACTTTACCTAGTGATGTGCCCACTCTTTTGTATTACGAAGACTTTAATTATGATAGTTGCTCTTTGATTGATTGTATTTCTTTGTTGCAATCCATGATAAATTCACCCCATGCTTATGAACAAAATAAAGGTTTTACTAAACATATTGTTGATGCTATGATGAAAGCTTTAGAAGAAAAGTTGTAATTAGAAGTTTCAATTCCTAGAAAATTGCATGATGAATGGGAAACTACTATCAAAGTCAAGATTAAAAATTATGAGTGTTTTGCTTTGTGTGACTTGGGTGCTAGTGTTTCTACAATTTCAAAATCTTTATGTGATGTGCTTGGTCTTACCGATATTGAATCATATTCTTTGAATTTGCACTTGGCGGATTCTACTATTTAAAATCCTATGGGAAGAATTAATGATGTTCTTATTCTTGCAAATAGGAATTATGTGCCCATAGATTTTATTGTTCTTGATATTGATTGCAATATGTCTTGTCCAATTATTCTTGGTAGACCGTTTTTACGCACTATTAGTGTCGTGATTGATATGAAAGAAGGCAATATTAAGTTCCAATTTCCTTTGAGGAAGGGTATGGAACACTTACCTAGAACAAGGATTAGGCCACCATATGAATCAATCATGAGGGCATCTTATGGATCTCGAAACAAAGATAACAAAATTTAGGTCCTCACTTTATGCCTAGCTAAGGGCGTAAAGTTATAACACTTGTTGGGAGGCAACCCAATGAATAAAATTTATTTTTGCTTTTTCCTTCTTGTTTTTGTGTGTTTGCACAATTATTTTACTGTTATGATTGTGTTTTTTGTGTTTTAATTAGTGTTTGTGCCAAGTAAAGAAGTTAGGATCTTCTTGGGTGATAGTTGTTTGATCTTGCTGAAAAAATAGAAACTTTTGGGCTCACGAAAATAATTCTCATTTTTAACCAGAGAGCGATAAAATACCCTTTCCTGTTGAGGTAGATCAATATACAAATTTCTCAGGACGTCCTAATTTTTCAGATTTTTTGGAGTTACAGAACTATTCGAACTAGTCAGATTTCTACAGAATGTTCTGTTTTAACAGATTCTGTTTTCTTTGCGTTGTGTGCTTGTTTTGATGGCTCTATGGTTTTCTTTGATGAGTTTTTGCCATAGAAAAGTTGGAATACAGTAGATATAATGCAAGAATAAAATACGAATTGGTTTGATACAGTACTTCTAGTAGTGATTTTCTTTCTTTTACTAACAGATCTCACGAAGGTTTTGTTGAGTTTTGTGTGATTGAAGTTTTCAAGTTTTGGGTTATCTTACGATCGATGAAGGAATAAGGAGTAAGAAGAGCCTAAGCTTGGGGATGCCCCGACATCCCAAGCTATTATCCAAAAGAGAGCAAGCAACTAAGCTTAGGGATGCCCCCGAGTGGCATCCCCTCTTTCTTCTAATGACCATCGGTATATTACTCGAAGCTATATTTTTATTCGTCACATACTATGTGTTTTTCTAGGAGCGTCTTGTATAACTAGATGACACCCCGCGCGTTGCTGCGGGACTTTGTAGCAAAATTTTCTGAGTAACACCCACGTCGCAAATATAACAATGGGAATCAGTTAATGATGGATTTGACTTAAATGCAATGAAATGTGTAGTCATTGGCGGTATATAAATATATAATGTAATATAGAACCATAGTAGTTGTAGCATGAACAATGTTCTTAGCGATACTAAACTACAATGTAGTGCATTCATTATCTGTTGAAACAAGGCACTCTTTAAGTATTCCCAACATCATGAACTACATTACCATTAGCGGGTCATCAACACATGACCATGGTGATTTAAAAATGTTAATTACAGTTGCCGAAAAATATAAGATGTTCGAAAAACAACCTGCAATATGAGTGAACATAGCAATATGCCCCAATAGCTAGAACAGTTCTAGCACCAACTGCTTCTGAAATAGTCAAAATGCCATATAAAAGGAATGACATCTGGATGTAAACCATTCAATATGGTAGCCCTTAGTATAGGAAGAACTTGTAGTAATCCATCGCAAAATAAAAGATATTAGATGATAGATCGACATAGTTTATTTTCATACAGAAGACAACATTAATATTACAATTCCACAACAATGCTGCAGAATTATGTACAGATAAGTGTACCACTTGTGAAGTCAGAATGTAGTCGAAATTTTCTAAAGAGCCCACATGTGTCGCCATGATTGCGACAAAGAAACGGAGATTGTAGGTGTGTTGTAAAAGTACAGGTATGTGCAAAGAAACGACGACTATCAGCAGCAGAAGGCATAATAAAGTACAACAAAATAAGACGATTTTTTAAGGGAACATAAAATATGATTTCTTCTTTCAAACCCTGGTAAACTATTACTCAGTTTTAAACATGAAACAAAGAAAATAGTACTCCCTTTGTACACTAATGTAAGATGTTTTTGCTGTACAAATTGAACTAAAAAATGTCTTATATTAGTGTACATAGGTAGTAGTAAAAAAATGAATGGTTGCCAACATCTTTCAAGAACATATGCTCAAATCTAAATGGTGGCAGCAATATTCTTCCTCCTCTACAACACAAATTCTTACTTGTATCCTAAGTGATCTCTGTGAACACGCTCTTCATACCAAAATAAACTCTGAAATGTCTTCAAGAATGCTGAGTGCCCTGGGGTTTAAGGGTTCAAAGATAGTCCCTAAAAGAAGGATCTCTAAATGCCATTTGTTCCAAAATAGTACCTAAACCTGCAAAGGTACCAAGAAGGGAACAAAAATTACTTGACAGTTATGGATAAAGGTCAAATTTGGATGAGGAATCTTTGTCTGACATCAACATTGAGAGGATGTTGTCTGATTGATACCAAGAACACGATGATCAAATGAGGTTGTAGAAAATCAATAGCTATCATATAGCGGGACTGAAGATTTTAAGTAGCCTCATGAAACTAACTAACCTCAATTAAGTTGCATATATACCTACGACGGTTCTCACTTCTCGGCAGAAGTAACTACGGTTGGTCAAGGGATTAGAATACATGGTGGTGATTTCTGGCGTGGTCCATGTAGACGTGTACAACCCTGTCGAACAGCATGACCCTGTGAATAAATTTCTAGGACATCTATTTTGTTCAGTCTTATAAACAGAAGGGTTCGATAAAAATATTTATTACAAACCTATGATCAACCAATGGAATAATTGTACCTTCTGTTGTGTTTTGCATGCCAAAGAACCTTAATACCGTTGTAGTGAAGTGGCTTAGGCAGTCAATCTAGCTAATATTGTGTTCATATATAGTATGTTTGGGAAAAACCAATAACACGTAGGAGTAGTAGGTGTGTCTCATAATACAACACTGACTCGTTTCTGAATATACTCAAGGATGGTACTGCAAAAATAATCTGCATACCAAGCACATGATATAGTATAGAAGCAAACATAGCAGAGGAAGTTTGGGAATCAAGGGACGAGGAAAACCTGTTACACGTTGTAGTAGGACTTTATTATAGATAATTTTATATTAATATTAAGAGATAAAAACTGACATAGCGTGTCCAAATGTCCTACTTTGTAAGAATCAAGAGGCCTGAAATATCATATTGTTAAAGACATCTATTGGTAAATCATGTGGCTGGCAAACTGATTCCATGAATGAGTGTGGTGAGAAATGCATGATTCATATTCAGATTGACGAAATACAAATTTACGGACAAAAATCTAGTACTTGGGAAACTAATGAAAGGTTTTTCTCTGAAGAAAATAATACATACACATACTTTGAGATGAGTGTACCTGAGCTATCAACATGGTGATGTGCTTAGTGAGAGTTCTACCGATTTAGTATATGCCTGCAAAGTTACAAGAAAGAAAGTAAGCCATATCCATCCAAGGGTCAGGGCCACCTTGACTACATGAGGAGATGATATGCAACTGTACTACTGCAGAGAGGGGATTGAAACTGGTACCCGGCGATGGCTATAGATGTGTCTTATCTAGCGGCCATACAACATGCCATGGGTGAGGCTGCATCTACATGGGAACTGGCTGCTTAAAGGGAAAACCAACCGCATCATTTACTTATGCAGGGAAGTAGATGAATGGGATTTGCTGGAGCAGATGAAGAGAGAGATGATTTGAGCCGTTGCTACAGACAAGATTGGGACTTGCCGTGGTGAAGATTAGAGGGGAGGAAAATAAAGCAAGCTCCGGACTCCAATCTCCCCAGCAACCTGTCCGTTTGGAGGGCACTGAGCGGAACCAACTTACCCATCGGTGATGGAGCTACCTTAGCCAGAACAGAGACAAAGATGGAGGGGACGACCAGGGCACCGCGGTCGCTGTCTCGACGATGCAGGGCACATACTGACACACCAGCAACGGGAACGTAGTCCAATAGATTAACGGAGAGCTGCGGAGGCTAGCCATACCGGCGGTCCTGCCGGAGGAGCGCTCTGACTCGGAGATCGGCACTCCCGTCCTGCACAATAAACAGGGGAAAGCAATGAGTCCGTGGTTTAAGGCTGAAACGGGTGACCATTGGTAATCAAAGCACCGTGGTTTAAGGCTCCTCCCAAGATTTATGGCTGGAAACTGATGAGGGATGGTAACAAAACATTGTTTCAGTCCGTTTTGTATGCCAGTAATAAAAGGTTCAATGTTACATGCACGTTAGGAGTTGCTGATGTGGCAGGTTGTTGAGTTGGACATGCTGCATGTTGAGATAAATACCTATATTGGGGATCAATCTCTTAGGTATATAGGATATGAGTCTTTGCTTGTTTTATTTTGTGTTTTAAGTCTTGATTCCTTGCTGAACACACATATTTGAGAGAGCCAAAAATATGTCATCACTTGTTAGAATTGCTCCCTATGCTTCACTTAAATTTTCATGAGCTATGGACTTGCTCTAGTGCTTCACTTATATCTTTTTTTAGCATGGTGTGCTTTAGTATTTTTAAAGAAATGCTCTCTTACTTCACTTAGATTTAGTTGAGAGTTAGTAAAATTTTCAAGAACGTCTCTCTTGCTTCACTTAAATTAATTTGAGAGAAAGAAATAATATGCTCATGATCTTCACTTATATTTGTTTGAGCTTTTCAAAAGCAACACATGAAAATTAGTTCCAAAGTGATAGATATCCAAGAAGGATATAATAAAAACTTTCATGAAGATCATTGGACAAAATAAACTTGATTCTTAGTAATAGTTTTGAGATATGATGATGTGATTTGTGAGTCATGTTGATGAGTAATTATACTTTGGTAAGACTATTGGTGTTAAGGTTTGTGATTCCCTATGCAAGCACGAAAGTCAATAATTATGCAATGAAATTATATCCTACTTGTGGTGAATTATTCGGTGTTAATTATGCTTAACGCTCGCTTATGAGATTATTCATTTCTTGGTTGGTCGCTTCTCAATATTTTGCTAGCCTTCATTTTGCACTAAGTATGATCACTACTTGTGCATCCAAAAACCTTGAAACAAGTTTTGACACATGAGTCCACTATATCTACCTATATGTGATATTATTTTGTTGTTCTAAGCAAATTTGTATGTGCCATCTCTAATTTTCAAAATAAACTTCTCTTTTGTGTGTTTGTTCCGCTCACGGAGCAGTGAGGGGTGGCTAATATTTTCCATGCTAGATGTGGTATTCTCACGATGAGTGTTTATTCACTTGTCATTGCACGAGAGTAAGGAAAAAGTATTAGGGATGCCCAGTCCCGAAATGAATAATGAATTTACTTTATATTATCAAATAATAAATTCCTTGGAAAGTGCTGGTATGGAAGGCACCCGTGGATACGGTTAGCCATGAAAAGTGAAAGTATGGTCGAAAAGGAATAAACTTTATTTTCTGTTTGGGAACCGCCTATGATATATCTAGCATGAAAGTGTTGGGAACTCTTAGTCGTTTTCGTTGGTGGGAAAGACACACCTCCCAAAATGTTTTTATCTCTAAGTTTTTCGCTTTGAGCTCTGGCACCTCTACAAATCCCTACTTCCCTCTGCGAAGGGCATTTCTTTCACTTTATGCAATTTTTAATCTGAATTTGAGTCTCCATCTTCTCTTACAAAAAGCACCAACTAGGAGGCACTATGATCGTACTTGAGCATTGGGTGTAGTTAATATGCTAGTGTGTTTCATGAATAGATCAATGATTGAGCATGATCAGCTAGGGATAGCTTATTTTAGCGTTGATATTTTGAAAGACATAGTTGCATGTTGATATGCTTGAGTATTTAAGTTATCATGTCAAAACTAGAATATTGCTTTGAACAATATAAAAGTCCAAACGTCCATGCTATAAAGAAAAGAAATATGATATGACATGATAGGCAGCATTCCACATCAAAAAAATCTATTTTTATCACTTACCTACTCGAGGACGAGTAGGAGTTAAGCTTGGGGATGCTGATACGTCTCCAACGTATCTATAATTTTTGATTGGTCCATGTTGTTACATTATCAAGCTTGGATGTTTTATAATCATTTTAATGTTATTTTATATCATTTTCTGGTACTAACCTATTGACACGCTGTGAAGTGCTAGTTGCTATTTTTTGCATGTTTTTTACATCGCAGGAAATCAATACCAAACTGAGTCCAAATGAAACGAAACTTTATGGATATTTTTTTGGACCAGAAGACACCTGATAGGCCAAGGCTGCACCTGGGGGATGCTCCGAGGAGAGGACAACCCACCAGGGTGCGCCAGGAGGCCCAGGTGCGCCCTGGTGGGTTGTGCCCACCTCTGGTGCCCCCGGACCGCCTCTTTGCTCTATAAATACCCCAATATTCCAGAAACCCTAGGGGAGTCGATGAAAATCAAATCCATATAATGTAACTCTTTTTCTGGTGTGTTTGTTGGGATCGGATGAACTTTGAGTTTATGATTAGATCTAACTTTTTATATCCATCAAAGTATTTGAGTTTCTTTGATCACTTTTATGCATGATTGCTTATAGCCTCGTATTTCTTCTCCGATATTTGGGCTTTGTTGTGGGTTTGTCACGGCAGATGTCCTCGTGAAAGGACTTAGTCGTGGAGCCATCGCAACGGGTTAGCTTAAAGGGGTTAAACCAGACAAGGGGACACGGGGAGTTTATACTAGTTCGGCCCCTTTGATGAAGGTAAAAGCCTACGTCTAGTTGTGATTGGTATTGCTAGGGTTTCGATGACCAGGGAGCGAATCCGCTTTGACTGGATCTCGAGTTGTTGTCTGTTGTCCCTACACCGCTGCCGGGTCGTCCCTTTATATACATAGGTTGACGCCCGCTGGTTTATAGAGTCCCGAAGCTGGATCATAAACATGCCCGGTTCGGTCTCTATACTTCCTATCTTACAATGCAAGTTAC
This sequence comes from Triticum urartu, assembly GCF_056163025.1. Classification (NCBI taxonomy): domain Eukaryota; kingdom Viridiplantae; phylum Streptophyta; class Magnoliopsida; order Poales; family Poaceae; genus Triticum; species Triticum urartu. The sequence continues at coordinate 104,236,464 of NC_141876.1, forward strand.
ATAATAAGGTCGGTTTACATCTACAGGCCTTAACTCGCCTTTGGGCCTTGGGCTTTCATAAAGCGCCATCATTCTTACGTCTTCATGGGCTTCTAATCTTCATAAAGTTAATCCGGCTACTCCTGGCCGGTTTACGCCCAGTAGTAATATCCCCAACATTAGGCCCCAGATTGGTTTGAACTTGTTCATGTCAATCTTCAACACTTAGAAAAACTCCTCCTTTGCATCTTCACCTTGATCTTGTAAACCCCCGTGATGTCATACTCCAGGATCATGATAAACTGCCCTGACGTCATCTATTCGTTGAAACCGAAGATTACCTTCATTAATGCATATCCAATCGTCGAGGCGACACCATTTATTAACTATCCATTTTTGAGCTCCTCGATTCCCGCGCTTGTCGCTTTATCACTTCACCTTATAAATAGGACCATAGGTCCTTCTCCTTTTTCCCGTTCGTCTCCTTCACTTCTTCTTCCTCCTCGTGACATCTCTGCCCCTAAGCGCCGCCGCCGTCACCGAGCTTCACCTCTGCTTCGACAAAGGCCGCTGCATCAACCTGACCGTTACCAGAGACACACGGTGATCCTTCGCTGCTTCTTCCTGCATCAGTAAGTTCCTCTTCTCCTCACCCCAGATCCGCCATTAGGGTTCGGTGTTCTTCATAACCTGAAGTTGTTCCTCCTTTAGTAACACCAATGGCCAGTTAGTTTTGATTGTTTTCAGCGCCCTTTGTAGCTTAAACTCCTTTCTTCTTGTAAAGGCATCCGCTTGATATCAAACTCATCTGAACGTACTGAACCTTTTGAGCACTTGAGATTAGAACAGAATATATTTTGATTATCCAATGCATGGCAGATCTGAAATTCCCATGCCAAACTGTGAAATCAGTTTTACCTTACTTAGCCCTTTTCGCCTTAGATCTATATCCTCTTTACTATGTAGGTGGTTTACCCTTGTAAAAACAATCTATCTCATACCATTAGTCCCCTGGTAAACTGGAAAACCCCCTTTACATTCATTGTAACAGTCCGGTTGAACAACACACGTATACCCTTGATATGACTTTGTCATTCATTATTGTATCAATCTCCGGTTCATACAATTTCACATATCTGTATATTTTTAATCCATTGCATCTTGCGTACCACCATGAATGATTTGTAAACCGGCATTCTTTTTCAGCTTTTCGTTCCACAATGGCCAAACAGTTTTTGGCTTGCAACTGGGCTCCTTCCCGGGTCACCGAGGAACAGCTGAACGGAATGGTCAATATCGGCACCTTGCCTAAGAAAACTGAAATTCGATGGCGAGTTCCAGGAACAGAGAATCCTCCTACCCCGAGGCAGGGTGAGGTAGTGGTCTTTGTCGACCACATAGGTCGTGGTTTCAAACCGCCCGGGTCGAAGTTTTTCTGAGATGTGCTTGCCAGTTTCCAACTCCATCCTCAAGATATCGGACCCAACTCGGTGTCCAATCTATGCAACTTCCAAGTCTTCTGTGAAGTGTACTTACAAGAAGAACCAATTGCTGAGCTGTTCTGGGACTTTTTTCATCTGAACCGGCGTACAGAATTTGTAAACGGTCCCAACACTGAATTTGGTGGTGTCTCTGTTCAAAAGCGGAAGGAAGTTGAATTCCCTCATGCCAAACTGCACAGTCACCCTAAGGAATGGAACCAAACTTGGTTCTACTACATAGATACCTCTCCTGAAAATGAGAACCCTCTTCCAGGCTACTGTGATCACCGGCTTTCCAACACTCATCCAATGCCGCAACGTTTAAGTTCTGTGGAACGGGCCAAATATGCCCTTCAACTCGCCAAGCTCCGAGCCTTTATGGCCAACGGTTTAACAAGCGTTGATTTTGTGCGTTGCTGGATATCTTGGAGCATCTTGCCACTAAGCCGCCGCCACGATTTAATGTGTGAGTACACCGGTGAATTATAAGACCCCCAACGCCACATCAACATTCAGGTAACCGATGAAGAGGTCACTGAAAGTGTCAAGAAAATTTTGAATGAACCGGAATCAGTCTGTCGCCAAACCGGCTCGAACCCCTTCTACACTCAAAATAAACAGCCTGCTGTAAGCACTATGCTTTCCTTTTTATCTTTGATATCTTTAAATTTTTCAACTTGTAAACTTCCTTCTATTTGTGTATAAACAGGGTGATGATCCCTTCTGGAAGTGGAAATCCACAGATAAAGCGGCAAAGCCATCCCGTCCCAAAACCAAAGCCGTCAAGCGAACCTCAAAGTGGAAAACAACCAAACGTATCAACATGGAACTTGATGAAGATGCAGAGGAACCGGAAGTTGAGGTAGAACTTGACTCCCTTGGCTCCCTTTTCATGCATCTCATTAACAACGATCTTTATCAGGAGGACGTAGAAGGCAGCCAGGCTGATGACGTAGAGGTAATTACCCTTTCCTCCGGTTCAGACTCTATGCCAACACAAAAAAACCCGTCAAGCGGTCCGAAAAGTAAGCTTTTCTCATCCTCTTGCTTACTTGGATCCAACATTTATTTTGAAGATGCAGCAGCATGAAGCTCGCCGGACAACCCGGCACAGCGGCCAACAGGTCACTTCGGCCGGTTTACCTGATACCCTGGTTCGGAAGTGCCGATCTGAGGTATCCCCCACTTCTGACAATTCTTATCCCAAGGCAGGTTATTTCAGACAACCTCTTAATCTGTCTGATTCCAATTATCAGGTGACACCTCCCTCATCCTCTGGCGAGTCAACAGCAAGCCAACTCCCTCCTCTCAAAACTATAGCTGGGTAAATACTCAAAACCTTTCTTCGAATGTTTTACGTATTCTGAGTAATATGCTAAATTTTCACCTCTTTTATTTTTGTTTGCAGAGCCAAAGCCAGACCCAGCAAAAAAGCTCAGGTGAACAATCCGTCTGAAGACTAGGTGGTTCTTGAATAGGAGCAAACAGATGAACCGGACCAAACTCGTGAACCAGAGGGTCCCCATCCTGACGCTACCTTTGATGAGCCACCCCCTCAAGACCGGAATATTAATGAAAAAAATGAAGCTGATACTGATGTTCCTGATACTGAACCGGCAGCTCCAATCCAGGCTAGTCCGATGAGAGTTACTAGCACTCCACCATCACCCACAAAAGCTATTGGGGGCCTAGGAGATGACGCTATCATTACTGGCATGGGCCACAACTCTCCTGGCCATCCTGTAATCTTGGCCAAACATAGCGCCAAAGAAGACCGTGCTGCCATGGAGAAGGGTAAATGGAGCACTGATTTGTCAAGTTATGCTCATCTCAGCGCTGAAGAAGTCCATTCCGGTTTTTTAAACCGTCCACACTCAAACCGAGATTATGAGGCCGGTTTGGTGAACTTAATGAAGGAACCCTATGAGGTATTTTCATCTCCCTTTATTTCTTGATTCCAAAGTTGAAACACTATCCCAAGTAGCCCCCAAGGGCCGTTTTATGATGTGAATCTTCAACCGGGACTTTGTAATACTTTAATCCTCTCCTACTGATCCTCAAAATGTCATGTCCTTAGTGAAAACAAAACCGATACTTTACCAATGTAATTATGTAGCTTTCCTTAGTGTAGCCCCCAAAGGCCGGTTTAGCTTTGCGAGGTAATCCGGGTCTTGAATCCATGCGTCCATTTTGAACAGATGTACATTAGCCCCCAAGTGTCAAGGATAATGCTTGCATTATTCTGGAGACTTATAAAAGATGTATTGATAATAGAGCAAATAGGCATTAGCCCCCAAGTACGAAGTGCATAACTTGTTATACGCTTAGTACTTAGAAAATACATATCCTGTTGTTGACATATCTTCGCTGTTACAGGCCGAGCTAAGCAATAGAGATGCCCGAACCGCTGATTTGAAAGAGAACGTGAAGTCCCAACAAGCAGAGGCTGTGAAAGCCAAGGAGGAGCTGACCAAAGCCCTGACAGCTATGGAAAAGCTAAAGGAGTCTTTTAACAAGGAACGTGCTGACTGGGAAACCGAAAAGGCCGGTTTAACCAAAAGAGCTGAGGATGCCGAAGCAGCCCTGAAGCCAGTTGTAGATGAACTAACTGGTTTGAAGCGGCAAATCAACGCCATGACGTCCGCTGTATTTGGTAAGTATCTCCTTATGCTGTTTGTCCAATTCATGATATCTTATTGTTTACCAGTTGGGTCGATATTAAACCATGATAGGCACTCACATTACTCATCTGGGCGCTGATATGCGGATGAAGCTTAAAGCGGCTTACACCTTAATAGAACAGCTTTACTCTGGATCCCAGCGTGCTATATGCACTGCAGCCTACAATAAACCAGCACCAACACTGATAAAAGAAACCCTTGAGAAGATAGCCATGCTACCAGCCCGGATTACTGAACTGAAGAAGGCAGCCGCAAGAGCAGGAGCGCTGACCGCACTAATCCGGGCCAAAGCATGGATTTCGGATCTTGAAGCGGATGACATCATTAAAGGATATCCAGGTGTGAAGGAGGACGGTTCAAACTTCTACAATGATGATCTCCGAAGGCTGACAAAGGAGATGCGGCCAATAGCCAGCAAACTGGCAGAAGACACAGATTTATCTCATTTCCAACCGGCTTACGACACTGAAGGGAAGAGACAGCCTGCCGAAATCCATGAGGTCGAACAACTTGTGCCTCCAATCCGTAAGCATACTTATGCTCCTGACATTAACCCTCTAGCCTTATCCATGAAGAAGCCATGTTTCAAGCTTTAACCGGAATCGATTGGTCAACGGTTGATTTCCAGCGTCTGGGGAGGGATGAAGAAGAAGTGATTGCACCAAATGATCCTCAACCGTCAAGCCGTCCAGACGAAGCGTCTTAAACCGGCCGCCGGTTTACCAGCTATTGTGTGCCACTACTTAGAAACAATTATTCAATTGGAGTCGTTTTGAAGCTTCTTGTAATAGGATAGCAAAAAACACTTTATCTGTCATGCCATTGAGCATGTTTTGTGGTGCTTTGACATTGTGAGAACTTGCTCCACCTTTGGAATTCATGTATGCATAATCCTTTATGTTCCTGCATATGAAAACTAAAAAGCATCCTAGTGGTTTACCACTAGACGGGTTATGATGCCCAAAAGCCATACACAACTTGGATGGATAACCAAAGTTTGTAGTAATCCGATAAAATAAGTAATACCTGTGATATACCTCGTTGGCTGACCAACTTCTTGTATGGTAGAGGTAAAAACATTAATCCGGAGTGTTAATAACTCCTGGCCCTCTTGCCAGTTCATGTAGAAATCATATTGGGCTAAAAAGCCATTGATTTGTCCGTATAAGGTTGGTGACATCTAGTCAAGACCAGTCTGGAGCAATTCACTACCAGTTTAGAATCTGATCATGTACTAACAACGAAGCGCTGAAAGTCATGCCGGTTTGTAATGAACACCGGTTTGTCAGAAAAAATGTTTATAAATCCCTTATCAAAAGATGTTAAAACAACAAATACAAAAGAAGTATGCAAGGCTTTTCATGGGCTGCCAGGCCCTAAATCGAGGCTTTTCATGGGCTGCCAGGCCGCTGAGTTAAACCATTTTGCAAAGCCTTTTTAAGATGGACCTCAATCTTTAACCAATCACCGATTTAACTTTGACAAGTTCAGGGTCCATGGGATTGATTTGTCAAACGTTCGATGGGTCATACCAGGTTTACCTGGACAGAGTGACTTACTTAAAGAGGCAGGATAACCCGTAGATCTGTTGGGTGTGGTGTTGATGCTCCATAACATAGAAGGTAACTCCTCAACCCAACAACCCGGTGTCATCTTCAAAGGAACCATAAGCCGGGGTTTAATACCTCTCAAAATTTCTTGATTTGCCCTCTCCGCTTGACCATTAGATTGGGGGTGAGCCACTGATGCTATATCAAGCCGGATATGCTCACGTTGGCAAAATTCCTCCATCTCTCCCTTTGACAGATTAGTACCATTATCAGTTATAATACTGTATGGAAAGCCAAACCGGAATATCACCTTTTTGATGAACTGAACCGCCGTGATCGCATCACACTTACTGACTGGCTCTGCTTCCACCCATTTGGTGAATTTGTCAACTGCCACTAATAAGTGGGTCTTGTCCTTGGATCGCTTGAAGGGTCCAACCATATCAAGCCCCCAAGTTGCAAACGGCCAAGTTATTGGAATCATCCTCAACTCCTGAGCTGGAATATGAGCACGGCGTGCGAATTTTTGACAACCATCACATCTTTTGACTAAATCCTCCACATCAGCGTGAGCTGTTAACCAAAAAAACCGTGGCGAAAAGCTTTAGCTACCAAAGACTTTGAACCGGCGTGGTGACGACAATCCCCTTCATGGATTTCTCACAAAATCTCACAACCCTCTTGAGGAGAGACACAACGCTGAATTGCCCCTAAGATGCTGTAACGATGTAACTCTCCGTTGAGTATGGTCATTGACTTAGAACGCCGGATTATCTGCGGGGCCGAGGTTTCATCCTCCGGTAACTTGCCTTGGTTCATGTAAGCCAGGAATGGGATTGTCCAATCCGGTATGATATGCAAAGCTGCCACCAATTGAGCATCCGGATCAGGAATAGCCAACTCCTCCTCTGTTGGTACCTTGACCGATGGATTATGCAACACGTCAAGAAAGACATTTGGTGGGACCGATTTACGCTGAGAACCAAGGCGGCTTAAAGCGTCCGCCGCTTCGTTCTTTCGCCGGTCTATATGGTCCACCTGATAACCCTTGAAGTGACCAGCCACTGTGTCCACCTCTCGTCGGTATGCAGCCATGAGTGGGTCTTTAGAATCCCAAGTGCCAGACACCTGTTGAGCCACCAGATCTGAATCCCCAAAGCACTTAACCCGGCTTAAGTTCATCTCCTTAGCCATCAGAAGACCTTGGAGTAAGGCCTCATACTCAGCTGCATTGTTAGTACAAGGGAACATTAAACGGAGGACATAACAAAACTTGTCACCTTGTGAGGAAGTTAGTATGACTCCAGCCCCCGAGCCCTCCAACTGTCTGGATCCATCAAAGTGAATAGTCCAAAACGTGTTATCTGGCTTTTCCTCTGGTGTCTGCAACTCTGTCCAATCATTGATGAAATCCACGAGCACTTGGGATTTAATTGCTGTGTGAGGCGTGTATTTGAGCCCGTGAGGCCCAAGCTCAATAGCCCACTAAGCAATCCGGCCAGTTGCTTCTCTGTTTTGAATGATATCTCCCAGAGGGGATGAACTGACCACTGTGATAGGATGACCTTGAAAATAATGTTTGAGCTTCCGGCTTGCCATAAACACTCCATACACCAGCTTCTGCCAATGTGGATACCTCTGCTTTGATTCAATGAGCACCTCACTGATATAATAAACCGGTCGTTGAACCAGATATTCCTTTCCATCTTCCTTGCGCTCCACCACAATAGCCATGCTAACAGCTCGGGCATTAGCAGCCACATACAGCAATAACGGCTCTTTATCGATCGGGGCTGCAATCCCGGGCGGTTCAGCTAACTGCCTCTTCAGATCCTCAAATGCTTTATCAGCCGCCTCACTCCAGACAAAATCATCTGTTTTCTTTAGCATCTGATATAGAGGGATAGCCTTCTCCCCAAGACGACTGATAAACCAGCTCAAAGCCGCAATCCGGCCGGCCAAACGTTGAACGTCATTGATACACACCGGTTTAGCCAAAGATGTAATTAGTGAGATTTTTTCCGGATTAGCCTCAATGCCTCTGTTTGACACCAGAAAACCTAAGAGTTTGCCTGCCGGGACACCAAAGACACACTTTTCCGGATTGAGCATCATCTTGTAAACCCGGAGGTTGTCAAAGGTTTCTCTCAAATCATGTACCAATGTTTCCTCCTTCCTGGACTTTATCACAATATCATCTACATATGCATGAACATTGCACCCAATCTGCTTATGAAGACAATTCTGAACACAGCGTTGATAAGTCGCCTAGGCACTCTTGAGCCCAAAAGGCATGGAGACATAGCAGAAGGCTCTAAAAGGAGTTATAAAAGTCGTCTTCTCCTGGTCCTTAACTACCATTTTGATCTGATGATAACCAGCATAAGCATCCAAAAAACACAAATAGTCACAACCCGCCGAAGCATCAATAATTTGATCAATACGAGGGAGGACAAAGGGATCTGCAGGGCAAGCCTTGTTCAAGTCAGTGTAATCTACACAAATACGCCAAGTTCCATTTTTCTTAAGAACCAGCACCGGGCTAGCCAACCACTCTGGGTGAAAGACCTCCACGATAAACCCTGCGGCCAACAATCGAGCTACCTCTTCACCAATAGCCTTGCACCTTTCTTCATTGAAGCGGCGGAGAAACTGCCAGACCGGTTTAAACTTAGGATCAATCTTAAGTGTGTGCTCAGCGAGTTCCCTCAGTACACCTGGCATGTCAGAAGGTTTCCATGCAAAGATGTCCCGGTTCTCACGGATGAACTCGATGAGCGTGCTTTCCTATTTGGGATCCAGGTTAGTGCTGATGCTGAACTGCTTGGATGAATCACCAGGAACAAAATCAACCATCTTAGAATCTGTGGCCGATTTAAATTTCAATGTTGGATCGTGTTCCGTAGTTGGCTTTTTCAAAGAAGTCATATCTGCCGGATCAACTTGGTCTTTATAAAACTTCAGCTCCTCCGTGGCACAAACCGACTCAGCATAAGCCGCATCACCTTCCTCACATTCCAAAGCGATCTTCCTGCTCCCGTGTACTGTGATGGTCCCCTTATGACCTGGCATCTTAAGCTGTAGATAAACATAACACGGCCTCGCCATGAACTTAGCGTAAGCCGGTCGCCCAAACAAAGCGTGATACGGACTTTTGATTTTCACCACCTCAAAAGTCAATGTTTCTGATCTTGAATCATGATCATCTCCAAAAGCCACCTCTAAGGCTATCTTGCCCACTGGATATGCAGACTTACCAGGCACCACACCATGAAAAACGGTGTTTGATGGTTTAAGATTCTTATCTGTCAACCCCATACGACGGATGGTATCATAATATAAAATGTTGATACTACTTCCCCCATCCATGAGTACCTTAGTGAACTTATATCCCCCAACTTGAGGGGCCACCACTAAGGCCAGATGACCCGGGTTGTCAACTCGGGGCGGGTGATCCTCTCTACTCCATAAAATGGGTTGCTCAGACCAGCGCAAATACTGAGGCACCGCCGGCTCAATAGAGTTCACTGCCCTCTTGTGAAGCTTCTGATCATGCTTACACAAGCTAGTGGTGAAGACATGATATTGCCCACTATTTAACTGCTTAGGATTGCTCTGATAACCCGACTGCTACTGCTATTGGTGGTTCCCCTGATGGTTGTAACCTCCCTGGTTGCCTTGGTTCCCTTGATTGCTGTGTCCGGTTTGATTGCCCTGAAATCCTGAACCGGAGCTGCCGCCTCCGTAACCCGGCCCGTGGAAACCACCTCCTGAACCGCCGGGCGGGCCATTATCGTACTGAAACATATTGGAGTTCTTGAAATCTCGCATGATATAACAATCCTTCCAAAGATGTGATGTTGGCTTCTCCTTTGATCCATGCTTTGGATAGGGTTGATTTAACAGGTGCTCCAAATTGGGGCCTGAACCTCCGCCCCTCTGGGGCTGCTTGCCCTTACGGCGCTGACCATTCTCCTGAGCATTGGTGTTAGCCACAAAGTCCAAACTGCTGTCGGCCTTGCGCTTACCATTGTTCCCATGGCCTGCCGGATTATGCTGCTGACCCTTGGCCTTGCCATTCTTTTTCCCTTTCCCCGATTTGTCCTCCTCTGAGTCAGGGTCTTTGGTATTTTCTGAATTGGCGTATTTACCCAAAGCGGCCATAAGCGTTGACATATCATTGCAGTGACGTTTGAGCCTTCCTAACTTCTGTTTGAGTGGCAGAAAACGGCAATTCCCCTCCAATGTTAGCACTGAGGTATCTGCATTAATACGATCCGATGAATGCAAAATAGCTGAGACCCGCTTTACCCAATGGGTCGTGGACTGCCCATCCTCTTGGACACAAACGGCCAGATCCACAATTGACATGGGATGCTTACAAGTATCTTTGAAGTTCTGGATAAACTGGTGCTTCAGTTCGGCCCATGATCCGACAGAGTTAGTTGGTAAGCTCTTCAGCCAAGTACGAGTTGTTCCTTCCAACATCATGGTGAAGTATTTAGCACATACCGCTTCATACACATCTAACATATCCATTGCCATCTCGTAACTTTCAACCCATGCCTCTGGTTGCAGATCGGCGGTGTAATTGGGTACCTTACGAGGTCCTTTGAAATCCTTGGGCAGTCACACATTACGCAAAGCGGGGGTGAGATACGGCACCCCTAAGGAACTGAATACCACACCTGGCTCTAATGAAGCGGTAGGGTGAACCGGCGTGGGTTGACGGGCTCCGTGCAGAGCTGCTAACTCGGCCTCTTGACGTGCGCGACCATGATCCACCACATCCTGCGCATTAGCACCTCCCCCTGTCGGGTTGTGCCCTCGCGGCGAGTTACGGCGACGTGCACTGCTTGACATGGCTGGTTCATCCTCAATGTGCCTGCTGTAGCTCCGGCTTGGAAGGGGGGTGGAATGAATCCTCTCATGACTGTGCGAATATGCCTAGTGCTGGTTTAGAGCTGTTTGAAGGAAATCTCTGGCCCGTCGTGCCTCAACCGCAACTGGTGATTCACCGTCGGTTCGGAGGGCTGCCAACCATGAAGTGGCAGCCACAATGGTGTCCAACGGGTTGGAGTAATGCCCGGGGGGTGTTGGAACATACTGTGGCACGACGTTGTTCTGACGGGGCAGGTCCATCGTGCGCAGCTGAACCGGCGCTCCTGTCCCTGGCGCCTCCGTCCGATTTAATATTGGCTGGTTACTAGTTCCTGCTCCTGGCGTATGGAAGAGATTTCTTGGCTCATAACTTGGCGGGAGATGCGATCGGTATCTTCTTCTCATGACTTCCTCTGAAGAATTCTGATCCAGCCTAAGCCAGTAGGCCTGAGCTTCCAACTCGGCCCGTTCTGTAGCCATCCTAGCGTTCTCTGCCGCTAGGTCTGCTTTAGCCTGGGTTATCTTATCTTTCACCTTTGCGAACTCCGCGTTGTGCTGATCTCGGGCAGCTTCGTCCACCTCCGCGGCCATCAATGTTGCCAAAGCGTCGAACAAGTCAGACAGAACTTGAGCCGAAGGTGGCGCAGAGCTCCTTGCCCCCGCCGGCGTGGCTGTTGCTGAACCGGAGAGCATTGCTGCGGCGGTTGATGAGTGGGGCACTGACTGTGTACCGACCATGAAGATAGTGGCCCGGTTTGGCAGATCAGGGGACTCCGGAATACTATTGCCCTCGGAGCCTCCACTAACCCGGCCATCCTGCAACTGATAGAGCGATTCGGTTTCTCCAGAAGATTCGTCATCGGAGCGGACTACGGTTTCTCCATCGGATGCCGGTCCGTCCTCATATTCTGCTCCATGGATGACACCTATCAAAACATGCTTTGCCATGGGCTGAACCGGGGAAGGGCTTGCACGCCGAGCCGTCTCGATGATGTCGGTGCAGGTGTCCGGCTCAGGGCCCGGTTCGCCAATCTTGCCGATGAAGACGTGAATCCCACCAAAGGGGACCCGGTACCCGTATTCGATTGAATCCGCCTCGGGGCCCCATCCCGCGTTGTCGATGTGGAGCTTGCTGCGATGACACTTCGTCATCCGGCCCACAGCGTATCCCTTGAGTCCATCAAAGCTGCCCTTTAAGAGCTCGAAACCATCGTGCGATAGCCCCACGGTGTGCGCCAACTGTCGAGGGTTTGTCACGGCAGATGTCCTCGTGAAAGGACTTAGTCGTGGAGCCATCGCAACGGGTTAGCTTAAAGGGGTTAAACCGGACAAGGGGACACGGGGAGTTTATACTAGTTCGGCCCCTTCGATGAAGGTAAAAGCCTACGTCTAGTTGTGATTGGTATTGCGGGGGTTTCAATGACCAGGGAGCGAATCCGCTTTGACTGGCTCTCGAGTTGTTGTCTGTTGTCCCTAAACCGCTGCCAGGTCGTCCCTTTATATACATAGGTTGGCGCCCGCCTGTTTACAGAGTGCCGAAGCCGGATCATAAACGTGTCCGGTTCGGTCTCTATACTTCCTATCTTACAATGCAAGTTACATAATAAGGTCGGTTTACATCTACAGGCCTTAACTCGCCTTTGGGATTTGGTCCTTCATAAAGTGCCATTATTCTTACGTCTTCATGGTCTTCTAATCTTCATAAAGTTAATCCGGCTACTCCTGGCCGGTTTACGTCTTCATTTTTTGGTACTAACCTATTGACATAGTGCCCATGTTTTTTACATCGCAGGAAATCAATACCAAACTGAGTCCAAATGCAACGAAACTTTACGGATATTTTTTGGACCAGAAGACACCTGATAGGCCAAGGCTATGCCTGGGGGGTGCTCCGAGGTGAGGACAACCCACCAGGGTGCGCCAGGAGGCCCAGGTGCGCCCTGGTGGGTTGTGCCCACCTCTGGTGCCCCCGGACCGCCTCTTTGCTCTATAAATACCCCCAATATTCCAGAAACCCTAGGGGAGACGATGAAAATCAAATCCATATAATGTAACTCTTTTTCTGGTGTGTTTGTTTGGATCGGATGAACTTTGAGTTTATGATTAGATCTATCTTTTTATATCCATGAAAGTATTTGAGTTTCTTTGATCACTTTTATGCATGATTGCTTATAGCCTCGTATTTATTCTTCGATATTTGGGTTTTGTTTGGCCAACTTGATCTATTTATCTTGCAACGGGAAGAGGTGCTTTGTAGTGGGTTCGATCTTACGGTGCTTGATCCCAGTGGCAGAAGGGGAACCGACATGTATGTATCATTGCTACTAAGGATAAAACAATGGGTTCTATCTCTACATAGAGAGATCTTTGTCGGATTTTGGGTTCCAGCAGACCCTTGAGGTTCGAACATTGGGGTGCATGCGGAGATCTCTCCCCTACCGATCTACGTCCGATCCTCTCGTGCCAACTAAGATGAGAATGATGAACAACACAAGAGACACGAGGTTTATACTGGTTCAGGCCACCGTTGTGGTGTAATACCCTACTCCAGTGTGTGGTGTGATGGATTGCCTCTGGGGCTGATGATGGACAGTACAAGGGAAGAACAGCCTCGCGAGGGGTGTTCTTGAGCTGGTGCGGTGTGTTCTACTTAGTCTCTATTGGGTTTCTCTCCCCCTCTCGTTGTGGAGGCTAGCTCTATTTATAGAGGCCCTGGGCTTCTCCCAAATAATTGAGCGGGAAAGGCGCCAACAATTGGCCATTTTGAAGGGGAACATCTAGTACAAGTTATCCTGACCAAAGGTGGTCTTCGGCTGCCAAAAGCACTAGTGATGACGCCGTCTTGGTCTCCACGGTGACCTCCATCTGGCCGTCCGGCTGGTCTTGGTCTCGTTGCACCGGAATGGTAACCTTTGCCTGATACCTTGGTATCTGCTTGCCCCCTCTGCACCAAAGGGGAAAACAAGGACCCTGCGCAGGCCGGCGCCTGCCTGGCCTTGATCGTCATGGCTTGCGTCATGGGATCCTCGCGAGGTACCCTTGCATTGATCTCTCTGCCTCCTCGTCAGCCTGCCTGATGAGGCCGCTCTTGAGGAAGCTTCCTATCGTCCGCCCCGCGAGGCTTGGCCCCTCGCGAGGGTCTTGAGCTTGGGCTGATGAAGATGGGCCGCGTTGGGCCCCCACCTGAGCCACGCCGCAGGACGCAGGCACGCAAGTCTGGGGACCCCCGTTCCCAGAACGCCGACAGTAGCCCCCGGGCCCAAGGTGTGCGCGGGCTTGGCTTAGCAGAGAAGCGAAGGGGCAAGTGCGAAGCGCCGCGGGCCTAATAGCCTGCGGCCTTGGGCGCCGCGTGGCGGTTGATTGGGCGTGGGCGTCTGCACTTCCCACGACGCCTCAGCAACTGCACAACTTCACAAGTCCCTGCATGCAAAGATATGGGTCATGATTACCTGAGGTCATGGTGCTCGGCGGTTGGCCTTCCCCGCTATAAGTACGGGGCCGTGTGAGCTTCCTCAGTTCACCCCTTTCTGCTACTCCCTTATTCTTCTCGGCCACTTGCCGTTCTCATGGCTCTGAAGAGATTGTCGGCCATAGAGAAGGGAAAGGCCCGCCAGGCAGGGCCCGACTCCCCCCGGCCAGGCGCGGCTGGGGTCGTCCTCGCAAGCATCCAGCGGTCTCCGCAGCGGCTTCCCGTGGCCACGGAGGCGGTTCCCTGCGCGGTGGTGAGTGCTCGGCTGCCGAGGGGAGGCATGTCGTGACCGCGCGGCCCCCCAGGCCGCGTTTTCGCTCGGCGGAGGTGCTGCCGGAGTTCGCCGTGTGGTCGGCAGACCCGACCAGCACCTGGCTCCAGCTCCCCCTCTTCTTCGTAGGTGAGCTGCCGGCCAGCGCCCGGTGCGGCTTCTGGCTCCAGGAGGATGGTTGCTGCAGCAGGGCCTTCTGGGCTTCGCTGGAGGTCTCCCCTTTCGGAAATGGGGTCCTGACTCGCGGCTAGCAAACGTTTGCCCGCGCGCGCGGCCTGGGTCAGCGGTGCACCCTGCACTTCAAGTTCGATGGTGATGCCACCCTCTACATGAGGGTGTTTGGGGAAGATGGTCGTCGCGCTGGGTGCTACCCCGAAGATGGTGACCGCGGCCACCTGCCCAGCCCCGGCACCGACCGGGATGAAGACAGCGCCAGGCGTGCCAGCGGCGGTGCTCGGGGCTCACCAAGTTTCGGCGACTCTCCCTCAGGCAGCAGCTCCTCCAGCGGTGGCCACGACCAGCCCCCGCGCCGTCGCGCCAGCCTGGGTGAAGGCAGTGGGTCCATCCGCCGCCGCGCCCAGGTGAAGCGAGAGGAGGTGTCCGCCTGAACCCCAGGAGCAGCTCGAGCTTTTGCTGTAGGTTGGTGTTGGACAGGTCGTGTCCATTTTGTTTCCTTCCTTTCTTGCGTAAGAAGAAGGTAGTACAGGGCCCCGTGGGGGCGTGTTAGAACTGTTGCTGTCAAGTGTCGCGTTGCTTTTGCCATTTCTGCGCTATGTTTCCGTGCTGCGTGTCCATGTGCGGGAGTCATTTGAGCTTGGTGGAGCTTGACGCGGCCCTCGCCTCCGGAGGCTGAGGCCTCACCATGCGCTTCATGCCCTGCAAGGATTAGTTAGAGGGGTAACCTTTGGTCCCGGCAGCGGGGGCGATCAGCCTAGGTCCTGCGTTTGTGTCACGATGCCCGTGAGGCATGGACTGGGAGGGGTGCTCCCGCAGAGGACTCAGATAGGAAAGCTCCAGAGGATCGGGGCGGAAGACGCTCGCGAGGGCGCTCGCGAACATCCCTCGCAAGACTTGTGCGAGAGAAAACGAGGCGAGTGGATGAAAAATACAGAGAGTCACAAGCCAGGAACGCCAACAACTCCAATAAGACTTCAAACGGGAATAAACACGCCAACTGCAAAAAGCAAATGAAAAAGCCGCGTCCGGCACCTATTCTAGTCTTCGACGTCTTCTCACCAGCGCGGAGCTAAGTGTTGCCACTGGACGTGGGCGGGAGCCCCCGAGGCCCAAGGGTGGCACTCCGGAGACTTCGGGGCGTGTACAGCCCCACTCATTATTACGTGAGAATATCATGGGTGGCGAGCTTCACATGCGTTTGCCTTCTTTACAGGCACCGGGCCTTTCCCAAAACGCGATAGCTTCACAGGCATTGGCCTTCTTCACAGGCACTGGGCCTTTCCCAAAACGCGATAGCTTCACAAGCATTAGCCTTCTTCATAGGCACCGGGCCTTTCCCAAAACGCGATAGCTTCACAGGCATTGGCCTTCTTCACAGGCACCGGGCCTTTCCCAAAACGTGATAGCTTCACAGGCACCGGGCCTTTCCTAAGCGCTAGGCCTCGCTCAAGGGTAGAACCTTCGGAGATGTTGAATGTTCCATGCGTTCTGGATGGGTACTCCCCCCGGAGTCTCCAAGCGCGCGGAGCTAGGCCTGGAAACATGAACAACCTTGAACGGGCCCTCCCACATGGGAGAGAGCCTGTGCAGCCCCTCCCTGGAGAGAACCCGTCTGAGCACGAGATCCCCTACCTCATGGGTCCTAGGCGGATGCTGCGGCAGTGGTATCGTCGTAGTGCCTGTTGATACCTTGCCGCTTGCAGTGCGGCTTCCCGACGGCGTTCCTCCCCCAGCACGAGATCCGTCCCCCGCATGGCGTCCTGCTGAGCCTCGTAAAATGCCAGGACCCGTGCGGAGCGACACCTGACCTCGTGAGGGAGAACAGCCTCTGCTCCGTAGATGAGGAAAAACGGGGTCTCGCCAGTCGGCTTGGTTGCTGTCGTGCGAATTGACCACAGCACGGACTAGAGCTCGTTGTACCAGCCCCTGCCACAGGCCTCCAGCTTCTTCTTGAAGGTCCTGGCCTTGAGGCCCCTCAGGACCTCGGCGTTGGCTCGTTCAGCCTGGCCATTGCTCCGGGGTGTGCCACCGAAGCGGAGAATATATGCGTTCCAAGGTTAGCACAATACGTTTTGAAGAGATTACTGGTGAATTGTGAACCGTTGTCAGAGATGATGCGGTTAGGCACCCCAAACCGGCTCACGAGGCCCTTGATGAACTTGACTGCCGAGCCTGCCGGGATTGTGCGGACAGCTTCCGCCTTGGCCCACTTGGTGAACTTGTCCACAGCGATGTAGAGTTAGCGATAGCCCCCTTGCGCCCGAGGGAACGGGCCCAGAATGTCCAACCCCCACACTGCGAATGGCCATGAGAGGGGTATGGTCTGTAGACCCCCCGCGGGCTGATGGATCTATTTAGCGTGAAACTGGCAGGCCTCGCAAGCCTTCACCAGCTCAACGGCGTCGTTGAGTGTTGTGGGCCAGTAGAACCCGCTACGGAACACCTTGCCGACGAGGGTTCGCGACGACGAGTGGTGCCCGCAGTCTCCGCCGTGTATGTCTGCCAGCAATTCCTTTCCTTGCTCCCTGGAAATGCAACGTAGGGACACGTCATTTGGCCGCTTCCAGTAGAGATCGCCATCCTGGATGCAATAAGCCATGGCCTGTCGTGCCACACGCTCCGCCTCCTCCTCGTTCTTCGGCAGAATCCCTTGCATCAAGTAGTCCTTGAGCTCTGGGATCCAACATTCCTCCTGAGGCTCCAATGCCAGGAGCAGGCGTGCCCCTGAGGCCGGGCCGCAGATCGGAGCTCCCGAGGCAGGCGGCTGAGGAGGCTCCTCCCTTGGTTGCACCGTGCCCGATAGCGACGGCACCGCCGAGGGCTTGAAGAGCCGCTCCTCGAAGACGCCAGGTTCCTGTGGCAGCCGCCTAGACGCCCTCTTGGCAATGTCGTCGGCCTCCTGATTGGTGCCGCGAGGCACATGCTGCAGCTCCAGCCCCCATAACTGTTTCTCTATCCTGCGGACTTCAGCGAGGTAAGCTTCCATGTGCTTGTCCTTTGGCTCGTATATCTTGTTGGAGAAGTTGACGAGGAGCTGTGAATCGCCCTTGATGGTGAGGCGCTTTACCCCTAAGGCGATCGTGGCTTCCAAGCCTGCTATCAGGCCTTCGTACTCTGCTATATTGTTGGAGACCTTCTCTCCATGCTGGAAGTAGAGTTGCATGGCGTAATAGAGTTTGTCTTGAGTGGGGGATACAAGCACCGCGCCAGCTCCCGCGCCATGTCGGGAGAACGCCCCATCGAAGTACATGACCCAGCCGTCTGGCGCTTCACTTACTGGGGAAAGTGACCGGTCTTCGCCTGCCTCGAGACCCGGTGCTTCTGCCCATCCTGCCACGAAATCTACAAGTGCGGCTCCCTTGATGACCCTGGTCATACTGAATTCTAGTTGAAATGCTTGTAGTTCGATGTTCCATTCAGCGACCCTTCCAGCTGAGTTGGGGCTCCTGAGTACCCTCTCCAAGGGGTATGCCGAGACGACCTTGATGGGGTGGCGTTGGAAGTAGTGCCGCAGCTTGCGTGAGGCCACCAATAGCGCGAGGAGGAGCTTTTGAGGCATGGGGTACCGCGCCCTCGCGTCCCGTAGCACTGTGCTGATGAAATACACGGGGTGCTCGACGAGGTTGAGGGTGCTGGCATAGCTTGCGTCCTCCAGGGGTCAAGGCGTCTCCTGAGGCAACGGAGCCCCCAGCTCTTGATCGTTTGAAGGGGCCTCCCCTGCCCTGGGTGCGCCCTCCTGCTGCGGCTGCCCCTCTCTGGCTGTGGTCACGGTCCTCGCGAGGCCCTCCTGGCCTCGCTCTGCTTCAGCCTGGTCAGTCGATGCGGCCTTGGCCAGGCGCTCCTCCCTGACCGCCACCAGAGCTGCGCTAGCGGAGTAGGGCGTGGCCGCAAGGTAGAGCACCAGGGGCTCCTGAAGGCAAGGGGCTACCATCACCGGTGGGCTGATAAGGTACCTCTTGAGTTCTTGGAATGCCTTGTCGGCCTCTTCAGTCCATTCGAAGGGGCCTTTCTTCTTCATAAGCTTGAGGAAGGGTAGTGCTCGCTCCCCTAGCTTGGATATGAAGCGCCCTAGCGCGGTTACACGCCCGGTGAGCTTCTGCATCTCCCTAAGGGTCTTCGGCGGGCTCATGTCCTCGACCGCCTTGACCTTCTCCGGGTTGGCCTCTATGCCTCTGTGGGATACTAGGAAGCCCAGGAGCTTGCCCGAGGGGACTCCAAACACGCATTTCTCCGGGTTGAGCCGTAGATCCACTTCGTTGAGGCTCGCGAAGGTTTCCTCCAGGTCCTGTATCAGGGTTTTTGCCTCCCGAGACTTCACCACGATGTTGTCGACGTAAGCCTCAGCGTTCCTCCCGAGCTGCCGGCCTAAAGCTATGTGCATCAGCCGCTGAAAGGTTGCGCCTGCGTTGCGCAACCCAAATGGCATGCACGTATAGCAGTACACCCCACACGGGGTTAGGAAAGCAGTCTTATCCACGTCTTCCACCGCCATCTTGATCTGGTGATAGCCCGAGAAGGCATCCAGTAAGCACAATAGGTCACACTCTGCGGTGGATTCGACTATCTGGTCAATGCGGGGGAGCGTCCTGCGGGCAGGCTTTGTTGAGGTTGGTGAAGTCGACACACATGCGCTCCTTCCCCCCTTCTTTGGCACGACAACAGGACTAGCCAGCCAATCGGGGCAGCGGACCTCGCGGATAACCCCTGTTGCTTCCAGTTTCCGGGTCTCTTGAACGATGAAAGCTTGTTTCTCAGTAGACTACCTCCTTGCCTTCTGCTTCACGGGGCATACGTTGGGGCACACGTTGAGGTGATGCTCGATCACACCTCTCGGGACTCCTGTTAACTGATCTGGTTCCCACGCGAACACCTTCTTGTTCGCGCGCAGGAATCTGATCAGGGCCTTCTCCTGTTCGGGCTGGAGGTTGGCCCCTATGGTGAAGGTGGCGCTGGTGGACCTGTCCTCGTCGACCGGTACTTGCTTGGTTTCTGCCTTGTCCTGGGTGAACAACTGCTTCTTTTTAGCCGGCGTAGCCCCCTTGGGCTCAAGGGCGTTGGTGCTGGTGTGCTGTGCCACCGCGACCGCCTTGAAGGCGAGTTGGAGCACCTGCAGTGCATCCCTCGCGTCTCCTGGAACGGTGAGGATGTCGCTGCTCCCGGGCATCTTCATGAGGTTGTACGCGGGGTGAGTTGCCGCCATGAACCGGGCCAAGGCCGGGTAGCCGAGGATGGTGTTGTAGGGGAGGCCGATGGGGGCGATGTCGAAGTCGATCAGCTCTATGCGGAAGTTGTCGTAGGTGCCGAAGGTCACTGGGAGGCGGATCTGCCCCAAGGAGGCGGTGGAACCGGCTCCGACTCCTAAGCAGGGCCTGCTGGGCTGGAGCCGCTCCGGTGGCACGTGAAGGAGGCTGAAGGCCTCCACCGAGAGCACGTTGAGGCCGGCACCACCGTCGATGAGGGTCCTGGTGACGGCCACTTGGCAGATGGTGGGGGTGCACAGCATCGGGAGTGCGCCCGAACCGGAGGGGTTGAAGGGATGATCATCCGCGCCGAAAGTCAGATCGGCCTTGGGCGCCGCCCAGCCCCGGGGGGCCTCTTGGCGCTTGGATGCAGCGCTAATCTAACGGGTGAATGGCTTGACGTGGTGGCTCGAGGGTGGTGCTTGGGAACCACCCAGGAGAGCCGCAACGACGGGCGGCGCTGGCGCGGCGAAATAGGTGAGGAAGAGGTCGCGTAGCTCCTCCCAAGAGGTCATAGAAGCTATCGGTAGGTGGAGGAGCCACATGCGTGGGACACCGGTGAGGGCCATGGGCAACCAGTTGGCCATCACCCGATCGTCGCCCCCGGTCTTGAGGATGGCGTCCTCATATGCCAACAGGAAAACCAGCGGGTCCGTCGTGCTACCGTAGCGCGGCGGCATCTCGGGCTTGAACTTGCGCGGCCACTGCACCCGTCGCAAGGCGGGGGCCAAGGCCTGGAGCCCCCTGGCCCCAGTGCCGGCGTCTGCTGCCGGAGCGGGCGGCGCGTTGTCCGCCATGAGGATGGGACGCGGTGTTGGTGGAGAGCGGGCTATCGGGGGGGAACTCCGGCGCACCCATACCTGGCGCGCGAAATGTCGGATTTCGGGTTCCGACAGACCCTTGAGGTTTGAACACTGGGGTGCGCGCGGAGATCTCTCCCCTACCGATCTACGTCCGATCCTCTCGTGCAAACTAAGATGAAAATGATGAACACCACAAGAGACACGAGGTTTATACTGGTTCGAGCCACCATTGTGGTGTAATACCCTACTCCAGTGTGTGGTGTGATGGATTGCCTCTGGGGCTAATGATGGACAGTACAAGGGAAGAACAGCCTCGCAAGGGGTGTTCTTGAGCTGGTGCGGTGTGTTCTACTTAGTCTCTACTGGGTTTCTCTCCCCCTCTCTTTGTGGAGGCTAGCTCTATTTATAGAAGCCCTGGGCCTCTCCACGAATAATTGAGCAGGAAGGGCGCCAACAAGTGGCCATTTTGAAGGGGAACATCTAGTACAAGTTATCCTGACCAAAGGTGGTCTTCGGCTGCCAAAAGCACTGGTGATGACACCGTCTTGGGATCCACGGTGACCTCCGTCTGGCCGTCCGGCTGGTCTTGGTATCATTGCACCAGAATGGTAACCTTTGCCTGATACCTTGTCCTGTGCTTGCCCCCTTTGCACCAAAGGGGAAACAAGGACCCTGCGTAGGCCGGCGCCTGCCTGGCCTTGATCGTCATGGCTTGCGTCATGGGATCCTCGCGAGGTACCCTTGCATTGATCTCTCTGCCTCCTTGCGAGCCTGCCTGATGAGGCCGTTCTTGAGGAAGCTTCCTGTCGTCCGCCCCGCGAGGCTTGGCCCCTCTCGAGGGTCTTGAGCTTGGGCTGATGAAGATGGGCCGCGCTGGGCCCCCACCTGAGCCACGCCATAGGCCGCAGGCAGGCAAGTCTGGGGACCCCCGTTCCCAGAACACCGACAATCTTGTCTACATCATGTCATCATTCTTATTGCATTACTCCGTTTCTCCATGAACTTAATACACTAGATGCATGCTGGATAGCGGTTGATGTGTGGAGTAATAGTAGTAGATGTAAGCAGGAGTCGGTCTACTAATCTTGGACGTGGTGCCTATATAATGATCATTGCCTGGATATCATCATGATTATTTGAAGTCATATCAATTTCCCAACAGTAATTTGTTTACCCACTGTTTGATATTTTTCTCGAGACAATCCACTAGTGAAACCTACGGCCCCCAGGTCTCTTTCTCATATTATTTGCCTTTGCGATCTATTTTCCTTTGCTTTTATTTTTAGATCTATTAAACCAAAAATACAAAAATACATTGCTGCAATTTATTTTATTTGGCGTTCGATCTGTCAATCTACTACAATTTTATCTCACGTCCGTTTGCCAATTTCTGGCGCCGCTACCCGAAAGGGATTGACAACCCCTTTTACACGTCGGGTTGCGAGTAGTTGTTATTTGTGTGTAGGTGTTGTTTACGTTGTGTTGCTTGGTTCTCCTACTGGTTCTATAACCTTGGTTTCACATCTGAGTGAAATACCTACCGCCGCTGTGCTGCATCATCCCTTCCTCTTTGAGGAAATACCGACGTAGCTTCAAGCGACATCAGTAGCACACAAGGTGTTCCTCTTGTATTTGGGAGTTGCATAATCTAATAGTGAGAGGAATATGTATAAGTCATGAAGAAAGCAATAGTGATAAAACTAAACGATCATAATGCTAAGCTAATGGATGGGTCTTGTCCATCACATCATTTTCTAATGATGTGATCCCGTTCATCAAATGACAACACATGTCTATGGTCAGGAAACTTAACCATGTTTGATTAACGAGCTAGTCAAGTAGAGGCATACTAGGGACACTCTGTTTTGTCTATGTATTCACACATGTACTAAGTTTCCGGTTAATACAATTCTAGCATGAATAAGAAACATTTATCATGATATAAGGAAATATAAATAACAACTTTATTATTGCCTCTAGGGCATATTTCCTTCAGACTGCCACTTGCACTAGAGTCAACAATCTAGATTGCATAGTAATGATTCTTACACCCATGGAGTCTTGGTGTTGATCATGTTTTGCTCGTGGAAGAGGTTTAGTCAACGGGTCTTCAACATTCAGATCCGTGTGTATCTTGCAAATCTCTATGTCTCCCTCCTTGACTTGATCACAGATGGAATTGAAGCGTCTCTTGATGTGTTTGGTTCTCTTGTGAAATCTAGATTCCTTCACCAAGGCAATTGCTCCAGTATTGTCACAAAATATTTTCACTGGACCCGATGCACTCGGTATTACATGTAGATCGGATATGAACTCCTTCATCCAGACTCCTTCATTTGGTTCTTCTGAAGCAACTATGTACTCCGGTTCACACGTAGATCCCGCCACGACGCTCTGCTTGGAACTGCACCAACTTACAGCTCCATCATTCAATATAAATATGTATTCGATCTGCGACTGAGTCATCCGGATCAGTGTCAAAGCTTGCATCGATGTAACCATTTATGACAAGCTCCTTGTCACCCCCACAAACGAGAAACATATCCTTAGTCCTTTTCAGGTATTTCAGGATATTCTTGACCGCTATCCAGTGATCCACTCCTGGATTACTTTGGTACCTCCCTACTAAACTTGTAGCAAGACACACATCAGGTCTGGTACACAACATTGCATACATGATAGAACCTATGGCTGAAGCATCGGGAATGACTTTCATTTTCTCTCTATCTTCTGCAGTGGTCGGGCATTGACTCTAACTCAACTTCGCACCTTGTAACATAGGCAAGAACCCTTTCTTTGACTGATCCATTTTGAACTTCTTCAAAACTTTATCAAGGTATGTGCTTTGTGAAAGTCCAATTAAGCATCTTGATCTTGTCGGTGTTCTAGGAACGGGGGTCCCCAGACTTGCCTGCCTGTGGCCCGCGGCATGGCTCCACTAGCGGCCCTGTACAGCCCATCTTCACCAGCAAACATTCAAGACCCTCGTGAGTCGGACGATGCAAGACCTCCTCAGGGGAGGCCTCACCAGGCTGGCTCACCAGGGGTGGAGAGATCAAGGCAAGGGGCACCTCATGAGGTTTTTGTGACGCAAGCCATGAGGACTAGAGCCAGGCGGGCGCCAACACGCGTAGTGTCCTCGTTTCCTCTTTGGTGCTAAAGGGGGGCAAGCGCAGACAAGGAGTCCTGAGGCATTAGGCAAAGGTTTCCATATCAGTGCAACAAGACCAAGACCAGCAGGACGGCAGGACGGAGGTCATCGTGGAGCCCAAGACGGCGTCACCACCAGAGCCTTTGGCAGGCGAAGACTACTTTTGTCAGGATAGCTTGTACTAGTTGTCTCCCTTCGAATTTGGCCGTTGTGGGATCCCTTCCCGCTCAATATTTGGGAAGAGGACCAGGGCCTCTATAAATAGGACTAGCCACCACCATAGGGAGAGGAGATCTCATCTTGGACTAGATCCACTCCACCAAGGCCATAGGGCAAGCTCACTGAGCTCAAGAACACCTCTCCTCGCGAGGCTGTTCTTCCTCTGTAACTATTCATCCTCAGCCCAAGAGGCAATCCGCCACACCACACTGGAGTAGGGTATTACACCACAATGGTGGCCCGAACCAGTATAAATCTTGTGTCTCATTTTTCTTTGGGTTCATCGAGCTAGGCCGTGAGATCGTAGAGTGTGCGAGCTAGAGAGGGGGAGAGATCTTTGTGCGCACCCTAGTGTTCAAACCTCAAGGGTTTTGCCGGAACCCGAAATCCGACATTTGGCGCGCCAGGTAGGGGAGCGCCGAAGCTTTCCTCTTCGTCGATCCGCACTTCACCACTCCGCCAAGTTCATGGCCGACGCTCGCTGGGCCCGTGCTGAGCGCCGGGCTGCTCTCGCCACCTGTGTCGCTCAGATAGCCCCTGTCGGTGGACCCCCTCATTATTCTCCGTCACCCGCCGCCAACGCCGCCACCGGCCCGCCGGCAAACGAGCAGCAAGCCTCTTCACTGCACCCCTCTTTGCGGTGAGACGGTCGCACCGCCACATCGTCGCTGACTCCGGCTGTCTCATCGTCTCACGCTCGCAGCGCCCCCACGGACACGCGGGCCGCGCTGCTCATGGCACGCGAGCTCCTGCGCTACCGCCCGGTCGACGACCTCTACGAGGACTGGTTGGACCGCATCGCCGAGCTCGTTAGAGCGGCGGGGGGCTCTCCTGCACCATCCCTCTCGCTGCCTCGCCCGCCCCCGGCTGCAGGTGACGTGGCTGCCGGAGCGCCTCCCCCCTTAGCACCAAGATGGCGCCCTCATGCCGAGGCGCGCGGCTCATGGAGAGCCTCATCCTCCCCTGCGTCAAGACGACATCCTCTCTCCAAGATGTGTGGCCCAGCGGCGTGATCCTCCGCGCCATGTGCCCACGCACGAAGAAAGAAGTTGCCATGAGGTTCCCCGTCCGCAAGAAGATGCTCCACCGCTTCCAGAACCAACACGTCAGGATCGCTTGCTGCGGTAGGGCCATGTGCCACTTGCCATGGTAGCGCAGGGACGCCAAGGTCAAGCTCCGCCTCCCCGACAGGCCCCGGTGGCCACAGCGGGCTGCCGCACCTTCACTCCCGAGTTGCATAGCGTCGTCTGGCCGGGCAAGTTCAAGCCGGATCTACCTCGTCGCTATGACGGCGTCCCTGACCCTACGGAGTTTTTGCAGCTCTACGAGCTAAGAATCGAAGCGGCCAACGGCAAGGAAAAGGTCATGGCGAACTGGTTTCCCATGGCTCTCAAGGACGGTGCCCGTTAATGGCTCCTGAACCTGCCCCCAGGCTCGATTTCCTCCTGGGATGAGATGCGCAGCCACTTCATCACCAACTTCCAGGGCACTCACGACCGCCCCTGGTCACAGGTGACCTGCGCCGCATCAAGCAACAACCGGGAGAAACCCTACAGAAATACATCCAGCGCTTCAATAGCGCATGTATCAAGATCCCCAAGGTGACGGACGAGGCCATCATCTCAGAGTTTTCTGACGGTGTCCGTGACGTCAAGATGAAGGAGGAGCTCGCCATCCATGAGGAGCTGTGCACGACCTTGGAGCTGTTCAACATAGCAACCAAGTGTGCAAGGGCTAAGGAGGGGCGTCTCTCCCTCCTCGAGCTCCCTGTTGCGGATCCAGAGGAGAAGAAGGCCAAGGTCAAGGACGTGAAGCGCAAACGAGTGGATGTACTCGTGGCAGAACCGGACACCAAGCGTGGCCGAGATCTTCCCAAGTCGTCCAAGGGTGGGCGCATGTTCTGCGCCTTCCACAACGTGCGCACACACAACACCAACGATTGTCAAGAGCTCAGGGCCATTCGAGATGGACGCTTCGTCGACGCCCCGAGCGCAACGACCGGCGCTACAGCCGAGGTGGTGGGTGAGGTGTAGGACGTTGGGACGACCTTGGGCTCCACCAAGAGTGGCGCGACCAACCTCGCGAGGATCGTTGGCAGGACCAGCCCCGTGAGGGTGCCTGGAGGGACCAGCCTCGTGAGGACCGTCCTCAAGGCAACACTGGTCTCCCTCCGCTGTCGCTGCCAAGAAGGAACGACGACCACCAACAGGACGAAGGGGCTGGGGGCTTCTAGGAGCCGCGCGCCATCGCCTGCATCTTGGGTGGCATTCAGGCCCCGGCCTCCCAACACATCTTCAAGAAGTTCTCCCGTGAAGTGAACGCAACCCTCCCCAAGCTCGAGGCTACGCGCCTGCTTAGGTGGTCCAGGTACGCAATCACCTTTAGCTCGCGGACCAGCTCAAATGCGCAGCAACCGCTAGCGTCCTCCCGATGCTCTGTTCACCCGTCATCAGCAATGTCCAAGTCACCAAGACCCTCATCGACGACGGTTCAGGACTCAGTGTCCTGTCCATCGAGACGTTCGACAGCCTCCAAGTGCCATACGATTAGCTCCAGCCCACCAAGCCTTTCTCAGGAGTGACAGACGGCTCCACCATCCCGATAGGGCAAGTTCGCCTCCCTGTCACCTTCGGTTAGTGCGACAACTACCACACCGAGCTCATCGACTTCGATGTCGCCCACATCCGCCTACCGTACAATGCCATCCTCGGGTACCCAGCACTGGCCAAATTCATGGTAGTCACCCACCATGGCTACAACGTCCTCAAGATGCCGGGAAGCGGCGAAATCATCATGGTCCCTTGTGAAGAAAGAGATGCGGTGTGCTCCCTCGAGCGCGCCTTCCAAGCTGCATCGATCGAAGGCCAACCCCAAGAAGAAGCAGTTGCACCGCCCTGGGCCTCAAGGGAGCGGCACCTCCAGCGGCGCCACTTCAGGATCCGCGCCACCGCCTGGGGCGCCTCCCTCCCTCGCATAGGGTGACGCACCCTGCGCCCTCCTCGGGCAGGGCTCGGGGGCTCTCTTCTAGAGGGCCTCGGACCTGGCCAACATCATGAGGGAGGCGCTCAGGCACCACGTGGAGGCTTTCTTCGCAGCACGTTTCCCTTAGAAGGACACCGGGAGAGGAGCGCCTGGCGCTCAGGAGTTCATCACCAAGGCATCTCAGGAGCTTCAGGAGGCAAGAGCAATACGCGGCGACCACCGCCCACCTGGCGTTGCTCCCCACCCAGGTGAGGGTGGTGAGCTGCGCGTCTGCGTTGACATCCCAGGGCTCAACAGGGCCGCTTCTCAGGAGCGCTTCAGGCCTTCACGTGCTGGACGGTGTGAGGCCCCGCCTCACAGCTACGTTCGCATGCTGTTCGGCCTACCGAGCATGGTTGCCGCCTTCCAGCGCAATCTGCGGAGCATCCTGGCAAGTCAGGAGACCAGGCACCACGCGGTCCTGGCGGAGATGGAGACGCTCCTCCGGAGGCCAGCTGAGCCTCCAGAGCCTCCCGAGGCTCAGGGCCTCGGCGGCTCGTGAGAAGCGACTTCTTTGCTACGTGTCTTCAGCTACCCCAACACTCCTTCGGCAACCAAACCAGGTAAAAAATTCCAAGTTTATTCAGCTGGGAGCGCCCCCTGGGCTGCATCATCCCCAGGCCGCTTGGGTCCAACCCAGTGGCACATATCGTTCTTGCATTTACCTAAGCTAGTTGCTTTTTGTGCATAATCTATCTATGGTTATCACCTGCTTGATTGTCACCCATCATGGGAGCCGCGCGCCAATCTTTTTCTTCAGGATCCTTCGCATAAGAAGGCTAGGCACGGCATCTGTGCTCGGGTCCGTCCCTACAGCATCGATAAATCCAACGGGTGAGCTCTGTCTGGCGGGCCGGCCCCGTTCAGGTCACCTCCTGGGGTCATTGGTGCTTGGCCTTCTCGCACGATAGCCTCAGGAAATCCACTCGACGCAGGTTGTCTAACCATCTCGCAGGAATGCCACATCCATCAAGAACCAAGACCAGGCGCAACCCGCCTTGACTTAGGGCCTCGTGAGTCCCGCGCTGGCTCACGAGTGCCCAGATACACCTCGTCTAGCCCTGTCGTGCAAGCCACGTGTCAGGGCGGGGCTGTACATGCCCTAGGGGCTCTCCGCAGTAGGGAGTCCCCTCCCACAAGCCAATGACGGACCAGCAATCACCATGGCGATTTGCGCCCCTCCTCGCGCTAACCTGCAGGAACTTCCTGAGGACTACAGTGGGTGGTACCGCGGACTCTCTCTCTCTTCTCCCATCCAATTCGCTTGCGCTTTAAAAGGGGGCTCCTGAGCATCGTGACTCAGGAGCTCTTACTGGCTCTCCAGCCCTCACCCGCTGGCCTTGACCATGACATCGCGACCTGGCATACTAGCGGCGACTGAGCTCGCTCGAGGGCCGGGACCTAAGGACGTAGAGCACCAGTAAGAGCATGGAGAAGAGAGAGGCCCACACGGGCCTAACCTAGCTACCCAGCAGCGGCCGACGCCCAAGTCTGGTGCGGCACGAGAAACCGGCTCCATAACTCCAAAGATAAGTCTTGTACCTGGACCAACCCAGCGCTACGGCATAAGGTTCTCGCCTTTTCGCTGCCTAGTTGTGCCAATGTCGCCTCCCTTTCCTATCCTCAGGTAGCTGCTTGCGTGCTAAAGGTGACCTCTTGAGTATCGCGCCTCAGGAGCTCTTACTGGACCTCGGGCCGCTCACCTCCTAGCCTTGACCACGGCATCGCGACCTGGCATACCAGCGACGGCTGCAGCCTGCCTGGGGACCGGGACCTGTCAGCGTAGAGCACCAAGCTGCCGCAGGATTGGAGAGGGGAGACCGAGCCTCAGCAGGACATGCACTTGCAAATTTTCATAATACGGATAATATCAACAAAAGGCATTACACGCGCTTTACACACCCCCGCGGGGTCCGTTTTGATTCCTCGCAGCGAACAAAAGGAAGGGGATTTATAGGAGCTCTATCCACATGCCATGAACGTCGCCGACGCCAACATCAACAATGGGCCACGAGAGGCCGGCGCCAGCCCCATCTAGATCAGCGACGGCGGCGGCCGGACGCGGCGGCCTTTCTCCGGGCTCAGCGAGAGCTCGGGGGCATGTAGCTGTCGTCGCTTGTCTCTGGAGACTCGGCTAGCTCGGGAGAGTCGCCAGACCACCAGGAGTCACCGCTGTCACTGGAGGAGCAGCGGGCGAGGCCAGCAGCAAGCCCGACGCCAGCCGCTACGCCGTCCTGGTGACCCCCTTCAGGGAAGAACTCCAAGCGGCAGCCTTCCTCGTTGAAGACCTTGAAGAACAACATGGAGGCGCCATCATACTCGAAGTGGATGACGAGGGCGCCGTACGCACGACAGACTCGGGCGACCTCACCCCAGCCTCGAGTCATGATGATCCTCCCGGAGGCGATGACTTCAACCTCTGCTCCAGTCGTTGGGGCGTCGCAGTCGGCGTGCTACAGCTAGAGCTCGA
Organism: Triticum urartu; assembly: GCF_056163025.1. Taxonomy (NCBI): domain Eukaryota; kingdom Viridiplantae; phylum Streptophyta; class Magnoliopsida; order Poales; family Poaceae; genus Triticum; species Triticum urartu. The sequence continues at coordinate 104,265,857 of NC_141876.1, forward strand.
GAGGACCCCTCGGCGGCATCTCGGCGGTGAAGAACTGCAGGAGGCGAATCCAAGTGCTCGGAGGCATCGCCGCCCACAGCACGAACTCGCGCGAGGAGTCCGCAACATGGACCCCTGGGGCGACGGCCTGTGTCTCCGCGGCACAACGACCACGACCCTAGCGCAGGCGGCGGCTCTCCTCGCTCCTCCCTCCGGAACCCTCAGCGTGAGCGTACAAGGGCAACGGGTACCCAGGAGGTGGCCTCTCGTACCACGGCCTCGACACAACCGCCTCACGACCATCTCACGATGATGGGTGATAACCCACAAGTATAGGGGATCGCAACAGTTTTCGAGGGTAGATTATTCAACCCAAATTTATTGATTCGTCACAAGGGGAGCCAAAGAATATTCTCAAGTATTAGCAGCTGAGTTGTCAATTCAACCACACCTGGAAACTTAATATCTGCAGCAAAGTATTTAGTAGCAAAGTAATATGATAGTAGTGGTAACGGTAGCAAAAGGTAACAGTAGCAAAAGTAATGTTTTTGGTATTTTGTAGTGATGATAGCAATAGCAACAGAAAAGTAAATAAGAGAAGAATAATATATGGAAAGCTCGTAGGCAATGGACCAGTGATGCAGAATTATGAGGGATGCGGTTCATCATGTAACAGTCATAACCCAGGGTGACATAGAACTAGCTCCAATTCATCAACGTAATGTAGGCATGTATTCCGAATATAGTCATACGTGCTTATGGAAAAGAACTTGCATGACATCTTTTGTCCTACCCTCCCGTGGCAGCGAGGTCCTAATGGAAACTAAGGGATATTAAGGCCTCCTTTTAATAGAGTACCGGAACAAAGAATTAGCACATAGTAAATACATGAACTCCTCAAACTATGGTCATCACCGGTAAGTATCCCAATAATTGTCACTTCGGGGTTAACGGATCATAACACATAATAGGTGACTATAGACTTGCAAGATAGGATCAAGAACTCTCATATATTGATGAAAACATAATAGGTTTAGATCTGAAATCATGGCACTCGGGCCCTAGTGACAAGCATTAAGCATAGCAAAGTCATAGCAACATCAATCTTAGAACATAGTGGATACTAGGGATCAAACCCTAACAAAACTAACTCGATTACATGATAGATCCCATCCAACTCATCACCGTCCAGCAAGCCTACAATTGAATTACTCACGCACGGCGGTGAGCATCATGAAATTGGTGATGGAGGATGGTTGATGATGACGATGGCGATGGATTCCCCTCTCCGGAGACCCAAAAGGACTCCAGATCAGCCCTCTCGAGAGGTTTTAGGGCTTGGCGGCGGCTCCGTATCGTAAAACACGATGATTTCTTCTCTCTGATTTTTTCTCCCCGAAAGCAAATATATAGAGTTGGACTTGAGGTCGGAGGAGCTCCAGGGGGCCCACGAGGTAGGGGGCGCGTCGTAAGGGCCAGGCGCGCCCCCCACCCTCGTGGACAGGTGGTGGGCCCCCTGGTCTTCATCTTTTGCAGTGATTTTTTATTATTTCCGAAAAGATGTTCCGTGAAGTTTCAGGTCATTCCGAGAACTTTTGTTTCTGCACAAAAATAACACCATGGTAATTCTACTGAAAACAGCGTCAGTCCGGGTTAGTTCCATTCAAATCATGCAAGTTAGAGTCCAAAATAAGGGCAAAAGTGTTTGAAAAAGTAGATACGACGGAGACGTATCAACTCCCCCAAGCTTAAACCTTTGCTTGTCCTCAAGCAATTCAGTTGACAAACTGAAAGTGATAAAGAAAAACTTTTACAAACTCTATTTGCTCTTGTTGTTGTAAATATGTAAAGCCAACATTAAAGTTTTCAGCCAAGATTATGACTAACCACATTCACAATAACGCTTAGGTCTCAAGTTTACTCATATCAATGGCATAATCAACTAGCGAGCAATAATAATAAATCTCGAATGACAACACTTTCTCAAAACAATCATAATATGATATAACAAGATGGTATCTCGCTAGCCCTTTCTGAGACCGCAAAACATAAATGCAGAGCACCTTTAAAGATCAAGGACTGACTAGACATTGTAATTCATGGTAAAAGAGATCTAGTCAAGTCATATTCAATGTAAACTAACAATAATGAATGCAAATGACAGCAGTGCTCTCCAACTGGTGCTTTTTAATAAGAGGATGATGACTCAACATAAAATTAAATAGATAAGCCCTTCGCAGAGGGAAGCAGGGATTTGTAGAGGTGCCAGAGCTCGGTTTTGAAATAGAGATGAATAATATTTTGAGCGGTATAATTTCATTGTCAACATAACAACCAAGAGATGGTGATATCTTCCATGCTACACACATTATAAGCGGTTCCCAAACAGAATGGTAAAGTGTATACTCCCCCTCCACCAACAAGCATCAATCCATGGCTCGCTCGAAACAACGAGTGCCTCCAACTAACAAGAGTCCCAGGGGGAGTTTTGTTTGCAATTGTTTTGATTTGATTTGCATAAAGCATGGGACTGGGCATCCCGGTGACCAGCCACTTTCTCGTGAGTGAGGAGCGGAGTCCACTCCTCTTGAGAATAACCCGCCTAACATGGAAGATACGGATAACCCTAGTTGATACATGAGCTATTCGAGCATACAAAACATGATATTTATTTGAAGGTTTAGAGTTTGGGACATACAAATTTACTTGGAACGGCAGGTAGATACCGTATATAGGTAGGTATGGTGGACTCATATGGAATAACTTTGGGGTTTATGGAGTTGGATGCACAAGCAGTATTCCCGCTTAGTACAGGTGAAGCCTAGAAAAAGACTGGGAAGCGACCAGCTAGAGAGTGACAATAGTCATGAACATGCATTAAAATTAATCAACACCGAATGCAAGCATGAGTAGGATATAATCCACCATGAACATAAATATCGTGAAGGCTATGTTGATTTTGTTTCAACTACATGCGTGAACATGTGCCAAGTCAAGTCACTTAAATCATTCATAGGAGGATACCACCCTATCATACCACATCACAACCATTTTAATAGCATGTTGGCACGCATGGTAAACCATTATAAACTCCTAGCTAATCAAGCATGGCACAAGAAACTATGATCTCTAGTTTTCATTGCAAACATGTTTATTCATAATAGGCTGAATCAGGAACGATGAACTAATCATATTTACAAAGACAAGAGAGGTCGAGTTCATACCAGCTTTTCTCATCTCAGTCAGTCCATCATATATCGTCATAATTGCCTTTCACTTGCACGACCGAATGATGTGAATAATAATAATAGTGCGAGTGCATTGGACTAAGCTGGAATCTGCAATTATTCAATAAACAGGAGAAGACAAGGCAATATGGGCTCTTTTGTCAAATCAACAATTATGCATATAAGAGCCACTTCAACAATTTAATCATGGTCTTCTCCTATCGACCCCCAAAGAAAAGAAAAGAAATGAAACTATTTACACGGGAAAGCTCCCAACAAGCAAAAGAAGAACAGGAAATATTTTTGGCTTTTATTTTTAATTACTACTACAAGCATTGAAATTAAAACTAGATAAAATCTACAACTAATTTATTTTTTATTAAGGTTTATTAAGCACACAAGAAGAAAGCATAAAAAGGAAATAAACTAGCATGTATGATTCAATGAAAAAGTATGAGCACCGACATCTAGCAATGAGTGTGTGAACATAAATGTAATGTCGGCGAGAAATACGTACTCCCCAAGCTTAGGCTTTTGGCCTAAGTTGGTTTATGGCCACGGCTGGCCTGGCGGATAACCATAATAATAGTTGGGGTACAGAAGGTTGTGCCTTCTAACTTCATCCATCTCATGCTCATCAAAAGGAATCCACTAACAAGGTTGATCAGGTCTTGTTAACGAACTCATTTCGAATAACATGGAACCGGAGAAATTTCGAATAACACTATGTTGCCTCAACGGGGATATGCATGTCCCCTATAATAATAATATCATTTTTTTGACAGTAGGAAGAGGAAATTCAAAACCTCCAAATATAATCGATGGAATTTTTCTGTAATGCCCGGATAATCATGCTATAGTAATCCCACGTTAACGATGCCTTGTCACCTCTGTCACTGTAGTTAATCTCGGGTTAGTTCAAAACCGATTCAAATTCAAATTTAAAATAAAGTTAAATAATAAAAGTTTTCAGAAATTAAAACAAAAATGTTCGGGCGGTGCCATATTTTGCATATATAATTATGTGGTAATAAAAACATTTTTATAAAATGCCTAAATATTTTTAAATGAATTAAAATAGAAAAGAAAATAAATAAAAAGAAAAAATAAAACTAAAACTAACACTAAAAAAGAGGAAAGGAGAAAGCCCCACCCCCTCAACTGGGCCGACTGGCCCAGCTGGCCACCGCGCCCCCCTTGGGCCTCAACCCACCAGGCCGCCAGGCCGGCCCACCCTCACCCCATAACCTCCCCCACTCCCCCGAGTAGACACCGCCACACCCCCACTCCCCTCGCAATATATCTCCCTCCCCCCCTCTCCCGATTGGATCGGGAGGAGATCCTCGCCGCCGAACACCATCACTGCCTCGCCGGCTCTCCCTCACCGGACTGCTCCTCTCCGTCGACGTCGTCCCAGTCTACCTCCTCACGCCCCGCTGCCCTAGTCCCTACGCCCTGCGGTGAGGCCCCCGGTGGTTCCTTCCGCTCGCCCCTGCTCTTGCTGCTGCGGCTCCTCCCCTTGCAGCCGCCTGCTACGCCGCTCACTGTCGCATGCGGCCGTGACTGTGCCATTCCCGTAGCCTCTCCTGGCCGTCCACGCGCCCCCGCGCCACCCGATGCGGTCCTTGACGTACCCTCGTTTCCCTTGCCCCGCACGCATCGGCCTTGCTGCGACCTAGGCTGGTTGTGCCCGGGCAGGGCACCCATGCACGCACGCGCCCAACGCCCTGTGTCGTGCCCCTACACCGCATCGCCACCGCGTCGCCACCGCGCTCGTCGCCCGGACCCGCGTGTGCATGCCTGGCTTCCCCGCTCCCCGTGCTTGCCGGTTGTTGGTCGCGCCCGCCGTAGTTGTTGCTTTGGCCGGACCCGTCGTCGTCTCCTCGCCTGCCCCCGCTTTCGCGCCCACCCAGAACTTGCTCTGCTCCGCCACCGTCGCCTGCAGCTCACCCGCCGCTCGCCTCCCCCCTGGCCGCGGCCCGCGCGCCTAGCCTCGCCCGTCGCGCCACTGCATCGCCTCTTCGGGCCGAGGCCGCCCCCGTCCTGCTAAGTCCGGTCGTGCGCCGCCGCATCCCGCTTCTCTCAATGCCACCACCGCCCCCTACAGCCGCTACCGCGCTGCTTTTTCCGACCGCCAGCGCGCCCGCGCCTCCTCGCTCGCGCTAGCTCCCGCCCCGCCTCCGTTGCTGCTGCTGCCTCCGTGCACGCACGCCCCCGTTCCCCTCGCCCTGCTCCGGTCCGGGCTCGCGCCGACCACCCTGCCCCCGCGGGCAAGTCCGGCGCCCCGTCGGCCGTCGCTGGTGCGCTCGGGCTCACCCCGTTGGGCGCCTGGCGCTAGCGCCCGTAACCCGCCCGCGACGCCCTGTGCGTGCTAAGGATAGGGGCCAATGACATGTGGGGCCCACGGCCCAGAACGTTTATTAAAAAATTAATTTAAAAATATATTATTAATTAAATAACTAAATAATTAAATTAACTTAATTAACTTAATTAGTTAACTTAATTAATTCTTTTAACTAACTATTAAACCTAATTAACCTGCTAATTAATCTAACTAATCAGTTAGTTAGTTAGACAATGACAGTGGGAACCATGCGTCAGTTTGACCAAGTTAACTGACTGTTCACTGCTAACATCACCCTGATGTCATGCTGACATCATAATGGCATTTCCTAATAAAATTAATTCTGATAATTCTAAAAATGATTTCAATCTTTTAAAAATAATATAAAATAAACCGTAACTCGGATGAAAATACTTTGTACATGAAAGTTGCTCAGAACGACGAGACGAATCCGAATACGCAGCCCGTTCGTCCGCCACGCATCCCTAGCATAGCGAACATGCAACTTTCCCCCTCTGGTTCATCTGTCCGAAAACGCGAAACACCGGGGATATTTTCCTGGATGTTTCCCCCCTTCACCGGTACCACCTCTTACCGCGTTAGGGCACCCCTAGCACCGCTATTGTCATGTCATGCATCGCTATGCATATGTTTGCTTAATATTTATTGTTTCTTCCCCCCTCTTCTCTCGCTAGACACCGAGACCGACGCTGCTGCTACCCAGTACGACTACGGTGTTGACGACCCCTCTCTCTTGCCAGAGCAACCAGGCAAGTCCCCCCCTTGATCACCAGATATCGCCTACTCTTCTCTCTACATGCTTGCATTAGAGTAGTGTAGCTTGTTACTGCTTTCCGTTAATCCTATTCTGATGCATAGCATGTCATTGTTGCTACAACTGTTGATACCTTACATGCAATCCTAAATGCTTAGTATAGGATGCTAGTTTATCATCAGTGGCCCTACATTCTTGTCCGTCTGCCATGCTATACTATCGGGCCGTGATCACTCGGGAGGTGATCACGGGTATATACTATATACTTTATACATGATACATGTGGTGACTAAAGTCGGGTCGGCTCATAGAGTACCCGCGAGTGATTCACGGATTGGGTCCGAAAGGACGTTTGTCTGGACGACCCTTTGAGTGAATCTTTGTGGCGGAGCGACAGGGTAGGTTGAGACCACCTAGGAGAGAGGTGGGCCTGGCCCTGGTCGCCGTCCGTGGTTATTTCAAAATAACACGCTTAACGAGATCTTGGTATTTGATCTAAGTCTGGCTACTGGCCTATACGCACTAACCAACTACGCGGGAATAGTTATGGGCACTCAACGTCGTGGTATCAGTCGAAGCCTTCGTGACGTCACTGACTGAGAAGTGCGCGCCGGGTTGGACTGGAACGCCTGCTCTTGTATAAGGGAGGCTAGGTCTGCTCGCCGGCCGCGTTCACAACATGCAGATGTGCAATCGGCGATGGGCCCAGACCCCTGCGCCATAGGATTTAGACCGGCGTGCTGACCTCTCTGTTGTGCCTAGGTAGGGCTACGGCGTGTTGATCTTCCGAGGCCGGGCATGACCTAGGAAAGTGTGTCCGGACAAAGGGATCGAGCGTGTTGGGAAATGTGGTGCACCCCTGCAGGGAAGTTAATCTATTCGAATAGCCATGATCTTTGGTAACAAGACGACTTGGAGTTGTACCTTGACCTTATGACAACTAGAACCGGATACTTAATAAAACACACCCTTCCAAGTGCCAGATACAACCGGTGATCGCTCTCTCACGGGGCGACGAGGGGAGGATCATCGGTTAGGATTATGCTACACGATGCTACTTGGTGGACTTACCATCTACACTCTTCTACATGCTGCAAGATGGAGGTGGCCAGAAGCATAGTCTTCGATAAGGACTAGCTATCCCCCTCTTATTCCCGCATTCTGCAGTTCAGTCCACATATGATACCCTCATTCCATTTGATACCAATGCATACATATGTAGTGTAGCTCCTTGCTTGCGAGTACTTTGGATGAGTACTCACGGTTGCTTTGCTCCCTCTTTTCCCCCTTTCTATACCCGATTGCTGTGACCAGACGATGGAGCCCAGGAGCCAGACGCCACTATCGATGACGACTACTACTACTCGGGAGGTGCCTACTACTACGTGCAGCCCGCTGACGACGACCAGGAGTAGTTTAGGAGGATCCCAAGCAGGAGGCCTGCGCATCTTTCGATCTGTATCCTAGTTTGTGCTAGCCTTCTTAAGGCAAACTTGTTTAACTTATGTCTGTACTCAGATAATGTTGCTTCCGCTGACTCGTCTATGATCGAGCTCTTGTATTCGAGCCTTCGCGGCCCCTGGCTTGTAATATGATGCTTGTATGACTTATTTTATTTGTAGAGTTGTGTTGTGATATCTTCCCGTGAGTCCCTGATCTTGATCGTACACGTTTGCGTATATGATTAGTGTACGATTGAATCGGGGGCGTCACATTTTCCAATAGAGTTGATACTATGAACTTGAGGTTGTTTCCTCGGAAAGTTTACCGTATGCTCATTACCATTAACATGAAAAGTGACATTGCATTTAGTGCAATCAATAACAGCCCCTGCAGTATTCAAAAAGTGTCTTCCAAGAATAATAGACATACTATCGTCCTCAGGAATATCAAGAATAACAAAGTCCGTTAAAATAGTAACGTTTGCAACTACAACAGGAACATCCTCACAAATAGCAATAGGTATAGCGGTTGATTTATCAGCAATTTGCAAAGATATTACAGTAGGTGTCAACTTATTCAAATCAAGTCTATGATATAAAGAGAGAGGCATAACATTAACACCGGCTCCAAGATCACATAAAGCAGTTTTAACATAGTTTCTTTTAATGGAGCATGGTATAGTTGGTACACCGGGATCTCTTAGTTTCTTAGGTATTCCACCTTTAAAAGTATAATTAGCAAGCATGGTGGAAAATTCAGCTTCCGGTATCTTTCTTTTATTAGTAACAATATCTTTCATGTACTTAGCATAAGGATTCATTTTAAGCATATCAGTTAATCGCATACGCAAAAAGATAGGTCGAATCATTTCAGCAAAGCGCTCAAAATCCTCATCATCCTTTTTCTTGGATGGTTTGGGAGGAAAAGGCATGGGTTTCTGAACCCAAGGCTCTCTTTCCTTACCGTGTTTCCTAGCAACAAAGTATTTCTTATCATAACGTTGATTCTTTGATTGTGGGTTATCAAGTTCAACAGCAGGTTCAATTTCTATATCATTATCATTACTAGGTTGAGCATCATCATGAACATTATCGTTAACATTATCACTAGTTTCAGGTTCATTACCAGATTGTGTTTCAGCATTAGAAATAGAAATATCATTTGGATTCTTAGGTGTTTCAGCAATAGGTTCACTAGAAGCATGCAAAGTCCTATCATTTTTCTTTTTCTTCCTTTTAGAAGGACTAGGTGATCTATATTATTTCTCTGAGAATCTTTCTCAATTCTCTTAGGGTGGCCTTCAGGATACAAATGTTCCTAAGTCATTCTACCGGTTCTAGTAGCCACTCTAACAGCATTATCATTATTCTTACTATTCAATTCATTGAGCAAATCATTTTGAGCTTTAAGTACTTGTTCTACTTGAGTGGTAACCATAGAAGCATGTTTACTAATAAGTTTAAGTTCGCCTTTGACATTAGCCATATAATCACCCAAGTGTTCAAGCATATTAGAATTGTATTTCAATTGTCTACCAAAATAAGCATTAAAATCTTCTTGCTTAGCCATAAATTTATCAAACTCATCTAAGCATGGGTTAGCAAATTTAGTAAATGGGATTTCAGCTTTATCATATCTATAGAGAGAATTTACCTTTACTACCCGTGTCGGGTTATCAAGAGCATGAGTTTCTTCAATAGGTAATGGATTAAGATCATATGTTTCTTCAATAGGCGCTAAATCAAGACCGTGCATTTGTTCAATAGGAGGTAAATTCTTAACATCTTCAGCTTTAATACCCTTTTCTTTCATAGATTTCTTTGCCTCTTGCATATCTTCAGGACTGAGAAATAGAACACATCTCTTCTTCGGAGTTGGTTTAGGAATAGGCTCAGGAGTTGGTTCAGGAAGTGGTTCAGGAAGTGTCAAATTATTTTCATTTGTCAACATATTATTCAATAGAATTTCAGCTTCATCCGGCGTTCTTTCCCTAAAAACAGAACCAGCACAACTATCCAGGTAATCTCTGGAGGCATCAGTTAGTCCATTATAAAAGATATGAAGTATTTCATTTTTCTTAAGAGGATGATCAGGCAAAGCATTAAGTAACTTGAAAAGCCTCCCCCAAGCTTGTTGGAGACTCTCTTCTTCAATTTGCACAAAATTATATATATCCCTCAAAGCAGCTTGTTTTTATGAGCAGGGAAATATTTAGCAGAGAAGTAGTAAATCATATCATGGGGAGTACGCACACAACTAGGATCAAGAGAATTAAACCATAACTTAGCATCACCTTTAATGAGAACGGAAATATTTGAAGGATATAAAAGTAACGAGTTCTCTCATCATTAGTGAACAGGGGAGCTATATCATTTAATTTAGTAAGATGTGCCACAACAGTTTCATATTCATAGCCATGAAAAGGATCAGATTCAACCAAAGTAATTATATCAGGATCAACAAAGAATTCATAATCCTTATCAGTAACACAGATAGGTGAAGTAGCAAAAGCAGGGTCAGGTTTCATTCTAGCATTAAGAGATTGCTGCTTCCATTTAGCTAATAACCTCTTGAGTTCGTATCTATCTTTGCAAGCTAAAATAGCTAAAGAAGCTTCTTTATCAAAAACATAACCCTTAGGAATAATGGGCAAGTCTTCATCATCACTTTCATCAGTATTATCAGATTCAATATTTTCATTCTCTCTAACCCTAGCAAGCTGTTCATCAAGAAATTCACCAAGTGGCACAGTAGTATCAAGCATAGAAGTAGTTTCATCATAGGTATCATGCATAGCCGAAGTGGCATCATCAATAACATGCGACATATCAGAACGAATAGCAGAAGCAGGTTTAGGTGTCGCAAGCTTACTCAAAATAGAAGGTGAATGAAGTGCACAGCTAGATGGCAGTTCCTTACCTCACCTCGTAGTTGAGGGATAAATCTTGGTTTTTGGATCTCTCAAGTTCTTCATAATGATAAGCAGATATAAATACCATGTGACTCAAAGAATAGAGCTATGCTCCCCGGCAACGGCGCCAGAAAATAGTCTTGATAACCCACAAGTATAGGGGGTCGCAACAGTTTTCGAGGGTAGAGTATTCAACCCAAATTTATTGATTCGACACAAGGGGAGCCAAAGAATATTCTCAAGTATTAGCAGCTGAGTTGTCAATTCAACCACACCTGGAAACTTAATATCTGCAGCAAAGTATTTAGTAGGAAAGTAATATGATAGTAGTGGTAACGATAGCAAAAGGTAACAGTAGCAAAAGTAATGTTTTTGGTATTTTGTAGTGATGATGGCAATAGCAACAGAAAAGTAAATAAGCGAAGAACAATATATGGAAAGCTCGTAGGCAATGGATCAGTGATGGAGAATTATGCCGGATGCGGTTCATCATGTAAAAGTCATAACCCAGGGTGACATAGAACTAGCTCCAATTCATCAATGTAATGTAGGCATGTATTCCGAATATAGTCATACGTGCTTATGGAAAAGAACTTGCATGACATCTTTTTCCTACCCTCCCGTGGCAGCGGGGTCCTAATGGAAACTAAGGGATATTAAGGCCTCCTTTTAATAGAGTACGGGAATAAAGCATTAGCACATAGTGAATACATGAACTCCTCAAACTATGGTCATCACCGGTAAGTATCCCGATTATTGTCACTTCGGGGTTAACGGATCATAACACATAATAGGTGACTATAGACTTGCAAGATAGGATCAAGAACTCTCATATATTGATGAAAACATAATAGGTTTAGATCTGAAATCATGGCACTCGGGCCCTAGTGACAAGCATTAAGCATAGCAAAGTCATAGCAACATCAATCTCAAAACATAGTGGATACTAGGGATCAAACCCTAACAAAACTAACTCAATTACATGATAGATCCTATCCCCCATCACCGTCCAACAAGCCTATGATGAAATTACTCACGCACGGCGGTGAGCATCATGAAATTGGTGATGGAGGATGGTTGATGATGACGATGGCGACGGATTCCCCTCTTCGGAGCCCCGAACGGACTCCAGATTAGCCCTCCCGAGAGGTTTTAGGGCTTGGCGGCGGCTCTGTATCGTAAAACGCGATGATTTCTTCTCTCTGATTTTTTCTCCCCGAAAGCAAATATATAGAGTTGGACTTGAGGTCGGAGGAGCTCTAGGGGGCCCACGAGGTAGGGGGCGCCCCCCCCCACCCTCGTGGACAGGTGGTGGGCCCCCTGGTCTTCATCTTTTGCAGGGATTTTTTGTTATTTCTGAAAATATGTCCCGTGAAGTTTCAGGTCATTCCGAGAACTTTTGTTTCTGCACATAAATAACACCATGGTAATTCTGCTGAAAACAGCGCCAGTCGGGGTTAGTTCCATTCAAATCATGCAAGTTAGAGTCCAAAACAAGGGCAAAAGTGTTTGGAAAAGTAGATACGACGGAGACGTATCAATGGGACCTCCTCTTCTTTGGTAGGAGTAGCTCGGGCTCGTTGAGGGGAGTCTTGCCCTTCTTCGCGGTCGAGAACCTCCGTATCGGCGCCATGACTACACCAGCGAGCAATGGAGCGAGGAAGAAGAAGAAGCAGGAGAAGCAAGGAAGAGACGGGTGACGAGGGCTCCGTCCCCACTTCCCATTTATAGTCAAGGGGAGGCCAACCGCGGGCCTCCATGATCTAACATAATAATGATCTTTTTCTGCATGCAACAAGGACCCGTCAAGTCGGGCAGTTGCCGCGGCTGTGTGGGGAAGCGGAGACGCCCACGTCCAATTAGTCACCACGCGCCAGCCGTGGCCGTAGGCTGATGGGGCCCGTGGCGCTCCGCGCTTGCCCTTTGGCTTCGCCTCGAAGCCAAGCCTGAGCGCACCTTGGGCCCGGGGGCTACTATCGGCGTTCTGGGAACGGGAGTCCCCAAACTTACCTGCTCACGGCCCACAACGTGGCTCCACCAGCGGCCCTGTACGGCCCATCTTCACTGGCAAACATTCAAGACCCTCGCGAGGCGGATGACGCAAGACCTCCTCAGGGGCGGCCTCACCAGGCTGGCTCGCGAGGAGTGGAGAGATCAAGGCAAGAGGCACCTCACGAGGTTTCTGTGACGCAAGCCATGACGAATGGAGCCAGGCGGGCGCCAGCATGCGTAGTGTCCTCATTTCCTCTTTGGTTCTAAAGGGGGGCAAGCGCAGACGAGGAGTCCCGAGGCATCAGGCAAAGGTTTCCATATCGGTGCAACAAGACCAAGACTAGCAGGACGGCAGGACGGAGGTCATCGTGGAGCCCAAGACGGCGTCACCACCAGAGCCTTTGGTAGGCGAAGACTACTTTTGTCAGGATAGCTTGTACTATTTGTCTCCCTTCGAATTTGGCCATTGTGGGATCCCTTCCCGCTCAATATTTGGGAACAGGACCAGGGCCTCTATAAATTGGACTAGCCACCACCATAGGGAGAGGAGATCTCATCTTGGACTAGATCCACTCCACCAAGGCCACAGGGCAAGCTCACTGAGCTCAAGAACACCTCTCCTCGTGAGGCTGTTCTTCCTCTGTAACTGTTCATCCTTAGCCCAAGAGGCAATCCACCACACCACACTGGAGTAGGGTATTACACCACAACGGTGGCCCGAACCAGTATAAATCTTGTGTCTCCTGTTCTTTGGGTTCGTCAAGCTAGGCCGTGAGATCGTAGAGTCTGTGAGCTAGAGAGGGGGAGAGATCTTTGTGCGCACCCCAGTGTTCGAACCTCAAGGGTTTTGCCGGAACCCGAAATCCAACAGATCTATCTCTATAGATTTTGATGTCTAATATATAAGCATCTTCACCGATGTCTTTCATTGAAAAATTCTTATTCAAATATCCTTTTATGCTATCCAAAAATTCTATGTTATTTCCAATCAACAATATGTCATCCACATATAATATTACAATGCTACAGAGCTACCACTGACTTTCTTGTAAATACAGACTTCTCCAAAAGTCTGTATAAAACCATATGCTTTGATCACACTATCAAAGCGTATATTCCAACTCCGGGAGGCTTGCACCAGTCCATAAATGGATCGCTAGAGCTTGCACACTTTGTTAGCACCTTTAGGATCGACAAAACCTTTTGGTTGCATCATATACAACTATTCTTTAAGAAATCCATTAAGGAATGCAGTTTTGACATCCATTTGCCAAATTTCATAATCATAAAATACGGCAATTGCTAACATGATTCAGACAGACTTAAGCATCGCTACGGGTGAGAAGGTCTCATCATAGTCAACTCATTGAACTTGTCGAAAACCTTTCACAACAAGTCGGGCCTTGTAGACAGTAATATTACCGCCAGCGTCAGTCTTCTTCTTGAAGATCCATTTGTTCTCTATGGCTTGCCAATCATCGGGCAAGTCAACCAAAGTCCACACTTTGTTCTCATACATGGATCCCATCTCAGATTTCATGGCCTCAAGCCATTTTGTGGAATCTGGGCTCATCATCGCTTCCTCATAGTTTGTAGGTTCATCATGGTCAAGTAACATGACTTCTAGAACAGGATTACCGTACCACTCTGGTGCGGCATGTACTCTGGTTGACCTACGAGGTTCGGTAGTAACTTGATCTGAAGTTTCATTATCATCATCATTAACTTCCTCACTAATTGGTGTAGGCATCACTGGAACTGATTTCTATGATGAACCACTTTCCAATTCAGGAGAAGCTACAATTACCTCATCAAGTTCTACTTTTCGCCCACTCACTTCATTTGAGAGAAACTCCTTCTCTAGAAAGGATCCATTCTTAGCAAAGAAAATCTTGCCTTAGGATCTGTGATAGAAGGTGTACCCAACAGTTTCCTTTGGGTATCCAATGAAGACGCATTTCTCCAATTTGGATTCGAGCTTATCAGGTTGAAGCTTTTTCACATAAGCATTGTAGCCCCAAACTTTAAGAAACGACAGTTTAGGTTTCTTGCCAAACCACGGTTCATATGGTGTCGTCTCAACGGATTTAGATGGTGCCGAATTTAACATGAATGTAGTCTTCTCTAAAGCATAACCCCAAAATGATAGCGGTAAATCGGTAAGAGACATCATAGATCGCACCATATCTAATAAAGTACGGTTACGACGTTCGGACACACCATTACGCTGTGGTGTTCCAGGTGGCATGAGTTGCAAAACTATTCCACATTGTTTCAAATGAAGACCAAACTCATAAATCAAATATTCACCTCCACGATCAGATCGTAGAAACTTTATTTTCTTGTTACGACGATTTTCCACTTCACTCTGAAATTCTTTGAACATTTTAAAATGTTTCAGACATGTGTTTCATTAAGTAGATATACCCATATCTGCTCAAATCATCTGTGAAGGTCAGAAAATAATGATACCCGTCGCGAGCCTCAACACTCATCGGACCGCATACATCAGTATGTATTATTTCCAATAAGTCTGTGGCTCGCTCCATTGTTCTGGAGAACGGAGTCTTAGTCATCTTGCCCAAGAGGCATGGTTCGCAAGCATCAAATGATTCATAATCAAGTGATTCCAAAAGTCCGTCAGCATGGAGTTTCTTCATGCGTTTTACACCAATATGACCTAAATGGCAGTGCCACAAATAAGTTGCACTATCATTATTAAATTTCATCATTTGGCTTCAATATTATGAATATGTGTATCACTACAATTGAGATTCAACAAAATAGACCACTTACCAAGGGTGCATGACCATAAAAGATATTACTCATATAAATAGAACAACCATTATTCGCTGATTTAAATGAATAACCATCTCGCATCAAACAAGATCCAGATATAATGTTCATGCTCAACGCTGACACCAAATAACAATTATTCAGGTCTAAAACTAATCCCTACGGTAGATGTAGAGGTAACGTGCCGACGGCGATCACATCAACCTTGGAACCATTTACAACGCGCATCGTCACCTCGTCCTTAGCCAATCTTCGTTTAATCCGTAGCCCCTGTTTCGAGTTGCAAATATGAGAAATAGAACCAATATAAAATACCAGGCGCTACTATGAGCATTAGTAAGGTACACATCAATAACATGTATATCAAATATACCTTTCACTTTGCCATCCTTCTTATCCGCCAAATACTTGGGGCAGTTCCGCTTCCAGTGACCAGTCCCTTTGCAGTAGAAGCACTTAGTTTCAGGCTTAGGTCCAGACTTGGGCTTCTTCCCTTGAGCAGCAACTTGCTTGCTATTCTTCTTGATGTTCCCCTTCTTCCCTTTGCCCTTTTTCTTGAAACTAGTGGCCTTGTTAACCATCAACACTTGATGCTCCTTCTTGATTTCTACCTCCGTAGCCTTTAGCATCGCAAAGAGCTCGGGAATTGTCTTTTCCATCCCTTGCATATTATAGTTCATCATGAAGCCTTTATAGCTTGGTGGTAGTGATTGAAGAACTCTGTCAATGACACTATCATCACAAAGATTAACCCCCAGCTGAGTCAAGTCATTATGGTACCCAGACATTCTGAGTATGCGTTCACTGACAGAACTATTCTCCTCCATTTTGTAGCTGTAGAACTTGTTGGAGACTTCATATCTCTCAACTAGGGCATTTTCTTGACATATTGACTTCAACTCCTGGAACATCTCATATGCTCCATGACGTTCAAAATGTCTTTGAAGTCCCGATTCTAAGTCGTAAAGCATGTCATCACCTTTGCTCTACCAGACGTTCATAACGTCCGGAGTTGCTTGATGACCCACAAGTATAGGGGATC
Source organism: Triticum urartu (assembly GCF_056163025.1). Lineage (NCBI taxonomy): Eukaryota > Viridiplantae > Streptophyta > Magnoliopsida > Poales > Poaceae > Triticum > Triticum urartu. The sequence goes on from NC_141876.1 coordinate 104,282,366, forward strand.
AATTGTAGCTCTTTTCGATAAGTAAGAGTGTCGAACCCAACGAGGAGCAGAAGGAATTGACAAGTGGTTTTCAGCAAGGTAATGTCTGCAAGTCCTGAAACTGTAAGTAACAGAGTAGTTTGATAGCAGCATAATTTGTAACGAGCAAGTAACGATAGTAGTAACAGAAGTGCAGCAAGGTAGACCAATCCTTTTGAGGCAAAGGACATGCCAAAACGGTCTCTTATAATAAGCAAAGCATTCTTGAGGGTACATGGGAATTCCATCGAGTCACTTTCATCATGTTGGTTCGATTTGTGTTCGCTACTTTGATAATTTGATATGTGGGTGGACCGGTGCTTAGGTGTTGTTCTTACTTGAAAAAACCTCCTACTTATGATTAACCCTCCCACAAGCATCCGCAACTATGAGAAAAGTAGTAAGAATAAATTCTAACCATAGCATTAAACTTTTGGATCCAATCAGTCCCTTATGGAATAGCGCATAAACTGGGGCTTAAGCTTCTGTCACTCTCGCAACCCATCATCTAATTGCTACTCCACAATGCATTCCCTTAGGCCCAAATATGGTGAAGTGTCATGTAGTCGACGTTCACATGACACCACTAAGGGAATCACAACATACATACTATCAAAATATCGAACACTTATCAAGTTCACATGATTACTAGCAACATGATTTCCCCCGTGACCTCAAGAACAAAAGTAACTACTCACAAATGATAAACATGCTCAGGATCAGAGGAGTGTTAAATAGCATATTGGATCAGAACATATAATCTCCCACCAAATAAACCATATAGTAATCAACTACAAGATGTAATCAACACTACTAGTCACTCACAAGCACCAATCTATAGTTCCGGTAACAAGATTGAACACAAGAGATGAACTAGGGTTTGAGAGGAGATGGTGTTGTTGAAGATGTTGATGGATATTTCCCTCCCCAAGATGGGAGAGTTGTTGGTGATGATGATGACGATGATTTCCCCCTCTGGGAGGGAAGTTCCCCCTGCGGAATCGCTCCAGCAGAGGGCAAAAGTGCTCCTACCCAAGTTTCGCCTCGAGGCGGCGGTGCTCCGTCCCGAAAGTCCTCTCCTTATTTTTTTTCTAGGTCAAAATGACTTATATATCATAAGATGTGTACCGGAGGTGGGCCGAGGAGAGCACAAGCCACCAGGGCGCGCCTAGGCTCCCTGGCGCGCCTAGGTGGGTTTTGCCCACCTTGTGGTCCCCCTCTAGTACTTATTTGGTCCAATATTCCTCATATATTCCATAAAAAATCCTCGTGACTTTCAGCTCATTTGGAGTTGTGCAGAATAGGTAGCCTGACGTAGCTTTTTCAGGTCCTGATTTCGAGCTGTCGGAATTCGCCTTCTTGGTGTATACCTTGCATATTTTGAGAGAAAAGGCATTAGAATTACTCCAAAAAGCTTTATTCTGGATAAAAACATCATAAATAACAGTAAGAAAACATGATGCAAAATGGACGTATCAACTCCCCCAAGCTTAGACCTCGCTTGTCCTCAAGCGAAAAACCGAAATAAAAAACATGTCCACATGCTTTGAGAGAGAGAGGTGTCGATAAAAACAAAATACAGACATAGAAGCATCATGTTGATTATAATAACAACAATAAAATTAAACATAGGACTCTTATCATAGAACTTTTATCATATACTTCTCATGAATAAGTAACAGTTCATCACACAATCAAAGTATAACGCAAAAACTCTATTAAAAACCAACAAGCTATGTTCTCAGTCAACTTTGCAACTACAATTCATCATCTTTTTTAGGAAGGGTCACATATCGGAGCCTTTGGGCAAGTCCACATACTCAACCATCTTATAGTCTTCTATGATTGCTAACACTCACCGCGTACACATGAGCAAAACGTTTCAACCGGACACATAGAAAGATAGGGGCTTAAGGGTGAGGTCAACAATAATAACTCATGCTATCTATATTCAACTGGATATATGTGCCTAGATCTTTCCTCACCACATGATGCTTGCCAAATGAGAAAAATAAAAAGGAATAGAAGGAAAACTTTGACTCTTTGCATAAAAGTAAATACATAAAAGTAAAAGATAGGCCCTTCACAGAGGGAAGCAGAGTTGCCATGCGCTTATTTGTTTGTATGCTCAACCCCTTAGTGCAAAAGAACATCACATTACATTGCCCCTTGTGATAGCGACCTTTATTATGCAGTTTGTCGTCTTTATTCTTCACCATCACAAGTTCGTGCAACGCTCAATTTTCTCTTACACTAAATGATCTCACACTTTTAGAAGCAATTTTTATTGCCTTTTTGCACCGATGACAACTTACTTGAGAGATCTTGCTCAATCCCTAGGTAGGTATGGTGGACACTTGAAAATAAGATTTGGGTTTAAGGGTTTTTGGATGCACAAGTAGTATCTCTACTTAGTGCGGAATTTTTGGCTAGCAAAGATAGGGGGCAAGCACCACATGTTGAAGGATCTATGACTTCTATGTGAATATAAACAAACATAAATCATTAAGTTGTCTTCCTTTTCAAACATCAACAATTTTGTCATATAATATTTTGATGAGGGCTCACAATCAGAAAAGATTTCTAGGATAGTATATTTATATGTGAATCTTCTCTTCCCTTTTTAATTTTTTCATGAGTTGCATCATCGACTAATGCTATGTTTGTGAATCTCTAATAAAATTTTCTACTTATGCTTTTCCTTATGTGGTACCATCACCTACCATAGGATTAGTATATAATATTTTATTAATTTATTTCCTTTCTCTTTTTATTTATTTCTTTTCTTTTATTTGCAATATGAAAGTAAAGGAAGCAAAAACTCAAACTAAACTTCTATTATATAACTTGCACAGGATTACAAGGATAGATCACTAACCAAACTCTCAAAAAAGAAAGGATCAAACTAACTTTTATTCATCTAAAGCAAAAAGATCGAACTAAAATAAGTAAAAGTAATAAGATAGTGGGATGATACGATACCAGGGCACCTCCCCCAAGCTTGGCGGAAGCCAAGGGGAGTTCCCATACCCGATACTCAGTTCTCCTTTGATGGTGGAGATGATGATGGTGGTGATGAAGTAGTATTATCCAATATAACCATGAGTAGATCCTTCAAACCTTGAATCTCCTGAAGGGCTTGATGAATTAATTCATTGTTTTTCTTCACCTGAGCCATTATGTGTTTATTCTCAGGGCCCCAAGGTTTTGTTCCTGCACTGTTTTCTCTTGGCCAGGATATGTCCCAGTTGGATGGTATGTGCCTATGAGGAGTGTTCTCGAACCCATAATTGTGAATCAAAATATGAAAATTGTTATGATGTAACCTGTGTAAGGGCCTCCTAGGTGGGATCTCTTCTTGCACTTCCAGGCTCGCTTGATTGTTCGATGATCCCATGGCTTCATGAGGATCAGGGTGAGTAGAGATGCCAGCTAGTGTACCCCTCTTGGAGGCCGGAGGGTGAATCCCAAAGGGACTTTCCTCTTCTTCCTCCATAGCAACCTCTTCAGCTTCATGCCTCCTTAGATCTTCCTGAACCAACCTTATGTAACACCCATTGTCGGTGTCAAAACCGGTGGATCTCGGGTAGGGGGTCCCGAACTGTGCATCTAGGCCGGATGGTAACAGGAGGCAAGGGACACGAAGTTTTACCCAGGTTCGGGCCCTCTCGATGGAGGTAAAACCCTACGTCCTGCTTGATTAATATTGATGATATGGGTAGTACAAGAGTAGATCTACCAGGAGTTCAGAGAGGCTAAACCCTAGAAGCTAGCCTACGGTATGATTGTTGTTGTGTATGTTGTCCTACTGACTAAAACCCTCCGGTTTATATAGACACCGGAGAGGGTTAGGGTTACACAAAGTCAGTTACAATGGTAGGAGATCTGTATATCCATATCGCCAAGCTTGCGGTTTCCTTGGCACGTCTCGTCGAAGCAGAGATCGTGTCCCCTTATTCCGGGATTCTCATCAATACGGGCGTGGGTAACCCAACCGCTTCTAGGACCCCTAGATTATAGGCAAGCCCAAACGGATACGGAGAGGACGCTTGATATTCACCCTCTTTATAAAGGGTCAAGGTTTTTACTTTTCCCTCCCGCGCTCAATCGAATCCTTCCCCCACCTCAAGCTCAAGTGCCCAAAGTTTAGGTCAGGTGCTCCGAACCTTCAGTCATGTCCGGATCTAGCCTTCAAGGCCGATGGGTGTCTTCCTCCGTCATGGAAGAAGACATCAAAAAGTTGAGGGGGGGCAGATATCTGACCGCCGAGATTCCGCATCGGCTGCCTGCCCGAGGGCAGCCGTCCCCTCCCCCGAACCCAACGAGATCGTCGTGTTCGTCTCTCACTTCCTCTGAGGTCTAGGACTTGCTCTGGATCCTTTCGTCAGGGGCTTGATGTTTTATTACGGGCTAGACTTCCATGATCTAGCTCCGGACTCCTTTCTTCATATCACGACATTTAATGTCGTGTGCGAGGCCTTCCTCCGGGTTACCCCTCACTTTGGCCTGTGGCTCAAGACCTTTGAAGTAAAGCCGAAGAGGATCGAGGGGCAACATGCGGCGTGTGGAGGCGCCTCAATACGTAAGATGACGGGAGCTCCGTAGCCCAAAGGTTCCATTCCAGAAGTGTCTGAATTGTGGCAACAGGAGTGGTTCTACATCACGGCTCCTAGAAGTGCCAAGTGGGCGGCCGCCCCTGTTTTCCGCCCGAGCCCTCCACCACAACTGATGTCCTGGATTAGCAGAGGATTGAGCTGGGGTCCAGCCAAGGACGTGTCTATACTGCAAAGCCGCGTTCAAGATCTCTTCAATGGATATTTCAGTTTGGTTACGGTTACACAAGTTATGCTGGTTCGTCAAGTCTAGCCTTGCAAACGCCGACCCCTTCGCTTATGGGAGTTCAATCCCGAGGGACCGCGTGCCATTCAAAATTTCCTCGGCCTGACGGACGAGGAGATGTATAAGTCATTCTTCGGACCTCAGGTAGAGTGTCCGGAAATCACCGAGGACGTGGGCCTGAGCAGTACCTGCGTCACCGAATAGGTAAGAAATCTTCCGGCCGAACATACTGTCTCTCACTTGTTACGATGTTATTTCTGAGAGTTCGCTTTCTGATCAGGACTGGCTAACAAAGGCAAAGTTGATTTGGTGTTCGACCCCCCTCCCTGAGGTCTTGGAAAATCCGGTACTGGAAAAGATGCTCCAGATCGCATCTTGCCCGGAGCCCTTGAAGGAAGATACTGTGGAGGATAATAAGGGCGGACGCAGGCCCCCAATGCTGCCCATTCTAACCGAGGGAGCGAGCGTCTCCATGAAGGAAGACGACCGGAAGAGGAAAAGGATCGCGCCCGGGGATTCGGAAGCCGAAGCTTCCAAACGGGAGAAGAAATCTCCCACAGAGGGTCCAGCCTTGGGGGGTGATGTTGCCGCACAAAGTCCGCGGGGGGGTCAATTCTCCAACAAGTCGTAAGTGACCCGAAATACTTTAACAGTACAGATATGCCATCTTTTTCTTCTGAGAAAATAACCACCGCATATATCTTTGCAGTTCAGGCCTTAGCCCCTCCCAAATGAGCTCGTCTTCGGGGGCTCTTCTTCTAGAGATGATGGAGAGCGAAACGCCTCCTCCGAACTCCTCCGCTCCGGAAGCGGGCGCCCTGAAGTGTCGTCGCGGAGGGCCTCTCCGAGTCCGGCGAGGCCAGAAGATAATCTTGTTGACCCCCAAAGCTCCCAGTGTCCGGCTCCCGAAGAGAGCAGACAAAAGAGTCTGGCACCGTCTAGTGTGCGATCGGATGTTCTGAGGGAGTTGGTGGGGCGAGCGGCCATCTTAGATGAACACCGTGTGCTGATGAATATGGTGAGGGAGAGAATCTTGTCCGCCGAAAGCGGATTGCATAAAGCTTTTATGAGTCTACTGACAGGCTTTGAGGTACGTAAAATAATGTATGATAGTCCTGCACATGCTAGGTGTGCCCTGTGTAGATAGTAGCCCCTGAGACTCTGGTCGTAGTCGGAAACGATGACGAACAGAGGATCATAATCCCAGGTAATAACCATATTGCCTCTATGTGCAGGTGATGGAAGCTCCGGTGGCTAGCCGGACTAGCGAGTTTACCCATTTAGAACGGAAGTTGGATGCGGCAGACACCGACATCGAGCTTGTTAACAAAAGGCTTGACGAGGCGCAGGGTAAGTATCATTATCTGGTAAATGCCACATTGGAAGAGCAGCATAATTGCCAGTATCTATAATATGTTGTGACTGTAGATGGAGCTGCCATTGTTGAAGCCTTGCGGGCAGAACTTGCCCGAGCCGAGGAACAAGCGAGGTTGGGTAATGCGGCTGCTTTGAAGGCGGCCGAAGAGTTGCAAGCCGAGAAGGCTGCGCACGGCGAGGGCTGAGATAAGATGGCCAAGATGGCCATGGAATTAAAAGCTGCCACCGACCGTTGCCGGGTTCTTGAAAAGGAAAACCAGGCGAAGGCATTGGACCTTGAGAAGGATGCTGCGACGGGAAAAGACCTCCGCTCTGCTATGAGGGCAAAGAAGGAGGAGCTGTGGGAAGCCGGGGATATTGTAGCTGGGAAATCCTTTATGTTGTGGAGGAAGTTCGGAGATCCACGGTATGCCCCTCTGGATCGGCTGTGGAATTCGGAGGATGTGTATATGGATTTGGCAGCGAGTGCTGCTGATGCGGCCAAGTACTTCCAGGGTCAGATGGACCATGAAGTAGACCAGCTGTTTTGGAGACAATTCCATTCTCCCGAGCGTCTGCTTTCATTGACTGACCAATTAGCCGAATGGGCCGAACTAAATAGGTTGTCCGGACTCTCCATGAGGTCTGTTGTGGATCAGCTATGGCCGGAAAGGTCAAAACCGAACAGTTATTTCAGCTTGGTGCAGCAGTTCCTTGACGTGGTGCCGCGTATTTAATGCGATGAAGAGGTCGGCGTATATAGAGGGCGCACGGATGGCCTTTGCCCGTGTTAAAGCACACTGGGCGGAGATGGATGCTACCACTGTTGCAGCGCGGGATTCGGCTCTAGGTCGACGGGCTGCTGAGCACTATTTGAAGAAGTTCTTGAGGGTGCTCGCTTGATAGAGACCCAGTGCTTAAAAAATATTATGTTTGAGTGATACGTAATCTCATTGTAAGTGAAACGCTTTTATAGATTTTTATAAGGCTATTTTTATACTTTTGCCTGAAAGTAAGATGATGCCTCCTGGGCGGCCGTTTATGTATACATGTGTATAACCTGAAAGATTGCAGTCGTCGGCTTCAACCCCCACGCATATAATGCGGAGGTGCTTGCAAAAACACGTGTTCACACTTAACCCAACGTCTTGGTCCTATTAAGGAGGTGATAGCGGAGCGAGCGAGGCAACCGGACTATAATGCTTTAGCACTTTCACTTAGCCATAGGAGTTTGACAGTGGGGCTACTAGATAGACCCTGGTGGCTCCGCACTCTCCCGATCCCGGGGTGCGTACAAGCCTGGCCGAAAAACGGCCCTTCGTTAAGGCGGAGGAATTCTAACATTCCAACAGGTCATCGAGTGGTTGACCAGTCTCACGCTATATCATGACAGTCAGTTTTTGGCTTTCTCTACTGAGGTGCTCGTTCGGATGAACCAGGGCACAATCGCAGTAGTTCTCCTGGTGCTGCCTTAGCCGGTAAAGCAGAACGTAAGGCACCAAAACACAGGATCCGGGAAAACCCAACATTTGACCAAAGACAATGATTCGGAGCTGATGCATATAGGGCCAAACTCGCGACGCCGAACACTCCCTAAGGTATTCAGTCTTTGTGGTATAAACCGGGCCTAAGTGATGGCCTTTGTAAGAAGCCCCTTGTGTCCAGGTACGTGCGTTGTTCTGGCGTGGCCACATGCCAAGACATCAGCATCCTTCTCAACGGTGGATGTGTATCAACAAGAGACAGTAAAAAAGGTTTACGCAGGGTCTCAATCTAGAAAGAATCCTTGGGGCGGGTCCCTACTGCACGTCTGCACCTGTGTCTCCGTTGTGCCATATCCTGAACAGGTGTAGCATGATGATCGTCTGTAAAAGAGAGGAATTTAGGTGAAAAAAGGTTGACATGCAAAAAGATAGTTTTTTAAAGAAACCATGTATAATTCAAGGTGAGAAGAAATTGCCACTTATCTGCGCGCGTTGACCCCTTGTATTGACAAATAGGGGTGTGACCATTTATTCGGTATAAGTAGCAGCGCCGGACTCGATTAGTTGTGTCTGAGGTCTTGACGACCTATTGGATGCTTTTGCTAGTCCAGGTGCCTTTCGTGTGCGGCTGCCAAGGCAGCCTCACTTTCTTCGGCGCGCAGAGATCGCTTGATATTTCCGTGCACTGAAATGATGCCACGTGGACCGGGCATCTTGAGTGTGAGGGAGGCATAGTGTGGTATTGCATTAAAGCAAGCAAAAGCTTCGCGTCCGAGCAGTGCTTGATAGCCACTTTGAAACGGAGCGATGTGGAAGGTTAAATGCCCGCGACGGAAGTTATCGAGGGAGCCGAATATAACTTGTAGTAGGAGGGAGCCCGTACAACGAGCCCTGGTCCTGGCGTTACTCCTTTAAAGGTAGTATTGCTATGGAGAATTTTTGTTGGGTCTAACCCCATCCCGCGGATTGTTTCCTGATATATTAGGTTTAAGCTGCTGTCGCCGTCCATCGAGACTCGTGTGAAGTGATATCCGCCAATTACTGGGTCTAATACCAGGGCAGCCCATCCTGGGTGTCGGGTACTTGCTGAGTAATCGTGATGGTCGAAAGTGATCGGTTGAGACGACCAGTGGCAGGACTTTGCGGTGACAGGCGCTTGGGTATATTTTCCTGGGAGTGCCACATTGTTTTTTCCCTTGATCACGTGTAACACGTTTACTGTTTTGACTTTTGGTGGAAATTTCTTTTGTTCCCCCGTGTCTTGCTTGGGAGGCTCGTCCTCGTCTTCACTTGGTGTATCCTCCCCTTTGTGTGCGGCGTTGAGCTTGTCGGACTGCTTGAAGACCCAACATTCTCTGTGGGTATGATTAGCAGGTTTACCAGGGGTACTATGGATCTGACATACTTGGTCCAGAATTTTGTTGAGGCTGGACAGTTCATCCCTGGTGCCTTTAGTGGGCGGCTTTTGACCTGGCCGAGAGCTTTTGAATCCGGCATTTACTGCCATGCCCTTCGTGCTGTCTTCTTTATTCCGGCGTTTGTTATTGCTGTTGCGCCGTGATTTCCCGTTTCCATCTCTGACTTCAGATGTACTGGGGTCGCTGGTGCTGCATCTGGCTAGCCAGCTGTCCTCACCCGCACAAAAGCGGGTCATGAGGTTTGTTAATGCAGCCATCGTTCTCGGTTTATTTTGGCCGAGGTGTCTGGCGAGCCATTCATCACGGACGCTATGCTTGAAAGCTGCCAAGGCTTCGGCGTCCGGACAGTCGACAATCTGGTTCTTTTTAGTAAGAAACATGTTCCAAAGCTTTCGGGCTGACTCTCCGGGCTGTTGAGTTATATGACTCAAATCGTCCGCATCTGGAGGTCGGACATAAGTCCCTTGAAAATTTCCCCGAAAGGCGTCTTCGAGTTCTTCCCAACTTCCAATGGAGCTTTCGGGGAGGCCTTTAAGCCAGTGACGAGCTGGCCCTTTGAGCTTGAGGGGTAAGTACTTGATGGCGTGGAGATCATCTCCTCGAGCCATATGGATATGAAGGATGTAATCCTCAATCCAGACCCCTGGGTCTGTTGTTCCGTCGTATGTCTCTATGTTTACAAGTTTGAATCCCTCTGGAAATTCATGGTCCAGCACCTCATCGGTGAAACAGAGGGGGTGTGCGGCACCCCTGTAGCTGGGTGTACCACGTTGTTCGGATGTTTGTAGTGTTGCATTGTATGCTGGGGCGCGCTTGCGTGGTCCATAGATGGATCTTGTTGTGCCGTCCTTTGGGTGTGAGCCCTCGCATGGGTCGCGTGTTATATTGTGAGTGGCATTGTATGCCGCTCTGTGTTGATAGAGGGGTCATCTATCCGACCAGGTAGCTGCTTTGATATTCGGTTGTGGGGGGGTCTAAGGCCTCCTCATCGAATTCAGGTAGCAGCTTCCGCTTTGGGTAGCTCTTGGAGGGGTGATTGTCTCCGTACATCGCTACTGTGTTGAGTATTTTACTCCATCTGATTTGGAGTGTGTTTTGTGCAGCTTTGAGCCTTTGCTTCTGCTTTTTTAGACTCCTTGCGGTGGCAACAAGCCTTTTACGGGCATTCTGCTGCTCCGGGTACCTGTCTGGCGTTATGTCGTCAGGACCATTATCCTTGATAGAATTTGTTTGTTCGGTTTGGTTATCCGGATTGCTGTTGTCCGGCAGCGGTTCGCCCTGCTCCAGCGCTGGGTCTGTGTGATCGCTATTTCTGTCGAGGCGGGATTTGGGGTGGCGCTTGCGTCGCCGCTTTGGCTGCTTTTCGAGGGAACAAGCCTTCGATGCGTCCTTCCGCTCCTTGTCGTCATCTTTTGGTGCGTCCACCATGTATACGTCACATGACGAGGTGGTGCTCTGGGGCCCAATGGGCGCTGGTTCTTCATTGTCTCCTTCATCGGCGTCCATACCGTTGATGTCTTCGGAGTCGAAGTCGAGCATGTCGGTTAAATCGTCGACAGTGGCTATAAAGTGGGTGGTGGGTGGGCTTTGAATTTCTTCATCATCCGTATCCCAACCTTGCTGACCGCAGTCCGGCCAGGGCTCTCCTGATAAAGAGAGAGACTTTGGTGATCTCATAATATCGCCGAAGGGCGAGTGCTGAAAGATGTCCGTGGCAGTAAACTCCATGATCGGCGCCCAATCGGATTCGATCGGCAGGGGCGCGGAGGGTTCGGAGTCCGGAGAGAAGTCCGGCTCCTTGGAGTCATGAGTCTCGCGGAGTGCGGGGTTCGTGTTCGGCTCAATCGCCGTTGGGCTCATAGCCCCCGAGGCAGCGTCCAACCGCCCATCCTCGATCGGCGCAGTTGGCTCCGAATTAAGGGTCGAAGCCGATGCGGGTGCAGCTCCCAGGGCACTGTTCGGCGGCAGAGCTAGATCATGCTTATCGGGAGAGCGCAGCGCGCTCGGCAGTGGCTTGAATCCGTCGAAGATCAAGTCCCCGCGGATGTCAGCCGTGTAGTTTAAACTTCCAAATCTAACCTGATGGCCAGGGGCGTAGCTTTCGATCTGCTCCAGATGGCCAAGTGAATTGGCCCGCAGTGCGAAGCCGCCGAAGACGAAGATCTGTCCGGGGAGGAAGGTCTCACCCTGGACTGCATCACTATTGATGATCGTAGGAGCCATCGAGCCTGACGGCGACGACACAGAGGAACTCTCAATGAAAGCACCAAAGTCGGTGTCAAAACCGGCGGATCTCGGGTAAGGGGTCCCGAACTATGCGTCTAGGCCGGATGGTAACAGGAGGCAAGGGACACGAAGTTTTACCCAGGTTCGGGCCCTCTCGATGGAGGTAAAACCCTACGTCCTGCTTGATTAATATTGATGATATGGGTAGTACAAGAGTAGATCTACCACGAGATCAGAGAGGCTAAACCCTAGAAGCTAGCCTATGGTATGATTGTTGTTGTGTATGTTGTCCTATGGACTAAAACCCTCCGGTTTATATAGACACCGGAGAGGGTTAGGGTTACACAAAGTCGGTTACAATGGTAGGAGATCTGTATATCCGTATCTCCAAGATTGCCGTCCACGCCAAGGAAAGTCCCTTCCGGACATGGGACGAAGTCTTCAATCTTGTATCTTCATAGTCCAAGAGTCCGGCTGAAGGTATAGTCTGGCTATCCGAACACCCCCTAATCCAGGACTCCCTCACCCATGATGCGGCTATATCTCCCACGTGTCAGAGCACGACTTAGAGGCATAACCGCATAGTAGGCATGTCGCAAGAGGGGTAATCTTTACACATCCCATGTATTGAATATGAAAGGGATAAAGAGTTGGCTTACAATCGCTATTGGTGTCAAAACCGGCGGATCTCGGCTAGGGGGTCCCGAACTGTGCGTCTAAGGCAGATGGTAACAGGAGGCAGGGGCCACGATGTTTTACCCAGGTTCGGGCCCTCTTGATGGAGGTAAAACCCTACGTCCTGCTTGATTTATTCTTGATGATATGAGTATTACAAGAGTTGATATACCACGAGATCGGGGAGGCTAAACCCTAGAAGCTAGTCTATGGTATGATTGTATGTTGTCCTATGGACTAAAACCCTCTGGTTTATATAGACACCAGAAGGGGCTAGGGTTACACAAGGTCGGTTACAAAGGAGGAGATATACATATCTGTATTGCCTAGCTTGCCTTCCACGCCAACTAGAGTCCCATCCGGACACGGGACAAAGTCTTCAATTTTGTATCTTCATAGTCCCACAGTCCGGCCAAAGGATATAGTCCGGCTGTCCACAGACCCCCTAATCCAGGACTCCCTCAGTAGCCCCTGAACCAGGTTTCAATGACGATGAGTCCGGAGTGCAGTATTGTCTTCGGCATTGCAAGGCGGGTTCCTCCTCCGAATACACCACGGAAAAATTTGAATACAAGGATAGTGTCCGGCCCTGCAAAATAAGTTCCACATACCACCGCAGAGAGAATAATATTTCCAAAAATCTAATCTGCTGATACGTTTTGGCAACATGACATTATGCCATGGCCCGGTGATTATTTGAACCGTTTTCTTTAACTAGCCCCGCACATAACGCGACGCAGTTTCTTGACACGTCTTGTCAAAGCAGAGATCGTGTTCCCCTTATTACGGGATTCTCATCAATACAGGCGTGGGTAACCCAACCGCGCCATCGATTACGGCGCTTGGGGGATAAGCGAGTTTTACCAGGCTAGTGGGGCATATAGTTTCGGCCGCCCTTATAAAGGGACAAGGTTTAACCTTTTTCTACCCACGCCTTCTTCCTCCTTGCTCATCCATTCTTGCGCACTCGAGCTCCAATGCCCAAGTCTACATCCTTCCCCTCAACCTTCTCCAATCATGTCCGGAGCGGGAGGCAAATGGATGGCTTCCTCCATTACGGAGGGACACATCAAGAAGCTGCGCGGAGCCAGATAATTAGCCGCGAATATCGCGCATCGGCTGCCCGCTGCGGGGCAGATCGTTCCTACCCCTGAACCTCATGAGAGGGTTGTTTTCCTCCACCACTTCCTCCGCGGACTGGGGTTTCCCCTCCATCCATTCATCCGTGGTCTCATGTTCTACTACGGGCTGGACTTCCATGATCTGGCCCCGAACTTCACCCTCAACATTCCGGCGTTCATAGTCGTGTGTGAGGCTTTCCTCCGCATCCGGCCCCACTTCGGCCTATGGTTAAAGACCTTCAATATCAAGCCGAAGGTGGTGGGAGGCCAACAAGTAGAATGCGGCGGAGCCATGCTGGGCAAGATGCCCAATGTCATATGGCTTGAAGGCTCCTTCGTGGAGACCATAAAGGGGTGGCAATCAGCGTGGTTCTACATCACCGAGCCGCGCGACACCAACTGGGTGGCTGCCCCCGAGTTTCGATCCGGAATCCCCACGCGGCTCACCTCCTGGAAATAGAAGGGCCTATCCTGGGGTTCATCGGTGGATTTGGACGGACTCCAAAAATTTATCCAGAATATGGCAAGCAAGAAGCTCAAGCTTGTCAACATAGTCCAGGTCATGCTCATCCACCGGATCCTCCCGTGTCAACAACGGGATTTCAACTTGTGGGAGTTCGACCCGGCCCAGCACCAGACTCTGAGCGAGCTCTTTGACATGATGCACAAGGACGTCTGGCGGGTGCTGTCCCTCCCTCTCTCACCGAGGACCGCGGGCTAAGCGCGAAGCGCCGAGAACATTCGGTGAGTTCTATACATCCAGTAGGATATTTTATTTCCCCTAGCTTAATCACGTGCGGGGTCTGAGCTCCATGCCTTTGACAGGACTGGGTGGAGATGTCGGGGCAGATTAACTGTCCAGCCCCTCTGCCCGAAGACACTGCGGATGCTCTCCTGACGGAGATGCTGACTCCGACTCCTTACAAGGTGCCAGAGAAGACCAAGAAGGCCAAAGGAACCCGAAAGAGTTCCCGACGCCAGGCGTTATCGGACTTATTGTCCGTTAACTCCGTGACGCACTCCTCCCCCGAAGACGAGGAGGAAGATGAGGATGCTCCCCCTCCAGTCGGGGGAGACAAGAAAAGGAAGGCCGCCCCAACCGGGGAGGCGAAGAGTCCAAGAAGGGAAGGACTCTCCTTCCGGACTTCTCCACCACCGCCGCCGAAGGCAAAGGCGAGTGGCTGAGCAGGGCCAAGCCCTTGGCGACGTCGTAAGTATTCGGATGCCAGAGTAACTCATAGCATACCTTTGTCGCACTGCCTCTCCTAACGCCGAATTATGACTATGCAAACCGCCACGAGCCTGTATCGACGTATCGTCGGACGGCTCCCTGGGCTCGTCGGATATGGATAATGATCCACTTCCGACCGCCACCTCCCCATGCCCTACGGACAACGCCGAGGTATTGTCTCAAGAGGCACCGGGTCGAGGGGAGACAGTCCCGGAGGCGCCTCAAGGCAACCTTCCGGACTCCGGGAGCAGAGGGAACAAGGCCCCCGAGGGCTCCGAGTTCGGCCCTCAGCCAAACACCGCGCCGGAACCTCCAGTGGTTCCGGGCTCGGGCAGGCGGCCTCCTTCCAAGAGGGGCAAGACGCCTGTGCCGGTGACCTCTGTCCATCCAGAGGCACCGGACAATCTGCTGGGACCGCTTCACAGCGCTTCCATCGACGAGGAGCACCGCACTATTATGAGTGCAGTGGTCCAGAAGGTTCAGTCCGCCAAGAGCGGACTGACTGAAGCCTGTGCCAGCCTTCTAACAGGCTTTGAGGTAAGTTTTTGAAATATGGGAAAAATATTACCGCATAGACAGTTGCCCCTGATGCTCTGTTCGGTGTTCACAAAGAAAAGCCGAACAGAGGATCAAACAATATCGTAGGAGTCTAATATAAGTATGTCGATATGCGTATGCAGGCTTCGCTACTGGCATCTGCCGCACTGACTGCGGAGGTCGCCGCACTGAAGCAGGACCTTAAAGGGTCCAAGGACGAGCTCGGCCTTGCCAAGAGGCAGCTCGAGGAGAACAAAGGTAAGTAGTACCTAGTCTATGGATATGCATAAAAAGAATGCGATTGCAAAATGACAGGATCATCGTAAATTTGCCAGGGGCCACGACCGAGGTGGCGACCCAGAAGCAAGCACTATCCGAGGCCGAAAACAAAGCAGCCAAGGAGCGCACCGAGCGGGAAAGGCATGAGGCACGGGTGGGCGAGGTGCAGCAAGAGCTCCAGGCTCTCGTGACGAAGCACGAGGCGTTGGAGCTTGACTTGAAGACGCGAGAGTCTAAGCTTGCCGTGGCCCTCGAGAGCGCAAAGAGTGCCAAGGCCGAAGCCCAAAAGGTCCTCCAGGAGATTGATGTGATGAAGAAGATAGCAGCGGGTAAGGCATTCTATATGCAAAGCAAGCATGTGAAAGTAAATTACCTGTTACTTACCTAAATTCGCAGCTCTCTAGGAGCATTCGCAGATTTGCCCCGCAGTGTGTCGGATGCCGCACAGTTTTACCAGGCTGAGGAGGGAAGCTCAACGGAGAAGCTGTTCTGGTCTCAGTATACTGGGACCGAACACCCGATGCCTCTGAGCCACCAGCTAAAGCAACTGGTCGAGCTCCACAAGGCGGCCGAACAGGCCATGAAGGGCTTTATAGTCCGGATGTGGCCTGGCGACGCCCTTCCCGTCAGCTACTTCGGCCTGGTGAGGCGGCTTGTGGATGCCTGCCCATGGCTGGAAGTCATCAAGCGGTCCGTCTGCATCGAAGGTGCACACCGGGCTTTCGCCCGTGTGAAGGTGCAATGGGCCAAGCTGGACGCCGTGAAGCTGATTAAGGAAGGGTCGCCGGAGGGCAAGAAGCATCGCCACCCCGAGATGTACTATGAGGGTGTCCTGAAGGGTGCTCGTCTCGTAGCGGATGAGTGTACGAAAGATATTATATTCGAGTGAACTCGCACGAGTAATCATGTAGTTATGAAAAATTGTTCATATGCGCTATGCAACGCTTGTTTGAATTTAAAATATTACCTTCTGTTCGGCTGTTTATCAAATCTGAAAGATGGCTAGTCGTCGGCTTCTGCCCCCATGCCACGGGTGCTGGGGTGTTCGGGATAAACCTGAGCACTCTTGTTCCCATTGTTGGGTCCTTCGAGGGAGGTGCTCAGCACAACGAACAAGGCAATCGGACTATAATGCGTTATCACTCTCACTTAGCCATAGAATTCTATAATTTTAAATTTTGGCGAAGCCCCTAGTATTTGGAAGGCCGAATTCGGGGCGCGATACACGCCTTCTGTAACACCCTCGATGCGGCTATATCTCCTATGTGTCGAAGCACGACTTAGAGGCATAACAGCATTGAAAGCAATGTCGCAAATAAGGTAATCTTCACAACAACCCATGTAAATAGATAAAGGGGAAAAGGTACATAGTTGGCTTACACTTGCCATGTCACACAAATACATGAATAACATTAAAATCATCCAATACACTCATGGTCCAACTACAGTACCAAAATAAAAGTTCGACCCCAACATGTGACACGGTCCCCGATCGCCCCAACAGGGCACCACTACTGATCATCTGGGGAAGACACATAGTAACGGCAAGAGTCTTCATCGAACTCCCACTTGAGCTCAAGCGCATCGTCTGGAATGGTATCATCGGTCCCTGCATCTGGTTTTGGAAGTAAACTATGAGTCACGGGGACTCAGCAATCTCGCACCCTCACGATCAAGACTAATTAAGCTTATAGGTAAGGCAAGGTAATATGTGGAGCTACAGCAAGCGACTAGCATATATGGTGGCTATCCTGTTCGCAAAAGAGAGCGAGAAGAGAAGGCAAAGCACAGACGAATAACTATGATCAAGAAGTGATCCTAGAACAACCTACGTCAAACATTACTCCAACACCGTGTTCACTTCCCGGACTCCGCCGAGAAGAGACCATCACTGTTACACACGCGGTTGATTCATTTTAATTAAGTTAAGTTTCATGTTATCTACAACCGGACATTAACAAATTCCCATCTGCCCATAACCGCGGGCACGGCTTTCGAAAGTTCAAATACCTGCAGGGGAGTCCCAACTTAGCCCATCACAAGCTCTCACGGTCAACGAAGGATATTCCTTCTCCCGAGACATTCTGATCAGACTCGGTATCTCAGTTTTACAAGACATGCTCGACAATGGTAAAACAAGTCCAGCAACACCGCCCGAATGTGCCGACAAATCCCGATAGGAGCTGCACATATCTCGTTCTCAGGGCACACTCAGATGAGACATCCTATGAGTAAAACCAACCCTCAAGTTGCCCCGAGGTGGCCCCGCAGTCTACTCGGTCGGACCAACACTCAGAGGAGCACTGGCCCAGGGGGTTTAAATAAAGATGACCCTTGGGCTCCGGAAACCCAAGGGAAAAAGAGGCTAGGTGGCAAATGGTAAAACCAAGGTTGGGCATTGCTGGAGGAGTTTTATTCAAGGCGAACTGTCAAGGGGTTCCCATTATAACCCAACCGCGTAAGGAACACAAAATCCGGGAACATAACACCGATATGACGGAAACTAGGGCGGCAAGAGTGGAACAAAACACTAGGCAAAAGGCCGAGCCTTCCACCCTTCACCAAGTCTATAGGTGCATTAAGATAACAAGATAATATAGTGATATTCCAACAATAAACAATGTTCCAACAAGGGACGATCTCCAATCTTCACCTGCAACTAGCAACGCTATAAGAGGGGCTGAGCAAAGCGGTAACATAGCCAATCAACGGTTTGCTAGGACATGGTGGGTTAGAGGTTTGACATGGCAATTTGGGAGGCATGATAAGCAAGTGGTAGGTATCATAGCATAGGCATAGCAAAAGAGCGAGCATCTAGCAAGCAAAGATAGAAGTGATTTCGAGGGTATGATCATCTTGCCTGCAAAGTTGTCAGAGTTGACTTGATCCTCGTAAGCAAACTCAACGGGCTCCTCGTTCGCGAACTCGTCTCCCAGCTCTACCCAAACAAGACAAACAAGCAAAAAATACAATCAACCACGTGCAATGCTCAAACAACATGATGCAAAATGGTATGCTATGCAGGATGCGATATGTGATGCATATGGAAGATTTGAAAAGGAATGATTGAACCTGGCCTCAACTTGGAAATCCAAGAGTGCCACTGGAAAGATGAGGTGATTTCGGTTGAAATCGATATAAAGATCACCGGAATCGGATGCACGGTTTGGAAATGGCAAGCAAAACAAATATGGCGCCGGTCTGCGATAAACAGCCAGTGACCAACTAAATGCATCAAGATAAATATGCTACAGCACTCAAACATGACAAAAAAAATACATGGCATGGATCCACTCATGATGCTAGACAAAAGATGAACACTGAACTATAGCTAATTCATCCATTAACAGGTTCAAACAAGCATGGCAAAAGTGCAAATGATAACAGGTTTCAGACTTAGTGAAATTAACACAAGTCTGGAATTTAACATCAGGAAGCACACTTTAGAGCATGAAAACTACATGCTACAGGAACTTTACATGGCAAAGCAAGGCATGACATGAAGATACTCAAAGCACTTAACAAAAGTCCCTTAGTGACCGTGAGCCAAAAGGGATCAGAAAATACAATTGCAACCATGTGAACATGGCAAAAACATAAACAGATCTCAGGCTTAGTGAAAACTAGAGCATGCAAATCAGTTAACGAGTAGGCATGTTCACGAGCTCGATGCACTCACTACAGAGCATGGCATGACAAACTAATCATACACCCATCAAGAAGACATGGCATACGAGCTAGAAATGGCAAGAACAATAGCATAGCATGCACGGATCAATAGCAACATCCTCGGCAAAATCGCTAACAAGTCAACAATCTCCCCGGATTCACGATATAGCAAACGTAGAGCTCGATTGACTCAAGCTAGAGTGCTCCATGAATGCAAACAAAGAAATGGATGGATAGAGCACCACAATGTTAACAAATCATCCTTACTGACCATCCTCAAAAGAGGCACGGATCACTAGGAAACAACATGAACATATGGCATACCGACAAAATCAGGACAAGGACTTAGTGAAATTCGAAGTCCCTGAAATCAGCATTACCGATTACGCTACTTTGCAAGCTTGTGCTAGTCACCACAAATGTCACAAAAATACATGGTAAGAACCTCTATAAATATGTCATGGCATATAACAAAACACATGTAGAGCTCAGGATCATATCATGCACACATTAATCATGGCAAAAAAGACAAATAGCTATTTGATGAAATAGATCTGCCAAAATCACCACATAGCCCTCTTCCAACAGCATTTCGGGCACCAAGATGAGCTTAAATGAAAATGATGCAATGAGATGAAATGATGAACTCGTCGAGACGAACATTTTGATATGCTACACGCACAAATCGGTGCTACGGATGCGGAGTTACGACATGATGAAAATGCCTAAAAATACTGAAAAACTGGGGACTTAGATAAACGAAAGTCAACCCTCTCTCTCAGATCCAGATCTGGCATGCGAACCGAGGTTCGACGGATTTACTATAGCAGCACGAAGACGAGGATGGCCGGAGCAGGACTTGCCGGAGCACGGCGGAGGGCGGCGCCTCGGAGAGGCCGGGGCGGCGAGGCGGAGGAGGGCGCGGCAAGGAGGTCCGGCGACCTCGCTATGGCGGCGGGGCGAGGTCCGGCCGGCGCGGGGTCGGCGCAGCGGTGGTTGTTAATGGCGGCGCGGCGGGCGGCCGGGAGAAGAGGCACCGGGCGTGGGGAAGACGAGGCGGCGCGGGCGGGCACCTCTGGCCCGGCTCGGCGGCGGGGAGGGCCGCGCGCAGGCGAGGCGGCGATGTGGGGCGCGCGCTGCCACGTGGCACGCCCCGGTTGGCGGCGGCGATTGCGTCCGGTGCGGGCGGACGTGTCCGCGCGCGGAGAGAGAATTTCTAGGGTTTCGGGGGAAGAAGACCCGTGATTTCGGAAGGGGATCTATTTATAGGCATAGAGGGAGCTAGGAAGCTCCAATTGGAGTGCGGTTTGCGGCCACGCGATCGTGATCGAACGCTCTAGACGATGGAAGGGTTTTTAATGGGTTTTGGGCCAAATTGGAAGGGTGTTGGGCTGCAATACAAATGAGGCCTTCTCGGTCCCTCGGTTAACCGTTGGGGTATCAAACGAAGTCCAAATGGCACAAAACTTGACAGGCGGTCTACCGGTAGTAAACCAAGGCCGCATGGCAAGTCTCGGTCCAATCCGGAAATGTTTAACCCCCACACACGAAAAGAGGTAGAAAGGGGCACCGGAGGAGATAGGAGCGCCGGAATGCAAAATGGACAACGGGGAAAATGCTCGGATGCATGAGACGAACACGTATGCAAATGCAATGCACATGATGACATGATATGAGATGCATGACAAAGGCAACAACACACGGAGACAAAAACCCGAACCCGAGGAAATAAAATAACTTAGCGCCGGAAACGACAAGAGTTGGGATACATATAAGGTAAATTACATCCGGGGTGTTACAACACTCCACCACTACGAAAGGATCTCGTCCCGAGATCTAGGACTGGAAAAATGCCGGGTACTCAGAACGGAGGTGATCCTCGTGTTCCCAGGTGGCTTCACGGTCGGAATGGTGTGACCACTTGACTTTGAGGAATTTGATTGACTTATTGCGAGTCTTGCGTTCAGTCTCTTCAAGAATAGCAACTGGGTGCTCACGATAAGAGAGGTCTCCTTGGAGATCAATGTCTTCGAAGTTGACGGTGCGGTCAGGGGTCTTGAAGCACTTGCGGAGCTGAGAGACATGGAACACGTCGTGCACATTAGCAAAGTTGGAGGGAAGCTCGAGTTGATAGGCGAGATCGCCTCTCTTGCTGACGATCTTGAAATGGCCCACGTATCTAGGGGCAAGCTTCCCTTTGATACCGAAGCGACGAGTGCCTTTCATTGGAGAGACGCGGAGGTAAACATGGTCTCCGATCTCGAAAGCCAAATCACGATGCTTACTATCATAGTAGCTCTTCTGGCGCGATTTTGTTGCTTTGAGGTTATCACGAATGACTTTGCACATCTCCTCTGCCGCTGTGATCAAGTCATTTCCAAGAAGTTGACGTTCACCGGTCTTTGACCAGTTAAGAGGAGTACGACACTTCCTGCCATAGAGAATTTCAAATGGGGCCTTGCCCGAACTCGCTTGAAAGTTGTCGTTGTAGGAGAACTCGGCATATGGAAGACAATCTTCCCACTTCATACCGAAAGAGATAACGCAAGCCCTGAGCATATCTTCGAGAATCTGATTGAGACGCTCGACTTGACCGCTAGTTTGAGGATGAAAAGTTGTGCTGAAACGGATGTTGGTGCCCATGGCCTTCTAAAAAGAATCCCAAAACTTGGAGGTAAAGATGCTGCCACGGTCTGAAGATATCAGCTGCGGAATACCGTGCAGAGAGACAATCCGAGAGGTATACAGCTTCGCCAATTGAGCTGTAGTGATAGACTCTTTGATAGGCAGAAAGTGAGCCACTTTAGTGATTTTGTCGATGACAACGAATATAGCATCATTGCCACGCTTGGACTTTGGAAATCCCGTCACGAAGTCCATCTCAATGTCGTCAAACTTCCATTCTGGAATGGCAAGAGGTTGGAGGAGACCAGCTGGTCGTTGGTGTTCTGCCTTCACTCTTCTGCAGACATCACATTCATTCACGAACCGAGCAATCTCGCGCTTCATTTGAGTCCACCAATACGCCTTCTTGAGGTCCTGGTACATCTTCGTACTCCCAGGGTGGATGGAGAGGAGTGAATTGTGAGCCTCGTTCATAATGACTTTACGGAGGTCACCTTTAGGCACAACAATGCGATCCTCGAAGAAGAGAGTATCCTTGTCATCAAGACGATAGCACTTGTACTTGGGTTGACTCTTGGCAATCCCAATCTTCACCTTCTTCACCATAGCATCAAGAAGTTGAGCCTCGCGAATCTGATCTTCCAAAGTAGGAGAGACTTGAAGGTTGGCAAGGAAACCTTGAGGAACAACTTGCAAGTTGAGTTTGCTGAAAGCTTCACAAACCTCGGGTTGGTAAGGCTTGAGAATCAAACTGTTGCAGTAAGCCTTCCTGCTTAATGCGTCAGCAATCACATTGGCCTTGCCTGTAGTATATTTGATGCTCGCATTATACTCTTGAATCATTTCGACCCAACGAGTTTGTCTGAGGTTGAGATTAGGCTGAGTGAAGATGTACTTGAGACTCTTGTGGTCAGTGAAGATGTCCACTTTTCTTCCCAATAGGAGATGTCTCCAAGTCAAAAGAGCATGCACAACTGCCGCCAACTCGAGGTCATGAGTGGGGTAGTTCTTCTCGTTGGGCTTCAACTGGCGAGAGGTATAAGCCACAACTTTTTTCTCTTGCATCAACACTGCACCAAGACCTTGAAGAGAGGAATCACAGAAGACCTCGAACGGTTTGGATTCATCAGGAGGAGTCAGAACTGGAGCAGTGACTAATTTCTCTTCCAAGGTGTTGAAAGCGATGTCACATTCAGTAGACCAAACGTACTTCACGTGCTTTTGGAGAAGGTTGGAAAGCGGCTTCGTGATCTTTGAAAAGTTCTCAACGAACCTTCGACAGTAGCTTGCAAGACCAAGGAAGCTGCGGAGTTGCTTCACGTTCTGAGGTGGTTCCCAATTCACAATTGCAGACACCTTCTCAGGATTCACCGCTATGCCCTTGGCAGAGATGATATGCCCAAGATAGAGAACCTCATCGAGCCAAAACTCGCACTTTGAGAACTTGGCGTAGAACTGATATTCTCTGAGCTTATCGAGCACCAAACGCAAGTGCTTGGCATGATCTTCCTTGTTCTTGGAAAATACCAAAATGTCATCGAGGTAGACCAAGACGAAGTCATTTGTGTAAGGGTTGAAGATGAAGTTCATCATGCGAGAGAAAGTCGGCGGAGCGTTGAGGAGGCCAAAAGACATGACAGTGTATTCATATGAACCATAGCTTGTTTTGAACGCCGTCTTGGGGATATCTTGTTCACGAATTCGGATATGGTGATAGCCCATATGGAGATCAAGCTTGGAGAATACTTGAGCACCTTTGAGTTGTTCAAATAGCTCGTTGATGTTGGGAAGTGGGTACTTGTTCTTTATAGTCTTCTTGTTCAATGGACGGTAGTCAACACAAAGTCGGTCCGTTCCATCCTTCTTCTTCACAAAAAGAACTCCACAACCCCACGGAGAAGAACTAGGTCGGATGAGACCCATTCGCTCTTGAATATCGAGTTGCTTCTTCAGCTCCTTCAACTCTTCAGGTCCAAGCTTGTAAGGACGTTTACAAACAGGTTCCGTGCCAGGCTCAAGATCGATGACGAATTCAACTGGCCGGTGCGGAGGCATTCCTGGAAGCTCTTCTGGAAAGATGTCTTGATATTCGCAAACGACTGGAATTTGAGAGATGGCATCTAGTTCACCCTTCTCATTGAGAGAAAACAGACGGATGGTATCATCACGAGCAGCAAAGACAATTACATCCTCAGACGAATGAGTCAATTGAATCTGCCTGGCAGCACAATCAAGATGAGCCTTGTGCTTAGAAAGCCAATCTATTCCGAGAATAAGATCAATATCCGAGTTACCAAGAACCACTGGAGAGGACAGAAACTTATAGTCGCCCAATGTGATAGAGACATCGGGAGTGAAAGTGTGTTATATCGACTAGAGGGGGTGAATAGGTGATTTTTATGAAAGTCTTCAAAACATGGGAGTTTCAAAGACAAATGATAGAAATGAACCTATTTCCATGCAGCGGAAGATAGACTACACTAGACAGACAATAGTCAAGCATTCAATGAAGTGAAACCACAATGACTAAAAGTAGCTAGGCAGTGAGGATCAGGTACACAGTGAAGACAAATAGATAAAGCAAATAGACACTGACTTTACAAGAGCCAACTGTGAATAGATAAAGAGATGAGAAGGATAGAACCAGTGTGCGTGACGAAGACAAAGGTTTGGTAGACCAGTTCCAACTGCTGTGACAGTTGTACGTCTGGTTAGGGCGGATAGGTATTTAAACCTGAGGACACTCAGTCCCGGACACTTAGTCCTGAGCACGCAGCTCAAAACACTTAGTCCTCACCGTATTCCCCTTGAGCTAAGGTCACACAGACCCCGCCCAATCACTCTGTTAAGTCTTCAAGGTAAACTTCCAAACCTTCACAGACTTCGTTCACCGGCGATCCACAATGACTCTTGGATGCTCAGAACGCGACGCCTAACCGGCTGGAGGATTCACAGTCCTCAAGTGTAATAAGTCTTCAGATCACACAGACAAGAAGACTTAAGTGATTCCTAACACTCTTTGGCTCTGGGTGGTTAGGGCTTTATCCTCTCAAGGAATTCTCTCTCAAAGGCTTCGAGGTGGGTTGCTCTCAAACGACAAAAGCCGTACTTTAACTCTGAGCAGCCAACCGTTTATGGTTTTAGGGGGTGGGCTATTTATAGCCACTAGGCAACCCGACCTGATTTGTCCGAAATGACCCTGGGTCACTAAGGAACTGACACGTGTTCCAACGATCAGATTTCAAACACACACGGCAACTTTACTTGGGCTACAAGCAAAGCTGACTTGTCCAACTCTGAACAAGATTCGCTCTCATAGTCTTCACTCAAAGACATAGGATTTTGGTTAAGCATCACTTCAGTCATTCTGACTAGTTTTCTTGGACCCCACTTAACAGTACGGTGGTTCCTATGACTCAACAAAGAAGAAAAAGAACTACGAAAGATCTAAGTCTTCGTGCTCCATAGTCTTCATGCGATGTGTTCTCTTGTCATAGTCTTCAATGTGAATGTCTTCACATACCACCTTTGACTTCAATGTCTTCATACATTTTTAGGGGTCATCTCTGGTAGGAAAACCGAATCAATGAGGGAGTTCTACCTGTGTTATCCTGCAATTCTCACAAACACATTAGTCCCTCAACTAGGTTTGTCGTCAATACTCCAAAACCAACTAGGGGTGGCACTAGATTCACTTACAATCTCCCCCTTTTTGGTGATTGATGACAAACTAGTTGAAGTTTTCAACGGGGAATATAATATGTGAAATTGTAAAGGATAAGGAATTGTCTTCATAAGTTGCAAGGGCTCCCCCTGAAGATGTGCGTATAAGTAATTTGCTTTTGGAATGCAAATGCACATGGCAGGTTGTACTTGAGGAGATCCTCTTCAACTTATGATGACAATTCATTATGCATGAAGGTATGTGAAGATAATGACATGCATAATGAAAAATGGACGTCTGCAAAATGATCTAAGTGCGGAATTTATCGTTGCACATGCGGGATTTATCATCGCATCACAAAATAGCAAATAAGTAGTAGACGACCATCGAGTTTAAGTGTTACAACTCAAAGAACCAAATGTATCAAAACGAGAGTTGTAAACACTAGACAAAACATAAAGTAACAGCCCATATTGACCCGCTTGAAGACTATCAACTCATATGCTTCTCCCCCTTTTGTCAGTAAGGACCAAAAAGGTTCGAAGACATAGAGCATCTACTCGTTCCCATGAGGAGTAGGTGAAGCAGCAAGGTCGTCGGTGTTGTTAGGCGGTGCAGACGAACTCGGGGCAGTATCGATGCGTGCTGAAGTAGGGGGCGGTGAAGTAGCATCGTCTTCATCCTCGATCACTCTGGCATTCACAGTTGCCGCGGAGGAAGAGAACTCAGAGTCTTCAAGAGATGGAGTTCGTCGTAGCACAGCCCTTCGGGGAGGTGTGGAGTCAAACTTGAAACATTCAGGGAAGCCATCCTCTTGAAGATCATCCTCAGAGCACATAAGCGTCAGCCCTTTCCATGTACGCTGACAGGTTTCATGGGCAACAAAGGCATTCTTGGTGGCAAGATTGCGAATGCGGTTGACATCCACCAAGAGGCTTTGCATTTGGCACTTCAGCCAGTCATGATGCCTATCTTGTTTCTGATGAAGAGCAATCAGAAGCTCTCGGTCATTGAGAACACGAGATCGCTTCTTGGGTCGTTGGGCATAGTACTTTCAGTGGCTTCAGTAAGAGCACGATGAGGTGCACGTGTAGTTCCAGC
Organism: Triticum urartu; assembly: GCF_056163025.1. NCBI lineage: Eukaryota > Viridiplantae > Streptophyta > Magnoliopsida > Poales > Poaceae > Triticum > Triticum urartu. Next base: position 104,308,609 of record NC_141876.1, read on the forward strand.
CAGAGGATAACACGAGTGACTGCTTCAACTCCTTCAATGTTCTGAGTGAAACTTTGATGCTCCGCATTCTGAAGACTAAGAGGTTCCTTGGCAGGCTCAGGATAAATGGCTTGAACGGACATATCCACATCAGGCAGAAAGATCCGATGATTGCGAGCAGATGGCTGATATGAGATAGCTGAGTGGAGTTTAATCAGCCGCATTATCCATGGAGTGTAGAACTTCAAGCCAAAAAGATTAGATCCTGATGCAGCAAGTTGGCGGATGAAGAAGTCCTGTGCATTGAAGCATTTGCCATGAAGAATATAGAAGACAAAAGTCTTCATTGCACCTTCCAGCTTTGCATGTGGAGAATGTCCTTTTATGGGCCAGAGAGTTCGCCTTATGATGTGATAGATAGTCCTTGGCAGATACTCAAGGTCTTCAACAAAGAACTCCTTAGGATATGCAGCATCTTGTGGCAAGGGCTTCATCATACTAAGCATCTGACTCATGTTCGATTCAGGCTTCTGAAAGATGCTCTCCATAGCTTCACTGTGAAGCTGACAGCCAGGTTCATAGAGATCTCTAGGAGTGGGCAGACTAGTGAGCTCAATGATATCAAAGGCTTTGGCTTCGTGATGAACATTTCCTGTCATCCACTCCAGGACCCAAGTCTTCGGATCTCTATTGTAACCACGTATGCGAAGTGTGGCATAAAATTGGAGCAGCAACTCTTCGTTCCAGTGCTCTTGGTCGGTGAAGAAAGACAACAATCCAACCTCTTTGAAGCAATCCAGAGCTTCTTCCAGACAGGGCAGACCAGCTATTTCTTCGGTGTCAAGACGCATATGTGGGAAGATGCGACCTTGATTGTACAAAATGCAGGAGTAATAGCTTCGCTGTGGGTAGCTCCAGAACTAATCAGAAGATATTCTTTCCCTTGAGTAGGGGTTCTTGGAGCTATTGAAGAAAGTGTTGTCTGCTTTGAAGCCGTTGACATTAAAGGATCCAGGTGCTGAGGTAGGACCTGGAAACCTGGGCAACCTTGGCATTGGCTTTTGTACCTGAGGCCTGTGCTCAATATGATAGTCAAACTGAGGACCAGCAGCAGGCGCAGGAACAGAAGCAGTGACATCATTGGCTTCGCTGACTTCTGGTTCTTGGGTTGGTGTAGGCTCCACATTTGCTTCAGCCATGACAACGTCAGTGGCTTCATTGGTGTTGGTGGTGGCAGCCTCAAGATTTTCTACCTCCACTTGATGAGATGGAGGGTCGGGCACAAACACGTTCTCCTCGAGAACAGCTTGTTCAGTAGTTGGGGAGTAGGAACACGTTCTTCTTCTTGAGTGTCATCGGCTGATGCAGCCGGAATGTCTTCAGCGGTTTTAGCATCAGACTCGGAGACTTGAGACCTTGGTCCTTTGCAAAGTCTGCGTAACGCATGCGACGCCTTTGGAGATGGAATTGGCTGGGCCTCAAAGTCATCTTCTTCTTCTTGCCGGGATGGTGTGACTTGTTGTTGTTGTGGGTGATCAGCCCATGTTGCATCCTGAGCAATTGGCGTCAGAGGACGACCAATGCTGATGAGTTCGCTGTGCGTAAGCACAGGTGATGATACCCGTTGGTGCTCGATCTAAGGAAGAACTACATTATCTTCAACATTGTCATGGTGACCAATGTCTTCAGCAGCGGTGGGATTAGCTGCTGGAATGTCTTCAGCTTCATAAGCCTTTGTGGAAGCAGGCTCATGGACAGTCAGTTGGCGCTCTTGATGTTCAGCGGCAGGGAGAACCATGGAGATAGGTTCAACAATTAAGGGCTCTATGGGAGCAGCCCGTTCCTTCTTGCTCTTCCGCTTCTTTTTGGAGGGAGCAACATCAGAGGCTTCAGGATATTTCCTCTTTCTGGCTTCAGCCTCATCAGTCCTCGTCTTCTTTAGTTCTAAAGCGGTAGACTTGGCTTTTGGCTTCGAGCCAGTCATGCTAGTTGGGAAGACAATGGGATCTGCTTCCTGCCTTGGTGTGTCGGGTTCGGCCATAGTGGGCTTCTTCTTCTTCTTAGCAGCCATCCTGGGATCAATGCCCGGACGCCCAAGGGCCTTGCGCTTCTCAGCCTCGTTGTAGGCTTGCACACACTTGCCGGCCAGGCTCTTCATGCGCTCACGAGAACCCTGAGCTTCTGCACGTTTCTTGAGAAAGGCTTCCTTGAGCTCGTGCAGCATAATCTTGAAGTTCTTCACCTCTTGCACGCTGAGCTTGGCCATATGCTTCTTGAACTGAGCTTTCTCAAAGTCAATCTTCTGCTTCAGTTCAACGATGCGCTGGGCGATAGCTAACTCTGAAGCAATGGCGCCATGGAAGGCAACATTGAGGCCAATGGGAAGTTGCAGGTCTTCAAAGCTGAGGTTGGGCGTTTCAAACCACTCATCGATGAAGTCGTGGATGATTGCCACATCAAACAGAGGCAAATTGTTGAAGATTTCTGCTTCTTCTTTGCTCTTGATCAGTCGCTCAAGAGCGTCATCTGCCAGATATTCATCACTAGACAGATCAATGGCATCATTGCGCAGAATGGCAGCAATAGTCAGTTCTTGGCTGGTGTGTGGCAGAGGCATCTTGACTCTCGGGGTCTTGGAGATACGTGAAAGATCTTCAGACTGCACACTGTCTTCAGGAGGTGCAGTAGTCAGTGGCTTCGCCCGTGAGATTTTTGGGGCTGAGGCAGGCTTTGAAGCTTTAGGTTGCTTCAGTTTCTTTGGCTTCGGCGCTGCAGGCGCTTCATCAGATTCAGCGTCATCTGCAGGCTCATCCATAGCTGTTCCTTGAACCACGATGTGAGTGATGAGACCTTCCAGATTGTAGAAGGGCCCAACAAGATTGGGTTCAGCTTCGCGGGTGCCATCAGCACGGGGAGCAGAGGGACCAGGGTTGAAGTATAGTCCCAATGACTTCTTGTTCTGCTTCGCTGAGTTCTTGGCAAACTGGAAGTTGCACTTGAACAGATTGTCGTCACGACACCATAGTAGTGACGATGGGTGTGCATCTGCAGGCTGTGGTCCACGGACCATGCAGGGATAGAAGCCTTGTTCAATGGCTTCATCTCTGGACCTGGGTTGAAGATTTTTGTATAGGATGTCTCCCCAAGGTCGCTTGATGGCATTTTTCTCAGCATATTCCTGGGTCACAAACCGGTATTTGAACCATTGTTCTGCCCAATATCTTCGAATCCATTGGATTCGGGTCTTGCGCTGATTGTAATCCTCTTCAGGATCTGTCTTATAAAGCTCTGAGAGGTCATCAGGCAAATCTCTTGATGTTCCCCCACGATGCTATCTGCCACCCTTCCTTACGGATTTCTCTGCAGCCATGAACTTCAAACTGAATGGCTTCAACATGTTCAAAGGCTTCAGAGGCTTTCGCTTGCTGGACAAACAGGAACTGGCTTCGGGAGAATTTATATGATGCTGTAAGAATTCTGCAAATGAATGCAGACTATGAGAACCAAGGGATTCTCCCACGGACATGTACCTGTGACAGCATTAAGGTGCGAGGGAAGGGGAAGAGGTCATATGCATTCTCAGAAGATTTTGAAGATAAATCAGTTTAGAAGACATTGACCTCATCGTGCGCAGACATTCACTCATAGATAAAGAGTTGGTTCCAGATTTGTACGAATCTGTGGATCAATACAAGTGAGGAATCTAACTACTTTGTGAAGCATAAGTGAACATACTAGGCATATTATGAGATGCAGTAAGAAATAGATCCAACTTGTGTGAATAGAAACTTCTTGTGGCAGAAAGTGATGAATCAATAGGATCAAAGGGGCCATAAAAAGGAAGTTTTATTTACCACACAAGGAACTGCTAGACGGAGTGGAAGAGGAGGCCGAGCAGTTCGATCGTCCGTGCCCTAACTTGGCGACGGAGGACACCTACGGCGACAGCGGAGAAGACGATGTCCGCGGTCGGAGTGAAGACGGCGTCGGAGAGGTTGCGGCAGCTAAGCGCTTCGTCATTGGCGTCATCGAGGACTAGCGGTGGTGCTAGGGTTCGTGCGAGAGTGGAAGAAATGATAATGACTGTGGTGAGGCGTGTATTTATAGGGACAGAGACGGCACAGCGTTATTACACAGGTGCCCCTGGCGATTCACATCTGAAGAACACGTGGCCATCATGCAGCATATCGGAGGTTGTTCCACATTCCCACGCACTCCTGGATTGTCGGGTGGTCATTCCCACTTCTCCGGGTTTCAGGTGAAGGAATTGGCATTCAAAACGGACTTAATGTTTGTCTCTGTATCTTCTACTGACAAGGACGCAGAGAAGACATTCGACAGTTTCAATAGAATGCATATGATTTGGAGAGATAGAGTTTGAGATAGAAAGCATAGAGAGGTTAGGGTCCGATCACATTCACTTAGTTCAAAAGATTCAACAAGAAGACATAGCTATAAGTGAATGCTGTATAGGACAAAACACTATGTATATATATATATGAAAAAAGACAATCAAGCCAACATGGTGAAGATAATCATGAGGACAAGTTGAGATAAGACAAACAAAATGTGAAGACATAGCAAATGTAACGCCATGGGTAAAACACTTCAAACAGAAGAATTTGGTGGTGGCGTTACCCACCGTATAGGAAGTATTAGACCCAGACACGGCGCACAATTATCGTGGCGCTCTGAAGTCAAATTCCACATTAATGTATTCACACTTAGAATGTATGTCTTCATTGATTGAAGATATACTTTACTTCGTGTGTTGCACATCTAAGTCGTCAATATGCATAAGTGTTAGGATGTGTGCCTGATCACAGGACATTTGAGGATTCCAAGATATTTAGCTCACACCGTAACTTGCAAAATCTCTTCTCATCCAAGGGCTTGGTGAAGATATCTGCCAATTGCTCTTCAGTGTTGACGTGTATGATATCAATATCTTCCTTCACAACATGATCTCTGAGAAAGTGATGATGAATTTCAATGTGCTTTGTCTTCGAGTGTTGAACTGGGTTGTTGGCAATCTTGATGGCGCTTTCGTTATCGCAGTAAAGTGGCACTTGCTTCAGATGAATGCCATAGTCTTTGAGTGTTTGCTTCATCCACAGAAGCTGAGCGCAGCAAGATCCAGCAGCAATGTATTTAGATTCAGCAGTAGAGAGAGATACACAGTTCTGCTTCTTTAAAGACCAACATACAAGTGATCGTCCCAGAAAATGACATGTGCCTGATGTAGACTTGCGATCCACCTTGTCACCAGCATAATCAGCATCCGAGAAACCAACCAGATCAAACTCTGAGCCCTTTGGATACCATAATCCTAGAGTTGGGGTGTAAGCCAAATATCGAAGAATTCGCTTCACAGCTAAGTGATGCGATTCCTTTGGTGCCTCTTGGAATCGAGCACACATGCAAACACTAAGCATAATATCTGGCCTAGATGCACATAGATAAAGAAAAGAACCAATCATGGAGCGGTATACCTTTTGGTCAAACTCTTTACCATTGTCGTCGGGACCCAGATGATGTTTGGCTGGCATTGGCATTGTGAAACCTTTGCAGTCTTGCATACCAAACTTCTTCGGGCAATCTTTGAGATACTTCTCTTGAGATATAAAGATGCCGTTGCGTTGCAGGCCCGAAGAGCTTGTTTGAGGCCATACAGTGCCTTGTTGAGCTTGTATACCATGTCAGGATGTTTTGGATCTTCAAAGCCAGGTGGTTGTGCGACATATACTTCTTCTTCAATCTTGCCATTGAGAAAAGCGCTCTTCACATCCATTTTATATAGAAGTATGTTGTGATGATTTGCATAGGCCAGCAGTATGCGTATGGCTTCAAGTCTAGCCACAGGAGCAAATGTTTCATCGAAGTCAATCCCTTCAACTTGAGTGTATCCTTGAGCTACGAGACGAGCTTTGTTTCTGACAACTTGACCATGCTCATCTTGCTTGTTGCAATATATCCATTTGGTGCCTATTATATTGTGCTTCCGAGGATCAGGACGCTTAACTAGTTCCCATACATTATTCAGCTCAAACTGTTGAAGCTCTTCTTGCATAGCTTGAATCCATTCAGGTTCCATGAAGGCTTCTTCAACTTTCTTGGGTTCTGTTATTGAGACGAATGCGAAGTGCCCACAGAAATTTGCTAGCTGAGTTGCCCTTGAACGAGTGAGTGGACCTGGTGCATTGATGCTATCGATTATTCTCTCAATTTGCACTTCATTTGCAACACGAGGATGTATAGGACGAAGATTTTGCTCTTGCTGATCATCGTCATTGTTAGAGGGATTGTCTTCAGGCTGAGCATTATCTTCAGGTTGATCAGGTGCAGAGATGATAAGTTCTTCTTCGGGTTGAGCTTCAGAAGGTATGATTTCTCTAGTTCCCATAAGTTTGATTGATTCATTGGATGGAACTTCATCTAGCACATTTGGTAGTTGCTCTCTTTGTGAGCCGTTAGTTTCATCGAAGCGCACATCCACTGTTTCAACCACTTTGTAATGAAAGAGATTGAAGACTCTGTAGGAGTGAGAATCCTTTCCATATCCAAGCATAAAACCCTCATGTGCTTTTGGTGCAAACTTTGAAGTGTGATGTGGATCCTTGATCCAGCACTTGGCGCCAAATACTCTGAAGTAGCTGACATTTGGTTTCTTGCCAGTAAGGAGCTCATAGGATATCTTGTTTAGAAGCTTGTGAAGATAAACACGGTTGATGATATGGCATGCAGTGTCAATGGCTTCAGGCCAGAATTTTCTTGGAGTCTTGTATTCATCAAGCATCGTTCGAGCCATCTCAATAAGTGTTCTGTTCTTGCGTTCGACGACGCCATTCTGCTGTGGCGTGTACGGAGCTGAGAATTCATGTGTGATGCCCAAGGTATCAAGATATGTATCAAGGCCAGTGTTCTTGAATTCAGTGCCATTATCACTTCTGATGTGCTTTATCTTGGCGCCATAGTTGTTCATTGCTCGATTGGTGAAGCATCTGAAGACATCCTGCACTTCAGTCTTGTAAAGGATTATATGCACCCAAGTATATCTTGAATAATCATCAACAATGACGAAGCCATAGAGACAAGCAGTAGTAGTAAGAGTTGACTAATGAGTGGGACCGAAAAGATCCATGTGTAGAAGTTCGAAGGGTTGAGTCGTTGTCATGATTGTCTTCGAGGGATGCTTGGCCCTCGTCATCTTTCCTTCTTCACAGGCACCGCATAAGTGATCCTTCTTGAACTTGATGCCCTTGATGCCTATGACATGCTTCTTCCTTGCAAGAGTGTGGAGGTTCCTCATGCCAGCATGCCCTAGCCTTTGATGCCAGAGCCAGCATTCAGAAGCTTTTGCTAGAAGACATACTGCAAGTTGTGGTCCTGCTGAGAAATCTACAACATACAAATCATCTTTTCGATACCCTTCAAACACTAGAGACTTGTCAGATTCCATTAGTACAAGGCAACGATATTTTCCAAACATCACAATCATGTTTAAATCACAAAGCATTGAGACAGACGTTAAGTTGAAACCAAGGGATTCAACAAGCATGACTTTATCCATGTGTTGATCCTTTGAGATTGCAACTCTACCTAGACCCAATACCTTGCATTTACCAGTGTCGGCAAATGTGATGTGAGTTTTGTCTGATGGACGTAAAGTTGAGTCCATGAGAAGGCTTCGCTTGCCAGTCATGTGATTTGTACACCCACTATCAATAATCCATTCTGAAGCAGCTGGTGTCGTACCCTACAGTACAGTTAGGGGGATAGGCTTCACGAAGAGAATTGTGAAGCAAAAACATTTGACGAACCAGTGGATTATTAAAGCTTAGATCGAGATTAGGACTGTTAGGACAAGTTGCAAGCAATTCAGAAACAAAGTACATAATAAGACCATTTGGGCATTTGATCTTGCACCCTACAAGATGTTTAAGGTCCCCAGCAATAGCATCAGACGATTTTGGTTTTCGTCTGGAGACCTTTCCCTGCAAAAGAGAGTTAAGCTTTCTTAGCCACCCACATCTTCAGGGGTGGCTTCGAAGCAATAAGTCTAAGTGCAGCATCTGAGAACTTTGGCTTTGGAGGCCTAGCGAAAAGTCTTGCAGGTGGACAATAGTACTCATAAGAATAAGCAGAATATTTCTTGGTCTTATGAACATGGCGGTTTAATAGACCGCGCTCATATTCATAGGCCTGAGTATGGCTTCCCTGCAAAACATTTGCGTTAGTTTGACTCCGGTGAGTCCTCTGTCTATATGAAGCCTTTGGACCGTATGAAGCCTGTGGTCTGGGGTTTGTCTTCTTCACCTGTGGTGTCATGATGACATTCACAGGAAGATTCTCCAAACACCTTTTCGGCACCCAGATCTTCTTCATAGGCGGTCCATTCCTGCAGTTAGTACCAATGTACCTCGCAAACACTTCACCATTCTGATTCTTAAATAGTTTATAGTTTGCATCAAAGGATTCATCAATAATAATGGGGTCAGCACAAGTGAAGCCATATAGAGTGGATGGATCTGTTGAAGGTTCCTTTGCAGCAACCCATGTGGTTTTGGCATACTGCTCAGGTTTCCAGTAAGAGCCATCAGCATTCATTTTCCTTACGAACCCAACACCCTCTTTTCTAGGGTTTCGGTTCAGGATCTGCCTTTTTAGGACATCGCATAGTGTCTGATGCCCTTTGAGACTTTTGTACATCCCTGTTTCAAGAAGTGTCTTCAACCTAGCATTCTCATCAGCAATAGCAGTGGTGTCCTCAGCAGAGGAGTTAGTTTCCACATCAACAGTTGAAGATATTGCAACAGTAGCAGCAGTAGAGCATTCAGCAACAGAAGTGGCGTTATCACGCTCAATGCATTTAAGCCATGGTGATTCAAATTCTTCCTGAGCTGAACTGATATGTTCGGTGCGAAGTGACTCGTTTTCCTTTTGAAGATCTTCATGAGCCGCTCTCAATTTCTCTAGTTCTTCATGAGTTGTTGAGAGCGTTTCATGACGACTTTCAAGTTCCTCATACTTAATATGAAGATTTTTTTATGTCTTCAATTAAGGACTGAGATCGAGTCATTTCAGCGTCCAACAGGTCATCGCTTTTGTCTAACAGTTTTTGAATATATTCCATAGCTTTCTGTTGTTTAGTGACAAGGGAAGCAAGTTTTGCATAGCTGGGTCCAAATTCATCACCAGATTCATCATCACTGGATTCAGATAGATAGCATTCAATTACCTTAGCGTCATTTGCCATAAGGCATGATGCAGAAGATGATGATTCTGGTTCGAAAGTCATTGCTTTGAGTGACTCCTTAAAGTCCTCGAACCGAGGATCATGACGAGTTCGATGACCCTCATAGACCTCAGAGAGACGGTCCCAGATGAGCTTTGCATGATCGAGATGCATGACATTCCTAAACTGATTTTGAGATAGACAGGAGCAGATGACGTCCTTCGCAGTGAGGTTGAGAAGAGTGTACTTGCGAATGTCATCAGCTTCCGCCAATTTGCACAGATCGGTCAGACCAATCTCAGTGACGGTCCACAGCTCGCTGTTTGTTGCCATGAGGCGCTTCTTCATCATGGCCTTCCACTTGGGGTACTCGTGACCGTCAGGGATGGGGCATAAAAAAGTCTTCATACCTGTGGTCGACATAACTGAAACTCCAGGCGGTTAAACCAAAATCACACAGAACAAGGGAGTACCTTGCTCTGATACCAATTGAAAGTGTGTTATATCGACTAAAGGGGGGTGAATAGGCGATTTTTATGGAAGTCTTCAAAACATGGGAGTTTCGAAAACAAATGATAGAAATGAACCTATTTCCATGCAGCGGAAGATAGACGACACTAGACAGACAATAGTCAAGCATTCAATAAAGTGAAACCGCAATGACTAAAAGTAGCTAGGCAGTGAGGATCAGGTACACAGTGAAGACAAATAGATAAAGCAAATAGACACTGACTTTACAAGAGCCAACTGTGAATAGATAAAGATATGAGAAGGATAGAACCAGTGTGCGTGACGAAGACAAAGGTTTGGTAGACCAGTTCCAACTGCTGTGACAGTTGTACGTCTGGTTAGGGCGGATAGGTATTTAAACCTGAGGACACTCAGTCCCGGACACTTAGTCCTGAGCACGCAGCTCAAAACACTTAGTCCTCACCGTATTCCCCTTGAGCTAAGGTCACACAGACCCCGCCCAATCACTCTGTTAAGTCTTCAAGGTAAACTTCCAAACCTTCACAGACTTCGTTCACTGGCGATCCACAATGACTCTTGGATGCTCAGAACGCGACGCCTAACCGGCTGGAGGATTCACAGTCCTCAAGTGTAATAAGTCTTCAGATCACACAGACAAGAAGACTTAAGTGATTCCTAACACTCTTTGGCTCTGGGTGGTTAGGGCTTTATCCTCTCAAGGAATTCTCTCTCAAAGGCTTCGAGGTGGGTTGCTCTCAAATGACAAAAGCCATACTTTAACTCTGAGCAGCCAACCGTTTATGGTTGTAGGGGGTGGGCTATTTATAGCCACTAGGCAACCCGACCTGATTTGTCCGAAATGACCCTGGGTCACTAAGGAACTGACACGTGTTCCAACGATCAGATTTCAAACACACATGGCAACTTTACTTGGGCTACAAGCAAAGCTGACTTGTCCAACTCTGAACAAGATTCGCTCTCATAGTCTTCACTCAAAGACATAGGATTTTGGTTAAGCATCACTTCAGTCATTCTGACTGGTTTTCTTGGACCCCACTTAATAGTACGGTGGTTCCTATGACTCAACAAAGAATAAAAAGAACTACGAAAGATCTAAGTCTTCGCGCTCCATAGTCTTCACGCGATGTCTTCTCTTGTCATAGTCTTCAATGTGAATGTCTTCACATACCACCTTTGACTTCAATGTATTCATACATTTTTAGGGGTCATCTCTGGTAGGAAAACCGAATCAATGAGGGACTTCTACCTGTGTTATCCTACAATTCTCACAAACACATTAGTCCCTCAACTAGGTTTGTCGTCAATACTCCAAAACCAACTAGGGGTGGCACTAGATGCACTTACAGGGAGCAACCAAACTAGAAGTCAAAAGCTTGCCGGGAGAAACAACTTGCATTACTTTGGGCATAACCTCAGTATCAACATTGTGCTTCGATGCAGATGGGAATGACAAGAAAGAATGCGATGCACCAGTGTCAAAAAGAACTTTTGCAGGAACATCGTTAACAGGAAGGTTACCCATGATGACATCTGACGAGTCCTCTGCCTGAGCTGCATTCATCAGGTTGACCTTGGCGTGCTTGGGGTTATGCTTGACCACAGCTCTACTTGCCGATCTCATAGGAGGAGGAGGAGGGAGACGCCTTTGATTGAAGCATTTGTTGGCATAGTGACCCTTCTGTTGGCACTTGTTGCATGTGACCTCCGAGAGCGGACGGTGATACGGAGCACTCGATCTTGGAGCTTGAGACGAAGACTTGTTCTGAAAGCCAGGGTTGGGTGGGTGGGAAGATCCACTGCCACCTTTGCTCTTCTGCTGATAAGGCTGACGGAACGGAGGAGGAGGAAGCCAATACTTTTGTTGCTTAGCCACTTGAGTTGAGGAAGAAGGAGTAGCATCTCTGACTCGCTTCTTGGAAGCATCGCACTTCAGTTGAGCAGTCTCTTGCTTCATTGCCATGTTGTAAAACTCATCGTACCTCTTGGGCTCAAAGAGAACGAGAGCTAGCTGGATTTCTTCTCTGAGACCACCCCTGAACTAGTATAACATGCTCTTCTCGTCAGGGATGTCTTTCTTAGCAAAATGGGCAAGCTTTTGAAACATCTTGTTGTACTCGTAAATAGACATAGAGCCTTGCTTCAGGTTGCGGAATTCCTCACGCTTGCTTTCAACCATGCTCTGAGGAATATGATGAGCTTTGGAGTCTTGACGGAAATCATCCCAGGTAATCACACGGCCTCCTCTGGAATCTTTGTACTGCTGAAACCATTCTGCAGCTTGGTCTTTGAGTTGGAAGGAAGCGAACTTGACAAAGTCCTCAGGCCTGACGTTACTGCACTCGAAATGCTTGCATATGTCCACGAGCCAATCATCAGTGTCTGTTGCCTCAACACAATTGCTGAAGGTCTTTGGCTGGTTAGCAAGGAACTGGTTGAGTGTAGCAAACTGATTCTGATTGTTGCCATGACCCTGGTTCCCTTGGTTGCGCTCTTGAAGAAGTGGCATGATCAGCTGCGTGTTTGCATTGGTAGCAACCATCACAGCTTACCATGCCTCCGGAGGTGGAGGTGGTGGCGGCGGATCAGGATTCGGAGTCGTGCGCGCTGGAGGAGCCATCTTGAAGAGGTTGACATCCATTAGCACATTGACAGACAAAAATTGAAGCTGAAACAAATGGGTTGAAATTGCAACACAAAGTCTTCACGTCCGAACCAAATGAACGAATGCATTCCAATCGAAATGGTCACATATCCATAAATTGAGAAGCCACTAGAATTGAGGTAGGAGAAAAACAACAAGGTACGGAACAAGAACAAATACTTGGTGAGGATTACCCAATCCCAAACCAAATGTCCGCGGAAGAAGAACTAGAGCTACAAGAATTCCCACCTATGAAACTCACGAACCTTTCCGGTTATGCAATCAGGTGTTGGGGATACAGGGGAACATAATATCTCACCCAAATCTAGCAAATCCTACATCCAGCTGTATCCATCCTTCAACACATAACCGAGAAAAACTTCGGAAATCGTCTACCTCAACCTTCGAAAAGCATCCGTTATACAAGTTATGGCAATACTCCCGAACTCCCACCCCAGTACTGGGTGGCGTCGAGGTTTCTCACCAACAACTGCATAAAAGAGATTTTCGATGTTGGCGAAACTCAGGTATTCCAGAATCTCAACGATAAAATTGTGACGACAACACCTCAGAGCTCAACTCCCCGGGACACTGCCACAACCCCTAAATGACAGGAGGCACCAAGAACAATGTTCTCGTCACAAATCGATCGGAACGATTCCAAGATACCCGCGTGATCCTAAAAAAAATAGTGAAATTTGAGAAGAGAAGAGTCAAAACTCTACGGCAGGATGCCTCACCAGAGCGATGAAGGGACTGGGAAGTAAAAAGAATTCCTAAATCACCGATATATAATTCCTAAATGACTCAAAACATTTTTCTAGACTCAACAACGCCAACAATTCGATCAAGCAGGGGGTTCCTAAGGTCAGGGAAGGCTCTGATACCAACTAGTAACGCCCTCTATGCGGCTATATCTCCTATGTGTCGAAGCACGACTTAGAGGCATAACCGCATTGAAAGCAATGTCGCAAGTAAGGTAATCTTCACAACAACCCATGTAAATAGATAAAGGGGAAAATGTACATAGTTGGCTTACACTCGCCACGTCACACAAATACATGAATAACATTACAATCATCCAATACACTCATGGTCCGACTACGATACCAAAATAAAAGATCGACCCCAACATGCGACACGGTCCCCGATCGCCCCAACTGGGCACCACTACTGATCACCTGGGAAAGACACATAGTAACGGCGAGAGTCTTCATCGAACTCCCACTTGAGATCAAGCGCATCGTTTGGAACGGTATCATCGGTCCCTACATCTGGTTTTGGAAGTAAATTGTGAGTCACGGGGACTCAGAAATCTCGCACCCTCACGATCAAGACTAATTAAGCTTATAGGTAAGGCAAGGTAATATGTGGAGCTGCAGCAAGCGACTAGCATATATGATGGCTATCCTGTTCGCAAAAGAGAGCGAGAAGAGAAGGCAAAGCACGGACGAATAACTATGATCAAGAAGTGATCCTAGAACAAGCAACATCAAACATTACTCCAACACCGTGTTCACTTCCCGGACTCCGCCAAGAAGAGACCATCACGGTTACACACGCGGCTGATTCATTTTAATTAAGTTAAGTTTCATGTTATCTACAACCGGACATTAACAAATTCCCATCTGCCCATAACCGCGGGCACGGCTTTCGAAAGTTCAAATCCCTGCAAGGGAGTCCCAACTTAGCCCATCACAAGCTCTCACGGTCAACGAAGGATATTCCTTCTCCCTAGACATTCCGATCAGACTCGGTATTTCGGTTTTACAAGACATCCTCGACAATGGTAAAACAAGTCCAGCAACACCGCCCAAATGTGCCGACAAATCCCGATAGGAGCTGCACATATCTCGTTCTCAGGGCACACTCAGATGAGACATCCTACGAGTAAAACCAACCCTCAAGTTGCCCCGAGGTGGCCCCGCAGTCTACTCGGTCGGACCAACACTCAGAGGAGCACTGGCCCAGGGGGTTTAAATAAAGATGACCCTTGGGCTCCGGAAACCCAAGGGAAAAAGAGGCTAGGTGGAAAATGGTAAAACCAAGGTTGGGCATTGCTGGAGGAGTTTTATTCAAGGCGAACTGTCAAGGGGTTCCCATTATAACCCAACCGCGTAAGGAACGCAAAATCCGGGAACATAACACCGATATGACGGAAACTAGGGCGGCAAGAGTGGAACAAAACACTAGGCAAAAGTCCGAGCCTTCCACCCTTCACCAAGTATATAGGTGCATTAAGATAACAAGATAATATAGTGATATCCCAACAATAAACAATGTTCCAACAAGGAACAATCTCCAATCTTCACTTGCAACTAGCAACGCTATAAGAGGGGCTGAGCAAAGCGGTAACATAGCCAATCAACGGTTTGCTAGGACATGGTGGGTTAGAGGTTTGACATGGCAATTTGGGAGGCATGATAAGCAAGTGGTAGGTATCGTAGCATAGGCATAGCAAAAGAGCGAGCATCTAGCAAGCAAAGATAGACATGATTTCGAGGGTATGATCATCTTGCCTGCAAAGTTGTCAGAGTTGACTTGATCCTCGTAAGCAAACTCAACGGGCTCCTCGTTCGCGAACTCGTCTCCCGGCTCTACCCAAACAAGACAAACAAGCAAAAGAAACACAATCAACCACATGCAATGCTCAAACAACATGATGCAAACATGGTATGCTATGCGGGATGCGATATGTGATGCATATGCAAGATTTGACAAGGAATGATTGAACCTGGCCTCAACTTGGAAATCCAAGAGTGCCACTGGAAAGAAGAGGTTATTTCGGTTGAAATCGATATAAAGATCACCGGAATCGGATGCACGGTTTGGAAATGGCAAGCAAAACAAATATGGCATCGGTCTGCGATAAACAGCCAGTGACCAACTAAATGCATCAATATAAATATGCTAGAGCACTCAAACATGACAACAAACTACATGGCATGGATCCACTCATGATGCTAGACAAAAGATGAACACTGAGCTACGGCTAATTCATCCATTAACAGGTTCAAACAAGCATGGCAAAAGTGCAAATGATAACAGGTTTCAGACTTAGTGAAATTAACACAAGTCTGGAATTTAACATCAGGAAGCACACTTTAGAGCATGAAAACTACATGCTACAGGAACTTAACATGGCAAAGAAAGGCATGACATGAAGCTACTAAAAGCTCTTAACAAAAGTCCCTTATTTACCTTGAGCCAAAAGGGATCAGAAAATACAATTGCAAGCATGTGAACATGGCAAAAACATAAACAGATCTCAGGCTTAGTGAAAACTGGAGCATGCAAATCAGTTAACGAGTAGGCATGTTCACGAGCTCGATGCACTCACTACAGAGCATGGCATGAAAAACTAAGCATACACCCATCAAGAAGACATGGCATAGGAGATAGACATGGCAAGAACAACAGCATAGCATGCACGGATCAATAGCAACATCCTCGGCAAAATCGCTAACAAGTCAACAATCTGCCAGGATTCACGATATAGAAAAAGTAGAGCTCGATTGACTCAAGCTAGGGTGCTCCATAAATTCAAAAAAAGACATGGGTGGATAGAGCACCACAATGTTAACAAATAATCCTTACTTATCATCCTCAAAAGAGGCACGGATCACTAGGAAACAACATGAACATATGGCATACCGACAAAATCAGGACAAGGACTTAGTGAAATTCTAAGTCCCTGAAATCAGCATTACCGATTACGCTACTTTGCAAGCTTGTGCTAGTCACCACAAATGTCATAAAACTACATGGTAAGCACCTATGTAAATATGGCATGGCATATAACAAAACACATGTAGAGCTCAGGATCATATCACGCACACATTAATCATGGCAAAAAAGACAAATAGCTATTTGATGAAACAGATCTGCCAAAATCACCACATAGCCCTCTTCCAATAGCATTTCGGGCATCGAGATGAGCTCAAATGAAAATGGTGCAATGAGATGAAATGATGTACTCATTGAGGCGAACATTTTGGTATGCTACACGCACAAATCGGAGCTACGGATGCGGAGTTACGACATGATGAATATGCCTAAAAATACTGAAAAACTGGGGACTTAGAGAAACGAAAGTCAACCCTCTCTCTCAGATCCATATCTGCCACGTGAACCGAGGTTCGACAGATTTACTATAGCAGCACGACGACGAGGATGGCCGGAGCGGGACTTGCCGGAGCACGGCAGAGGGCGGCGCCTCAGAGAGGCCGGGGCGGTGAGGCGGAGGAGGGCGCGGCGAGGAGGTCCGGCGACCTCGCTGTGGCGGTGGGGCGAGGTCCGGCCGGCGCGGGGTCGGCGCGGCGGCGGTCGTCAATGGCGGTGCGGTGGGCGGCCGGGAGAAGAGGCACCGGGCGCGGGGAAGACGAGGCGGCGCGGGCGGTCGCCTCTGGCCCGGCTCGGCGGCGGGGAGGGCCGCGCGCGAGCCAGGCGGGCCGGCGCGGGCGAGGCGGCGATGTGGGGCGCGCGCTGCCACGTGGCACGCCCCGGTTGGTGGCGGCAATTGTGTCCGGTGCGGGCGGACGTGTCTGCGCGCGGAGAGAGAATTTCTAGGGTTTCGGGGGAAGAAGACCCGTGATTTCGGAAGGGGATCTATTTATAGGCATAGAGGGAGCTAGGAAGCTCCAAATGGAGTGTGGTTTGCGGCCACGCGATCATGATC
This sequence comes from Triticum urartu, assembly GCF_056163025.1. NCBI lineage: Eukaryota > Viridiplantae > Streptophyta > Magnoliopsida > Poales > Poaceae > Triticum > Triticum urartu. The sequence goes on from NC_141876.1 coordinate 104,325,634, forward strand.
GAATGCTCTAGAAGATGGAAGGGTTTTTGATGGGTTTTGGGCCAAATTGAAAGGGTGTTGGGCTGCAACACAAACGAGGCTTTCTCGGTCCCTCGGTTAACCGTTGGGGTATCAAGCGAAGTCCAAATGGCACGAAACTTGACAGACGGTCTACCAGTAGTAAACCAAGGCCGCATGGCAAGTCTCGGTCCAATCCGGAAATGTTTAACCCCCACACACGAAAAGAGGTAGAAAGGGGCACCGGGGGAGATAGGAGCGCCGGAATGCAAAACGGACAATGGGGAAAATGCTCGGATGCATGAGACGAACACGTATGCAAATGCAATGCACATGATGACATGATATGAGATGCATGACAAAGGCAACAACACACGGAGACAAAAACCCGAACCCGAGGAAATAAAATAACTTAGCGCCGGAAACGGCAAGAGTTGGGATACATATAAGGTAAATTACATCCGGGGTGTTACACCTTAAGCCGGACAGGGCCGACTCCTCGCTCTAAGAGGCATAAGCCTTTAGGGACTCGAAACCTCTCGAACAGCGACCAGTCTCTTGCCTTATCATGACAGTCAGTTTTAGCTTTCTCTACTGAGGTGCTTAGCCCAGCAGAACCGGTGCACAATCGCAGTAGTTCTCCCAGTGCTACCTTAGCCGATATAGCGGAACATAAGGTACCAAAACATGGGAGCCGGGCAAACCCAACTATTGACCCAAGACATGATTCGGAGCTGATGCATATAATGCTATAAGTTCGGGGTGCCACACTTGTGAAAGTGTTCGGACTTCTCACACCATATTGTGGGGTACTTAAGCCCCTGGTGTATTGGCCGTACCAAAGTGTACGGTTGCAAGGTGTCATTAATGAACATATATATAGAAAAAGAAGAATGCGATAATAGTCTTAATGCTATGCATTGTTTATTCAAAAAGGTGCGTTAAAGCAGAATGATACATGCAGTGCAATAAGCAAAAAGTAGGACTATGTCCCCTCCAAGGGCGAGATGAAGAATAGTATTAAGGCAAGTATTACACTCATTATCGTAATCCACCTGGGAGTTCCGTGGTGTGACGTAGCTTCCGCCTTCTTGGTTGCTGCATCATATGTTCGGCAATCATGCTGCCGGACCGGGTTTCCAGAGATTAAAGTCCTGAAAAGAAAAAAATAACAAAACGGGAAGCCCCTAGTGCGGTTTAAGCCGCGTCTTGGGGCGTGCCGTAGTCATGCCCCTCCCCGCCTGTGCCCATGGTATTTTTAATGCGTAATTATGTATGCGTGGCACGAATTTTTCCGTTTGGCTTGGGCCGGGGTGGGGGCCGCATTGCTATGCGAGCTCGGAACGTGTCAGGCAGTCCTGTTGCTGATTACTCCAGGCACGCTTGAAGGTGTTTGGGTCCTTAAACGCTGAACTAGTGGATTGCCTTAAGAGGCCACTTTGCGCTTCCGCTGCGAGGGCCGCGGTGTGCTCCTCCGTTCGGAGAGAGCGCTCTGTGTTTCCGTTAACTGTAGTGACCCCCTGAGGTCCTGGCATCTTAAGCTTGAGGTATGCATAATGCGGTACCGCATTGAATCTCGCAAATGCGGTTCGCCCGAGCAGTGCATGATAACCACTGCAGAACGGGACTATATCAAATATTAACTCTTCGCTTCGGAAGTTATCCGGGGATCCGAAGACCACTTCCAGTGTGACTGAGCCTGTGCAATGGGCCTCTACACCTGGTATGACGCCTTTAAAGGTCGTTTTTGTGGGTTTGATCCTTGAGGGGTCTATACCCATTTTGCGCACTGTGTCCTGGTAAAGCAGGTTCAGGCTGCTGCCGCCATCCATAAGGACTCGAGTGAGGTGAAATCCATCAATGATTGGGTCTAGGACCAGTGCGGTGAATCCGCCATGACGGATACTAGTGGGGTGGTCCCTGCGATCGAAGGTGATCGGACAGGAGGACCATGGGTTGAACTTTGGGGCGACTTGCTCCAACGCATATATGTCCCTGAGCGCACGCTTCCGCTCCCTCTTGGGGATGTGGGTTGTGTATATCATGTTCACCGTCCGCACTTGTGGGGGAACCTCTTCTATCCTCCGGTGTTCGGCCGCCGGGGCTCTTCCTCATCATCGCTATGTGGCCCCTTATCTTTGTTTTCGGCATTTAACTTGCCGGCCTGCTTGAATACCCAACAATCCCTATTGGTGTGGTTGGCTGGCTTGTCGGGGGTGTCATGTATTTGACACGAGCGATCGAGTATGCGGTCCAAACTGGACGGGCCCAGAGTGCTTCTTTTAAATGGCTTTTTCCGCTGACCGGGTTTAGAGCCTTTGAATCCGGCATTGACTGTCGTATCCTCGGTATTGTCACTATTAATGTGGGGCTTATGTTTGTTGCGACGTGTCCTGCCATTGCCGTCCTTGGTATCCGAAGTGCCACGGTTCTTTGATATGTTATTACTGCGAGCCAGCCAGCTGTCTTCTCCCACACAAAAGCTGGTCATGAGTGTCGTGAGGGCTGCCATAGATTTCGGCTTTTCCTGACCAAGGTGCCGGGCTAGCCACTCATCGCGGATGTTGTGTTTAAAAGCTACTAGGGCCTCTGCATCCGGACAGTCGACGATTTGATTTTTCTTTGTTAGGAACCGTGTCCAGAATTTCCTGGCCGATTCCTCTGGCTGCTGAATTATATGGCTCAGGTCATCGGCGTCTGGTGGTCGCACATAAGTGCCCTGAAAGTTGTCGAGGAATGCGGCTTCTAGATCTTCCCAACAGCCAATGGACTCTACTGGCAAGCTGTTGAGCCAATGCTGAGCTGCTCCTTTAAGTTTGAGTGGGAGGTATTTGATTGCGTGTAGGTCATCACCGCGGGCCATGTGGATGTGCAGGAGGAAATCCTCGATCCATACCACAGGATCTGTCGTGCCGTCGTATGATTCTATGTTTACGAGTTTGAAACCCTCTGGGATTTGATGATCCATTACCTCATCTGTGAAGCATAAGGGGTGTGCAGCACCTCTGTACTGGGCTATATCGCGACGCAGCTCCAATGAGTCTTGCCCACTGTGTTCGGCCCGGCCAGATTTACTTTTACTCTATCCGGCGTGACGTTTATCGTCTCGCATAGTGGCGCGCCCTCGTGATCCGTAGATCGATCTTGCATGTTTTGCTTTGTCCTCCAATACGTCTCGCAGTTCTGGCGTATTTCCCCATGTCTTTTTATTTGAATGGCGTCGGGGTGCAGGCTGAGCTTTTGGCTGGAATGCCTCTCTATGGCGGCCACGAGGTGGCCGATCAGCCGCGTCATACGCTTCTTCCTCCAGTCGGGGTAGCAACCTACATTTTGGGTAACTCTTGGAGGGGCATTCGAGTTTATATTCCTCGGCTGCGAGGACTTCAGTCCATCTGTCAGCTAGCAGATCTTGATCAGCTTGAAGCTGCTGCTGCTTTTTCTTAAGGCTATTTGCTGTGGCTATAAGCCGGCGCTTGAAGCGCTCTTGTTCGACGGGATCCTCTGGCACGACGAATTCATCATCGTCAAGTCTTGCCTCGTCTTCGGAGGGGGGCATGTAATTATCATCCTCCGCCTCTCCATCTTCCGCTTTCTCTGGAGGGCCGGCCTCTCCATCCTCCTGAACGAGATCATGCTGGAGGAGATTGTTGCCATCTTCGGCACTATCCAGAGTGTTGTTATCTCATGTGCCGGTATCACCACTTTTGCTTTGGCGGGACTTAGAGCGGCGCCGCTGACGTCGGCGCTTGGGTTGCTTCTTGGAGGGGTCATCCTCCGCTGTCACGTCGCCATTGCCTTCTTTGGGTGTGTCCACCATGTATATATCGTATGATGAGGTGGTTGTCTAGTGCCCTGTGGGCAGTGGTTCCTCTACGTCTCCCGCATCGTCGTCCATACCGTCGATGTCTTCGGAGTCGAAGTCGAGCATGTCGGTTAAGTCGTCGACAGTGGCTACTAAGTGGGTGGTGGGTGGGCAGCGAATTTCTTCGTCATCCGCATCCCAATCCTGCCGGACATAGTTCGGCCAGGATCCTCCTTACAAGGAGAGAGACCTTAATGAGTTCAATATGTCGCCAAAGGGCGAGTGCTAAAAAATATCCGCGGAGGTAAACTCCATGATCGGCGCCCAATCGGATTCGCTAGGAACGGGCGCAGGCGGTTCGGAGTCCGTGGCCGGAGAAGGATCCGGCAGTCTGACAACACGGCTCTCGTGCAGGGTAAGGTCGATGTTCGGCTCGATCGCCGCTGAGGGTAAGGCCTCCGTGGCGGGGTCCATCCACCTGTCCATGGACGGCACAACTGGCTCCGAATTGAGGGTCGGAGCGGTTGCCGATGCGATCTCCTGAACACTGTCTGATGGTAGAGCTAAATCGTACTCATCGTGACCGCGTGACGCACAACGCAGAGGCTCGAATCCATCGAAGATCAAGTCTCCGCGGATATCGGTTGTCGGTGTACTAGAGTAGGGGTACCCTAGTATCCCGAACTTGTGCACGGGCAGTCGCAGCATCCCGCGGCAAGGCTTGCCGGGTGACCGCCAAGGTCCTCCGTGGTTCCTTTGGAGCCATTCAAGGACAAAGTATCCAAGCCAAGGAGACAAGACCCCGGCAAGAGGAGCTTGCCGGGAAGGCCATCCAAGGCATCTCAAGGAACTTGCCGCGACGCGCCACGCGTCCCGGCAAGGCCCGGTGAGCTACAAGCTCCCGGACGCGACAAGACAACGACCGTGGAAAGGTGCTTGCCGCGGCAAGCCACCACTCTGTGCCCGCGCTCCAGCACATCCACCAACGTGTCGCTCTAGGACCCTTCCAGGCGTACGTGGCGGGAGGCTGTGCAGCTAGCGGTGCGCGGTGGCAAGCGGCGCTGACAAGATTGCCATCGTGGCGAGCGGTGGCGTCCCTGACGGTCCCTTTTGCACTATTTAGGCGACGCAGACGGGCATTTAATGCCCTTGTCCCCTGCCGTCAGGGTTAGGTATGATACATTGTAGCAGGTAGCTGTACCTACCGCAACACCTTTCCATTTTTACCCTTGTCTACGTTGCCACCTGTCGATGCCCCTTGAGCATATAAAAGGAGGCCCATGCGCAACGTAGAAGGGAGAGGGAAGAGAACACTCACACTCGGTCTCGTTAGCTGCTGGGGTGTACTGTGGCACTCCGCGCTCCCGAGCAAGAACTCAATACAAACCATAAAGCAGGAGTAGGGTTTTACGCATCTGTGCGGCCCGAACCTGGGTAAACTGCTCGTGTGCTTCGCCTCGATCCGCTCTTCGTGCGACCCTCGCCCCCGCCGAACCGAAAGGGACCCGGTCCGCCGGTCCCATAGGTGCGCGTGGATTAGTCCCCCGGCATCTTTGGCGCGCCAGGTAGGGGTGTCGAGGTTGTGTGAACCAGATCCGGCGTTCACACAAACTAGATCTTCATCATCTTCATCAACATGCCGCCGAAGAAGAAGGCTTCGGAGGCGGCTGCTCCGTCCGCGCCGAACCCACCACCGCCGAAGCAAACGGCTGATGGGGTAGACGCCGGCGGAAGAACGGGCGTCGACGAGGGAGCTCACGGTGCTGCCAGGTCCAAGGACAAGGCTGCGCTGCCCATCAGCGGCGTAGCCAGCTCCCACAACGATCGGGCGCACTCCAAGACCTCGGCGTCCGTACATGCACCGCGCCCATCTCAGGAGGCGCGGGACCGGCAGCGTCATGGTACTCACGGTACCATGCGTTTGCTGGACCAAGATCGAGCTGGTGGATCTCGGAGTGCTCAAGACCAGCATGCACGCCAACATGCTGGCACGAGCGAGGCACGGCCGCCTGGACGGGATACTGCTCCTTCTAACATAGTTAGAAGTCCGAGCATATCCCGCTCCTCGCACCATTCGCCACCGCCACCCGCCACTACAGCAGAAGCTTTGGCGCGAGCTCAACTGCTCCTGGACTACCCTCCAACGGCAGACAAGATCGACGACTGGAGGGCCACCATTCAGAGTCTCATCGGCTTCGCCAACGGCGACACTCAACGGCAGCCGAGCACGTCGCAGCCGCGGCAAGTCAGCCCGGCACGAGCCGGTGGCGACAAGACCGGTGGGGGTGCAACCACTGTGCACTCTCCGCCCCGAAGGCCAAGATCGCCGACTCGCCGGATCCACCTCGATAGCGACACCACCGCGTCATCAGATCCACGAGCTCGTCGCGATCAGCGCCAAGTTCTTCACGAACAACAGCAAGAAGAGGAAGTTGATTTCTGGTGACTATTTTCCGGCAGAGCTTCCCGAAGCTGCCGCCAAGAAGGTCCCCAAGATCAACGCCAAGAGCGCTGAGGAGCAGTCTGCTTCGGCAAGCCCTAGGGTTTGTTCCGTTGAAGCAGAAGCTCCTGACAAGTTTTGCTCCGGCAAGCTTGCCGGGGAACGTCAAGCTCCGGCAGAGCCGCAGGTTCTCACCGTAGAAGCGGATGTTCCCGCAGCAGCAGATTTGCCTTTAGTCCTTGTTGTCGAGCCACAAGCTCCAGCATGGACACAGCAGATTGTCCGTTTCCTTCAGACAGGAGAACTTCCCGAAGAGCAAGAAGAAGCGGAAAGAGTAGCCCAGCAGTCAAGTATGTACCAGTTTGTCGACAACACACTGTACAGAAGAAGACTCAACGGTGTGAAATTGAAGTGTATTCACCGGGAAGACGGACAAAAGCTGTTGGCAGATATACATGGAGGCATATGTGGTCACCACATTGGCGCAAGAGCAATTGCCGACAAAGCATTCCGGCAAGGTTTCTTTTGGCCGACAGCCCTCCAGGATGCAACTGCACAAGTAACCAAGTGTGAAGCGTGCCAGTTCCATTCCAAGCAGATACACCAACCAGCTCAAGCTCTCCAGACGATCCCTTTATCCTGGCCATTTTCGGTCTGGGGGCTCGACATCCTCGGCCCCTTTCCCCGAGCAATCGGGGGCTTTGAGTACTTGTACGTTGCAATCGACAAGTTCACAAAGTGGCCGGAAGTGGAAGCAGTGAGGAAGGTGACAGCACAGTCAGCAGTCAAGTTCTTCAGGTCGATTGTTTGCCGCTTCGGGATCCCTAACAGGATAATCACCGACAATGGTACGCAATTCACAAGCCGCACCTTCATGCAGTACGTCCAAGATCTTGGCGCCAAGGTCTGCTTCGCTTCTGTTGCTCACCCGAGAAGCAACGGTCAAGCGGAGAGGGCAAATGCTGAAGTGCTACGTGGGCTCAAGACCAGGACTTTCGACAGGCTGCACAAGTGCGGAAGAAACTGGATCGAGGAGCTGCCGGTTGTTCTTTGGTCGATCAGGACGACGCCAAATCGAGCCACTGGCCAGACACCTTTCGCTCTAGTCTATGGAGCAGAGGCAGTTCTCCCCACAGAACTCGTATATGGGTCACCTTGAGTGCTCGCTTATGATGAGCTTGAGCAAGAGCAGCTGCGACAAGATGACGCGCTACTACTTGAGGAAGATCGTCTTCAGGCTGCTGTACGAGCTGCTCGCTACCAGCAAGCTTTGCGCCGCTACCATAGCCGCAAAGTTAACGCCAGAAGTCTCGAGGAAGGCGACCTTGTTCTTCGGCGTGTTTAGTCCGCCAAGAATTCCAACAAGTTGACGCCGAAGTGGGAAGGCCCTTACCGGGTGAAACGAGTCACTAGGCCTGGCGCTGTCCGCCTTGAGACCGAAGATAGCATTCCGGTGAGCAATTCCTGGAACATTGAGCATCTTCATAAGTTTTACCCGTAAGGCGCGGTTGCCGGAACCTGTTCCGGCAACCACCTTTTGTACAAGTCTTGCCGTTGTTGCATGTAATCCTTTGTACAAAGCCGGGCGCAGACCCTGTGCATAAGTAAAGCTCATATGCTCCGCACATCTTGTCAATTTCATGCTTTCTATTTTTTGCATATGTGATCTAACACTTTGTGCAGCACCTACTCCCCGGTAAGCAATAACGAGCCGTAAGGCTCCATATCTTTATTTTCTCCTCTTTCTTTTTTATCAAGGAAAGGAAGGTTCCCTCGCCCACAAGTTTGCCGGGGGGGAAAGGAGAAGATAATGGTATGGACCAGACGTCGTTCAAGAAAGTTTCGCCTTACCGGGAAGCAAACAACAGAAAAGCTAAGTTGCCAAAGTTTGAGCAATCAGATTTTTTAAATTTTGAAGTTATCTCCCTTGAACGACCGCACTTTGTATGGAAAACATGTGCGCGGAGGAACCAACTCGTAGCTAGTTGCGCCCTTACTTTGTTTCGAGTCCGCTCAACAACTTAAGTGAGCTGCGACTAGTTGCGACAAGGTTTCTTGTTGGTAGCGGCACCGCCAGCAGGCTACTGACGTCCCGCACTCAGCGCTCGCGGCTAAGGTGCCAGCACCGGCAAGTTCCCTCAAAGCGTAGGGAAAAAACATACAAAGGGAGGAATCAAGTAAAGGGAATAACATTGCAATCATTACCCGGAATAGAGTTATATTACAGGGTAGCTTGTCGTGGCTCTAACAGATTGTTCTCATAACATGACCAGCAGCGACAAGAAAAGAAGAAAACGGGCGGCCTAGTCTACGCGATCGCCCTCAATCCTCTTGATCCCTCTCACCTTGTCCACAATGGGTGCGACAAGGGCCTGGAGCGCCTCCAGATCAGCATCCGGCGGCAGGGTCTTGAGGATGTTGGTGAGGTTGAGGCCCGGGTTGCGGAAGGCCACCTTCACCAACACCTTTTGAAGAGCTCCCGTGCAGATCTTGCGTGACTCGTCGGCCAGCTGCTTTGGGATCTTCTCCCGGAGCCGCTGGAGGGCCGTCGCCACGCCTTTGAAGAACAAGATGAGCTTGGCGCTGGGTTGGAGGTTCTCGTCGGAGGGATACCCGAGATCCTCCATCCCCAGCTGCGCCAGCTCCCTGTCAATGTCTGCGGCAACATTCACGAGACCCTCCGTCCAGTGCTCCACATTCTCCCTAAAAGTGTTCTGGGCGGCAGCGGCACTCGCCAGCAGCACCTTGTCGGCCTTGACCTCCTCCTTCAAGGCCGCCTCCTGCTCCCTGGCGCCGTCCAGCGTCTTGATCAAAGTAGTCAGCTTCAACTCAAGATCTGCGTTGGAGTCCTTGGCGGCGCTGAGCTCCTTGCCCTTCTCGGCGAGACGAGCCTGCAGCTCTGAGTGGCTGTAGGCGTCCTTCTCCCGCTCACGCTTGAGCGCGGCAAGCTCCTCACCGCTCGCCTTGAAATCGGCCTCCAGCTGCGCCACCTTCGTCTCCAGCTCCTTCTTGGCGGCCTCGGCGGCTGCGGCAGCATCCTCCGCTTGCTTGAGGGCTCCGCCGAATGTTCGCTCGTGCGCGGCAAGCTCCTCCTCGCGGGCGTCAAGGTTGACCTTCCGCTGCACCAGTTCGCCCTCCTGCGCAGACAGCTTTTCAGCGGCAAGCCGCTGTTGCTCTTCGACTTCAGCCTTCTCGAGGAGGAAGGCCTTCTGCTCCTCGGCGAGTTGCTCCCGCTCCTCTGCCAGGGACCGGAGAGCTTCCTGGTTGAGACCCCGGAGCTCCTCCGCGCGCTTCTCGATGTCTGCTCCCGCCTTCGCGACAAGCGCCTCGCGGGATTCCAGCTTGGCTTGCCGCGCGCGATAGAGCGACAACAGCTTCCGCAGCAGCCGCTCCTCCTCAGGCTCGCCGCTGCTGCTGCTCGGCGCATCAACTAGCGTCAGCCCAGCGGAGGCGAGCACCTCTCCATCAAAGCTCTCTCCCTCGACCGGCGCCCTGGAGCTTGACGCCCAGGGGAGGTTGATGAAGACGCCATCGCCGGCCTTCAAGTAGACGCCTGGTTGGGGCTCTTCGGAGCCTGGCGCTGCGGCAGCGGCGGACGGGTCGGCGGTCGACGTAGCACCTGGCGCTCCTACGGCCTCAGGGCCGTCAGTGCGATCGCCAGACCCCTCACCAGCTTTGGCGGCCTCGTCGTTGGCGGGATCATCAGCGCCGGCTGCTTCTTCAGTGGCAGCGGCGTCGTCGGCAGCAACCTTGGTCTCCATCGGCTCCGCAGCAGAGGGGTCTGATGGTCGGAAAAGTGAGAAAAGTCAAGAAAATACCCAAAAAGAAGAAGATCAAAAGAAGAAGAGCCCAAGGGAAGTTTTGAAGTGAGAGGATTACCTGTACTGGGTTCTGCAGTCGTGGTCTCCGCCACCGGGGGGGCGCTGGTGCTGTCCCTTGCCGGAGAACCCTCCCTTGCCGGAGACTTCTCCCTTGCCGGGGAACTCTCCCTTGCCGGAGGACTCTCCCTTGGCATTTTGGGGGCGGCCTCCGGGCGCTCCTGGTGGGGCTGCTCTGCTCCTACACAAACCAACAGTCAGATGTCAGCAAAGAAAGAGTATCCATGCGCGCCCAACAGCGGAAAGTGAACCATATACTTATGCTGGGGGCTGCTCTGGAGAACAGTTGCCGGGTCCAGCAAGGTTGTCTCGGACGCACCCCCTGCTGTCGCGGTGGGTTCGTCCTCGATGACAATCACCGGGACCTTGGCTCTCTTTGCTGCTCTCTAGGACAGAGTCCTAAAAATGAATAAGTTCAGAGTAAAGCAAATGAGATACAAGACAAAACAGCAAGAATTGAAGAATTACAAGTACAACAAGAGAATCTTACTCTTCTTCTTCCTCGTCGGAGCTGAACGCGGAGAAGTCGAAGTCCGGCTCACGTCCGGCGCGAGGAGGCGGAGGAGTAGTTTCCCTTGGCCGCTTGGCGGGAACAGTGGCGGTGGTCTGAGACGACCCCGCTCCGGCTGCCGCCGCGGCGTGAGAAGCGGCAGGAGCAGAAGCGGTGGTCCGGGTGGACCCTGCTCCAGTTGCCGCAGCAGCGTGAGGTGCTCCCGCGGCAACAGTGCTTGCCGCGGTGGAGCGTGTCGCGCGGCGCGGCGACTGTTGACTCGCCCGCCGCCCCGCTACGTCCCCGGCCTTGCGGAGACGCCTTCTTGGTGGGGATGGAGGCTCTGCCTGCGGCGAGCTGCCTGAAGATGAGGAGGAAGAGGAGTTGATCTCCAGCGAGCCGCTCATATCCGCGGCGGGCTCGCTCGACTCGACGTCATGCCCGACAAGCTCTTTCTCGCCGACGAGCTCCTCTCGCTCGGCACGGCTTGCCGCCTCTGCTGCCTCTGCCTCCTCCACGGTGAATCCAAATTCGCCCGCGGCTGCGGCTGCCGCCGCCTCTTCCAGCCTAGTGGCGATGCGTGTCATCTCCGCATCGGTGGTGTCGCGGGTGAGGCTTTACTTTTCGTCAGAGCGGACCGGCACTTCTACCAAGCCATCAAAGAACTTCTGCACGACGTCGTCTACAGGCTCTTGCCAAGTTGGGACAATTCCATGCGAATCGCACAGCGGCATCATTGCACGGATGCGGTCGAGCGCGGAGTTGTTGCACAGCGGAACGACACCCTTCGGCAACCTGAACACTTTGGGATGTTGAGGGTCGTACTTGAACAGCTCCTGGAGCATCGCGTTAAGCTCTAGAACAGTGAAGTTGAAGTTGAGGCCCGGACACAGCCTCATGATATCCGCCACATTCTTGAATTCCCAGGCGGGTCTCCTCCGTTCTTGTAGGGGGGCGATGCGGCGGCGAAGAAAATCTGCGCCAACAGCGCCTACAGTGAGCCCGGCATGCCTGAGGTGTTGGATCCGGGTGACGGCAATCTTCAGCCTATCGTCTTCCGGGGCCATGTCACTCCAATCGCTGCCGCGTGCTACTGGGGCTTGGCGCCGGGCGGTAAACGGCTGCGGGTCCTCCTCGACAATCCAGCACCAGTCTGCTCTCCATTCCTCCCACTTGCCGCGGAACTCTCCCTCCAGATAAGTGTCCTTCTTGCCGGCCCTCGAGATCCAGGCGATTCCGCCGGATAAAGGCTCTCCTCTCTCTACTCGGGACATAAAGAAGTGGCGAAAAAGGGCTACATTGGGATAGACTCCGACAAAGTTTTCGCAGAGATGTGCGAAAACTGCCATGGTCAGAACAGCATTGGGGGTGAAGTCAAGGAGGCGGAACCCGTAGGTGTTCATAATATCGCAGAAAAACTCAGAGAAGGGCGGGCAGAGCCCGAAGTAGAAGAACAAGGCGAAGAAAGGATATCCGTTTGGAGCCATTTTCCAAGCGGCGGCTGGAGTACCTTCGTGCGCGGATGCGCTCGCGTCTCCATCGACCAGAAGAGGTAGTAATTCTCCCTCAGCTCCCTCGCGGCGAGCTTGGGGGGAAGATTGCCCGCTCCTTTCGCAGCGCCGCAAGCCGCTGCGCCTCGGTCGACTTCACAACCTTCCCCTTGTCGGCTCTCGGAGCCATGGCGGAAGTGGTGGAGGAGGTCGACGGCGTTGGTGGTGCTGGTGGTGATGGGGGGCGGGGCGCTGCTCTCTTTCAGCTTTGGGAATACGAGGGAGCGGCGGAGATTTCCAAGATTGGAGTAGCAACCGGCGAATGGGCGAACTACCCCTGTTTCCCATGCTTATAAAGAGGGAGGGGCGGACGTTCCGCCTTTCCGAATAAAGAAACCACCCACGATCTCTCCCACGACGCCGCATTCAACGCATGCCATTCGGGGAGGGCGCGGTGGATACGGGGAGAGATACGGCGTAACCCAGGCCGCGCGTGCCCGTGCCCTGTTTTGGGCCTGGCCCAACAGCGCTCGGCACCGTGTATGGCCCAGGCCCGGGGGCTCCTGTCGGTGTACTAGAGTAGGGGTACCCTAGTATCCCGAACTTGTGCACGGGCAGTCGCAGCATCCCACGGCAAGGCTTGCCGGGTGACCGCCAAGGTCCTCCGTGGTTCCTTTGGAGCCATTCAAGGACAAAGTATCCAAGCCAAGGAGACAAGACCCCGGTAAGAGGAGCTTGCTGGGAAGGCCATCCAAGGCATCTCAAGGAACTTGCCGCGACGCGCCACGCGTCCCGGCAAGGCCCGGTGAGCGACAAGCTCCCGGACGCGACAAGACAACGACCGCGGCAAGGCGCTTGCCGCGGCAAGCCACCACTCTGTGCCCGCGCTCCAGCACATCCACCAACGTGTCGCTCTGGGACCCTTCCAGGCATACGTGGCGGGAGGCTGTGCAGCTAGCAGTGCGCGGTGGCAAGCGGCGCTGACAAGATTGCCATTGTGGCGAGCGGTGGCGTCCCTGACGGTCCCTTTGCACTATTTAGGCGACGCAGACGGGCATTTAATGCCCTTGTCCCCTGCCATCCGGGTTAGGTATGATACACTGTAGCAGGTAGCTGTACCTACCGCAACACCTTTCCATTTTTACCCTTGTCTACGTTGCCTCGATCCGCTCTTCGTGCGACCCTCGCCCCCGCCGAACCGAAAGGGACCCAGTCCGCCGGTCCCATAGGTGCTCATGGATTAGTCCCCCGGCATCGATCGTGTAGTTTAAGCTTCCAAAACTGACCTGGTGGCCAGGGGCGTAACTTTCGATCTGCTCCAGATGGCCAAGCGAGTTGGCCCGCAGTGAGAAGCCGCCGAACAAAAAGATCTATCCGGGGAGAAAAGTCTCACCCTGGACTGCATCACTATCGATGATCTGATACGTCTCCAATGTATCTATAATTTTTGATTGCTTCATGCTATATTATCTACTGTTTTGGACTATATTGGGCTTTATTTTCCACTTTTATATTATTTTTGGGACTAACCTATTAACCGGAGACCCAGCCCAGAATTGTTGTTTTTTGCCTATTTCAGTGTTTCGGAGAAACAGAATATCAAACGGAGTCCAAATGGAATAAAATCTTCGGGAACGTGATTTTATCACCGAACGTGATCCAGGATACTTGGACCCTACTCCAAGGAGTCAAAGAGGAGGTCACGAGGGTGGGGAGCGCCCCCCCTAGGGCGCGCCCCCCTGCCTCGTGGGCCCCTCGGTGCTCCACCGACGTACTCCTTCCTCCTATATATACACACGTACCCCCAAACGATCAGAACGGGAGCCAAAAACCTAATTCCACCACCGCAACTTTCTGTATCCACGAGATCCCATCTTGGGGCCTGTTCCGGAGCTCCGCCGGCAGAGGGCCGTCATCACGGAGGGCTTCTACATCATCCTAGCCCCTCCGATGAAGTGTGAGTAGTTTACCTCAGACCTTTGGGTCCATAGTTAGTAGCTAGATGGCTGCTTCTCTCTCTTTGAATCACAATACAAGGTTCTCCCCCTCTCTTGTGGAGATCTATTCGATGTAATCTTCTTTTTGCGATGTGTTTGTTGAGACCGATGAACTGTGGGTTTATGATCAAGTATATCTATGAATAATATTTGAATCTTCTCTAAATTCTTTTATGTGTGATTGGTTATCTTTGCAAATCTCTTCGAATTATACGTTTGGTTTGGCCAACTTGTCGACGTTCTGGGAACGGGGGTCCCCAGACTTGCCTGCCTGCGGCCTGTAGCGTGGCTCAAAGGGGGGCCAAGCCTCGCGGGGCGGACGACGCGGAGCTTCCTCAGGCATGGCCTCATCAGGCTGGCTCGCGAGGAGGCGGAGAGATCAAGGCGGGGTACCTCACGAGGTGCCCGTGACGCAAGCCATGACGACCAAAGGCGCCAGGCGGGTGCCAGCCCGCGCAGCGTCCTCCTTTCCTCTTTGGTGCAAAGGGAGCAAGCGCAGCCGCGGAGTACCGAGGCATCAGGCAAAGGTTGCCATTTAGGTGCAACAAGACCAAGACCAAGAGGACTGCAAGACGGAGGTCATTGTGGAGCCCAAGACGGCGTCACCACCGGAGCTTTGTGCAGGCAAAGACTACTTTTGTCAGGATAGTTGGTACTAGCTGTCCCCCTTCAAATTAGCCCGCCATTGTTGGCTCCCTTCCCGCTCAATATTTGGGAAGAGGACCAGGGCCTCTATAAATAGGACCAACCTCCCACAGAACAAGAAAAGAGAGGCACGAGGGAAGAGAAAAAACACGAGAGAAGGAAAAGAGAAGGAAGGAGAGAGAGAGAGAAGGGTGACTGAACTCCTCCCAGCAGTTCATCGCCCCAGCCAAGAGCAGACCCTCGCGAGGCTGTTCTTCCTTGTATTGTTCATCATCATCAGCCCAAGAGGCAATCCACCACGCCACACACTGGAGTAGGGTATTACACCACAACGGTGGCCCGAACCAGTATAAACCCTGTGTCATTCGTGTTGTTCTTTCCATTGCTTAGATCTTAGCGAGGCGAAGGGGTGCAGGTAGGTAGGAGGCGAAATCTCCACGCGCACCCGAGTGTTCGAACCTCAAGGGTCTGTCGGAACCCGAAATCCGACATTTGGCGCGCTAGGTAGGGGGCGAAATCTCCGTGCGCACCCCAGTGTTCGAACCTCAAGGGTTTGCCGGAACCCGAAATCCGACATTTGGCGTGCCAGGTAGGGGTGCGCCGGAATTCGTCTTCCACCGCCCCGTTCTCCTCCGACCATCACGCCCATGTCTGACGCTCGTCGGGCCCGCGCCGAGTGCCGGGCCGCTCTCGCTTCCCGCGTCGCCCAGACGGCTCCTGTCGGCGGGCGTCCTCGCCGTTCCCCGTCACCTACCGTCAACGCCGCCACCGGCCCGGCGAGGGACGAGCAGCAAGCATCATCTCAGCATCCGTCCGTGCGGCAAGACGGCCGCACCGTTACTCCCTCGCTCACCCCAGCTGGTTCTTCGTCCCGCGCGCTCCGCGCACCCATGGAGGCTCGAGCTGCGCTACCGTCCCGTCGACGACGTCTACGAAGAATGGCTCGACCGCGTCGCCGAGCTCGTCTGCGCCGCAGGGGGCTCTCCTGCACCGTCCGCTCCGCTGCACCGCACCCCACCCCGCGCGGGCGACGAAGCTCCGGCGGCGCCCCGGCCGCCTCCTCCACAAGAAGGCGCCATGGCTCCAAGGCACGTGGCCCCTAGGCGGAACCCGCTCCGTTAGGTGCCAGCGCGGCAAGAGCAGAGCTGCCAAGAAGTCCCTGCCCGCAAGAAGCTACCCGGGCGCTCCCTGCTCCAGCATGTCGCGACCATGCTCCTGCTCTCGCACGTCAAGACCCAGCTACAGCGCGTGGGGACATGCAAGACCAAGCTCTCCGTCACCCAAGGCCTCCCGTGGCCACAGCAGGCTGTCGTGCCTTCACCACCGAGCTACACAGCGTCGCGTGGCCCGGCAAGTTCAAGCCGGACCTGCCTCCTCATTACGACGGCACAGCTGACCCTGCGGACTTCCTCCAGCTCTACGAGCTGGGCATCGAAGCTGCCAACGGAGACGAGAAGGTCATGGTGAACTGGTTTCCCATGGCGCTCATGGACGGGGCCCGCACCTGGCTCCTAAACCTGGCTCCAGGCACGATCTCCTCCTGGGACGAGATGCGCACCCGCTTCATCGCCAACTTCCAAGGTACTCGCGACCGGCCACCCGCCGTGAGCGACATGCACCGCATCAAGCAACAACCCGGGGAGACCCTGCAGAAGTACATCCAGCGCTTCAACAACGCACGCCTCAAGATTCCCAAGGTGACTGAGGAGGCCATCATCTCAGCCTTCTCCGACGGCATGCGCGATGTCAAGATGAAGGAGGAGCTGGCGATGCATGAAGACTTGTGCACTTCCTTGGAGCTGTTCAACTTGGCGACCAAGTGCGCCAGGGCTGAGGAAGGGCGTCTCTCCCTCCTCGAGCTGCCTGCCGCAGACCCAGAAGAGAAGAAGCCCAAGGCCAAGGATGTGAAGCGCAAGGGGGCTGCCGTGCTCGCGGCAGAACAGGACACCAAGCGGGGCAGAGATCAGCCCGAATCTTCCAAGGGCAGTCGGTACTGTGTGTACCACGACCTCCACACCCACAACACCAACGAATGTCAAGAGCTCTGAGCCGTACGAGAAGGAAGGATCTACCGTCGTCCCGACCACGCTGACCGGGGCTACGGTCGAGGAGGAGGAAGAAACGTAGGACGCTGGGAAGACCGCTACCCGCGCCAAGGGTGGCGCGATCGACCTTGCGAGGATCGCTGGCAAGACCTGCCTCGCGAGGGAGACTGGAGGGATCAGCCTCGCGAGGATCGCCCGCAAGGCAACGCAGGCCTCCCTCTGCTGCCGCCGCAGCCAAGGAGAAACGAGGACCGCCATCAGGACAAGGGGGCTGGGGGCTTCCAGGAGCCGAGCGCGATTGCCTGCATCCTGGGCGGGGCTCAAGCCCCAGCCTCTCAACGCATCTTCAAGCAGTTCGCCCGCGAGGTGAATGCAGTCCTCCCCAAGCTCGAAGCCACGCGCCCTCTCAGGTGGTCAGCGTGCGCCATCATGTTCAGCTCAGCGGATCAGCTCAAGTGTGCGGCCATGGCCGGAGTCCTCCCGATGCTTTGTTCCCCAATCATCAGCAACGTGCTGGTTACCAGGACCCTCATCGATGGCGGGGCAGGGCTCAATGTCCTGTCCGTGGAAACATTCAACAATCTCCAAGTTCCCTACAACCAGCTTCAGCCAACCAAGCCTTTCTCCGGAATCACCGACGGCTCCACGGTCCCGATTGGGCAGGTCCGCCTCCCTGTCACCTTCGGGGCACGCAATAGCTACTGCACCAAGCTCATCGACTTCGACGTCGCTCACATTCGCCTGTCGTAGAACGCCATCCTCGGGTACCCAGCGCTGGCCAAGTTCATGGTGCCCTGTGAAGAGAAGGACGCGGTGTGTTCCCTGGAATGAGTCTTTCAGGCCGCATCACTGGAAGACCCGGATCGCGGAAGCAGGAGGCTTCCCGAGGCCACTCCCAAGAAGAAGAAGACATCATCCGGCCTGGCTCCTCAGGAGGCAGGCCCCTCTGGGCCCGTGCCTACCCAGGGGGAACCTCCTTCCGTTGCATAGGAAAGCGCGCCCGGCGCCCTCCTCAGGCAGGGCTCGGGAGCTCTCCCCTGGAGGGCCACCGACCTGGCTAGGGTCATGAGGGAGGCGCTTGGGCACCACATGGAGGCGTGCTTCGAAGCACGTTTCCCTCAAGAAGGAGTAAGGCAAGGAGAGCCAGACCCTCAGGAGTTCGTCAGCAAGGCCATTCAGGAGCTACAGGAGTCAAGGGTCATGAAAGGCGGCCGCCGTCTACCAGCAGTGGCTCCCCATCCAGGCGAGGATGGTAGGATGCGCGTCTGCATCGACATACCAGGGCTCAACCGAGTCGCCTCTCTGGAGCGCCTCTGGCCCTCGCGAGTGGGGCGCTGCGGAGGTCCACCCCACAGCTGCGTTCGCATGCCTTACGGCTTGCCGAACACGGCTGTCATGTACCAGCGCCTCATGAGGGGTATCATGGAGGCACAAGAGGCCAGGCGTTCTGCAGCCCTGGCGGAGATGGAGATGGCCCGCAGGGAGCCATCAACGCCTCCGGAGCCTCCTGAGGCCCCTGGGCCTGGGGGCTCGTGAGGATCGGCTTCCGCAGCCCACCGAGTCTGCTACACCAACACCCCTTCGTCCTCAACGTCATCAGGTGACATCTTTCAAGTTTTACTTCCAGCTGGGAGTGCCCCCAGGGCTGCATTATTCCCAGGCCGCGTGGGTCCGTCCCTGCGGCATGCATCCCTTTTATTTCATGTTGTTAGCTTACCTTGTTGGGGGCGCCCCTCGGGCTGCATGATCCCCAAGTCGCTCGGGCCAGACCCAGTGATGTCCGCCTTCCCAGCATCTATTTGAATGAATCCACTCCTTCGCGGCTAATGTGTTCAACCTAGCTGCCTGCTCAACTGACGCCTACTGACGGCACTGCTCTCAAACGGCACGATGCTTGCGCATGGGTCCGTCCCTGCAACGCCGACAAACCTGAATGGCTGAGCTCTGGCCGCGGCAGCCCCGCATGGCGCCACCTCGTCAAGCCTTCAGTGCCTCGTACCCCTCGGAAGCAACCAACGGCTGACTGTCAATTGTCATGGAAACCCCTCGTTTTTTCTATGATGGGTCTACAGGATCTCCTGAAGGAGCTGCGTCAGGCGAGGCCCTTGCGGTGTCTCCTTCGCTCTCATCCGCGCGAACCGCTTGCATGTTAAAGAGGGGGTGCCTGAGCATCGCGACTCAGGGCTCCTACTAGCTCTCCAGCCCTCACCCTCTGGCCTTGTCCACGGCATCGCGACCTAGCATACCAGCAATGGCTGAGACTCACTCGAGGGCCGGGACCCGAGGACGTAGAGCAGAAAGGGGAGCAAAGGCGAGAGGGGAGGGACACGCGAGGACCTCGCCGAGCAACCTCGCGCCTGCCGATGCACGGACCCGGCGACACACCAGAGAGCGACCCCTGATTCTCGAGATAAGTCACCACCCGGAAGCACCAGCTACCGTGGCACCACCCCCGCACCTAATGCAATCCCGTGTTAACGACGCTGGTCTCCTTTCTCACCGAACGACGGCTGCTTGAGCGCCAAAGGGGACCTCCTGAGCATCACGACTCAGGGGCTCTTACCAGACTCCGGGTCGCTCACCTCCTGGCCTTGACCACAGCATCGCGACCTGGCATACCAGCGACGGCTGAAGCCACCTTGGGACTGGGACCTGTCGGCGCAGAGCACCAAGCCCTCATGAGGTTCGAAAGGGAGGACAGAGCTAAGACGGAATGAGCAACTCGCACAGTTCTACGACAAGGGTTGTATTAACAAAACAGGATCACAGGCACCTTACAAGCCCCCACGGGACGCGTGTTTGATTCCTCGCAGGGAACAGATCCTAAAGTGACACTAACTACGCGCGCCCCTGCAGAAGACGCCATCATCAACAGTGGGCCATCAAGCACCGGCGCCAACCCCATCCATATTAGAGTCGGCGGCGGCCTGACGAGCCCGCCCTACTCCAGGAGCGGCGCCGGCTCGGGGGCTCGCAACTGTCGTCGCTCGTCTCCGGAGTCACGAAGAGCTCGCCGGAGTCGCTGGAACCTCCGACGCCTCCACCGCCTGAGGAGCCGCCAAGGGAGCGGTCGGCGGGCCTAGTCCTCGCCGCAGCAGGGTCCCGGCCACCTCTCCCGGGGAAGCACTCTAGCCGGCGCCCGTTCGCATCGAAGACCTTGAAGAACATCACCGAAGCACCGTCGTACTCCAAGTGCATCGCGAAGGCGCCTCTTGTCCTGCAAACCCGGGCGATTTCGCTCCAGCCTCGAGTCATGAAGACCTCGCCCGGGGCAACGACCGCGACCTCTGCCTCGGTCGCGAGGGTGCTGCAGCCGGCATGCTGCAGCCAAAGCTCCAGGGGCTCCCCCCGCGGGACGATGGAGGCGAAGAAGGGAGGAAGGCGAATCCAAGACTGAGGAGGCATGGCGACGTGGAGCACGAGCTCTCGGGAGGAGCCCTCGGTGTGGACCCCAGGGGGGACGACCCACACCTTCGTGACCCGTCGGCGCTGACGGCGGCACCGCCCGTGGCGATCAGCATCAGCTCCTTCAGGGCCCTTGATGCGGGCATACAAGGGAAGCGGGAACCCCGGCGGTTCCCGCTCGCACCAAGGCCTCGGCACCACCTGATGGGCCCCCCCGTCCGGGCCACGGGGGACAAGCCGTTTCTTCGGCGGGAGCGGGTCAGGTTCCTCTCGGGGAGCCTTTCCCTTCTCTGCCGTCGAGAACCGGCGGATCGGAGCCATCGCAGCAAGACGGAGCAAGGACCGGGAAGAAGGAGAAGCAAGGGGGGATGAACTGGAAGGGCGCACGTCGTTCCGTACTTATAGCCGGCGAAGGCCAACCGCCGACCTCCACGATCGCAGGTAATCATGACCCGCTTTGCATGCAGGGACTTGTCCAATCCGTGCAATTGCCGAGGCGCCATGGGGAAGTGGAGACGCCCACGTCCAATCAACCGCCACGTGGCGCCCAAGGCCGCAGGCTGTTAGGGCCTGCGGCGCTTCGCTTTTTCCCTTCCGCCCCCCTGCACGGCCAAGTCCGGGCGCGCCTTGGGCCTGGGGGCTACTGTCGGCGTTCTGGGAACGGGGGTCCCCAGACTTGCCTGCCTGCGGCGTGGCTCAAAGGGGGGCCCAGCACAGCCCATCTTCACCAACACAGACCCAAGACCCTCGCGAGGGGCCAAGCCTCGCGGGGCGGACGACGCGGAGCTTCCTCAGGCATGGCCTCATCAGGCTGGCTCGCAAGGAGGCGGAGAGATCAAGGCGGGGTACGTCACGAGGTGCCCGTGACGGAAGCCATGACGACCAAAGGCGCCAGGCGGGTGCCAGCCCGCGCAGCGTCCTCCTTTCCTCTTTGGTGCAAAGGGAGCAAGCGCAGCCGTGGAGTACCGAGGCATCAGGCAAAGGTTGCTATTTCGGTGCAACAAGACCAAGACCAGGAGGACTGCAAGACGGAGGTCATTGTGGAGCCCAAGACGGCGTCACCACCAGAGCTTTATGTAGGCGAAGACTACTTTTGTCAGGAAAGCTGGTACTAGTTGTCCCCTTCAAATTAGCCCGCCATTGTTGGCTCCCTTCCCGCTCGATATTTGGGAAGAGGACCAGGGCCTCTATAAATAGGACCAACCACCCACAGAACAAGAAAAGAGAGGGACGAGGGAAGAGAAAAAAGACGAGAGAAGGAAAAGAGAAGGAAGGAGAGAGAGAGAGAGAAGGGTGACTGAACTCCTCCCAGCAGTTCATCGCCCCAGCCAAGAGCAGACCCTCGCAAGGCTGTTCTTCCTTGTATTGTTCATCATCATCAGCCCAAGAGGCAATCCACCATGCCACACACTGGAGTAGGGTATTACACCACAACGGTGGCCCGAACCAGTATAAACCCTGTGTCATTCGTGTTGTTCTTTCCATTGCTTAGATCTTAGCGAGGTGGAGGGGTGCAGGTAGATAGGAGGAGAAATCTCCGCGCGCACCCCAGTGTTCGAACCTCAAGGGTCTGCCGGAACCCGAAATCCGACATTTGGCGCGCCAGGTAGGGGGCGAAATCTCCGCGCGCACCCCAGTGTTCGAACCTCAAGGGTCTGCCGGAACCCGAAATCCGACACAACTAGATTGGCAGTTCTTGCCATGGGAGAAGTGCTTAGCTTTGGGTTCGATCTTGCGGTGTCCTTTCCGAGTGACAG
This sequence comes from Triticum urartu, assembly GCF_056163025.1. Lineage (NCBI taxonomy): Eukaryota > Viridiplantae > Streptophyta > Magnoliopsida > Poales > Poaceae > Triticum > Triticum urartu. Next base: position 104,347,580 of record NC_141876.1, read on the forward strand.
AAGGGGCAGCAAGGCACGTATTGCATCGTTTCCATCGAGGATAACAAGATGGGGTTTATTTCATATTGCATGAATTTATCTCTCTACATCATGTCATCTTGCTTAAGGCGTTACTCTGTTATTAACTTAATACTCTAGATGCATGCTGGATAGCGGTCGATGAGTGGAGTAATAGTAGTAGATGCGGAATCATTTCGATCTAATTGTCATGGACGTGATGCCTATATACATGATCATGCCTAGATATTCTCATAACTATGCTCAATTCTGTCAATTGCTCAACAGTAATTTGTTCACCCACCGTAGAATACTTATGCTCTTGAGAGAAGCCACTAGTGAAACCTATGGCCCCCAGATCTATTCTCATCATATCAATCTCCATCACTTTAATCTTGCTTTGCTTTTTACTTTGCCTTTACTTTTTACTTTGCATCTTTATACCAAAAATACCAAAAATATTATATCTATCAGATCTCACTCTCGTAAGTGACCGTGAAGGGATTGACAACCCCTAATCGCGTTGGTTGCGAGTAGCTATCGTTTTGTGTAGGTATGAGGGACTTGAGCATGGCCTCCTACTGGATTGATACCTTGGTTCTCAAAAACTGAGGGAAATACTTACGCTACTCTGCTGCATCATCCCTTCCTCTTCGGGGAAAACCAACGCAAGCTCAAGACGTAGCAAGAAGGATTTCTGGCGCCATTGCCGGGGAGTCTACGCAAAAAGTCAACATACCAAGTACCCATCACAATCCCTATCTCTTGCATTACATTATTTGGCATTTGCCTCTCGTTTTCCTCTCCCCCACTTCACCCTTGCCATTTTATTCGCCCTCTCTCTCTATCCTCCCTCTCTATTTTCCTCTTTTTTGCCTGTTTCTTGTTTGCTCGTATGGTTGGAACAGTTGTTTATTTATTACTAAACAGAGAACTTAAGATCTATGGATCCTCATCCGCTTGCCAATCTTTTTAAGGGATCCAATTATGATGAACCAATTCCTAGTGATTTGGATGCACTAGATTATCTTTATAATCTTTTGCCTGAAATCCGTAAATCTGAAAATCGTGATGAAGTGCTTTATGAAGTGACTCATGATAGATCTTTGAATAAAAAGCATGATTTCAATGATTTTATTATAAATTCTCTTGATGTCAATTGTGCTAATAATATGCAAAACCCTACGCTTGGGGATGCTAGTTTTGCTATGTCTACTACTTGTTGCAATGATTATGATTGGGGTGATTCTTCTTATGATCTTGAAAATTTATTTAAACCCCATGATGAATATGAGATTGATAATAGTGTTTGCAATATTATTGAAAGTGGGTTTGTAAGAGTGTCAACTTTAGATCCCACATATTTGGAGAATGTTCAATCTTAGTTAATCCCACTATTTTGGAAGAGTGTCAACTTTGCATGCATGTGGATCATGTTGAAAATATTTTATGTGATAGCTATTTTGTTGAATTTTCTTATGATCATACATGTAATTACTATGAGAGAGGAAAATATGGTTGTGGAAATCTTCATGTTACTAAATTACCTCTCGTTATGTTGAGATTGCTATTGTTTCTTTCCGCTTCCTTGCATATGCTAGTTTTTGCTTGCCTTGAAAATTTGTTTGCCTATAAGATGACTATGCATAGGAAGTATGTTAGACTTAGATGTGTTTGTCACATGTTTTGTGATGCCCTCTTTGTGCTTCAATTCTTGTCTTTCATGTGAGCATCATTAAAATTATCAATGCCTAGCTAAGAAGGCTTTAAAGAAAAGCGCTTATTGGGAGACAACCCAATATTTTTCCTTGCTGTTATTTAATAAATAAATTATTTAGCCTCTGTTTTGGTTGTGTTTTTTGTGCTTAATTAGTGTTTGTGCCAAGTAGAACCGTTGGGAAGACTTGGGGAAAGTCTTGTTGAACTTGCTGTAAAAAACAGAAACTTTAGCGCTCACGAGAACTGCTGTCATTTTTATTTGAAGAGTGATATTTAGTTAATTCTTTTTGCAGATGATTAATAGATAAATTCCTCACGTCCAGAAATTTATTTTAGAATTTTTGGGTTTCCAGATATTGCTCTAGATACAGATTACTACAGACTGTTCTGTTTTTGACGGATTCTGTTTTTCGTGTGTTGTTTGCTTATTTTGATGAATCTGTGGCTAGTAAAATAGTTTATAATCCATAGAGAAGTTGGAGTACAGTAGTTTTAACACCAATATAAATAAAGAATGAGTTCATTACAGTACCTTTAAGTGGTCTTTTGTTTTCTTTCGCTAACGGAGCTCACGAGTTTTCTACTTTAAGTTTTGTGTTGTGAAGTTTTCAAGTTTTGGGTGAATTCTTTTGATGGATCATGGAACAAGGAGTGGCAAGAGCCTAAGCTTGGGGATTCCCATGGCACCCCCAAGATAATCCAAGGACACCAAGAAGTCAAAGCTTGGGGATGCCCCAGGAGGCATCCCCTCTTTCGTCCACTTCCATCGGTAATTTACTTGGAGCTATATTTTTATTCACCAACATGATATGTGTTTTGCTTGGAGCGTCTTGTATTATTTGTGTCTTTGTGTCTTAGTATGCCACAATCATCCTTGCTGTACACACCTTTTGAGAGAGCCATACATGAATTAAAATTTGATAGAATACTCAATGTGCTTCACTTATATCTTTTGAGCTAAGTAGTTTTGCTCTGTGTGCTTCACTTATATCTTTTGAGCGTTATAATTTTGCTCTATGTGCTTCACTTAGATCTTTTAGAGCACGGTGGTGGATTTTTTTTAAATAAAATATTGATCTCTCATGCTTCACTTAAATTATTTTGAGAGTCTCTTAATAGCATGGTAATTTGCTTAATAATAATATGCTTGGTGTTCAAGATTTGTGAAACTTTCTTTTGAGTGTGTTGAATACTAAGAAAAGATTGAAGCTTGATAATTGTTTTGAGATATGGAGGTGATAATATTAAAGTCATGCTAGTTGAGTATTTGTGAATTTAAAGAATACTTGTGTTAAAGTTTGTGATTCCCGTAGCATGCATGTATGGTGAACCGTTATGTGATGAAGTCGGAGCATGATTTATTTATTAATTGTCTTCCTTATGAGTGGCGGTCGGGGACGAGCGATGGTCTTTTCCTACCAATCTATCCCCCTAGGAGCATGCGCGTAATACTTTGCTTTGATAACTTCTAGATTTTTGCAATAAGTATATGAGTTTTTATGACTAATGTTGTGTCCATGGATTATACGCACTCTCACCCTTCCACCTTTGCTAGCCTCTCTAATACCACGCACCTTTCGTCGGTATCATACACCTACCATATACCTTCCTCAAAACAGCCACCATACCTACCTATCATGGCATTTCCATAGCCATTCCGAGATATATTGCCATGCAACTTTCCGTCGTTCCGTTCATGACACATTCCATCATTGTCATATTGCATATCCCGGTACACCGCCGGATGCATTCACATAGAGTCATATTTTGTTCTAAGTATCGAGTTGTAATTGTTGAGTTGTAAGAAAAATAAAACTGTGATGATCATCATTATTAGAGCATTGTCCTAGTGAGGAAAGGATGATGGAGACTATGATTCCCCCATAAGTCGGGATGAGACTCCGGACGAAAAATAAATAAAAGAGGCCAAAGAAGCCCAAATAAAAAAAGAAAGAAAAGAGGCCATAAAAAAAGAAAAGTCCCAAATAAAATATATATATATATAAAATGATGAGATAAAAAGAGAGAAGGGACAATGTTACTATCCTTTTACCACACTTGTGCTTCAAAGTAGCACCATGATCTTCATAGTAGAGAGTCTCTCATGTTATCACTTTCATATACTAGTGGGAATTTTACATTATAGAACTTGGCTTGTATATTCCAATGATGGGCTTTCTCAAATTGCCCTAGGTCTTCATGAGCAAGCTAGTTGGATGCACACCACTTAGTTTCTTTTTGAGCTTTCATATACTTATAGCTCTAGTGCATCTGTTGCATGGCAATCCCTACACACTCACATTGATATCTATTGATGGGCATCTCCATAGCCCGTTGATACGCCTAGTTGATGTGAGACTATCTTCTCCTTTTTGTCTTCTCCACAACCACCATTCTATTCCACCTATAGTGCTATATCCATGGCTCACGCTCATGTATTGCGTGAAGATTGAAAAAGTTTTGAAAAAGTTAGAGTATGAAAGAATTGCTTGGCTTGTCATCGGGGTTGTGCATGATTTAACTATTTTGTGTGGTGAAGATAGAGCATAGCCAGACTATATGATTTTGTGGGGATAACTTTCTTTGGCCATGTTATTTTGAGAAGACATAATTGCTTTGTTAGTATGCTTGAAGTATTATTCTTTTTATGTCAATATAAACTTTTGTCTTGAATCTTTCTAATCTGAATATTCATACCACAATTAAGAAGATTTGCATTGAAATTATGCCAACTAGCACTCCGCATCAAAAATTCTCTTTTTATCATTTACCTACTCGAGGACGAGCAGGAATTAAGCTTGGGGATGCCTGATACGTCTCCAACGTATCTATAATTTTTGATTGCTCCATGCTATATTATCTACTGTTTTGGACTATATTGGGCTTTATTTTCCACTTTTATATTATTTTTGGGACTAACCTATTAACCGGAGGCCCAGCCAAGAATTGCTGTTTTTTGCCTATTTCAGTGTTTCGAAGAAACATAATATCAAACGGAGTCCAAACGGAATAAAATCTTTGGGAACGTGATTTTCTCACCAAACGTGATCCAGGAGACTTGGACCCTACTCCAAGGAGTCAAAGAGGAGGTCATGAGGGTGGGGGCGCCCCCCCCCCAGGGCGCGCCCCCTGCCTCGTGGGCCCCTCGGTGCTCCACCGACGTACTCCTTCCTCCTATATATACACACGTACCCCCAAACGATCAGAACAGGAGCCAAAAACCTAATTCCACCGCCGCAACTTTCTGTATCCATGAGATCCCATCTTGGGGCTTGTTCCGGAGCTCTGCCGGAAGAGGGCCGTCATCACGGAGGGCTTCTACATCATCCTAGCCCCTCCTATGAAGTGTGAGTAGTTTACCTCAGACCTTCGGGTCCATAGTTAGTAGCTAGATGGCTTCTTCTCTCTCTTTGAATCTCAATACAAAGTTCTCCCCCTCTCTTGTGGAGATCTATTCGATGTAATCTTCTTTTTGCGGTGTGTTTGTTGAGACCGATGAATTGTGGGTTTATGATCAAGTCTATCTATGAATAATATTTGAATCTTCTCTGAATTCTTTTATGTATAATTGATTATCTTTGCAAGTCTCTTCGAATTATCTGTTTGGTTTGGCCAACTAGATTGGTAGTTCTTGCCATGGGAGAAGTGCTTAGCTTTGGGTTCGATCTTGCGGTGTCCTTTCCCAGTGACAGAAGGGGCAGCAAGGCACGTATTGCAACGTTGCCATCGAGGATAACAAGATGGAGTTTATTTCATATTGCATGAATTTATCTCTCAACATCATGTCATCTTGCTTAAGGCGTTACTCTGTTTTTAACTTAATACTCTAGATGCATGCTGGATAGCGGTCGATGAGTGGAGTAATAGTAGTAGATGCAGAATCATTTCGATCTACTTGTCATGGACGTGATGCCTATATACATGATCATGCCTAGATATTCTCATAACTATGCTCAATTCTGTCAATTGCTCAACAGTAATTTGTTCACCCACCGTAGAATACTTATGCTCTTGAGAGAAGCCACTAGTGAAACCTATGGCCCCCGGGTCTATTCTCATCATATCAATCTCCATCACTTTAATCTTGCTTTGCTTTTTTACTTTGCATCTTTATACCAAAAATACCAAAAATATTATATCTATCAGATCTCACTCTCGTACGTGACCGTGAAGGGATTGACAACCCCTAATCGCGTTGGTTGCGAGTAGCTATCGTTTTGTGCAGGTACAAGGGACTTGAGTGTGGCCTCCTACTGGATTGATACCTTGGTTCTCAAAACTGAGGGAAATACTTATGCTACTCTGCTGCATCATCCCTTCCTCTTCGGGGAAAACCAACGCAAGCTCAATACGTAGCATGATCGTAGGTGCCATCAAGCCTAACGGCGACGACACAGAGGAACTCTCAATGAAAGCACCAATGTCGGTGTCAAAACCGGTGGATCTCGGGTAGGGGGTCCCGAACTGTGCGTCTAAGGCGGATGGTAACAGGACGCAGGGGACACGATGTTTTACCCAGGTTCGAGCCCTCTCAATGGAGGTAAAACCCTACGTCCTGCTTGATTTATTCTTGATGATATGAGTATTACAAGAGTTGATCTACCACGAGATCGGGGAGGCTAAACCCTAGAAGCTAGCCTATGGTATGATTGTATGTTGTCCTACGGACTAAAACCCTCCGGTTTATATAGACACCAGAAGGGGCTAGGGTTACACAAGGTCGGTTACAAAGGAGGATATATACATATCCGCATTGCCTAGCTTGCCTTCCACGCCAAGTAGAGTCCCATCCGGACACGAGACAAAGTCTTCAATCTTGTATCTTCATAGTCCCACAGTCCGGCCAAAGGATATAGTCTGGCTGTCCAGACATCCCCTAATCCAGGACTCCCTCAATCGCCACTTCACACAATACATAAATATAGCATTACATCATCCAGAATACAATCAAGGTCCGACTACAGAACCAAAATAAATAAAGATAACCCCAAATGCTAGATCCCCGATCGCCCCGACTAGGCTCCACTACTGATCAACTAGAAACGAAACAACACAACGAACACGATCTTCATCGAGCTCCCACTTGAGCTCAGTTGAGCCACCTGCACTGGAATCATTGGCACCTGCAACTATTTTGGAAGTATCTGTGAGTCACGGGGACTCAGCAATCTCACACCCTCGCGATCAAGACTATTTAAGCTTATGGGTAGGAAAAGGTAGTGAGGTGGAGCTGCATCAAGCACTAGCATATGTGGTGGCTAACTTACGCGAAAATAAGAGCGAGAAGAGAAGCAAAGCATGGTCATGAACTAGAAGTGATCAAGAAGTGATCCTGAAACTACTTACGTTCAAGCATAACACAAGAACCATGTTCACTTCCCGGACTCCGCCGAGAAGAGACCATCATGGCTACACACGCGGTTGATTCATTTTAATTAAGTTAAGTGTCAAGTTCTCTACAACTGGATATTAACAAATTCCCATCTGCCCATAACCAAAGGCAAGGCTTTCAAAAGTTCAAAACCCTGCAGGGGTGTCCCAACTTAGCCCATCACAAGCTCTCACGGTCAACGAAGGATATTCCTTCTCCCAGGAAGACCCGATCAGACTCGGAATCCCGGTTACAAGACATCTCGACAATGGTAAAACAAGACCAGCAAAGCCGCCCGATGTGCCGACAAATCCCGATAGGAGTCGCACGTATCTCATTCTCAGGGCACACGGGATAGGTCAAGCTACGAGTAAAACCAACCCTCGAGTTGCACCGAGGTGGCCCCGCAGGCTGCCCAGTTTGGACCAACACTTAGAGAAGCAATGGCCCGGGGGTTAAAATAAAGATGACCCTTGAGTCTGCAGAACCCAAGGGAAGGTGATAGGTTGTTAGGAAAATGTAAAACCAAGGTTGGGCCTTGCTGGAGGAGTTTTATTCAAAGCGAACTGTCAAGGGATTCCCATTATAACCCAACCGCGTAAGGAACGCAAAATCAAGGAACATAACACTGATATGACGGAAACTAGGCAAGAGTGGAACAAAACACCAGGCATAAGGCCGAGCCTTCCACCCTTACCAAGTATATAGATGCATTAAAGTAAACAAGATATAATAATGATATCCCAACAATATCCATGTACCAACATGGAACAAAATTCAACTTCACCTGCAACTAGCAACTCTATAAGGGGGGCTGAGCAAAGCGGTAACATAGCCAAACAACGGTTTGCTAGGCAAGGTGGGTTAAAGGATTGACATGGAAATATGGGAGGCATGATATAGCAAGTGGTAGGTATCGCGGCATAGCAAAAGAGCGAGCAACTAGCAAGCAAAGATAGAAGTGATTTCGAGGGTATGGTCATCTTGCCTGCAAAGTTCTCCGAGTTGATGTAAGCTTGATCATCGTAAGCGTACTCAACAGGTTCCTCGATCACGTAATTGTCTCGCGGCTCTACCCAAAGCAAGAACACAAGCAAAGGAAACAACAATCAACCACGGTGCAATGCGCAAGCAACATGGTGCAAAAACATGGCATGATATGCGGGATGTGATATGCAATGCATATGCGTGCTTCGGAAGGGTAAGATTGAACCAGGCCTAAACTTGGCAATCCAAGAGTGCCGCTGGAAAGATGAGTTGATTTCGGTCGAAATTGATATAAGGATCACCGGAATCGGATGCACGGTTTGCAAATGGCAAGCAAAACAATAATGGCACAATTCTGCGATTAATAGCACTATGCCATCTAGAATGCAACAATAAACTAAGCTACTGCACTCTAACATAGAAACAAAGCACATGGTAGTGATCTACTCAAGATGCTTGACAAAAGATGAACACTGAGCTACGGCTAAATCATACAGGAGCAGGTTCAAACAAGCATGGCAAAAGTGCAAAAGATATCAGCATCACAGACTTAGTGAAAATAACAACATGCCAGGAATTAACATCGGGAAGCAAAGTTTAGAGCAAGATAACAACATGCTACAGGAACAGAACATAGCAAACAAAGGCATGGGATGAATCTACTCAAAGCATATAACAAAAGTCCCTTACCGACCATAAGACAAAAAGGATCATAAGATATGATGGCACCCATGTAAACATAGCAAGTTTCGTTAACAGATTCAGACTTAGCAGAAAACTGGACATGGCAAAAACAGAATTATGAAGGCCTCTTTGCGAGCTTGATTCACTCATCACAAGGCATTGCATGACAAGCTAAGCATACTATCAACAAGAAGACATGTTCATGAAGCTAACAAAAGCAAGAACAAACTCATAGCATGCATGGATCAACTACAACAACCTTGGAAAAATTGATTAACACGTAAACAATCTGCCAGGAACATTTTATAGCAAAAGTAGAGCAAGATTGAGTCATGCTAGGGCACTCCATAAATGCAAACAGGGACATGGATGGATAGATCACAACCATATGTCAAAATCATCCTTACTGAACATACTCAAAAGAAGCATGGATCTCTTTGTAGCAACCTGAATACATGGCATAAAAATAACAGGAGAGCAATGACTTGGTGAAATTCTAAGTCCCTGGAATCAGCAATATCACGAGAGCTACTTTGTATGCTTGTGCTAGTCACCACAAAGATCACAAAAATACATGGCATACACCCATGTAAATATGGCATGGCATAGCCCAAAACACATGTAGAGCTCATGCCCATATGAAGCACACAATAAATGTAGCAAAAATGACAAATGCTCATACTCTGCTAAGTAACAGGAACTAACATTTTATAGCACTGTTGCATCAACAATTTGGGCATCAAGATGCACTCAAACAAGCAGGGCACAATGGAACAAAATTAAGAGCACATCATGATGAACATTTTGATATATGCCACGCACAAAACGGAGCTACGGATGCGGAGTTATGGCATGGTGAACAGGGCAATAAAATATGAGGGGGAAATGACTTAGTGGAATTTTCACCTCGCGAGCAGTCAACGCGGGACGAGGGCGAGCGGGACGGAGAGATCCGGGGAGCAGGGACGACGTTTGGTTGGGTGCGCCGGTGGATCTGATCCAGGCGGGGGTTCCAGGACGGCGTCGTCCCGATCCAGGTCAACGGCAGCGGTTGCCGGAACTTCGGCTCCGGAGAGGGCACGGGGAGGCCCGAGCGAGGCGAGGAGCACCGGGGTAAGGCGGATCTGGTCGGCCCCGACCGGGATCCGGCTGGAGGGAGGTGTCGGCGACGAGGAGGCGGCCGGGCGCAGCGGCGGCGACGGGTGAAGGCAAGGCGGCGATGGCGCGCGCCGGCGGAGCAGGCGAGGCGGCGAGGTAGTCCGGCGGCGCAGGGAGGTGGAGCCGTGGCCGAGACGGGCGGTCAGCGGAGGCGGGATGGGCGGCGCATGCGGGGCACGCGGGCGAGCGGCTCGGGCAGCCAGCTCGGGCGCGCGGGCCGGGAGGGCCCGACCCGGGCCACGGCGGGCCTGGCAGCGGGGAGAGAGGGCGCGGGCGCGGGTGAGGTGGCGCGCTATGGTTGGTGGAGAGCGGCGGCGGGGTGACGTGGCGTCCCCGAATTGGTCCAAGCGATGTGGAGGCTGGACATGTCCAGCGCGGGAGGAAGAAACGTCAGGCGGCGCGAGAGGAGTGGTTCTAGGGTTTGTACTACGCGAAAAATTCGGAGGGAGACACATATTTATAGGTAGGAGGAGTTAGGAGAGTCCAAATGGAGTGCGGTTTTCGGCCACGCGATCGTGATCGAATGGCCGAGAGGATGGAGAGGGGTTGGATGGGTTATTGGGCCATTTTGGAGGGGTGTTGGGCTGCAACACACACGAGGCCTTTACGGTTCCCCGGTTAACCGTTCGAGTATCAAATGGACTCCAAATGGCACAAAACTTGACAGGCGGTCTACCGGTGGTGTACCAAGGCCGCTTGGAAAATCTCGGTCCATTCTGAGACAGTTTAACACCCGCACACGAAAAGAAACAACAGAGGGCGCCGGAGGACATAGGAGTGTCGGATTGCAAAACGGACAACGGGGAAAGTGCTCGGATGCATGAGACGAACATGTATGCAAATGCGATGCACATGATGACATGATATGAGATGCATGACATGAAAAAAAGTAAAACAAAGACAAACCCAACCACGAAGGGAAAAACATATCGCATCTCCAGAAAAGGCAAGAGTCGGAGTAAAATATGGAAAGTTGTATCCGGGGCGTTACACCTTATGTCTCCTTCTCCATTATAGAAGGGTGAGGAAGACATGACGGGTCTAGTTGAATCTGTCAGAAAACAATAAGAAAAGAGAATGGAGGATTTCTCCGTGATACGATGATCAACGGGTTCGGGAAGTATATATTGATTTTTTTATCTTGGAGGACAAGCATACGGAATAAAAACAAAGTCCGGAAGGTGTCCCAGGTGGGCACAACCCACCTGGGTGCGCCAGGCAAGCCTGGCATGCCCTGGTGTCTTATGCCCAACCTGGCGCGCCCTGGTGTCTTGTGCCCACCAGGGGATGCTTCCTGGAAGTTTCTTTATTCCCAAAATTTCTAAATATTCCAAAACTGATAAAAAATTATTTTGCGGATTTTTTGGAGTCCTTTTACTTACCGTATCACGTGCCTCCTTATTTTCATGATTCTGGAGTGTTCCGGAAGGACTCTTTTATGTGTTCTTCCGGTGTCAAAGTTTGGATAATATTACTTTCAACATTAATAGGCATACCTGAGATATAATGCTTTATTCGTTGCCCATTGACAACCTTCGGGTTAGTACCTTTGGAATTATTTATTTTGATGGCTCTAGACCGGTAAACCTCCTCGATAACATAGGGGCCTTCCCATTTTGAGAGGAGTTTTCCTGCAAAGAATCTGAACCAAGAGTTGTACAAAAGAACATATTCTCTGACTTTAAACTCACACTTTTGGATTCTTTTGCCATGCCATCTTTTTTACTTTTTCTTTGAATAATTTTGCATTTTCATAAACTTGGGTTTTCCATTCATCTAGAGAGCTAATATCAAATAACCTCTTTTCACCAGCAAGTTTGAAATCATAGTTGAGCTCTTTGACGACCCAAAATGCTTTATGTTCTAACTCAAGAGGCAAATGACAAGCTTTTCCATAAACCATTTTATAAGGAGACATACCCATAGGATTTTTATATGCTGTTCTATAAGCCCAAAGTGCATCATCTAATTTTTTGACCAATTCTTCCTGGACCTATTAACAGTATTTTGCAAAATTAATTTTATTTCTCTATTGCTAAGTTTAACTTGACCACTAGACTGAGGATGCTAGGGTGATGCAATTCTATGGTCAACATCATACTTGGCAAGCATTTTACGAAAAGCACCATGAATAAAGTGTGAACAATCTAGGGACTCCAAACCTTGGGAAAATAACTTCCTTAAGCATTTTAATAGAGGTGTTGTGATCAGCACTACTGGTTGGAATAGCTTCTACCCATTTAGTAACATAATCAACAGCAACCAAAATATGTGTATACCCATTAGAGGAAGGAAAAGGTCCCATGTAATCAAATCCCCAAACATCAAATGGTTCAACAACAAGTGAATAATTCATAGGAATTTCTTGACGCTTACGGATATTACCTATTCTTTGACATTCATCACAAGATAAGACGAACTTACGGGCATCCTTCAAGAGAGTAGGCCAATAAAATCCAGACTGTAATACCTTATGAGCAGTTCTATCTCCGGCATAATGCCCTCCATAAGCTTCGGAGTGACATTTCCGTAGGATTTGTCCCTGTTCATGCTCAGGTAGATAACGTCTAATAATACCATCTACTCCTTCTTTATAAAGATGTGGGTCATCCCAAAAGTAATGTCTTAAATTATAGAAGAATTTTTTTCTTTTGTTGGTATGTAAAGCTAGGTGGTAAATATTTAGCAACAATGTAATTAGCATAGTCAGCATACCAAGGAGTATTACGAGCAACATTTATTGCAGCTAACTGCTCATCAGGAAAATTGTCATCAATAGGTAGTGGGTCATCAAGCACATTTTCGAGCCTAGATAAATTATCAGCTACTGGGTTCTCAGCTCCTTTTCTATCAATGATATGTAAATCAAATTCTTGTAACAAGAGAACCCATTGAATAAGTCTAGGTTTAGCATCTTTATTTTCCATAAGATATTTAACAGCAGCATGGTCTGTGTGAACAGTTACATTGGAATCAACAATATAAGGTCTAAATTTATCACAAGCGGACAGCTAAGAATTCTTTTTCAGTAGTACCATAGTTCCTTTGAGAACTATCTAGAGTTTTACTACCATAATGAATTACATTAAGTTTCTTACCAACTCTTTGTCCTAGAATAGCACCAACAGCATAATCACTAGCATCACACGTAATTTCAAAAGGCAAGTTCCAATCAGGTGGTTGAACAATAGGTGCAGAAATTAAGGCTTTCTTGACTGTTTCAAGGGCTTCTAAACAATCATCATAAAAAACAAAGGTAATATCCTTTTGCAAGAGACTAGTGAGAGGCCTAGAAATTTTAGAAAAGTCTTTGATAAATCTCCTATAGAAACCAGCATGACCTAAGAAATTACGAATACCTTTTATATCTTTAGGACATGGCATTTTCTCAATTGTATCAACCTTAGCTTTGTCCACCTCAATACCTCTTTCAGAAATTTTATGACCCAAGACAATGCCTTCATTAACAATAAAGTGGCACTTCTCTCAATTCAAGAAAGATTTGTTTGTTCACATCTCTGCACAACTCGATCAAGATTGCTTAAACAATCATCAAAAGACTTCCCATAAACAGAAAAGTCATCCAATGAAACCTCAACAATATTTTCACAAAAGTCAGAGAATATAGCAGTCATACATCTTTGAAAGGTAGCAGGTGCATTACATAAACCAAAAGGCATACGTCTATAAGCATAGGTTCCAAAAGGACAAGTAAAAGTGGTCTTTTCTTGATCAGGTTGAGAAACAGGTATTTGTGAAAAGCCAGAATATCCATCAAGGAAGAAAAATGTGTGTGCTTAGATAATCTTTCAAGCATTTGATCAATAAAAGGTAAAGGGTAATGATCGTTTCTAGTTGCTTTGTTTAATTTTCTAAAATCTAATACCATTATATAACCTGTAACGGTTCTTTATGGAATAAGTTCATTTTTATCATTAGGAACAACAGTTATACCTCCTTTCTTAGGAATACAATGAAAAAGACTTACCCATCTACTATCAGCTATAGGATAGATTATACCTGCCTCCAGAAGTTTTAATATTTTCGTTCTTACCACTTCTTTCATCTTCGGATTTAACCGAAGTTGGTGATCAACAACGGGTTTAGCATCAGGTTCCATATTAATTTTGTGCTGACATAGAGTGGGACTAATTGAAGGAAATATGCCCTAGAAGCAATAGTAAAGTTATTATTTATTTCCTCATATCATGATAAATGTTTATTATTCATGCTAGAATTGTATTAACCAGAAACATAATACATGTGTGAATACATAGACAAACATTGTGTCACTAGTATGCCTCTACTTGACTAGCTCGTTAATCAAAGATGGTTAAGTTTCCTGATGATAGACATGAGTTGTCATTTTATTAACGGGATCACATCATTAGGAGAATGATGTGATTGACTTGACCCATTCTGTTAGCTTAGCACTTGATCGTTTAGTATGTTGCTATTGCTTTCTTCATGACTTATTCATGTTCCTATGACTATGAGATTATGCAACTCCCATTTACCGGAGGAACACTTTGTGTGCTACCAAACGTCACTACGTAACTGGGTGATTATAAAGGTGCTCTACAGGTGTCTCCGAAGGTACTTGTCGAGTTGGCGTATTTCGAGATTAGGATTTGTCACTCCGATTGTCGGAGAGGTTTCTATGGACCCTCTCAGTAATGCACAGCACTATAAGCCTTGCAAGCAATGTGACTAATGAGTTGGTTGCGGGATGATGTATGACATAACGAGTAAAGAGACTTGCCGGTAACGAGATTGAACTAGGTATTGAGATACCGACGATCGAATCTCGGGCAAGTAACATACCGATGACAAAGGGAACAACGTTATGCGGTTTGACCGATAAAAATCTTCGTAGAATATGTAGGAACCAATATGAGCATCTAGGTTCCGCTATTGGTTATTGACCGGTAACGTGTCTCGGTCATGTCTACATAGTTCTTGAACCCGTAGGGTCCGTGCGCTTAACGTTTGGTGACGATTTGTATTATGATTTATGTGATTTGATGTATCGAAGGTAGTTCCGAGTCCCGGATGAGACTAGGGACATGACATGGAGTCTCGAAATGGTCGAGACGTACAGATCGATATATTGGACGACTATATTCGGACATCGGAAAGGTTCCGAGTGATTCGGGTATTTTTCGGAGTACCGGAGAGTTACGGGAATTCATATTGGGCCTTAATGGGCCATACGGGAAAGGAGAGAAAGGCCTCAAAAGGTGGCCGCACCCCTCCCCATGGTCTGGTCCGAATTGGACTAGGGAGGGGGGCGCCCCCTTCCTTCTCCTTTTCCCTTCCCTCTTTCCTATTCCATGTGGGAGGAGGAATCCTACTAGGACTAGGGAGTCCTAGTAGGACTCCACACTTCTGGCGCGCCCTAGGGGCTGGCCGGCCTCCCCTCCTCCATCTTTTATATACGGGGGCAGAGGGCACCTCTAGACACACAAGTTGATCTGTTGATCTCTCCCAGTCGTGTGCGGTTCCCCCCTCCACCATAATCCACCTCGATCATATCGTAGCAGTGCTTAGGCGAAGCCCTGCGTCGGTAGCATCATCATCACCGTCATCACGTCGTTGTGCTGATGGAACTCTCCCTCAAAGCTCTGCTGGATCGGAGTTCGTGGGACGTCATCGAGCTGAACATGTGCTGAACTCAGAGGCGCCGTGCGTTCGGTACTTGGATCGGTCGGATCGTGAAGACGTACGACTACATCAACCGCGTTGTGCTAACGCTTCCGCTTTCGGTCTATGAGGGTACGTGGACAACACTCTCCCCTCTCGTTTCTATGCATCACCATGATCTTGCGTGTGCGTAGGATTTTTTTCGAAATTACTACGTTGCCAACACTAATGCCCTTTAAATCATCAAGAGTATATCCAATAGCAGCTCGGTGCTTCTGAGAACTTTCAATAATCTTTCTTCTTCATGTTCTGAAAGGTTAGCACTAATAATGTAACGCCCCGAGACCGATGTGCCAGGTGTCCTCCAGTTATTCGCTATTGTTGCCTTGTCTTTGCTTGCGTGTCATGCATTGCATATCATGTCATCATGTGCATTTCATTTGCATACATGTTCATCTCATGCATCCGAGCATTTTCCCCGTTGTCCGTTTTGCAATCCGGCGCTCCTATGTCATTCGGCGTCCCTTTCTACCTCTTTTTCGTGTGCGGGTGTTAAACGTTTTCGGATTGGACCGAGACTTGTCATGCGGCCTTGGTTTACTATCGGTAGACCGCCTATCAAGTTTCGTGTCATTTGGACTTCGTTTGATACTCCAACGGTTAACCGATGGACCGAAAAGGCCTCGTGTGTGTTGCATCCCAACACCCCTCCAAAGTGGCCCAAAACCCACCTAAGACCTCTCCATCATCTCGGTCGTTCGATCACGATCGCGTGGCCGTAAACCGCACCTCATTTGGACTCTCCTAGCTCCCCCTACCTATAAATATGTGGCCTCCCCCGAAAAATCTCGCAGTCCAAACCCTAGACCTTCTTCCTCTCCGCGCCGCCGGACGAAAGCCTCGCCGACGGACATGTCCGCGCCCTCAGCCGCCGCCCCGTGCCAATCCGGAGCCACCAAGTGGCGCCACCGCGCAGCCCCCGCCGTGGCCCGCTCGGCCCAAGGCCGGCCCTCTCCTCCGCGCGTCCGGGCCGCGCGCCGCCCGCAGCGCCCATCGCCGCCCCGTAGCGCCCGTCCGGCAACGCCGCCTTCCGCGCTGGCGCCCGCCGTGCCTCCGCCGCCTTCGCCGGCCACGGCCGCCGACCGGCTCCGCCACCCCACCGCCTTGAGCACCCGAGGCCGCCGCACCACAGCGCCGCCTCGCCGGAGCTGCTCACCGGCCGGCGCCGCCTCACCTCCCCGCCTCTCCCTCGAATCCGGTGACCCGAGCTCCTCCGGTGAACAGGAACTCCGGCCATCCTCGTAATCCGCGCCGATCCAGATCTGGATCCACTCGACTGTTGACTTTCTCCTCCCGAAACCCTAACTTTTTGGCATCTTCATCGCATCATAACTCTGTATCCGTAGCTCCGATTTGTGCGTGTAGCATATCAAAATGTTCTTCTCGACGAGTACATCATTTCATCTCATTTCATCATTTTCATTTGAGCTCATCTTGATGCCCGAAATGCTTTTGGAAGAGGGCTATGTGAGGAATTTGTCAGATCTGTTTCAGCAAATGGCCTTTTGTCATTTTTGCCATGATTAATGTGTGCATGCTATGATCCTGAGCTCTACATGTGTTTTGTTATATGCCATGCCATCTTTACAGGGGTGCTTGCCATGTATTTTTGTGATATTTGTGGTGACTAGCACAAGCTTGCAAAGTAGCGTAATCGGTAATGCTGATTTCAGGGACTTAGAATTTCACTAAGTCCTTGTCCTGATTTTGTTGTTATGCCATATGTTCATGTTGTTTCCTAGTGATCTGTGCCTCTTTTGAGGATGATCAGTAAGGATGTTTTGCTAATATTGTGGTGCTCTATCCATCCATGTCTTTGTTTGCATTTATGGAGCACCCTAGCTTGAGTCAATCGAGCTCTACTTTTGCTATAAATTGTTCCTGGCAGATTGTTAACATGTTTAGCGATTTTGTCGGGCTTGCTGTTATTGATCCGTGCATGCTATGTTGTTGTTCCTGCCATGTCTAGCTTCTATGCTATGTATTCTTGATGGGTGTATGCGTAGTTTGTCATGCCATGCTCTGTAGTGAGTGCATCGAGCTCGTAAACATGCCTACTCGTTAACTGGTTTGCATGCTCCAGTTTTTCACTAATTCTGAATCTGTTTATGTTTTTGCCATGTTCATATGCTTGCAATTGTATTTTCTGATCCCTCTTGGCTCAAGGTCACTAAGGGACTTTTGTTAAGTGCTTTGAGTAGCTTCATGCCATGCCTTGCTTTGCCATGTTAAGTTCCTGTAGCTTGTAGTTTTCATGCTCTAAAGTGTGCTTCCTGATGATAAATTCCAGACTTGTGTTAATTTCACCAAGTCCGAAACCTGTTATCATTTGCACTTTTGCCATGCTTGGTTGAACCTGTTATTGAGTGAATTAGCCGTAGCTCAGTGTTCATCTTTTGTCAAGCATCATGAGTGGATCCCTGCCATGTATTTTGTTGTCATGTTTGAGTGCTGTAGCATATTTATCTTGATGCATTTAGTTGGTCACTTGCTGATTAGCGCAGGCCGTTGCCATATTTGTTTCGCTTGCCATTTCCAAATTGTGCATCCGATTCCGGTGATTTTTATATCGATTTCGACCGAAATCACCTCACCTTTCCAGTGGCACTCTTGGATTTCCAAGTTGAGGCCAGGTTCAATCATTCCTTTCCAAATCATGCATCTGCATCTCATACTGCATCCCGCATATCATGCCTTGTTTATGTGTTGGTTGTTTACTATGTTGTGTGCTTCTTTCCGGTGTTGCTTCTTCGGGTTGGTTCCGATAACGTCCCGCTTGTGAGGACCCGCTCGACTACGTCCATTTGTCTTCTTCATGGACTCGTTCTTCTTCCTTGCGGGATTTCAGGCAAGATGACCATACCCTCGAAATCACTTCTATCTTTGCTTGCTAGATGCTCGCTCTTTTGCTATGCCTATGCTGCGATACCTACCACTTGCTTATCATGCCTCCCATATTGTTAAACCAAGCCTCTAACCCACCTTGTCCTAGCAAACCGTTGTTTGGCTATGTTACCGCTTTGCTCAGCCCCTCTTATAGCGTTGTTAGTTGCAGGTGAAGATTGAAGTTTGTTCCTTGTTGTAACATGGAGATGTTGTTCCTTGTTGGAACATGTTTACTTGTTGGGATATCACAATATCTCTTATCTAATTAATGCATCTATATACTTGGTAAAGGGTGGAAGGCTCGGCCTTATGCCTGGTGTTTTGTTCCACTCTTGCCGCCCTAGTTTCCGTCATATCGGTGTTATGTTCCCGGATTTTGCGTTCTTTACGTGGTTGGGTTATAATGGGAACCCCTTGACAGTTCGCCTTGAATAAAAATCCTCCAGCAAGGCCCAGCCTTGGTTTTACCATTCGCCACCTAGCCTTTTCTTTCCCTTGGGTCGGCCAGCCCAAGGGTCATCTTTATTTTAACCCCCCCCCCCCCCCCGGGGCCAGTGCTTGTCTAAGTGTTGGTCCGAAACAGAGCCACTTGCGGCGCCGCCTCGGGGAAACTTGAGGGCTGGTTTTAGCTGTACGTAGTGTTCATCTGGTGTTGCCCTGAGAACGAGATATGTGCAGCTCCCATCAGGATGTCGGCGCATCGGGCGGTCTTGCTGGACTTGTTTTACCATTGTCGAGGATGTCTTGTAACCGGGATTCCGAGTCTGATCGGGTCTTCCCGCTAGAAGGAATATCCTTTGTTGACCGTGAGAGCTTGTGATGGGCTAAGTTGGGACACCCCTCCAGGGTTATGAACTTTCGAAAGCCGTGCCTGCGGTTATGGGCAGATGGGAATTTGTTAATGTCCGGTTGTAGAAAACCTGAAGTTGACCTTAATTAAAATGCACCAACCGCGTGTGTTACCGTGATGGTCTCTTCTCGGCGGAGTCCGGGAAGTGAACACGGTGTTGGAGTTATGCTTGATGTAGGTTGTTTTAGGATCACTTCTTGATCATAGTTCTCGACCGTGCTTTTGCCTTCTCTTCTCGCTCTCATTTGCGTATGTTAGCCACCAAATATGCTAGTCGCTTGCTGCAGCTCCACCTCATACCTTTTACCCTTCCTATAAGCTTAAATAGTCTTGATCGCGAGGGTGTGAGATTGCTGAGTCCCCGGGACTCACAGATACTTCCAAAACTAGTTTGCAGGTGTCGATGTTATCGAGCAGGTGACACAACCAAGCTCAGGAGGAGCTCGATGAAGATCTTGTCCTTTGTGTTGTTTCTTTCTAGTTGATCAGTAGCGGAGCCCAGTTGGGGTCGATCGGGGATCTGTGTAGCTTTTGGGGTAGTCTTCTTTTATTTTGGTTCCGTAGCGGACCTTGATTGTACCTGGATGATGTAATGCTTTAGTCATGTAATTGTGTGAAGTGGCGATTGTAAGCCAACTATGTATCTCTGTCCCTTATGTATTACATGGGTTGTGTGAAGATTACCTCACTTGCGACATTGCTTTCAATGCGGTTATGCCTCTAAGTCGTGCTTCGACACGTGGGAGATATAGCCGCATCGAGGGCGTTACAAATAATAACATGATATATCTTCTTTTCACCAACATAAGCATATTTCAAAGTGTCTGGCAATTATTTTAATTCAAACACAGGATCGCCTTTAGGTGGAGGAGGACCTCCTAGAGTTTCAATAGGCAAATTGTGTTTAAGCAGAGGACGTTGTTCAAAGAAAATTTTATCCATTTCATTTCTTTCATGCATATGTAAATCATTTTCATGGTCTAGAAAATATTGTTCTAAAGGATCAGTAGGTGGAACAGGAATAGAAGCAAGACCAATTAATTCATCCTTACTAGGCAAATCTTTTTCATGAAGCTTTCTACTAAACTTGGAAAAATTAAACTCATGAGACTCATCACCAAAACTAAAACCGACAATTTGTTTCTCACAATCTATCTTAGCATTAACGGTGTTCAAGAAAGGTCAGCCAAATATAATGGGAAAAAGTCATCTTGTGGGGAACCAAGAACAAGAAAATCATTAGGGTATTTTATTTTCCCACACAACACTTCAACATATCTAACAGTCCCAATCGATGATATAGTGTCTCTATTAGCAAGTTTAATAGTAACATCTATGTCTTCTATTTCTGCGGGTGCTATGTCATTCATAATTTCTTGATATAATGTGTAGGGAATAACACTCGCACTAGCACCTATGTCACATAAAACATGATAACAGTGATCTCCCATTTTAATTGAGATGACAGGCATGCCAACAACAGGTCTATGTTTGTCCTTTTTATCAGGCTTGGTAATTCTAGCAGCTTCTTCACATAAGTAAATAACATGCCCATCCATATCTTCTTCCAAGAGATCTTTAACCATAGCAATACTAGGTTCTACTTTAATTTTTTTCATCAGGTTTAGGTGTTCTAATATAGCTTTTGTTAACCATAGTTGAAACTTTAGCATGTTCCTTTATTCTAACAGGGAAAGGTGCTTTCTCAATATAAGCAGAAGGAACAACTGGATCAACATTATAAAGTATAGTTTCTTCTTTAATAGGTACTGGTTCTTTGGTTTCTTCTTTAATAGGTGGGTGATATTTAAACCACTTCTCTTTAGGGAGTTCAACATCAAGTCCATATTTAGTGCTAAACTTTTGAAAAGCATCAGTATCCATAAAAGATTTAACACAATCATACTTAAGTTTAATACCTGACTCTTTACCTTTGTCGAGTTCCCAATCTTCAGAGTTGCATTTAATTCTTTCCAATAGATCCCACTAGAATTCAATAGTCTTCTTCATAAAAGAACCATCACAAGAAGTATCAATCATGGTTTGATCATTACGAGAAAGACGAGCATAAAAAATCTGTATAATAATTTCTCTTGAGAGCTCATGATTGGGGCATGAATATAACATTGACTTAAGCCTCCCCAAAGCTAGAGCGATACTTTCTCCTTCACGAGGCAAAAAATTATATATATAATTCTGATCATGATGAACTAGATGCATAGGATAATTTTTTTGATGGAACTCCAATTTCAAACAATTCCAAATCCATGATCCAATATCATCGCATAGCCTATACCATGCCAATGCTTTTCCCTTCAAAGATAAAGGGAAAACCTTTTTCATAACTCTATCTCTGGGTAAACCTGCAAGCTTAAACAATCCACAAATTTGTTGTACATATATCAAGTGCATATCAAGATGTTCGGTTCCATCTCATGCATAAGGATTAGCTAGCAGTTGTTCTATCATACCCGAAGGAATTTCATATTCAATATTTTCAGTAGGTGCAGTAGGTTGAGGGGTAACTAATTATGGTTCCGGACAAGGTGAAGATACCCCGAACAAACCCCTCAAAGGATTGCTTTCCATAATAACAAGTGACAATAAATTTCAGCACACTATATAAATGTTCCCTTACCAAAGGCGCTTCACTCCCCGGCAACAGCGCCAGAAAATAGACTTGATGACCCACAAGTATAGGGGATAAATTGTAGCTCTTTTCGATAAGTAAGAGTGTCGACCCACCAATGAGGAGCGGAAGGAAATGACAAGTGGTGTTCAGCAAGGTAATGTCTGCAAGTGTTGAAATCCTTTTGAGGCAAAGGATAGGCTAAAATGGTGGTAGTAGCAAGATAATTTGTAACAAGCAACTAACAATAGTAGTAACAAAAGTGGAGCAAGGTATCCCAATCCTTTTGAGGCAAATGACAGGTTAAAACGATATCTTATAAGAAGCAAAGCGTTCTTGAGGGTACACGGGAATTTCATCTAGTCACTTTCATCATGTTGGTTCGATTTGTGTTCGCTACTCTGATAATTTGATATGTGGGTGGACTGGTGCTTAGGTGCTGTTCTTACTTGAAGAAACCTCCAACTTATGATTAACCCTCCCGCAAGCATCGGCAACTACGAGAAAAGAATTAAGAATAGATTCTAACCATAGCATTAAACTTTTGGATCCAATTGGTCCCTTACGGAATAGCTCATAAACTGGGGTTTTGTCGGGGAACGCAGTAATTTCAAAAAAAATCCTATGCACACGCAAGATCCATCTAGGTGATGCATAGCAACGAGAGGGGAGAGTGTTGTCCACGTACCCTCGTAGACCGTAAGCGGAAGCGTTATGACAACACGGTTGAAGTAGTCGTGCGTCTTCACGATCCGACTGACCCTAGCACCAAAGATACGGCAGCTCCGTGATTTGCACGGTGACAAACCACGAACTCTAGATCTAGCTAAGTGTCGAGGGAGAGCTTCGTCAGCATGACAGCATGATAACGGTGATGATGAACTTACCGACGCAGGGCTTCGCCTAAGCTCTACAACGATATGACCGAGGTGGAAATCTGTGGAGGGGGGCACCGCACACGGCTAAACAATCAACTTGTGCGTTCTAGGGTGCCCCCCTCCCCACGTATATAAAGGAGGAAGGGGGAGGCCGGCCGGCCCTCTCTAGGCGCGCCAAGGGGGAGGAGTCCTCCTCCTAGTAGGAGTAGAACTCCCCCCTTTCCTAGTCCCACTAGGAATAGAAGGACGAGGGAGAAGGGGAAAGGAAAGGGGGGCCGGGCCCCCCACCCAGTTAGGATTGGGCTTGGGGGCGCGCCCCTCCTAGGCTGCCTTCTCTTCTCTCCCACTAAGGCCCATTAAGGCCCACATACTCCCCGGGGGGTTCTGGTAACCCCCCGGTACTCCGATAAATGCCTGAACTCACCCAGAACCATTCTGATGTCCAAACATAGCCTTCCAATATATCGATCTTTATGTCTTGACCATTACGAGACTCCTCGTCATGTCCATGATCATATCCGGGACTCCGACCTACCTTCGGTACATCAAAACACATAAACTCATAATACCGATCATCATCGAACGTTAAGCGTGCGGACCCTACGGGTTCGAGAACTAGGTAGACATGACAGAGACTCATCTTCGGTCAATAACCAATAGCAGAACTTGGATGCTCATATTGGTTCCTACATATTCTACGAAGATCTTTATTGGTCAAACCGCATAACAACATACGTTGTTCCCTTTGTCATCAGTATGTTACGTGCCTGAGATTCGATCGTCGGTATCTCAATACCTAGTTCAATCTTGTTGCCAGCAAGTCTCTTTCCTCGTTCCATAATGCAACATCCCATAACTAACTCATTAGTCACATTGCTTGCAAGGCTTATAGTGATGTGCATTGCCGAGAGGGCCCAGAGAGACCTCTTCGACAATCGGAGTGACAAATCCTAATCTCTATCTATGCCAACTCAACAAACACCATCGCAGACACCTGTAGAGCATATTTATAGTAACCCAGTTACATTGTGACATTTGATAGCACACTAAGTGTTCCTCCGGTATTCGGGAGTTGCATAATCTCATAGTCATAGAACATGTATAAGTTATGGAGAAAGCAATAGCAGTAAACTAAATGATCAAAGTGCTAAGCTAACGGATGGGTCAAGTCAATCACATCATTCTCTAATGATGTGATCCTGTTTATCAATTGACAACTCTTTGTCCATGCCTAGGAAACTTAACCATCTTTGATTAACGAGCTAGTCAAGTAGAGGCATACTAGTGACACTCGGTTTTTCTATATATTCACACATGTACTAAGTTTCCGGTTAATACAATTCTAGCATGAATAATAAACATTTATCATGATATAAGGAAATATAAATAACAACTTTATTATTGCCTCTAGGGCATATTTCCTTCAGTCTCCCACTTGCACTAGAGTCAATAATCTAGTTCACATCGTCATGTGATTTCACACCAATAGTTCACATCTTAATGTGATTAGTTCACATCTTTATGTGACTAATACCCAAAGGGTTTACTAGAGTCAACAATCTAGTTCACATCGCTATGTGATTAACACCAAAGAGTGACCATGTTTTGCTTGTGAGAGAAGTTTAGTCTACGGGTCTTCAACATTCAGATCCGTATGTATTTTCAAAATTTCTATGTCTACAATACTCTGCACGGAGCTACTCTAGATAATTTCTCCCACTTTCAATATGTATCTAGATCGGGACTTAGGGTCATCTAGATCAGTGTCAAAAGCTTGCATCGATGTAACTCTTTACGACGAACTCTTTTATCACTTCCATAATCGAGAAATATTTCCGTAGTCCTCTAAGGATAATTTTCACCTCTAACCAGTGATCTACTTCTAGATCACTATTGTACTCCCTTGCCAAAATCATGCTAAGGTATACAATAGGTCTGGTACATAGTATAGCATAATTTATAGAACCTATGACTGAGGCATAGGGAATGACTTTTCATTCTCTTTCTATTTTCTGCCATGGTCGGGTTTTTATTCTTTACTCAACTTCACACCTTGCAACACAGGTAAGAACTCCTTCTTTGACTGATCCATTTGGAACTCCTTCAAAATCTTGTCAAGGTATGTACTCATTGAAAAAACTTATCAAGCGTCTCGCTCAATATGTAAGCAGCTTTACCAAGGTCTTGCTTTGAAAAACTCCTTTCAAACACTCCTTTATGCTTTCCAGAAAATTCTACATCATTTCCGATCAACAATATGTCATTCACATATACTTATCAGAAAGGTTGTAGTGCTGCCACTCACTTTCTTGTAAATACAGGCTTCACCGCAAGCCTGTATAAAACTATATGCTTCGGTCAACTCATCAAAGCATATATTCCAACTCCGAGATGCTTGCACCAGTCCATAGATGGATCGCTGGAGCTTGCACACTTTGTTAGCACCTTTAGGATTGACAAAACTTTCTTATTGTATCATATACAACTCTTCTTTTAAGAAATCCATTAAGGAATGCAGTTTTGACACCCATTTGCCAGATTTCATAAAATGTGGCAATTGCTAACATGATTCGGACAGACTTTAAGCATCGCTACGAGTGAGAAAATCCCATCGTAGTCAACACCTTGAACTTGTCGAAAACTTTTTGCGATATTTTGAGCTTTGTAGATAGTAACACTACTATCAGCGTCCGTCTTCCTCTTGAAGATCCATTTATTCTCAATGGCTTACCGATCAACGGGCAAGTCCACCAAAGTCCACACTTTGTTCTCATACATAGATTCTGTCTCGGATTTCATGGCCTCAAGCCATTTTGCGGAATCTGGGCTCATCATCGCTTCCTCATAGTTCATAGGTTTGTCATGGTCTAGTAACATGACTTCCAGAAAAGATTACCGTACCACTCTAGTGCGGACCATACTATGGTTGACCTACGAGGTTCAGTAGTAACTTGATCTAAAGTTTTATGATCATCATCATTAGCTTCCTCTCTAATTGGTGTAGGAATCACTAGAACTGATTTCTGTGATGAACTATACTTTCCAATTCGGGAGAAGGTACAATTACCTCATCAAGTTCTACATTCCTCCCACTCACTTCTTTCGAGAGAAACTCCTTCTCTAGAAAGGATCCATTATAAGAAATGAATATCTTGCCTTCGGATCTGTGATAGAAGGTGTACCCAATAGTCTCCTTTGGGTATCATATGAAGACACATTTCTCCGATTTGGGTTCGAGCTTATAAGGTTGAAGCTTTTTCACATAAGCATCGCAGCCCCAAACTTTAAGAAATGACAACTTCGGTTTCTTGCCAAACCACAGTTCATAAGGTGTCGTCTCAACGGATTTTGATGGTGCCCTATTTAACGTGAATGCAGCCGTCTCTAAAGCATAACCCCAAAACGATAGCGGTAAATCAGTAAGAGACATCATAGATCGCACCATATCTAATAAAGCGCGGTTACGACGTTCGGACGCACCATTATGTTGTGGCGTTCCAGGTGGCATGAGTTGCGAAACTATTCCGCATTGTTTCAAATGAAGACCAAACTCATAACTCAAATATTCTCCTCCATGATCAGATTGTAGAAACTTTATTTTCTTGTTACGATGATTTTCCACTTCACTCTGAAATTCTTTGAAGTTTTCAAATGTTTCAGACTTATGTTTCATCAAGTAGATATACCCTTATCTGCTGAAATCATCTGTGAAGGTCAGAAAATAACAATACCCACCACGAGCCTCAACACTCATTGGATCGCATACATCAATATGTACTATTTCCAATAAGTCAGTTGCTCGCTCCATTGTTCCAGAGAACGGAGTCTTAGTCATCTTGCCCATGAGGCATGGTTTGCAAGCATCAAGTGATTCATAATTAAGTGATTTCAAAAGCCCATCAGCATGGAGTTTCTTCATGCGCTTTACACCAACATGACCTAAACGGCAGTGCCACAAATATGTTGCACTATCATTATCAACTTTGCATCTTTTGGCATCAACATTATGAATATGTGTATTACTATGATCGAGATTCAGTAAACCATTCACCTTGGGTGTATGACCTCAAATGGTATTATTCATGTAAACAGAATAACAATTATTCTTTGACTTAAATGAATAACTGTATTTCTATAAACATGATCCAATCATATTATGCTCAACACAAACACCAAATAACATTTATTTTAGGTTCAACACTAACCCCGAAGGTAAAGGGAGTGTGTGATGGTGATCTTATCAACCTTGGAATCACTTACAACACACATCTTCACCTCGCCCTCAACTAGTATATGTTCATTTTGTAACTCCTGTTTCGAGTTACTAATCATAGCAACTAAACCAGTATCAAATACCCAGGGGCTACTATGAACACTAGTAAAGTACACATCAATAACATGTATATCATATATACTTTTGTTCACTTTGCCATCCTTCTTATCCACCAAATACTTGGGGCAGTTCCACTTCCAGTGACCAATCCCTTTGCAGTAGAAGCACTCAGTCTCAGGCTTAGTGTCGGTGTCAAAACCGGCGGATCTCAGGTAGGGGGTCCCAAACTGTGCGTCTAGGCCGGATGGTAACAGGAGGCAAGAGACACAAAGTTTTACCCAGTTTCGGGCCCTCTTGATAGAGGTAAAACCCTACGTCTTGCTTGATTAATATTGATGATATGGGTAGTACAAGAGTAGATCTACCACGAGATCGGGGAGGCTAAACCCTAGAAGCTAGCCTATGGTATGATTGTTGTTATGTATGTTGTCCTACGGACTAAAACCCTCTAGCTTATATAGACACCGGAGAGGGTTAGGGTTACACAAAGTCGGTTACAATGGTAGGAGATCCACATATCCGTATCGCCAAGCTTGCCTTCCACGCCAAGGAAAGTCCCTCCCAGACACGGGACGAAGTCTTCAATCTTGTATCTTCATAGTCCAGGAGTCCGGCTGAAGGTATAGTCCGGCCATCCGGACACCCCCTAATCCAGGACTCCCTCAGTAGCCCCTGAACCAAGCTTCAATGACGACGAGTCCGGCGCGCAGATTGTCTTCGGCATTGCAAGGCGGGTTCCTCCTCCAAGTACTTCATAGAAGATTTTGAACACAAAGATAGTGTCCGGCTCTGCAAAATAAGTTTCCACATATTCCCATGGAGAGAATAATATTTACACAAATCTAATCTGCTGACGTATTCCGTAGTGTGACATCGCACCACAGCCAAGCCTTTATTTGAATCGTTTTATTGTCCCACCTCAGCGTGTCACACGAGGCGGTTTCCTTGGCACGTCTCGTCGAAGCAGAGATCGTGTCCCCTTATTCCGGGATTCTCATCAATACGGGCGTGGGTAACCCAACTGTGCCATTGATTACGGCGCTTGGAGATAAGCGAGTTTTACCAGGCTGGTGGGGACACGTAGTTGCGTCCACCCATATAAGGGGATAAGGATCCACCTTTTCACCTACGCCTTCTTCCTCCTTTGCCTATCCATTTTCGCGCACTCGAGCTCCAGCGCCCAAGTCCGCACTCCCCACCTCAACCTTCTCCAGCCATGTCCGGAGCGGGAGGCAAGTGGATGGTCTCCTCCGTCATGGAGGGACACATCAAAAAACTAAGGAAGGCCGGATACTTGTCTAACGACATCGCGTATCGGCTTCCCGAAGAGGGGCAGCTCCTCCCCACCCCAAGGCCCCATGAGAGGGTAGTGTTCCTTCCCCACTTCCTCCGCGGACTCGGCTTTCCTATCCACCCATTCGTCCGGGGACTCATGTTCTACTACGGCCTGGATTTCCATGATCTGGCCCTGAACTTCATCCTCAACATCTCGGCGTTTATCGTCGTGTGTGAGGCTTTCCTCCGCATCCGCCCCCATTTCGGCCTATGGCTCAAGACTTTCAATGTCAAGCCGAAGGTGGTGCGCGGCAACCAGGCGGAGTGCGGAGGCGCCATGGTGGGCAAGATGCCCAACGTCTTATGGCTTGAGGGCTCCTTTGTGGAGACCCTGAAGGGGTGGCAATCGGGGTGGTTTTACATCACCGAGCCGTGCGACCCTGAGTGGGTCGCGGCCCCTGAGTTCTGGTCCGGACCCCCAACGCGGCTCACGTCCTGGAAAGAGACGGGCCTGTCGTGGGGCAGCAAAGGAGAGGTGACTGGACTGCAAACATGCATCCAAACCCTGGTGGACAAGCAGCTCAAGCTCGTCAACGTAGTCCAGGTTATGCTCATCCGCCGGATCCTCCCGTGTCAACAACGGGCCTTCAATCTGTGGGAGTTCAACCCGGCGCAGCACCGAACTCTGAGAAGGCTCTTCGACACGATGTATGAAGATGTCCGGAAGGTTCTTTTCAAGGGCGCTGAGGCTCCCGCATCCGCTACCGAGGATCGCGGATTCAGCGCGCAGCGTCACGCTAGCGCGGTAAGTTGTTTGTACCTTTTACAGGGTATTAGTTTTTCATAGTTTAACTATATGCGGGATCTAAGCTCCCTTACCTTTGACAGGATTGGCAGGCAAAGTCCGGATAGATCGACTGTCTGGCTCCTTTGCCCAAAGACCCAGCCGATGCCCGCTTGGCGAAGCTGCTAGTTCTGGCACCCTATGTGGTGCCGGAGAAGAAGGCCGCGGGGACTCAAAAAAGTGCCCGGCGCCAGGAGGTGTCGGGTTCATCACCCGACGGCTCCAAGGCGCATTCCTCCCGTGAAGATGAGGAGGAGGAAGAAGAGACCTCTCCCCCTCCAGCGGGGGGAGAGAAGAAAAGGAAGGCCGCCCTCACTAGGGAGGCCGAAGGGTCCAAGAAGGGGAAAACCCTTCTTCCGGACTACTCCACCAACGCCGACAACGGCGGAGAGGAGTGGCCGCTCAGGGCCAAGCCCCGGGCGGAATCGGAAGTATCCGGATACCAGAGTAATT
This sequence comes from Triticum urartu, assembly GCF_056163025.1. Taxonomy (NCBI): domain Eukaryota; kingdom Viridiplantae; phylum Streptophyta; class Magnoliopsida; order Poales; family Poaceae; genus Triticum; species Triticum urartu. The sequence continues at coordinate 104,377,347 of NC_141876.1, forward strand.
CATAGTATTCCTTTATTGCACAGCTTTCCCTTATGTCGAATATGATTATGCAGCCCACCCAAAGACCGGCTCGACGTGTGGTCGAGCGGTTCACTGGACTTGTCGGATGTGAATTCGCTTCCGATGGCTACCTCCCCCCGCCCTACGGACGACGCCGAAGTGTTGTCCCAACAGGTTCCAAGCCAGGAGGAGGTGGTCCTGGAGGCGCCGCAAGGCGACCTCCCGGACTCCAGGAGTAAAGGGGATAAAACCCCCCAGGGTTCCAAGTCCGGATCTAGGCCGGACGCCGCTCCAGAACCTTCAAAGGTTCTAGAGTCCGGCGGGCAACCTCCTTCTCAGAGGAGCAAGCCCACCGTGCCGGTGACCCCCGTCCAACCAGAGGCGCCAGATAATCTGTTGGAGGTGCTCAAAGGCGCCTCCATCGACGAGGAGCACCGCACCATTATGAGTGCGGTGGTCCAGAAGGTTCAGTCCGCCAAGAGCGGACTGACTGAAGCTTGTGCTAGCCTTTTAACAGGCTTTGAGGTAAGTAAAGAATGTGTAAATAATATTACCGCATAGACAGTAGCCCCTGATGCTCTGTTTGGCGTTCGGGAATAAAAGACGAATAGAGGATCAAATAAAATTCGCAGGAGTCTAACAAAAAGGAGTCAATATGCGTATGCAGGCTTCTTTGCTGGCGTCTGCCGCACTGACTGCGGAAGTGGACACGCTAAAGCAGAACCTCGAGCAGTCCGAGCAAGAGCTCGGGCGTGCCAAGAAGCAGCTCGAGGACAAGGAAGGTAAGAAATACCTTGTTTAAATATATATACAAAAAGTGCAATTGCAAAAAATGACAGGATTATTGTGGCTATTGTAGGGGCCACGTCTGAGGTGGCGACCCTTAAGCAAGCGTTGTTCGAGGCCGAGAAGACGGCGGCCACGGAGCGCACCGAGCGGGAGAAGTATGAGGCCCAGGTTGGCAAGGTGCGGCAAGAGCTCCAGGCTCTCATGAAAAAACATGAGAGTTTGGAGCTTGACTCAAAGACGCGAGCGTCCGAGCTCGCGGTAGCTATTGAAAATGCCAAGTCTGCCAAGGCCGAATCCCAGAAGACCCTCCAGGAGTTGGATGCGGTGAAAAAGATAGCGGCGGGTAAGGCACTTTATGCAAAGCAAACACATAAACGTGAGTTACTTGTTACTTACCCGAATCCGGAGCTCTCCAGGAGCATTCGCAGATCTTCCCCGTAGCGTGTCCGATGCTGCTGCATTCTATCGAGCCGAGGAGGGCGGCTCGACAGAGAAGGTATTCTGGTCTCAGTATGCTGAAGCCGGACACCCCGTGCCCCTGAGCGACCAGCTGAAGCAACTGGTCGAGCTCCACAAGGCGGCCGAACAGGCCATGAAGGGCCTCATAGTTCGGCTGTGGCCTGGAGAGGCTCTGCCTGGGAGCTATTTCGGGCTGGTGCGGCGGCTGGTGGGGGCCTGTCCAAGGCTCGAAGTCATCAAGCGCTCTGTCTGCATTGAAGGTGCCCGTAGGGCCCTTGCCCATGCTAAGGTGCACTGGGGCAAGCTGGATGCTGAGAAGCTTGTGAAGGATGGGCCACCGCCGGGGAAAGAGCATCGCAAGCCCGAGAATTATTATAAGGATGTTCTGAAGGGTACCCGCCTTATGGCGGATGAAAGTTCCAGGGATGTAATTTTTGAGTAAAACTCGCTCGTTTTGTCCTATGCGCTGAAAACTTGTTCATATGCGCTAAGAAATGTTGTTGGAATTTAAAATATTACCTTCTGTGCGGCTGTTTATCAATTCTGAGAGATGGCGAGTCGTTGGCTTCTGCCCCCGTGCCGCTAGTGTTGGGGTGTTCAGGGATAAACCTGAGCGCTCTTTTTCCCATGTTTGGGTCCTTCGAGGGAGGCGCTCAGCACAACGAACAAGGCAATCGGACTATAATGCATGAACACTCTCACTTAGCCATAGAATTCTATAATTTTAAATTTCGGCGAAGCCCCTGGTATTCGGAAGACCGAGTTCGGGGCGCTATCCACGCCTTGGCCGGACAAAGCCGACTCATCGCTCGATGCGGCATAAGTCTTTAGGGACTCAAAAAACCTCTCGAACAGCGACCAGCTCTCGCTTCATCATGACAGTCAGTTTTAGCTTTCTCTACTGAGGTGCTCGACCCAGCTCAACTGGGACACAATCGCAGTAGTTCTCCTAGTGCTACCTTAGCCGACATAGTGGAACGTAAGGCACCAAAACATAGGAGCCGGGCAAACCCAACTATTGACCCAAGACATGATTCGGAGCCGATGCATATAATGCTATAAGTTCGGGGTGCCGCACTTGTTAAATTGTTCGGACTTCTCACACCATATTGAGGGGTACTAAAGCCCCTAGCGTATTTTGGCCGTACCAAAGTGTACGGGTGCAACATGTCGTTAAGGAACATATATTTGTAAAAAAAGTAATGCAAAAATATACAAAAGCTATGCATTGTTTATTAAAAAGGGCTGCGATCAAAGCAGAATGATACAAATAATGCGATAAGAAAAAGGTTGGACTATTTAACATGTCCGTTCCATGGGCAGGCTGCGGAATGGTATGTGAAACAGGTATACTGCTCGTGATAGAGACCACCTGGGAGTTTCGTAATGCGGCATGGCTTGTCTGCTTCCTTGGTTCTTGCATCGTTTGTGCGGCAATTGAACTGCCGAACAGGCCTTCTGAAAAATGGAGTCCTGAAAGTAAGAGAAAATTAAAAAAAAATTGGCAGCCCCTGGTGCGGTTTAAGCCGTGTTTCGGGCGTGCCGTGATGGTGCCCCTCCCCCTTTACCCATGGTATTTCTAGAGCATAGTTATGTACGCGAAGCACTGGTGTCGCATTTTTGCGAGGGCTGGGGTTGGGGCCGCATTGCTACGCCTGCTCAAAACGTGCCAGGCGGTCTCGTTGTACGTTACTCCGGGCGCGCTTGACGGTGTTCGGGCGTTTAATGGCCGGACTGGAGAACTGCCTGGAGAGGCTGCTTTGTACTTCCGCTGCGAGGGCCGCCATGTGCTCCTCCGTTCGGAGGGAGCGTTCGGTGTTTCCATTGACCGTAATTACTCCCCGAGGGCTTGGCATCTTGAGCTTAAGGTATGCATAGTGCGGTACCGCATTGAACTTGGTGAATGTGGTTCGTGCGAGCAGTGCGTGATAGCCACTGCGGAATGGGACTATGTCGAAGATTAACTCCTCGCTTCGGAAATTATCCGGAGATCCGAAGACCACTCCAAGTGTGACTGAGCCTGTACAGTTGGCCTCTACACCTGGTATTACGCCTTTAAAGGTTGTTTTGGTGGGCTTAATCCTCGAGGGATCTATGCCCATTTTCTGCACTGTATCCTGGTAAAGCAGGTTCAGGCTGCTGCCGCTGTCCATAAGGACTCTAGTGAGATGAAATCCGTCAATAATGGGGTCTAGAACCAATGCGGCGAATCCGCCATGACGGGTGCTAGTGGTATGGTCCCTTCGATCAAAGGTGATCGGGCAGGAGGACCATGGGTTGAACTTTGGGGCGACTGGCTCTACCGCGTATACGTCCCTTAACACACGCTTCCGCTCCCTCTTGGGGATGTGGGTTGCGTATATCATGTTCACCGTTCGCACTTGTGGGGGAAAACCCTTCTGTCCACTGTTGTTCGGCGGCCGGGGCTCTTCATCGTCATCGCTATGCAGCCCCTTGTCTTTATTTTCGGCATCTAACTTGCCTGCCTGCTTGAACACCCAACAATCCCTGTTGGTGTGATTGGCCGGATTTTTGGGGGTGCCATGTATCTGGCACAAGCGATCGAGTATTCGGTCCAAACTGGATGGGCCCCTAGGATTTCTTTTGAATGGCTTTTTCCGCTGACCAAATTTATAGCCTCTGAATCCGGCATTAACTGCCGTATCCTCAGCATTGTCGTCGTTAATGCGGCGCCTCTGCTTGTTGCGACGCGACCTGCCACTACTATCCCTGGTATCCGAATTACCAGGGTTCTCGGTCATATTGTTGCTACGAGCAAGCCAGCTGTCTTCTCCCGCCCAAAGCGGGTCATGAGTGTCGTGAGTGCTGCCATAGATTTCGGCTTTTCCTGTCCTAGGTGCCGGGCAAGCCACTCATCACGGATATTGTGCTTGAAGGCTGCTAGGGCCTCTGCATCCAGACAGTCGACTATTTGATTTTTCTTTGTTAGGAACCGTGTCCAGAATTGCATGGCCGATTCCTCTGGCTGCTGAATTACGTGGCTTAGGTCATCGGCGTCTGGTGGTCGCACATAAGTGCCCTGGAAATTGTCGAGGAATGCAGCTTCCAGGTCCTCCCAACAACTGATTGATCCTGCTGGCAAGCTGTTGAGCCAATGCCGAGCTGGTCCTTTAAGCTTGAGTGAGAGGTATTTGATGGCGTGGAGATCATCACCGCGGGCCATGTGGATATGAAGGAGATAATCCTCGATCCATACCGTAGGATCTGTTGTGCCACCATATGATTCGATGTTTACGGGTTTGAAACCCTCGGGGATTTGATGGTCCATTACTTCGTTTGTGAAGCATAGTGGGTGTGTGGCGCCTGTGTGCTGGGCTATATCACGACGTAGCTCCAATGAGCTTTGTCTACTGTGTTTGGCCCTACCGGATTTGTGTCCTGCGTGACGGTTATCGTCTCGAGTCGTGGGGCGCCCACGCGATCCGTAGATCGATCTTGTTTGCCTTGCCTTGTCCTCCAACATATCTCGCAGGTCTGGCGCTGGTGATGTAGGTTTAAGTGCTTCCTCCTCTAATCGGGGTAGCAACCTGCGCTTTGGGTAGCTCTTGGAGGGGCGTTCGAGTTTATGCTCTTCGGCCGCAAGGACTTCAGTCCATCTGTCGACTAGCAAATCTTGATCAGCTCTAAGCTGTTGCTGTTTTTTCTTGAGGCTTCTTGCCGTGGCCATAAGCCTGCGTTGAAAACGCTCTTGCTCGACGGGATCCTCTGGTATGACGAATTCGTCGTCGTCGAGGCTTGCCTCGTCTTCGGAGGGAGGCATATAATTATTGTCCTCGACCTCTTTGTCTGCCGCTCTCTCATGAGGGTTGGCTTCTCCATCCTCCTGTGCTGAATCTTGCTGGAGAGGGTTTTCTTCGGCACTCTCCGTAGTATTATTATCTCCCATGCTGGAATCACCGTATTTGCTTTGGCGGGATTTTGAGCGGCGCCGCTGACACTGGCGCTTAGGCTGTTTCTTGGAGGCGTCATCCTCCGCTGTTCCATCGCCATCTCCTTCTTTTGGTGTGTCCACCATGTATATGTCATACGACGAGGTGGCTTTCTAGGGCCCAATAGGCGCTGGTTCTTCATCGTCTCCTGCATCGGCGTCCATACCATCGATGTCTTCGGAGTCGAAGTCGAGAATGTCGGTTAAATCATCGACAGTGGCTACAAAGTGGGTGGTGGGTGGGCTTTGAATTTCTTCATCATCCATATCGCAACCTTGCTGACCGTAGTCCGGCCAGGGCTCTCCTGATAAAGAGAGAGACTGTAGTGTCTTCAAAATATCACCGAAAGGTGAGTGCTGAAAGATGTCCGCGGCCGTGAACTCCATGATCGGCGCCTAATCGGATTCGATCGGCAGGGGCGCGGAGGGTTCGGAGTCCGGAGAAGAATCCGGCTCCTTGGAGTCACGAGTCTCGCAAAGTACGAGGCTGGTGTTCGGCTCAGTCGTCGTTGGGATCGCAGCCCCTGAGGTGGCGTCCAACCGCCCATCCTCGATCGATGCAGTTGGCTCCGAACTAAGGGTCGGAGCCGATGCGGGTGCGGCCTCCAGGGCACTGTTCGGCAGAAGAGCTAGATCATGCTCGTCGTGATAGTGCGGCGCGCTCGGCAGTGGCTCGAATCCGTCGAAGATCAAGTCCCCGCGGATATCAGCCGTGTAGTTTAAACTTCCAAATCTGACCTAACGGCCAGGGGCATAGCTTTCGATCTGCTCCAGATGGCCAAGTGAATTGGCCCGCAGTGCGAAGCCGCCGAAGACGAAGATCTGTCCAGGGAGGAAGATCTCACCCTGGACTGCATCGTTATTGATGATCGTAGGAGTCATCAAGCCTAACACCGACGACACAGAGGAACTCTCAATGAAGGCACCAATGTCGGTGTCAAAACCGGCGGATCTCGGGTAGGGGGTCCCGAACTGTGCGTCTAGGCCGGATGGTAACAGGAGGCAAGGGACACGAAGTTTTACCCAGGTTCGGGCCCTCTTGATGGAGGTACAACCCTACGTCCTGCTTGATTAATATTGATGATATGGGTAGTACAAGAGTAGATCTACCACGAGATCGGGGAGGCTAAACCGTAGAAGCTAGCCTATGGTATGATTGTTGTTCTGTATGTTGTCCTACGGACTAAAACCCTCTGGTTTATATAGACACCGGAGAGGGTTAGGGTTACACAAAGTCGGTTACAATCGTAGGAGATCCACATATCCGTATCGCCAAGCTTGCCTTCCACGCCAAGGAAAGTCCCTCCCAGACACGGGACGAAGTCTTCAATCTTGTATCTTCATAGTCCAGGAGTCCGGCTGAAGGTATAGTCCGGCCATCTGGACACCCCCTAATCCAGGACTCCCTCACTTAGGTCCAGACTTGGGCTTTTTCACTTGAGCAGCAACTTGCTTGCCGTTCTTCTTGAAGTTCCCCTTCTTCCCTTTACCCTTTTTCTTGAAACTGGTGGTCTTGTTGACCATCAACACTTGATGCTCCTTCTTGATTTCTACCTCCGCAGCCTTTACTATTGCGAAGAGCTCGGGAATCATCTTATCCATCCCTTGCATATTATAGTTCATCACGAAGCTCTTGTGCATTGGTGGCAGTGATTGAAGAACTCTGTCGATGACACTATCATCAGGAAGATTAACTCCCAGCTGAGTCAAGTGGTTGTGGTACCCAGACATTCTGAGTATATGTTCACTGACAGAACTATTCTCCTCCATTTTGCATCTCTAGAACTTATTGGAGACTTCATATGTCTCAATCTAGGCATTTGCTTGAAATATTAACTTCAACTCCTAGAACATCTCATATGCTCTATGACGTTCAAAACGTCGTTGAAGTCTCGGTTCTAAGCCGTAAAGCATGGAACACTAAACTATCGAGTAGTCATCAGCTTTGCTCTACAGACATTCATAACATCTGGTGTTGCTCCTACAACGGGTTTGTCACCTAGTGGTGCTCTCAGGACGTAATTCATCTGTGCAGCAATGAGGATAATCCTCAAGTTACAGACCCAGTCTGTGTAATTGCTACCATCATCTTTCAACTTAGCTTTCTCTAGGAACACATTAAATTCAATGGAACAATAGCACGGGCCATATATCTACAACAACATAGACATGCAAAATACTATCAGGTACTAAGTTCATGATAAATTAAAGTTCAATTAATCAAATTGCTTAAGAACTCCCACTTAGATAGACATCCCTCTAATCATCTAGGTGATCACATGATCCATATCAACTAAACCATGTCCGATCATCACGTGAGATGGAGTAGTTTTCTATGGTGAACATCACTATGTTGATCATATCTACTATATGATTCAGGCTCAACCTTTCGGTCTCAGTGTTCCGAGGCCATATCTGCATATGCTAGGCTCGTCAAGTTTAACCCGAGTATTCCCTGTGTGCAAAACTGGCTTGCACCCATTGCATGTGAACGTAGAGCTTATCACACCCGGCCATCACGTGGTGTCTCGGCACGACGAACTGTAGCAACGGTGCATACTCAGGGAGAACACTTATACCTTGAAATTTAGTGAGAGATCATCTTATAATGCTACCGACGTACTAATCAAAATAAGATGCATAAAGGATAAACATCACATGCAATCAATATAAGTGATATGATATGGCCATCATCATCTTGTGCCTTTGATCTCCATCTCCAAAGCACTGTCATGATCACCATCATCACCGGCTTGACACCTTGATCTCCATAGAAGCATCGTTGTCGTCGCGCCAACTGTTGCTTCTACGACTATCGCTACCACTTAGTGATAAAGTAAAGCAATTACATGGAGATTGCATTTCATACAATAAATCGACAACCATATGGCTCCTGTCAGTTGCCGATAACTGTGTTACAAAACATAATCATCTCATACAACAATTTATATAATCACCTTGAGGGAGTCCTGGATTAGGGGGTGTTCAGATAGCCGGACTATACCTTCAGCCGGACTCCTGGACTAGGAAGATACAAGATTGAAGACTCTGTCCCGTGTCCGGAAGGGACTTTCCTTGGCATGGAAGGCAAGCTTGGCGATACGGATATTCAGATCTCCTACCATTGTAACCAACTTTGTGTAACCCTAACCCTCTCCGGTGTCTATATAAACCGGAGGGTTTTAGTCCGTAGGACAACATAGACAACAACAATCATACCATAGGCTAGCTTCTAGGGTTTAGCCTCTCTGATCTCGTGGTAGATCTACTCTTGTACTACCCATATCATCAATATTAATCAAGCAGGATGTAGGGTTTTACCTCCATCGAGAGGGACCGAACCTGGGTAAAACTTTGTGTCCGTTGCCTCCTGCTACCATCCGGCCTAGATGCACAATTCGGGACCCCCTACCCGAGACCGCCGGTTTTGACACCGACATTGGTGCTTTCATTGAGAGTTCCTCTGTGTCGTCGCCGTCAGGCTCGATGGCTCCTACGATCATCAATAGTGATGCAATCCAGGGTGAGACCTTCCTCCCCGGACAGATCTTCGTCTTTGGCGGCTTCGCACTGCGGGCCAATTCGCTTGGCCATCTGGAGCAGATCGAAAGCTACGCCCTTGGCCGTCAGGTCAGATTTGGAAGTTTAAACTACACGGCTGATATCCGCGGGGACTTGATCTTTGATGGATTCGAGCCACTGCCGAGCGCGCCGCACTGTCACGACGAGCATGATCTAGCTCTGCCGCCGAACAGTGCCCGGGAGGCCGCACCCGCATTGGCTTCGACCCTTAATTCGGAGCCAACTGCATCGATCGAGGATGGGCGGTTGGACGCCACCTCGGGGGCTGCGACCCCAATGCCGATTGAGCCGAACACCAGCCCCGTACTCTGTGAGACTCGTGACTGCAAGGAGCCGGATTCTTCTCCGGACTCCGAACCCTCCGCGCCCCTGCCGATCGAATCCGATTGGGCGCCGATCATGGAGTTCACGGCCGCGGACATCTTTCAGCACTCGCCTTTCGGCGATACCCTAAAGTCACTGAAATCTCTCTCCTTATCAGGAGAGCCCTGGCCGAACTACGGTCAGCAAGGTTGGGGTACGGACGATGAAGAAATTCAAAGCCCACCCACCACCCACTTTGTACCCACTGTCGACGACTTAACCGACATGCTTGACTTCGACTCTGAAGTCATCAACGGTATGGACGCCGATGAAGGAGATGATGAAGAACCAGCGCCTATTAGGCCCTGGAAAGCCAACTCGTCATATGACATATACATGGTGGACACCCCAAAAGAGGGAGATGGCGATGGAACAGCTGAGGATGACCCCTCCAAGAAACAGCCTAAGCGTCAGCGTCAGCGGCGCCACTCAAAATCCCGCCAAAACAAAAACGGCGATTCCAGCACGGGAGACAATAATACTCCGGAAAGTGCCGAACAAAACCCCCTCCAGCAAGATTTAGCACAGGAGGACGGAGAAGTCAGCCCTCATGAGAGAGCGACAGACAGGAAGGTCGAGGACGACAATTATATGCCTCCCTACGAAAACGAGACAAGCCTCGACGACGACGAATTCGTCATACCGGAGGATCCCGCCGAGCAAAAGCGTTTTCAACGCAGGCTTATGGCCACAGCAAGAAGCCTCAAGAAAAAACAGCAACACCTTAAAGCTGATCAAGATTTGCTAGTCGACAGATGGACTGAAGTCCTTGCGGCCGAAGAGCATAAACTTGAACGCCCCTCCAAGAGCTACCCAAAGTGCAGGTTGCTGCCCCGATTAGAGGAGGAAGCACTTGATGCGGCCGACCGGCCACCTCATGGCCGTGACAGAGAGGCCTCTCGGCCCTCCACTCAAGCCGCACCCCATGCCAAGGCATGGGAATATGCGCCGGACTTACGAGATATGTTGGAGGACAAGGCAAGGCAAACAAGATCGATCTACGAATCGCGCGGGCGCCCCACGGCTCGAGACGGTAACCGTCACGCCGGCCACAAATTCGGCAGGGCCGAACACAGTAGACAAAGCTCATTGGAGCTACGTCATGATATCGCCCAGTATAGAGGCGCCGCACACCCACTATGCTTTACAGACAAAATAATGGATCATCAAATCCCCGAGGGTTTCAAACCCATAAACATTGAAACATATGATGGCACAACAGATCCCGCGGTATGGATCGAGGATTATCTCCTTCATATCCACATGGCCCGCGGCGACGATTTCCACGCCATCAAATACCTCCCACACAAGCTTAAAGGACCAGCTCGGCATTGGCTTAACAGCTTGCCAACAGGATCAATCAGTTGTTGGGAGGACCTGGAAGCCACATTCCTCGACAATTTCCAGGGCACTTATGTGCGACCCCCGGACGCCGATGACCTAAGCCACGTAATTCAGTAGCCGGATGAATTGGCCAGGCAATTCTAGACACGGTTCCTAACAAAGAAAAATCAAATAGTCGACTGTCCGGACGCAGAGGCCCTAGCAGCCTTCAAGCACAATATTCGTGACGAGTGGCTTGCCCGGCACCTAGGACAGGAAAAGCCGAAATCTATGGCAGCACTCACGACACTCATGACCCGCTTTTGCATGGGAGAAGACAGCTGGCTTGCTCGTAGCAACAATATGACCAAGAACCCCGGTAATTCGGATACCAGGGACAGTAGCGGCAGGTCACGTCACAACAAGCATAAGCGCTGCATTAACGGCAACAATGCTGAGGATACGACAGTTAATACCGGATTCAGAGGCTCTAAATTCGGTCAACGGAAAAAGGCATTCAAAAGGAATCCTAGGGGCCCGTCCAGTTTGGACCGAATACTCGACTGCTTGTGCCAGATACATGGCACCCCCGAAAAGCCGGCCAATCACACCAACAGGGATTGTTGGGTGTTCAAGACAGTAGGCAAGTTAAACGCCGAAAATGAAGACAAGGGGCTACATAGCGATGACGACGAGGAGCACCGGCCGCCGAACAACAGTGGACAGAAGGGTTTTCCCCCACAAGTGCGGACGGTGAACATGATATACGCAACCCACGTCCCCAAAAGGGAGCGGAAGCGCACGTTAAGGGACGTATACGCGGTAGAGCCAGTCGCCCCAAAGTTCAACCCATGGTCTTCCTGCCCGATCACCTTTGATCGAAGGGACCATTCCACTAGCATCCGTCATGGCGGATTCGCCGCATTGGTTCTAGACCCAATTATTGACGGATTTCATCTCACTAGAGTCCTCATGGACGGCGGCAGCAGCCTGAACCTGCTTTACCAGGATACAGTGCGGAAAATGGGCATAGATCCCTCGAGGATTAAGCCCACCAAAACGACCTTTAAAGGCGTAATACCAGGTGTAGAGGCCAACTGTACAGGCTCAGTCACACTCGAAGTGGTCTTCGAATCCCCGGATAATTTCCGAAGCGAAGAGTTAATCTTCGACATAGTCCCGTTTCGCAGTGGTTATCACGCACTGCTCGGGCGAACCGCATTCGCTAAATTCAATGCGGTACCGCACTACGCATACCTTAAGCTCAAAATGCCAGGCCCTCGAGGAGTAATTATGGTCAATGGAAACACCGAACGCTCCCTCCGAACGGAGGAGCACACGGCGGCCCTTGCAGCGGAAGTACAAAGCAGCCTCTCCAGGAAGTTCTCCAGTCCGGCCACTAAACGACTGGACACCGTCAAGCGCGCCCGAAGTAACCTACAACAAGACCACCTGGCACGATCCGAGCAGGCGTAGCAAGGTGGCCCCGACCCCAACCCTCGCAAAAAGGCGATGCCAGTACTTCGCGTACATAACTACGCTCTAGAGATACCATGGGTACAGAGGGAGGGGCACCATCACGGCAGGCCCAAAACACGGCTTAAACCGTACCAGGGGCTGCCGATTTTTTTAATTTTCTCTTACTTTCAGGACTCCATCCTTCAGAAGGCCTGTCCGGCAATTCAATTGCCGCACAAACGATGCAACAACTAGGGAAGCATACAAGCCATGCCGCATTACGGAACTCCCAGGTGGTCTCTATCATGAGCAGTATACCTGTTTCGCATACTATTCCGCAGCCTGCCCCTAGAGCAGCCATATTAAATAGTCCAACTTTTTGTTTATCGCATTACTTGTATCGTTCTGCCTTGATGTAGGATCTAGAAGTAGATGTGTCTAGAGGGGGGTGATTAGACACTTCATGCTAAAGTTGCAATTTTTAAGCTTTTTCGGTTTAAGTGGAGTTTAGGCACAATTACAATCACACACAATACATATCAAGCAAGCATGCAAAGAGTATATGAGCAGCGGAATGTAAAGCATGCAACTTGCAAGAATGTAAAGGGAAGGGTTTGGAGAAATCAAACGCAATTGGAGACACGGATGTTTTTCCCGTGGTTCGGATAGGTGGTGCTATCCTACATCCACGTTGATGGAGACTTCAACCCACGAAGGGTAACGGTTGCGCGAGTCCACACAGGGCTCCACCCAAGGGTAATGGTTGCGCGAGTCCACACAGGGCTCCACCCACGAAGGGTCCACGAAGAAGCAACCACCCACAAAGGGTCCACGAAGAAGCAACCTTGTCTATCCCACCATGGCCATCGCCCACACAGGACTTGCCTCACTAGCGGTAGATCTTCACGAAGTAGGCGATCTCCTTGCCCTTACAAACTCCTTGGTTCAACTCCACAATCTTGTCGGAGGCTCCCAAGTGACACCTAGCCAATCTAGGAGACACCACTCTCCAAGAAGTAACAAATGGTGTGTAGGTAATGAACTCCTTGCTCTTGTGCTTCAAATGATAGTCTCCCCAACACTCAACTCTCTCTCATAGGATTTGGATTTGGTGGAAAGAAGGTTTGAGTGGAAAGCAACTTGGGAAGGCTAGAGATCAAGATTCATATGGTAGGAATGGAATATCTTGGTCTCAACACATGAGTAGGTGGTTCTCTCTCAGAACATATGAGTTGGAATGGTGTGTGTGTTCTGATGGCTCTCTCCACGAATGAAGAGGAGGTGGAGGGGTATATATAGCCTCCACACAAAATCCAACCGTTACACAGTTTTCCAATCTCGGTGGGACCGAATCAATAGGCTCGGTCGGACTGAAAATGTAAACCTAGTGACCGTTAGTGATTTTCGGTGGGACTGACATGCAACTCGGTAGGACCGATATGGTTAGGGTTTGGGCATAACGTAATCTCGGTGAGACCGATTACACAAACTCGGTGAGAACGAATTTGGTAATTAGCTAACCAGAGAGTTGGTCAGGCAAACTCGGTGGGACCGATTTGCTCTTTCGGTGAGACCGAGTGGAACTCGGTGAGACCGAAAAGTTACAAAGGGGAAACACTGAGTTTACATTGCAATCTCGGTGGGACCGATTCGCTCTTTCGGTGAGACCGAAAAGTTACGAAAGGGAAACAGAGAGTTTGCAACCCCATCTCGGTGAGACCGAGATCCTTATCGGTAGGACCGAATTGCTAGGGTTTGGCAGTGGCTAATGACAAGTGAAACTTGGTGGCGCCGGATAGGAAGAATCGGTAGGACTGAGTTTGTCTTAGGGTTTAGGTCAAATGTGGATATGGGAAAGTAGTTGAGGGTTTTGGAGCATATCATTAAGCACATGAAGCAAGAGGCTCATTAAGCAACACCTCATCCCTCCTTGATAGTATTGGCTTTTCCTAAAGACTCAATGTGATCTTGGATCACTAAAATATAAAATGAAGAGTCTTGAGCTTGAAGCTTTAGCCAATCCTTTGTCCTTAGCATCTTGAAGGAGTTCCCACAACCTTTAGTCCATGCCACTCCATTGTTGAACTTATCTGAAGCATGCTAGATAGAAATATTAGTCCAACAAGAGATATGTTGTCATCAATTGCCAAAACCACCTAGGGAGCACTTGTGCTTTCAATCTCCCCCTTTTTGGTAATTGATGGCAACATACATCAAAGCTTTAGATAAGGATATAAAGAATCAGCAAGTAAAGCTTTGGAAGGACATGTAACAAGCATAGGCTCCCCCTACATGTATGCACTCATGTAAATATGAAATATAGAGGCATGTGAGAGCATAACCATGACAGAGTAGGCAATGTGTTACATGCATCTTGGCCATATGCATCAGAGCAAAAGATTATCAAGGAAAATACCTTCATTCTCATGAGTCCTTCTTGCAAACAGTATGTACATAAGCAAGAACTCCTCATACTCATGATTTTGATGCATATACTTAGCTTGTGGTCTTGAGTTGGCTTAGGATGGAATGAACCTGCACAAACAAGGTTAGATAACACAGGTACGTCCACTAGCCAGAGCAAACAAAAGAAACCACAAGAATACCAAGATTGGGATGACATGTAGAGAGTGAGTACAAGGTACCACATTGAATTCAACATGTCCCCAAGAATAAAGATATGCAATGAATTTGACTGATTTCTTTTCCTTAGGTGTCTTGCTCCCCCTGAATCATACATGGGATATTGGGAGAAGATAGGAAACAGAAAATCAGAGCTGAAAGATATGAATAGAACTTAATTCAAATGAGCTCATATGAACATGTCTTTCCCCCAAAAAGACATGTGGCATCTCTCCTCTTGAACATCAAGCATCTGGGATCCTTGAGTATTTTCTCCCCCTTGGAGATTTCTTTCTCCCCCTTAATATATGGGATCCTTGAGTATTCTCTCCCCCTTAGTACTTTCTCCTTTGTAGGTGATAAGCTTTTGATGTGATCTCTCTCTCCCTGATGATAAGCTTTGATGTGATCTCTCTAAGCTTTGATGTGATCTCTCTCTCCCCCTTTGACATCAATTTCCAAGAAGGTTTTTACTGGAATCCGTCGAATAGGTTTGGTCCTTGAGATTCAGTACAAAGCAGGGAATAAAACTGTGATGCTTGTAGAGGACAAGATTCGTTGAGTGGAGCTGGATCAGAAGAAATATAGAATATGTGGCAAACTGTTTTTCCTGTTGTGAAATCGGTGGCACCGAGTGGCATGTTTCGGTAGTACCGAAGGGATTCGGTTGGACCGAAAATGGCAATTCGGTGAAACCGAGTTCATCACAGAGAAAAACACTTGTCACCTCAGCTCACTAGTCAAGTAAGATCTCACAAAGATTTGCAATGAATTAGCTGAAAAATTTGCAAGGAATTTGATGCAGAAATATGCAGAACAAAAATCAAAAAAGAAAAGAGTGAAAGTTTCTAGATGAAGTTTTTTTTTGATTGAAAAGGTAAGAAAAAAATATGCAAGGGACAAATGCAATGACTCAGAAAAGAACACAAGAGAACTTCATCTAGAGTTGGGCGGTGACATAGTCACCTATGTTAGAGTATATTGACTTAGGAGTCAAGTGAGGACACTTGATCGTAGGTCATACTCATCGTTTAAGCTCAAAATGGGGTTACCATTTTTCGTTTAAGCATCTTGATGTATTCACATCTTGTTGAGTTGCTTTGACTCATGGCTTGGAGTAAAGCTTCTCTAAGATGGAATAACATACCTTGGGTGGTGATGTGGTTCTTGCTCATGTGGTTGAACTTGTGTGGGTGCTCAAGGTTGATGTAGCTCATCGAGAGTTGGGAGCACCATTTGGAGTTTGAGTTCATCTACCTACATGGGTTAGTTCTTGCAAGGAAAAGCACTTGTGTATCCAAAAATGACAATCATGAAGCTTAATATAGAATTTGTCAAAGGATATGTTTGAATGGTTTTGTGCTTCCTTGTCTTCAACCATCATTGTGTAGAGTCTTGGTGATGTAGAGATCGCTCAAGATGTGAGTGAGTCGCAATCTCATGGAATTAGATTCAACCAAGCACCTACATGGGTTAGACAACATGCAAGGTGCAAATATATACAAGACATAAGATAGTTATCATAAGAAATATATCATGGATTAGTCATAAGCTCATGTCTTGCATGTATCCAATGGAGTTTCTACTCCAAGTTCGAAGCATCAATGATGTTCAATTCTCCTCTCAACCTGCAAAACACTTTCTCATCAAGTGGTTTAGTAAATATATCCGCTAATTGCTTATCGGTGCAAACATGCTTAAGATTGATGTCACCCTTAGCAACATGATCTCGAATGAAATGATGACGAACTTCAATATGCTTAGTTCGAGAATGTTGTACAGGATTATGACCAATTTTTATAGCACTTTCATTGTCACAAAGTAGTGGAACATGTTTCACATAAATCCCATAATCTTTAAGAGTTTGGGTCATCCAAAGTAATTGAGCACAACATGAACCAGCGGCAATGTATTCCGCTTCGGCGGTGGATAAGGATACCGAGTTTTGTTTCTTGGAAGACCAAGACACAAGAGATCTACCAAGAAATTGACAAGTACCCGAAGTGGACTTTCTATCAACCTTGTCTCCGGCATAATCCGAGTCGGAATAGCCAACAAGATCGAAAGAAGACCTCTTAGGATACCAAATGCCAAAATTTGGTGTATGGATTAAGTATCTCACTATCCTTTTCACAGCCTTAAGATGACAATCTTTAGGAGCAGCTTGATATCGTGCACACATGCACACACTTAGCATAATATCGGGACGTGAAGCACATAGGTATAACAATGAACCAATCATAGAGCGATAAACCTTTTGATCAACCGGTTCACCATCTTTGGTCAAATCATTATGTCCACTAGTAGGCATGGGTGTAGACATACCTTTGCATTCTTGCATATTGAACTTCTTGAATAAGTCCTTGGTGTACTTTGTTTGAGAGACAAATGTACCTTCCTTAGTTTGCTTGATTTGCAACCCGAGAAAGAATTTGAGTTCACTCATCATAGACATCTCAAACTTCTCTGACATTAGCTTTCCAAACTTTTCACTAAAGAGAGGGTTAGTTGAACCAAATATGATATCATCAACATAAATTTGGCATACAAATAGTTCTCCATTAACCCTTTTAGTAAAAAGAGTAGAATCAATTTTACCAATTTCAAAACCACTTGTAGTAAGGAACTTGGTCAAGCATTTATACCATGCTCTAGGAGCTTGTTTAAGACCATAAAGAGCTTTGTGAAGTTTGTAAACATGATTTGGTTTCTTAGGATTGACAAAGCCGGGAGGTTGTTTGACATAAACTTCCTCCTCTATTTCACCATTTAGAAAAGCACTTTTAATGTCCATTTGGTACAAGGTGATATTATGGTGATTAGCATAGGCAAGTAAGATGCGAATGGACTCAAGTCTAGCAACGGGAGCATGCGTCTCACCATAGTCCATACCTTCGACTTGTGTGTACCCTTGGGCGACGAGACATGCTTTGTTGCGAACCACTTGTCCATCTTCATCTTGCTTGTTGCGAAACACCCATTTGGTACCAATGATGTTGTGGTTGTTGTCGGGCTTCTCGACCAATGTCCAAACTTGGTTTCTCTCAAGATTATGTAGCTCTTCATGCATAGCGTTTATCCAATCCGGATCTTCCAATGCTTCTTCAACCTTCATAGGTTCAATGCTAGAGATGAATGAATAGTTTTCACAAAAGTTAGCTAAACGAGTTTTTGAGCGAGTGATTCTCCCGGTTTGTATATCATTGAGGATTTGCTCGACTGGACGATCTTTGGCAATTCTTGCTCGAACTCGTGAGAGCTTTTGCTTGGGTCTTCGTTGAACATCTTCTTCATCTTGTTCTTCTTCTTGGCCTTCTTCATTGTTGACGTCGTCGTTCTCTTGTCGTGGTGGAGAAGGAGGTTGTTGATGTTCATCTTGACGTACTTCCTCGTTTTCTTCATCTTGGTGTGTCCCACTTGTGGATGCTTCCGTGTCGATTCTTGGTTCACCTTGTCGTGAAGTAGAAGCTTCCACTTGGACGGATGAAGTACTCTCCTTCACCTCCGTTGGACGAATTTTGACAATGGACAGGTCTTGAATTGCTTCTGAAGAGTCTTTGTCTCCTACATCAATTGGCAATTGCTCTACTTGCGAGCCATTAGATTCATCAAACTTCACATCTACCGTCTCTTCAACCTTTCGGGTGAAATTGTTGTAGACACGGTAAGTGTGAGAGTTTGAGCCATAACCAAGTAGAAAACCTTCATGAGATTTAGGAGCAAACTTTGAACGACGATGCTTATCAAGAATGTAGCACTTTGAGCCGAATACTCGAAAGTATCCAACTTGGGGTTTGTTACCGGTGAGAAGCCCGTATGTCGTCTTACCGAGTAGCTTGTGAAGGTATAAGCGGTTTGTTGCATGACAAGCTGTCTCAACCGCTTCTGCCCAAAAGTGCTTTGGCGTCTTGTATTCATCAAGCATCGTTCTTGCCATTTCAATGAGCGTCCGGTTCTTCCTCTCAACAACTCCATTTTGTTGAGGTGTGTACGTAGCCGAGAACTCGTGTGAAATCCCTTCTTCGTCAAGAAAGGTGTCCACATTTGCGTTCTTGAACTCCGTTCCATTGTCACTCCGAACCTTCTTGATCTTCACATCAAACTGATTTTGGGCCTTCCTAGCGAAGTTTCTGAAGATCTTCTGGACCTGCGATTTGTCATTAAGAAAGAACACCCACGTAAATCTTGAAAAATCATCAACTATAACTAGACCAAAGGAATTTCCACCGAGACTCTTGTAGGCGTTGGGACAAAAAAGATCCATGTGAAGCAGCTCGAGTGGCCTCCTTGTGGTCATGATGTTCTTCACGGGATGTCTTCCTCCAACCTGTTTACCTGCTTGACAAGCACTGCAAAGTCTATCCTTATCAAATATGACATCGTTGACTCCAAGGATATGATTTCCATTAATAAGCTTGTCAAGGTTTCTCATGCCAACGTGATCTAGTCGTCTATGCCACAGCCAACCTTTTGAGGATTTAGCAACAAAGCAAGTTTTAGGTTGTGCCTTTTTAGAGAAATCGACAATGTAAAGATCACCTCTACGCATACCCGTAAAGACCATTTTATGATTGTCTCGACGAAATACTTGGCAATCTACCTCAGTAAATAGGACATTCAAACCGAAATCAGCAAGTCTAGATACTGAAAGTAAGTTGTAGCCAAGAGATTCAACGAGCATGACATTTTGAATGGAACTATCATGTGAGATGGCCACCTTACCAAGGCCAACCACTTTACCCTTTGAATTATCACCAAAGGTGACATATTTTCGAGGGCCGTCATTTTCAGCAAGCTCACGAAACATCTCTTCATCTCCGGTCATATGATCAGTACATCCACTATCAAGAACCCATTCCTTTCCTCCTGATTCATATCCCCGAAGATTTGCCATAAGACCAAAAGGTCTCATTGCCTCATCAAGATTGAAGTCACTGTCATCATCATCATAATATTCATGTTCATCATGATCTTGTGATTCATCATTTCCTAGAGAGGGTAATTCATTAGATAAACGACCATCAAAGTGGTTACTTTTATGAATTCTTATAGCTTTGAATATGATATCATTAATGATTCCAACATCTCCTTTAGCATGCTTAAGATTGGCAAGTTCAAAAAGACATTTACCAAAACTAGGATCACTAGAGTTCATCTTACTCAAGGCAATAGATTTATGGAGAATTTCATCCAAAGTTTTCAAGGAATAATCGGGAAATCGTTCCTCAAGAAATTTCCATATGGTATAGGCACAATTGTGAGTAGGCAAACTAGCAATCAAATTTTTGGGCAATCCTCTAACGGTGAGCTCAATAGTTCTAAGATTGTGAATCGTGTCAATATCTTCATCTAGGGTAGGATGCAAAGGATCAATATGAGGTGCACAAGGGCTAGCAATATACTTGTTCAAATGATATTGATTGAAGATTACAAGCATCTCATTTTTCCACTCATGAAAATACTTTCCATCAAGAATAGGCACTCTATGTCTAAGACTCCCTAGAGTAGACACATCCATCTTCCTCCAATGGTGATTAAACCAAGGCAATGGAGACCAATGCTCTGATACCACTTGTAGGATCTAGAAGTAGATGTGTCTAGAGGGGGGTGATTAGACACTTCATGCTAAAGTTGCAATTTTTAAGCTTTTTCGGTTTAAGTGGAGTTTAGGCACAATTACAATCACACACAATACATATCAAGCAAGCATGCAAAGAGTATATGAGCAGCGGAATGTAAAGCATGCAACTTGCAAGAATGTAAAGGGAAGGGTTTGGAGAAATCAAACGCAATTGGAGACACGGATGTTTTTCCCGTGGTTCGGATAGGTGGTGCTATCCTACATCCATGTTGATGGAGACTTCAACCCACGAAGGGTAACGGTTGCGCGAGTCCACACAGGGCTCCACCCAAGGGTAATGGTTGCGCGAGTCCACACAGGGCTCCACCCATGAAGGGTCCACGAAGAAGCAACCACCCACAAAGGGTCCACGAAGAAGCAACCTTGTCTATCCCACCATGGCCATCGCCCACACAGGACTTGCCTCACTAGCGGTAGATCTTCACGAAGTAGGCGATCTCCTTGCCCTTACAAACTCCTTGGTTCAACTCCACAATCTTGTCGGAGGCTCCCAAGTGACACCTAGCCAATCTAGGAGACACCACTCTCCAAGAAGTAACAAATGGTGTGTAGGTAATGAACTCCTTGCTCTTGTGCTTCAAATTATAGTCTCCCCAACACTCAACTCTCTCTCATAGGATTTGGATTTGGTGGAAAGAAGGTTTGAGTGGAAAGCAACTTGGGAAGGCTAGAGATCAAGATTCATATGGTAGGAATGGAATATCTTGGTCTCAACACATGAGTAGGTGGTTCTCTCTCAGAACATATGAGTTGGAATGGTGTGTGTGTTCTGATGGCTCTCTCCACGAATGAAGAGGAGGTGGAGGGGTATATATAGCCTCCACACAAAATCCAACCGTTACACAGTTTTCCAATCTCGGTGGGACCGAATCAATAGGCTCGGTCGGACTGAAAATGTAAACCTAGTGACCGTTAGTGATTTTCGGTGGGACTGACATGCAACTCGGTAGGACCGATATGGTTAGGGTTTGGGCATAACGTAATCTCGGTGAGACCGATTACACAAACTCGGTGAGACCGAATTTGGTAATTAGCTAACCAGAGAGTTGGTCAGGCAAACTCGGTGGGACCGATTTGCTCTTTCGGTGAGACCGAGTGGAACTCGGTGAGACCGAAAAGTTACAAAGGGGAAACACTGAGTTTACATTGCAATCTCGGTGGGACCGATTCGCTCTTTCGGTGAGACCGAAAAGTTACGAAAGGGAAACAGAGAGTTTGCAACCCCATCTCGGTGAGACCGAGATCCTTATCGGTAGGACCGAATTGCTAGGGTTTGGCAGTGGCTAATGACAAGTGAAACTCGGTGGCACCGGATAGGAAGAATCGGTAGGACCGAGTTTGTCTTAGGGTTTAGGTCAAATGTGGCTATGGGAAAGTAGTTGAGGGTTTTGGAGCATATCATTAAGCACATGAAGCAAGAGGCTCATTAAGCAACACCTCATCCCTCCTTGATAGTATTGGCTTTTCCTAAAGACTCAATGTGATCTTGGATCACTAAAATATAAAATGAAGAGTCTTGAGCTTGAAGCTTTAGCCAATCCTTTGTCCTTAGCATCTTGAAGGAGTTCCCACAACCTTTAGTCCATGCCACTCCATTGTTGAACTTATCTGAAGCATGCTTGATAGAAATATTAGTCCAACAAGAGATATGTTGTCATCAATTGCCAAAACCACCTAGGGAGCACTTGTGCTTTCACTTGATCGCAGCCATCTTTAATAAACAATGCATAGCTTTTGTCTATTTTTGCATTACCTTTTTATAAATATATGTTCCTTAACGACATGTTGCACCCGCACAATTTGGTATGGCCAAAATACGCCAGGGGCTTTAGTACCCCTCAATATGGTGTGAAAAGTCCGAACACTTTCACAAGTGCGGCACCCTGAACTTATAGCATTATATGCATCGGCTCCGAATCATGTCTTGGGTCAATAGTTGGGTTTGCCCGGCTCCTATGTTTTGGTGCCTTACGTTCCGCTATATCGGCTAAGGTAGCACTAGGAGAACCACTGCGATTGTGCCCCAATTGAGCTGGGCCGAGCACCTCAGTGGAGAAAGCTAAAACTGACTGTCATGATGAGGCGAGAGTTTTTCGAGAGGTTTTTTCGAGTCCCTAACGACTTATGCCGCTTCGGGCGAGGAGTCGGCTTTGTCCGGCCAAGGCGTGGATAGCGCCCCAAACTCGGTCTTCCGAATACTAGGGGCTTCGCCAAAATTTAAAAATATAGAATTCTATGGCTAAGTGAGAGTGTTCACGCGTTATAGTCTGATTGCCTTGTTCGTTGGGCTGATCGCCTCCCTCGAAGGACCCAAACATGGGAAAAAGAGCGCTCAGGTTTATCCCCGAACACCCCAGCACTAGCGGCATGGGGGAAGAAGCCGACGACTTGCCATATCTCAGAATTGATAAACAGCCGCACAGAAGGTAATATTTTAAATTCAAACAGCATTGCTAAGCGCATATGAACAAGTTTTCAGCGCACAGGACAAAAACGAGCGAGTTTTACTCAAAAATTACATCCCTAGAACATTCATCCGCCACAAGGCGGGCACCCTTCAGAACATCCTTATAGTAATTTTCGGGCTTGCGATGATCTTTCCCCGGCGGTGGCCCATCCTTCACAAGCTTCTCAGCATCCAGCTTGCCCCAGTGCACCTTAGCACGGGCAAGGGCCCTACGGGCACCTTCAATGTAGACGGAGCGCTTGATGACTTCGAGCCTTGGACAGGCCTCCACCAGCTGCCGCACCAGCCCGAAATAGCTCCTAGGCAGAGCCTCTCCAGGCCACAGCCGAACTAGGAGGCCCTTCATGGCCTGTTCGGCTGCCTTGTGGAGCTCGACCAGTTGCTTCAGCTGGTCGCTCAGAGGCACGGGGTGTCCGGCCTCAGCATACTGAGACCAGAACACCTTCTCTGTCGAGCTGCCCTCCTCAGCTCGATAGAATGCGGCGGCATCGGACACACTCCGGGGAAGATCTGCGAACGCTCCTGGAGAGCTCCGGATTCGGGTAAGTAACAAGTAACTCACGTTTATATGTTTGCTTTGCATAGAGAATGCCTTACCCGCCGCTATCTTCTTCACCTCATCCAACTCCTGGAGGGTCTTCTGGGATTCGGCCTTGGCAGACTTGGCACTTTCAATAGCCGCCGCGAGCTCGGCCGCTCGCGGCTTCGAGTCAAGCTCCAAACTTTCATGCTTCTTCATGAGAACCTAGAGCTCTTGCTGGACCTTGCCAACCTCGGCCTCATACTTCTCCCACTCGGTGCGCTCCGCGGCCGCACTCTTCTCGGCCTCGAGCAGCGCTTGCTTCAGGGTCACCACCTCAGGCGTGGCCCCTACAATAGCCATGTTAATCCTGTCATTTTTCGCAATTGCACCTTTTTTATACATATTCAAACAAGGTATTTCTTACCTTCCTTCTCCTCGAGCCGCTTCTTGGCACGCCCGAGCTCTTGGGGATGTGGGTTGCGTATATCATGTTCACCGTTCGCACTTGTGGGGGAAAACCCTTCTGTCCACTGTTGTTCGGCGGCTGGGGCTCTTCATCGTCATCGCTATGCAGCCCCTTTTCTTTCTTTTCGGCATCTAACTTGCCTGCCTGCTTGAACACCCAACAATCCCTGTTGGTGTGATTGGCCGGATTTTTGGGGGTGCCATGTATCTGGCACAAGCGGTCGAGTATTCGGTCCAAACTGGACGGGCCCCTAGGATTTCTTTTGAATGGCTTTTTCCGCTGACCGAATTTATAGCCTCTGAATCCGGCATTAACTGCCGTATCCTCAGCATTGTCATCGTTAATGTGGTGCCTCTGCTTGTTGCGACGCGACCTGCCACTACTATCCCTGGTATCCGAATTACCAGGGTTCTTGGTCATATTATTGCTACGAGCAAGCCAGATGTCTTCTCCCGCGCAAAAGTGGGTCATGAGTGTCGTGAGTGCTGCCATAGATTTCGGCTTTTCCTGTCCAAGGTGCCGGGCAAGCCACTCGTCACGGATATTGTGCTTGAAGGCTGCTAGGGCCTCTGCGTCCGGACAGTCGACTATTTGATTTTTCTTTGTTAGGAACCGTGTCCAGAATTGCATGGCCGATTCCTCTGGCTGCTGAATTACATGGCTTAGGTCATCAGCGTCTGGTGGTCGCACATAAGTGCCCTGGAAATTGTCGAGGAATGCGGCTTCCAGGTCCTCCCAACAACTGATTGATCCTGCTGGCAAGCTGTTAAGCCAATGCCGAGCTGGTCCTTTAAGCTTGAGTGGGAGGTATGTGATGGCGTGGAGATCATCGCCGCGGGCCATGTGGATATGAAGGAGATAATCCTCGATCCATACCGTAGGATCTGTTGTGCCATCATCTGATTCGATGTTTATGGGTTTGAAACCCTCGGGGATTTGATGGTCCATTACTTCGTTTGTGAAGCATAGTGGGCGTGTGGCACCTCTGTACTGGGCTATATCACGACGTAGCTCCAATGAGCTTTGTCTACTGTGTTCGGCCCTACCGGATTTGTGTCCGGCGTGACGGTTATCGTCTCGAGTCGTGGGGCACCCACGCGATCCGTAGATCGATCTTGTTTGCCTTGCCTTGTCCTCCAACATATCTCGCAGGTCTGGCGCTGGTGATGTAGGTTTAAGTGCTTCCTCCTCTAATCGGGGTAGCAACCTGCGCTTTGGGTAGCCCTTGGAGGGGCGTTCGAGTTTATGCTCTTCGGCCGCAAGGACTTCAGTCCATCTGTCGACTAGCAAATCTTGATCAGCTCTAAGCTGTTGCTGTTTTTTCTTGAGGCTTCTTGCCATGGCCATAAGCCTGCGTTGAAAACGCTCTTGCTCGACGGGATCCTCTGGTACGACGAATTCGTCGTCGTCGAGGCTTGCCTCGTCTTCGGAGGGAGGCATATAATTATTGTCCTCGACCTCTCTGTCTGCCGCTCTCTCATGAGGGTTGGCTTCTCCATCCTCCTATGCTGAATCTTGCTGGAGGGGGTTTTCTTCGACACTCTCCGTAGTATTATTATCTCCCGTGCTGGAATCACCGTATTTGCTTTGGCGGGATTTTGAGTGGCGCCGCTGACACTGGCGCTTAGGCTGTTTCTTGGAGGGGTCATCCTCCGCTGTTCCATCGCCATCTCCTTCTTTTGGGGTGTCCACCATGTATATGTCATACGACGAGGTGGCTTTCCAGGGCCCAATAGGCGCTGGTTCTTCATCGTCTCCTGCATCGGCATCCATACCGTCGATGTCTTCGGAGTCGAAGTCGAGCATGTCGGTTAAATCATCGACAGTGGCTACAAAGTGGGTGGTGGGTGGGCTTTGAATTTCTTCATCGTCCGTATCCCAACCTTGCTGACCGTAGTCCGGCCAGGGCTCTCCTGATAAAGAGAGAGACTGTAGTGTCTTCAAAATATCACCGAAAGGTGAGTGCTGAAAGATGTCCGCGGCCGTGAACTCCATGATCGGCGCCTAATCGGATTCGATCGGCAGGGTCGCGGAGGGTTCGGAGTCCGGAGAAGAATCCGGCTCCTTGGAGTCACGAGTCTCGCAGAGTATGGGGCTGGTGTTCGGCTCAATCGCCGTTGGGATCGCAGCCCCCGAGGTGGCGTCCAACCGCCCATCCTCGATTAACGCAGTTGGCTCCGAACTAAGGGTCAGAGCCGATGTGGGTGCAGCCTCCAGGGCACTGTTCGGCGGAAGAGCTAGATCATGCTCGTCGTGATAGTGCGGCGCGCTCGGCAGTGGCTCGAATCCGTCGAAGATCAAGTCCCCACGGATATCAGCCGTGTAGTTTAAACTTCCAAATCTGACCACGGCCAGGGGCATAGCTTTCGATCTGCTCCAGATGGCCAAGTGAATTGGCCCGCAGTGCGAAGCCGCCGAAGACGAAGATCTGTCCGGGGAGGAAGATCTCACCCTGGACTGCATCGTTATTGATGATCGTAGGAGCCATCAAGCCTAACACCGACGACACAGAGGAACTCTCAATGAAAGCACCAATGTCGGTGTCAAAACCGGCGGATCTCGGGTAGGGGGTCCCGAACTGTGCGTCTAGGCCGGATGGTAACAGGAGGCAAGGGACACGAAGTTTTACCCAGGTTCGGGCCCTCTTGATGGAGGTACAACCCTACGTCCTGCTTGATTAATATTGATGATATGGGTAGTACAAGAGTAGATCTACCACGAGATCGGGGAGGCTAAACCGTAGAAGCTAGCCTATGGTATGATTGTTGTTCTGTATGTTGTCCTACGGACTAAAACCCTCCGGTTTATATAGACACCGGAGAGGGTTAGGGTTACACAAAGTCGGTTACAATCGTAGGAGATCCACATATCCGTATCGCCAAGCTTGCCTTCCACGCCAAGGAAAGTCCCTCCCAGACACGGGACGAAGTCTTCAATCTTGTATCTTCATAGTCCAGGAGTCCGGCTGAAGGTATAGTCCGGCCATCCGGACACCCCCTAATCCAGGACTCCCTCACTTAGGTCCAGACTTGGGCTTTTTCACTTGAGCAGCAACTTGCTTGCCGTTCTTCTTGAAGTTCCCCTTCTTCCCTTTACCCTTTTTCTTGAAACTGGTGGTCTTGTTGACCATCAACACTTGATGCTCCTTCTTGATTTCTACCTCCGCAGCCTTTACAATTGCGAAGAGCTCGGGAATCATCTTATCCATCCCTTGCATATTATAGTTCATCATGAAGCTCTTGTGCATTGGTGGCAGTGATTGAAGAACTCTGTCGATGACACTATCATCAGGAAGATTAACTCACAGCTGAGTCCAGTGGTTGTGGTACCCAGACATTCTGAGTATATGTTCACTGACAGAACTATTCTCCTCCATTTTGCATCTCTAGAACTTATTGGAGACTTCATATGTCTCAATCTGGGCATTTGCTTGAAATATTAACTTCAACTCCTAGAACATCTCATATGCTCTATGACGTTCAAAACGTCGTTGAAGTCTCGGTTCTAAGCCGTAAAGCATGGCACACTAAACTATCGAGTAGTCATCAGCTTTGCTCTGCAGACATTCATAACATCTGGTGTTGCTCCTACAACGGGTTTGTCACCTAGTGGTGCTCTCAGGACGTAATTCATCTGTGCAGCAATGAGGATAATCCTCAAGTTACGGACCCAGTCTGTGTAATTGCTACCATCATCTTTCAACTTAGCTTTCTCTAGGAACACATTAAATTCAATGGAACAATAGCACGGGCCATATATCTACAACAACATAGACATGCAAAATACTATCAGGTACTAAGTTCATGATAAATTAAAGTTCAATTAATCAAATTGCTTAAGAACTCCCACTTAGATAGACATCCCTCTAATCATCTAAGTGATCACATGATCCATATCAACTAAACCATGTCCGATCATCACGTGAGATGGAGTAGTTTTCAATGGTGAACATCACTATGTTGATCATATCTACTATATGATTCAGGCTCAACCTTTCGGTCTCAGTGTTCCGAGGCCATATCTGCATATGCTAGGCTCGTCAAGTTTAACCCGAGTATTCCCCGTGTGCAAAACTGGCTTGCACCCATTGCATGTGAACATAGAGCTTATCACACCCGGCCATCACGTGGTGTCTCGGCACGACGAACTGTAGCAACGGTGCATACTCAGGGAGAACACTTATACCTTGAAATTTAGTGAGAGATCATCTTATAATGCTACAGACGTACTAATCAAAATAAGATGCATAAAGGATAAACATCACATGCAATCAATATAAGTGATATGATATGGCCATCATCATCTTGTGCCTTTGATCTCCATCTCCAAAGCACTGTCATGATCACCATCATCACCGGCTTGACACCTTGATCTCCATAGAAGCATCGTTGTCGTCTCGCCAACTCTTGCTTCTACGACTATCGCTACCGCTTAGTGATAAAGTAAAGCAATTACATGGCGATTGCATTTCATACAATAAATCGACAACCATATGGCTCCTGTTAGTTGCCGATAACTGTGTTACAAAACATGATCATCTCATACAACAATTTATATAATTACCTTGAGGGAGTCCTGGATTAGGGGGTGTTCGGATAGCCGGACTATACCTTCAGCCGGACTCCTGGACTATGAAGATACAAGATTGAAGACTCTGTCCCGTGTCCAGAAGGGACTTTCCTTGGCGTGGAAGGCAAGCTTGGCGATACGGATATTCAGATCTCCTACCATTGTAACCGACTTTGTGTAACCCTAACCCTCTCCGGTTTCTATATAAACCGGAGGGTTTTAGTCCGTAGGACAACATAGACAACAACAATCATACCATAGGCTAGCTTCTAGGGTTTAGCCTCTCTGATCTCGTGGTAGATCTACTCTTGTACTACCCATATCATCAATATTAATCAAGCAGGATGTAGGGTTTTACCTCCATCGGGAGGGACCGAACCTGGGTAAAACTTCGTGTCCCTTGCCTCCTATTACCATCCGGCCTAGACGCACAGTTCGGGACCCCCTACCCGAGACCGCCGGTTTTGACACCGACATTGGTGCTTTCATTGAGAGTTCCTCTGTGTCGTCGCCGTCAGGCTCGATGGCTCCTACGATCATCAATAGTGATGCATTCTAGGGTGAGACCTTCCTCCCCGGACAGATCTTCATCTTTGGCGGCTTCGCACTGCGGGCCAATTCGCTTGGCCGTCTTGAGCAGATCGAAAGCTACGCCCCTAGCCGTCAGGTCAGATTTGGAAGTTTAAACTACACGGCTGGTATCCGCGGGGACTTGATCTTCGACGGATTCGAGCCACTGCCAAGCGCGCCGCACTGTCACGACGAGCATGATCTAGCTCTGCCGCCGAACAGTGCCCGGGAGGCCGCACCCGCATAAGCTCCGACCCTTAGTTCGGAGCCAACTGCATCGATCGAGGATGGGCGGTTGGATGCCACCTCGGGGGCTGTGATCCCAACGGCGATTGAGCCGAACACCAGCCCCGTACTCTGCGAGACTCGTGACTCCAAGGAGCCGGATTCTTCTCCGGACTCCGAACCCTCTGCGCCCCTGTCGATCGAATTTGATTGGGCGCCGATCATGGAGTTCACGGCCGCGGACATCTTTCAGCACTCGCCTTTCGGCGATATCCTGAAGTCACTGAAATCTCTCTCCTTATCAGGAGAGCCCTGGCCGGACTACGGTCAGCAAGGTTGGGGTACGGACGATGAAGAAATTCAAAGCCCACCCACCACCCACTTTGTACCCACTGTCGACGACTTAACCGACATGCTTGACTTCGACTCTGAAGTCATCGACGGTATGGACGCCGATGAAGGAGATGATGAAGAACCAGCGCCTATTAGGCCCTAGAAAGCCAACTCGTCATATGACATATACATGGTGGACACCCCAAAAGAGGGAGATGGCGATGGAACAGTGGAGGATCACCCCTCCAAGAAACAGCCTAAGCGTCGGCGTCAGCGGCGCCGCTCAAAATCCCGCCAAAACAAAAACGGCGATTCCAGCACGGGAGACAATAATACTCCGGAAAGTGCCGAAGAAAACCCCCTCCAGCAAGATTTAGCACAGGAGGACGGAGAAGCCAGCCCTCATGAGAGAGCGACAGACAGGAAGGTCGAGGACGACAATTATATGCCTCCCTACGAAGACGAGGCAAGCCTCGACGACGACGAATTCGTCATACCGGAGGATCCCGCCGAGCAAAAGCGTTTTCAACGCAGGCTTATGGCCACGGCAAGAAGCCTCAAGAAAAAACAGCAACACCTTAAAGCTGATCACGATTTGCTAGTCGACAGATGGACTGAAGTCCTTGCGGCCGAAGAGCATAAACTTGAACGCCCCTCCAAGAGCTACCCAAAGCGCAGGTTGCTGCCCCGATTAGAGGAGGAAGCACTTGATGCGGCCGACCGGCCACCTCGTGGCCGCGACAGAGAGGCCTCTCGGCCCTCCACTCAAGCCGCACCCCGTGCCAAGGCATGGGAATATGCGCCGGACTTACGAGATATGTTGGAGGACAAGGCAAGGCAAACAAGATCGATCTACGGATCGCGCGGGCGCCCCATGGATCGAGACGGTAACCGTCACGCCGGCCACAAATTCGGCAGGGCCGAACACAGTAGACAAAGCTCATTGGAGCTACGTCATGATATCGCCCAGTATAGAGGCGCCGCACACCCACTATGCTTTATAGACGAAATAATGGATCATCAAATCCCCGAGGGTTTCAAACCCGTAAACATCGAATCATATGATGGCACAACAGATCCCGCGGTATGGATCGAGGATTATCTCCTTCATATCCACATGGCCCGCGGCGACGATTTCCACGCCATCAAATACCTCCCACGCAAGCTTAAAGGACCAGCTCGGCATTGGCTTAACAGCTTGCCAACAGGATCAATCAGTTTTTGGGAGGACCTGGAAGCCACATTCCTCGACAATTTCCAGGGCACTTATGTGCGACCCCCGGACGCCGATGACCTAAGCCACGTAATTCAGTAGCCGGATGAATCGGCCAGGCAATTCTAGACACGGTTCCTAACAAAGAAAAATCAAATAGTCGACTGTCCGGACGCAGAGGCCCTAGCAGCCTTCAAGCACAATATCCGTGACGAGTGGCTTGCCCGGCACCTAGGACAAGAAAAGCCGAAATCTATGGCAGCACTCACGACACTCATGACCCGCTTTTGCGCGGGAGAAGATAGCTGGCTTGCTCGTAGCAACAATATGACCAAGAACCCCGGTAATTCGGATACCAGGGACAGTAGCGGCAGGTCGCGTCACAACAAGCATAAGCGCTACATTAACGGCAACAATGCTGAGGATGCGGCAGTTAATACCGGATTCAGAGGCTCTAAATCCGGTCAACGGAAAAAGCCATTCAAAAGGAATCCTAGGGGCCCGTCCAGTTTGGACCGAATACTCAACTGCTTGTGCCAGATACATGGCACCCCCGAAAAGCCGGCCAATCACACCAAGAGGGATTGTTGGGTGTTCAAGCAGGCAGGCAAGTTAAACGCCGAAAATGAAGACAAGGGGCTGCATAGTGATGACGAAGAGGAGCCCCGGCCGCCGAACAACAGTGGACAGAAGGGTTTTCCCCCACAAGTGCGGACGGTGAACATGATATACGCAACCCACGTCCCCAAAAGGGAGCGGAAGCGCACGTTAAGGGACGTATACGCGGTAGAGCCAGTCGCCCCAAAGTTCAACCCATGGTCTTCCTGCCCGATCACCTTTGATCGAAGGGACCATCCCACTAGCATCCGTCATGGCGGATTCGCTGCATTGGTTCTAGACCCAATTATTGACGGATTTCATCTCACTAGAGTCCTCATGGACGGCGGCAGCAGCCTGAACCTGCTTTACCAGGATACAGTGCGGAAAATGGGCATATATCCCTCAAGGATTAAGCCCACCAAAACGACCTTTAAAGGCGTAATACCAGGTGTAGAGGCCAACTGTACAGGCTCAGTCACACTCGAAGTGGTCTTCGGATCCCCGGATAATTTCCGAAGCGAAGAGTTAATCTTCGACATAGTCCCGTTTCGTAGTGGTTATCACGCACTGCTCGGGCGAACCGCATTCGCTAAATTCAATGCGGTACCGCACTACGCATACCTTAAGCTCAAAATGCCAGGCCCTCGAGGAGTAATTATGGTCAATGGAAACACCGAACGCTCCCTCCGAACGGAGGAGCACACGGCGGCCCTTGCAGCGGAAGTACAAAGCAGCCTCTCCAGGAAGTTCTCCAGTCCGGCCACTAAACGACTGGACACCGTCAAGCGCGCCCGAAGTAACCTACAACAAGACCACCTGGCACGATCCGAGCAGGCGTAGCAAGGCGGCCCCGACCCCAACCCTCGCAAAAAGGCGACGCCAGTACTTCGCGTACATAACTATGCTCTAGAGATACCATGGGTACAGGGGGAGCGGCACCATCACGGCACACCGAAAACATGGCTTAAACCGTACCAGGGGCTGCCGATTTTTTTAATTTTCTCTTACTTTCAGGACTCCATCCTTCGGAAGGCCTGTCCGTCAATTCAATTGCCGCACAAACGATGCAAGAACTAGGGAAGCATACAAGCCACGCCGCATTACGGAACTCCCAGGTGGTCTCTATCATGAGCAGTATACCTGTTTCGCATACTATTCCGCAGCCTGCCCCTGGAGCAGCCATATTAAATAGTCCAACTTTTTGTTTATCGCATTACTTGTATCGTTCTGCCTTGATTGCAGCCATCTTTAATAAACAATGCATAGCTTTTGTCTATTTTTGCATTACCTTTTTATAAATATATGTTCCTTAACGACATGTTGCACCCGCACAATTTGGTATGGCCAAAATACGCCAGGGGCTTTAGTACCCCTCAATATGGTGTGAAAAGTCCGAACACTTTCACAAGTGCGGCACCCTGAACTTATAGCATTATATGCATCGGCTCCGAATCATGTCTTGGGTCAATAGTTGGGTTTGCCCGGCTCCTATGTTTTGGTGCCTTACGTTCCGCTATATCGGCTAAGGTAGCACTAGGAGAACCACTGCGATTGTGCCCCAGTTGAGCTGGGCCGAGCACCTCAGTGGAGAAAGCTAAAACTGACTGTCATGATGAGGCGAGAGTTGGTCGCTGTTCGAGAGGTTTTTTCGAGTCCCTAACGACTTATGCCGCTTCGAGCGAGGAGTCGGCTCTGTCCGGCCAAGGCGTGGATAGCGCCCCAAACTCGGTCTTCCGAATACTAGGGGCTTCGCCGAAATTTAAAATTATAGAATTCTATAGCTAAGTGAGAGTGTTCACGCATTATAGTCCAATTGCCTTGTTCGTTGGGCTGATCGCCTCCCTCGAAGGACTCAAACATGGGAAAAAGAGCGCTCAGGTTTATCCCCGAACACCCCAGCACTAGCGGCATGGGGGAAGAAGCCGGCGACTTGCCATCTCTCAGAATTGATAAACAACCGCACAGAAGGTAATATTTTAAATTCAAACAGCATTGCTAAGCGCATATGAACAAGTTTTCAGCGCACAGGACAAAAACGAGCGAGTTTTACTCAAAAATTACATCCCTAGAACATTCATCCGCCACAAGGCGGGCACCCTTCAGAACATCCTTATAGTAATTTTCGGGCTTGCGATGATCTTTCCCCGGTGGTGGCCCGTCCTTCACAAGCTTCTCAGCATCCAGCTTGCCCCAGTGCACCTTAGCACGGGCAAGGGCCCTACGGGCACCTTCAATGTAGACGGAGCGCTTGATGACTTCGAGCCTTGGACAGGCCTCCACCAGCTGCCGCACCAGCCCGAAATAGCTCCCAAGCAGAGCCTCTCTAGGCCACAGCCGAACTAGGAGGCCCTTCATGGCCTGTTCGGCCGCCTTGTGGAGCTCGACCAGTTGCTTCAGCTGGTCGCTCAGAGGCACGGGGTGTCCGGCCTCAGCATACTGAGACCAGAACACCTTCTCTATCGAGCTGCCCTCCTCAGGTCGATAGAATGCAGTGGCATCGGACACACTCCGGGGAAGATCTGCGAACGCTCCTGGAGAGCTCCGGATTCGGGTAAGTAACAAGTAACTCACGTTTATATGTTTGCTTTGCATAGAGAATGCCTTACCCGCCGCTATCTTCTTCACCTCATCCAACTCCTGGAGGGTCTTCTGGGATTCGGCCTTGGCAGACTTGGCACTTTCAATAGCCGCCGCGAGCTCGGCCGCTCGCGTCTTCGAGTCAAGCTCCAAACTCTCATGCTTCTTCATGAGAACCTGGAGCTCTTGCTGGACCTTGCCAACCTCGGCCTCATACTTCTCCCGCTCGGTGCGCTCCGCGGCCGCACTCTTCTCGGCCTCGAGCAGCGCTTGCTTCAGGGTCACCACCTCAGGCGTGGCCCCTACAATAGCCATGTTAATCCTGTCATTTTTCACAATTGCACATTTTTTATACATATTCAAACAAGGTATTTCTTACCTTCCTTCTCCTCGAGCCGCTTCTTGGCACGCCCGAGCTCTTGCTCGGACTTCTCGAGGCTCTGCTTCAGCGTGTCCACTTCCGCAGTCAGTGCGGCGGACGCCAGCAGAGAAGCCTGCATACGCATATTGACTCCTTTTGTTAGACTCCTGCGACTTCTTTGATCCTCTATTCGGCTTTTCTTCCCGAATGCCCAACAAAGCATCAGGGGCTACTGTCTATGCGATAATATCATTTACACATTCTTTACTTACCTCAAAGCCTGTCAAAAGGCTAGTACAAGCTTCAGTCATAATAGTGCGGACTGAACCTTCTGGACCACCACACTCATAATAGTGCGGTGCTCCTCGTCGATGGAGGCGTCTTGGAGCGCCTCCAACATATTTTCCGGCGGCTCCGGTTGGACGGGGGCCACCGGCACGGTGGACTTGCTCCTCTTGGAAGGAGGTCCCCTGCCGAACTCTGGAACCTTTGAAGGTTCCGGAGCGGTGTCCGGCCTAGAACCGGACTTGGAGCCCTGGGGGGTTTCATCCCCTTTACTCCTGGATTCCGGGAGGTCGCCTTGCGGCGCCTCCAGGACCACCTCCTCCCTTCTTGGTACCTATTGAGAAAACACTTCGGTGTCGTCCGCAGGGCGGGGGGAGGAAGCCGTCGGAAGCGAGTTCACATTCGACGAGTCCAGCGAGCCGCTCGATGACGCGTCGAGCCGGTCCTTGGGTGGGCTGCATAAACATATTCGACATAAGGGAAAGCTGTGCAATAAACGAATACTATGAATTACTCCGGTGTCCGGATACTCACGATTTCACCAGGGGCTTGGCCTTGGGCTGCCACTCCTCTCCGCCGTCGTCGGCATTGGTGGAGCAGTCCGGAGAAAGGGTTTTCCCCTTCTTGGACCCTCCGGCCTCCCCCGAGAGGGCGGCCTTCCTTTTCTTCTCTCCTCCCGCTGGAGGGGGAGAGGTTTCTTCTTCCTCCTCGTCTTCACGAGAGGAATGCGCTTCAGAACCGTCGGGTGATGAATCCGACACCTCCTGGCGCCGAGCACTCTTTCGAGTCCCCGTGGCCCTTTTCGCGACCTTCTTCTCCGGCACCACATAAGGTGCCGGAACCAGCTGTTCGCCAAGCGAGCGTCCACTGGGCCTTCGGGCAAAGGAGCCGGACAGTTGATCTGTCCGGACGTCACCTGCCAATCCTGTCAAAGGTAAGGGAGCTTAGATCCCGCATGGAGTCAAACTATGAAAAACTAATATCCTGTAGAAGGAAAAAATAGCTTACCACGTGAGCGTGATGCCGCGTACTGAATCCGCGATCCTCGGAAGCGGATGCGGGGGACTCGGCACCCTTGAAAAGCACCCTCCAGGCATCTTCGTACGTCGTGTCGAAGAGCCTGCTCAAAGTTTGGTGCCACGCCGGGTCGAACTCCCACAGATTGATATCCCATTGTTGACACGGGAGGATCAGGCGGATGAGCATCACCTGGACTACATTGACAAGTTTGAGCTTCTTGTCCACCAGGGTTTGGATGCATGTTTGGAGTCCGGTCAGCTCTCCCTTTTTACCCCATGACAGGCCAGTCTCCTTCCAGGAGGTGAGCCGTGTATGGGGTCCGGATCAAAACTCGGGGGCTGCAACCCATGCGGGGTCGCATGGCTCGGTGATATAAAACCACCACGATTGCCACCCCTTCAGGGTCTCCACAAAGGAGCCCTCGAGCCATAGGACGTTGGCCATCTTGCCCACCATGGCGCCTCCGCACTCTGCCTGGCTGCCGCGCACTACCTTCGGCTTGACGTTGAAATTCTTGAGCCATAGGCCGAAATGGGGGCGGATGCGGAGGAAAGCCTCGCACACGACGATAAACACCGAGATGTTGAGGACGAAGTTCAGGGCCAGATCGTGGAAATCCAGGCCGTAGTAGAACATGAGCCCCCGGAAAAATGGATGCAGAGGGAAGCCCAGTCCGCGGAGGAAATGGGGGAGGAATACCACCCTATCATGGGGCCTAGGGGTGGGGATGAGCTGCCCCTTTTCGGGAAGCCGGTGCGCGATGTCGTTAGACAGGTATCCGGCCTTCCTCAGCTTTTTGATGTGTCCCTCCGTGACGGAGGAGACCATCCACTTGCCTCCCGCTCCGGACATGACTGGAGAAGGTTGAGGTGGGAGTGCGGACTTGGGCGCTGGAGCTCGAGTGCGCAAGAATGGATAGGCAAAGGAGGAAGAAGGCGTAGGTGAAAAGGTGGATCCTTATCCCCTTATATGGGTGGACGCAACTACGTGTCCCCACCAGCCTGGTAAAACTCGCTTATCTCCAAGCGCCGTAATCAATGGCGTGGTTGGGTTACCCACGCCCGTATTGATGAGAATCCCGGAATAAGGGGACACGATCTCTGCTTTGACAAGACGTGCCAAGGAAACTGCCTCGCATGACGCGCTGAGGTGGGATAATGAAACAACTCGGATAAAGGCTTGATCATGGTGTGTCACACTACGGAATACGTCAGCAGATTAGATTTGTGTAAATATTATTCTCTCTATGGCAATATGTGGAAACTTATTTTGCAGAGCCAGACACTATCTTAGTGTTCAAAATCTTCTATGAAGTACTTGGAGGAGGAACCCGCCTTGCAATGCCGAAGACAATTTGCGCGCCGGACTCGTCGTCATTGAAGCCTGGTTCAGGGGCTACTGAGGGAGTCCTGGATTAGGGGGTGTTCGGATAGCCGGACTATACCTTCAGCCGGACTCCTGGACTATGAAGATACAAGATTGAAGACTCCGTCCCGTGTCCGGAAGGGACTTTCCTTGGCGTGGAAGGCAAGCTTGGCGATACGGATATTCAGATCTCCTACCATTGTAACCGACTTTGTGTAACCCTAACCCTCTCCGGTGTCTATATAAACCGGAGGGTTTTAGTCCGTAGGACAACATAGACAACAACAATCATACCATAGGCTAGCTTCTAGGGTTTAGCCTCTCTGATCTCGTGGTAGATCTACTCTTGTACTACCCATATCATCAATATTAATCAAGCAGGACGTAGGGTTTTACCTCCATCGAGAGGGCCCGAACCTAGGTAAAACTTCGTGTCCCTTGCCTCATGTTACCATCCGGCCTAGACGCATAGTTCGGGACCCCCTACCCGAGATCCGCCGGTTTTGACACCGACACGCCTCTTGACCATATCACATCACAACATGCCCTGCAAAAACAAGTTAGACGTCCTCTACTTTGTTGTTGCAAGTTTTATGTGGTTGCTACGGGCTTAGCAAGAACCGTTCTTACCTACGCATCAAAAACCACAACACGGTATAGTGATTGCTTTTTGATCTTCAAAAAGAACCATGTTCATTAAATCCGACTCAACTAAAGTTGGAGAAACAGACACCCACTAGCCACCTGTGTGCGAAGCACGTTGGTAGAACCAGTCTCGTGTAAGTGTACGCGTAATGTCGGTCTGAGCCGCTTCATCCAACAATACCGCTGAATCAAAAATCAACTAGTGAAGGCAAGCAATATGTATATACCCACGTCCACAACTCCTTTGTGTTCTACTCGTGCATATAACCTCTACGCATAGACCTATCTTTGATGCCACTGTTGGGGAACGCAGTAATTTCCAAAAAATTCTTACGCACACGCAAGATCCATCTAGGTGATGCATAGCAACGAGAGGGGAGAGTGTTCTCCAAGTACCCACGTAGACCGTAAGTAGAAGCGTTATACAACACGGTTGATGTAGTCGTACGTCTTCATGATCTGACCAATCCTAGCACCGAAGATACGGCACCTCCATGATCTGCACACGTTCAGCTCGTTGACGTCCCACGAACTCTAGATCCAGCTGAATGTCGAGGGAGAGCTTCGTCAGCACGACGGCGTGATGACGGTGATGATGAAGTTACCGACGCAGGGCTTCACCTAAGCTCTACAATGATATGACCAAGGTGGAAATC
This sequence comes from Triticum urartu, assembly GCF_056163025.1. Classification (NCBI taxonomy): domain Eukaryota; kingdom Viridiplantae; phylum Streptophyta; class Magnoliopsida; order Poales; family Poaceae; genus Triticum; species Triticum urartu. Next base: position 104,415,408 of record NC_141876.1, read on the forward strand.
TGTGGAGGGGGGCACCGCACACGGCTAAACAATCAATGTGTGTGTTCTAGGGTTCCCCCCTCCCCACGTATATAAAGGAGGGAGGGGGAAGCCGGCCGACCCTCTCTAGGCGCGCCAAGGGGGAGGAGTCCTCCTCCTAGTAGGAGTAGGACTCCCCCTTTCCTAGTCCCACTAAGAATAGAAGGAAGAGGGACAAGGAGAAAGGAAAGGGGCCCCCTCACCCAATTCGGATTGGGCTTGGGGGGCGCCCCCTCCTAGGCTGCTTTCTCTTCGCTCTCACTAAGGCCCATTAAGACCCATACACTCCCCGGGGGGTTCCGGTAACCCCCCGGTACTCCGGTAAATGCCCGAACTCACCCGGAACCATTTCGATGTCCAAACATAGCCTTCCAATATATCGATCTTTATGTCTCGGCAATTCTGAGACTCCTCGTCATGTCCGTGATCATATCCGGGACTCCTAACAAACTTCGGTACCTCAAAACACATAAACTTATAATACTGATCGTCATCGAATGTTAAGCGTGCGGACCATATGGGTTCGAGAACTATGTAGACATGACCGAGACTCATCTCCGGTCAATAACCAATAGCGAAAGTTGGATGCTCATATTGGTTCCTACATATTGTACGAAGATCTTTATCGGTCAAACCGCATAACAATATACGTTGTTCCCTTTGTCATCGGTATGTTACTTGCCCGAGATTCGATCGTCAGTATCTCAATACCTAGTTCAATCTCATTGTCGGCAAGTCTCTTTACTTGTTCCGTAATGCAACATCCCGTAACTAACTCATTAGTCACATTGCTTGCAAGGCTTATAGTGATGTGCATTACCGAGAGGGCCCAGAGATACCTCTCCGACAATCGGAGTGACAAATCCTAATCTCGATCTATGCCAACTCAACAAACACCATCGGAGACACCTGTAGAGCATCTTTATAGTCACCCGGTTACGTTGTGACGTTTGATAGCACACTAAGTGTTCCTCCGGTATTTGGGAGTTGCATAATCTCATAGTCATAGGAACATGTATAAGTTATGGAGAAAGCAATAGCAGTAAACTAAACGATCAAAGTGCTATGCTAACAGATGGGTCAAGTCAATCACATCATTCTCTAATGATATGATCCCGTTTATCAAATGACAACTATTTGTCCATGGCTAGGAAACTTAACCATCTTTGATTAACGAGCTAGTCAAATAGAGGCATGGTGGTGACACTCAGTTTGTCTATATATTCACACATGTACTAATTTTTCCGGTTAATACAATTCTAGCATGAATAATAAACATTTATCATGATATAAGGAAATATAAATAACAACTTTATTATTGCCTCTAGGGCATATTTCCTTCAGGTTTAAGCTTCTGTCACTCTCGCAGCCCATCGTCTAATTGATACTCCACAAAGCATTCCCTTAGGCCCAAATATGGTGAAGTGTCATGTAGTCGACGTTCACATGACACCACTAAGGGAATCACAACATACATACTATCAAAATATCGAACACATATCAAGTTCACATGATTACTTGCAACATGATTTCTCCTGTGACCTCAAGAACAAAAGTAACTACTCACAAATGATAAACATGCTCATGATCATAGGAGTATTAAATAGCATATTGGATCTGAACATATAATCTTCCACCAAATAAACCATATAGTAATCAACTACAAGATGTAATCAACACTAATAGTCACCCACAAGCACCAATCTATAGTTCCGGTAACAAGATTGAACACAAGAGATGAACTAGGGTTTGTGAGGAGATGGTGATGTTGAAGATGTTGATGGAGATTGCCCTCCCTAAGATGGGAGAGTTGTTGGTGATGATGATGACGATGATTTCAACCTCCGGGAGGGAAGTTCCCCCGGCGGAATCGCTCCGTCGGAGGGAAAAAGTGCTCCTGCCCAAATTCCGCCTCGAGGCGGCGGCGCTCTGTCCCGAAAGTCCTCACCTTATTTTTTTTTCTAGGTCAAAATGACTTATATACCAGCAGATGGGCACCGGAGGTGGGCCGAGGAGACCACAACCCACCAGGGCGCGCCTGGGCTCCCTGGCGCGCCCAGGGTGGTTGTGCCCACCTGGTGGGCCCCCTCTGATACTTATTGGTTCCAATGTTCCTCATATATTCCATAAAAAATCCTCGTGAAGTTTCAGCTCATTTGGAGTTGTGCAGAATAGGTAGCCTGACGTAGCTTTTTCAGGTCCTGATTTCCAGCCGCCGGAATTCTCCCTCTTGGTGTATACCTTGCATATTATAAGAGAAAAGGCATTAGAATTACTCCAAAAAGCTTTATTATGGATAAAAACATCATAAATAACAGTAAGAAAACATGATGCAAAATTGACATATCATTGCTCCTGCAGCGGGTCTTGCACCTAGCTGTGCTTCCAGGACGTAATTCTCGTGTGCAGCAATGAGGATAATCCTCAAGTTACGGACCCAATCCGTGTAGTTTCTACCATCATCTTTCAACATAGCTTTCTCTAAGAACGCATTAAAATTCAAGGGAACGGTAGCACGGGCCATTGATCTACAACAACATAGATATGCAAAAACTATCAGGAGTAAGTTCATGATAAGTTAAAGTTCAATTAATCATATTACTAAAGAACTCCCACTTAGATAGACATCCCTCTAGTCATCTAAATGATCGCGTGATCCATATCAACTAAACCATGTCCGATCATCACGTGAGATGGAGTAGTTTTCAATGGTGAACATCTCTATGTTGATCATATCTACTATATGATTCACGTTCAACCTTTAGGTCTCAGTGTTCCGAGGCCATATCTGCATATGCTAGGCTCGTCAAGTTTAACCCGAGTATTCTGCACGTGCAAAACTGGCTTGCACCCGTTGTATGTGAACGTAGAGCTTATCACACCCGATCATCATGTGGTGTCTCGGCACGACGAACTATCGCAACGGTGCATACTCAGGGAAAACACTTGTACCTTGAAATTTAGTGAGGCATCATCTTATAATGCTATCGTCGTACTAAGCAAAATAAGATGCATAAAAGATAAACATAACATGCAATCAAAATATGTGACATGATATGGCCATCATCATCTTGTGCCTTTGATCTCCATCTCCAAAGCACCGTCATGATCTCCATCGTCACCGGCTTGACACCTTGATCTCCATCGTAGCGTCATTGTCATCTCGCCAACTATTGCTTCGACGACTATCGCTACCGCTTAGTGATAAAGTAAAGCAATTATATGGTGATTGCATTTCATACAATAAAGCGACAACCATAAGGCTCCTGCCAGTTGCCGATAACTTTTACAAAACATTATCATCTCATGCAACAATTTATATATCATCACGTCTTGACCATATCACATTACAACATGCCCTGCAAAAACAAGTTAGATGTCCTCTACATTGTTGTTGCAAGTTTTACGTGGCTGCTACGGGCTTCTAGCAAGAACCGTTCTTACCTACGCATCAAAACCACAATGATTTTTCGTCAAATGTGTTGTTTTAACCTTCAACAAGGACTGGCCGTAGTCAAACTCGATTCAACTAAAGTTGGAGAAACAGACACCCGCCAGCCACCTGTGTGCAAAGCACGGCGGTAGAACCAGTCTCATGAACGTGGTCATGTAATGTTGGTCCGGGCCGCTTCATCCAACAATACCGCCGAATCAAAGTAAGACATTGGTGGTAAGCAGTATGACTATTATCGCCCACAACTCTTTGTGTTCTACTCGTGTATATCATCTACCCATAGACCTGGCTCGGATGCCACTGTTGGGGAACGTAGTATGCAATTTCAAAAAAATCCTACGTTCACGCAAGATCTATCTAGGAGATGCATAGCAACGAGAGGGGGAGAGTGTGTCCACGTACCCTCGTAGACCGAAAGCGTAAGCGTTAGGTTAACGCGGTTGCTGTAGTCAAACGTCTTCACGATCCAACCGATCCAAGTACCGAACATATGGCACCTCCGTGTTCAGCACACGTTCAGCTCGATGACGTCCCTCGAACTCTTGATCCAGCAGAGGGTCGAGGGAGAGTTCTGTCAGCACGACGGCGTGGTGATGGTGATGGTGATGTAATCCACGCAGGGCTTCGCCTAAGAACTATGACGCTATGACTGGAGGAATAAACTGTGGAGGGGGGCACCGCACACGGCTAAGAGAACAATTGGTGTGCCTTTGGGGTGCCCCCCGCCCCCATATAAAGGATGGGAGGAGGAGGAGGCCAACCAGGGGGCGCGCGCCATGGGAGGGAGTCCTACTAGGAGTAGGATTCGCCCCCCCCCCCCCATTTTCATTTCTTCCACCAAAGGGAAAAGGAAGGAGAGGGACAGGGAAAGGGGGCCGCGCCCCCATCTCCTTGTCCTATTCGGACTCACTAGGAGCGGGGAGCACGCCACCCCCCCCCTGCGGGTTTCCCTCTCTCTCCCTTAGGCCCATGTAGGCCCAGCACTTCCCGGGGGGTTCCGGTAACCCCTCGGTACTCCGGAAAAATACTCGAATCACTTGGAACCATTCCGATGCCCGAATACTACCTTCCAATATATGAATCTTTACCTCTCGACCATTTCGAGACTCCTCGTCATGTCCGTGATCTCATCCGGGACTCCGAACAAACTTCGGTCACTAAAGCACATAACTCATAATACAAATCGTCATCAAACGTTAAGCGTGTGAACCCTACGGGTTCGAGAACTATGTAGACATGACCGAGACACATTCCCGGTCAATAACCAATAGCGGAACCTGGATGCTCATATTGGTTCCTACATATTCTACGAAGATCTTTATCGGTCAAACCGCATAACAACATATGTCATTCCCTTTGTCATCGGTATGTTACTTGCTTGAGATTCGATCGTCAGTATCATCATACCTAGTTCAATCTCATTACCAGCAAGTCTCTTTACTCGTTTCGTAATGCAACATTCCGCAACTAACTCATTAGTCACATTGCTTGCAAGGCTTATAGTGATGTCATTACCGAGAGGGCCCAGAGATACCTCTCCGATACAGAGAGTGACAAATCCTAATCTTGATCTATGCCAACCCAACAAACACCTTCGGAGACACATGTAGAGCATCTTTATAATCACCATGTTACGTTGTGACGTTTGATAGCACACAAGGTGTTCCTCTGGTATTCGGGAGTTGCATAATCTCATAGTCGGAGGAATATGTATAAGTCATGAAGAAAGCAATAGCAATAAAACTAAACGATCATAATGCTAAGATAACGGATGGGTCTTGTCCATCACATCATTCTCTAATGATGTGATCCCGTTCATCAAATGACAACACTTGGGCCGGCCCAACTAGCTCCATTTCAGTTTTGGAACCTTCCCAGACCGTTTTCTTTATGTTCTTTCTTTTTGTTTTATCTAACCTTTTCATTTTCATTTTTATTTTTTTCTTATTTATTCATTTATTTACTTTCTTTCTTTTGCAATTTGCGAAAATCTTTCAAATTCGTGATTGTTTTTTTAAATTATGAACATTTTCAAATTTGTGATCATTTTTTTGGAATTTTGAACATTCTTTGAAATTGTGAACATTTTTCAATTTTGCAAATATTTATTAAAAATTCATGATTTTTTTTAAAACAAGAACATTTTCTTGGAATTGTGAAGATTTTTTTAAACACATGAACGTTGTTTTGAATCAGTGAAGATTTTTTTAAATCAACGAAGAATTTTAAAATTTGGGAATAAATTTATAAGTTCACGAACATTTTTTTGTTTTGATTAATATTGTTTGAAATGCATGAGTATTTTTTGAATTCATCAACATATTTTAAAGCATTGTTTTAAAAAATGGAAACATTTTTTGAATTGTTGTGAAATATTTTTTTAATATGCGAACATTTTTTTCAAGATCATGAACATTATTTGATTTCCTGATAATTTTTATTAAGACTAAGAACATTTTTTGAATATTGGAACGTTTTACAAAACCACAAACTTCTTTGGAATCCGCAAACATTTTATGATTTCCTGATTTTTTTTAAATCATGAATTGTTTAAATTCATGAGATCTTACGATTTTTTGAACCATTTTTTCAAAATTCTTATTTTTTGGAATTTGGAACTTTTTTGGAATGGGAACTTATTTTTAAGTCAAATAAATGAAAATAAGACAAAAGGCAAGAAAAAAGAAAATGAAAAAACAGGGGCCATTCCGCGCCCGCACATGAGCTGACCCAAAAGGGCGTGCGGGGGAGCCAGGGGTGCGCGTGCATCTCGCATTTTCATGGCACGCACTGCGTTGAATAGAAGGTCCCACATATAAGAGACGAGACACATGCTTGAGGAATTCGTTTTGTTTCGAGCGTACTGTTACTTGTGCACGGAATGGACTGCTTTCCTAACATGAAAAAACACACCGAGACACGGATACTATCACGCCGTGTGATTTGGACTCGACTCTTTCTCTCTCTCTCATGTTTTCAACTTTTTCTCAAAAGAAATATAGAAAATGGTACTAGTAATCTAAACATCTTGTATTCCTTTCCAGAGGGAGTAATTCCTAACTCCAACTTAGACTGACCAGTATAAATACCGGGGCACGCGGAGTGCAAACTGCATCCTACTCTCCTAGTTCTAGAGCTTTGGTATCTAGCAGGAATCGTGGTTATAGTTTACACATAGTATGCCCGTAGCCAGGCATACATACATGGACTGTGGCAAGCTCATGGCCTTTCCACTCCTCTGCTCTGCCGTCCTCCTCGGCACCGCCGCAACCTACAACACCGGCGGGGGCGTGGCTTCCTCCACCACTCACCTCCACTTCTACATGGACGATTTCTACACCGGCCCGAACCCCACAGCCTTGCGCGTCGTGTCCGGCCGCTCCCTCTCGCCCGACAACGGCACGGCGACGTCGCCGCGGCAGTTCGGCGACATAGTGGCGCTGAACGACCCGCTGACAGAGGGCCCCGACAGGGGCAGCGCGCGGGTGGGCACGGCGCAGGGGTTCGCCGTGCGGGTGTCGGAGGGCGGCGTGGTGTCGGACCTTAACCTGCACCTGTTCCTGGAGGCCGGCGAGTACAGCGGCAGCTCCGTGGTGGTGAATGGCCGCGTCGACCTGGACTCGGCGACGCGCGAGTCAGTGGTCGTCGGCGGCACCGGACGGTTCCGTTTCGCGCGAGGTTACATGCTCTCCCGGGATTACGAATACGACCTCGCCAATGGCGGCGTGGTCGAGCTCGACGTCTACGTGCAAGTGCAAGACTAGAAGCGGACACACGCGCTCGCTCGCATTTGTGCCTGCTGCATGTTCGCGATTCAAAAATCTGCACGTACAGTTTCGCAAAATAAAATAAAATAAAACTGTAATAATCTGCACGTAAATGGGACGCGATCCGTTTCATGTGTGTATGTGCGTCCCTTAAACTTTTACATAGACACCAAATAAATGGTATAGACGTGTTTACACGAATTCGTGGCGTACACATGTATGTATCCTTTTTTTTAGAACTACACATGTCTGTGTCTATTTCATGGAAACTTTACGGGCCGCCTATTGAATTGAAAAAATAAATTGATTTTAGTCGAATTTCTCTGGACCTAATAAGCCGAGGACGTTGCGGCTGATTGCGGTGTCACTGACACAAGGAGGAAGAGGTTGCCTGGTTCGAGTGGGAGGCTTTTTCGATTTGGTGTCGCTCCGATTAGATGGAGGCGAGCATGAGCCGGCATCACCAGTGAGAGCGATCTAGCACCTCGCGAAAGCATCGACGAGTGGTGTTACTGTCGAAGGGGAGGAAGCATGCATTAGGAAGAGTAAGAACAATAATAAGGATGAAGAGTAACAACCATTGAATTTTAATCCAAGGACTTAGAGGGGGGGGAGGGGGAGGGCTGGCGGCCCCAAAGTTTATGCATTCATCAGGAGGGTCGAATGGCATGACTACCATCAGGGAATCTTATCCATTTAGCCGCATACACATGCCATCAGGCTTTCATTATGTTTAACAAACATCAAACTCTGTGTAACTTGATGGATTTTGTCTGCGGGTACGCGTAAGATTAGGTTTTTTATGGTAGAACCAATCCATCAGGGTTTAAGTCATAGACTTGGCACTAGTGCTCATATTTTTCAGAACTTATTTCAGTCTTTCCGACGATATTTGTTCAGTGGGAGAAGACGTATCCGTCAACTATGAGGCGTCTGTGGTGCCTTGGTCAATCTCAAATGTTGTGCTAGCTCAGTATTTGAGAGATACTCATAAGGATAGGGTCTACGTGCGTTTGTACATAGGGTGAGTGTATGTGAATATCTGTGACTGTACCATAAAAAAATTGTTTCGAGAAGGGCCGGTAAGCACCTAGTCACCGCAAGGGCATTGGAACTCCCGCTGCTCTTATTGCTTGGACAATCTGGAAGCACCGCAACGCTTGAGTTTCTTATGGAGCCACGCACCATCGCATATCCGCATGATCCACACTATACATGAGGAAGCTCACACCTGGGCGAAAATGGGTGCTCGAGGGCTTAGTAACATCAGTCATGTGACCTAAACCTTTTGTATCTCTGGGCTGAGCACCCCCCCCCCCCCCCCTCTCTTTGCTTATTGCATTCTCATTAACGCCTTCTAGTGTACGATGCACGAGGAGCACCACATGTAACTTCTACCCCTCTATCAATGAAGATACGGACTATGCGTATTCACGAAAAAAAGAGTCAGTAAGTACCATAAAAGTTCAAACGGTTACAAGATATATACAATATTAGACTTGTGTTGAAGATCATGTCATTTGTTAATAGGCATCAAATATTAGTCTTCCACATGATATCTCATCATCGAAAACACGAAGGTTCAAACGAATCAGATGTGACATTTAAATAGATGGTTATAGATATGTGTCAATCAAAGTTTTGATCGAGAGAGAGGATAAACTTTCATGCTTGCTATACACAACGGATGTGCTGGGAAGACCTGAACTCAAAGAGAAGGAAATTTAACTCATATACACGTGCTGAACTTTCTCCTTTTTCGGGAAAAGAAATAAACTTTTCATTCAGTAAAGCTAGTTTTCTCCATATTTGGAAATGAGTCACAATCTTTGCAAGTTTTCACCTGAAACTACAAGATATTGTTTTTTTTCTTTCATGCATTCACATGGTCACCTAATGTAAACAAATTCTCTTGATCCTTGATAGAATGTAACTCCCTTTATTGATGTGACTTGACTAGCTCGATAGAAAAAAAAATCTCCTTCATGGTTCATGCATTACATCTAACAGCAACATCGCATGGCTTTTATTCATTGATCGTATCTAGCAAGTTCTCTCGCATAGAGATTAAGTGGAATGCGACAGATAGTATTCAGCTGAAACTAGAAGATACATGTTTTGTCATGCATTCGTGGTCGTTAGCGTAAACAAATTCTCTTGATTCTTGATAGGATGTAACTCCCTCCATTGGTGTGACTTGACCAGCTCGATAGGAAAATTTCTCCTTCATGCTGCATCGCATCAGTCAGGAACATCACATGACTTTTATTCGTTGATTGTAGCTAACAAGTTCTCTCACATGGAGGTTAAATGAAACGTGACATATAGTTTTAACCTGAAACTGGAAAATACATTTTTTTTCCCATGCATTCGTGCTGATTAGCATACACAAATTCTCTTGATCCTTGATAGGATGTAACTCCATTCATTGGTGCGACATGCCAGCTCGATAGGAAAATTTCTTCTTCAAGATTCATGCATTACATCTATCAGGAACATCACATGGCTTTTATTCATTTGATCATAGCCAGCGAGTTCTCTCACATAATAGAAGCTAAGTGGAAAGTGATAGATATAGTTGGTCACATATATTTCTTTCCATACATGTCTATCCCCCCCCCCCCCCCCCCCCCCCCCCGGACAAATATGTATGTTTTCAAATGACATCATGTGGGACAAATACACAAAGGAAAAATAACCATACTCAACCATTTGAACGTATTATCTTTGGTGTAGGTTAATTATCTCTGATTGAACATAATTATTTTTAATCAAAGATAATTAACCTACATCAAAGCCACCACAACCCAAGCCTAGAATGTCTCGTAAGATGCATGGCTTGTTTCAAAACGTATTGGTATTGCGGAAGAAAGAGCAAATTGCCCAGAACAAAAAAACTCAACTGCTTGGTGTACATACTTCTGCTTCACAAATCACACATATGGGTCTGCAATCTCGCCATCGTGCTCTATCTCCTATAAAGTTTTGATGGATGACAGGAGAGAGCACTAGTAGATTACGAAAGAGTACCACGATTGGGTTATAGAAAGTTATTGGTGTTTTTTTACTTCTTAAACAATACTCCCTTCTGGTTTAGTGAGCTCATCTTGCAAATCACATCAACCAAGAAGACCTACTTAAAGTTCTAGGCAACATATTTGTGCTGCATGCATGGCCCTCTCACTCCTTCATGCATTGGTTGATTTTACATTGGGAACAAAAAATGATAGAATTTAATATGAACATGGCTACCTTTGCATGTTCCCAAGACAATGAGCCTTACAAATTGGAAATTTCTGATTTTTGAAATAGGCCCTCTGAACCAAAAAGGAGGGAGTAACTCATTGTAGTACTGGTTCTGATAGTTTGCAAATAATACTCTATGGGTGAAACAAAGTGAATTTTATGTCCACTCCAACAAAATGGCTACTCCCTCCTTCCATCTATATAGGGGCTAATGCGTTTTTCAAGACAACCTTTGACTATTGACAAGATTAATAGTACATGATATGCATACTGTGAAAATTATATCATTGAAAGCTCCTTTCACATACGAATTTGACGATATGCTTTGTGTAAGTTGCATGTCATATATTATTGCTCTAACATTTGGTCAAAGTTAGCCTCGAAAAATGCATTAGGCCCTATATAGATGGAAGGAGGGAGTACGAAGCATAAACACATAAGCTCACAAAGCAAGACGTACATAAGAAGAAGGAGCACGCATCTACCTCCAAAGAAAGCAAATGCAGGAAATTTGTTTCGCCTCATGCCCCATGAAAGTAAACTACCACCAAGAGAACTAGAAAGGCTGCTTCTGACTCGTCTAATGAGTCTTTTGATGAAGAAATGGGTGATGAAATTCCCATGTATGACCAGGCCGCAATCCTAGACAAACCAGCTCAGAGAGATTTCAGGATGATGATTGACATCATTGATAGTGCAGCATATGATGCAAAAACAAGTGATGTGAGCACTTTGGGGTTGCCAGAAGATGTTGCCGAACTGGTAACGAAGCATAACCTTGAGAATGAAGCACAACCTTGAGATGAAGAAAATCACCAAGAAGCTCAAGAAAGCAGTTAATGACAAGCAAGCTCTCGAGAAGATGAGAAATGAAGCCAAAACTGAATACGAGAGAAAAAGCCTGAAGAAGGAAATTGTTGATATCACACAAAGTCCCTCAGTGCCATTCGGAATGAAAAGGTTGAATGGTATTCCGAAATACACATGGATGTGTTTCAGTTGTGTGATAGAAAGACGAAGAAATTGATTGCATGGAAGATCTTGCTCGCAGGAGAGTGCAAGAGGAAAATGTCAAAAAGCACTAGCCAGAGCTACCAAGCCGAAAGGAAAGAAAGATTGCCGTATTCAGATCATGGCTTCTGATGTTGTTCCTATCAGCACGAGTGCTCCCTTGCAGCAGGTTCTTCCTTCCCCACCTCATGAGGATGAACCAGAGCAGCAAGTTGCCACCGAGGTCATCGTTCTGGTGCCCACAGCTGAAGACAAGCAAAATGGTGTTGTTGACATCTTTCTCGATAATCCAGATGAAGAAAACGCACCACCTCAGCAACAGGTCCATGATGAAACGAAGTGGAAATTTTATGTCCACTTCAAAAAATAGCGATGGAGCATAAACACATAAATATAAATGAAAAATTACAAAATGAAAATAGAACGACACTTTTGGTTTCGCACTTGCGAAGTTTATCTTTTGGCTAAATAGGCCCCTCCAGCCCTTCGTATCCCCCAAATATAATATAATTATCCCCTACTTCTGTGATCCTAATTTCTTGGCTACAGCCACGTGGAGGCCCATCTGTCCCGGTTCATATAAGAACCGGGACTAAAGGCCAAGGGCTTTAGTAACGACCCTTTAGTCCCGGTTCCTAAACCGAGACAGATGGGCCTTACGAACCGGGACAAATGACCCTTTTTCTATTAGTGCCTCCAGCCCTCTGTATCCCCTAAAAATAATATAATTATCCCCTACTTCTGTGATCCTAATTTCTTGGCTACATGGTACACACCTCTCACTCTCATGAGTGTATTAACGAGTTGCTCGACTTGTTAAGATCGTGATAGTTAAGGCTCACCTCGTTAAGCTTATTAAGCTTTAAAAAATTGGCAAATAAAATAAAATATGTGTTGTGTTTCACTAATGAGCTTAAACGAGCTGCTGGTGAAATTTGTTAGCTTGTTTGTCAGGCTTAACAAGCTGACATCAATGATTAGTTATGTACATAAAGAAGTGAATGTGAGTTTAATGAGCCAAGCTATCGAGTGGTCATTAAGCCCGCGAGCTACGAGCTTTTAGTTCACATTTTTTCATTTTTCACACCCGCTCACAAGCACTCATCCTTATTTCTTCTAATAATTCTACTCCCTCCATTCCATAATGTAAGATCGTTCGCAGTTGTCGTGTTTTTTGTATTATTGTCCAACTAGTTTTTGAGGTTCAGTAAACTTTCTTTTGTATCCATGCCCACACCGTATTTATTCGTTTCTGACTATATCATATTTTCCATATTCATCCAACCGTAAAGGAGTAGCAGATACATAGAAAATATTTTGCTATCAAACAGGGTCTAAATATGTGTTTTCCCCATATGTATCTGACGCTATTATGGCGACATGGTGACGCAGATCGACCGGTCCAACTTCACCATTGAGCACACGTACTCCTACCGAACTCCGATTTGGACTTGACACTGTGCAGTTGTTCAATCCTATCAGCCAGAACAGCCACACATGCACGCAAAAGTATATCATGGATCGATCCTGTGTCGACCCGGGCATCTCATGCTTTGAGAACCATCGGCCCCGCGCGCGCACCAACCTGTCATGATGAAAAGCACTTTCTAGTAAGTACAAAACATCTCGATCTCACCTACCTACGCCATGCAATTCTTATACACCTTGGAACGGCGCGCAGGTCGGCCAGTACTTGCGCGCCATGGCCATCCACCACAGCGTGCAGCTGATGGCACTGGCCTCTCTGGCGCTCGTCGCCGCGGTGGCTCCAGCCACGACGCACCTCCGCTTCTACATGCACGACATCGTGACGGCGGAGGCGCCGAGAGCGGCCACGGCGGTGCGCGTCGTCAGGGGCCTGACGCCGCTGCCGAACGACCCCAGCAACCGCTTCGGCGACATGTACACCATCGACGATGCTCTCACCGAGGGGCCCGGTGCGGCGTCGCCGGTCATCGGGAGGGCGCAGGGGTTCTACCTCTTCGCGTCGCAGACGGACGCCGCGCTGCTGCTCAGCGCCAACTTGCTGTTCACGGCGGGGAAGCACAACGGCAGCGCCATCGCCGTGTTCGCCAGGGACGCCATCCTCGACACCGTCAGGGAGCTGCCGGTCGTCGGCGGCACCGGCGCCTTCCGCGGGGCTGCTGGATACGGCCTGCTTCGGACGAATACCTACAACGCCACCACCAACAACGCCGTGCTCCAGATCGACATGTACCTGCAGGTGTAGGCACAGCGCGTGCACGTACGTTTTTTTTCTTTTTGTAAAACTCCCTCTGCTGTCTTCGGCCAACTGCCTAGTAGGCGATGTGAACTCCTCCCTGTATATGGATGTGCGGTTTTCACTGTTGTCACTCCACCCAACTATCATACTAGTGAAATGTGTAACTTCGTTTGTTGCTCTTACTAAATACTATATGAAACAGTCGACGAGAAACTCCCCCCACATGTGGATGTACATTTTTCACTGCTGACATCCCGCCCCACCTACCCCATCAGTGAGATGTGTCGTTTCGACTGCTGCTCTGGTCAGCTGCCTAGCAGTCAATGCGCAATTTTCAGTTAATAAGGAGTTGACTCATTTAGTAGTAAAGTTGCATCTTATAGCACTAAAGTTGGTTCCTACAACATCAAAGTTGGCTACAAATGTTCATCAAAACATACCATAGGGGCCTAGTTTCGAAAAAGCAAGTCGTGCTTTTTTTTGTCAACGTGAGACAAAGACAAGAAATTGAGAAACAGTATAACGCGGCGAGCTACGTGTCTCCACAACGATTTGGCATTCTGACCCGTACAGTTGACTCGCTCAACGCTTTGGATGTTCTGGTCGTTCCACCGTGCGATCCGTCTATTCTACTGCGCCACTCAAGCGCCCCGGCCGGCCCAACACTAAATGGGCTACTGCTGCGAAGACCCACCTGGAGGCCCTCTCAGTCACCGATGCAGCGTACCCTTCGATTCTGAATACATGGTTACGATTGGATTGACGCGTGCGTTGGGCGCATGACTCTAGAGGGTTCTCTACAATCTGCGAATCAGGCGATGGTGGTGGCAGCGGCCTCCTCACACCAGCGCACACCCTCCCTGAACCCTAGAGCCGACCGCCACATGCCATCCCTGTACGTCAGACCCCCCGCTTCTTCTCCTTCCTCTTGTCCTTCCATGCTCCATCCCTGTCGCACAACGACGGCGATCCACCTAATGACAGATAACAGACGGCAGCCGGCGGCTTCCTTTGCTGCAGTCACTGCTGGGGAAGAAAAAGAGGCATTGTGCAACTGCTGCAGCAACCCTCTGGCTATTAGACCTCCCGTGACTTCCATGCCGCTCGGATCCAACCTTGCAACCAACTTCCAAATGGATTCTCTCTGCGATGGCTGTGGATTTCTGACGGGAAGGAGAGAGAGCCCCATTCTCCCCAGCGTGCTCACTTTGGGAGATAAACTCACGTGCGGAAGGTACGAGCACTGCAAGTTCATATTACGATTTGATGAATGTATTTTGTTTACTGATTCTTACTGGTCAGTTTGAGATGTATCATTTTCATGTTCATCCGTACTGCCGCTGGTGGATTAGTTGTTTTTTCTTAATTCTGAATTCTGAATTGATAGCTCTGTCAGGGCTGAAGTATAAGGCCATGGTTTCAAATAATGGGATGAGCAAACCACATGCTAATGCTAAAAATATTGGCAAATATGTATGTAGTATGTTCGATATCATCTCCCCATTTTGTTCATGTTAGAGGAATAGAGGTAACTGATTGACCTTATCTATGCATGGTGATCTATGATGCTTGCTCCTTATTTTTTCTGTTTCCAGAAAAATGTTCTTTAAGGCAACATTTTGGTTGGTCTCATATATTTTGAAGGATTGCTTAAGTGAACTGCAAATGTGATTATCACTTTTTCTGCATGCCTATCCTACTGTATTTTTTACTCCCTCCGTTCCTTTATGTAAGATGTATTATTTTCGGCACGGTGACCAAGGCACATAAGTATAGACATGTTACGGCGAAATTACCCTTGGCAAATTTGTTGGCTAGTGGCAAGTAAATCAGTTAGTCCAGAAAAGTAAGAGATACATGCAATCGATAGAGAGGTACTTTCCTTCTTTTGCTACAAGGAGAGATACAGACAATCAGGAGAGAGATACTTTCTTTTTTCTGGAGGGCTAACAAGTGAATTATGAGGAATTAGAAGAAATGCACCTTACATTTTGGAATTTTATCAAAAAATAAATACACCTTATATAAAGGAACGGAGGGAGTACTAGCCTTCATTTTCCCTTGGTTGGTCTCATATATTTATTTGAAGGATTGCTTAAATGAACTGCAAATGTGATGATCACTCCTTGAGCATCCTTATCCTACTGCATTTTTTTACAATCTGACGCACGATCATCTATGTACTGAAAAGAAAGGAATGCATGTCATCTTTTATCAGGAACATACTTGGACAGTTGTATTAAAATGGTCTTAGTGTTCGTTCAATGAACGGCCAGCCTAACGAGACCATGAGTAGTTGAGTTTGCACCTATATCCTGTCACAACAAAAGCATGTACTTTTTATTCCTCCCTTGGGTGTTGAAGTACCATTGGCCCATTGCAGACAAGAACATTGGTGTTTTTTTCTCTTTGTAATTGGAGGATACCCCTTTAGCGTAATATATCTGTGCTAGAACATAAACTGAAGTTAAGTATTCAAGCAAAGATGTGGCCTCTTAATTAAATATTATTTCTTCCATCAAAAATATTTTTCTATAGTTATGGACTTGGGTAATTAGAAGTGTTCAAATTAAATTATTTATTTGAATTACTAAATAGTTGTAAAATGTTTGTATTATTATTTCATTAGAATGGATGAGCGCGGCAACACGCGCCTTTATGATTTATTAACTTTTCTAAAATGGGTGTTTGGTCGGAAGCGCTAGAGCAAATAGAGCGTCCTATAGCCTCACATTTCCTATTCGACAACCAAATATTGTCACTTCAGCCTATAAATCTGATTCCATATGGTTTACCTATAATTGCAACATTGCTCTTAAAAAAATTGTTGAAACATTGTTGCATTTTTCATAAAACATCATAGTGTATTGTTTCAATATCTGAGTTCGTTAATAGAGGCATATGTGGCCAAGTTGTATAGTGAGATTAGTCCCACGCCGAGGGTTTAGAAAAATCTTCACCAAGGGTATATCATAGCATTTTCAAGTTGATCATTTTACATGAAGCGAGAAGGAATATGTAAAAGGGGTGCTATGTACATATGAGCATGCATATTGAGTGAATTGTATTTGTGATGTGCTACAATGTATATAGTTTAGAAGTAAGTTATGTACAACACAAAACACAAAACAAAGTGATTTGCTAGAGAGTCACCGAGAGGTTGGGGGTTCTTATATTTTGTTTTGGAAAGCAGTGACATTTTTCTATCCAGAGTGAGCATTATAATGGCTAAGAGGTATTATTTTTCAAGTTTTCCTCAATTCTGATATGACTTACTAGCACACAAATACTCTAGGTTGAGTGATTGTGATGTCCATTTTGTCATCCATAAAGGCCGGGGGTGTTTCATTTCTTTCTATAAATAAAAAGAAAATAATTGTAGGCATTTCATGCAACTTATTTCTTATTACCAACCTCTTTTGACATATGCATATTCGTCCATTCATATGAGTTCACGGAATCCGTTCATCGACGAACCAAAGGTCGTTCTAGAACAAATGCACCAAGATTCACGACTCATTTGTGTCTTAGATGAGAATAATATAATGTGTATCTCATTTTGGATGAGAAGCCAAAAGTTGAACCACTCCTTTCTTCAATAGAAAGCCCGAAGAGAAAATAAATGCACCTCATTTTGTGGCCACTTTGCCAAATCCACGAGAAGTGCTCCCCGGGTGGCAGTTTTCTCAAAGAACTAGTTGATACCCCGCGCGTTGCTGCGGGAATTAGTAGATGAATATTTTTAAAAATATAGATAAATATTATATATAATATTGAGTAACAATCAGACCATTTGCTACATCAAGACATAAGAGAAGGATGTTCCTACAAGCCTCCACAGAGATCAGCGATTCTGGGCCATTGGATCGGTTCCCTTGATGCATTTCTGGACGTTGGATCAACATCTGGATGAACCTGGGCCGTCGGATCTGAGATGAACACTGCTGGAATGAATAGTAATGGCAGCAAAATGTAAATACTGTGCCCCCACCGGGGTATTTTGGTCATTTCGTATATTGGGGGTATAAAACGGGGGCGCTCCTGTCCAGAGACCAAGCCGCCTCCTCCTATCTCCCTCCCTCCCGCAGCCGACTCCCTCCATCCCTCCCGCGCGCTTCCTCTCCCCCCCCCCCCCTGAGCAGCAGCGGAGGGAGGACGAGGAGCACGACGGCGGCGGCGGGGAGGAGCAGCAGCAGGGCAAGGCGGCGTGCTGCGCCGTCCCGCGTCTCCTCTCCTCCGACCACGCCGCCGTGCTGCGCGACGGCGAGTGGGCGCCCGCCCTCCCCGTCCGCGAGCTCGTCCCCGGGCACGGCGGCGGCTCCCGAGCCCTCCTGTTCCGACCCCGCAGAGTGCTCGACCCGTAGCCTCTGCTCGCCCTCGCCTCGCCTCAAGTGCATGTGGACGTCACCGGGAAGAACGTCAGCTGCAGCTCGCACAACGACTCTGCCTGGAGGCGTTGCCATCTACTGGAGAAGCTTCAGACCGTCCTCCTAGCTTTCGTGCATCTCCGGGAAGAAGACAACCCGAGCTGAGTCGCCTCCGATCTGCGGTGGGTGCCATCTCCACTTCCCCCGTTTTTTCGGTCTCTCTCTCGGATTTACCAGTTCATCTGCTCCAGATTCGATAAGATATGTCTATCTATTCATTTGCAGGGGGAGTTGGATCCCAATGGCAGCGTTGCAGTCCTCTAAATCTGTTGGGAAGAAGGAAGAAGATGGGACTCATATACATGCCTCTCTCTGGTGGAGTTGAAGATCTGCCCATCCCTGCATCGTGTAGACTGTGGCCTGCAGGTACCCCCTTGCTTTGTTTAAGTGCATATTGTGTTCGTTGCTATCTGCTGCAAGGAAAAAATAATCTCTGTAATATGCATGCCCCACTGCCTACTAATTAGTGCCTTCTTTGTTCTTCTGAAATTTAGCTGCGGTCACCAATCACTTGCCCGTACATTATGTTGCCACTCATGACTCATGATTATCTGACTTGCTTATGCAATATATCTCTTATCATTGATAGATATATGAGTGATTCATGCGGAATCTATTTTTGCTAGGTTGTCTGAGACATGTAGCCGATAATAATTTTCAGATTTAATGTTCATATTGTTGTGAGTTTTGGAAAGATTTAAGCTTTCCTCAGTTTCCCCACTGATATGTACTTCTTTAACACTCTTTGATTATTTCAGAAAACATCTGATGACATGGACGTGATGGGGTAAGTTGCGAAAACTCATGGGGCCCTACAACAAGTTGACATAAATCCTGAAAATGTTCACAGCCTGTTTGAAAAATACATTATTCATCGGGGGACTAACTGGGACATCATTTTGTGCCTAGATATTTAAACAAGTCAATTGCCAAGCTACAAATGGGGCTGGCAGTGTGGCGCAACAAGCCTGAGCTGCTTGAGAGTGCAGATATGCATGAGGCAGGAAAGGAAAAAGGCTTCAGTACCATGAAGACCTGGCTGCCTCAAGGTTCATACTTTGCAATGCTATTTGATTTTTCCTTTTGTTGGCCTAGCTATTGGTTGCTGAGTTTATATTTTTTAGTTAGAACAGATGCAGATGATTTCACAGGAACCCCAAAGCCTGCAACTAGCAAGGAATGTACGGGCAAATGTGCAAGTACATAATTAAAGAATTGAATCGGATCATCTATCATCATAGCAAATAGACTCAAATCAAATATGATTATTTATCATAATAATAACTAGAATAACTGAATAGGGTTATTAATCATATGCAACCATTTTTGCTTCTTCCCATTTTGCATTGCCGTGTTTATTCCATGTAGTAGTAAAATGATTTTTTATGTGTTCGTTGCAGGGAGGCCTGCGAGGAATGTGCTCCAGACCGGCAAGGTGCTGCTCAACAGCGAGAAGCACCATCGGCATCAGCAGTGTCAGCGTCACCACCTCCTTGGCATGCAGAAGATGTCACTCCCAAATCGTCTCTGTAATGCATCCAGGTATACCAGATGCTACTACTGTTCTCCCTGCCCCTATCTCTATAATTGATTGTTCACTAGCCTGGCCCATGGGAGCCCACGACTCAGGACAATGTTTTAGTAGACATAAATGATTGTCGGTTTATTGAGTTAAGATTTGTTTATGGTGAGGTCATGCCATGTTGTTAGCGGGCACAAATATCTAGTGAGTTGTTGGTTCAGGAGATCAACATTTGGTTTAGTATCTATGAAGAGGTGAGTCTCGTGGCGGTGAGCGGAACGGAGACAAGGATGGCGAATTGTTTAGTATCTATTTCACAGAGTTGGATATGCATGCTCGTGTTGTTCTTCAGCTTATGTCATGTAGTTTAGATTCATATATACACTACTTAATTAGGAGCTGATTGTTTATATATGCATCAAGCAATAGTTGGTACTCGTTGATTATCCAGAAATAAGAGATGAAAGTTCCTACATGGCTCCTTAGAGATCAGCGACTCTCGGCCGTCGGATCGGTTTGCTTGATGTGATTCTGGGCGTCGGATCGAGATCTGGAGGAAGCTGGGCCGTCGGATCTGGGATGAGCACTGCAGGAATGAACAGTTACTGCCTCAACGCGCTGCCTTTTACTTCGTTTTTTCGGTCTGGCGTCGCTGGCGTGGGTCCGCTCGCGGGTGGGCCGCGTTTGTCAGCGACCGTGGCTTGGATATGGCCCGGTTGCCCCGTCGCGCGCATCGGCGGGTAAAGATCTTGTGCCACCGCACGTAATATCCTGCGCCCGCCGAGGGTACGTCGGTAATTTCGTGTCCAGACCTCGTGCGTGTCTTGCGGTGGTTCGCCCCGTGCGGCTATGGGGTGGGGAGGGCAGCGCCTTGCCCTTTCGTGCTCATTCATCCCCTTCTTCTCCTTCTCTCTGGATTCTTCTGCTAGCCAGCCATCAGGAGCTCCTGGTGGTCCTCCTCGATATGGATGTGCTATACATCACCTCCTCGCCTCTTGGCTGCTTCGATGCCTGTGGCGTTCGTGCTCATCGGTGGGACGGTGCAAGGCGCAACTCCGATGCAGTGGCGTGTATGTGCGGTGTAGGAAGCGGTTCCTTGCCGGCTGGACGACGTCCAGGCGCAACCCCACGTCCACTGAGTAATGCCTCGGCTACAACCTCCCTCGGTGAGCCCCATCTCCCTCCCACTCTGCTTCGGCTACTATACGGGACATGGACAGAGCTATGATGATCAGTTATGGCTTATATAGGCATGCTCTTGAGCAATCGAGGCACTTATGGGTATTAATTTGGATCCCCCCTCATTTCTTTGAGCCATTTTTTGATCATGTTTTTATTTTAGTGGCTCTGTCCTTGGATGGTCATTTCTGATGAGTGATAACCAGGGCAGTTTCACATGACCCACCGGTTGGAAGCCATTCTTGCTAGGGCGATGATGATTAACGGTGGTTGAAATAAATGTGCCTTTGAGCAATCGAGAAACCTGTGGGTATCAAGTTGGATCCTCCCTCTTGTCTCTAGAATCCTTTTTGATCTTGTGATACTTATTGTTCTGTCCTTGGATGGTCATTCTTGTTGAGTGATAACCAGGACAGCTCCACTGTATAAACAGATTGATCTGGTGATAAGAGATGACGGGGATAGGTTATGTGATCGAGGAAAGGAAAATCTGAGCCCACTATGCATTGAATCCTGAACCCTTTTTATTTGTGTTTAAAGGTGTTGCTTATTTATTCTCCAGTGTTTACAGCCATCTTATGTAAAGATTTCTTCTCTTTGATACCTTTATTGCATATGAGTTGTTTTTCATCTTTTATTGTTTGTTGTTGGTCCTTGATTTAATCTGGTTAAGAGTAAGTTGCACTTTGTTATTCTGGGATAAACGATGGTTTGGCAATGCTATTGGTTCTTCAAGAGTTCAGAGGAGGATTTCTAATATTATTTTATTGTTAAATAGTCATGACAGTAAGATTCCTGTATCTTTTCGTCATGAGGAGCAATGGGGCATTGCACACTTATGTGTACTGCTACCTGATTATCGTTGGTCTTTTGTATAAAGGTCTTGCTATAATTTTGTATGGTCCTTCTTCCCTAAGGTGTATTATGAATGTTTTTCCGAGCTATGGAATGTATTCCTAATCCTGATCTATAGAACTGCCTTTCTGAACTTGATGTCTAAGTTCTACTGGACAATGCTTATTTGGATAGACGCTCATATCCATCCGTCAAGGACCAACGAATATGTCCACAAGGAGAAGGAGGACACAGATCGGGCAAGCCAAGCTGCTGGCCATGGCGCTCCCATCACATCCATCCGTCAAGGGGGGTCGACCAAGGCGGACTGCTGCTTTCTTCCTTCCTCCGGCGCTCGCTCCTCAACTCAAGGTTCTCTCTCTCTCTCTCTCTCTCTCTCTCTCTCTCTCTCTCTCGGGACGCCCATCTTCTTCTTCTTCTTCTTCTTCCCTTCACTTGCGTGACCTCACCTGATGCGCTTCATTTCACTTGCTTGGTTTCTCCATGCAGCCCAACATCCACCACCACTGCCGCTGGTTCGGTTCTGCCACCGTTGTCAAGCATCTGCTCTGTCGTGCACGCCTCAAGCACAAGGTACCCGTCCTCCTCCCCCTCTTCCATTTTTTCCTTCTTATTTCTTTCCCTGATGCCCCCTTTCCCTTGCTTTCCTTCGTTGCTCACGCACGCAGAGACATCAACAACACCAGCGCCCAACCCTAGCCACACCTCAGACCCGAGATAGCGCACAAGCTTGGTGTGAATGGTTCCTCTCCTCTGCTCTCTCTGCACAAACATTACTTTGTTTGTGGTTTACTTCTCGTCAGGTCAGTCTGTGATGCAAATTCATTCCTTTCAGTGGATGGATTGATTTACCTACCCCTGATTGATTGATTTTATTTATCCTCCAATGCCACTAATTAGTTGCAGAACCACTATCGAAGTCAAAACTGCTGCAAAACCGAACCAGGATGTTTTCAAACAAAATGCCACCAATCTGGGACATTATTAGCTTCAAAGTACCAAGTGATGAGTAATAATGTACCACAGAGCCGATGCTCACAAAGGAATATCATCAAATCGTGTGGGGCGGTCTTCCATGTACTCGGTTTGTTCCGTCCCGCTGCTTTTCTTCTGTTTTGTACTCACGCTTCATATATGTCCTAATATACAATGACTGCCTGTAATCTGTTCACCAAAACATCCAAGTGCATATATGATATATCTTCCCAAAAGAAGCCTCTATATGATTGAGCTTGACCCCTTTTCTATGGATATTTTTGATACTTCCTTTTATTTGTTTTCAGGGTAGGCTCTCGGTGAATATGTCGACTTCTTGCGCTCCTAATATATGCGGTTTTACTTATGCCTGGTTTCATAAGTGGTCTGTGAAAATTGACTTTATCTTTTGTCTCATCATGTTAGTTATCATTATGGTGATCAGATATTCTTGGCTCTTGACAATAAGTGACTTTGAGCTTGTTAAATTAAACTACTCTCTGCAGGTAATAGTTGTAACTGGAGTAATCAGTGTAAAGTTTGTGGTCTGCACCTCTTTTTTTCATAAGAGAACACCTATATTTTATATGAAGAGTTACTGTAACAACCATGGAACCTGAGTATTCAGTTTGTGTACTTCCAGGGTCTACATCTACGCCTGCTTCTCTCGCCTCATTGAACCATTTTTTCTCTGGGCCTTCTTTATTTATTTGACAGAACTTTCTTTAGCAATACACCGATTCAGAATATTCGTATATTCTTTTCTTAGTCATTCTCAATTTTGCACAATTGTGATTCTCAAGTGGTCTATTTCTATCAGGATTCATCTGTGAAGCCTGAGAAAGTACGCGTCGGTGGGGGTCTCCATGGTTGCTGCCGACCGGATGTCACCACTGCTGCCGATGTCGTCGTTGCCCTAACCACTGTCCCGCAACACAGGTTTGTATGCCTCTCCCTCACCCACTGCTTCTCTCGCCTAACTGATTCCTTCTTCATTGCGATCAAGATTCATTAGTGTTGCACTTTCCCCTGTTACTTAGTGCTTAGGAGAAGGAGAGGCATGGCTGTAGCCACATAAACAGATGAGGAAGAGGCGAGCTGCCGCTAGCCCCCAGTGGCGTGCTGCATCTCCCATTGGTGCTTGCGACAGGAGAACCACACCCCTGGCCTCTTCATCTACGCCTCGGTTGTTGTCTCCCCAAGGAACGCCAAAGGCAACAATAGCAAGGTGAGGCCCCTACCTGGAAAATAAGGTTCAGGAGGTGTTTATCTTGTGATTCAGTAACTTTTCATTTAGTGAATGCTTTCATATAATCCAACCGTTCCAACTTTATGACATATTCAAGATACACGTTTGGTTAGCCTTTTTAATTGAGCACTGTTTGTTTTTGAGTTTAATGGGCAATTGTAGTACTTCATGCCATTGTTAAAGCTCTGCACTTTAATCACACTAAATATAGTTGTCTATTTTACCAGTGGTATGTAAATGAGACAATCTGGAAATTGCAGCCATAAATAAAAACCTATGTTCTCTCGTTTCCTATATGTATCGCTATGTAGGTAATTGCTTATCTGGTACGACGATATCAGTCTATGCATGTAGCAGTCCCTTTCTCTGTCTATGATATGGTTGCTCATCTATTATTATAGGATTGAGCAATTGTTTGAAGAGCTTCCTAATATTCTAATAAATTCAAGACGTGTGATCGAGCTAGGCATGTGTTTAGATCGTCTCATCATATACACATTTCCAGGATCTGCTACTGTTAGATCTCTTTCATATATATATATATATATATATATATATATATATATATATATATATATATATATTTCACTACTTCCACTTGCTACTGTTATATAGTTTGTACTGCATTTTCAACTTGCTAAGGCTGATAAATGTTGACCCAATATAATTGATGTATTAATATGTTAGCCAAAGAAATTTGTACATCTCTTCTGGTTTATTATATATATGGATTACTGATGCTTTTATGGTACTGAACAACATATTCAACGTGGTGATGCAGGAGTGTAGCAGATTCAACGTGGCGACCGAGTCGCTCCTGAATGCGGAGAAGCGGTGCCGCCTGGCCGGTGAAGTGGCCGGCAGCAGGAAGTCTGCCGTAGACATCGTGGAGATCCTCTTCAAGGACATCGCCTGGAAGACGCTCAGTGACCAGATCATCGTGTCATCCTCTCCAAGAGGGGCCAGCTCAAGCAGGTACAACTGCTCACCACAGCTCGCTCCTCTTCAAGAGGGTCCAGCTCAAGCAGGTGGTCCGCCGTCGACATCTCTTTTGTATGCACATCTCAACTTTAATAGTAAGTTATCTTTCGATGGTTTGAGCACTAGGTTTGACTACTTGATGATCCTATCGTACCTTGTAGTTTTTATCATTTGTAAAATACTTTTTTCTTGCTGCTACAGAAGGAATCTATGGAACTTACTACATCTATACTTATTTTCTTGACATGAATGAGAAGATGCTAGCTAATCAGGAACAGTCTAAAAACGTTGTGCGGCAATATAGGCCACTAACTAACCTGAAAGGAACTCCACTTTTATATTTTGACCAATTGGTCTGCAGGGCTATGTCTATTGGTGCCATTATATTTAAATTAATTAATTATCTTGCTGGTTTTATGGGCTGAATGTACACTATCATGTAATTCAGACTACTGCTAATGGCATTGTGAGCTACTCCCTCCGTTCCAAAATAGACGACTCAACTTTGTACTAACTTTAGTACAAAGTTGGGTCATCTATTTTGGAACGGAGGGAGTAGATGTAACTGGATGATCAAGTAGTGGGTTGAATATTGTTTGAACAGTGTGTAACTTTGTAACCATTTCTTAGGTTTATGCTTGATTATTTTGTGTGATTTGGGTTGCTTTTAGTTCTATTCTTACCTAAGGTTATTTGTCTTCCAGTAAAAAGGCTTTATTATCAAGTGCCATCATCTAGCATGAATTAGATCTAAAATAAGGTGTTTTTCTTTGCCAAACAATATGCTTGAATGGAAATCGTCCTAAGAGCAGAATGAAATGTTGACTGGTTGAAACATAGAAATTTAACTAAAAAAAACTGCCCATATGTGGTTTCAAGCTACTACTATGAATTTAGGAGCCTCCTTGACTTCATGTCATGGCTATGACAGTAGGAACATGGGTTCTTGGTGTTGAGGGTGTTCCCTATATTCAAAGAACTTGGAAATGCGTGACACGTAGCAATGACATGTGCAAGTGCAAACTGTAGAGGAGTAGGCAGTAGTGCATGTAAATAATAAAAATACATCATCTGTGTGTGTAGGACACACACCCATGATTCATAATCATTTGTGGCTGTCTTAGAAGAAAAATTCCCATTGTTGTTCATCCCCTATTGAGTGTTCTCTGTTGGTGAAAGAAACATGTACTCTTCTTTGTTTTAGTGCTCTGTTTCCCTACTTTTGTGGTAGAGAATGGTGTGTCTTTGCTTTGTTTAGCTTACAACAGCTTGGCATTAACCCTCTTGGCTCACATACACAAAGTGTAACATTTATCTATACTTTGTGATGCAATAGCTTCATGGGTAGGTGTTTCGAGGTTTCTCAGGTTGCAACATTAAGCGAGTACCAATATTTTTAGTTACATTCTGTCTGACATCTATTTATAGCTCCAGTTCATTCAGACGTTGTTAGTCCCATTTAGATACATGGTAGCAATATCATGCTGTCATTGCCCTTTTTATCGTCCGAATAGCAATTGAGTTACTAATAACTTAACATTACACGTTTGACCAAAACATTTATAGCTCCAGTTCATTCAGACGTAGTTAGTCCCATTTAGATACATGGTAGCAATATCATGCTTTCATTGCCCTTTTTATCGTCCGAATAGCAATTGAGTTACTAATAACTTAACATTACACGTTTGACCAAAACGTTTGGACAGGCACCCTCGTGCCAAGGCGCGTTGCCGATCTAGTACCTGATGGATTGCCGCGGAAGCAAAATGAATCCCGTGTATAAGAACTAATTTGGATTTGCCCAATTAGAAACATTGAATAAATAAAATTAACCACCAGAACTAATTTCGAATTGCATTAACCACAAACTAAGTTTTAAGTTTGTGACTGCCCATTACAAAAGAGAAATGTGAACTGTAATGGGGTAGTCACAAACTTAAATATTTTATATATTTTTGGGTAGTCACAAACCCATTACAAATGGCACAACATTTTTTATGGTAAAACTAACTGAAGCTTGTTTTGAATGTGAAGCACGACGTATCCTAAAGTGCCGAGCAGCTTTATTGAACACTAAAATCGTAGACAACATCTTGGACAAATAAGTGCGGAATGTCTCACCTCGGTAATGGAGTCTCACAAAAATTATTGAATGTCACCTTTGCCACATTAGACACGATCCAAATGGGCAAGATTAAACTGGCAAGAAAATATGTGTTGTCTTGAAAAATCAAGATCAGTTTGTACATTAACAATAATACATCAAACTATTAACAAAGAAAGGAAGACACATATGTATTGTATGAAAGTAATGTATTTGGCCACCTCAGCGAATTATTTCATGAATATGTTAATAGGCACAGAAAATAGTAGGTACAACTTTAGCATAATGAAGATGGGCATGTAATGCATTTTGATGCTTCTATATCTATCATAGACTACAAATACATACCAGTCAATGCTTAAAATTTCAGTTGTCATATAATGACCTATATGGAGGAGCAAATTTACAGTAAAGTGTTGGATGGAGCAGATTCCAAACCTTTATACTAATGCTGCCGACAACATTATAGTCCAAATTCAGAGGAAAGGAATTGCACCTTAGTGAGTATAATGCAACATAACATGCAACAAAGCTAGTAAACTGAAAGGCTTAATTGGGGTGAACAAAATTCAGTCTGGCACCAAAACAAAACCTAGCCAAATGCAATGAAAAGAGGCATCACTAATACATAGTAGAATATGGCCGGCTTGACAATTTTGGCAACTCCTTGGCAGGCATCTTGCAAATAGACATCAATAATGTTGCTGAAAAGGCACGAGAAAAGCAAACGACATATATTAGTAATTAAACACTTGTATGCGACACATGGACAAAATCCAAATCTCACTGTATATAATATAAAAAAGGTATAATGTTCCCTGATGTCTGAGTGAAACAGCAACTCCGTGAAGTCCATGCTGGATTATGTGGAGTTGATAGCGGAGTGTTGGAAGCCTGGTGCTCGGAGACACAGATGACGCGGAATGCACAGTGGGGACTGAAGTGATCGCAAAGGCAGAGTATAATATGATCGTACCACACGGAAGTATGTCAACCATGGTATTCCTCATCTCACGCGAAAGTGCTACAATGCTCACTTATAAGCTGAAGTGCCAGCCACTAACCTGGAGTGATAGTATTCTTTGCTGATTGAGGCCAACTCCTCGATGGTTGTCGCAGCCGACGGCGACCTTCGAGCAGGGCAGAGGCCTCGTCGGTTCTGCCTTAATCAACGATCTGTGATTCTAGGTTGCCGACAACATAACAACAACCCGGCTCACGTCCCAGCCGCCAAAGAGACGGTGGCGAGGTGGACCGTCGGGCATGTCGGGTAGTTTTTTCTTTTTTTAACAAGAAAAGGCGCTCGAAGCGCCAAATTCATTTCAGCTCAGAAACAGTGTACAGCGTGAATTACAAACTCCTGAACCTGAAAATTTGAGAGAAGAGACACCACAGGACAGGAACTATGTCTATGAGCTGAAGCGAAGCAACAAACTTGAGGTTCAACCTTAGAATGAAGAACCTGATGAGCTACATTGTGAGCTATGCCATTAATTCCCCTAGAAATGTGAAACACTCGAGGTTGCAAGCTATTAGCATGCTTGAAGAAATCAGCCAAAGGCTTCCTGATGCTCCAAGGGGTGATAGATTCCACAATCTTGCCGATAGCAGCCACCGAAGATAAAGAGAGGCAATCCATGAGAAAGGTTGGCTGAAGAATATTGAGCTTATTAGCCACTTGAGCTGCAAAAGAAAGAGCCAGAGCTTCTGCATGTAGAGGAGAAGTAGTGGGAGGAGCTGATGCTTGAATTTGCACATTGATTTCAAAACGATCTTGAGGCAAAACAAGATAGACCCCTATTCCAGTAGCAACTGCTCCCTGTAATAGACCAGGAACTTTTGAACTTCTGAAAGTAGCGTCAGAAAATATTTTGGTCCCCGTAATGAGCAAATCCGATTTAAGAGTTCGACCCTGCGTAGGAAGATGATCAGGAGGACAAAGAACTTTTGGCATCACCTGCATCTTAGAGAAATGAGGCAAGTCCTTATAAGAATCAGAGGACAAGGCCATAGTAGCAATGTGCACATGATGAGGTAGAGCGTTTTTCCTGTCAAAAAGAAAATCATTTCTAGCCTTCCAAAGACACCATAAGAAATTAAGAATGTTAGAGATAGAACCATTAGGATGTCCCATTTGAAGCAAGGCAATAAGGATAGAATGCATGGAAGTATGACCTTGGATTAAAACATCAGACCTAATAAACCAAGGATAGTCAAACCAAGCAGCACGAGCAAAGGGACAAAGAAAAAATAAATGGGATTCATCCTCCTGATGGCCACACCTACAACAGTTTTTAGATATATGAACAGAGAATCGACTAGCTCGCAAACCTGTAGGCAATGCCCTTCTAAGAAGCCTCCACGCAAAAGTTTGTACCCTAGGCAAAACCTGTTTTTGTTTCCAAACCATTTTGAGAAGATTCTTCAATTCCAAAGAAAGAACAGAAGGAGCATTTCTGGTAACTGCATGAATGTCCTGCAAACAAAGCTTATAAGCAGATTTGGAAGAACAAATGCCATTCGGAGTGAGATCCCAACAAAGCAAGTCTGGACCATCATCATTGATAATATCAGTTTGGAGAATAATTGAGGCCATAGGTTGCTGGAAAAGTAAATGAACAAGCTCATTATTCCAAATTTTTTGTCCAGGGAGCCAAAGATCCTTAACTAAAGAAGGATATCTAAAGCCCGGTTCTTGAATAATGAGATGTTCATGAATGGAAGTCCAAAGGGAGCACCAAGGTGTGCTCCAAATAGAGATATTACCTTGAGTTAATTGGTAAAAAGAATGAGCTTTCAATTTAGGAATCATTTTTAAAACCGAAGCCCAAAAAGCAGATTTAGGAGCAGAAGAATGGGCAACCCAGATGGAGGAGTCATGAAAATATTTAGCCTTAAGAACTAAATATAGCTGAGAAAAAGGGGATTTAGCAATTCTCCAAGCAGCTGCAAGAACAAGACTCTCATTGATTGCCTTCAAATTTCTTATGCCTAGTCCACCTTCTTTTTTAGAATTGCATATGTCTTTCCATGCACGAATACAAAGACTCCTTGAAGAATCATTCTCCCTAACACCTGTCCACCAGAAATTTCTAATGACAGCAGTGAGCTTTGCAATAAACTTCTTTGTGAACAGGATGTTAGCCATATAATAAACAGGAATAGCAGAGAAAACAGAGCGAATTAATTCAAGCCTCGCAGCATGAGAAAGCATATTGGCTTTGTAAGCAGGCAATTTATTCATAAATTTATCAAGAACAAAGTTATAGGCGGCAGTTCTATTTTTAGCAGGAAGAATAAGCGGATGACCAAGATGAGTGAAATTGGTATCCATGGAGGAAACAGGAAAAACTTGCTTAATCTCCTGTCTAGTAGGTTGACTAACTCGAGAACTAAAGAGAATGGCAGATTTAGCCCAGTTTGGAGTTTGACCTGAAATAGAACAAAAGTGGTGAATGAACTGAGCCATAGCAGTGGCTTCCTGAATAGTGGCTTGCCCACAAACCAACAAATCATCTGCAAACAACAGAGAATGAATAGAAGGGCAATTTGGTCCAAGCGAAATTCCTTGAAGATTTTGAGCAGCAAGAGCTTCATTGAGAGCAATAGACAATTCATTGATAGCAATAACAAACAAATAAGGCGACATGGGACAGCCTTGACGAATGCCTCTGAAACTTCTAAATTTATGTGAAGGCTGCCCATTAACAAGCACAGAGAAAGTAGGAGAAGAAATGCACGAATACACCAAATTAATGAAATGACGATGCAACCCTTTACGTGCAAGCGCAGACACAATGAAGTTCCACTCTAAAGGATCAAAAGCTTTAGCCAGATCTATTTTTAGCATGAAAGCATGATGATTCCATGAAGCAAGAGAGAAAGAGTGAGTAATCTCTTGAGCAATAATAATGTTGTCACTAATTCTTCTACCCTCAATAAAGGCTTGCTGAGCAGGATCAATATAGTCCGGAAGATGTGGCTTAATTCTATTAGCTAGCGATTTTG
This sequence comes from Triticum urartu, assembly GCF_056163025.1. NCBI lineage: Eukaryota > Viridiplantae > Streptophyta > Magnoliopsida > Poales > Poaceae > Triticum > Triticum urartu. The sequence goes on from NC_141876.1 coordinate 104,446,428, forward strand.
CAATGATTTTATAGACAACATTACAAAGGCTAATGGGACGATAATCCATAGGAACCTGAGGAACTAACTTCTTAGGGATTAGAGCAATATTAGTATCATTAATGTGGGGAGGTAAAATACCAGTTTGATAAAAGTTAATCACAAGTTGAGTGACCTCCTCCCCTATCCAATCCCAAGCAGCCAAATAAAATTCCACATTAAAACCATCTGGACCTGGAGAAGCATTCGACTTCATTTCTTTAAGAATCTGCAAAAGTTCATTTTTATCAGGAAGAAAATAAGTAGGATCCAAAGAGTTGACAGGCAAGTGAGTATTGAGAAAAGGTCTTCCAATGTCATTGTTAGGCGAGGAGAAGATGTACCTAAAATAGTTGACAAAAGTATTAGTGATAGCACTAGGCTTAAAATGAATCACATCATTCTCATCCTTAACAGAACAAACAGTATTCCTTTTTCTTCTTTTGATCACGGCCTGATGAAAAAATTTAGTATTGCGATCACCATCCGTGGCCCAACCCTTTTTACTTCTTTTTTTGTAAAACTGATTAAGTTTGGAAAGAGTTTGCTCATACCTAAGAGTGAGAGAACCTTCCAAAGTATGATTTTGCTGCTGCAAAGGAAGCTGCTGTATCTGGTTGATACTTGATTCAAGTTCCAAAAGTTCTTGCTGAAGAGGCTTTTTCTTCTTGCACCACTTTTTCAACGAACCTGCCAAAGAAGAAGACTTTGTTGCAAAGGAGTGAGATGTACAATTATTCCAGGCAGATTTAGCAAAGTTGCTAAAATCTTTCTCAAGTAACGACCAGTTTTCAAATTTAAATGTTTGCTTAGGCTTAACAAAATTACCATCAGTGGAGACAAGAATGGGAGCATGATCACTGAGAATAATAGGAAGATTAAGCACTTTAGTATTAGGATAATGCATACACCACTTAGAGTTAACCAGGCATCGATCTAGGCGTCTATAAATAGGATTAGCTGTATGTTTTTTGTTACGCCAAGTGTACGCAGGACCACTGAAACCAATATCAAAAAAACCACAATTTTTAACAAGAAAACGAAAAGCAGACAAACGATAATAATTAATACTACCATTACAACCATCCGTTTCATACAAAATGTCATTAAGGTCACCCATACACATCATGGGCTTCCCCAGGTTATCATACACAAAAGCAGCAACTTGACTCCAGATAGTACTAGTCTGCCTATGATAGGGGTCACCATATATACAAATCAAGCAAAAGTGGACACCTGAAGCTAGATGAACTACATTAGCAAGAATATAGTGAAAGGAGGCACTATGAACAGAAACTTTGAGTTCATCATTCCACATAAGCCAGAGCCCACCGGAAGCACCTCTAGAAGGAACAACAAAGCTATTAGCAACATCAAACCTATTAACAAGATCAATTGATCGAACCTTAGAAGATTTGATCTCAGAAACAAAGGTTACCTGAGCTCTAGTAGAACGTATCAAATTAGCCAGAAAAAGCATACGATCATTGCCGAGACCCCGACCCATACCCCGACAATTCCAAGCTATCGCTTTCATGGCATCCGAGGCTAAAAAGAATCTGCCATACTCATGTTTGTTTCAGCATCAAATTTCATCTCCTCTCCCAACTGACCCCCCATGAGATCCACTCAAATTGATGATAAGGGTTGATTGATGGAGTAAACTAGAAAAATCAGACAAGCATCAGAGGTTGGGGAGAGCCAGCAGCAAGCCCCGCTAGGATTTAGGTGGAGAGCGAGGCGAGACCACGGGCCTTAACAGAGGCGGCAATACAGGCGGGTCACGGCGGGCGGTGGTTCAGCCCCGCTACTGCTGAGGCGGGCGGAGACAGAGGTGTCGAAGGCGGACGGCAAGGCCGGCTTGCTGCCAGCCAAGAATCTCGTTGAAGAAAGGAAACGAGAAAAGGGGATCTGGGAGAGGCAACAGCTATGGGCAAGAGAGGTGAAGCAGATGGAGTTCAGGGGAAACAAGGGATGGAGAAAGGAGATAGAGGAGGAAGGGGAACTGCACCAAGGAGGAAGAAGACGGCATCACGCCAGTCGCCGGACATTTGCCGGAAGTCGCCCAGCAGGTTTAAGTTATTCTCTTCCTCCTCTATGAATGGCTGGTTATTTAGATCCATAGGAACTTGAGCGAGCAAGTTTGGGTGGTGAGAAAAAGGCTGGGATAAGAGGAGTGAGGGATTGAAGATTTGGATTGATGGTTAGACAAGAAGGATGGAAGATTAAGAAGAGCGGATGAGATTAGGATCTACGCAAGAACAGAGCACCAGATGAAAAATACGCGAAGGAAGGGAAGAACTGGAGTGGAAAAATTATGGGAACGATTAGATCAGGAGAGGAGGTGGATAGGGAAAGAGAGATCAAGCAAAAATGAAGCACATCACCACACTAATCTCCGGCATCTCGCCATTCACCGGCATGTCGCCAGCCGCTCCTTCAGGAAGTACTTACTTAATTTGCTAGTAAAATCTCTCTCTGCATGTCGGGTAGGTTGGGAGCATGATAACGACCCGAACAGGCCGATTCGGCTGTGCCCTCGGCGGCGATCTGGGCAGCCGGCAACAGAACCGTGGCCTGGCCTGCGTAGAGAGGAGTTGCAGGGGAAGTAGACCGACGGCCGTGCGAGAGAACTGGACTTCACGCCGAGATCGCCTGCCCGTCGCTGGATCTGACTTCGTTTTCCCCACGGCTGTGAGCTATTTGTTTTTTTTCCCGGAGAACTTTAGAGAGCTTTATTCAATAAAGGCGTTCGCTGAACAGTCAGCCAATAGGTTGCTGATCAGGAAGTCAGGAGTGGACTCGAGCCAGCTCTCGGTCCCATTAAGCGTACAAGCACGCTTAGCACACAAGTGTGTAGGACCATTGCCTGTTCTCATTACATGCTGAATGCGAAAAGAAGTAAAACTAAGTGCTAGCTCTCCAATTTCTAACAAAATAGGTGCTATCACCGAACGACCGGTGTAGCGAGAGTTCCAGAGGTGAACTGCCTCTAGACAGTCGGTCTCCATGATCACATGCGTGAAGCCTCGAAGTGTAGCAAGGACTCCTTCCTTCAGCGCTAGAGCCTCTGCGATGAGAGGATCCATAACACCCGATATTGGTCACCGATGAGAGGATCCATACACCCCTCCCGCTCCTGCATTGCCATCATCGAGGTGAACCGCAGCATCTGTGTTGATCTTAATATGAGGATCGTCAGGAGGCTCCCAGCCAAAGCCGGGTAGTATGATCTCCTGCTGCCTGGGTAGTTCCAAGATAGCTAGATCTTCTCTAACCCGTCTGACCGAATAGGCTGGATTCCACCCCTCCTTGTCGTGAGTCAGTCGGTTGCGAGACGTCCAAATTGCCCACATCACTATGATGAAGATCGCTCGTTCCTTATCTGAGAATCGCTGATCGCAAAGAATGTCTTTCGTCCAAGTAAGGATGGAGCCGAGGCAAGTCCACATGAAATAACAGTCTAGTTTCCTCCCAAAACCTCCGCGCATGTGAATAGTGCAATAGTGCATGTTCCAAGTCCTCCGCCATGGTGAGACAAATTTTACAGGTGTTGATCTGTCTTATGTGGCAATGTTTAAGGGTACATTCATCAGGTAAGATGCCCCTCATCACCCGCCACCAGAACACCCTCACTTTCGGGACAACTTTGAGTTTCCAGATTGCGTTCCACATCTGTTTTTGATTTGCCGAGGTGCCGGTAGCTTGCCCTTCATCTAGAGCCAAACGCTCTTTCTGATTCACTAGAGCCCGGTACGCTGATTTAATAGAGTAGTTGCCTGACTTCTCATGTGCCCACGCGAGAAAATCCTCGCCTCCTCCCCGCCGTAGCGGAATATTCAGAATTGCTGCCACATCCGGTGCAATAAAGTTTTCTCTTACTAGATCCCTTCGCCAACTCCAGCTTTCTGTATCAATCAACTCATCGACAGTAAGAACTGTCGCATTTGCTGGTCGTAGCATCGGTGACATTGTTGCTGTAGAAGGGATCCACTTGTCCTCCCAAACAGATATGGAGGACCCATCGCCGACCCGCTTCACCAGTCCCGCCTGCAAGGCTTCACGGCCAGCCACAATAGCTCTCCACGTCGCCGAGGAGGAGTTCGGTACCGAGGCATGCATGAAGTCTGTGTCAGGAAAATATCTCCCTTTCATAACCCTGGCACACAAGGAATCAGGATTTGTCATGAAGCGCCATCCATGCTTTCCTAACAATGCCAAGTTAAAGATCCGCAGATCACGAAGTCCCATACCGCCATTACACTTTGGTATTGCAAGCTTGTCCCATGAGATCCAATGGAGTGATCTTCTGTCGATGGAACTCCCCCACCAGAATTTTGCCATGTTGGAGGTCAAGCCCTTGCACACCTTTTTCGTCAAGAGAAAGCAACTCATGTTGAACGTCGGTATTGCTTGGACAATAGATTTGAGAAGCGCTTCTCTCCCAGCGCAAGCAAAAACCCTCTCTGACCAACCTTGCATATATCCTCGGGCTCGGTCCCCTAGGTACTGAAAGGTACCGCTGTTTATCTTTCCAACAGCTGTCGGAAGACTGAGGTACCGCTCTGAAAAGGCCTCCACTGGAACCCCAAGTGTTAGTTTTAGAACTTGTCTAAGAGGTTCGGGTGTGTTGGGACTGAAGAAGATTGAGCATTTGCTTCTGTTGACACTCTGTCCCGACGCTTCCCCGTAGATCTCTAGAATTTCATTCAATCTTGTTGCACTCTCCGTGTTCGCCTTAATGAAAATAAGATTGTCGTCAGCGAACAAGAGGTGGCTCACCCATGGTGCTCTGAAGTTCACCCTGATTCCTCGGTCAACAAAGTTTCCATAGTACTTCAGCAGCGATGAGAATCCTTCGGCGCAGAGCAGGAAAAGGTGTGGGGATACTGGACATCCCTGCCGAAGCCCTCTCGATGGGTTAAAGAAGGGTTCCAGCTCGCCATTGACACGAACTGAAAATCTCACTGAAGTGACACATTTCATAATCAGTCTGACCAGATCCGCATGGAACCCCAGTTTCAAGAGCATTGCTTCCAGAAAGTGCCACTCCACTCTATCGTAAGCCTTCATCATATCTAGCTTAACTGCACAAGTATAATTTTTCCCTTTCTTTCGTCGCCTCATAGTATGCACACTCTCAAAGGCGACAAGAACATTATCCGTTATCAGTCGACCCGGAACGAATGCACTCTGTTCTTCACTAACAATGTCATTCATGCATAGCCATAGCCTGTTAGCAATCACCTTGACTGCCAACTTGTAAAGAACAGGGCAAAGAGCAATAGGACGGTACTGCGAAATGCTCTGAGGGTGGCATACCTTGGGGATCAGTGTAATCGATGTGTCATTGAGACCCACTGGTAATTCGCCACCGTTGAGGAAAGCAAGCACCGCCTGAGTCACCTCCTCCCGCAGCAGCTTCCAATGGCGTTGGAAAAAACCGGCCGTGAAACCATCCACTCCGGGCGCTTTGGATGGGGCCATTTGGAACAATGCTTGATGCACCTCCTCGGCCTCATATGGTTTGCATAACATCTCATTCATCTCGTGCGTTACCCTCGGTGGAACATGCGATAACAGCGCGCTAGTGTCATTAGCGCCCTGCGATGTGTACAAAGCTTGGTAGAAAGTTTGGATTTCAGCTTTGCCCTCTGCTTCCGAGACACAAATAGAGCCATCAGCACGTTTGAGTCCCACAATCCTGTTTGCCCGCTTCCGCTTCCTGGCTTGAGCTTCAAAATATGTTGTATTACGGTCTCCGTCTCGTAGCCATGGGACTCAGGAACGCTATCTCAGCCATGTCTCCTCGAGGCGCATCGCCTCTCGGAGCTTCTTCATAACGTTCTTTTCCTCATCCGTAGGGCCTCGCCCCACCGATCGTTGGCGCAGCTTGTCCAGTCGTTTCTGCAAATTCCTGACTGTTCTTGTCAAACTGCCAAATTCGCGCAACCCCCAGGGCTCGAGTTGTCGTTGGAGTTGCCCCAGGGAGTCCATAATTCCTTGCATCCCCGAAACTCGTGTCTGACCCCGCCATGTCTGCGTTATGAGCTGCTCATAATCCTGGTGAGATTGCCAGACGTTCTCGTAACATAATTGCTTAGAACCCGGTGGTCTATGTGAAAAGGCGTGGTTTCTGAACTCAACTATGATGAAGCAGTGATCAGACTCCACCGCACACACATGCCTGACCCGTGTGTGTTTGAGCATCTGTCGAAACTCCTCATTAGCAAAGGCCCTATCAAGCCGTGCTTTGACATTGGCATCTCCAGGTTGCCGGTTGTCCCATGTATAGGCCACGCCCGACCAGCCAAGATCCTGGAGAGCACACTCATCGGTGACCTCTCGAAACTTCCTCATCTGTTGCTCGGGGCGAGCAGTTCGGCTAAAGTGTTCATGAGGATATAGAGTTTCATTGAAGTCTCCGGCACACATCCACGCACCATGTGGAATGCTATGGAGTGCTCTAAGGAAACGCCAGCTATGGTGACGATCGGATGCTCTTGGCGCTCCATAGAACCCTGTAAACCTCCACGCGTTCAAGCCCGTGGTGCCTGAACTGACCATCACATCATATGATTTTTACTGAAGTTTTTAAGCTCAACCTTGATGTCATTGGACCAAAACAGCCCTATGCCTCCGCTAAGGCCGTCACTATTTACTGCAAAACTGCCCGCAAACCCTAGAGTATGCCGCAAATCCTTGACTCGCTTTCCACTGATCTTCGTCTCCATGACAAAAACCAGCACGGGCCCTTCTTGCTTCACAACGTTGCGAAGCTCGCGAACTGCCTTGGGGTTCCCAAGCCCCCGGCAGTTCCAGCTTATGCAGCTCATTGGGACTGGCAGGGCTGCCCTGCAGCGCCCGCCGAATTTTCTGAAGTAGTTGGTGTGTCCCTCTTCTTCTTGGGTGCATGTTCTCCTTCCCCCTCGTCCGTTTCTTCAACACCCCTTGCCGCCATAAGATCGTATTGTATGATCGCGTTGGCCTGAGAATTCTCCTGATCCTCGGTTGGCTCAGCGGGCATGATAACCTTTCTGTAAACTTGCTTAGGTGGTCCACCCTTCCTCTTGTTGCCGTGTGTATTCCTCTTCTTGGGTGAGGTGACCTCGGGGTTGGCATCCTTGGTCGAGCTTGATTCAGGAACATCACCTCGTCCGCTATGTTTTGTGTTGCTCTGGCTGGCTCCGGAATTCTCGCTCGATCCAATCCTCCTCTTATCCTCTGGCGCTCTGAGGCTTGTCTTGAACGGTAGGTCGCCGTTCTCATCCCTTGTCCCAGGCGTCGGACACATCAGGTCAGCGTGGCCAAGACGGCCACACGAAAAACAGAAATTTGGGACGTTTTCATATTGTATGTCATACCAGTCGCGGCCACCCCAAGCAGCTGAATCAATAAGTATCCACCTCTGTAAAGGTTTGTTGACATCAATTGTGACCCTCGTCCTCAAGAAACCCCCCATGGGATCAAACTGTGTTGATTGGGCGTTAGCATCGATCTGTTTCGCCACCGCCTGCCCTCGCTTTTCATTGCGAAGATTGAAGGGCAGGTTGAGAACTCTAGCCCGAAGCTGCAGTTTGTTGAACTGCAACTCAGACGGCTTCATGCACTCATTGAACACCGAGAGAATCACTACATGCTTACTTATATGCCATGGGCTTCCTTCCCAAACACGCTCGAGATCACGCTTGCATGCAAATTCTGCCACGAAGATGTTCTCCCCTGCGGACCGGAACGACAGGCCCTTAGGGTTTCCCCATGCTGGCCGAAGGGCGTTGGAAATCGTCTGAATATGGAACGTGTGTCGATGTAAGACCTTGCCCGCCAATGACCACTTCACCGGCTCACCATCGTCGGCGTCGTCGAGCACCAGCGGCGTAGCCTCCTCTTCCGTCAGATCCAACTTGCCCATCGCCTCCTCCAGTCGCGCCCTCGCCGCGCGTGGCGAGAGAGCTCCCTCCTTCCCTTTGTCAGCGCCGGATGAATCCATCCTCGCGCCGCCCTAACGCGCCCCGCCGATCGAGATCTGACGTGCGCCGTTGTTCCCTCGAAACCCTAGTCGCCGCTCGAGAGGGCTCCTAAGTTTTCTAGGAAGATGGGAAGTTACTTGTGAGCTATTTGTTGGAAGGGGAAAACTGACGTTTTTATGTGGGTATACGGGAGAGAGGCAGAGGGTCTAGGGTAATGTTTGTATCCGCTCGACCGGCCCAAACTGTGTCGGTTGCGTCATGTCCACACGTCCTATTGATCCCTGATACGTCTCCAACGTATCTATAATTTTTGATTGTTCCATGCTATTATATTATTAACCTTGGATGTTTTATATGTATGTATATGCTATTTTATATGATTTTTGGGACTAACCTATTAACCCAGAGCCCAGTGTCAGTTTCTGTTTCTGTTTTTTCCTTGTTTTAGAATATCGCAGAAAAGGAAAATCAAACGGAGTCCAATTAACCTGAAACTTCACGGAACTTATTTTTGGATCAGAAGAAGCCCATAAGACTTGGAGTGCACGTCAGGGGATCAACGAGGAAGTCACGAGGCAGGGGGGCGCGCCCACCCTCCTGGGCGCGCCCTCCACCCTCGTGGGACCCTCATGGCTCCCCTGACGTACATCTTCCTCCTATATATACCCATATACCCTAAAACGACCGGGGAGCACAATAGATCGGGAGTTCCGCCGCCAGAAGCCTCCGTAGCCACCGAAAACCAATCTAGACCCGTTCCGGCACCCTGTCGGAGGGGGGGAATCCCTCTCCGGTGGCCATCTTCATCATCCCGGTGCTCTTCATGACGAGGAGCTAGTAGTTCTCCCTCGGGGCTGAGGGTATGTACCAGTAGCTATGTGTTTGATCTCTCTCTCTCTCTCGTGTTCTTGAGGTGATACGATCTTGATGTATCGCGAGCTTTGCTATTATAGTTGGATCCTATGATGTTTTCTCCCCCCTCTACTCTCTTGTAATGGATTGAGTTTCCCCTTTGGAGTTATCTTATCGGATTGAGTCTTTAAAGATTTGAGAACACTTGATGTATGTCTTGCCGTGTGTATCTGTGGTGACAATGGGATACCACGTGATTCACTTGATGTATGTTTTGGTGATCAACTTGCAGGTTCCGCCCATGAACCTATGCATAGGGGTTGGCACACGTTTTCGTCGTGATTCTCCGGTAGAAACTTTGGGGCACTCTTTGAGGTCCTATGTGTTGGTTGAATAGATGAATCTGAGATTGTGTGAGGCATATCGTATAATCATACCCACGGATACTTGAGGTGACATTGGAGTATCTAGGTGACATTAGGGTTTTGGTTGATTTGTGTATTAAGGTGTTATTATAGTACGAACTCTAGGGCTGTTTGTGACACTTATAGGAATAGCCCAACGGATTGATTGGAAAGAATAACTTTGAGGTGGTTTCGTACCCTACCATAATCTCTTCGTTCGTTCTCCGCTATTAGTGACTTTGGAGTGACTCTTTGTTGCATGTTGAGGGATAGTTGTGTGATCCAATTATGTTATTATTGTTGAGAGGACTTGCACTAGTGAAAGTATGAACCCTAGGCCTTGTTTCCTATCATTGCAATACCGTTTACGCTCACTTTTACCATTAGTTATCTTGCTGTTTTTATAATTTCAGATTACAAAAACCTTTATCTACCATCCATATACCACTTGTATCACCATCTCTTCGCCGAACTAGTGCACCTATACAATTTACCATTGTATTGGGTGTGTTGGAGACACAAGAGACTCTTTGTTATTTGGTTGCAGGGTTGCTTGAGAGAGACCATCTTCATCCTACGCCTCCTACGGATTGATAAACCTTAGGTCATCCACTTGAGGGTAATTTGCTACTGTCCTACAAACCTCTGCACTTGGAGGCCCAACAATGTCTACAAGAAGAAGGTTGTGTAGTAGACATCAAGCTCTTTTCTGGCACCGTTGCCGGGGAGGTTAGCGCTTGAAGGTATATCTTTAGATCTTGCAATCGAGTCTTTTAGTTTCTTGTTTTATCACTAGTTTAGTTTATAAAAGAAAATTACAAAAAAAATATGAAATTGAGTTTACCTCATACACTTCATATTTTTAATATCTTTCGTGAGTATGATGGAAAGGAAAATTGTGCCAAAGTGTTAGAAGAAGAATGCATTAAAATGTTTGGCACTAAATATTTGAATGATGAGCATGATTGCAATGTTGTTAGTATGAACTCCTTGAATATCCATGGTACTAATGATGATTGCACTAGTCATGATGATAATGTCTCCTATAAACATGTCAATTTTTGTGGAGTACATTGGGTTTGCAAGTACACACCAAATAGAGAAGATAGATATTGCAAGAGGCATAAGCATTTAGATACTAAATGGTTGCAAGAAAGGCTAGATGCGTGTGCTGAAAATTTAAACTTTCTTAGCCATACTTGTGAACTTTGCAATGAACATGATCATTTCAGTACCCAATGCAAATTGTTTCATGATCGTATCGTGTCCAAAAATTGTGATGACTTGATTTCCCTTGCACATCATAATGAACTTAGTTTGCTCTTGGGTTATGAAGAAATGAAACGTATAACTAAGGATATTCCAAAATTTTCCCTTGATAGAGTTCTTCATTTTGATCTAGAGGAAATTTATATGTATTGCGCGGTGAATTGCATTGAAAATCCTTATATTGCCAACTACATAAAGAAAAGAAAACAAATAGAAGATGAAGAGAATACTAATGAAAGGGAAGAGACTTCCCAATACCCTCCTATTATTTCTTATGATGATTCAGGTAACGAGGAGGAGCTTCCTATTCAACCAATCTCATTAATAAGGAGCTCCAAAAAGAGGATTGAACCCACACATAATGTGGTGAAGAAGAAGAAAAGAAAAAGGAAGAGAGGTAAAAATATATCTCTCCCTAATAATGCTGCTCCTATTACTATTGTGCCTCATGAAAATATAATTGTGGAAGATAATGATACTTCTTATGATCTTGAAAATCTTTTTGGCACTTGCTTGGAAGAATATGATAATTGCTATACTATTGGTGCTATCCATACTGTTAATTATGAGAGTGATTATGCTTATGATATGAAAAGGCCCAAGCTTGGGGATGCTATGTTTGATGAAGATGATGTTTTCGAGAATATATTTGCCGCAATTAATGTTTGTCCCAAGCTTGGGGATGCTACGTTTAATGAAGATGATATTTTTAGTCTCCCAAGTTTTGATATGCAAATTTATAATGACGATAGCATGCCTCCTACCTATGATGATTGTTATGATGATACTTATGCTATAAAAAGTAGTGATTATATTTATAAAACTTGTCATGATTATGATTACCCCTTTTCTGAACATTACTCTTTTAATGTGGAAACAATTTATAGTATTCGAGTCTCTTATGATACTCCCACTATTCTGAATGAGAAGAATTTTGCTTATGTGGAGAGTAATAAAAATTTTATGCTTGTAGATCATGAAAAAAAATGCTTTAGGTGATGGTTATATTGTTGAATTCATTCATGATGCTACTGGAAATTATTATGAGGGAGGAATATATGCTTGTAGGAATTGCAATAATATCAAGTTTCCTCTCTATGTGCTTAAAACTTCGAAGTTATGCTTGTTTTGCCTTCCTATGCTAGTTGATTAATGTTCCCATAAGTTGTTTGCTCACAAAATCTCTATGCATAGGAAGAGGGTTAGACTTAAATGTGCTTGTCATATGCTTCATGATGCTCTCTTTATGTTTCAATTCTTATGTCTTATGTGAGCATCATTGAAATCATCATGCCTAGTTAGGAGCGTCAAACGATAGCATATGAATTATCATACATGAGCAAAAACAGGAGCAAAAAGCCATCGTTTAACGCCCCTAGCTAGGTTGTGTAGTAGACATCAATCCCACGCACCGCCCTCTTTCCTTTTCCCCTTATCCCCTTCCTCTTCCCCAAATGTTCTCGACCATTCGTTCGCCCCCGCTAGAGCGCCTCCACACATACGTCGTCGCGCGCAGCTGTTGGTGCCCAGCGTGACCATACCCCCATGCGGTCGGCTGTTATCGTCTTTGCGATGGGGCGGCCATCATGTGCTGCGTGCGGCTCCCACACTTGCTGGGACTGCAAGTACCGCAAAGTTGTGATGAGGCCGGCCATGGTGTGAGCTCGCACATGAAGCTACAACCATGGGGCGGCTGGCTGAATTCATCCAAGAGGATTTTTGCTACCACGGGGAAGTCTGCTACAACCAGCGGCAGCACACGGCAAAGCTGCATCCACGGGGCAAAGATGCTACGACCGGCGCGCCAAAATGCTTCGTCCGGCACGCCAAAATGCTTCGTCCAGCGTATCTTTTTGCTGGAACCAGCCCAGCGTCGGTTGCGAGAGTCGACGCGGCGGAGCTGCAAACCACGACAAAAAATGTTACAATCGGCATACAAAAATGCTATGTCCGGCATATCTTTTTGCTGGAACCAATCGAGCATCGGCGACGACGGCGAGACGGAGCTGCATCCACAAAAAAAAATTGCTACGACCGGCATGTCTTTTTGTGGGAACCAGTCGAGCATCGGTGACGACAGCGAGGCGGAGCTGCATCCATATTAAAAATTGCTACCACCGGCATGTCTTTTGGATGGAACCAGTCGAGCGTCGGCAACGACGGCGAGGCGGAGCTGCATCCATAATAAATTTTGCTACCACGGACATATGTTTTTGCTGGAACAAGTATGAGTTTCGGAAGGCCACCGAGATTTCCATGTCCATGGCTCCATGCCCAGGGACGCTATGACGGCCACACAATGCTGGGGACAGCGATGGCTCGGTGGTCCGTGCTACATAGAACACAACATGCAGGGCTGGTGATGGCCGCCCTCTTTTTGGACGAGCGTGAAAGGCTGGAGAGCGCGGGGGCGGCCGTGGGAGGCAAGCGTTGGCATCACCGATGGCCGGCAAGCGTGGCCGCGGCGAGCGCAGTCTCGGCCATGGCCACGAGCTACTGGTCAACGGGGATGTGAGGTGTGGAAGGAGGCGTGAGGACGAATCGTTTTTTTCATAGAGGATGATGTGGGGGTAGAGATCTGATGGGTATTATTGGACGAATCCAACGGACGCACGGCCGAAATTTTGGCCGGTGCGCCGGCGCCCATCGTTCGCCGAGGGTCTATGGGAGGGCGCTTGTTCGTCTCTTACATCGGAAACAGAACCATTATGTGAAGAAAATATGCCCTAGAGGCAATAATAAAGTTATTATTTATTTCCTTATATCATGATAAATGTTTATTATTCATGCTAGAATTGTATTAACCGGAAACATAATACTTGTGTGAATACATAGACAAACAGAGTGTCACTAGTTGCATCTACTTGACTAGCTCGTTGATCAAAGATGGTTATGTTTCCTAGCCATTGATATGAGTTGTCATTTGATTAACGGGATCACATCATTAGGAGAATGATGTGATTGACTTGACCCATTCCGTTAGCTTAGCACTCGATCGTTTAGTATGTTGCTATTGCTTTCTTCATGACTTATACATGTTCCTATGACTATGAGATTATGCAACTCCCGTTTACCGGAGGAACGCTTTGTGTGCTACCAAATGTCACAACGTAACTGGGTGATTATAAAGGTGCTCTACAGGTGTCTCCGAAGGTACTTGTTGGGTTGGCATATTTCGAGATTAGGATTTGTCACTCCGATTGTCGGAGAGGTATCTCTGGGCCCTCTCGGTAATGCACATCACTTAAGCCTTGCAAGCATTGCAACTAATGAGTTGATTGCGGGATGATGTATTACAGAACGAGTAAAGAGACTTGCCGGTAACGAGATTGAACTAGGTATTGAGATACCGACGATCGAATCTCAGGCAAGTAACATACCGATGACAAAGGGAACACCGTATGTTGTTATGCGGTCTGACCGATAAAGATCTTCGTAGAATATGTGGGAACCAATATGAGCATCCAGGTTTCACTATTGGTTATTGACCGGAGACATGTCTCGGTCATGTCTACATAGTTCTCGAACCCGTAGGGTCCGCACGCTTAAAGTTTCGATGACGGTTATATTATGAGTTTATGAGTTTTGATGTACCGAAGGTTGTTCGGAATTCCGGATGTGATCACAGACATGACGAGGAGTCTCGAAATGGTCGAGACATGGAGGTTGATATATTGGAAGCCTATATTTGGATATCGGAAGTGTTCCGGGTGAAATCGGAATTTTACCGGAGTACCGAGGGGTTACCGGAACCCCCGGGGGGCTTAATGGGCCATAGTGGGCCTTTGTGGAGAAGAGGAGAGGCGGCCAGGGCAGGGCCGCGCGCCCCTCCCCCCCTAGTCCGAATAGGATAAGGAGAGGGGGCGGCGCCCCCCTTTCCTTCCTCTCTCCCTCCTCTTTCCACCTCCACTCCTAATCCAACAAGGAAAAGGGAGGGAGTCCTACTCCCGGTGAGAGTAGGACTCCTCCTGGCGTGCCCCTCCTGGCTGGCCGCACCTCCCCCTTGCTCCTTTATATATGGGGGCAAGGGGGCACCCTAGAGACAACAATTGATCGTTTGATCTTTTAGCCGCATGCGGTGCCCCCCTCCACCATAGTCCACCTCGATAATACTGTAGCAGTGCTTAGGTGAATCCCTGCGTTGGTAGAACATCATCATCATCACCACGCCGTCGTGCTGACGAAACTCTCCCTCAACACTCGGCTGGATCGGAGTTCGAGGGACGTCATCGGGCTGAACGTGTGCTGAACTCGGAGGTGTCGTACGTTCGGTACTTGATCGGTCGGATCGTGAAGACGTACGACTACATCAACCGTGTTGTGATAACGCTTCCGCTTTCGATCTACGAGGGTACGTGGACAACACTCTCCCCTCTCGTTGCTATGCATCACCATGATCTTGTGTGTGCGTAGGATTTTTTTTGAAATTACTACATTCCCAACATTATGGCGTATGTATTTTTATGGGAAACGAAGCAGACGTTCGTTTCGCTGAACTCTATTGGTGTATGCTTCAATACATCTTAAAGATTTTTTTCTACTAATATATTTGATCAGACATGAGGAGCATGAGGTGTGATGTGGCTGGATGTGATTGGATGCTGATGTGTCTATGTTGCATGTTGAGATACATCAAGTAGTAAGGGTGAACTTCTTAAGTATATAGGATAACTAGAAGATACCCTGTGCGCTGCTGCGGGAATTGGTTGATGAGATTTTGGGTTGATAACATGATAACCAAAGTTAAAAAACATATGACTTACTATATTTGATGATGTATTTGTAGCGATTTTTATTGAATATAAGTGGAATAATTGAATGGAAAACATTTTGCCGTGCATGTTTGAATGGTGTGGGGGATCTTTTCCTATGCATGATTGCATGTCGAGGTGGGTCTTATTCCATTCATAGTTGTATGGTGAGGTGGTATGCTTGCATGTTGAGATAAATCGTACATCGACGAACTAAAGGTCATTCCAGAACAAATGCACAAAGATTCACAATTCATCTGTGTCTTAGAGGAGAATGAGATAATGGGTAACTCATTTTGTATGAGAGGCCAAAAGTTGAACCACTCTTTTCTTCAATGGAATGCCCGAAGAGAAAATAAATGCACCTCATTTTGCAGTCACTTTGCCAAATCCACAAGAAGTGCCCCCGGATGGGAGTTTTCTCAAAAATTAACTAGAGGATACCCCGCGCGTTGATGTGGGAATTGGTTGATAAAAATTGGGTTGATAACGTGATAACCAAAGTTAAAATACATACGATTGTATATTTGACGATGTATAGTTGTAGCAATATTTGTTGAATATAACTGGAATAATTGAATGGATTTTTTTTCATGCATGGTTGAATGTTGTTGGGGATCTTTTCACATGCATGATTGCATGTTGAAGTGGGTGTTATCCCATTCTAGTTGTATGATGAGGTGGTATGCTTGGAAATTGAGATAAATAAGTTAGTGCAGATGACTCGGTATATATGATTTGTAAGACTTGTTTTTTAGGGAGATTTGTAAGACTTGTTCGATGGTAAAACCGAAGTTTCAAATATAAATTCATCGATGTCTTTCGGTAGAGTCTTGGAAGGGAGCCAAGCTCTATTATTGATATTGGTTAGCATGAAATGAAAGAATCAAATAGCGAGAGCATGTCGACTCAACTTTGATAGACCGATGTCGTCTTTCATGCTATCATTATTTTACAATGGGTGTTTGCTACTTCCTACTACTACAAAGTATGTTACAACAGTCGAGTCATCATTGGCGGGCCTAGGTCAAGTCAATAGCAGTGACACTCACCAGCGACATGCCACTAATGAGTCGTAAATGGTGCTTCATGGACAGTTGGGCTACCGAGCCAGCACTGATGCCCCAAAGAACAACCGGTCAAAGTAAGTGGAGCGATTGCGGCCACCCTCAGGTGTCACATCATTAACAACCACTCTTGTTTGAGGGGTTCCTTGACTAGCCAGTCGATGATATGATCAATACATATGGGCAACTTCTAGGACCGCCAGTGGTGAGTTGTCCCTATTATATGCCCAGGGCTTGTCAAGAGACCACCTGCATGTGAAGTATAGCAGCATGTTAGTGACGACTTTCTAATGGGAAGGAGCCAAGCTCTCTGCCTCCTCGAAATCTGAATGACCTTCTCTCCTCCAAAGCTAGATCTCCATTTCGCTTCTCTAGGTCTAGATCTAGCTTGTACTCCTTCCTTAAGATCTCCTCAGACGGATTAATCCTTGTCATAGAAAGGCCTTGATTGATCCTCCCCTCTTAGGAACAAAATATCTCCGAAGTTCATTCACCCTCGTTGACCGAATTAGTAATTTTCTCAACCATGTGTTTGTTGGAATATGAGTGAATAATTTATATAAAAAATGTCAATTGTTTCGGGGTCCAAGTGGGATGTGTGGGAATAGGACGACACATAGTTTCATCAATAATTTGGACGGGTTTATTGAGTCATCGCCAAATATATGGAGAGGAAGAGCAACAAGAGGATGTTTATCAGAGGGGTTGTTACCATAATTTTGGTGAGTCGTTCATGGCAGTTGATGGCTCGGCGGACACAATTATATTCACAACCTGTTGTTATGTGTTTTATTGCAGTGACACACTTGAGTAAGAGATTCACGCTCTAATGGAAGGTATGGCACACTTGAGTAAGAGATTCATGCTCTAATGGAAGGTGTGGCTCTGGACATTCAATGGCCACATCCTCCTATGTTAGTGCAGCCAAATGCATATACGCTATCAACCTTGTCTAATAACTCGTTGAGGTGATCAACATACAAACATCTTGTTGCAGAAATCGAAAGGTTGATGTTGATGATAACATTACTTAGAAGCACACAAAAAAGTCGATTCTACTCTGCCACCTCCGCCTATAAGATGCAATTTCTAGGCTCCACTCGCTCCCCCATGACCGAAGTTGTTTGGAAGGTTTGGGTGGCCCCAAGGTCGAATTCTTTGCTTGGCTCACAATTCAAAACCACAATTGGACCGCCCATATATACTTGAGAAGCAGGGGTGGCCAAATTGTGGTTTTTATGCCCCCTATGTAAGAAAGAACCCGAATTCAGTTGCTCACCTCGTTTTAGGTGCTGCTTCACATTTAGGCTTTGGGGCATGACCAAGGCTAGATTAGCATCGACTACATCGACACATCTACTTGGCTCGAGGCACAATCATTGAAGGAGTGTAGATCAACATGTCAGATTCACACATCCCAAACATAAAGCTATGGCCTCTCCTACCATGCTTACTAGTTGGATGATTTGGAACCAGAGGACTGTGAGTTTTCCACCACAAGGAGGTGCTGACTGCATGCTCCTCCAGAATATCAAGGCGGAGGCGACCCTTAGCACCATTGTGGGTGCGAAACACTTGATGCAATTCATGACACGGGAGTAGCTTATTTTGTAATTTTCTTTTGCTTTATGAAAAAAACTCTATACTTTTTCTTATTCAATTGACAAGACAAGTTTTTTGCTTTTGTTTTTCTTTCTGAAAGTCGATGTTGGATGGGGAGTTCATCCCATTGAAGATTCAAAGAGAGGAAAACAGTTGCACATTGTCTTGCCAACTATCGTAGGACGGAGCATAGCACGACTTGTTGGCTTCCAGGGCCCCTTCAGTATTATACTCCCTCCGTCCGAAAAAGCTTGTGAGAAACAAGTTTGGGATATTTTTTTTTGAACAAAGAGAGTACTAACCTTATATATCTGTAATCTTTTTATAATGTACTGTACTCCATAATGGAATAAAACTCCTGATTTCCCTAAAAAAATCACATGCCTCATGCACACAGACAGTGGGACATGACCAACCCGGTCTCGGCACGGCTAAGGCTGGTCGTAATGGTAGTATCATAGGTAGTATCATACATGTCAACTAGGCAAATTTGATGAGGTGACATAGAATTAAATGAAGAAAGAGAGGGTTGAGTATCATATCATGATACCGTATCATATTAAATAATGTGCTACTATGTGTCTTGCATGGCAATAAATGAGGTTAGCTAAAGTTTATATGTGATCACACAAAAAGCTAGCTCGAAAGACTCCCCTACGCCTCGCGCCTAGGGTTTTTATCCTCTCGGGCGATCTGCTGCCCCTGAGTACTTCCACCCTCCGCAAAGTCTGATCGCCGTCTCCATCGATCGTGCAGCGCCCCAACCACGCCAGGATGGCCTCACCCTCGGACGCCAACTCTGCCACCAGTGGAGGCGTTTCGGCGGCCGCAACCCCCATCCTAGAAGATTTCTTCGATCAGTTAGATCTGAACGATGAGGAGTTCAATGATGTTGAGATTGATGAGGAGGATCCAGAAATCAGGGAGAGCGTTAGGTGGCTAGCCCTAGCTAGGGTTCACACCGACAAGAATTTCTCGCAGGCAGCCTTCTACAAGGATATGAGGGCGGCCTGGAATCCGGCGCAAAGGGTCAGATTTCGCCCGGTCGGACCCAACAGATTTGTTGTCCAAGCTTCCTGCCTGGGCGACTGGGAGCGGATGATGATGCAGGGCCCTTGGCTCTTCCATAACATGGCGGTCTTGTTGTGTTCGTATGATGGTTTTACCAAGGCGGATGATGTGATTTTCGATCATATGCCCATCTGGCTACAAGTCCACAAACTACCTGATCCCTACTGCAAACAAGGTATTGTTGAGCGACTCCTTAAAGGGGCTGGAGAAATCCTAGAGATGCATTTGAATGGCAACACCCGTGGAGACTATATGAGGGTTAGGGTAAACCATGATATCAAGCAGCCTCTGACAAAGTTTGTTAGCGTTGTCCGTGCGCAGGAGAGACAGGTTTATTTGGTGCGGTATGAGAAGTTGGCCCATTTTTGCAGTTTCTGTGGTCGGATTGGACATGAGCACAAGGAGTGCGGATCCGGGGTTCATGATAAGCAAAGTCTCAAGTTTGGCGACTGGCTATACGCTGACGGCCCCAGTCGGCCGAGGCCTGAGCAAACCCCCAGCAGGGCAGATAAATCTCGCCCGATGAGGAAGAATAGCAGCCCTAGTGCTTCTTTGGACCCTGGCCTCAAGGCTTTGGACCCCGATATGCTCGACACAGCAACAAGCCCGGTGAAGAACCCGGGTACAATCATGGATGTTGATAGGGATGCGAGGAAGAGATTGAATATGGATAGTGTGGGAGATGATACTCTGAACAAACCAAAAAGCAAGAAGGAGGTGCTGGCCATCACGGATGGCAGCGGTCAAGATCTAGGAGAGAATGCCTCGCCAACGAGCAGCTCTTCTGGCAGCAAATGTGTCAAGCTCACCAAGGATCATGCAACAACTCAGAGATCGGCGGCTTCCCTCGAGGAAGACCGCCGGATGCAATGAATGCCCTAGTTTGGAACTGCCGGGGGGGGACCGCCGGACAGTTCGTGAGGTTTTGGCCCTCTCAAAAGCCAATAACCCCAAGCTTGTCTTCCTATGCAAGACTAGGCAAGCTATTGTGAAAATAGAAAAGTTACGTTGGAGACTTGGTCTGAAAGGTTTTCATGGTGTGAGTAGTGATGGGAGGAGTGGGGGCTTAGCACTCTTCTGGGATGAGTCCCTCTCGATCATGGTGAATGATTCTTGTAATCGTTATATTGATGTCAGTGTGGTCGATGGTGGATCAGGCACATCTTGGCGGTGCACCTTTGTCTATGGAGAGCCCAGGGTGGAAAACCGCTATCGTATGTGGGAGCACATCTTCCGGCTTCGAGCTTTCTCGCGTGAGCCGTGGATGGTGTGCGGCGACTTCAATGAAGCTTTGTGGCAACATGAACATCTATCAAGGACAGAACGCTCGGAAGCTTAGATGGTGGCCTTCAGAGATTGTTTGGAGGTGTGTGAACTTGAAGACCTGGGCTTCTCGGGGATTCCATTCATGTATAACAATGGCCAGGACTCTGACCGTAATGTTCAAGTGCGGTTGGATCATGCTTGTGCTGATGAAGCCTGGCGGGATACGTTCCCGTTAGCAAGGGCGGTTCATTTGGCCACCTCATGTTCGGATCATTGCCCCCCGTTGATACACTTGGAGGGTTTGCAGGACCAGCAGCGTCGACCCTCCTCCTTGCGTTGATTCTGGCCTGCCTCAAGTGATTGCGGATGCATGGAACAAACACAAAACTACAGGCAGCATGGGGTCGGTGGCCAAGTCCCTCCGGGAGGTTTTAAAGGATATGAAAGAATGGAGTAAAAACCAGTTTGGCAATGTGTTGAAGGATATTGAGAGGCTCCGCACACAACTGACAGACCTTCAGATGGCTGGAGCAGACCGTACTGCAGTCCAGGATAAAATGAACCAGCTCGATGAGCTCCTATACAGAGAGGAGATGCTATGGCTACAACGGTCGCGGATCACCTGGCTGAAGGAAGGTGAGCGCAACACCAAATATTTGCATCGGAGAGCGGTTTGGCGGGCCCGTAGGAACCTGATACAACGCCTACGGATGCAGGATGGAACATGGTGCAGTGTTCCATCAGATATGGAGAGGATGGCTCACTCCTATTTTAAGGAGATCTTCACAAAAGATCCAACCCTATCCCCGGACGAGGTGTTGGATTGCATTGCTCCAAAAGTTACAGAGGAGATGAACATTATGTTATGCAGGCCTTATTCCGAAGAGGAGATCTCTAATGCTTTATTTCAGATCGGGCCCCTCAAAGCTCCGGGTTGCGATGGACTACCTGCTAGGTTTTTCCAACGGAATTGGGCTCTACTCAAAACTGAAATTGTTGCTGCGGTTCATGAGTTTTTTGCGTCTGGAGTTATGCCGGATGATGTTAACGATACGACTATTGTGCTAATTCCTAAGGTTCCTCATCCCAAGGACCTGAAAGATTTTAGGCCAATAAGCTTGTGCAATGTTATATACAAGATCATCTCAAAATGCATGGTCAACAGATTACGGCCTATTCTTAATGATCTCATCTCTGAAAATCAGAGCACCTTCATCCCGGGGAGGCTGATTTCTGATAACTCTATTATTGCGTTTAAATGTATTCATCATATCCAGTCAATAAGGAACAGTGCAGAGGATCTTTGTGCTTACAAACTTGATCTCTCCAAGGCCTATGACAGGGTGGATTGGGTGTTCTTGGAAAAAGCCTTGGCCAAGTGGGGCTTCTCACCTGAATGGATTGCTCGGGTTATGGCATGTGTTTCGTCGGTGAAATACTCGGTAAAATTTAACGGGAAGCTGCTGGAATCCTTCTCTCCGTCGAGGGGCCTCCGTCAAGGTGATCCTTTATCTCCTTTTCTCTTCTTATTTGTGGCTGATGCCCTCTCTGCGTTGGTGGAAAAGGCTGCAAGGGAGAATGGTCTTAGTGGAGTCAAGATCGGTAGGGGTGCTCCGGTGATTACACACCTATTATTTGCGGATGATTCCCTCCTATTTTTCCATGCTACAAATCAGCAGACATTGTTAGTGAAAGGGGTGTTGAACACATTTGCGACGGCGACTGGACAACTCATAAACCCGTCGAAGTGTTCCATTCTTTTCTCAAGCCAGTGTCGTCCAGATATTATTCAGGAGGTTAAACACACGCTGGATATCACCCTAGAAGCGTTCGAACCCAAGTACTTGGGCTTGCCGGTTCCGGAGGGGACGATGCATAAAGGGAAATTTGAGACTCTCCAAGAGCGTTTGAGGAAAGTTCTTGTGGATTGGAGTGAACAGTACATGTCGTCGGGGAACAAGGAGATTCTTATTAAGTCAGTGGCACATGCCATACCAGCATATGTAATGAGTGTCTTCAAACTCCCGGCTTCTATTTGTGATGATCTTACAAGGATGATACGTCAGTATTGGTGGGGGTAGAGAACGGCAAGAAGAAGATGGCATGGATGAGCTGGGATAGGCTGCGTCTGCCTAAACCCATGGGGGCATGGGGTTTAGGGATATGAGGGCGTTTAACCAAGCGCTACTAGCTAAGCAAGCCTGGAGGCTCCTGGATAGACCAGATAGCCTATGTGCGCGGTTGATGAAGGCAAAATACTATCCTTCTGGTCAGTTTTTGGATACGGTGTTCCCGGGCTCTGGTTCTGAGGTATGGAAAGGTATTCTACATGGCCTTGCGTTGGTCAAGAAAGGCGTCATTTGGCGGGTCGATAAAGGCATGATGATCCGCACCTGGCGCGACCCTTGGCTGCCCCGACCGTTTTCCTTCCGTCCGATAACTCCTAAGGGAAACTGTCGTTTTAACAGAGTCTCTGACTTTTTGGATGATAATGGTGCATGGAATCAGACTCGGCTGAGGGAGTTCTTTTGGAAAATGGATGTTGATCACATCCTGAGAATCAGAACTTCGCCTCGCCAACGTGAGGACTTTTTGGCCTGGTTCCCGGAAAAGAGTGGGGGGTTTACGGTGAGGAGTGCATACAAGCTGGCTACATATGATCACAATGTTATTACAGCAAATGGTGCCTCGAGTACTGCCCCAGATGGGAACCGGTCAGGATGGAACTACATCTGGAAGTCTAGGGTTCCTCAGAAAATGAAGATCAACGCATGGAGATGTGTGACGGGGACTTTGGCAACGCAGAGTTGCAAGGCATACAGACATCTGACGACACGATCAACCTGTCAGATTTGTGGGGTGGAGGAGGAGGACTCATTTCATGCCTTGGTGACTTGCTCACATGCACGTTTGCTCTGGATTAACATGCCTGCCGCTGGCCACTCCCGGAGGATGATTTCTTAATCCATGATGGGAGAGAATGGTTAACTACTTTACTGGCGAAGTGTTCGACTGATGTCCAGGACATGCTACTTATGTTTATTTGGCGGATTTGGCAGCTACGTAACGACCCGATCCATGGGAAGGAGATCCCTCCTATTCCACCCACCGTCAAATTCCTTGACAGTTACTACAAGTCCATTAAGCTGACTGCATGCTACACTACGGAGGAGATCATTAAAGGAAAAATGTCAACCGGGAAGATGCCGATACCAGACCAAAAGGGCAGAGTCATATCGTCTCCATGGCCGGTGCCTTAGCCAGGTAGGGTGGCTCTATCAGTTGATGGCTCGTTCCTGAAGGAGGATGGATTTACTGCTGTTGGTATGGTGCTTAGAAATGACAAAGGAGATGTCCTAATGGCTGCCTACCGTTTCATCTTCTATTGCAATGACCCGCTGGAAGCAGAACTACATGCGATCATGCAATGTTTGGCCTTAGCACTACAACACTCTGACTTGCCGGTGGTGGTTCAGACGGACTCGTCTGAAGTTTTGTCTAGCTTGACAAATGATGCACTTATTCGTTCGGCGTATGGACAGGTCGTCATGGAGATCAAAGCACTTCTTGGTACTAGGGAGTTTTTTCCTCAAAAGATTACTAGACTTCAAAATAGAGTTGCCGATCGGTTGGCTAAGTATAGCCGCACCGAGCATGCCACGGCTGTCTGGCTGCGCTCGGTTCCACCTTGTATTGAGGACTTGTGGCCTCTCGACTGTAACTCTATAACTCTTTAATAAACTCCCTTTACCCTCACAAAAAAAATGAGGTTAGCTATGATACTAAACACTACGGATGTACTCCCTCCGTTCCTAAATATTTGTCTTTCTAGACATTTCAAATGACTACTACATACGGATGTATGTAGACATATTTTAGAGTGTAAATTCACTCATTTTGCTTCGTATGTAGTCACTTGTTGAAATGACTAGAAAGACAAGTATCTAGGAACGGAGGGAGTAGTATCATATACTCCCTCCATTCCACAATGTAGTGCTTCCTCTATCTCCGTGCTTCAACTTTGACCGTAAATTTAACTACCAAGACCGATTGCGGCGGGAGCAAAAATTATATTAGTGGATTCGTATTCGAAAGAAGTTTTCAATTATATAATTTTTTCTCCCGCCGCAGTTGGTCTTGTTGGTTAAATTTATGGTCAAAGTTAGACCTCGAGAAGCGTGAGCGCACTATATTTTGGAATGGAGGGAGTACTAGTATCGCCGTTACCATCAGCCTAAGGGCATGTACAATGGTTGAGAAGACAGTCTTATCTTAAGTCTTGCATGTAAATTAGAGATGATAAAAAAAATGTCTACAATGAGTTATATCTTAGCCTTATCTTCAATAACTAGCAATTCCTTAAAATATGGTGAGACAAATTGTGCTAAAAGATCATCTCTTATCTTATCTTAAATAAGAGAAGACAAACCTTTTCTTATGAATTCTTTTTTCTCCACCTCATCATTTATCCTATGTGGCACTCCTAAGATAGCACCATTGTATATACCCAAAGGCCCTTCCGCGAGGGCCCACCCTTGTCATCAACGCCACATTTTGTCGCTTCAAACCGTCAACAGTTGTTTTATTAAACAAAACGAGATCGAAATGCCACGTCTGCAGTTCTTTTTTCCTTTCTTTCTCCCCACGCCTCGCTCTCGATCTCCTCTCCTCCCCTCCCCTCGCGGCCCCGCCTCGTCTTCCTCTCGCTTTGCCCGCTCGGAGCTAGACTCGATCGCATCGCGTCACATCCGAGGGAGGCAAAACCCTAGGCAGATCCCTCCCAAGCCTACCGCGACCTTCCGCCCCCGGAGGAGATGCAGGGCGGCAACCACATGCTCCTCGAGGAGCCCGTCCGCCTCGCCTCCGTCCTCGCCCCCGCCAAGCCTGTAAGCGCCTCTCACCTCCACCATTTCTCCCCTCCTCCCTCTACCGATCTCGAACTCTGCGTATCCGTGGTGCTTGTGGGTGGATTCGGGCTTCTTCCTCTGGATGTGGTTCACCATGTACAGTATGTGTGTGTGTGTTTGGTTGTCTCGATCCGATTTGGTGTGCAGAGAGGCCGGGGCGAACGGGCGTGGCGGAAATACCGGTGATCCGTTTCGTCAGAATGTGAATGACCCGTGTCTCCAACGGGAGCGATCGTGCGGGATTGGGGATTTGTTTTGTTTTTTTACTGTTGCGTGCGACCAAAATGTGCCGTTATGATTTTGTGAAGGTCGTCTGATTTTCTAATTGCAAATCGAATCCTCTATTGGCAAGTGGGAGGCAACGAAATGGAGACAGTTTTGGTTTCATTTTCAGGACGCTGGATGGCGACCCTTATACATTGCCTGTGCTCTTTTGCAGAAAGTTTTCCCATCCCTCACTAAGATTGTTGGGACGCTTGGGCCCAACTCGCACTCAGTCGAAGTGATTGAAGAATGCCTCACTGCTGGGATGTCAGGTTTAACGACAGTTTTCTTTTAAACAGCTGGATTTATTGCAATGGGCCAGTCATGATTTTTCTGCTTTTGTTCTGATGATAATAATTATCATCATGATCTGTGTTTGTTTTCATTTTTGCAGTTGCGCGGTTTGATTTCTCTTGGAAGGATGCTACTTATCATCAGGAGACCCTCGACAATCTGAGGAAAGCGGCACAGAATGTGAAGAAGTTATGTCCTGTAAGTTGATTTAATGAATTATCTGTAAATGTTGATATGTATCTTTTGATACGCAAGTTATTCTTGGAGATTGAGAACTGGGAAATAAAAACTGTCGCAACCTTCAGTTATTTGCTTCCTCATGAAGGAAAAAAGAAAAGAAAGTATCCTTTGTGATCAGTTGATCACCTGCGTTACTGTATGATAGTAGAGCAACTGAGCAAGTATTCTAAAATAGGTATACTAGGTCCTATACCATACCATTATACTCATATATAAGGTACGCTCACAGGTTTACTACGCGTGCGTTAGGGTGATAAAATTTGTTAGTGCACACAAGGGAGAAATAGGCAGTGCAGCAGTGCTGTGCGCACAGGAGGGCGGGGCGGGGGGGGGGGGGGGGGGGGGGCAGATTCGGTGGTTCATGGATTGAATTTGGATCTGTAGTCTGAATCTTGTTGATTATTCACGTCACTTACCGGTCTGTAGTCTGAGCAGTAGCCAGTGATATAGTTTTGACAATATGGGTTACATATTTATCAATGTAGACATACAAGTCCAGAGTTTAAAATGAAAAGCCGGTTACAAGGTCGAGTTCTTTATAATTGCTATAAGGTGATGGGCCAGTCGAGTAACAGTTACCTAGTGAATACCTATGTATGAATCATGCTTCACACTTTTATTGATTTTGTAGGACTTATTGTGGTTTGTTTGTTTTGATTCACTTATGCCGTAATAGTGTTTCTGATGATAGTAACAATGCTCCGCTTTAAAACGGTGTCGTTGACTAAGGTTACTGCATCCAGATTCCATAACATTGTTTTATGACCTGTTGCTCTTCCATCACCCTGGTTGGCGCTGGGTCTGCAACAATGTTTTCCTAATAAGAGACAGTGCGGCTCATGAATGTGTTTTTATTTGTTTCAATTATGTTTTTAGCAGTAAGCATTGAACATTTGGGGAATGTTTTAGTAATGGGCATGTGCGCATATGTTAATTCTTTCTACATGCACATCACGTTTTCTATCGGTACGTGCGGTCACCTCATCATTATGTTGGTTTGTGTGGTAACTTTTATCGTCCAGTCTGTACTTTAATTTTCCATGCTTAGTTATTTCATGATGCTGCATATGTAAACTTTGCAGACTTTTTTTCTAACATATGGACCATATTCTAAATCTGCATCTTCCCAAGTTCCACATTTCAGCTCCGTGTGCATATTTGCTTTGTTATATGAAAAGCCTTCACTTACAAAAAATGGTTTATTGGGGAAATGCTAAACCTAGCTAGCTTTTTCACCTTGAGATATATACTGTTAAATATATGCATTCAGATATGTATGGTATTTGGAGATGCCTTTATATTTTGGTACTTCCTCATTGGTCAAATATATTCCTTCAGTTAACTTTAAATGTATCTTCAGTACCTGTGACTTGAGACAGCAACCGTCTGTTCGCATATTGCCATTGTTCAATATTTTGTCATAGTTAAAATTTAGAAATTCATTTATGTTCATACCATTTCAGTATCTTATTTTGGCTTGTCTTGTACATTGTCTTTATAAGCTTCTATGGTGATGCTCTTAAGATTGATGCTAAGAGTCATATGATGTCAGCATCTAATTTCATCTGAATATTCATAGATAATGCTGGATACAGTGGGTCCAGAAATTCAGGTTCACAATTCAACTGGTGGAGCAATCGAGTTGATAGGGGGGAATCATGTCACAATAACACCAGATCTTTCTAAAGCTCCTTCGGCTGATATCCTACCAATTAAATTTGGCGATCTTGCAAAAGTAAGTGAATAATAAAAATAATAATTAGGATATGAAGTATTATAATGCATTATTTGAATCATGTTTATCTCTATGCATTTATAGGTCGCTAGGTTCCTTTTTGCTCTGTGCAACCACCACTTACATGTTGGCATTAAAGTAAAATTAATAGATTTTACGCAACAAACAAAATCTATTTGACTTCTCTATTGTGCTGGGGAAACTACTTGGTTGTAATTTTTTTGCTATTTCTGAAGTTCACAATTTGGAATATTGCATATTTAACTTTGTTTTCATTCCTTGAGTTCAGGTTGTGAAGAAGGGTGATACTCTTTTCATTGGTCAATATCTTTTCACAGGAAGTGAAACAACATCTCTATGGCTTGAAGTACGTAAATTCTTAGATTCTACTCATATATGTGACATTTTCCAATATTGACATGTCCTTATATACTATAATCTACAGGTTACGGAGACTTCTGGTGCAGAAGTGATTTGTTATGTGAAGAACACAGCTACACTGTCGGGGCCCATTTTCACTCTACATGTTTCACAAGTACATATCAGTATGCCCACTTTGAGTGAATATGATAAACAGGTAATGTGCACTACTTTTGAGTTTCTGTACAACACTACTCAGATATACACTCTCATAAATCTATCGCAATGTTTTCCTGTACAAAAAATTTCGACTAGCTACTTTTTGTAGTAATATAAGGTCCCCAACTATGTTTTTTGTTTGTTTTTATCTGTTAAAGTTTTTTTCTTACCAACATTTAATGGTATAAAGCTATGACTTGTTCAGTGGAAGAGACCACTCACGAGTCACGCATTACAAGTTAAAACGCTGCACAAACCAAACAATCTGTTCTGATCCCATGTTGGATAAAATCGTAAATACAATGGCAACTTGCTTCTTTCTGGCTATTGTTGATCTTTACTTGCGGTTGAGGATTTGTTAAATAACGTTCTTTAGAAGTTCAACTTGCTTCCTCTTTTGTCTCTTTTACTTGCCGTCCTTGAATGTGTGCAATCAGCCCTCTAAAACTTTGACAACCAATGTCTACACAAATATTTAAACACATCACAAAAACTCAATGCCATCATTTTTTAATCATATTTTGATAAAATAGAACAAGTGTTAAAAGGTACTCCCGCTGTTCACTATTATAAGATATTCTAACTTTGTTCTAAATCGGATGTATGTAGACATGTTTAAGTGTGTTTGTTAACTCATTTCAATCCGTATGTAGTCCATATTAAAATATCCAAAACATCTTATAATTGTGAACGGAGGGAGTATCTATTAGTCTGTTGGATGCTCTGTCCAAGTCCAAAACAAGTAAAAGAAAATAGAGGAAATAGTTTATTTCAAGATTGCTTGCACGTAAAATACATATTTGTCGATGCTGTTTTATAAATTCACATCTTCCCGGTCATCCTAAGCACCTTTTTTTCCTACAATAGGTCATATCAACATGGGGGCTGCAAAACAGTGTTGACATTATATCGCTTTCCCATACCCGCTCTTCTGAGGATGTCAGGGAGGTGAGTTTTCTTTTCTGAATCATCCACTCTTGCACCTGAATCATACATATAGTTATTCACACACCTGCTTCTTGATTTCCTTTCCATGGTTTTTGTAATACCTTGTTTAGAGGCTTTTCATGCTCTTATGTGCACTCAACAGCAATTAGATTCTTAGAAGCTTAGTGATGCAAATTGCCAGTCAATTGAGTAGATGGGATTTCATGAATGAGCTCTTGTATGTATCTACAGTTTAGACTTCAAATATGAATCAATTGCCAGTCAATTGAATAGAAGCTTAGTTAGCTGGGGGAACACTGCTGATCCTCAAATATATTTTTTGTGCAGCTTAGAGCCTTTTTAAAATCTCATGATCTTCAAGACACACAGATATATGCGAAGGTTGAAAATGCTGAGGTAACTATTGTTTTTATGATGGTACTGTTCTGTTTGTTTCACTGTTATATTATGATTAATTTCATCGTGCAGTATTTTCTTTCTTTCTAGGGTTTGGAACATTTTGATGAAATTCTCCAAGAGGCAGATGGTATCATCATATCGCGAGGAGACCTGGGAATTGACCTCCCACCAGAGAGGGTAAATTTTGGTCTTCCTCAAAATACCCAAATTTTGCACCTTGTAAACCCTAAGTGTTCTCAGCTATGTGTCTAATCATTTCCACTCACGGTGGTGTGTTGCCTTGAAATGATAGTACTAGTTATCATTTTTGACACTATGACGCTATTACATTTTGGGACGGAGGGAGTAGTACAGAAATGTCTGTACAAGAATATCTTTGTTCTTATGGTGCAAAAGTTACCATTTATGTTCTTATCAGTTTAAAGTTAAAACTAACTCATCTAGCTGTTTTAGGCAGCAGATACTTTAATATCAGTGGATTCCTTAATTGTTGCTTCATTTCATAACCTACAGTTTTGGCTCTTCAGGTGTTCATGTCCCAAAAGACTGGTATTCATAAATGCAACATGGCCGGCAAACCTGTGATCATTACTAGGGTTGTGGACAGCATGATTGACAATCTGCGCCCTACTCGCGCAGAAGCTACTGATGTTGCAAATGCTGTCCTAGATGGTCTGTAAACCTGCACTGTTCTTAGAACTAGTCATATTTGTAGGTACTTATTTCGTATACTGCTCTCATTGCAGGAACTGATGGCATTTTGCTCGGTGCGGAGACACTTCGAGGGCAGTATCCTGTTGATGCTGTGCGTACTGTGGGCAGAATATGTGCAGAAGTACGTTCCTACCTCATTCAATAATAACTTGTGAAATAATATTTTCTCAAATAAAGTACTCTCTAATTAATTGATGCAACTTTAGTACAACTTTGACTGCGTCAATTATTTTGGATCGGTGGGAGTAATAATAATTGTAAACTCATCTAAATTGACTGGCTGATCAATGATACCATTCTTCTAGGCTGAGACCGTGTATAACCAGTCACTTCACTTCAAGAAAGTAGTGAGGCATGTAGGTGAACCAATGGCCCATGAAGAATCTGTGGCATCATCAGCGGTAAATACATCTAAATCATTAAGCAGGACATATTCTATTGTTATAGAACATTAATAGCAATCTTTTGTGTACATATAGGTTCGTTCTGCAATGAAAGTAAAAGCTGCTGCAATTGTTGTGTTCACCTTCTCGGGGAGAGCTGCTAGGTGCTCTATACTACACAAGATCAGCACTTGATTAGACATGTTTCTGTCATGCAAATATGCTATCATCTTTACTTGATGCATCGTCTTCTGCAGGTTAATTGCTAAATACAGGGCCCCAATGCCAGTTTTAGCAGTTGTGTTCCCACGCGAGGGCTCTGATCCATCGAAGTGGCGTTCTTATGGCACGACACAGGTAAGTAACAGGCGTATCTATCTGTATGTGTTTTTCTTTAAAGGGATCCGTAAACTTACACTTACTGACTGTTACAGGCGAGGCAATGTTTTTCTGTGAGAGGTGTCTACCCTTTGATGGGGAGTACTGACGAGGTATGTATGCACTTCTTACTTGGTGATACCAGAGCAAGTTCTGTTATTTCCAATGTTAAGCATATATGGTGGCTCAGGATGCTTTTTGTCTACGGAGCAACTATCTGAGAGTTGCATTGAACTTTCTTATTACAGCTATTAACTTTCTGAGTCCAAGCTTAATATTTTTTATCTCTTAACAGGCTGAAACTGGTGGGCTCACCAAGGAAGAATACGGGATAAAACTTGCACTGAACTATGGCCGGTCAGTCGGCATAATAAAGCCATACGACAGGGTGATTATTTTTGAAAAGATCGGTGATTCTTCTGTTGTCAAGATCATCGAGTGCGACGATTCTGAAAGATGAATGACCCTTCTCAGGCAACAGTTTCAACTATATGCCTGAGATTGCCTCCTCTTTTTGTTCTCCATTCACTTTGACCAGAGATAAAAGAGTAGTATAGCACGACAAGGTTGCCCTGTTTAGCACCTTGGTATTTTAGATTTACATACTTGTTGCCCTAATAAAGTGAAGAGAGCTTCTCATTCACTCAAACATCCAAGTTTTAGACAAAATTATAGGATTGTTGAGATAATACCTATGAGTGATTCCTAGCTTGTATTTCATGTTACATCATACGCTATATGACATATTATCTGCTATTACCTTTGCATATACTATACCATTCGTGTCTGTAGTCCAGTACTGCCATACAGCATCTTTCTGTTCTATCAGTATTGCTCCTTGAAGAAGAGGGCGTAGATGATGCAGCAGATGCTGAAGATGATGATGCCGATGTCGAACGCGAGGGCTGTCATGGCCTGGTCGCTGAGCTCCATGTTCTTCCCGCCAAGGCGATCCACTGTGTCGGGCACGGGCTCGTAGTTCTGGAGGTCGAGCTCGTAGGGGTCCTCGAGGCGGGACCTGAGCTGCTGCAGCCGGCGGCTCTCGGCCTCCTGCGCCAGCGTCCAGTCGTAGAAGCGGCGGCTCTCCTCCTTGCTCAGCACCTTGTACACCTCCCGGAGCCGGATGAACTTCTCCGACGCCGACTTGAGCGGCAGCCTCGTCGTGTCCGGGTGGTACTCCTTGGACAGCCGCCGGTACGCCGCCTTGATCTCCTCCAAGTCCGCGCCAGGCGATATTCCTAGGAACCTGGTTATGCCAGAGAAAATCTGGTGCTGTCAGTTTCAGGCAGATGGACAAGAGACGCAGGGTGAATTCTGTTGGTCTGAGCTCAACTGGTAGTGTGACTCGGACGGGTTGTTGATGAGGTCGGCGAATCGTCGCCCCATCGGCTCGTCCTTGCGGCCGTCGCCTTCCTTCTTCGCCTTTCCTCCCACCCACCCTTCGTCCGGGTCGGACCAGTGTATCCTCGTGTCCACCGTCTTCTTCATCCCGGGCCCTGCCGTCGACGCCGCGGCTGTAGCCTCTGGGGATGGTTCGGCGTCCGCCGTGCTTGCCGCGACGACGAACCTTGCGCGACGTCGGCTCCGTTCGTCGTGCCGATGGAGGAAGGCCGTCAAGGGGCTAGACGACGCTGTGGATGCCGCCATGAGGCGGCAGCCGTGCAGTACTTCCGAGGAATGAGCACAGGTAGAGGTTACGGAGGAGTTTTGAGGTGCGGTTGTGTTCATGCCAGTTGCGGTGGGGAGCGGATGAGGGCACCACATCGCATTCGCAATGGTTCAGATACGACGGGCTTCGGGTGTCCTGCGCCACATATTGACACTGTTTTTTCCCCGGTAACGAGAACCAGAGGGAAGAAGAAACCAGAGAAATAAACCATGGCCTTGTGAAAATGTTAATTTGTTTCAGTTTGATACGGACCAGATGATCATTGTGAGGCGCTCGTTATTTCTCTACTTATAAATCCGCAAAAAACTAATATAAATCCATGTTGTTTTATTTGGGGATAGGGATGAACCGGCCTTCCCACGAACGAGCAAAGCTACCCTGACCGTGCAATATGGCAGCCGTAAATTGTTATCGTGTGGCCAAAATAACCTCCATTTCTCACCGCCACAAACGCTCGTGTTAGCTCGTCGTCCAAGAAATGGCAATGAAGCTTCGCGTATGTGTTCTGTGGGTAATGTAGACTTCCAGAGGTGGTATTTTTCGTTCTGATAAAAACATGGACACAGGTAAAAGAAAGGATACTCAAAAAGGAAAAACATGGGGACAAAGTGAAAACAAAAAATATGGAGATGCGAGAACCAGAGGGAAGAAGAAACCAGAGAAATAAACCATGGCCTTGTGAAAATGTTAATTTGTTTCAGTTTGATACGGACCAGATGATCATTGTGAGGCGCTCGTTATTTCTCTACTTATAAATCCGCAAAAAACTAATATAAATCCACGTTGTTTTATTTGGGGATAGGGATGAACCGGCCTTCCCACGAACGAGCAAAGCTACCCTGACCGTGCAATGGTTCAGATACGACGGGCTTCGGGTGTCCTGCGCCACATATTGACACTGTTTTTTCCCCGGTAACGAGAACCAGAGGGAAGAAGAAACCAGAGAAATAAACCATGGCCTTGTGAAAATGTTAATTTGTTTCAGTTTGATACGGACCAGATGATCATTGTGAGGCGCTCGTTATTTCTCTACTTATAAATCTGCAAAAAACTAATATAAATCCACGTTGTTTTATTTGGGGATAGGGATGAACCGGCCTTCCCACGAACGAGCAAAGCTACCCTGACCGTGCAATATGGCAGCCGTAAATTGTTATCGTGTGGCCAAAATAACCTCCATTTCTCACCGCCACAAACGCTCGTGTTAGCTCGTCGTCCAAGAAATGGCAATGAAGCTTCGCGTATGTGTTCTGTGGGTAATGTAGACTTCCAGAGGTGGTATTTTTCGTTCTGATAAAAACATGGACACAGGTAAAAGAAAGGATACTCAAAAAGGAAAAACATGGGGACAAAGTGAAAACAAAAAATATGGAGATGCGAGAACCAGAGGGAAGAAGAAACCAGAGAAATAAACCATGGCCTTGTGAAAATGTTAATTTGTTTCAGTTTGATACGGACCAGATGATCATTGTGAGGCGCTCGTTATTTCTCTACTTATAAATCCGCAAAAAACTAATATAAATCCACGTTGTTTTATTTGGGGATAGGGATGAACCGGCCTTCCCACGAACGAGCAAAGCTACCCTGACCGTGCAATATGGCAGCCGTAAATTGTTATCGTGTGGCCAAAATAACCTCCATTTCTCACCGCCACAAACGCTCGTGTTAGCTCGTCGTCCAAGAAATGGCAATGAAGCTTCGCGTATGTGTTCTGTGGGTAATGTAGACTTCCAGAGGTGGTATTTTTCGTTCTGATAAAAACATGGACACAGGTAAAAGAAAGGATACTCAAAAAGGAAAAACATGGGGACAAAGTGAAAACAAAAAATATGGAGATGCGGGGGATCGAAACCCGTGCCTCTCGCATGCAAAGCGAGCGCTCTACCATTTGAGTTACATCCCCTTTGTGTTGTGATTTCTTTGTTCATTCTGATATTGTTTTCTTCTCATAAACGCTGTAATGCCCCCACGCTACTACTGTATGTGCTGCATTACTAAAAATAAATGGAAAACGTTTAGAATCTACCGGATGATAACAGGGAAAGATAAACCAGGCGCATTGATCGACACGTTCCCAGCTGCAGCCTTTCACGTCGTCTCTCCTCCGCCCGTTATTCCCCGTCTCTGTTCGTAGAGAGGCTTCCATGGCGACGCAAAACACGACAAGTTCAAGGAAGCGAACCAGAAGGCGACGGCGCCAACCACCCTGCTGCATCGCGCGGCATAATGAAGGACGGTGGAGCCACACTGCAACTCCATGGAGACGACACACACGCATGGGGGAGGCGGTCGCTCGTCGGCAGTGATGCAACGCTCTACGACGACCGTTGGTTCGGCGACGCAGCAACTCATCCACGCACAACTCTGCGGTGCAACCTCGAGGCAACGCTGCTGGTGCTTCAAGTCCCCGGCGGCGGAGCTGCAATGGAGCGCATGCATCGCAGCATCCGCCATGGACGCCGGCGGTGCATCTCAGCTTCCGTCGTTGTCACCACGCGCTGCGTCGCAGCATCCGCCATGGCCGCCGGTGCTACATCTTAGCTTCTATCATCGTCACCATGCGCTGCGTCGGAGCTACCGACATGGCCGCCATGCTGCGTCACAGCACCCGTCGCTGCCTATGGAGCTTCACAGAGAGGGGTGGGGGACGCCGGTGTTCCAGTGAAGCTCTGTCGAGGCTGTACAATGGTGCACCGGAGCGTCGTCGGCGCTGCGATGGTGACCGCGGCGAGCGGCTGACGGGGGCAATGCAACTCCGGCGATGTTGCCTTGAAGCTGCACCAGAGCAACGCCGGTCCGTCGGAAGCATAGCTGGCGCTGCAATGTAGCCTCGCCGGAGTTGCAATGGAGCTTCGCTGGCTGCATTGGAGCTTCACCGGAGCTGCAATGGAGCTTCGCCGCGTCGCGCTGTGCTGCCATGGAGCTTCGTCGCTGGCCGTCGGCGCTGCCATGGAGTGCCGCATTGTAGCTTGTCGGAGAGAGAGCCCTTGCTACAAGTAGCCTGCTGCGAACTGGTCGCTCGTGGAGCATCGGTGGCAGCAGCAGGGAAGTGTTGCGATGCAGTTTGCCGTCAGAGTCGCCGGAGAGAGTGTTGATGCTACAGTCAACGCCGTCCCCGCAGATGCCGGTGCGGAAGGGAAGAGTCAGAGGCGCTGCTATTTTGTGGCATTAATTGGTGGTCAGGGTGCTGCTGTGCTACAATGGGGAGCTTGGACGTGAGAAAGGACGAGATGCTGTAGGGGAGATCGGACGGTTACGAATCTGAAAATGGACGGCATGCTAGGCGGATGATTTTTTTTTAAAGAAATCATCCGGTAGATTTGTAGCAGCCACCAAAATAAATTCTTTGGTCTCATCCGGGTATTCTAAAATTACTCCTTTTCTATATTTCTATATCTATACTACTATTAAAAGACCAAACATGACTTTCCCTACATCCACATCAGAAAGTGCACACGGGATAACCCCCCACGTCCGATCAGACCCACTTGGTATCATCCAACTGTCCACGTTAGATCAACCATACTACAATCAGATCGACAGTTCACAACAAATGTTCTGCCGACAGACTCCCCCGTTCAGGATGCTACACACCTCCACGATCTACGCCGCCACCACGCCATGAACCCCCGTGATCAACGTTGGTGTCTGCGACGTCCTCGACCTGGCGGACATCCTCGACCCGCCTTGCTGCCCTACCTCTCCTCGCCCCATCGCCGTCGCGGCGCCGCCTTAGCCCCTGGTGGCCGCGATGTCCTCCACCCCGGTGCACGTCCTTCCTCAACCCGCCTTGCTGCCCTACCTCTCCTCGTCCCGCCGTCGTCTCCACACCGCCGTCGCCCCTGGTGGCCACGACCTCCTCCACCCGGCGTGCTGCCCTACCTCCGGTGTCATCACCCCGTGTGGCCTGCAGCATCTGAGGACATATGACTACTTTCTGATCTGCCAGCGCACATGTTACATCATTTGAATTAGCAAGTATAGATGATCAGTCAGAAGACAAAAGGAAATTGCTCTTTTAATCTGACAGTCTGTAATTTGTACTATGAAATTTGATACTTACAGTACATCATGATCTGCATGACAAACTGAGTTGACAATATGGCATCCTCTAAGCATAGTGGGGCACATACTCCCTTTCAGGACCTGACGAACAACGGGAATTCAGGTAAATACATCTATCACGTACTCTTACCTACTTCAATCTTGTAAATCCAGAATATGTCGTTGCCTCATAGGTCAAAAAACAGATCCAAAAGAACTAAAGAGACAGAGATAAAGGGAGAGGTAAACAGGGATGCAATACTAAAAAATTAAGACAGGAGGCAAGGGATCTAAGAAAGCCACGTCTGCTATTCTAAATGGAACCAACACTCCATCTAAGCCGCCCATGGCCATGTCGCCTGGTTATTCCATTTTCTATGTTCTTTATCATACATTTCATGAATCACAAGTAAAGTCATGTTCTTTTGGACAGGTTTTGACACTGTGGACATGCCCAGTGCGCAGTCTACTGTCACCCAGCAACGACACACCCCAGCTGCGGAAGGTCATGTGTTCTCTTGTCAAACATAATACCTTAGTTTGTGTGTCAACAACCGACATTGTACATACAATTATGATGCAGGCATACCTCTTGATATGATAATGAGTGATCAGACTCCACTTCATGCTCCAAATTCATTAACACCGGATAGTGCCGGTTCTAACAAGGAAAATGTTCATAATATCGACTTTGACATTGAGTCCTCCCAACCGACTGTGTTACGACCGCCACTTCAAGCCTACAGATGCAGCAGTTCATATGGTACTCAATTGTGGCTCATATTAACTATCATACATAATTTACACTTACACCGTACATCTGATTGACAAAACACTGTTGCTCATGTTGTCTTGTACCTAATTAACACTTATTATACAAAAGCAAAACAAGCACTCAAGAGGCAGAGGGAAAGTGCCCGGTATGAGCAACATAAACAAGGTATATTACAAAGACTACGTGACAAACGGCGTCGAGCCAAATCTACAGTAGTCCTTACAACTGGAGAACAAAAACAATCTGACACAGGTGATGCCAGCTGCATGAAACACTGCATATCCAATCTTTGACTTCCTGACTGACAGTCACTCAATTTCTACAGCTGATGAAGATTGTGATTGGCTACGGAGCATCTACAAGTAAGGTCAGGTGGAAGTGTGTTCTTAGAGAATGCATGCATCTATAAGATGATAAAGATCGATTGCTATCCATCCTCAGATGACACGAATGCCACACCAGAATGGGTATTAAACAGAGGCAAAGAGTATTTGGAAAATGATATGGTAAGTCTTAGTTTTCTACATATTTCTATGAATTACAGCGAGAACGACCGATTCGTCCACATAGGAGTACAACTAAAATAATCATTTTATTCAGATATTCATTCCAATAAATACGGACGACATTCACTGGTACCTATGTGTTATAAATGCCAGAAAACTATGTGTTCAAGTGCTCGACTCGCTAGGCCCATCAATGAACTGCAAAGACCTCACTAATACGGTTAGTAGTTAGTCCTACTGCCCCATCTTTTCATATGTAGTTTTTCTTCTTCTTTATTTCTCACTTGTGATGCTTATACTTTTTCATTTGTTGGTACAACAGCTAGAGGGACTGGATGATTTATTCAAATATGCATCCGAGCACATGGAATTAAAATTCGATAAGTGGACTGATCTAAATGTTACAACATGAGAAAGAGAAGAATATATTAAGAGCAGTCTTCAGACAGATGGGTACGCCTCCTAATATAACTCAGAGCTTTTACCTTATTGGATGCCAATGCAATTGACACAACATCTCTCATGTGATCTGGCCTAAATAATGGAGCTCAAGGCGATACATTTCATTGGGCTGCATATAGTAGTATAGAAAATGTGTTACAATTTCTGGATTTGAACAACGAATATGTTACTACACACATGGAAAGAATCAGATAGATAGCATACCGGAATGTGTTTCACTAACAATCTTCCACTACTCTATATATCATCCATGCCAACATAGAGAAAGAGAAACATCTCACAAATAAATGACAATGTGGCGAAGGCGCCTGTTGTGCATACAATGGCATAAGCATCGGCAATGTTTAGATGTCAAATGATGGTGTCACATGTATTTCTGATACAAATAGTGTAGATACCAACTTAGTTGTGACCCTGGAACTCTCTGTTACTTAGTGCCAGTAATAATGCGACATTACAACATGAGAATACCACACTAATCAAGCAACAGCCACAAAAAGCAACAACTCAACATCAATCATAGATAGCTGATAGTGACAAATTAAGCCACCCAGAATTCAAATCCACAAATCAATCAGCTTTGTCACAACATGGTTGCCTCAAAAATGTCATCAGACTAAATCCCCACTGATAACCATAGGTGCATTAACAACATCTAAACAAACGCATACCTTCAGCAACCGAGCATGCACGCGAGCTGCGAACTCCTTCCCGGAGCAACTGTGTGAGCCAAACACGGGGGGCGATGATTACAGCGGGCACGTCAACGCACTGGATCTCCGTCCAATTCGAGATGCATCCTCCCGCATCGTGTCCAGCAGCTCGCATCTCGATCTGCTCTGGGGCAGTAGGATGGCGGCAGCAGAGTCGATGTAGGGAAGATTTGCGGGGTTGGCGGCGAGGCAAGGCCGCGGTGGTGACAGGAGCTGGCGGAGTTAGGCCGTCGTGGGGATAAGGGCCGGCGGGGCGAGGCCGTCGTGGGGATAGGACGAGAAGGGGCGAGGCCGTGGTCGTGGTGTGGGTTGGGGGGTAGGGGGGCGCCGGGCGACGTTGTGGCGGGAGAGACGGCGGCGTGCAGCAGAGTAGGCGGCTGGCGGAGAAAGCAAAATGGTGGGTGCCTGTGTCTATCACCGCACACACACCGCTGGAGAAATCAAGTGCTAGGTGTTTCAGATCGGGATACATCCATTTTGCAAAAGAAAAAAAAATGGGGATACATCCTGTTGTGAGAAAGGGACTAATGTGAATCAACCGCTGCCCGTTCTTTTATTTTACTTTTCACCCGCTGCTCCTTATTAGTGTTCTTCTGGGTTTTTTTTTTGCAATTCGACCTCTGGCTGCTTTTGTGTGGCCTGATTACGTCACCCACATTAAACATATCATCGACCAAATGAATTATTGGGCGTGCCTATTTTGTTTTATTTTTCATATGGTTTCTTCTCAAAAGAAATATGCATTCACGTACAACGCACGAGTGAAATCTGAATAAAATTTTATATGTACCCATTTGGTGAAGTAATAATTATATGGGTTCCTCTCAAATAAATTATGCGTTCACAAATTCATTTTTTATTGATAGCTTTTTTTGTCCATTTGATTTAAATAAAATAATATGCATTCATAAATTCAATTATTTTTATTGATAGCCCTTTAGGTCATTTGATTTATATTAGCGGCAAACGTTATTCAATTCTTTTTTTATTGAGCGTCTCCGGTATGACTATGTGGTTCAGTCATCATCATGTTATAATATTAATATTTTTCTAATATTCTTGTTATTAAGCATATCAAAATTTCTTTATCATCTAGGTCATCTTGTGGTCTCTGCATGTTAAATTACATGGAGTACCTCATAGGAGATAGTTTGTCCGACACTCCCGAACAGGTATATGTTGCATGGTATCATGATACTAATTATTTTGTGTTGTATCATTATTTGAAAACTAAGTCTTATTATTACTACTTCACTTTAGGTTCATATGACAGATTTTAGAACAAAATTAGTTGTGATTTTAGTCAACTCAGAATTCAATGATGACGATATAAGAAACCAAGACTTGGATGGTGATGAAACCAACACGGATCCCCCGATTGTATGATTGTCGAAAGACCTCCTAACAAACCCAAAGCATCCAACTCCTCGTCACAAGTTGAGCTCATGTCGCAATCATTTATCCTTTCGCCGTTTGTCACTCCAACAAACAACGGCTTAATAGATGAATTTTGCTTGATAATGTTGCTTAGTTGTTATTTTTACATATTTTGTAATAATTAACAATTACGATATATTTATGTGATCGTTAATTTTATGTGAAGACATGTGTATTGGTCGTGTGTTACATGCGTGAGTTTTTACGTATTTTAGTTTTGGAATTTTGGGATCACAACATTTCAACAATGGAAGTCTTTCACCGGTCAAACAAGACCTATGACTTGATCTAAAATAAATTACTATATAGAAATCATTGGGCGCGACACGCATTTAAATGTTCAGGTAAAAACACAAGACATAGTTAATGTTTTTATTGTAGTTTATTAGATACGTGTGTTATGCGTGCACGCTTACTAATAAGGACCAAGGTAATGAAAAAAGAAGAAGAAATAGTGCGACTTAGCCACATCAAATTACGAAGCAAATTTGTGAATGATTAACCTGGAAGCCTTTTTATAGGTCGATGGGGACGAGAGGAGTATTAGCGCGGCAGCAAAATCGGCTGACACGATAGTCGCCCACTCACCTTGCCATGGATGTGCTGCAAACTAAATTCACTTTCATGGGAGAACATAATTTTACTGAAGCATTTTGGCGGTCTTGGTGATTTACGGGCATTCAACCAAGCATTGCGGGCAAGACAAGACTGCAGGCTTATTCAATGAGAGTTCATGTGCTAGTGTTCTGAAGGCCAACCATTTTCC
This sequence comes from Triticum urartu, assembly GCF_056163025.1. Lineage (NCBI taxonomy): Eukaryota > Viridiplantae > Streptophyta > Magnoliopsida > Poales > Poaceae > Triticum > Triticum urartu. The sequence goes on from NC_141876.1 coordinate 104,487,911, forward strand.
AAATGGTATATACTCTGGCCACGGCTTAATTTCCGGATGTTGTCTTCGCTGTCGCAGCAGGGTGTGGAGCATGGCTTAGCTCTATTAAAACATGTTATGATTTGGCGGATCTGATCAGGTTTCAAAAGTACAAAATTTGGCATGATAACCAGATGATGGATTGGTGAAAGTGTCAGATTTGAGGTTGCGTTCATGTCTTCACTGGGTAAGGCAGTTGAATACATAGGTGGGATCGGTGATGATTGGTTTATTCGGAGCATTTTTCTCCCACATGATGTTGGAGCTGTATTAAGGAATATACTACTCTCTCCGTTTCTAAATACTTGTCTTTCTAGGCATTTTAACAAATGACTATATACGGAGCAAAATGAGTGAATCTACACTCTAAAATATGTCTACATACATTCGTATGTAGTAGTCATTTAAAATGTCTAGAAAAACAAATATTTAGGAACGAAGTGAGTACTTGGCATCCGGAGAAAACAGGGAATGTGTGATCACATCAAACTTGTGAAGCAAGGCGAAAGGAGTCTATTTTCAGGAAAAAAGGCGTAAGATTTGGAATTTTATTTGGCAGGTGCTAGCCCTTCAAAAGGTTTGTCTTTGGGTGGAATCTAGCAGAGGTTGCGGTCGGAACACAAAACAATATATTGAAGAGGAAAATGGATCACACACCAGATTTTGCTCTGTGTGGAAGGGAACTTGTAGATGGGCATCATGTACTAGTAATAATGTACTGTGCAAAATCTGTGGCGCTTCATCATCACAACTAAGCAGTGGGTGCTCCCATCGAAAGAGAGACTCATGAAGACCCGGGCAGACTGGTAGTTGGTGCTGGGGTGTCGTGCAAGTGTACAATGTTAGTTGAAGCACAATTTCGGGAAGTATTATCCCCAACTTCTATATCGCTCCAAGGAAGAGCTTACACGATTCCCGCAAAAAAAGAAGAGCTTAAACGAGTGTGTATGTGAGCGCTTCAATCACACTATGTCACTAGGCTCCCATGAGTTGAATAGTTGACCATCTGCAAGACTTCTCAATTAGTTATGGAAGTGTTGAAAGTGTAGGTTTGCTTGGGAGATTTAAAATGTGGTAATGTAAAAGACTGGAAAGTTGAAAGTGCATCTCCATAATACCCTAATTAGTTTGGTAAATGTTTCGAGCCGGAGCACCGGCGGAACCTTTCGGCCGTCCGCATGACACGCTGGCTTCACACATCCACGCAAAAACGATCCCGCACGAGACGTGTGTTGTTGTGGGTCCGCATAAACCGCCCTTCCCCGGCCTCCTTTGGTTTGTATGAATCTCATAGAATTTCTATATGATAGAATTTGCATAGGAAAAATTTCTTTAAAGCTCTTTGATTTGTAGGAAGGAATTCCTGTTCCTATGTAGGATAGGAATCAATCCTTCACGTTTTGAAGGAAAAAAACATTAGCTAAGACTTAATGGAAAAATTCCTATTCTATGCATCAAATGACATCTATTTTTCTATAGGAATTGAGAGACATGTCATCTCACTTCCTATGATATTTCTATTCTTATAACATTCCTACCCTATGAACCAAAAGATGCCCGGACCTTATCTCTTCCTTTTCTCCTCGTTCCTCTGGCCACATAGCGCCGCAACACTTTTCTCCAGCCTAGCGCTTGCTCTTCTCTGTGAAAGACGGCGAGGGCGTTGAGTGATTGGTGTGGCTGATGCTGCAAGCAAGGCGGCCGCCGGCGGATTTGGGCGCGAAGGTGCGGTGACCGTTGGGGTGTCAGAGTTGCAACCACCTCGCCGGAGATGCTACCACCGGTCGCTGGTGGTGCTACAACCACCTGTTGCTGGAGCTGCATCCGTTGGCATCTGGCGATGGAGAGCTGCAACCGTGCAATCGGTGCGGCGTGGTAGTGGCCGCCACATGTCTTTGACCATGGGAGCGCCGCAGGTCTTCGACCATGGCACAACTCGAGTTCTTTTTGTTGGAACCAGGCCTTTTTTGCTGGAACCAGCTCTAAATTTTGCTACTAGTATCTTCGGGTTTTGTTGGAACCAACCCCAGATTTTGCTCCCGTATTTGTTTTTGCTGGAACTAGTGTACTTTTGATACCACCGTCTTCGTATTTTGCTGGAACTAACCAAATTTTCCTGCCATGTTCTTTTGCTAGAATGTAACGTCCCGAGACCGATGTGTCGGGTGTCCTCCAGTTATTCGTTGTTGTTGCCTTGTCTTTGCTTGCGTGTCATGTATTGCAGATCATGTCATCATGTGCATTTCATTTGCATACATGTTCCTCTCATGCATCCGAGCATTTTCCCCGTTGTCCATTTTGTAATCCGATGCTCCTATGTCACCCGGTGTCCCTTTCTACCTCTTTTTGTGTGTGGGGGTTAAACACTTCCGGATTGGACCGAGACTTGCCAAGCGGCCTTGGTTTACTACCGGTAGACCGCCTGTCAAGTTTCGTACCATTTGGACTTTGTTTGATACTCCAACGGTTAACCGAGGGACCGAGAAGGCCTCGTGTGTGTTGTAGTCAAACACCCTTCCAAAATGGCCCAAAACCCACCTAAACCTCATCCATCCTCTCGGTCGTTCGATCACGATCGCGTGGCCGAAAACCGCACCTCATTTAAACTCTCCTAACTCCCTTTACCTATAAATATGTGTCTCCCTCTGAAATTCTCGCGCAGATGTAACCCTAAAGATTTCCCCGCACGCCGCCGGACATGTCCGCGCCCGCCGGACGCGTCCAGCCGCCACCTCACTCCGGCGAATCACGTCACGACACGTCATCACCGCCGCCTCCCACCTCCAATCATGCCTCGCCACCTCATCCTGCCGGCTCCTCTCTCTCTCCTCCGCCGCCGTGGCCCTGTGGGCCCAGGCGCGGCCCGCCTGGCCCGGATCTCGCCGGCCGCACCGCCCGGGTGCCCGAGACGTCGCGCCGCCCATCAGCCGCCGACTCCGCCGCCGGAGCATCGCCGGACTCCGTCGTCTTCGCCGGAGTTGCTCGCCGCCGGCCACCGCATTCCGCCGCCTTGCTCGCACGCCGCCTTCGCGCCTCGCCCCGGCCACACCCGAGCGCCGCCGAGGCCCACGCGCTCCACCGCGAAGCCCGCACCCCGCCGCCTGAAGCCATGGCGCCGCTGCCTCGTATCCCGAGGTCCGCCACCGGCCTCCTGGCCCGCAGCCGATTGCTACCTCACCGTGCCGCCCTCGTCGAGATCCGGTCATCGCCGTCTTCGCCGGACCTCGTCGAGATCAGGATCCATCAATTCCGGTCATCGCTGTCTTCGCCGAACCTTCTCGTCCTCGCCGGAGTTTCGTGCCTCGCCGGAGAAGAAGGTGGACCAGATCCACCACTCCCCGAACCAAACACCCCGTTTCAGATCCGCACCGAGCCGTCCCGCACCGCTCCGTCCCGTTGACTTTCTCGGAGAGGTCCAAATTTCTACTAAGTCCCCGAAGTTTCCAGATTCATATGCCCATGTTCATCATGTCGTAACTTTGCATCCGCAACTCCGATTCATGCATATAGCATATCAAAATGTTTGTCTCAGAGAGCACATCATTTCATCTGATTGCATCATTTTCATTTGAGTTCATCTTGATGCCCGAAATGCTGTTGGAAGAATGCTAGTTGAGATAATTGTCAGATCTGCTGCTCCATTTAGATATCTGTCATTTTTGCCATGATTATTGTGTACATGATATGCCCATGAGCTCTACATATGTTTTGTTATAGGCTTTGCCATCTTTCCAGTGGTGCCATCCATGTATTTTTGTGATGTGTGTGGTGACTAGCACAAGCTTGCAAAGTGGTGCACTTGTTAATGCTGATTTCAGGGACTTAGCATTTCCACTAAGTCCTTGATCTGTTTATCTCATTATGCCATATGTTCATATTGTTTCCTAGTGATCCGTGCCTCTTTTGAGGATGATCAGTAAGGATGTTTTGTTAATCTTGTAGTGCTCTATCCATCCATGTCTTTGTTTGCAATTATGGAGCACCCTAGCTTGAGTCAATCGAGCTCTACTTTTGCCATTTCGTGGATCTGGGCAGATTGTCTACTTGTTAGCGATTTTGCCAATGATGTTGTAGTTGATCCGTGCATGCTATGTTATTGTTCTTGCCATGTATAGCTTTCATAATGTGTATTCTTGATGGGTGTATGCTTAGATTGTCATGACATGCTCTGTAGTGAGTGCATCGAGCTCGTAAACATGCCTACTTGATATCTGATTTTGCATGTCCCAGTTTTCACTAAGTCTGAGAACTGATTATGTTTTTGCCATGTTCACATGCTTGCAAATGTATTTTTTGATCCCTTTTGGCTCAAGGTCACTAAGGAACTTTTGTTAAGCTCTTTAAGTAGCTCCATGCCATGCTTTACTTTGCCATGTTCAGGTCCTGTAGCATATAGTTTTATTGCTCCAAAGTGTGCTACCTGTTATGAATTCCAGGCTTGTGTTAAATTCACTAAGTCTGAGATCTGTTTACCAAATGCATTTTTGCCATGCTTGTTTGAACCTGTTAATGGATGAATTGGCCGTAGCTCAGTGCTAGTCTTTTGTTAAGCTTCATGAATGGATTCCTGCCATGTATTTTGCTGCCATGTTTGAGTGCTGTAGCATGTTCATCGCGTTGCATTTAGTTGGCTACTTGCTGTAAATCGCAGACCGGTGTCATTTTTGAATCGCTTGCCATTTCCAAACCGTGACTCCGATTCCGGCGTTCTTTATATTGTTTTCAAGCGATTTAATCTCATCTTTCCAGTGGCAAACTTGGATTTCCAAGTTGAGGCCAGGTTCATTCATCTCTTGTCAAATCATGCATATGCATCGCATACCGCATCCCGCATATCATACCATGTTCATGTGTTGGTTGTTTACTATGTTGTGTGCTTCTTTCCGGTGTTTGCTTCCTCGGGTCGGTTCCGATAACGTCACGTTTGTGAGGACCCGTTCGACTACGTCCGTTTATCTTCTTCATGGACTCGTTCTTCTTCCTTGCGGGATTTCAGGCAAGATGATCATACCCTTGAAATCACTTCTATCTTTGCTTGCTAGATGCTCGCTCTTTTGCTATGCCTATGCTGCGATACCTACCACTTGCTTATCATGCCACCCATATTGTTGAACCAAGCCTCTAACCCACCTTGTCCTAGCAAACCGTTGTTTGGCTATGTTACCGCTTTGCTCAGCCCCTCTTATAGCATTGTTAGTTGCATGTGAAGATTGAAGTTTGTTACTTGTTGGAACATGGAGATGTTTTTCCTTGTTGGAACATGTTTACTTGTTGAGATATCATAATATCTCTTATTTAATTAATGCATCTATATACTTGGTAAAGGGTGGAAGGCTCGGCCTTTTGCCTAGTGTTTTGTTCCACTCTTGCCGTCCTAGTTTCCGTCATATCGGTGTTATGTTCCCGGATTTTGCGTTCCTTACGCGGTTGGGTTATAATGGGAACCCCTTGATAGTTCGCCTTGAATAAAGCTTCTCCAGCAATGCCCAACATTGGTTTTACCATTCGCCACCCAGCCTTTTCTTTCCCTTGGGTCGGCCAGCCCAAGGGTCATCTTATTTAAACCCCCCCGGGCCAGTGCTCCCCTGAGTGTTGGTCCGACCGAGTAGACTGCGGGGCCACCTCAGGGCAACTCGAGGTTTGGTTTTACTCGTAGGATGTCTCATCTGAGTGTGCCCTGAGAACGAGATATGTGCATCTCCTATCGGGATTTGTCGGCACATTCGGGCGGTTTTGCTGGATTTGTTTTAACTTGTCGAAGTGTCTTGTAGAACCGGGATACCGAGCCTGATCGGAATGTCTCGGGAGAAGGTCTATTCCTTTGTTGACCGTGAGAGCTTGTCATGGGCTAAGTTGGGACCCCCTGCAGGGATTGAACTTTCGAAAGCCGTGCCCGCGGTTATGGGTAGATGGGAATTTGTTAACGTCCGGTTGTAGAAAACCTGAAGTTGACCTTAATTAAAATACATCAACCGCGTGTGTAACCGTGATGGTCTCTTTCTAGCGGAGTCCGGGAAGTGAAAACGGTGTTGGAGTTATGCTTGACGTAGGTTGTTTTAGGATCACTTCTTGATCATAGTTGTTCGACCGTGCTTTTGCCTTCTCTTCTCGCTCTCTTTTGCGAACAGGTTAGCCACCATATATGCTAGTCACTTGCTGCAACTCCACATATTTACCTTGCCTTACCTATAAGCTTAAATAGTCTTGATCGCGAGGGTGCGAGATTGCTGAGTCCCCGTGGCTCACAGATACTTCCAAAACCAGTTTGCAGGTGCCGATGAGTCCATGCAGATGACGCAACCAAGCTCAGGAGGAGCTCGATGAAGATCTTGTCCTTTGTGTGTTGTGTCGTTCTAGTTGATCAGTAATGGAGCCTAGTTGGGGTCGATCGGGGACCTTGTCGCATTTGGGGTTCTTCTTTTACTTTGGTTCCGTAGTCGGAACTTGATTGTACTTGGATGTTGTAATTTTTATTCATGTAATTGTGTAAGTGGCGATTGTAAGCCAACTATGTATGTCTTTCCCTTATGTATTACATGGGTTGTGTGAAGATTACCTCACTTGCGACATTGCTTTCAATGCGGTTATGCCTCTAAGTCGTGCTTCGACACGTGGGAGATATAGCCGCATCGAAGGCGTTACATAGAATCATGTTGTACCACTTTTTGCTACACCGGTTTTGGTTTTTTGCTACTACCGGCACTGTCATTTGTTACATCCTTTTTCATGAGGTTGCCGATGAAGGAAATATGCCCTAGAGGCAATAATAAAGTTATTATTTATTTCCTTATATCATGATAAATGTTTATTATTCATGCTAGAATTGTATTAACCGGAAACATAATACATGTGTGAATACATAGACAAACAAAGTGTCACTGGTATGCCTCTACTTGACTAGCTCGTTAATCAAAGATGGTTATGTTTCCTAACCATGAACAATGAGTTGTTATTTGATTAACGGGATCACATCATTAAGAGAATGATCTGATTGACATGACCCATTCCATTAGCTTAGCACCCGATCGTTTAGTATGTTGCTGTTGCTTTCTTCATGACTTATACATGTTCCTATAACTATGAGATTATGCAACTCCCGTTTACCAGAGGAACACTTTGGGTACTACCAAACGTCACAACGTAACTGGGTGATTATAAAGGAGTACTACAGGTGTCTCCAAAGGTACATGTTGGGTTGGCGTATTTCGAGATTAGGTTTTGTCACTCCGATTGTCGGAGAGGTATCTCTGGGCCCTCTCGGTAATGCACATCACTTAAGCCTTGCAAGCATTGCAACTAAATGAGTTAGTTGCGGGATGATGTATTACAGAACGAGTAAAGAGACTTGCCGGCAACGAGATTGAACTAGGTATTGGAATACCGACGATCGAATCTCGGGCAAGTAGCATACCGATGACAAAGGGAACGACGTATGTTGTTATGCGGTCTGACCGATAAAGATCTTTGTAGAATATGTAGGAGCCAATATGGGCATCCAGGTCCCGCTATTGGTTATTGATCGGAGACGTGTCTCGGTCATGTCTACATTGTTCTCGAACCCGTAGGGTCCGCACGCTTAAGGTTACGATGACAGTTATATTATGAGTTTATGCATTTTGATGTACCGAAGGTTGTTCGGAGTCCCGGATGTGATCACGGACATGACGAGGAGTCTCGAAATGGTCGAGACATAAAGATTGATATATTGGAAGCCTATGTTTGGATATCGGAAGTGTTCCGGGTGAAATCGGGATTTTACCGGAGTACCGGGAGGTTACCGGAACCCCCCGGGGAGCTAGATGTGCCTTAATGGGCCTTGGTGGAAAAGAGAAGAGGCAGCCCATAGTGGGCCGCGCGCCCCTCCCCTCCCTTGGTCGGAATTGGACAAGAGAGGGGGCCGGCCCCTCTCTCTCTTTTCCCCCCTCCATGAGTCCTATTCCAACTAGGATTGGGGGGGGGGATCCTACTCCCAGAGGGAGTAGGACTCTCCTGGCGCGCCCTATGTGGCCGGCCAGCCTCCCCCCTTTGGTCCTTTATATACTGAGGCAGAGGCACCCTAGAGACACACAAGTTGATCCACGTGATCTATTCCTTAGCCGTGTGCGGCGCCCCCAGCCACCATAGTCCTCGATAATATTGTAGCGGTGCTTAGGCGAAGCCCTGCTGCTGTAGTGCATCAAGATCGTCACCACGCCGTCGTGCTGACGGAACTCTTCCCCGACACTTTGCTGGATCGGAGTCCGGGGATCGTCATCGAGCTGAACGTGTGCTAGAACTCGGAGGTGCCATAGTTTCGGTGCTTGATCGGTCGGATCGTGAAGACGTACGACTACATCAACCAAACGCTTCCGTTGTCGATCTACTAGGTATGTAGATCACACTCCCCCCTCTCGTTGCTATGCATCACATGATCTTGCGTGTGCGTAGGAATTTTTTTGAAATTACTACGTTCCCCAACAGTGGCATCCGAGCCTAGGTTTTATATGTTGATGTTATATGCACGAGTAGAACACAAGTGAGTTGTGGGCGATATAAGTCATACTGCTTACCAGCATGTCATACTTTGGTTCGGCGGTATTGTTGGATGAAGCGGCCCAGACCGACATTACGCGTACGCTTACGCGAGACCGGTTCTCCCGACGTGCTTTGCACAGAGGTGGCTTGTGGGTGACAGTTTCTCCAACTTTAGTTGAACTGAGTGTGGCTACGCCCGGTCCTTGCGAAGGTTAAAACAGCACCAACTTGACAAACTATCATTGTGGTTTTGATGCGTAGGTAAGATTGGTTCTTGCTTAAGCCCGTAGCAGCCACGTAAAACTTGCAACAACAAAGTAGAGGACGTCTAACTTGTTTTTGCAGGGCATGTTGTGATGTGATATGGTCAAGACATGATGCTGATTTTTATTGTATGAGATGATCATGTTTTGTAACCGAGTTATCGGCAACTGCCAGGAGCCATATGGTTGTCGCTTTATTGTATGCAATGCAATCGCGATGTAATGCTTTACTTTATCACTAAACGGTAGCGATAGTCGTGGAAGCACAAGCTTGGCGAGACGACAACGATGCTACGATGGAGATCAAGGTGTCACGCCGGTGACGATGGTGATCACGACGGTGCTTCGGAGATGGAGATCACTAGCACAAGATGATGGCCATATCATATCACTTATATTGATTGCATGTGATGTTTATCTTTTATGCATCTTATCTTGCTTTGATTGACGGTAGCATTATAAGATGATCTCTCACTAATTATCAAGAAGTGTTCTCCTTGAGTATGCACCGTTGCGAAAGTTCTTCGTGCTGAGACACCACGTGATGATCGGGTGTGATAGGTTCTACGTTCAAATACAACGGGTGCAAAACAGTTGCACACGCGGAATACTCAGGTTATACTTGACGAGCCAAGCATATACAGATATGGCCTCGGAACACGGAGACCGAAAGGTCGAGCGTGAATCATATAGTAGATATGATCAACATAATGATGTTCACCAATGAAACTACTCCATCTCACGTGATGATCGGACATGGTTTAGTTGATTTGGATCACGTAATCACTTAGAGGATTAGAGGGATGTCTATCTAAGTGAGAGTTCTTTAAGTAAATTAACTGAACTTAAATTTATCATGAAACTTAGTACCTGATAAGTATCTTGCTCGTTTATGCTTGTTTGTAGATAGATGGCTCGTGCTGTTGTTCCGTTGAATTTTAATGCGTTCCTTGAGAAAGCAAAGTTGAAAGATGATGGTAGCAATTACACGGACTGGGTCCGTAACTTCAGGATTATCCTCATTGCTGCACAGAAGAATTACGTCCTGGAAGCACCGCTGGGTGCCAGGCCTGCTGCAGGAGCAACGTCGGATGTTATGAATGTCTGGCAGAGCAAAGCTGATGACTACTCAATAGTTCAGTGTGCCATGCTTTACGGCTTAGAATCGGGACTTCAACGGCGTTTTGAACGTCATGGAGCATATGAGATGTTCCAGGAGTTGAAGTTAATATTTCAAGCAAATGCCCGGATTGAGAGATATGAAGTCTCCAATAAGTTCTATAGCTGCAAGATGGAGGAGAACAGTTCTGTCAGTGAGCATATACTCAAAATGTCTGGGTATAATAATCACTTGATTCAATTGGGAGTTAATCTTCCAGATGATTGCGTCATTGACATAATTCTCCAATCACTGCCACCAAGCTACAAGAGCTTCGTGATGAACTATAATATGCAAGGGATGAACAAGACTATTCCCGAGCTCTTCGCAATGCTAAAAGCTGCGGAGGAAGAAATCAAGAAGGAGCATCAAGTGTTGATGGTCAACAAGACCACTAGTTTCAAGAAAAAGGGCAAAGAGAAGAAGGGGAACTTCAAAAAGAACGGCAAGCAAGTTGCTAGTCAAGAGAAGAAACCCAAACCTGGACCTAAGCCTGAAACTGAGTGCTTCTATTGCAAGCAGACTGGTCACTGGAAGCGGAACTGCCCCAAGTATTTGGCGGATAAGAAGGATGGCAAGGTGAACAAAGGTATTTGTGATATACATGTTATTGATGTGTACCTTACCAATGCTCGCAGTAGCACCTGGGTATTTGATACTGGTTCTGTTGCTAATATTTGCAACTCGAAACAGGGACTACGGATCAAGCGAAGATTGGCTAAGGACGAGGTGACGATGCGCGTGGGAAACGGTTCCAAAGTCGATGTGATCGCAGTCGGCACGCTACCTCTACATCTACCTTCGGGATTAATATTAGACCTAAATAATTGTTATTTGGTGCCAGCGTTAAGCATGAACATTATATCTGGATCTTGTTTGATGCGAGACGGTTATTCATTTAAATCTGAGAATAATGGTTGTTCTATTTATATGAGTAATATCTTTTATGGTCATGCACCCTTGAAGAGTGGTCTATTCTTGTTGAATCTCGATGGTAGTAACACACATATTCATAATGTTGAAACCGAAAGATGCAGAGTTGATAATGATAGTGCAACATATTTGTGGCACTGCCGTTTAGGTCATATCGGTGTAAAGCGCATGAAGAAACTCCATACTGATGGACTTTTGGAACCACTTGATTATGAATCACTTGGTACTTGCAAACCGTGCCTCATGGGCAAGATGACCAAAACACCGTTCTCCGGTACTATGGAGAGAGCAACAGATTTGTTGAAAATCATACATACAGATGTATGTGGTCCGATGAATATTGAGGCTCGTGGCGGATATCGTTATTTTCTCACCTTCACAGATGACTTAAGCAAATATGGGTATATCTACTTAATGAAACATAAGTCTGAAACGTTTGAAAAGTTCAAAGAATTTCAGAGTGAAGTTGAAAATCATCGTAACAAGAAAATAAAGTTTCTACGATCTGATCGTGGAGGAGAATATTTGAGTTATGAGTTTGGTGTACATTTGAAAAATTGTGGAATAGTTTCGCAACTCACGCCACCCAGAACACCACAGCGAAATGGTGTGTCCGAACGTCGTAATCGTACTTTACTAGATATGGTGCGATCTATGATGTCTCTTACTGATTTACCGCTATCGTTTTGGGGATACGCTCTAGAGACAGCTGCATTCACGTTAAATAGGGCACCATCAAAATCCGTTGAGACGACGCCTTATGAACTGTGGTTTGGCAAGAAACCCAAGTTGCCGTTTGTAAAAGTTTGGGGCTGTGATGCTTATGTGAAAAAGCTTCAACCTGATAAGCTCGAACCCAAATCGGAGAAATGTGTCTTCATAGGATATCCAAAGGAGACTATTGGATACACCTTCTATCACAGATCCGAAGGCAAGACTTTTGTTGCTAAATTCGGAAACTTTCTGGAGAAGGAGTTTCTCTCGAAAGAAGTGAGTGGGAGAAAGTAGAACTTGACGAGGTAACTGTACCTACTCCCTTATTAGAAAGTAGTACATCACAAAAAAATGTTTCTGCGACACCTACACCAGTTAGCGAGGAAGCTAATGATGAAGATCATGAAACTTCAGAACAAGATACTACTGAACCTCGTAGATCAACCAGAGTAAGATCCGCGCCAGAGTGGTACAGTAATCCTGTTCTGTAAGTCATGCTACTAGATCATGATGAACCTACGAACTATGAAGAAGCGATGGTGAGCCCAGATTCCGCAAAGTGGCTTGAAGCCATGAAATCTGAGATGGGATCCATGTATGAGAACAAAGTATGGACTTTGGTTGACTTGCCCGATGATCGGCAAGCAATTGAGAATAAATGGATCTTCAAGAATAATACTGACGCTGATGGTAATATTACTGTCTACAAAGCTCGACTTGTCGCAAAAGGTTTTCGGCAAGTTCAAGGGATTGACTACGATGAGACCTTCTCACCCGTAGCGATGCTTAAGTCTGTCCGAATCATGTTAGCAATTGCCGCATTTTATAATTATGAAATTTGGCAGATGGATGTCAAAACTGCATTCTTGAATGGATTTCTGGAAGAAGAGTTGTATATGATGCAGCCAGAAGGTTTTGTCGATCCAAAGGGAGCTAACAAAGTGTGCAAGCTCCAGCGATCCATTTATGGACTGGTGCAAGCCTCTCGGAGTTGGAATAAATGTTTTGATAGTGTGATCAAAGCATTTGGTTTTATACAGACTTTTGGAGAAGCCTGTATTTACAAGAAAGTGAGTGGGAGCTCTGTAGCATTTCTGATATTATATGTGGATGACATATTACTAATTGGAAATGATGTAGAATTTCTGGATAGCATAAAGGGATACTTGAATAAAAGTTTTTCAATGAAAGACCTCGGTGAAGCTGCTTACATATTAGGCATTAAGATCTATAGAGATAGATCAAAACGCTTAATTGGACTTTCACAAACCACATACCTTGACAAAGTTTTGAAGAAGTTCAAAATGGATCAAGCAAAGAAAGGATTCTTGCCTGTGTTACAAGGTGTGAAGTTGAGTAAGACTCAATGCCCGACCACTGCAGAAGATAGAGAGAATATGAAAGATGTTCCCTATGCATCAGCCATAGGATCTATCATGTATGCAATGCTGTGTACCAGACCTGATGTGTGCCTTGCTATAAGTCTAGCAGGGAGGTACCAAAGTAATCCAGGAGTGGATCACTGGACAGCGGTCAAGAACATCCTGAAATATCTAAAAAGGACTAAGGATATGCTTCTCGTATATGAGGTGACAAAGAGCTCATCGTAAAAGGTTACGTTGATGCAAGCTTTGACACTGATCCGGACGATTCTAAATCGCAAACCGGATACGTGTTTACATTAAACGGTGGGGCTGTAAGTTGGTGCAGTTCTAAACAAAGCGTTGTAGCGGGATCTACATGTGAAGCGGAGTACATAGCTGCTTCGGAAGCAGCAAATGAAGGAGTCTGGATGAAGGAGTTCATATCCGATCTAGGTGTCATACCTAGTGCATCGGGTCCAATGAAAATCTTTTGTGACAATACTGGTGCAATTGCCTTGGCAAAGGAATCCAGATTTCACAAGAGAACCAAGCACATCAAGAGACGCTTCAATTCCATCCGGGATTTAGTCCAGGTGGGAGACATAGAGATTTGCAAGATACATACGGACCTGAATATTGTAGACTCGTTGACTAAGCCTCTTCCACGAGCAAGACATGATCAGCACCAAGGCTCCATGGGTGTTAGAATCATTACTGGGTAATCTAGATTATTGACTCTAGTGCAAGTGGGAGACTGAAGGAAATATGCCCTAGAGGCAATAATAAAGTTATTATTTATTTCCTTATATCATGATAAATGTTTATTATTCATGCTAGAATTGTATTAACCGGAAACATAATACATGTGTGAATACATAGACAAACAAAGTGTCACTGGTATGCCTCTACTTGACTAGCTCGTTAATCAAAGATGGTTATGTTTCCTAACCATGAACAATGAGTTGTTATTTGATTAACGGGATCACATCATTAAGAGAATGATCTGATTGACATGACCCATTCCATTAGCTTAGCACCCGATCGTTTAGTATGTTGCTGTTGCTTTCTTCATGACTTATACATGTTCCTATAACTATGAGATTATGCAACTCCCGTTTACCAGAGGAACACTTTGGGTACTACCAAACGTCACAACGTAACTGGGTGATTATAAAGGAGTACTACAGGTGTCTCCAAAGGTACATGTTGGGTTGGCGTATTTCAAGATTAGGTTTTGTCACTCCGATTGTCGGAGAGGTATCTCTGGGCCCTCTCGGTAATGCACATCACTTAAGCCTTGCAAGCATTGCAACTAAATGAGTTAGTTGCGGGATGATGTATTACAGAACGAGTAAAGATACTTGCCGGCAACGAGATTGAACTAGGTATTGGAATACCGACGATCGAATCTCGGGCAAGTAGCATACCGATGACAAAGGGAACGACGTATGTTGTTATGCGGTCTGACCGATAAAGATCTTTGTAGAATATGTAGGAGCCAATATGGGCATCTAGGTCCCGCTATTGGTTATTGATCGGAGACGTGTCTCGGTCATGTCTACATTGTTCTGGAACCCGTAGGGTCCGCACGCTTAAGGTTACGATGACCGTTATATTATGAGTTTATGCATTTTGATGTACCGAAGGTTGTTTGGAGTCCCGGATGTGATCACGGACATGACGAGGAGTCTCGAAATGGTCGAGACATAAAGATTGATATATTGGAAGCCTATGTTTGGATATCGGAAATGTTCCGGGTGAAATCGGGATTTTACCGGAGTACCGGGAGGTTACCGGAACCCCCCGGGGAGCTAGATGTGCCTTAATGGGCCTTGGTGGAAAAGAGAAGAGGCAGCCCATAGTGGGCCGCGCGCCCCTCCCCTCCCTTGGTCCGAATTGGACAAGAGAGGGGGCCGGCCCCTCTCTCTCTTTTCCCCCCTCCATGAGTCCTATTCCAACTAGGATTGGGGGGGGGGATCCTACTCCCAGAGGGAGTAGGACTCTCCTGGCGCGCCCTATGTGGCCGGCCAGCCTCCCCCCTTTGGTCCTTTATATACTGAGGCAGAGGCACCTTAGAGACACACAAGTTGATCCACGTGATCTATTCCTTAGCCGTGTGCGGCGCCCCGAGCCACCATAGTCCTTGATAATATTGTAGCGGTGCTTAGGCGAAGCCCTGCTGCTGTAGTGCATCAAGATCGTCACCACGCCATCGTGCTGACGGAACTCTTCCCCGACACTTTGCTGGATCGGAGTCCGGGGATCGTCATCGAGCTGAACGTGTGCTAGAACTCGGAGGTGCCGTAGTTTCGGTGCTTGATCGGTCGGATCGTGAAGACGTACGACTACATCAACCAAACGCTTCCGTTGTCGATCTACTAGGTATGTAGATCACACTCCCCCCTCTCGTTGCTATGCATCACATGATCTTGCGTGTGCGTAGGAATTTTTTTTGAAATTACTACGTTCCCCAACAGCCGAACCCCAGTGACTATGTGTTGTGCTACAACCGTTGTATTACCAGAGAAGCCCTAAGCTGGAACCAGAAGTCGTTTTTGCTGGAACTGGCAAACACAAAAGCTATAACCGGCGGTCGATTTTGCTCCAATGGCAACGAGGTGACGTCAACAAGGAGCTATTTTTGCTGGAACCAGTCATTTTTTTGCTACTACCGTCAAACATTTTCGTTGCCACCAGCAAACCCAAAGGAGAGTTGTTTCTCGTGAGCACGTTGCCGGGGTACTGTGAACGGCGACGGTCCACTAGAGTTACCGGAGCTACCACTGCCAGTGAGGGAGCTGCAACCACGGGCGAAAATTGCTGCATGCGTGGATCCGGCGAGAAAGACATGAGACGAGGCCGACGACCAGCGGTAAACTATTACCGTCCTGGGGTGGGTGCAGCCATGGCCCCCATGCGGCCGTATTTGAGACGCGGGGGGAGGAAGATGACCCGCTGTCTGCGGGATTTAAGATTCGAGGGGAAGAAGACGACCTGTCACGGGGGATTAGACGGTTGGAATTAATTGAATCATAAGGTGCATGGTCGACCGGGCCAAATTTGGGCCGGTGCGCCAGCGCCTATCACTGGCCAGTTAGTTTTGATGTTTTATGACAGAACCACGGAAAGGACTAAGGTTTCTTTAAGCTATACAAGCATATCATGTGCTCTTAACGAAAATGCCTAGGAGCACCTGCGGGCTCACCTCCCCGAGAGTATGCATGTATTCATGAGTTTAATTTGATGTATGATTTCCTTTAGGCTAGCTGGAGGTAACTTAGGTAGTAACTTAACACATCCCAAGACAATTTTGCTTATGTGGCAAGTATTTAATGAGGAGAAAGGTGTTTGAAGTAACATAATATGTTACTGTAACATAGCGCTTTCCGAGGTAAAATGAGTCTATAAGGCAATAAATGAAACAAACTATGACACTACTACTAAGATACTTTGCACTATGGGGGTAGTAACTTAGACTAGTGGCATGCATATGACACTAGTCTAAGTTACTCCCCACTATGACCAGCCTTAGGAGAGGTATAGGGTCTGTATTCTTTCGTACTCTTAATGATGTCTGACTTGGAATAAATGCATATAGATGTGGGTGGCTGGACTGACATCTGACATCGGCTCTACGTGCATGCAGATTTTAGGGAACCCTGCATTTTGAATCAGATAACACATCTAATATTCAGTTTGTACCAAGTTTATAATTGCAATATTATCTTAACTTTGAAAATAGTTTTCACAAATTTATGTTTTTTTATCAGTTTTAAAACTATAATACCATCCATCAAGTTATATGTCTTCTATAAAAATTGAGAATCTTATCCTGGGATAACTAAAACAACGGATTTCATAACTATTAAATTTTAAAATAGAAACAGATAATTCCAATCTAGGAAAATTTAAGGTACAAATTCAATGAAATTAAGTATTTCTATTTTTTAGTGAAAACCCGAGAACTTCATGATAATAATTCTAAACAATTTAATTGTACTAATCTCAAAACTTTTCCTCTAAAAGTCTAATACATTATTAGTCACATTGCCTGGTTTATCAGTGCAATGTAGCCGCATTTAATGATTCATCTTCATGCTCCAGTGAAGATGAATTGACGTAATTACACTGTAAGAAGCTATTTTTGCATTCACTTATTGAGCCGCATAACTGTGTTTGCAGAGTAAGGACAACACGTTAACTTTCTTGCATGCAAAAAATGGGCTCATTAATTAGGACTATTGACTTTGTATACACACCACAGGAGAGCACCAAAAGAACTAGAAACTCATTAAGCTATCAATGAAGTCATCCTGATGCAGCCACTCACATGTTCGTTTTGGGACTTTACAGGCGAATTAACACACTGTGACAGCCGACTTGTCAGGTGATTGAATGCACCATTTACGAGAGCCTAGCTGTTCCTCTCCTTTATTTTTTACCACACCGAGCAAAAGTTGCTACGTACTACTTGTTCGTTGTGTATTTCTTCAAAATTTTAATAGTTCAAGTGCACTCTTACTGCTTTTGATTAGAGAAGATGCTACAGAATGATGCGCTCTCTTAAATGATTTATTCTCAAAGCCACTCCATGCATACCCAAGCCTCTATTCCAGGCAAAGTTTTTGCCTTCAGGTTTAGCCATTTGGATGAAAGTGACTCTTGGTGAGGTTTGAATCTGGCACGTGGTATTATTTTGGTACCTGGCTGTGTACAAATGTGTTGTGTATTTAGGTTTTCATTTGAAATTTTTTGAACGTGTGTGCAGCTTGGTTTGGTTGGTTTAGCATTTTTTGCTGTGCGGGCGGCAGGTTGAATTGAACGGTGGAGGTCTTTCCGTGTATTGTCGGCTGCTGCATGAATGTTGATTGACAGGTGATGTGACTACGTGTTTACACATGCAATTCTGCATGTGGTGTTGGCTCTCCACGTCGCTTAAATCGTTCTTGCCCGAGCTTACTCGAAGCTGCTTGATTCGATTTTTCTAGAGCAATTGCGTTTCTATAAATAGCATGGTACCTCTAATCCCTCCCTGCACCTGTATCCGGCGCTGCACGTCTGCACCACGTCCTCGGCATCTCTTCATCCCGTTGTGCCGTCCATCTCCATGCCACAAAGACGACGGCTGGGGCACGCCACAGCCTAGCACCACGCGTGTCCCCTGCAGCCCATGCTGCCGCAGCTCCTCCAGTTGGGTGCTCCATTTCCCATAGCCGCCCGCTCGCCGCGTCACTCGGTGGCCTCATCCCGTTGTATTTCAGGTCTTCGTCTTCTCGCTGCTCCTCGGCTCCAACCTCCTTTAGCACCCTCTCCAATTTCGTCAGGCCTCAAGCAACGACCAAACCAAGTCTACATACTGGCCCAGCTTGGGCGGAGTTTGGCCGCCGAGACCTCTGAGGGGGGCGCGTCAAGGTTGGCATTTGGCAACCATCCGCAACAGGGGATTGGAGGCGAAATAGGGACGCCTGGCTATGCCTCTGGTGGTGCTTGGACATGGGTGGGAGCGGTGGCGGCGGTTTCGTCAAGTGCACTGCCGTGTCGTGGGTGACGGCGCCGTGGGCAGGAGTGCAGGACCTACATACTCATTACCGTCGGCGGAAGCGCCGCAGGGTCGAGAGCCCGGCGGAGCCCGAAGACCACGACCGTCAACCTTGAGTACACCATCATATCGCCACAACAGAGATAACCATCAAGGCATCGACCGGGCGACGCTTCCAGATATAGAGCGTGTTTGCATGGTTGTCCGCGGCGACGAAGGCGGCGTCGACGCCAAGATCAGGTGTCAAGCCGGCGACCATGGGACGGTGAGGCGTCTGACGGGCGCCCCCTGGGCACGCTGGCACATGCCTTCTTGCCGACCGACAGACGGCGGTTCCACGCCGGGACGCCTCAGAGACGTGGATGTCCGGCGGCGACTCATGTCGCACGCCTCGCTATACGCGGCCGTCCACATACCACGTGAATCATAAGACGCCCAAGATGTTATCATCTATACTGCAGGCTTAAGGCTGGATGCAAACTCGACCAAACAAGTCCACAACTGCCCTTGATGCACTGCACGTCGCGCAAGTTCACCACCAGTTACGCAGCAATTGGCGGTACACATGCATGCGTATATGTAGTCATCCCCGTATGTGCACTAATGTTAGCACTGCATGTATATATAATACTACTTCGTAGCTTTTGATTTTTTTCTGCAGGCCACGTTCTTTGGAGCTGCCGTCTTCCTCGCCGTCATCAAGCCCGCCCCGGCACCATTGTAAGTAAACGTACTACGCCTACGCGCGGTATCAATTTCAGTTTCTCACTGTGCGTCAAAAAATTACTAATTTAAAATAGACTGTTTTGCATATTGTCTAAAATGTTTTCAAGGTCTTATAAGAATGACAGAGGGAGTACCTACCAAGGCTACGCTCATTGCGACTACAGCAGTGCGAGCGACACGGTAAGAACAATCTCTATTCAGTATTTTAAACTGACTACCACGTATTTGCATGCAGCAAGAAGAATTAATAGTGTACATGCGAGACGTATTTGCAGTCAGCTTAGCAACCAAATTTGATGTAAAAGGCTATGCCCATTGGAACCGCCCTGGAGGCATGATAGAAGCATGGGTTCTCATTAGCGCACCACATCTACCGTGCACTTAGAGTGGAAATCTGATGATATCTACAGAACTTGCTGAAACACAAGATGAAGCTGAAGAAAAGGCTGCTCAAGCAGCCTTGGAGTACATTTGTGCCAACCATAATATCACCATCAATGATTACAGCTATTATGTACTTGAAGTGGTAAAAGAAAAACGGTTTAATATGGCCCGTCAGTAGGTAATAATAACCACTCAGCAGAACGAGTTTGCAAGGCAAACAAAAATTCTAGCAAAAATATGCAATGACTTCTCTGACGTAGTTCTGCTCTGCAATTCCCCGCAGCGCCCACGTAGTGAAGATCCTATCATTGCATCTCTATCACTTTACCACATACACTAATCCTGCAGGAGGCTACAGCAGAATGATCTAATTTGGCAGCAACCATTTATGTTTTTCTCATCTTATCGCAGTAGCATCATCGCATAGTGTTTGTTCTCTGTACAACACGCCGTACACGGCCAAAATAAATAGATGTGTCAGAGATGTACCAACTATGTCTTCCCTGTTTAGCACATGCAACATGCATGATGACAATAAAAACATGCTTCTTTCTATCTTATCTTGATGCACTAATATTTTCTCCATACAAAACTCTGCGATCTCAAATTTTATAAAACTTATTGTTAATAAAAAAGCACAATCCATTTAATATGACCGTATCGAGGGCGCGGCGTGCCGCCGCGCAGGCTTTGTTAGTACAAGACTAGTGCTAAACATATAAAAAATTCTTAAACAACAAACCTCATCAATCAATTCTAAACTTGACTAGTTTTTTCTATAGACCTTTTCTATGGAGTGGCTCGGAGAATAATCTCAGGTATTATCCTGTTTTAAGAAACCTGAGAATTTAATGTACATGCTCTAACTCTGGTGCCACCATGCATCTATCATATGTACGTGCTCTAACTCTGGTCCTATCATGCATCTATCACATGTACGTGCTCTAACTGCAAACCTCCGGTCGTACACTCCATTTACTACTCACGTGGTAACATCTCTTTCTCAGCACACTAAACTCCGGCCACAATCATTCATTAGCAGTTTAGTACTACATAGTTCTCTCACTAATGAATTAACACTGTATGCCCTATACGCCCCCTAAGATCAAAGTCATCTAAAAGAAGAACAATACTTGGATCGATATGCCTTAATAGATAATAGGGTTTAGAACTTATCGTGTTTCGTTTATCTGGGAGACAAATCCGCTCAAAGGAGCTTAACTCGTGTTTGTGTAAGTATCAACTTCTCACTTAACGGGTTTTACTTTTAAAAGAAAATTATCTAAGATAAATTATTCATCTCCATCCAACAACAATGTGGTATTAATTGCTACATTTATAACTGGCACCCGCACTTTTTTAATGCAAACACATGTGACATTTATTGAGAATATTGACTCTACATGCAGAGGACAAGAGTCGCAGTGTATCATCGAGTATTTTTTATATGTATCCGTAACTAGCAAATTCATTGTGCCTTTAATGCAACCATGCCATCACAGGAACTCAATGACACAGATATCATGGTGCAGCGTCGCCGAGAGCCATTCGTCCGCCTCCGTGCTCTTAATGCCTACTAGATTTGGCTACAACTGAAGAGGTTTGTGACTCCCACAAACAACTTTTCTAGTCGTTGTCCTCATCAAGATCATAGTTTGTACTTTCTGGGTTTTTTGGTGAATTTAAGATTTACGCCTAGTATAGACACAGAACTGACCCTAAGAGTAACTTATTCAAATCCACTCCCTACCCAATCTTATTATGAATTTTACTAAGCCCTCGTACATCCGAAGATTTTCTCCTGGTACTACCGAACCACTTTATAGGATTGGGTTGATATATTTTTTGATACGCATCCCGAATTGGAGTCGGGTTCCACTATATTGCATAATGGAACACTAGTTCGAAATACAAACTAATCGTGAGCAAAAGCCCCGGAACAAAGAAGCAAAAGAAAGCTAGATAAACCAGAAAACAAATATATAGAGACATCATTATCAAGCAGTAACAACGCACAACATGTTGCAAAACAAACCATGATGAATGTTGCAAAACAAACCATGAGGAAAAGAGCAGACATGGAATGAATGATCATATGGTCCGTAGACCACAATCAGTTCGACTAATTGTTATGCTGTAATAACTCCATGCTGACAAAATGGTGGCCCACATATGGTGCAATTGGATACCTCAAAGTAGAGAGCTTAGCAATGTTAATAGACATGAAAGCACCAAACATTTCATAGCAACGATAATTTTCATTGGACTCGGTTCAAATATTCCTCAGCGCCATTACATTGATAGATAACAGTAGCTCCGAAAGTAATATCCGACCACCAGCCGCCCGTCGAGATCTACTTGATTTTATTCATGACAAGAATAGATAGCTATATCCGTCACCGATACCCTAGCCATAGCTAGTTACAGTCACAGGAGGCGGACGCGACTGTCATCGGGTAGGGAAAGGAGTTGCCGTACTGGAAGGACACGGGGAAGCTGGGCTCAATGGACTTGCCGTCGTTGACGAGGCAGTCGTTGATGGCGAGGCGGCGGAACTTGGCCGGGTCGATGACATCATTTGAGGCGAAGTCGCCGCATGCGACATGGACGTCGCACACGAGACATTCTATGCATGTGTTGGTGAACTCCACGCTGTAGGTCGGTATGCCGCCCGCCATGCTCGGCGCGTTGATCTGGTACACCTCCAGGAGATCCTTTGAGCACTCCTCCAGCTCCAATGGCTCCGCCGAGCGCCCTCCTCCGCCGCTCGATGACATGGAAGGTGCACTGGCGCTGAGCATCTTGCGCATCTGATGCCGAGGCAGCTGCAGCTGCAGCGAGGAAGACGCTGATGCTGGCAAAAACAAGAAGCAAAACTAGTGAGCCAAAAGATGATGAATTAACATGCATGCATGCAGTTCTATATATACGTACGTAAGGTACACATACCTTGACTACCTTCATAGCAAGCCTGGAGCAGAAGCACGGCGACGACGACCACAACAGCAGCACTTGGACGCGTCTGAAAGCACGCCATGACCGGCGGCCTTCGTGTTCTCACTCCTGAGCGACGTGAGCGTGGATGGCGTAGTTGGTTCTTCTCCTCTTCGGCCCTGCTAGCCTGACTTCCACCGGGCGTGCCTACTTATACTACTAGTGCTGAAGTACCACCCCTTCTTTTTTTAACCTGGTACCACACCACTAGTACTCGTAGCAAGTTCCATTGCAAATTAAACGCCGGCGCAGCTGGTACGCGTCGAGCCGCAATTTAATTAGGGCCTCTCTGATTCACGGACTTGTAAACCATACTACTCCCTTCAACCATCTATATAGGGCTTAATGTGTTTTTCGAGGCCAACTTTGACTAAATGTTAGAGCAATAATATATGACATGCAAGTTACACAAAACATACCGTCAAATTCGTATGTGAAAAGAGATTTCAATAATATAATTTTCACATTATACATCTTATTTATTATTAATCTTATCAATAGTCAAACGTTGTCTTACAAAACGTATTAGGCCCTATATAAATAGAAGGAGGGAGTAGGAATGAAGTGGCATGGCATCCTCAATTACTACAACAGGCCGGACTAGGAGTAGTATGGTTGTTTGATTGCGGGAAGAAAAAATGTAAGGATTCTTCATATGGGGTTGTAGCCCTTAAACACACTTACTTCCTTTGTTCGGTGCAGAGTGTATATTTCAGTTTAAGATATATTCACAAAAGAGTGTACTTCTATTTTCTCAATGCACTTTAAAATAAAAAACATATTTTTCTCTCATCACACAGTAATCAAGACCAGTAACATTACACATATGGTCTCCTTAATTTCTATATGCACTTATAGCTCATTGGGGGTTGGGTAATTAAAGATGAGAGAAATGGTGACTTGCACCTTTTCAATTCATTTTTACTTCACTTCATAATTTGTCCTAAAATTTCTATATGTACACTTTTCACCCGACAGAGTAGGATAAAACGCAGTATTCTACTAGAGATGCTCTTAAACACACTCCATTAGCCCTTAGACATAGGATTTCCTCACATGAAGTTTTTGTGGGAACAACTGGAGATGCTCTTGGGATGACATCTTCAAAAACTACGACAGGATTTGTATGGTCGTTTGATTGTGTACAGGAAAATTGTAGAATTCTTCACATGAGGTTGTAGCGCTTAAACACACTTAGGATAAAACGTAGAATTCCACAAGAGATGCTCTTAAACACACTCCCTTAAACGTAAGATTCTTCACATGAGGTTTTTGAGGGAACAATTGCAGATGATCTTAGACTATTAGCTGGCATCCGTTACTATTTTCTGTTACTAGTAATTCGGTAGTGGGTAGTGTCATCGAATAATCGCGAGTGGACATGCGGCCACATGTGGTCTTTATCTACGCCGCATGCTGCCGCGTGATTTGTGCAACTCGAATACCCGTAGACTGTATAATGATTTCCGCCTTCCCTTATAGCATTTTGTATAGCTGCGTATTTGCATCTGACACACGCTGGTCCACAGAGCAGTTAGGCATTAAACTGAGGCATGGGCCGCTAGCATCCCAGTCCCAACGGCTAGCTTGCCAATGCCCATCACACTCGACCCTTCTTCTCACTTCTGCTTCCCCATTGGCCACAGCCTTACAAGCATGTGTTCATCCAAGCCCCAGCTTAGCTCCGCACCTCAACGTCACACCACACCGTCAACCAGATGCCACTGCTTCCTCTCATTCGTTGCCCGGAGTGCAATGCCGGCTACGTGATCTAGTTCGTGTCAGGAACGAAAAAAAAAACCATGAAGGCATTTCTACAAGTGCGAACGTCTTGGAGTAAGTTTTTCATGATCCTTTCCATCCATCTCTCCACACGGCTGGCTAAGCCTTTGTATTTTGTGTTTTTGCAATACGATGGATGCAGTTGTCGGAAGTGGGAGAACAAGCATATAGAGTACTTCAGCGCATGGTGGGGACACCTCATTTTGCATGCATCGGTCAATCGGCACGCATCACGCTTGAATAGAACCAAGCATTGCTGAAGAACATTTTCATTCTGGGCGTCATGAACCTGCTGCCTATGGCCATGATCTTCATGCACAAGCTCTGAAGCTCCCCCCATGTGATGGATTTGCTCTAGTCCCCTGTGTACCTCGTGCGATGAATATGCTCTAGTTCCCTATGTATTTTCCCTTTCGGTGTGCTATCTGTATTGTATGCATCTGCCAATACATGTTGTGTCCCGCGTATGCAGCAGGCTGACCTATATCAATAATACACCTCCAATGGTCGTGTGCACGGAGAATTAATCCCGGTTTGAACCATGTTTACATAATGAGGAATACGCTATAATGAGGAGTTACAATGCAAAAGTAGAGTAGTTAAATTACACCAAGCAATAAGGACGGCATTAATCACAGGGGCTACGTTGTGCAACACAGCCACCCAAAGCGTCAACAATTATTTTTGTTGGAAACAGAGGCAAAAAATTTGCCTCATCTATTAATTAAGAATAGGATAGAGTTTGTTACAAGCGACCCAAAACAACGGCATGGATTATTACTCTCGCGACATGAGTGACCCTAGATTTTGAGCCCCGGCGGTGACCCAAAGATTCGCCTCCGTCATGATGTTGTTGAGCAAAATGGTTGGTGGCGCGCTTTTGTTGCGGAAGACCCTTGCGTTTCTTTCGTTCCATACGGTCCAGGAGACAAGCATGATAAGCGTAGCCATGGCCATCCTCTGAGTGGTGCCCACGCCGGCACGACTTTCCCACCACTTCTGTGTGGAGCCTTCCAAGTGCCAAGAAGTGACATCGAAGTTCTCAAGTCGTAATTTCTCTTTGACCAAGCCCCAAAACCTCAATGTGAAATGACACTTGAAAAAGAGGTGCGCGCCGCACTCTTGCACTCTCTTGCAAAGAGGACAGAGCCCACAATTTGTCCATCCCCGCTTGTCCAACCTATCGGCGGTCCAAATGCCATCTTGAATAGCCAACCATGCGAAGAACTTGACCTTTGGCGGCGCCCAAGCCTTCCACACCATTTGGTCCAAAGAGGAGAAGGTCATGCCAAGGAATTGCGCCTTGTAGGCAGAGGCCGCGGAGTAGAGCTCATTTGTCGAATGTTTCCACACAATGCCATCGTCGGCACTCTCATCAAGTTGTACACCATGCACTAAACTCCAAAGGATGAAGAACTGTCGAATGTGCTCAATGGATAGAGCGGTAGGAGGTTTGATCTTCATGATCCATGCGTTGTTTTGGAGGGCCTCACGCACCATCCAATTCTTTCTCGAGGATGCATCAAAGATGAGCGGGGCGATTTCCTTGGGCGTACGTCCAAGTAGCCAAGGGGCGTCCTAAAATGGAGTCCTTGCCCCGCTCCCTATGGTGATGGTTGTGGAGGCGTAGAAAAATTTCAAATCCTCCTCGTCGCACGGGTTTCCCATCCCAACTCACATCTTGCTTGGTTCCTTACACTCATACCAAGGCCATCTCAAGCGCAAGGCGTGTGCGAACTTATCTGTGTTGAGCACCCCTAGACCACCATATTCACGTGGACGGCAAACAATTTTCCAGTTGACTTTGCATTTTGCCCCTGTCGTCTTGTCCGCACCGGCCCAAAGGAAAGCCCTTTCGAGCTTATTGACATTCCGAAGAGTAGATGCCGGTATGACAAGCGACGTGATGAAGTAGACCGCAAGGGAGGTAATCACCGACTTGACAAGAGTCGTCCGGCCCATGGTGGTGATGTTCTTGCCCTCGTATGCAACCAACCTGCTTGCCACCTTGTCTTCAAGGAATTGAAGGTCACCTTTCTTGAGCTGCCAAACTGAGAGAGGGAGGCCCAAGTACCGCATTGGGAAGGATGCTCGTGTCGCGGGCAGGTTTTGAAGAATGTGTCCCAAGTTAAGGTGGTTGCATCGAATGGGCACGACTGAACTCTTATGGAAGTTTGTACATAGGCCCGTGACCTCCCCGAAACCGTCCAAAATGGCCGCAAGGTTGTCGATGTCCCTTTTGATTGGAGCCATAAAAACCGCTCCATCATCCGCGTAAAGGGAGGTCCGCACCATTACACCTCTCCCTCGAATCTTGTGAAGAATCTTCTTTCTCGTTGCCAACTCAAGGATTTGTTGAAGAGGATCTATGGCGATGACAAATAGAAGCGGGGAGATTGGGTCCCCTTGCCGAAGCCCTTACCGTGCTTGATGGGGGGCCCGGAGGAGCAGATCCAGAGCTCTCCCCGGCACATGTCGTAACGCTGGGGGATTGAGACAAACGATAGATGATTACAAGTGTGCTCGACAAACAAAGCAATAAAAATCGGATCACGAATGGGTTTTAAGCAGCTAACCTGTTTTTAGAACACATCTCCACTTCAGCCCCTGTTTCTCCACGAGAAGATCTACAGTACAAGCCGATCCAGCACGCGCGGCTCTATTATGTGTACCCCAGCTCCTCAAGAGCATTTATGTCATCGCCATAACCATGGAGTGGGCTGCTGGCATCAAAGGTGTATCCATACAAAAATTAATGCAACATGCCAACCCCCGGGCGTATACGCTGGATAATAACACGCCAGGTATTGCAAGTTGGACTATAATAACTAACAATCGCGACGCGCTCACGGACGCACCGGATTACGGCACCGCGTAGCCGCTTGTCCCAAAAATCCATGTCCGTAGTGTCACATGTATAATAACGTAGAAATCTTTACTTATTATTTTATAGTTATTTTTCTTTTAAGAAAAGAGATATTTTTGGTGAAAAGAATTATGTAATGATAACATATTAAATTACACACTCTAGACCGGTTTGCTAGTTGGGAGAACCAACTAAGTGCGACCAAGGTTTTCCTTTAATTATTGTAATTAATGCCTTGATCCCTTAAAATAGCCAACTACCATGCAAGTCTATCCTTCAATTGCGGTGATTAAATTGCCTACACCCTCCGCACCGGTGTATTAGACTACTTACAGTGAAAGTAACATAAATAATAACATCACACATATCTAGATAAAATAAATGATATGACAAGCAATAAATGAAGAAAGAGAGGCATATGGTAACATAGCTAATTACTACTAGTATGAGTAACATCACACATATCAAGGCAAGATGAGTCTATAACCTAATAAATAAAGTGTTGCATGTTACCACACATATGTTACTCCTCACTATAAAGGTAGTAACATAGAGTAGTAACATGGGTATGTTACTACTCTATGTTACTATCCATTGTGGCTAGTCTTAGTCATCTTAGGTTGTGCACCATGACCAAGGCGAAGGAGGAAACAAGAGAACTTAATGTTTTTATTTGCTAATTAATATCATTGCATGCAATGAAATGGCCAGTGCATGTCATGCTAGGTAGTCTCAAGCCACTGAAAGCATACATGCCCCACATCTCTTATTGGTTGATTCCTTTATTTTTGTCAAGAAACAAGAAACAAGCTAAGAGTTAATGCACCGCGTCTAAGGATATGTTTGGTTACTTTCTAAGTAGGGCTTGGTTGAGAGAAGAAAAACGAGACAGGCTGACTGAAGACTGGTTGAAAATACAAGATAAAATACGATGTTTGTGTGTTGTTTGGTTGCTTGCATATAGAGTCTTGTCATGACATCTGATATTTGGTTCCATACATGCATGATAATTAGGTGTTAACAATTACACTTAACAGAGAGATTACAATAGAACACACATGTTCTTCGACCGCAGAAAGTGTTGGTTTTTAAACCGTAGATCAAATCACGCAGGGGCTGTGTATAGGCACGTACAAGCTAGCAAGCAGGCACACTGCTTGATCGATGAACAGTGCCTGTGCACGTCGCGTCGTACAGTGCGTGTCGACGGAACGGCCTTGCTCTCGAGGTAAACTTTGCGAACGAAAGTACTTGAGCGAAACTGATTTTTGCGATGCGTAACTCTGGCACCTTTTCAGATTCTCTCTTGCATACATAAAGGGATCCAGGCGCCCCGTTCAATACGTCGCCATTCGGCGACCAACACAACAAAGACCCGGACTCGTACAAGCATTTGTCGGGTTTACTGATGTGAACATTAAGGATGTGTTTGT
Source organism: Triticum urartu (assembly GCF_056163025.1). Classification (NCBI taxonomy): domain Eukaryota; kingdom Viridiplantae; phylum Streptophyta; class Magnoliopsida; order Poales; family Poaceae; genus Triticum; species Triticum urartu. The sequence continues at coordinate 104,516,600 of NC_141876.1, forward strand.
TTGGGCTGCAGCTTCTCCGGCTGCAGCTGCAACGGCTCTGGCTGGAAGGAGCAGCTGTAGCTGCCAGCTGCGGTTGGAAGGTTGAAGCTGAGATATAGTCGTTTGGTAGTTGTGTTGTATTAGCTGCGGCTGATGCTGAAACATGCTGAAATGACCACAATGCCCTTTGTTTTTCTATAGATCGAGTTTAAGTGCTGAATATACTTTTTAATAGTAAATAACCTGATTAAGAGTTGTTCTTGGGTTATGAAATACATGGTTAGGATGAAATACAATCCTACTCTCTTTCGCTCAAATCATAAAATGAATAATCCTATTACGAGTTGTGTCCATGCCACCGTTTCCACCACTTCCCTTGTGTTAACCACATGGACCGAAGGATAACAGTTATCATCATCGTTGCATTGAGCAAAGCAGTTCATACAAATCATTGTCACTAGTACTCGTATTAATTTGCAAATCGAGCATTGACAAATACTACTACGAATTTGCAGATCTAGAGAAGTCCACTACTACAAGCACGTTCTGCAACCGAATGAGACAATACAGTTTACTGATAGACTACATGAAATAATTAAATTCATTAAACTACGCGTGAAGGACGGTCAATCAGCTATGTCATATGGCGCAAGCTGGTTAGCCCGGTGAGAAATCTTTTAAAAAAACATTAGATGAATGTGTGGATTATTTTTAAATGTATTTTTTAGATGAAGGTGAGGACCTGTATTTTTTAGATGAAGGGTTATGCAAAGTGACTTTATGTATCTTACATTCTTAAGAAGTTAATCCCCACTACAAAGCATTCTCTCAACATGCACGTAGTCCACATCAGCATGCATGCCATGTCATCAATTCTCTCCCTAATCTCTCCCTAATAATAAAGTACGGATTGACTCCGTGGGTTCACCGTCACAATGCGCTTCTTCCCGTTATTTTACGCTTTCACTTTGAATTTTAAAACTTATTTGAGGTGGTACTATTTCTGTAGGTCAAAAACATTACGATCCTGCCGGTATGATTAAAACTTGGTCCTCTGTACGTTGGCCCAGCTTGCAACGCAGGGAGGAAAAAAGGCCGAGCTTGCAACTCAGGGAGGAAAAAACACTTGGGCCTTCTGGCTGTACATTGGCCCATCTTCAGTGCAACGCAGGGAGGTAAAAAATACATGCTTGTTATAGGATTTGAACTCACAACCTTCCACACAATACCTCTAGCACCATCCAACTGAACTAGATTGGCCTATGTTATTTATCTTCGCTTGGTTTTCTTAACAAATAGTACCACCTCATGTTAACTGTTTTTTTTCACAGGCCACACGCAGCTGCTGGAAAAAGAAAAAAATTAATGGCAAAATGGCACGCACAAGAGTTGAACACACGATCAATACCTTTGGGGTTGCAATCTCTGGCCACGGGGCCAAACCACTGATGTGTCTTATTAAAGAGGGAATATATATAATCCCACCTCGCCCACATATATTGAATCACTTCTGTTTAAATATGTCCGCAAGTGGCCTAGGTAACAAGCTGGCTCAGGAGCAATATGAGGCGTATGGAAACACATAATTACCTTCCAGGAAGGAATTAGTCAGGAACGGAAGGCCTTGATTCATGGGCTAATTAAATGAGATTTAAGGAAGGGAGGCCAAAAAATGAGTCAGGAAGGAATTAATGCATGAGGAGTGTTGGGGGCGCCCTGCCATTGGCTAATTCAACGAGATTTAATCCAAGCACGAAAGGAAATAATTATCCATGAGCAGGAACGAATGTGATGAATTTGGATTTAAAGAGGCGCGAGGCCACGTAATAAAAGAGCAAGGAAGGAAATAATTATCCATGAGCAGGAACGAAGGTGATGAATTTGGGGTAGGTGGTGTGGAGTCTGAAGGAAGATGGAAGTCCATTGGATTCAGGTTGTCACCTATGCGTAAGATTTACCTAATATTTTAGGTCAATTAAAAAGATTCTTTATTTTTTGAATTGCTATTTTGCTTTTGATCCAAACGATGTTCCATATATATTTTTGATATCATAACCATATTTATTCATATTCATGTACAAAATGTGTCATGCAACTGAACGGAGATCAACTATAAAGTTAAAAAGATTTACCTAATATTTATTCTAAAATTTGTACTCTGGATTAAAATTGATTCAAATGATGTTCCATATTTTGTTTTGATATCGTAAACATATGTTTAGTCAGGTACAAAATTATTTTGAGACAATTAATTCACACTTGCTAGATTTCTTTGAGATGCTTCATGAAATGTCTGAACCTAAACTTATTCATAAACTTACATTTAATGTTAGACCACATTATCCTTAAATTTGATGCTAACTGTGTACCGGGGCAGTTCCTTGACCAGACCAATTGTGGATCATATGAACCAGTGTTTTCACCGTTGCAAAACACATGCGTTGTGCTAGGGAGCATGGGTGTGGTGATGGTGCATGCACCAAGTGCAGTTGAGAAAATAACTCACCATCATTACAAGTTCGCAAAATTACAAGTCGGCACGGGAAGGGGCTGTTGAAACATCATGTTCGAGTATGATGATCAAGCTCATCGCCTTGGGATTGATCATGTTTGTTATGAATATGCGCACAACAAGACCACCATGAACAATGATAGCGAAGGGAAAGAAGTGGTAATGCAGATGGTTCAGTAGGGAAGTGTATGTTGGGTTTCGTAGTAATTTCAAAAAATTTCCCACGCACACGCAAGATCATGGTGATGCATAGCAACGAGAGGGGGAGAGTGTGATCTACGTACCCTTGTAGATCGACAATGGAAGCGTTAACTTGGTTGATGTAGTCGTACGTCTTCACGGCCCGATCGATCAAGCACCGAAACTACGGCACCTCCGAGTTCTAGCACACGTTCAGCTCGATGACGATCCCCGGACTCCGATCCAGCAAAGTGTCGGGGAAGAGTTCCGTCAGCACGACGGCGTGGTGACGATCTTGATGTACTACTATCGCAGGGCTTCGCCTAAGCACCGCTACAATATTATCGAGGACTATGGTGGAAGGGGGCACCGCACACGGCTAGGAATATGATCACGTGGATCAACTTGTGTGTCTAGGGGTGCCCCTTGCCTCCGTATATAAAGGATCCAAGGGGGGGGGTGCGGCCGGCCCTAGTAGGAGGCGCGCAGGAGGAGTCCTACTCCTACCGGGAGTAGGACTCCCCTCCCTTTCCTTGTCCAAGTAGGAGAGGGGGAAGGAGAGAAGGAAAAGGGGGGGGCGCCGCCCCTCCCTCCTTATCCAATTCGGACTAGGGGGAGAGGGGGCGCGCGGCCTGCCCTGGCAGCCCCTCCTCTTCTCCACTTTAGGCCCATGAGGCCCATTAACCCCCCGGGGGGTTCCGGTAACCCCTCGGTGTTCCGGTTTTATCCGAAACTTCCCCGGAACACTTTCGGTGTCCGAATATAGCCGTCCAATATATCAATCTTTATGTCTCGACCATTTCGAGACTCCTCGTCATGTCCGTGATCACATCCGGGACTCCGAACTAACTTCGGTACATCAAAACTCATAAACTCATAATATAACTGTCATCGAAACCTTAAGCGTGCGGACCCTACAGGTTCGAGAACAATGTAGACATGACTGAGACACGTCTCCGGTCAATAACCAATAGCGGAACCTGGATGCTCATATTGGCTCCTACATATCCTACGAAGATCTTTTATCGGTCAGACCGCATAACAACATACGTTGTTCCCTTTGTCATCGGTATGTTACTTGCCCGAGATTCGATCGTCGGTATCCCATACCTAGTTCAATCTCGTTACCGGCAAGTCTCTTTACTCATTCCGTAATACATCATCTCACAACTAACTCATTCGTTGCAATGCTTGCAAGGCTTATGTGATGTGTATTACCGAGAGGGCCCAGAGATACCTCTCCGACAATCGGAGTGACAAATCCTAATCTCGAAATACGCCAACCCAACATGTACCTTTGGAGACACCTGTAGAGCACCTTTATAATCACCCATTTACGTTGTGACGTTTGGTAGCACACAAAGTGTTCCTCCGGCAAACGGGAGTTGCATAATCTCATAGTCATAGGAACATGTATAAGTCATGAAGAAAGCAATAGCAACATACTAAACGATCGGGTGCTAAGCTAATGGATGGGTCATGTCAATCAGATCATTCACCTAATGATGTGATCCCGTTAATCAAATAACAACTCTTTGTTTATGGTTAGGAAGCATAACCATCTTTGATTAACGAGCTAGTCAAGTAGAGGCATACTAGTGATACTCTGTTTGTCTATGTATTCACACATGTATTATGTTTCCGGTTAATACAATTCTAGCATGAACAATAAACATTTATCATGATATAAGGAACTAAATAATAACTTTATTATTGCCTCTAGGGCATATTTCCTTCAGTCTCCCACTTGCACTAGAGTCAATAATCTAGATTACACAGTAATGATTCTAACACCCATGGAGCCTTGGTGCTGATCATGTTTTGCTCGTGGAAGAGGCTTAGTCAACGGGTCTACAACATTCAGATCCGTATATATCTTGCAAATCTCTATATCTCCCACCTGGACTAGATCCCGGATGTAATTGAAGCGTCTTTTGATGTGCTTGGTTCTCTTGTGAAATCTAGATTCCTTTGCCAAGGCAATTGCACCAGTATTGTCACAAAAGATTTTCATTGGACCCGATGCACTAGATATGACACCTAGATCGGATATGAACTCCTTCATCCAGACTCCTTCATTTGCTGCTTCTGAAGCAGCTATGTACTCCGCTTCACATGTAGATCCCGCTACAACGCTTTGTTTAGAACTGCACCAACTGACAGCTGCACCGTTTAATGTAAACACGTATCCGGTTTGCGATTTAGAATCGTCCGGATCAGTGTCAAAGCTTGCATCAACGTAACCTTTTACGATGAGCTCTTTGTCACCTCCATATATGAGAAACATATCCTTAGTCCTTTTCAGGTATTTTAGGATGTTCTTGACCGCTGTCCAGTGATCCACTCCTGGATCACTTTGGTACCTCCCTGCTAGACTTATAGCAAGGCACACATCAGGTCTGGTACACAACATTGCATACATGATAGAGCCTATGGCTGAAGCATAGGGAACATCTTTCATTTTCTCTCTATCTTCTGCAGTGGTCGGGCATTGAGTCTTACTCAACTTCACACCTTGTAACACAGGCAAGAACCCTTTATTTGCTTGATCCATTTTGAAATTCTTCAAAACTTTGTCAAGGTATGTGCTTTGTGAAAGTCCAATTAAGCGTCTTGATCTATCTCTATAGATCTTAATGCCTAATATGTAAGCAGCTTCACCGAGGTCTTTCATTGAAAAACTCTTATTCAAGTATCCCTTTATGCTATCCAGAAATTCCATATCATTTCCAATTAGTAATATGTCATCCACATATAATATTAGAAATGCTACAGAGCTCCCACTCACTTTCTTGTAAATACAGGCTTCTCCAAAAGTCTGTATAAAACCAAATGCTTTGATCACACTATCAAAGCGTTTATTCCAACTTCGAGAGGCTTGCACCAGTCCATAAATGGATCGCTGGAGCTTGCACACTTTGTTAGCTCCCTTTGGATCGACAAAACCTTCTGGTTGCATCATATACAACTCTTCTTCCAGAAATCCATTCAGGAATGCAGTTTTGACATCCATCTGCCAAATTTCATAATCATAAAATGCGGCAATTGCTAACATGATTCGGACAGACTTAAGCATCGCTACGGGTGAGAAGGTCTCATCGTAGTCAATCCCTTGAACTTGCCGAAAACCTTTTGCGACAAGTCGAGCTTTGTTGACAGTAATATTACCGTCAGTGTCAGTCTTCTTCTTGAAGATCCATTTATTCTCAATTGCTTGCCGATCATCGGGCAAGTCAACCAAAGTCCATACTTTGTTCTCATACATGGATCCCATCTCAGATTTCATGGCTTCAAGCCATTTTGCGGAATCTGGGCTCACCATCGCTTCTTCATAGTTCATAGGTTCATCATGATCTAGTAGCATGACTTCCAGAACAGGATTACCGTACCACTCTGGCGCGGATCTCACTCTGGTTGATCTACGAGGTTCAGTAGTATCTTGTTTTGAAGTTTCATGATCATCATCATTAGCTTCCTCACTAACTGGTGTAGGTGTCACTGAAACAGTTTTCTGTGATGCACTACTTTCCAATAAGGGAGCAGGTAGAGTTACCTCGTCAAGTTCTACTTTCCTCCCACTCACTTCTTTCAAGAGAAACTCCTTCTCCAGAAAGTTTCCAAATTTAGCAACAAAAGTCTTGCCTTCGGATCTGTGATAGAAGGTGTATCCAATAGTTTCCTTTGGATATCCTATGAAGACACATTTCTCCGATTTGGGTTCGAGCTTATCTGGTTGAAGCTTTTTCACATAAGCCTCGCAGCCCCAAACTTTCAGAAACGACAACTTTGGTTTCTTGCCAAACCACAGTTCATAAGGCGTCGTCTCAACGGATTTTGATGGTGCCCTATTTAACGTGAATGCGGCCGTCTCTAGAGCGTATCCCCGAAATGATAGCGGTAAATCAGTAAGAGACATCATAGATCGCACCATATCTAGTAAAGTACGATTACGACGTTCGGACACACCATTACGCTGTGGTGTTTCGGGTGGCGTGAGTTGCGAAACTATTCCACAATTTTTCAAATGTACACCAAACTCGTAACTCAAATATTCTCCTCCACGATCAGATCATAGGAATTTTATTTTCTTGTTACGATGATTTTCTACTTCACTCTGAAATTCTTTGAACTTTTCAAATGTTTCAGACTTGTGTTTCATTAAGTAGATATACCCATATCTGCTTAAGTCATCTGTGAAGGTGAGAAAATAACGATATCCGCCACGAGCCTCAATATTCATCGGACCACATACATCTGTATGTATGATTTCCAACAAATCTGTTGCTCTCTCCATAGTACCGGAGAACGGTGTTTTGGTCATCTTGCCCATGAGGCACGGTTCGCAAGTACCAAGTGATTCATAATCAAGTGGTTCCAAAAGTCCATCAGTATGGAGTTTCTTCATGCGCTTTACACCGATATGACCTAAACGGCAGTGCCACAAATAAGTTGCACTATCATTATCAACTCTGCATCTTTTGGCTTCAACACTATGAATATGTGTGTCACTACTATCGAGATTCAATAAAAGTAGACCACTCTTTAAGGGTGCATGACCATAAAAGATATTACTCATATAAATAGAACAACCATTATTGTCCGATTTAAATGAATAACCGTCTCGCATCAAACAAGATCCAGATATAATGTTCATGCTTAACGCTGGCACCAAATAACAATTATTTAGGTCTAATATTAATCCCGAAGGTAGATGTAGAGGTAGCGTGCCGACTGCGATCACATCGACTTTGAAACCGTTTCCCGCGCGCATCGTCACCTCGTCCTTAGCCAATCTTCGCTTAATCCGTAGTCCCTGTTTCGAGTTGCAAATATTAGCAACAGAACCGGTATCAAGTACCCAGGTGCTACCGCGAGCATTGGTAAGGTACACATCAATAACATGTAAATCACATATACCTTTGTTCACCTTGCCATCCTTCTTATCCGCCAAATACTTGGGGCAGTTCCGCTTCCAGTGACCAGTCTGCTTGCAATAGAAGCACTCAGTTTCAGGCTTAGGTCCAGGTTTGGGTTTCTTCTCTTGAGTAGCAACTTGCTTGCCGTTCTTTTTGAAGTTCCCCTTCTTCTTCTCTTTGCCCTTTTTCTTGAAACTAGTGGTCTTGTTGACCATCAACACTTGATGCTCCTTCTTGATTTCTACCTCTGCAGCTTTTAGCATTGCGAAGAGCTCGGGAATAGTCTTGTTCATCCCTTGCATATTATAGTTCATCACGAAGCTCTTGTAGCTTGGTGGTAGTGATTGGAGAATTCTGTCAATGACGCAATCATCTGGAAGATTAACTCCCAATTAAATCAAGTGATTATTATACCCAGAAATTTTGAGTATATGCTCGCTGACAGAACTGTTCTCCTCCATCTTGCAGCTATAGAACTTATTGGAGACTTCATATCTCTCAATCCGGGCATTTGCTTGAAATATTAACTTCAACTCCTGGAACATCTCATATGCTCCATGACGTTCAAAACGCCGTTGAAGTCCCGATTCTAAGCCGTAAAGCATGGCACACTGAACTATCGAGTAGTCATCAGCTTTGATCTGCCAGACATTCATAACATCCGTCGTTGCTCCTGCAGCAGGCCTGGCACCCAGCGGTGCTTTCAGGACGTAATTCTTCTGTGCAGCAATGAGGATAATCCTCAAGTTACGGACCCAGTCCGTGTAATTGCTACCATCATCTTTCAACTTTGCTTTCTCAAGGAACACATTAAAATTCAACGGAACAACAGCACGAGCCATCTATCTACAATCAAGCAAAAACAAGCAAGATACTATCAGGTACTAAGTTTCATGATAAATTTAGGTTCAATTAATTTACTTAAAGAACTCCCACTTAGATAGACATCCCTCTAATCCTCTAAGTGATTACGCGATCCAAATTAACTAAACCATGTCCGATCATCACGTGAGATGGAGTAGTTTCATTTGTGAACATCACTATGTTGATCATATCTACTATATGATTCACGCTCGACCTTTCGGTCTCCGTGTTTCGAGGCCGTATCTGTATATGCTTGGCTCGTCAAGTATAACCTGAGTATTCCGTGTGTGCAATTGTTTTGCACCCGTTGTATTTGAACGTAGAGCTTATCACACCCGATCATCACGTGGTGTCTCAGCACGAAGAACTTTCGCAACGGTGCATACTCAGGGAGAACACTTCTTGATAATTAGTGAGAGATCATCTTATAATGCTACCGTCAATCAAAGCAAGATAAGATGCATAAAAGATAAACATCACATGCAATCAATATAAGTGATATGATATGGCCATCATCATCTTGTGCTTGTGATCTCCATCTTCGAAGCACCGTCGTGATCACCATCGTCACCGGCGCGACACCTTGATCTCCATCGTAGCATCGTTGTCGTCTCGCCAATCTTATGCTTCCACGACTATCGCTACCGCTTAGTGATAAAGTAAAGCATTACAGCACGATTGCATTGCATACAATAAAGCGACAACCATATGGCTCCTGCCAGTTGCCGATAACTCGGTTACAAAACATGATCATCTCATACAATAAAATTTAGCATCATGTCTTGACCATATCACATCACAATATGCCCTGCAAAAACAAGTTAGACGTCCTCTACTTTGTTGTTGCAAGTTTTACGTGGCTGCTACAGGCTTAAGCAAGAACCAATCTTACCTACGCATCAAAACCACAACGATAGTTTGTCAAGTTGGTGATGTTTTAACCTTCGCAAGGACCGGGCGTAGCCACACTCGGTTCAACTAAAGTTAGAGAAACAGTCACCTGCAAGCCAGCTATGTGCAAAGCACGTCAGGAGAACCGGTCTCGCGTAAGCGTACGCGTAATGTCGGTCCGAGCCGCTTCGTCCAACAATACCGCCGAACCAAAGTATGACATGCTGGTAAGCAATATGACTTATATCGCCCACAACTCACTTGTGTTCTACTCGTGCATATAGCATCAACATATATAACCTAGGCTCGGATGCCACTGTTGGGTTTCGTAATTTCAAAAAATTTCCTACGCACATGCAAGATCATGGTGATGCATAGCAACGAGAGGGGGAGAGTGTGATCTACGTACCCTTGTAGATCGACAACGGAAGCGTTAACTTGGTTGATGTAGTCGTACGTCTTCACGGCCCGACCGATCAAGCACCGAAACTACGGCACCTCCGAGTTCTAGCACACGTTCAGCTCGATGACGATCCCCGGACTCCGAACCAGCAAAGTGTCGGGGAAGGGTTCCGTCAGCACGACGGCGTGGTGACGATCTTGATGTACTACTGTCGCAGGGCTTCGCCTAAGCACCGCTACAATATTATCGAGGACTATGGTGGAAGGGGGCACCGCACACGGCTAAGAATATGATCACGTGGATCAACTTGTGTGTCTAGGGATGCCCCTTGCCTCCGTATATAAAGGATCCAAGGGCGGGTGGGGGTGCGGCCGGCCCTAGTAGGTGGCGCGCAGGAGGAGTCCTACTCCTACCGGGAGTAGGACTCCCCTCCCTTTCCTTGTCCAAGTAGGAGAGGGGGAAGGAGAGAAGGAAAAGGGGGGGCGCCGCCCCTCCCTCCTTGTCCAATTCGGACTAGGGGGAGAGGGGGTGCGCGGCCTGCCCTGGCAGCCCCTCCTCTTCTCCACTTTAGGCCCATGAGGCCCATTAACCCCCCGGGGGGTTCCAGTAACCCCCCGGTGCTCCGGTTTTATCCGAAACTTCCCCGGAACACTTCCGGTGTCCGAATATAGCCGTCCAATATATCAATCCTTATGTCTCGACCATTTCGAGACTCCTCGTCATGTCCGTGATCACATCCGGGACTCCGAACTAACTTCGGTACATCAAAACTCATAAACTCATAATATAACTGTCATCGAAACCTTAAGCGTGCGGACCCTACGGGTTCGAGAACAATGTAGACATGACCGAGACACGTCTCCGGTCAATAACCAATAGCGGAACCTGGATGCTCATATTGGCTCCTATATTCTACGAAGATCTTTTATCGGTCAGACCGCATAACAACATACGTTGTTCCCTTTGTCATCGGTATGTTACTTGCCCGAGATTCGATCGTCGGTATCCCATACCTAGTTCAATCTCGTTACCGGCAAGTCTCTTTACTCATTCCGTAATACACCATCTCACAACTAACTCATTAGTTGCAATGCTTGCAAGGCTTATGTGATGTGTATTACCGAGAGGGCCCAGAGATACCTCTCCGACAATCGAAGTGACAAATCCTAATCTCGAAATACGCCAACCCAACATGTACCTTTGGAGACTTCTGTAGAGCACCTTTATAATCACCCATTTACGTTGTGACGTTTGGTAGCACACAAAGTGTTCCTTCGGCAAAGGGGAGTTGCATAATCTCATAGTCATAGGAACATGTATAAGTCATGAAGAAAGCAATAGCAACATACTAAACAATTGGGTGCTAAGCTAATGGAATGGGTCATGTCAATCAGATCATTCACCTAATGATGTGATCCCGTTAATCAAATAACAACTCTTTGTTTATGGTTAGGAAACATAACCATCTTTGATTAACGAGCTAGTCAAGTAGAGGCATACTAGTGACACTCTATTTGTCTATGTGTTCACACATGTATTATGTTTCCGGTTAATACAATTCTAGCATGAATAATAAACATTTATCATGATATAAGGAAATAAATAATAACTTTATTATTGCCTCTAGGGAATATTTCCTTCAGTGTAAGAATTTGTTTCTCCCGTTGCAACGCACGGACATTTTTGCTAGTCTATCCCTAATAATAAAGCATGGATTGACTCCGTGGGTTCACCGTCACAATACGTTTCTTATCGTGAATTTACGCTTTCAGTTTTTTTACCTACATCCGAGGTGGTACTATTCTCTGACCTTTTTGCTTTTTTTGGGTGATGTATGTTCGTCCCACAATTGATCCAGTCTATGCTTCGTAGGGCTGGATCCTATTTGGCGCACGCACTCAACGATGCATCGACGAATACAACGTTAACCGTACAGGGCGCGGGGACGAGGATTCGAACCCGCGACCTAGCGGTTAAGTGTGCCACACCATAGCCACCGTGTCACGCACCATTCTGCGGTCAATTTCATTTTCTTACCTCTTTTCTTCTGTCTTTTTATTCTTTTTCTAATTCAGTTAAAAAAGTTACTGGATTTCATGAACAATTTTTCAACTTTAATGAACATTTCCAAAATTGGATGAACTGTTTTTTTCAAGTTCGATGAACTTTTTTCAAATCCGATGAACTTTTTTCCAAATCCGATTTTTTTTCAAATCTATTGAACTTTTTCAAATTCGATGAACTTTTTTTCAAATCCGATGAACTTTTTCACTTTTTTTGTGTTCAAAATTGATGAACTTTCGAAAATTCATGAACTGTTTTTCAGACTCGTAAATTTCAGATTCGTGTGTTTTCAGTTTTGTGAACGAAAAGACGAACATAAAAAAAACAACGAACAAAGGAAACGTGAGCGAGCGATCGAAGCGAAGAAAGGAAGAGAGCGTGCTACCTGGGCCGGCCCATGTGAGGCTGCGCGCGAGCGCCCGCTATGCGGACGGGCGCATAAGGCGCCGGAGAGGAGGTCTCATCTCCTTTGTAGGTTAAACTTTGAGCGATGAGCTTTTGGGCTGATGTTATATTTCCAAGCCGGCGCACTTATCCACGTAAGGCAAGGCGGAGGCAGCCTGCGTTGGGCTAAATGAAGCCGACCCACATAAGGAGAGACAAAATATTACTATTATGCATAATATAGTCCCACCTCACCCCCTTACATTAAATCCTCCCAATTTATATACACTTTTAAGTTTTCTTGTTGTCAAGGAGCCGTCAAATGAATTAATGAGCGAAGGGTGTGAGAACTAAGCGGCTCTCATGGGGGACCATTCAAATCTGAGAGAAGAACAAAGGAAGGAAACCCAAATCTCTAATTAAGGAAGGCAGGCTCTCACGGGACCGTTCAAATATGACAGAATAATAAAGGAAGGAAAGCCAAAAAAAGAATGAAAGGGATGGAATTGATGAAAGCCAAAGGAGGAAAGAATTCTCTAATTGTTGAAGGAATCCTGAGCACGGGACACATGCAACCTTGGGAACACAAAATAATCAGACGAGCGCCCCGCCGGCGATGGAAAACCTTGGGAACACAAAATAATCAGACGAGCGCCCCACCGGCGAGGGACGGTCCATGGCAGCGTGGTCGGCGTCGGTCATAGGGGAGGACGGGCGGCGGCTGCTGCGCCCCGCCGGCGAGGAACGGCCGGGACGGGCGACGACGACCAGTGACCTGGAAGGTGGCGGTGATGCGACGACGTCCGTGGTGTTGTGGCGGCATCGGCTCCCTGCTTTTTGCTCTTGCTCATGGTGAAGGAAGAGAGGAAGAAGGTGGTGGCCTCTATCCGATTCGATCTGGATCGGGAGCCTACGGGGGAGGCCTTGAAGTAAAGTAGTGGCTACCGTTGAGAGGGGGACTGGGAGTGCTGCTCATGGTGGTAATTCCCCGCTGGATAGGGAGAAGGAATCGAGAGTGTGGGAAGAGCAGTGGGGGAGAGACGAGGATGAGGGACGCTAAGAAGATATCGGAGGGACATACATCGGTTCGTCTAGGGTCAGACGACACTCGTCGCCCCCGCGAGAGGGCTCGTGGAATCGTTGTAGCCAGATGCAATGGGCACCCGAGCGGGCTGGACACGGGAGTGAATGAACTAGACATATGCAAGTCGGTGATTGGATTGCTAAAATCTTAAACCACGTGTGATATTTTTTTCCCGTTGCAACGCACGGGCCCTTTTGTGCTAGTAATAATAAAGCACGGATTGACTTTGTCGGATTCACCATCACAATACGCTTCTTGCGTGAATTTACGCTTTCAGTTTCAGTTTTTTTCGCCTATATTATTTTCTACAGTTCGTTTCCTACGGTTGACCATCAAACAATCGTCTGATTCCACCTATCGATCGCTCGGCAGGGGCCTTCATAGGTCGTGTGCTTGGTTTCCACCGATCAATTGCTAGGTATAGGCCGGCCCATTTAATTAGGAGCCAACGCTGATCATTATGTGTTTTTTCTGCCTGTAAGTATAGGCTAAACGTGTCGTAGGGCGCAAGCACCCAAAAAAACGATGCCCGAGGTGGAGATCGAACCTGTAACCTCAGGTGTTGTGTGCTAAGTCGGTAGCCAACAAAGAATGCATAATGATGTGATGATGCGTGGATATTTTTGTTTGAATAGTCCCACCTCGCCAATTTAAACTAATTCTCATCAATTCATATATGTTCTCAAGTTGTCTGGAACATCAACCTATATAGCTGGCGGCTAGCTAGGTGTTGGGATACGAGATTAGCATAATATAAACGTTGCCTTGAGAGAATATGGAAACAGCCAGTGTAGCGGCCAAAAGCTAGACATAAAATCTTGATGACAAGTAGCGGCTTGATGTTTGATGACAAGCAAAGAGCTGGGCATGATGGTGGTGCCAAGTAGTGCCTAAAGCCGTGGTGATCATATCAGATGGCAGTGGCTTGCCGTGTGACATGCAAAGCAAAGCAGCGGGGGTAGCTAGCTGAACGAGACGTTGCCAGTCGGCGGAGCTCACTCGCCTTGTGTATAGGAGCAGGAGGATTGCCGGCCTCCGCAGCTGTCCAATATAATATGTCAACTTTCTTATTGTGGAGATGGCCATGAGATGACCCGATCCAAGGTTCACGTGTTGTTGCATATGAGTAATCTGATCGTTCAGACCATGGCAGTGATGTCATATACTACATCGACCATGAATTTATAAATCAAATCATGGAAACAATTTCGACAGTCAAAAGCATCTATCGCACGATGTGGACATTTGCATGGAGATGCAACGAAGAAGTAAAATCTATAGTACACGCAAGAACAAGTACACATTGCATTCTCTTTACTAGCTATGAGAAAAGGTAAACGTCTACTTATCAAAGATTTCCGTCCAACTTTTTTTTCTGTAACAAGATTTTCGTCCTACTTAAATCTTCAGTATTTTATCTTTACAGTCTTTCTCATGGCATCTTTTGTTTCAATTTGACCTACAACACATGGGTATGTAATTTATTTTCTCCCATTGCAATGCACGGACCCTTTTGCTAGTCAATTACAATTACAACATACAGAGCCGGCTGAAAGCACGACGTTCTGTTAACGGGCCCCATCCATTTCTAGACGTAAACCATAGCCTTAGAACAAAGAGGTAAATACACCAGGAGTCATAGAACTTGCACGTGACGGTCAGTTTGGTGCACAAAGTTGTAAAATACGTGTTTCTGGTCATCAAACTTGCACAAACGTTCATATACGGTCACATTTCATGTACGCAGACGTATCCATGGCCTATGTGGCATGCCAGCATGGCCAGGGCCCACTGTAAGCCCACCACGCATAGTAGATCTGTAGGCTTTTTCTTTATTTACGTATTATACACCTATTTTTTAACTTATTAAGCCCCTAAAATAAAATGATTTTTTATTTACGTATAAAGCCCCTAAAATAAAATGGAAAAATAAGGGATGGTCCGGTTAGAAACTAGGGACGTGCCCCTACTAGGCTTGGGTTAACAACCATCAAACCAATAACCATTCATGTCTAGATAGCACGAATAGTTTTTATATCATATAACACGGCCGAAAAAACAATTTTGCAAGAAATGTAACCGCAAAAAAGGAAGCACCATGGCTCGACTATGTGACCTCGTGGTCAACGTTAACTAAGATTACCACCGGGCTTCGACAACACAACATATCAAATGGGATAAATATTTTTCATGTTGTTATTCCTTCTTGTTCTATGTAAGAAAAAAAATTATATTATTGTGTTTGTGATATTTAATAAATGTTTATGTGTTACAAAAAAAGGTGTGTGACATTTAAAAAAAATAAACATTGTAAACCACATTTGTGTAATTAAAAATGATACGTTGCATTTTAAAAATGTTCATGCATTCCAAAAAAACTGGTCATGACATTTTTTAAATGCCTATACAATGTATAAAACAGTTTGTGTAGCTTTAAAATGTTTCGTACCATCCGAAAATGTTAAAAACATAGTTGAAAAAAGTTTCAAGACTTTTCAAAACTTGTATTTGAAAAAAATGCCAATCATACACTTAAAAAGTATTAAGCATATATTTTTTAAATACTCCAAACATAGATGTATACTGGAGTATTTAAAATATATGTGTATCAAAACATAGATGTATACTGGAGTATTTAAAACATCAAAAGATATATGTATCACATGGAGTATATGTTTCAATACACATAAGTTTCAAAACTTGTATTTGAAAAAATGTTAATATGGACGTGTTGTGTTGATTAACATTTTTCCAAATACAAGTTTTTGAAACTTTTTAAAATGCCACGTACCTTTTTTGTAACACATAAATATTTTTTGAATGTCACAAACACAAGAATATAAATTGTTTTCTTACATCTGGACGTGTTGTGTTGTCAGTGGTAATGTTAGTTAACCTTGAGCACAAGGTCATATGGTCGAGCCACGGTGCTCATTTTTTCCATGTTACATTTCTTGTAAAAATTATTTTCAGTCAATGTTTATATGATACAAAAATTAGTCATGCTACATAGACATGAATGATCAGTAGTCTGGTGGTTGTCCACGTATGACTACTAGGGCACGTTGCAGCTTCAAGACCCCACATCGCTTGTTTTTTCATTTTATTTTTAGGGGCTTAATACGAAAATAAAAAAAGCCAAAGGCTTCTCTGCAGATCTACATGCTACAGCGGATGACAATGGGCCCTGTCCACACTGGAATGCCACATAGCCCATGGATACGTCCGTGTACATGAAATGTGATCGTATATGAACGCTTGTACAAGTTTGATGACCGGAAACATGTATTTTACAAGTTTGTGCACCAAACTGATCATCACGTGCAAGTTCTATGACTTCGGGTGTATTTACCTCTAGAACAAAGCAAACACAAGACGTTTCATTAACACTCAACCGTTTCCAGGCGCAAATCACGGACTCCTCAATCTCCTTGGAAATAAATAAAACGACGACCCCTCACTACCTCCAACACCAATCTTTTCCCCTCTATTCTGTAGGAAGCGTTGGATGGGTTCCAATCCAGGGAGCTCCCCCAGCACGAGCGAGTCGCTCTGTATCACCTCTGTCGCTCTCTGGTATTTCATCGGGCTATGTTCGCGCTGCTGGTGTGGTTCCCAACATCGTTGGCGGTCGCAGCGCCTTGGTCGTCCATTACAATTCTGTCTCCGTTAAGGTATCTCCGGCACCGCTGGAGGTTTGTTCCGCTCGATTCCAGTGGCACCGAACCGGTTGCTGGCAAGATTGGAGTCTGGACCTGGCTTTCTTTTCAGCCCCGAAAGACCGGACACAGATCAGGTGACATGCACCTTTGCATGTCACCGTGTGCCTTGCGCCCCGAATTCAAATTTAAACATTATGAAAAAATCTGAAAAAATCATGCATGTTCACAACACATATTAAGATAACCCCTCAAAAATTCAGATCAAAATTCGAAACATACATCGAGAAGCAAAAAAGAGAAATCTGTCATGAATAGTTGCGAATGGTTCTCTGTATACTATTCACATCTGAGTTTCTCTTTTTTGCTTCTCGATGTATGTTTCGAATTTTGATCTGAATTTTTGAGGGGTTATCTTAGTATGTGCTATGAACATGCATGATTTTTTTTCATATTTTTTTGCAATGTTTAAATTTGAATTCGGGCCGCAAGGCACACGGTAACATGCAAAGGTGCATGTCACCTGATCTGTGTCCGAAAGACCGGGCATGGCCTTCGTTCACAGTAGACACTTGGGAGGAGCGCTTCATCCACCCCCTGCCTTAAGTAAGATGACATGATGTAGAGGGATAAACTCAAGCAATATGATGAAAAACCCATCTTTTTATCCTTGATGGCAACAATGCAATATGTGCCTCGTTATCCCTACTTTGTCACTGGGTGAGGATAGCAAGATTAAACCCAAAACTAAGCATCTCTTCCATTGTAAGAAAAATCAACCTAGTTGACCAAACAAAATTGATAGTTCGAAGAGAAATATAAAGATATCAAATTATGCATATAAGAATCAGTAAAGACTCAAATAATATTTATAGATAATCTGATCATAAATCCACAACTCATCAAGCGTTCAATGGGGTGCTGCCCTAGCTGATTTAGAGCTGAGCTTCTACTGCAGGGATGGTAGTCTTTTTCAGCAAGCTCAGTCCCCCTAGTTGTGGACGGAAGCCGTCCAAGGTACTCCTTTCTGTCAATGATGGTGAAGCCACATCATTCATTGTTGTCTAAGTTTTCTTTAGAGCTACTTACGAGTTGTCCTGTACTTTCCCCTGTAGGCATTGCTGTTATAACACTTCATACTTTCCCACAACCCAGCGATTACATGGCCTCCACTAAGATTTGACCCTTCTTCTCCTCACAAGTCACACCACTAGGTGCATGTACACAAAACTGATGAAGCAGACGACTAGCCGGCTACGGAGGTTAAGCGAGCAGCGGGCTACCCTCCATAATTCGGGTTTGTCCCTTCCTACACCGGCTGGAACGCTGGCTATACATTGTGAGTCATGAGGTACCGACCATGGAATGTCTCTTCCATCTCACTCCTACAGATCTTATTTTTTTAGGATCTTATTTGCATTTCAGGATTCAGTGTATTATTTTGGTTAGTTTAGATTTTTACTATCTAAAGCATGATGTTTTGCATTGTCTAGGTCATTCTGTTGCTACAGTTTACGCGCAAGAGATTCCAACTGACATGCATGAAGATCCACGCTTAGGGCATAATATGTGTAGCCGTGTTGTATTTTTCTCCTCTTCTGTTTAATTCCACTAATTGCTTGCTAAATTAATTGAAGGCAATTGCTCCCATTTCTTGACTTAGAGCAATTTGTTTATCTTCAAATACTAGCTCCATTGTTCACAGCAAGAGGTACATGGCGACCCTTTCCCAAGAAACAAAAGTAAAGAATAAGATCACACCTTTTTAATTTTGTGTAGATTAAATTTATGGCACCTTTCGATGTTACATTTTGGTTATTCTATGCAAAGTTAATCATTAGAAAATGTAATAGGACTTTTGTGCAGATTAAAGTTATTCATTGTGGCAAAGCATTATGAACTTAGAAAGAAAAACTATTTTTAGCTCCTTTTCTACATTATATTACTGAATGTCTACTCTACTCTTACTATCATATCTCCAATTTTATAGAGATAGACCTGCACGTACCCGCAGCAACGCGCATGGTATCATTTAGTTTTTTTTTTAAAAAACATGCTCACAACTTTCTCTTAAGCGATGCTACAAGGTGACGTTCCAACCAATAGTAGCAGTTTACTGATAGTACCACACATCCCACCACACGCTGAGCACACACAAGGGCACAAGACGCGCAGCTGAGCACACAGGCACACACATGCACACAACACGCTTGGCACTGACACAGATCACGCATGCACACGCACCAACCCCCGCCGGGCACGCACACAGATCACGCACCCACGCGGAGCAGCACAGAAGCATGAGCGTTGCCATCACCACAGCTAGCATTTTTCTTGTAGTATGTACTCTGTTCGTCCGGAATTACTTGTCGCAGGTATGGATATATCTAAATATATATTTTAGTTTTAGATACATTCATTTTTGCGATGAGTAATTTAGAACGAAGGGAGTAGTTTGCTGGGAATCTCGCAAAAAGAAAAGTAGTTTGCTGGGAGGGCCATGAAAAGTAGTTTGTAGTACTACCTCCGGTCCTTTTTAGTTCGCAGATAAGATTTGATTGAAGTCAAGTCTCATAAAATTTAATCAACTTTATAAAAAAAGTACCAACATTCACAATCTGAAATCAATATCAATAAATGTGTCATGACTTAAAATTTCATATCGTATAACTTTAGCACGGCAGATATTGATATTTTTTTATATAAATACGGTCAAACTTTATGAAGTTTGACTTTAGCGAATTTTAATATGCAGAGTAAAAAAGACAGAAGAAAGTAGTATGTAGTACTGTAGTTTGGTGGGAATCTCGAAAAAGCCGTCTTTCGTGTATTTGGAGCTGGCCCCGGCCACGAGAAGCCTGAATTGGCAGCTGCGGCTTTTCGGACCTCTTCTGGCTTCTGGGTTAGCTCCTGCCCAGGGCTCCGTGGAGCGAGCCCAAAAACTGGCTGTTTGTTTGGGCTCCGGCTTCTACAGGCCAGAAGCCGTTGGAGCCGCTAAAAAGAGCCCAAACAAACATATTCAAAGACGGCTAGTGCTTGTACAAGCATTTGTCCGGTTTACTGATGTGTAGAAGATTCTTTAGACTAATACGTGATCATATCTAATATACTATAACTAGATTAATCCTTACGTTTACCTCCTTAATCTGGTTGCTTTGTCTTTATCGCTTGTACTCCGACTTTCTTCCTCATCTCGATGAACTTCTATCGATCAAGGGACTTGATGAGAATGTCGGCAAGCTGGTCCTTCGTATTCATGTGGTGAACCTCGATCATCCCTTTTCTCAATGCACTCCCGGATGTGGTGGAACCGGGTATCAATGTGCTTGCTCCTCTCCTGATGAACCGGATTTTTGCACAATGAGATTGCAGCTTGGTTGTTAATCTTCAATGACACCTTCTGCACCTCCTGCTTTGCAAGATTAGCTAGGAGTCTTCTTAGCCATACTGCTTGACAAGCTGCTGTGCTTGTCGCTATATATTCTGCCTCGCATGAAAACAACGTAATCACCTTTTGCTTCTGAGAATTCCGGCTGATAGGATTTGGGCCAAGGTAGAATACCATACCCGTTGTGCTCTTCCGTGTTAGCCCTGCACGTACGTACATGTAGCACCCGGTGATTTGATCTAGGGATCAAAACCAATAGAAAGAACCACATGCACGACTACTAGTCGGTGCCAGTGCTGCCGCCGGCACCGGTGTACTAGTCGCGGCCTGCTCCGGCCCTTAACACCCTCCCCTCGATGGCGGTCATCGACGAGAAGAAGTCCATCGCCAGGTTCTGCGGTTGCGGGCGGGCCTGGACGGCTAGAGGGCGCGGTGCAGGAGTGGGAGGAGCGACCGGAATTGGAGGAGGCGGGGATTGGATGGGACCGCGACGGAATCGGGCATGGCCGATGCAGTCGAGGGTGGAGGTCACCTTGCGGAACATGGAGACAGCCTGGTCGGAGATCTCCTTGAACGGCTGTTGGTGCTGCTGCGGCGCCTTGGACGGCGCTGCGCTGGAGGGGGAGGGGACCAGGAGCTCCAGGCTGCGGAGGCCGACGGTGGCGGCCTCCTGGATGGCGAGCTGGTTGTCGAAGCCAGTGTCGCACCCTCGCGGACGAAAGGTCGGGCAGCGTCGGATGTAGGTGCAACAACATGAGACAGGAAGGAGAAGGAGCAGGGAGCTCTAGCAGCGGCAGGCTAAGGCTGCGCCAGCCGAGCATGCTCGCAAGCCGGTGACGAGGTCGCCGCCATTCATGACGAGGCCGTCGATGCCGAGGACTGTCTCGGAGTGGTGCAATCGGCTCTGTGTGTGTGCATATCCCTTGCATGCTCGTCGGCATGAACGGCGACCTCATGAGCCAGTACATCGAGTTCGTCGCCGACCGCTTGTTCATGGCGCTGGGCTACAAGAAGTTGTACAACGAGGTGAAGCTACTCGTTAAAGCAAACTTCAAACGTCGACAGTGTGCTACGAATTTGTTGAAATTCATCCAAAAAGGATCCAAATATGAACACAAAGATCCGATCGGCTGAATGAAATCAAAACATCAAGGCACATATTTTTCGTGTACAGCTTATCTCGAATCGAACAACGGTTATGGAGGAGATTAAAGAGGTTGATTAGAGGAGAATACTTGCAAACCACATACATGCATATGTCGTCAGAACCACCCACGTGCGCTTCAAAGCACCGCTCAGGCCTGACTCGTTGGAAACTGTTGATTTGGCCGTTCCCGGCGAGTCAGCCCAGAGGTGCTTTAAGAATCGTGTCGTGCAGACCCAAGAGTGTTTGCATATAACCAAACAGCACAACACGAAAAAAACAACAACATCCAACAGGTCTAGTTGAGCTGTATGCTAGATACCAAATACGTACTAAGTGTTTTGGGATTATTTGATTTTCGTAATATGTCTAATCCACCAGTAGGAAGGGAGAAACTGTTCATCTATATATCCGTGCAACATCTACCGTGACAATAGACAATCCCCACGCTCATGCATAATCGCATGCATTGGTGGAGGATTGCTACGGCAAACTAACTTAGGAAGATTAAGTGGTTGGATGACTAACAAAACAGTAATAGCTGGTATCCAAAGGCCACTTATAATCCGATCTTGAGAGGGGTTTAGGCATACAATTTGACCAACAAAACATGTATATTATGTCACAAAAAATATATCATTAAATCTACATCTAACAAGGAATTTAAAGACATGCCTTTTTATGGAATATCATACATGTTTTCCTAGTTAAATTGAAGACCTAAAGATCCGTGCCCGACCTAAAACTCCATTTGTCTCCTCTTTAATTATTTGTCACATTTTTTGTCTATGTGGCATGCATCTTAGTATCTATATTATGTTACTCCCACTATGAGTAATCTGAGTAGACAACGACCTCAATGCATTGTTTCTTATCTAAAGTGGTGTTACATTCGATTAAAACAAAGTGGTGTTACATTTAATTAGTTTAAAGATTATGTATGCATCTCAATATTGTGACCAAGTTATAAAGAGAAGTAAATGAGAGAAATTAATTAGGGGATTAGCCACACCGAATAAGATCATTAAATATATTATATAGAAAAATATGCCAAGAGCCATATCTCCACACGAAGTGGGTTTGTATAGTTGGCTAACAACCTGAAATATTCGTGGTAAATAAGTCGTCCGAGCATTTAGTGGGTTGAAAACAACAGTCATAATACATCTCTTAGTAATCTGCTGGTTTTCCTTCCTCAAACCTCACCCAAACTAGCTTGAAGAGGGAAAATGTGCAGATTACCAGGATATTTATTATCAGTGTTTGGTTTTCATCCCACTAAATGCTTAGAAGACTTATTTTCCAGGAATATCTGGGGTTGTTACTTGACTAACAAACCCACTTTGAATACCCCTCTCAAGATCAGATTATAAGTGACCTTTGGATACTAGCTATTACTGTTTTGTTAGTCATCCAACCACTTAATCTTCCTGCATTAGTTTGCCGTAGCAATCTTCCACCAATGCATGCAATTATGCATGAGCGTGGGGATTGTCTATTGTCACGGTAGATGTTGCATGGATATATAGATGAACAGTTCCTCCCTCCCTACTGGTGGATTAGACATATTATGAAAATTAAATAATCCCAAAACACTTAGTACGTATATGGTATCCAGAAAATATCTAACAAATATATTATATAGTTGGCTAACAACCCGAAATATTCGTGGTAAATAAGTCGTCCGAGCATTTAGTGGGTTGAAAACAACAGTCATAATACATCTCTTAGTAATATGCTGGTTTTCCTTCCTCAAACCTCACCCAAACCAGCTTGAAGAGGGAAAATGCGCTAAGAGCCATATCTCCACTCAAAGTGGGTTTGTTAGTCAAGTAACAACCCCAGATATTCCTGGAAAATAAGTCGTCTAAGCATTTAGTGGGTTGAAAACCAAACACTCATAATAAATATCCTGGTAATCTGCACATTTTCCTCTCTCATACCTCACCCAAGCCGTCCTAGAGAGGGAAAATGTGCTAATAGCAATATCTCCACTCAAAGCGGGGTTGTTAGTCAGCTAGCAACTCCATATATTCCTGGAAAATAAGTCATAGAAGCATTTAGTGGGTTGAAAACCGAACACTCATAATAAATCACCTAGTGATCTGCTCATTTTCCTCCCTCAAACCTCACTCTAGCCGGACTGAAGAGGGAAACTATTGCATTGATTGGCTACATGCTGGAGGCCAACTAAGATGACATTAATCATTTGATTATTCTGACATAAGGCTCGAGACGAGCCCAACTTTGAATTAGCGAGCATGGAGTCACTGATTGATGCCTCTATTTTATATGCATTTTTAGTGCTCATTTGTTGCATATGATCACCCTATATTATGTCACATTGAGCCAATTACATGTCCATTATGCATGATTTTTTGTTTTTGCTTTTTTTCATCGCAAGCATTGCATAATCTTTAGTTTTTGTCAGTTTTTACTAATTTACTTTGTTTTATGTGTTTTGTAGGTGATGCGGAACTTCCATGGACTTAGCACGATGAAAGGGATCATAACGGAAGACTTCCAAGCACCAGATTTATGGCTTTGATGCAATATTTGGATTGGAGCGAAGACCGACTTGTCTATGCCACGCCTCTCGCACAAGAAACCGGGAAAACCCTAGCTGCCACATACTCTACGCTCCTCTCCTCAACCCCTCCACCACGCCGCTGTAGGGAGTGATGACCCAAAAGTATAGGGGATCTATCGTAGTCCTTTCGATAAGTAAGATCTTCGTAGAATATGTGGGAAACAATATGAGCATCTAGGTTCCGCTGTTGGTTATTGACTGGAGAGGTGTCTCGGTCATGTCTACATAGTTCTCGAACCCGTAGGGTCTGCAGGCTTAACGTTCGATGACGATTTTGTATTATATGAGTTATGTGATTTGGTGACCGAATGTTGTTCGGAGTCCCAGATGAGATCAAGGACATGACGAGGAGTCTCCAAATGGTCGAGAGGTAAAGATTCATATAAAGGACGATAGTATTTGGACACCAGAAGTGTTCCGGGGGTACCAGATACGTATCGGGTCACCGGAAGGGGTTCCGGGCTACCCCCGGCAAACTATATGGACCTATTGGGCCAAGAGGGGAAACACAACAGCCAGCATGGGTTGCTGCGCCCCCCTTGCTGGCCGAATAGGAAGGGGAAAGTAAAAGGGGAAGAGAGAAGGAAGGGGAGGCAATTCGGCCTCCCCCTTCCTTCCCTCCTCTCTCCCCTTTCCTTCCCTCTCCAGAAAAGATGGTAGGGGGGGGATTGGACAAGGCCCCAAGTAGGATTCATCCTACTTGGGTCCCCATGGTTGTCCCCCTTCCCCTCCCACCTATATATATGTGGGGAGGGAGCGCCTAGAACACACAACAAATATTGTTAGCTGTGTGCGGCACCCCCCTCCACAGTTACACCTCCGGTCATATTCACGTAGTTCTTAGGCAAAGCCCTGCGTGGATCACTTCACCATCACTATCACCACGCTGTCGTGCTGACGGAACTCTCCCTCGACACTTTGCTGGATCAGGAGTTCGAGGGACGTCATCGATCAACGTGTGCAGAACTCAGAGGTGCCGTATGTTCGGTGCTTGATCGGTCGGAATGAGAAGACGTTCGACTACATCAACCGCGTTAACCTAACGCTTCCTCTTTCGCTCTACGAGGGTATGTGGACACACTCTCCCCCTCTCGTTGCTATGCATCTCCTAGATAGATCTTGCGTGATCATAGGGATTTTTTTGAAATTGCATGCTACGTTCCCCAACAGTGGCATCCGAGCCAGGTCTATGCATAGATGATATGCACAAGTAGAAGACAAAGAGTTTTGGGAGATTTTAATCATACTGCTTACCACCAACGTCTTATTTTGATTCGGCGGTATTGTTGGATGAAGCGGCCCGGACCAACCTTACATGACCACGTTCATGAGACCGGTTCCACGGACAGACATGCAACTTGTTTTGCATAAAGGTGGCTGGCGGGTGTATGTTTCTCCAACTTTAGTTGAAGCGAATTTGACTGCGGCTGGTCCTTCTTGAAGGTTAAAACAAGAAACTTGACGAAAGATCATTGTGGTTTTGATGCGTAGGTAAGAACGGTTCTGACTAGAAGCCCGTAGCAGCCACGTAAAACTTGCAACAACAAAGTAGAGGACGTCTAACTTGTTTTTGCAGAGCATGTTGTGATGTGATATGGTCAAGCCATGATGTGATATACGTTATTGTATGAGATGATCATGTTTTGTAAAAGTTATCGGCAACTGGTAGGAGCCTTATGGTTATCACTTTATTGTATGAAATGCAAACGCCATGTAATTGCTTTACTTTATCACTATGCGTTAGCGATAGTTGTAGAAGCAATAGTTGGCGAGACGACAATGATGCTACGATGGAGATCAAGGTGTCAAGCCGGTGATGATGGAGATTATGACAGTGCTTTGGAGATGGAGATCAAAGGCACAAGATGATGATGGCCATATCATGTCACATATTTTGATTGCATGTGATGTTTATCTTTTATGCATCTTATTTTTCTTAGTACGACGATAGCATTATAAGATGATCCCTCACTAAAATTTCAAGGTATAAGTGTTCTCCCTGAGTATGCACCGTTGCGACAGTTCGTCGTGCCGAGACACCACGTGATGATTGGGTGTGATAAGCTCTACGTTCACATAGAATGGGTGCAAGACAGTTTTGCACATGCGGAACACTCGGGTTAAACTTGACGAGCCTAGCATGTACAGACATGGCCTCGGAACACTGGAGACCAAAAGGTCGAACGTGAATCATATAGTAGATATGATCGACATATATATGTTCACCTTTGAAAACTATTCCATCTCACGTGATGATATGACATGGTGTAGTTGATATGGATCACATGATCATTTAGATGACTCCAGGGATGTCTATCTAAGTGGGAGTTATTAAGTAATATGATTAATTGAACTTAATTTATCATGAACTTAGTCCTGGTAGGTTTTGCATATCTATGTTGTAGATCAATAGCTCGTGTTTAGCTCCCCTGTTTTATTTTTGATATGTTCCTAGAGAAAACTAAGTTGAAAGATGATAGTAGCAATGATGCAGACTAGGTCTGTGATCTGAGGATTATCATCGTTGTTGCATAGAAGAATTATGACCTTGATGCACCGCTAGGTGACAGACCTATTGCAGGAGCAGATGTAGACATTATGAACGTTTGACAAGCTCAGTATGATGACTACTTGATAGTTTAGTGCACCATGCTTTACGGCTTAGAACCGGGACTTCGAAAACGTTTTGAATGCCACAGAGCATATAAGATATTCCAAGAGTTGAAATCGGTATTTCAGACTCATGCCCGTGTCGAGAGGTATGAGACCTCTGACAAGTACTTCGCCTACAAGATGTTGGAGAATAGCTCAGCTAGCGAGCATGTGCTCAGAATGTCTGGGTACTACAATCGCATGAATCAAGTGGGAGTTAATCTTCTAGATAAGATAGTGATTGACAGAGTTCTCTAGTCACTATCACCAAGTTACTAGAACTTCGTGATGAACTATAATATGCAAGGGATAATGAAAAAGATTCCCAAGCTCTTCGCGATGCTAAAATCGGCGAAGCTAGAAATCAAGAAATAACATCAAGTGTTGATGGTTAAGAAGACCACTAGTTTCAATAAAAAGGGCAAGGGATAGAATGGGAACTTCAAGAAGAATGGTAAGCAAGTTGCCACTCCCGCAAAAAAGCCCAAAACTATACCCAAACCTAAAACCGAGTGCTTCTATTGCAAAGGAAATGGTCACTCGAAGCGGAACTGCCCCAAAAACTTGGCGGATAAGAAGGATGGTAAAGTGAACAAATGTATATTTGATATACATGTTATTGATGTGTACTTTACTAGTGTTCATAGTAGCCCCTGGGTATTTGATACCGGTTTAGTTGCCAAGATTTGTAACTCGAAACAGGAGTTGCAAAATGAACAAATACTAATTAAGGGCGAAGTGACGATGTGTGTTGGAAGTGATTCCAAGGTTAATAAGACCACCATCACACACTCCCTCTACCTTCGGGATTAGTGTTGGACCTAAATAAATGTTATTTAGTGTTTGTGTTGAGCATGAATATGATTGGATCATGTTTATTGCGATACGGTTATTCATGTAAGTCAGAGAATAATTGTTGTTCTCTTTACATGAATAAAACCTTCTATGGTCATACACTCAATATAAATGGTTTATTGAATCTCGATCGTACTGATACACATATTCATAATACTGATGCCAAAATATGCAAAGTTGATAATGATAGTGCAACATATTTGTGGCACTGCCGCTTAGGTCATATTGGTGTAAAACTCATGAAGAAACTCCATGCAGATGGGCTTTTGGAACCACTTGATTATGAATCACTTGATACTTGAGAACCATGCCTCATGGGCAAGATGACTAAAACTCCGTTCTCCGAAACAATGGAGCGAGCCACTGACTTATTGGAAATAATACATACTGATGTATGCGGTCCAATGAGTGTTGAGGCTCGCGGCGGGTATTGTTATTTTCTGACGGAACTCTCCCTCGACACTTTGCTGGATCAAGAGTTCGAGGGACGTCATCGATCTGAACGTGTGCATAACTCGGAGGTGGCGTACGTTCGGTGCTTGATCGGTTGGAACGAGAAGACGTTTGACTACATCAACCGCGTTAACCCAACGCCTCCACTTTCGGTCAACGAGGGTACGTGGACACACTCTCCCCCTCTCGTTGCTAGGCATATCTGATGTCTATTACGCAACTTTATTCTTATAGACACGTGTTGGGCCTCCAAGCGCGGAGTTTTGTAGGACAGTAGCAATTTTCCCTCAAGTGGATGACCTAAGGTTTATCAATCCATGAGAGGTGTAGGATGAAGATGGTCTCTCTCAAACGACCCTGCAACCAAATACAAGAAATCTCTTGTGTCCGCAATGCACCCAATACAATGGCAAATTGTATAGGTGCACTAGTTCGGTGAAGAGATGGTGATAAAAGTGTAATATTGATGGTAGAAATATATTTTTATAATCTGAATAAATAAAAACAGAAAGGTAGCAAATAGTAAACGTGCACATAAATGGTATTGCAATGCTTGAAAATGAGGTCTAGGGTTCGTATTTCGCTAGTGCCATCTCTCAACAGTGCTAATATAACTGGATCATATAACCACCCCTCAAAGTGCGATGAATAATCACTCCAAAGTTCCTATCTAGCGGAGAACATACGAATAAATTGTTTGTATGGTACGAAACCACCTCAAAGCTATTCTTTCCGTTCGATCTATTCAAGAGCTAGGGTTTGATCGTGGGGTTACCTTGACCTTGTCAAGAGAGCTTTGGTCCTCTCCATCTTCAACCACGACCTTTAACATTAGGCACTTTTGAGCATTGCCCTTGTAGTCCTTCATATAGTTGTAGGTGACAACATCACCACTCTTGTTGACTAGCCTCAATGTGTTTTGAGAATCTTGAGCAACTCCGGCAACACAACTATCATCATCCGGATCGGATTCTTCATGTCATTGCTTCCCCATCACTCTTTTTGAGTTTGGAGTTCAAAGGATTTGGCAACTTCTTCTTGGGAAAGGTCTTGGAAAACCTTGGTTTATCTTCTCTCTTCTCATAAGGGCACTCGTTGGAGAAGTGGTTGGTTTCTTCACAGTTGTAGCATTTTCTCACTTTCTTCTTCTGGAATCTTCCCTTGAATTTTCCTGCGCTAAACTTCTTGACAAATAGAGCAATGTCTTCATATGATGGGCTCTCATCCAAGTCAACCTCATCACCATCCTCATCATCATCATCATCATCATCATCATCATCATCATCATCATCATCATCTTCTTCTTCTTCTTCTTCTTCTTCACTTTGCTCTTCTTCACATACATGCTTGGACTTCAATGCAAGATTGATCTTTGATGTTGAGGTACCATGCATGGCAAGATGTTTTGTGGCATTTGCTTTTGACTCTTCAAATAGTTGGAAAGTGGATATGATGTCATCTGGAGTCATTTCCTTGAATCCATGGTGTTGTCTTATGTCCCACACCATTTGGTGATGATATGGAGCAAGAACATGAAGCAACTTGTCCACGAGAAATCGCTTAGTCATGTTGAATCCATCTTGAGTCTTGTCACATTCACATGACTCAATGTCGGCGGTGAGAGTCATGAGACGCTCAAGTAGTTGCTTGGGAGATTCACCTTTCTCCATACAAATTTTTTGCAATTGACCCTTGGCAATTTCATACTGAGCAAGCCGGAAAGTGGAGGTACCGGTCTTGGTTCTCACAATGGTCACTACAAAAAATACACTTCCATGATGATACGTGTTTGTCACAGTAGGTCGCGTTTTTTGTCATGCATGTACATCCATGATGATTTTATGATAGAATCAAGATAGTCATACCCGTGCTGTCGTAGAAGTGTTCCATGACATTACCAAAATTATCATCACGGAAGTGTCCACTTCCATGACGATAAATCGCGCGTCACAGAAGTGCTTTCGTCAAGGGTGACCGACATGTGGCATCCACCGTAACGGAACATCGTTAAGCTATCGGGTCCGGTTTTGGATCCGATAACCCGTTAATAGCCGGGACCAATGTGAAATTTCCACGTGTAAAATTATGATTGGCCGGAGGGAACGCCTGTCAGCTCGTCAGTGGGCCAGATGTCACCCGTCAATTGGAGGAGACATGCTTACGATACGTTGACACATGGCTGGGCCCAACAGAGGCCCATATAGGTTAAAAAGGCTGGCCCAGTCAAAGGCCCATAATACTTACTCAGGTACTAGTGGGCCAGCCCAATAACGGCCTGCTTAATAAAGGCCCATTTACGGCTCGAAGCCAGATCTGGCCCGTTAATTGTTCGCCATTTGGGGCCATTTACGGCCCGAAGCTAGATCTGGCCCGTTAATTGTTCGCCCAATATTTGGGCCCAATTACATCCCAGTGACTTTCGGCCTGTTAGAGGACCGATGTAGACATGGGCCCATTTCAGTCCAGTGTGACTTTCGGCCCGGGAATGGCCCGTGCTGCCCATGGGCCATATATGGTCTGACGGGACATCGGGCCCACTAACGGTCCGTGATAAAGGTGGCAACAGTTAAGCCCAACGTGACTTTGGGCCTGTTAAAGGCCTGTCGCATAATTCGGCCCGTTGATGTTTGTACTAAGCTTTCAACCTCTTAAAGGCCCATGATATCAGTGGGCCAACTAAGGCCCGAGATATGTTTTGGCCTGGTAACTTCCCATGATATAACTGGGCCCAAAAAGGCCCGGTCTACATTTCAGCCTACTGAAGGCCCGTCGACGACTAGTGAAAATTGAGGCCCAACATGCGTTTCGGCCTGCTAAAGGCCCATGGTTTCATCTGGGCCGTAACAGGCCAGTACAATATTCAGCCTATTAATGACCCAACGCTACCTGGGCCAAACTAAGCGCTGGGTCCACAAAAGGCCCAACTAAAATATAGCCCGGTGTAAGTTATGGGCCTCGCGCAAAGTGTGAAGGCCCCAATCATTCGGGCCCAAGAAAGATGCAGGCCGGCCCAATTGTGGCCTGCTAAAAACGAGGCCCGTTAGAGGCGAATGTTTCAGCCCGGTCGACTACATCTGATTTTTTTTTCAGATAGCGAATGATGGCAGTAACTAGTAGGAATTAAGAACAAACCTACTCTATACAATAAAGAAATTACGGCATAGTAACTAAGAGTAAACCTACACTATACAATAAAGGATTTATGGTATATTACATCCACTGGGCATTGAAGTTCGCCACTAGTGATCATAAAGCGCAATGAAGAAGCATATTACAAAAACTGGGCACCATTGCACCGTAACAAAATAATACTGAACTGAGACCACTTCCAAGACAGTTCAAGAAAGGTTAGCCTTGCGCGGGAATTGCTGCGCAAGCTGCTGAGCAAGGCTGTGAGACCGGCCTAGCATGTCGGTCATAGCTTCCTGGTGTAGCTGTTTAGCGATGGTTCTCATTGGTGTTCTTCGCAATCTTTCTTAGAGATAGGACTTCAAGTCGAAGTTGAGTTGCAGAATGCCTTTCTGCTAGAACTTGGGACTGAAGAAGTCGAACTGATTCAGACAACAAATTCTGTGAGCTTGTCTGACTGCTAGTCTCAAGTAACTTGAACACTACATCAAGACAAGACTTTGGGGTTGTCTCGCTATCTTCAAAATGTTTTGACTTCTTTGCTGCAATATATGTTGGGTTTGTCTCACAGCCTTCAGCAGACTTGTGCATGCCATTAGGCATATCACCCTGAAACAAAGCAGAGAGATGACAGGTTTTGCACGTGTATAAACAAAGATGATAACTGTGCTATCAATTCCATCCAATTTCAAATTAGAAAATAAAGAGTAAGTTCAAAAATATCAATACCATAATTTGGCATTGTTCATAATGCGGGGAGCTTCACCACACTACTGGATTACTATGTCAACATAACAAGCATAGATGAAGGGCAAATAAAATCATTGTATCTATTTTGGTTAATGCGCATGGCATGTTGTTCATATCATCAGCCACATTAGTAAGATAAAACAGGAGATGACAAGGTGCAAACATGGGCTGCTTCACCACACACTGGATTATAGATCCACAAAACAAGCATACATATAGGGAGTATTGAGTAATGTGCATGGTATGAATAAGGAATTTGGTTTTACAAGTAAAACTTAGAACTTACGGTTCTTGCGGACATGCATTTTGGTAGAAACAGCAAACTAAATAGCAGTAAACGATAGGGAGTATGAGCAAATTAAACAGCAGTTGATGATAAAGGCTTTAGAAGGACGGACTTACATTAATAGTTAACATTGGCTTTATAATGCCCTTCTCCATGTCAAGGGAAGGATAACTCAAGAATTTCAGCACATAATCTTCTTCATAAGCATTGCATGTACTCTACATTTTGTAGAGAGTAATTATAGATATGATAATACTGGAAGGGATAGAGGATAATGAAGATAAGATGCAGATTGATGCTACATAATCAACTACCAACCCCTGGAAGTACAAGCGTTACAGGACAAAATGTACTGACAAGAGCAATGGGCTACACTTCTGCACTGGCATTGTCTGTGTATTCTACTTTTTGGTAAGATTAAATATAGATCTGATCTTTTTTAGTAAATGGTGGGCGAGGGAGATAAGATGCAAAATGCTACACAATGAACCAATCCCTCTTCCCATAATACAAGAGTGTTTTGAACACTGGTGTACTGTACAAAACGTTTGTAACACCCCGGATGTAACTTTCCCAATTTGTACTCCAACTCTTGCCGTTTCTGGCGTTAAGTTATTTTATTTTCTCGGGTTCGGGTTTTTGTCTCTGTTTGTTGTTGTCATTGTCATGCATCTCATATCATGTCATCATGTGCATTGCATTTGCATACGTGTTCATCTCATGCATTCGAGCATTTTCCCCGTTATCCGTTTTGCATTCCGGCGCTTCGTTCTCCTCCGGTGACCATTTCTAGCTTTCTTTCGTGTGTGGGGATTAAACATTTCCGGATTGGACCGAGACTTGCCAAGCGGCCTTGGTTTACTACCGGTAGACCGCCTGTCAAGTTTCGTACCATTTGGACTTCGTTTAATACTCCAACGGTTAACCGAGGGACCGAGAAGGCCTCGTGTGTGTTGCAGCCCAACACCCCTCCAATTTGGCCCAAAACCTACCTAAGCCTTCTCCATCTTCTAGATCGTTCGATCACGATCACGTGGCCAAAAACCGCACCTCATTTGGACTCTCCTAGCTCCCTCTATGCCTATTTAAAGACACCCCCGAATTTCTCCTTCCCCTTCCTCCCGAAAACCTAGATCCAAATCATCATCGTCGCCCGCCGGACAAACTCCCCCCCGCCGACGGACACGTCCGAATCTCTACCCTGCCGCCACATGTCGTCACGCTGTTGGTCCGCTCCCCGCGCCCACATCGCCTCTGTCCGCCTCCCGCCGCGGCCCGGGAGCCCGGAGCCGGCCCCCGCGGCCCGCTCCCTCGCCCCGCCTCCTCGCGCCCGAGGCGCCGCCCGACCCCGCCCGGCCGGAGCGCGCCGCCGCCTCCACCCGCCTCCGCCCGGCGCCACCGCGCCGCCGTCGCCGGTCATCGCCACCCCGCCGCCCAGTGCTCGCCGCCCCGCCGCCGTCCGGCGACCTCCTCCGACCACCGCCTCGCCTCCTCGCGCCGGCAAGCTCCTCAACTCCGGCGGCCGCCCCCCATTTCCGGCGAACTTCGGGGCACGTGCAAACCCTAGATCTGGGAGGTGTTTTTTTCTTCCAAGTCCCAAAAATCCCAGATCCATATGCTCCTGTTCATAGCCTCGTAACTTTGCGTCCGTAGCTCCGTTTTGAGCATATAGCATATCAAAATGTTCATCTCAGAGAGTACATCATTTTTTTCCATTGCATCATTTTCATTTGAGTTCATCTTGATGCCCGAAATGCTGTTAGAAGAGTGCTACTTGAGATAATTGTCAGATCTGCTACTCCATTTAGCTTTTTGTCATTTTTGCCATGATTAATGTGTGCATGATATGCCCATGAGTTCTACATATGTTTTGTTATGAGTTTTGCCATCTTTCGAGAGGTGCAACCCATGTATTTTTGTGATATGTGTGGTGACTAGTACAAGCTTGCCAAGAGAGGCACTTGGTAATTCTGATTTCAGGGACTTAGCATTTCCACTAAGTCCTTGATCTGTTTATCTCATATGGCCATATGTTCATGTTGTTTGCTACTGATCCGTGCCTCTTTTGAGGATGATCAGTAAGGATGTTTTGTTAATATTGTAGTGCTCTATCCATCCATGTCTTTGTTTGCAATTATGGAGCACCCTAGCTTGAGTCAATCGAGCTCTACTTTTGCTACTTCGTGAATCTGGGCAGATTGTCTACTTGTTAGCGATTTTGCCGATGATGTTGTAGTTGATCCATGCATGCTATGTTATTGTTCTTGCCATGTCTAGCTTGTATTTTGTGTATTCTTGATGGGTGTATGCTTAGTTGGTCATGACTTGCTCTGTAGTGAGTGCATCGAGCTCGTAAACATGCCTACTTGATATCTGTTTCAGCATGCTCCAGTTTTCACTAAGTCTGTGATCTGATTATGTTTTTGCCATGTTCACATGCTTGCAATTGTATTTTCTGATCCCTTTTGGCTCAAGGTCACTAAGGGACTTTTGTTAAGATCTTTGAGTAGATCCATGCCATGCCTTACTTTGCCATGTTCAGGTCCTGTAGCATGTGGTTTTGTTGCTCCGAAGAGTGCTACCTGATCTGAAATTCCAGACAAGTGTTAATTTCACTAAGTCTGAAATCTGTTTGCCATATGTATTTTTGCCATGCTTGTTTGAACCTGCTAATGGATGAATTGGCTGTAGCTCAGTGCTAGACTTTTGTTAAGCATCATGAATGCATCCCTGCCATGTATTGTGTTGCCATGTTTGGGTACTGTAGCTTGTTCATCTCATTGCATTTAGATGGCTACTTGCTGTAAATCGCAGACCGGTGTCATATTTGAATTGCTTGCCATTTCCAAACCGTAACTCCGATTCCGGCGTTCTTTATATCGTTTTCAGGCGATTTCATCTCATATTTCCAGTGGCACACTTGGATTTCCAAGTTGAGGCCAGGTTCATGCTTTCCCTTTTCAAATCTTGCATATGCATCCCGCATCGCATCCCGCATAGCATACCATCTTTGCATCATTTTGGTTGAGTTGCACGTGGTTGATTGTGTCCTTGTTGCTTGTTTGTCTTGTTTGGGTAGAGCCGGGAGACGAGTTCGCTAACGAGGAGCCCGTTGAGTTTGCTTTCGAGGATCCAGTCAACTCTGACAACTTTGCAGGCAAGATGATCATACCCTCGAAATCACTACTATTTTTGCTATGCTAGATTGCTCGCTCTTTTGCTATGCCAATGCTATGATGCCTACCACTTGCTTTCAAGCCTCCCAAATTGCCATGTCAAACCTCTAACCCGCCTTGTCCTAGCAAACCGTTGATTAGCTATGTTACCGCTTTGCTCAACCCCTCTTATAGCGTTGCTAGTTGCAGGTGAAGATCGGAGGCCGTTCCTTGTTGGAACATTTATTTTACTTGTTGGGATATCATTATATTATCTTATTATCTTAATGCATCTATATACTTGGTAAAGGGTGGAAGTCTCGGCCTCTCGCCTAGTGTTTTGTTCCACTCTTGCCGCCCTAGTTTCCGTCATATCGGTGTTATGTTCCCGGATTTTGCGTTCCTTACACGGTTGGGTTATAATGGGAACCCCTTGATAGTTCGCCTTGATTAAAGCTTTTCCAGCAATGCCCAACCTTGGTTTTACCATTTGCCACCTAGCCCTTCTTTTCCCTTGGGTTTCCGGAGCCCGAGGGTCATCTTATTTAACCCCCCCCGGGCCAGTGCTCCTCTGAGTGTTGGTCCACCTCGTCAGCCGCCGGTGGATACCAGTGGTAACTCTGGGCTGGCCTACCGGAAGTTTAGACAATCTGAGTGTGCCCTGAGAACGAGATATGTGCAGCTCCTATCGGGATTTGTCGGCACATTCGGGCGGTGTTGCTGGTCTTGTTTTAACCTGTCGAAGTGTCTTGAAGAACCGAGGTACCGAGTCTGATCGGAACGTCTCGGGAGGAGGTCTATTCCTTCGTTGACCGTGAGAGCTTGTCATGGGCTAAGTTGGGACTCCCCTGCAGGGATTTGAACTTTCGAAAGCCGTGCCCGCGGTTATGGGCAAATGGGAATTTGTTAATGTCCGGTTGTAGATAACTTGAACCTTAATTTAATTAAAATGAATCAACTGAGTGTGTTACCGTGATGGCCTCTTCTCAGTGGAGTCCGGGAAGTGGACACGGTGTTGGGGTAATGTTTGCGCAGGTTGCTCTCTAGTTTCCTGCTCGCGCTTTGCCTCCTCTTCTCGCTCTCTTTTGCGAACAGGATAGCCACCATATTTGCTAGTCGCTTGCTGCAGCTCCACATATATATTTTACCTTGCCATACCTATAAGCTTAAATAGTCTTGATCGCGAGGGTGCGAGATTGCTGAGTCCCCGTGGCTCACAGACTACTATTACACCAAATGCAGGGCCTGATGATTCCGCTCCAGGTGACGCGCTCGAGCTCAAGTGGGAGTTCGACGAGGACTCTCAACGTTACTATGTTTCCTTTCCTGATGATCAGTAGTGGTGCCCAGTTGGGGGTGATTGGGACCGTGTCGCATGTTGGGTTATCTTTTATTTTGGCGCCGTACTCGGGCCATGAGTGTTTGGATGATGTAATGTTATTTATGTACTTGATTGACGTGGCGAGTGTAAGCCAACTATGTTATCTCCCCCTTTATTATCTATATTACATGGGATGTTGTGAAGATTGCCTAACTTGCGACATATGCCTTCAATGCGATTATGCCTCTAAGTCGTGCCTCGACACGTGGGAGAGATAGTCGCATCGAGGGTGTTACAACGTTCTTATATTATGGGACGGAGGGAGTAGCTGTTAATGTAAGTATAGTGATAGACGACGTTCAGTCCTTACAAGAGGACTGCAGAGCTAAACCTCTTCAAAAGCATTGGGTTGATTCTAAATTTATGTAAGAGTCCATACGGATCTTATAATGTCCACCAAATGGACGATAACGAGGCTAACATGTGCAGTGATGCTACATAATCAAACAACTATGAAAGTAACTATGGTCATACAGGGCAAGAGGTACTCACAAGAGCAATGCAGTGTGCAGTATAGTTGTGAGATTCTGTGGTCCCTTGAGAATGGATGTTCTTCTGCTAAAAGTTTTCGTACAAGTGAGACGTTAAGGAAAATGCAGAAATGTAGTTCAAATTGTGATGCGATATCATAGACAGTACCTTACGCTGCAGCCGAGACCAATGTGTAACAAGATTATTCCAGTCACCGTCGGATAAATGTAGCACAGGAGACTTTATAGAAATTTCGTTTAGAGGCTTGCCATTGAAGTGCACTTGCCTCAGGTAGGAACGATACTTCATCAATGAGTGCTTGAAAAGCGCAACCAACCCTTGCTCGTCTTCACAATCCAGTTTGGTCCTCGCCTATTTAAAAGAATGAAATCTTGTATCTTCTGTCAGCAAAAACATATGCAGTAATGACCATGAATAACATTAGTACATTACTTACGCGTAAGTTGCGGAGGAAGACTGGAAATTGTTCTGTGTCTGCGGTATAATCTTTCCATGAAGGAAAGATGCGCACAAAGTTTCTGACAACAATATAAGGTTCGTCTTCTAAACTGGGAAGAAATGGAAGGGCTCTCTCTGGTTCGAAAAGGGATTTGGCAACTGGATTTGGTGTACTCTTTGCTGGAATGGGGGTTTTGCATCGTAGAGCTGGTGCTATGTCAACTGGCATAATCATACTGTTTGCTGCAGCTAGGGTCTGCTAAGTTGGGGCATCAGAAATGACCAGTGTAGTAGGGCCAGAGTCTGCTAGAGTTGGGGTGTTTTGTGGGTCAGGAGATATTGCAACTACACCTAATGGGCTATTTGATTTATCAGGTGCCACTACCTTTTCCAAGTACTTTGCTTGTGCTCATCCACGATCAGCAATCACCCTCTTCCTTTTGAACGTCTGATACACAAGAACATCATTTGAATGCATAAATATGGTATGATGACAGATGGAATATGTACTGAAAATGGATAGGCAGGGCGTATTCACATACACGATGTGTAAACTAAGCTAATGGCAGTTCAACAAAGTAGAAGCAATGCAAATCATCAGTTGCAAGATATGTGCGACCAATATAACCTTGGAAAGTTAGAGAAGCACCTTGATGGGTGAATAAGATAGGGTTTCCTCTGACTCCGCCACTAGGGAGCTACATTGACTTAGGTCTCCCTCTAGCTCAGAATCACTGTTAGGATCATATTCTAAGCATGAATCTGTAGGTGGAGAGCATTTGCATTGCATTGCATGCACACTTGATTTCAGTCCCTTAATGCCAAGTTTGACAGCCATGGCATTGTTCTGCTTTATTCTTTTCATGCGCGCAAGCTCATAATCATTATGATGCTTTTAAGAATCTGAGATTTATGAAAACATAAAAAGTAGTCAGATTATCTATGGAATGCATTGCGGATTCAACTCGAAGAGTGTCTCCCTATAAACCCCTGCATATGCAAAGTTCACCCCCCAACCGTGCTGATCAGACCACACACAGAAATACAAACCCCTTATGTCTCTATAAGAGGCAGACACACATTTCAAAACTGAAGTAGGAACATTAGAATCATATGAAATTCGTATTTGAAAAAATAAACTAAGGAATTATGAGTGGCATAATGTTTAGCTTCAAGGGTGGAGTGTTGGTAGTGTGACACAAAGCAAGTAGGCAGATTGTATTCCATGTAAAAGATTGAAGCCTATGTAAAAGCTGGAAATGACACTTTCTTTCTATACAATGCAGTGTTCGTTGCCCACACATGATGGAAGAGATCACATAGAGAAATACTATTCACTCATGTCTACGGTTCCAATATTTAGAAACAGGGTGGTCCACCCTAAAAGAATATTGACAACAAATATGACAAGACAAACATAGATGTAGTGAATCAATCATTTACTTGTGAGCTTACTAGGACAAGTATGCAGAATTGTAACTGTAGTAAGAGACCGTCCAAAATCCTCCTAGAGTCATGCCGTTCGGGGACGCCAAGTCGCCGGCGAGGCAGGCGGCTGGGGGCGAGTAGAGATCGGAAGCGCGCAGCAGAACAAAGGGGAATCAGGGCCTGGGACGACCCAAAGTTCTAGGGTGGGCTGGCCCACCGTGGGCACCCTGTAGAGATACACACCCGAGCGGCGAACATGCATTTTTGAAACTAATTTAGGAACATTTAGCTGACTAATTAAATGACTCTATTTTAATAATATCATATTCGTATTTGAACAACTAAGCTTGTTTAGCTTGATGAGTGGAGCAGTGCTATTATGACACGAAGCACATATTCTGATCTTATAGTGATCATAAAAGGGGGAAACTCTAAGCATATTTTTTTAGCAAAAGAGGGCTTCCCGTTCGATTTCTATTAAAGAAACCACCACGGAACCAACATGATCAATTAAACCGTATTATGATTGTGCCATGGC
Source organism: Triticum urartu (assembly GCF_056163025.1). Taxonomy (NCBI): domain Eukaryota; kingdom Viridiplantae; phylum Streptophyta; class Magnoliopsida; order Poales; family Poaceae; genus Triticum; species Triticum urartu. Next base: position 104,556,215 of record NC_141876.1, read on the forward strand.
AGATTTGAAGCTGCAAATCAAAGAAATGATATTTAGCAGCCATTGTTTGCTTCGAACTAAGAACTAAATTCTAAGAGCCGAAAAGAAAGTAGAGTAACCAAGTTAAGATCTATTTTCTGGTTGAGATCAAAAGGTTGAGGAGATATGAAGTACCACCTCTCTTGCGGCGCCGTGTAGGCATCGGGGGTGCGATGGCCGTCGGTGGCGTTGAAGCAGATCTGCGATGGTAGACGGGTGCATCGGGGGATAAGCCCAGTTGCGGTGGAAGAGAAGGTCATGTGAGCGGCCCCGGCAAAGAGGACGACGGCGCCGATGAAGCGTAGGATGTGATGCAAGGCTCTTGGTCCGTCGCCGTGGATGAGAAACGTCCATCTCTTGCAGTGGATGACGCGGTCTTGGTAGGCGCTCCGGCATGGTGGAGGACAGTGGCGATGGATGTGGTGGAGGACGACGGCGATGGATGGGGTGGAGGACGGCGGCGATGGATGGGGTGGCGGACGGAGGCTGGTGTGTGGATGGTGTTCTAGCACGAACGATGTATGAATGGGAAGATGGAGGGAGAGGTACGGGGAACCATGTTTTTGGGACGCGCCTGTCTGAAATATGGGAAAGTTGCGAAATTAGCCCCCGTTTAAAATTTGGACGTCTCGTCGGTTGGGGATACGACGGTAATCTCGCATCTCGCCAATATTTTCCTAGAGTGATTTTGGGCGAGGAGAGGGTGGTTGGCGCCCATGGTTGCTGCCCACGGTGTATGAAGGGGGTTGACAGATAGGGCGGTTGTGTCACGTCCGAGTGAAGTTACAAACCCGCCCCTATTGAAAATATTTGCCTACATCGATTTCGGCCGAGTCGAGTTTGTTTTTCCACCCACCGTGTATGAATGGGCAGATGGAGGGAGAAACAGAGGTCTTTCGGACGAGTTTGAATCAAATGTGTTTTGCCGCCCATGTTTGGCGCCCACCGTGTCGGAATGGGCTCAGAGGCGGTCGTGTCATGTCTAATTGAAGTTACTAACCTCCCCTATTTAGAGCAGTGGAAATCGGGCCGATGGATTGTCCGTGTAATGGGTAGACAGTAATTTCCATCTCCCAAACACTTGGCTTCGGGCAGCCGACGTGGGAGTGGACATTTTGCCGTTTCTCTCAAATTTTGGGACAATAAGCATCCACATTTACCCTGGCAACTAAATTCGAATCCATTTTGTATTCCTATACGAATCTTTATAAATCATTCTATGTGTTTTTTATATATCTTCAAAATGACGACAAAGATGTATTCCACTGTCATATATGAATATGGTTTACAAATGCCTATACTCAAATTCAGAAGCTAAAATCCAGTTTAAGGTGAACTAGAATATTTGGAACACTTCATGTGCAACTCAAATGTCACACGCATCATAGTGTGTACTCCCATTTAGATATGTACACGAGCGATGTATCAAGATTCAAATACCGAGTCAATCAACCAAGAATGTACAGAACTAGCAGACATATAAACACTTATAGAGTATATGGATCAAAAATATCAACTAACATACATAAGCCAGGCCGATGTACTTTTTTTTGCTACAACAACATCCTTTTTTAGCCAAGCTACTACAACATCTTGGCCCTTTCCGATGCATGCCACTTATGGTCCATCTATACTACTATTATTGCTGAATGCACATTCAGCCCAATTGGCATATTTGTAGGTCTGGCACAACAATCAAAATGAAATGTCTCCGAGTCTTATCAATTAATACAGACTTGTGCTCAAATAAAATTACAAACCAAAAACCAAAAAACAAAAAACAATTATTACATGATCTCTAAAACAAATGGTTTGATTGATTACATGAACAAACAACACAAAGGTTATTCAACGATGGAAAGAACATTTCACCTATGATTTACCAAGTGGGAATTTAATTTCCTTTTTTCCTTCAGGACCTTAACAATGTGGTCAGTCTCAGCTTGCTTCGTTTTGAAATCCACCAAATATTTAATAGTTGTCTTGAGTACTGCTTGTGATTGTGCTGTTTGCTTCCTCAACATGTCAACTTCATCTCTAAGTGCAGAAGCAGAATCTCTTTCTACCACTAGTTTAGCCTCTAGAGCATCAATAGTTGGCAATTCGTAATGCACGATTGGGCTGGTGCCACTTCTGTGGGATGATATCGCATCCATGGGGACCTGGCTCTTTGATCTTGGGCTAACCTATTTTGCCATTAAAGTTCCGATTGGATTCAGAAAAGTTGAAGTTAGATAAACATCTCAACTGGGAGTTATAACATCAAACTAGTTAAACAAACAAGGAATTAAAGAGTTTCAATTGGATGCTGAAAAGTAGTTATTAACATCATTGTAACACGTTGTTGCAGCAGCAAAGCAGTTAAAAAACAAGTAGCTATTTAAGTTCAGGAAAATAGGTAATTCTTAACAGTAAGTATCAAACACATAGATAGGCGCAGTCTATAATAGGATTAACATGCCGTGGCATTATGTAATCAGTAGCAAACTAAATTAAGCCAAGCAACGTAATTGAACAATTTTGCAATTAGTGGCTAACTAAAATTCCAAGAAGCAGGTAACTGAACGTATGCTAGTTCTTTGTACAGGCACACTGCAACTTCTTTTTTGCTTACAAGGTTGTACGAAGGAGTCCATGGCATCAATTGCTTGGATACGCAGTCCCAATACTTCTTTCTTCCCACACTGCATTGGTAAGTCAAATGGTTAATCTGGTAAGACGGTGCGTCCTTGATATGTTATATGAGGATGTGTAGTCAGACTAGTTGTAGCCACACACATCACACTGGCTTTTACTGTATATTTCGTGCGATTACTTTTGGCATATCGAGATCTAAGCAATCTACAATAGGATGAAAATACTGGCATCCTTCACATTATTGGCGAATTCAGTTCATAGAAACAAGCAATTCAACCATTCCGTGGGTAAATCAAAAGCACCACTGGAATATTTTTCACTACCCCAATCATACACGCAAAAAGGGGTGACGCCACCATAGGGGCTGGTATGGGAGGCCGCCTCGGGTGGCTAGAAAGTGTGCACCTAGTTTGAGCCGTCCAGGTTGGCCTAGTCTAGTTTTGTTCGTCCCAACGCATGAGCAGGCAATGTAAAACAGTGAATAAAAATGTTTCAATCTGGATGGGCCAATAACATAAGTGCAAGGCATGCCCTATAGCAGGCTCGCGGCCCAAACGAGCGCCTCCCATATCGATCGACAGCAGGAAAAATCCTAATTCATTCGCTCCAGCCTCCAGTCTGGTTCGCTCCTAACCTAGCCGCTGCTGGACAGACCGACACATCACTTCCTCGCGCCCTCGTTGGAGGGCGGTCGCCGGGCTTCAAGCGAACGGAAGGACAAGAAGATGAAGATCCAACCCTGGGTGTAGCCTGCATGGGAGGCAGCGGCGGCAGCACGGGCATGGCATCGAGCTTGCGCAAACGGACAGTCGCAACTTGCAAGAGTAGCATGTGCAACGAGCAGGTACATCACATCCCTGATAATATCTAATTCAACTCTTCAATTTCTGGCCAATAGTTAAACCTGACGGTGTAGTAAAACTGTTTGTATGTAGGGAATCTATGAGAAAATGAAACCAATTTCTACTTATTTTATAGCTCCCCCAATCAATACTAAACTGACTGAATCTGATGTATCTAATCAAGTTTCCGGTGCAAACATCCAAGCTCATGTCGTTCTTGAGCCTGAAGTGTCTAATGAACAGACTGCTAATGAAGGATTTGATGCAAACATTTTACATGCTCGTGGTGATGAACATATAGTGTCTAATGAGGGATCTAATGCAAGCATTTTGCAAGCTCCCATTGAAGGATTTAGTGTCTAATGATGATCTGCTATGTTGAGAGAGACATAGAGATTTGTAGGCATTGATGACAAGCAAATTATAGTGCATTTTCATGGCTTGAGGAAACATCGAGGCCATCTACCAGAAAGTCCCCGTATCATGACAACGTAGCATAAATACTTTTCTAATCTGTTGTTTGAAACTATTGGCATACTTGTGCAGGATAGATATATTGATATGCAGTTTGCACACTGGTTATAGGTGCAATTACACTTCGATATTTTCAGCCACAGAACGAATAATTCAAGCAGGTACAGACCATGTTTGTAGTCCTTGTACACCATGTTGCATTTTGTGTTTTTGGTGCTTGCATCATTTAGTGTTTATAATCTGAACTACTTTGGATCATTAGCTGGTTTTCAAAGTGCATGTAGCTTCACATTTCTCAAGTTATGTTGATTTCCGGAGTTGAAGTGCATTCGTATTTTTTAAGTTAAATGTTCGCCCCTGGTAACTTGAATTCGTGGATCCGCCACTACACACGAATCATACACGAATGCCAGTACGAATTAAATGAAATGCAGGGACTTACGCTAGCTTGTTGTACAGGCTCACTGTAGCTCTGCTTGTGTTTGAGATGTTCCATGTACAAGTCCATGTTACCACTTTCTTGGATGTGCAGGCCTTGTGCTCCTTGCATCCCCCTCTGCATTTTTACACGACGAATGGTTGATCAAATAAGAGGAATCGACCTTGCTATTGTACTGAAGGATAGATACTTACAAGGTTATACGGGTGTGCAGGATGTGTACCAGATCCTGTAGCACCATCATGCTTCGCTAAAAAATGGATTTGCTTGTTTCACATGATATCTCCAGAAGAAATAAGAGTTAAAGTCAGTGTTGCATAGGCGTGTACACTAAGAGAGCAGTGAAAGGATATCCAAACATCGTCGGAACAATGCAGAAGGGAGTGATGTGTGGATACCTGATACGTCTCTGTCGTATCTATAATTTTTGATTGTTCCATGCCAATATTATTCAACTTTCATATACTTTTTGGCAACTTTTTATATTATTTTTGGGACTAACATATTGATCCAGTGCCCAGTGCCAGTTCTTGTCTGTTGCATGTTTTTGGTTTCGCAGAATATCCATATCAAACGGAGTCCAAACGGGATAAAAACGGATGCAACTTATTTTTGGAAAATATGGAAAATTCGGAAGGAAAATCAACGCGAACCAGTGCCCGAGGTGGTCACGAGGCAGGGGGCGCGCCCCTACCCTCATGAGCCCACCGTAAGGCGGTTGACGCTCTTCTTTTGCCGCAAGAAAGCTAATATTCGGAAAAAATCACGGCGAAGGTTTCAGGCCAATCGGAGTTACGTATCTCCATATATATACGAAACGGTGAAACAGAGCCAGAACAGAACGCAGAACCAGAGAGAAACAAAGAGATAGATCCAATCTCGGAGGGGCTCTCGCCCCTCCCACGCCATGGGATCTAAGGACCAGAGGGGAAACCCTTCTCTCATCTAGGGAGGAGGTCAAGGAAGAAGAAGAAGAAGGGGGACCTCTCCCCCTTGCTTCTGGTGGCGCCAGAGCGCTGCCGAGGCCATCACCATCACCGCCATCTTCACCAACAACTTCACCACCATCATCACCAACTCTTCCCCCCTCTATGAAGCGGTGTAACCTCTCTCTTACCCGCTGTAATCTCTACTTAAACATGGTCCTCAATGCTATATATTATTTGCTAATGATGTATGGCTATCCTATGATGTTTGAGTAGATCTGTTTTGTCCTAATGGCTATTTGATGATTGTGATTGGTTTGAGTTGTATGTTTTATTATTGGTGCTGTCCTATGGTGCTCTCCGTGTCGCGCAAGCGTGAGGGATTCCCGCTGTAGGGTTTGCAATATGCTTATGATTTGCTTATGGTGGGTGGCGTGAGTGACAGAAGCACATGCCCGAGTAAGTAGTTGTTTGCGTATGGGATAAAGGGGACTTGATACTTTAATGCTATGGTTGGGTTTTACCTTAATGAATCTTTAGTAGTTGCGGATGCTTGCTGGAGTTCCAATCATAAGTGCATATGATCCAAGTAGAGAAAGTATGTTAGCCTATGCCTCTCCCTCAAATAAAATTGCAATAATGATTACCGGTCTGGTTATCGATTGCCTAGGGAAAAATAACTTTCTCGTAACAACAAGCTCTTTACTAAACCTAAATTAGTTATTTCTTTATCTAAACAGCCCCTAGTTTTTATTTACGTACTCTTTATTATCTTGCAGACCTATCCAACAACAGCTACAAAGTACTTCTAGTTTCATACTTGTTCTAGGTAAAGCGAACATCAAGCGTGCGTAGAGTTGTATCGGTGGTCGATAGAACTTGAGGAAATATTTGTTCTACCTTTAGCTCCTCGTTGGGTTCGACACTCTTACTTATCGAAAACTGTTGCGATCCCCTATACTTGTGGGTTATCAAGACCTTTTTGTAGCGCCGTTGCCGGGGAGCAATAGCGTGGGGTGAATATTCTCGTGTGTGCTTGTTTGCTTTATCACTAAGTAATTTTTATTTGTTGTTCTTAGTTGTTTTCTATCTTTAGTTATGGGTAGGAAACACAAAATACCAAAAAAATTAGTTGTACCTACTGAACCAATGGTTGAAGAACCACTCAAAATCTATCACACTGCTGAAGCTTATTACTTGGATCATCTTCGGTCCCTATGTGCTCGTGCTGAAACCCCAACTAGCTTAGTTGAGGGCAAATCCTTAGATGAGCATGCTTGTTATGTGCGACACCGAATATCTGAAAAAGGGAAAATTCTATTGGGTCAAATTCGTCGTTTGCAATGCTATGCTTGGAATTTATGTGAAATTTATGATTTTACTTGTTGCTCTGAAAACCCTAAGAAACACCTTCCCTATCAATGTGAGTTTAGTGATAATGGAATCGTATCTTCGTATGCTAAGGGTGTTTACAATTACTATGATGTTCAACAAATTGAAGAATTTGTTGCTTTTAAGGGTGCTTATGAAATTGCTTCTTTGATTGAAAAGTATGATGCTACTTTTCACAAATCTGAAATTTTTGCTATACTTAAATATTGCTATGATAATTATGCTTCTAATGCTTATGTTAAACCATATATTGAGAACTACTCCGCTGTCCAAGAAGAGACTAATATTTTGCAGTAGTCTGTGGAAGAAGAAATTGATGATACTGTGAGCTCATTGGATGAAAAAGATGAGACGGAGAGTGAAGAACAAAAGGAGGAATAGTGGATTAGCTACCCGTGCCCACCTTCTAATGAGAGTAACTCTTCAACTCATACATTGTTTAATTTCTCTTCATGCTTACCGGAGGATGATTGCTATGATGATTGTTATGATCCCGTTGATTCTTTTGAAATATCCCTTTTTGATGATGCTTGCTATGCTTGTGGCCAAGATGCCAATATGAATTATGCTTGTGGAGATGAACTTGCTATAGTTCCTTATGTTAAACATGAAATTGTTGCTATTGCACCCACACATGATAGTCCTATTATCTTTTTGAATTCTCCCAACCACACTATATCGGAGAAGTTTGCACTTATTAAGGATTATATTGATGGGTTGCCTCTTACTACCGCACATGATGATTTTAATAGATATAATATGCATGTGCTTGCTGCTCCTACTTGCAATTATTATGAGAGAGGAACTATATCTCCACCTCTCTATGTTTCCAATATGATAAAATTGCAAGAAACTGTTTATACCATGCATTGGCCTTTACTATGTGTGCATGAATTGTTCTTTTATGACATGCCAATGCATAGGAAGAGAGTTAGACTTCGTCATTACATGATATATGTTGCTTTGTGCTCACTACTAAATTACAAATCATTGTTAATTAAAATTGGCTTTGATATACCTTGGGATCCGGGTGGATTCACTACTTGAGCACTACATGCCTAGCTTAATGGCTTTAAAAAAAGTGCTGCCAGGGAGACAACCCGGAAGTTTTAGAGAGTCATTTATTTCTGTTGTGTGCTTTTATAAAGTTCAATTATAAAAATAATGTGCCAAGGTTTGCCTTTAGGATGTTTACGATGCTTGTTGGTTTGTGCGGTGCAGGACAGAAACTTTGGCTGTAGTGCGTGAATTTTAATTGTTTACTGGAACGTCAAATGGTTTGGATTCTTTTTGCACTGTCTTTATGTACAAATTGTTTATTTTTCCTAATTTTGGAAGAATTTTTCAAGTATCAGAATTATGGTGAATGTTCAGATTATTACAGACTGTTCTGTTTTAGACAGATTCTGTTTTTGATGCATAGTTTGCTTGTTTTGATGAAACTATCAATTTATATCAGTGGATTAAGCCATGAAAAAGTTATATTACAGTAGACACAATGAAAAAACAAAATATGAATTGGTTTGCAACAGTACCTAGAGTAGTGATTTGCTTTATTATACTAACGGATCTTACCGAGTTTTCTGTTGAAGTTTTGTGTGGATGAAGTGTTCGATGATTGAGAAGGTTTCGATGTGAGAAGAAGGAAGAGAGGCAAGAGCTCAATCTTGGGGATTCCTGAGGCACCCCAAGTAAATATTCAAGGATACTCAAGCGTCTAAGCTTGGGGATGCTGGGGAGGCATCCCCTCTTTCTTCAACAAGTATCGGTATGTTTTCGGATTCGTTTCATTCATGCGATATGTGCAAGTCTTGGAGCGTCTTTTGCATTTAGGTTTTTACTTTTCTTTTATGCACCATGCTGGCATGATATGGTCCTTGGTTGATTTATAGAATGCTCTTTGCACTTCACTTATATCTTTTGAGTATGGCTTTATAGAATGCTTCATGTGCTTCACTTATATCATTTGAAGTTTGGATTGCCTGTTTCTCTTCACTTAGACAACCGCCATTTGTAGAATGCTCTTTTGCTTCACTTACACTTATTAGAGCATGGGCATATATTTTGTAGAAAGAATTAAACTCTCTTGCTTCACTTATATCTATTTAGAGAGATGACAGGAACTGGTCATTCACATGGTTAGTCATAAAATCCTACATAAACTTGTAGATCGTTGAATATGATATGTTTGATTCCTTGCAATAGTTTTGCGATATAAAGATGGTGATATTAGAGTCATGCTAGTTGAGTAATTGTGAAATTTAGAAATACTTGTGTTGAGGTTTGCAAGTCCCGTAGCATGCACGTATGGTGAACTGTTATGTAACGAAGTCGGAGCATGAGGTGTTTATTGATTCTCTTCCTTATGAGTGGCGGTTGGGGATGAGCGATGGTCTTTTCCTACCAATCTACCCCCCTAGGAGCATGCGCGTAGTACTTTCTTTCGATGACTAATAGATTTTTGCAATAAGTATGTGAGTTCTTTATGACTAATGTTGAGTCCATGGATTATACGCACTCTCACCCTTCCATCATTGCTAGCCTCTTCGGTACCGTGCATTGCCCTTTCTCACCTCGAGAGTTGGTGCAAACTTCACCGGTGCATCCAAACCCCGTGATATGATACACTCTGTCACACATAAGCCTCATTATAGTTTCCTCAAAACAGCCACCATACCTACCTATCATGGCATTTCCATAGCCATTCCGAGATATATTGCCATGCAACTTCCATCATCATCATATACATGACTTGAGCATTTATTGTCATATTGCTTTGCATGATCGTAAGATAGCTAGCATGATGTTTTCATGGCTTGTCCGTTTTTTGATGTCATTGCTACGCTAGATCATTGCACATCCCGGTACACCGCCGGAGGCATTCATATAGAGTCATATCTTTGTTCTAGATATCGAGTTGTAATATCGAGTTGTAAGTAAATAAAAGTGTGATGATCATCATTATTAGAGCATTACCCCAGTGAGGAAAGGATGATGGAGACTATGATTCCCCCACAAGTCGGGATGAGACTCCGGACGAAAAAAATTAAAAAAATATTACAAAAATATATAAAAAAAGAGAAAGGCCCAAAAAAAGAGAAGGCCCAAAAAAAGAAAAAAAATAAAACAAAAAAAATGAGAGAAAAAGAGAGAAGGGGCAATGTTACTATCCTTTTACCACACTTGTGCTTCAAAGTAGCACCATGTTCTTCATATAGAGAGTCTCTGGAGTTATCACTTTCATATACTAGTGGGAATTTTCATTATAGAACTTGGCTTGTATATTCCAACGGTGGGCTTCCTCAAATGCCCTAGGTCTTCATGAGCAAGCAAGTTGGATGCACACCCACTTAGTTTCAGTTTGAGCTTTCATATACTTATAGCTCTAGTGCATCCGTTGCATGGCAATCCCTACTCCTCACATTGATATCTATTAATGGGCATCTCCATAGCCCGTTGATACGCCTAGTTGATGTGAGACTTTCTTCATGTTTTTGTCTTCTCCACATAACCCACATCATCATATTCTATTCCACCTATAGTGCTATGTCCATGGCTCACGCTCACGTATTGCGTGAAAGTGGAAAAGGTTTGAGAACGTCAAAAGTATGAAACAATTGCTTGGCTTGTCATCGGGGTTGTGCATGATGTGAATGCTTTTTGTGGTGAAGATGGAGCATAGCCATACTATATGATTTAGTAGGGATGAGCTTTCTTTGGCTATGTTATTTCAATAAGACATAATTGCTTGGTTGGTATGCTTGAAATATTATTGTCTTTATGTCAAAGGATAGATTATTGCTTTGAATCACTCGTGTCTTAATATTCATGCCATGATTAGACATATGATCAAGATTATGCTAGGTAGCATTCCACATCAAAAATTATCTTTTTTATCATTTACCTACTCGAGGATGAGCAGGAATTAAGCTTGGGGATGCTGATACGTCCCGTCGTATCTATAATTTTTGATTGTTCCATGCCAATGTTATTCAACTTTCATATACTTTTTGGCAACTTTTAATATTAATTTTGGGACTAAAATATTGATCCAGTGCCCAGTGCCAGTTCCTGTCTGTTGCATGTTTTTGGTTTCGCAGAATATCCACATCAAACGGAGTCCAAGCGGGATAAAAACGGACGCAGCTTATTTTTGGGAAATATGGAAAATTCGGAAGGAAAATCAACGCGAACCAGTGCCCGAGGTGGTCACGAGGCAGGGGGCGCGCCCCCCTTAGGGCGCGCCCCTACCCTCGTGAGCCCACCGTAAGGCGGTTGATGCTCTTCTTTTGCCGCAAGAAAGCTAATATTTAGAAAAAAATCACGGCGAAGGTTTCAGGCCAATCGGAGTTATGGATCTCCATATATATACGAAACAGTGAAACAGAGCCAGAATAGAACGCAGAACCAGAGAGAGACAGAGAGATATATCCAATCTCGGAGGGGCTCTCGCCCCTCCCACGCCATGGGAGCCAAGGACCAGAGGGGAAACCCTTCTCCCATCTAGGGAGGAGGTCAAGGAAGAAGAAGAAGAAGGGGGCCCCTCTCCCCCTTGCTTCCGATGGCGCCGGAGTGCTGCCGGGGCCATCACCATCACCGCCATCTTCACCAACAACTTCACCGCCATCATCACCAACTCTTCCCCCTCTATGCAGCAGTGTAACCTCTCTCTTACCCGCTGTAATATCTACTTAAACATGGTGCTCAACGCTATATATTATTTCCCAATGATGTATGGCTATCCTATGATGTTTGAGTAGATCTGTTTTGTCCTAATGGCTATTTGATGATCGTGATTGGTTTGAGTTGTATGTTTTATTATTGGTGCTGTCCTATGGTACTCTCCATGTCGCGCAAGCGTGAGGGTTTCCCGCTGTAGGGTTTGCAATATGCTTATGATTTGTTTATGGTGGGTGGCGTGAGTGACAGAAGCATAGTCCCGAGTAAGTAGGTTGTTTGCGTATGGGATAAAGGGGACTGGATACTTTAATGCGATGGTTGGGTTTTACCTTAATGAATCTTTAGTAGTTGCGGATGCTTTCTAGAGTTCCAATCATAAGTGCATATGATCCAAGTAGAGAAAGTATGTTAGCCTATGCCTCTCCCTCAAATAAAATTGCAATAATGATTACCGGTCTAGTTATCGATTGCCTAGGGACAAATAACTTTCTCGTAACAACAAGCTCTTTACTAAACCTAACTTACTTATTTCTTTATCTAAACAGCCCCTAGTTTTTATTTACGTACTTTTTATTATCTTGCAAACCTATTCAACAACACCTACAAAGTACTTCTAGTTTCATACTTGTTCTAGGTAAAGTGAACATCAAGCGTGCGTAGAGTTGTATCGGTGGTCGATAGAACTTGAGGGAATATTTGTTCTACCTTTAGCTCCTCGTTGGGTTCGACACTCTTACTTATCGAAAACTATTGCGATCCCCTATACTTGTGGGTTATCAATACCTAGTTCGGGCCGGCGTTTGGGCATGCTCGCCTAGCTAGAGTGCGGGTCACTTCAGAGCCGTTGAGGGTGATGCGCTGGCGTTGGCTGGCCGCGCACGGATGCAGATCTTGAGTGGCAGCGAAGCACTATGATGCGGTGGACGAGACCGTTGGTGAAGCCCCAGCGGCCTTGGGGGGCGGAGGTGCGACGATGTGCTCGATGAAGTAGCCCCGGTGAGCTGCGAGACAGCGTCGGTGAAGCGCACCTGATGCGGTGGAATTCGGTGTCTGTGAGGCACGTCGGTTGCGGTGGCCGACATTGTCGGTGGACCACCCAGTGTGATGGACGAGGGCGTAGATGAGGTAGCTCCGGTGCGGTGGTGAAGCGTGACCGTCGTCTTCGTAGTCGTCGTCCGGCACAGAGGTGGGGAAAGAGACGAGACGAGGGGCGATTCGAACTTTGCTTGGGTTGGCGGCGAATTAGGGATTTGAGCAATCTAGGCGCGGAATGGGACGGTGGAGAAGGGAGATTTTGTAGGGCTGGAATTGGGGCCACCAGATATTTCAATCCGAAACGTGGAAGCGCAAACTTATTTTGTCGTCGTCCTTTTTTGGGGGGAGGGGGGAGGGAGGGAGGGGGGGTGGGTGGGACGCTAAAGGCACCTGCCTTTGGGGCACTGACATGTGGGCCAGCCACCTGTTGGGCCCACATGTCATAGACACAAAGGTAGGTGCCTTAAGGCACCGAAGCATCGTCCAGGTGGGTGGCTGGGTGCTAAGCCACCGTACGATACACGCGACCACCACAACACGACCCTGGTCTGCCTCGTGCGCCTACATTTGAGAGGAGATTTGAGAATGCAAACAAATCTTCTTTCATTTGCAAATGAATCTTTATGTATTACCATGCCCGTGTTTTCCTTGCATATAATTAGTCATTCGAAACGAGATACTATAAATTAATTAATGAGGAGTTATTTGAAAAAAAAACAAAATGGTATCCACGCTAACGTGGATTAGAGTGTGTGTCACATAATTAGTTATTTGAATTAGAGTGTGTGTCACATAGCGATCTCCAATTATAACGTGGATTTAGCATTTCACTGTATCCATGCTACTTTTTTAATACAAATTCATATGTATATGATGAACACCATGGTAGTGAGAAAACTTTTGGATGGATTCAAACATATGACCTACAAAATAGCACAACAAATCGAGTCAATGTCTACTTTTCGAAACCTAGTATGGCACGAATTCAAAATAATTACCCATATGCATGGTCCTCAGTTCAAATCTTACAATGTACACCGAATTGAAACATCAATACTAAGTCTCGTACTATCTACATTTGAATGTTGTTTTTAGCCCCACCCCCCGCACGCACGCTACATACTTCCTGTATTGGTCAATCTTCCTCTCCTAACCACCTTAGGAAGCTATCGGTTTCCAACACACATTCATTCTTTATCTCCATGTTTCGTTATCTCTAACTCTCTCAACTACACAACCCCCCTCTTCCACTCTGTTACCAAATGTATTTACCTCACACACCCGCCATTGCACCCCATGTCGAGTTCTCTCTCTCTCTCTCCCCCTTCTCACCCTCTCGCGCTAAATACATGCATTGCCTATCTAGCCCCCCAACCTCTCGTGCGCATGCACGCACGCTGTCTATCTAGGTCACTCCCTCGAGACTGTCTCACTCTTTCTTCCGCACGGGCGGGCCACACTCGCTCAATCTCGCTCTCTTTATCTGAGTCTCGTTTAACCTCGTTTTCTTTCACACACAAATGATATATCTCCCTGTTCGGGCCTTGATCGACACACTCTATACTCTCTCACGCAGATTGTCTATCTAGGTCAGTCCATCCAAGCCGCCCCCACTCTTTCGACCTCATGGCGGCCACACTCGCGCAATCTCTCTCTCTCTCTCTCTCTCTCTCTCTTCCTCTCTCTTTTTGTATGTCTCGATTGACCTTGCTCTTTCTCGGACAAAAACGATATATCACCATGTTTGAGCCCAATTCGACCTATTCACATTGTATACTCTCTCACGCACATTGTCTATCTAGGTCACTCTCTCCAACCCGTCTCACTCTTTCAATAACACGACAACCCTATGTGATCGATTGACCTTGCTTCCTCCCACGCACAAAATATATCTACACGTCTATGACTGGATCATCTCTCAAGCTCTATCTTACAGCCCTCACCCTTGCCAAAAGCTCAATCGGAGAATATCTCTCCAGAGCATATATATCTGTTCAATGAATGTCGGACCACACTCACTTTGTCTCTTTATCTATATGTCTCTCGATTGACCTCGCTTTCTCACGCCGTATCTTACACACATTGAAGCTACCTCTCCATCCCTCGCAAAGTCGGAGCTATTTACATTGCGAGAGGCACCCCAACCTTGGATTAATTTGTGTAGGCATTTATTCCGGTTGGTTTAGATTATATTTTCGTAGCATTCGGCCCACAACTACTCCAAACACCGTTGCAACCCCCGCAACTCCCCTAGTTGATTTCCCTCTGGCTCGGTCATCGCTCTCTCGCACGTCCTTTCTCGCCTTCAACGTCACACCATGGTATTATTGCAAAAAACTCTGTTGTTCTCTTTAATTATTATAAATAAGCTACAAAACTACACACCGATAGTCCACTTGGAATGGAACAAATTTCGACCCACAAATTAAAGTGCTACAAACTACACACCGAGGGGCCCACATGTCATGAAACAAATTTGGACCCATATACAAATTCAAAAATAAAGGACGAGGATCGAACATGCGACCAGGGCCTTCAAGCCGCACGTCAATAGGCAACATACGTAGAACAAAAATGTTTGTTGTACCTCCCTTTGTTCACATAATGTTTTTATATTACCACAACCTATTTAATGGATAACATGTACTATTTTTTTTAGTACTATTCGCCTTCATTTACTGGTGGGTTCCATGTGTGCTCTCTCTCTCCTCCCCTTCTGCGTTTATACACACGGGCAAACACGAAGAACTCGCATGCGATGTTGCCGTTGACCATATCTGGACGAGTTCACAAGTTACGGCACCAGTTTCACATACTAGCAGCACTAGTCAGTGTGTACGTGCAATGCACATTAATTTGGAAGTATATTAAGTGCATGCGAATATTAAGTAGGATATTATGTGCATGTTATTATGTGATTAGCACTATTTTGGGCATGAAATTAACTGCACGTTAAACGTGTTGAGCGCTCGACATTGAAGCAGTCTAGGTCGTTGGATGACAAGGAATACATGTGGCTTGATGACGTTTTATATTTAATTTGATACGGCTCTAGCAGAACATTCAATCGATCAAACCATAGATTTCGTTCAGTCTGACTCCGACTTTAAATTATACGACGATCGATCTAAAATAAACGGAAATGATAAACATTCGGATTTTAAGCATGGCAATCCGAACGTTTTTCATGGCAAATTTAGATTACGCGGCGGCGGCGGGGGCGTTTTGCGGTGGGAAGCGGCTCCTTTGTCGTGCTCAGTGTGTCGTCGGGCCACGGACCGACGGCGAAGGTGGCGCCTTGCGCCGTTGTTGGCGTACTCCTGGACGTTGGCCTAGCTTCAAGGAAGGCCAAAATGTTCTGGACTTCGGAGCGAGTCAACTGGCGGGAGGAGGCGACTGGCGTTGGTGCAAGGAAGCGGTCGACGGCGGCCATCCATGCTGCTGAGGGGGGCACTGGCACCCGCGAGGGGATATGCGCTGACAACGGCTCAGCGGAAACATTCCTGTGCACGGGCACCGGCACGGGCGCGCACGTCAGTGCACGCACAGGCTCAGGCGCTGGCAGGTGCACGGGCACCGACACGGGCGTGCGCATCAGTGCACGCGTAGGCGCATGCGCTGGTAGGTGCACGGGCGCGTGAAAGTCGGCGGGGACCTCGTGGAATCCCGTGGCATCAAGCTCGGCGACAATGTGCGGCTCCCATCCCATCAATGCCACGAGGATGGATGTTAGCGCAGTCGGGGCGACGGAAGCCGGAACGGGAGCGGGGACATGCGCTTCATCTTCCCGCAAGGCCAGTTCAAGCTCATCCCAAAGCACCTTATGTACTTGAGACTCCGGCTGGGTGTCTTCCTTAAGAAACTAGAGGACTAAGGGAAGACCATCGTGATGCGGCATGTCGTACATTTAGGTCAGGCTGGTTGGAGGTAGACGACAGGAGAATCAGAGAGGAAGAGAGAAGATTGTAGCAATACCGGGTAGTGCGGGGTTGATTTTAAATTGAGGCGCCGGCGACATTAAAAGTGAGAGCAGTTGGGACGAAGGTGGGCGGCAGAGCCTGGTCAAAAGGCTCGGCTCCCGACGAGCCTGCACACCGGTCTTCTCGCACGCCTCCCTGTCAGCCGGCGCAGCGGTCTGCTTGCACGCCTCCCGTCGACTCACATGCTTGCTCGGATGGCACCTGCCGATGAGAAGTGGGACTCGTGGCGGCACGTAAACTCCCACGGTTTCAATAGTGAAAGCATTCACCTTAACGTGACAGGTCTTTGTTCCAAAATACCTTGGCTCTTCATTTGTGCAACTTGTCATAAGTAGCTTGTCTCAAAGTGAAGAAAAAAATTACGAAGTAATATTTGTGCCATATCACGTGACCATGCTCAGTTTCAAGAATTTATGGTCACTTTTGGATTTTCTGAAATTTAAGATCCAGGATTCGAAACAATATCATAGCCTGCATCATGCAATAAATTTTCAAGCCATACATTTGTCCCGTTGTATTTCTTAAGAAAGGATTTGGTCAAACATTTTGCTTAGTTAGACTTCAGACAAGTTATATATGCAGAGTAAAAGGATAATCCCTCCGTACCAGTGCATTGCCTGGTATATTAACTCAAGTACCAGGCACGAACAAACGGGCTCAATTCTGTGCTCATCCTGGTGTAGTAGTAGTAGTAGTAGTAGTAGTAGTAGTAGTAGTAGTAGTAGTAGTAGTAGTAGTAGTACTAGGCAATGCAGTTGACGGGTGACCTTGGCGAGCGGCGGCCGAGGGAATTGAACCGTGCTCGGCACGGTAGGTAACGTTGTCTAGTTACTAAAGCATCCCCCCGTTGTTCATCGGTAGTCATTATGGACCGGGGACATGAGGGGAATTTCCTAGGGCTGGAATTCTGGCCGCTAGATATTTCGACTCGAAATGCGGAGGCTCGACTGGTTGGGGTTGCCTAATGTGCGTACCACACAGGCCACCAGAAGGACACGAGCCCAGTTTTTTAGGATCAACACGAGTCAAGGTCTGGCTGGTACGCCGTTGGGTCCTACCATTCGAGAATATGAAAGGAACCTTTTAAATTGCCGAATGAATCTATGTGTATTACAATGCCCGTATTTTCCTTGCAAATACTAATCTCAACATGGTAATTGATTTATGACGAGTTGTTGAATTAGAGTGAGTTTGTGATATGGTGATCTCAACATGGATTTCACATTTCATGGTATCCCTAGTAAGTTTTTCAATGCAAATTCAAATTTAAAAGATGAACAATATGGAGGTGAGAAAACTTTCTATGTATCAAGCATATGACCACACACACACACGAACACAACAAAAATCCAATAAGTACAGTGCATCTATTTTTCCAAACCATGCATGTATGAAACGAATTCAAAAATACTCCTTCTGTTCCTAAATATTAGTCTTTTAGAGATTTCAACAAGTGACCACATACGAAGCAAAATGAGTGAATCTAGACTCTAAAATATGTCTATATACATTCGTATGCGCCATTCCATTTGAAATCTCTAAAAAGACTAATATTTAGGAACAAATGGAGTAAAATATAAGACATGCATGGTCCTCAATTCAATATTTAAAATGAACATGAAACTAAAACATGAATATTAAGTCTAGTACTACAGTACATGCAAATGTTGTGTTTAATTAGGCGGAGCTATGATTGTCGGGGGTCAACCCCTCGACCTTAGATAAAATTGTGAAGCTCTGTTTAGGGTTGTTTAGATTATATTTGTCCGCACCCTCCCAACCGCTGATTGGTTGTGCACCCCCACCCCTCCTCCCCGGGAGGATATCATGTGCCCCCATACCTTAGATGCTATATGCTGATACGAGTTGCTTGGAGCTTGTAGATCTGAGATATAACAGCTCACATGATGTCTTAACATTTTTATAGGAAACCTTGATGAGTTTGAGAATTGCACACAATTTGTACAAAAACTACTCAGATGCCCTTGGATCCCATATCCAACGACCTCGAAGATCGTATCACCGTAGCATCTAAGATGAAGGAGGACATCATATTCTCCTGTATGTAAGAATATCATGTGCTACCACACCTTATATGCTTTGGTGATACAAGCTCTTCGGAGCCGTTTTCCAACACCTCCTCGGTGGTTCAAATGTTTTTTTTACAAAAAAGCCCCCAAAGAGTTCGGCCACTGCTTACAAGCACAAAGACTGCTTAGATGCCATTGGATCTCAGATCAAACGACCTCGAAGCTCGTATCACCGTAGCATACAAGCTGCGAGAGCACCTTATGTTTTCTCGCACAGGAGAATATGAGGTGCTCCCGCACCGTAGATTCTATGGTGATACGAGTTCACAGAGATCTAACGGCCCATAGTAGGAGGTTTGAATGTTTTTGCAATATACGGCTGAGAGAGTTTGGGAATTGTGCAGAAAGTACAATTACTACGCATGTGCCATCTGGTCACTGATCGTACGACCTAGATGCTCATATCACCGTAGCGGGTAATTAAGCTACGGGGAGCACCTAATATGAGCAACGGGGAGCCGTTGGATCCAAGATGCAGCGGCACACATGAGGCCTGAATGTTTTATTTTCAAAAAAATCTTTGGAGAGCTTGGAAATTGTGCATAATTACAAAGAGTACTCCCAAGCCATTGGATCTCACTTCCAATGGTGTAAAAACTCGTATCACCATAGCATCTAAGCTGCGGGGTGGATGCGATATTCTATGCCGCTGTCATTTTTGTTCGTAAACTTGCAAAATACGTGTAACTCGTGCCATTACTTGTCTAACCACGCAAAGTGTTTGTTCAAAAAAACCATCCTACACTGAAATATCGGAACAACACACGGGGGTCCCACTTGTCATTAATCAAATTTGGACCTAAAACTAACAAATCTGAAAGACGAGATTCGAACTGGCAACCTGGACTACAAAGCGAAACAACAACGGTTGTTGGCTTTTTCCCATAACTTGATTTTATATAGTATTACATTGAGTAGAGTAGAGGGAGTGCCTCGTCAACACATGCATGATCATTGACTCACTTACTGGTGGGTCCCAGGTCTGCGATCTCTCTCTTCTCTCCATCGTCTAACCTTTGCACGGGCACACACGAAGAGCAGCGCTAGCTTGCCATGGTGTTATTGCAACTAAAAAAAGCTTGGAAAATAGAAGAATCGCCTAGAACAAGAGACGTTGTGGCTGGTCGAGACAGAGCTAACCACACCTATCCTCCGTGCCAAGTTAGCATGATGAAGCTGTGTGGCTAGTGGGGTGTTTTCGACCGACTGGCTGGGTCCCGAGGTCGAACCATAGGTACTACGTCTGATACAGTATATTTACACGCACATTTGTCCTCCGTGCCGAGACATGGCACACCCTACCGCGCGGTTTCGGGGTCCTACAGGGTGGTGCACGCATATATTCTTCCTGACGTGGGACGCCCTACCGCGCGTTTTCGTCAAAGCAAGTAAATGATTCATCAAATCACGAAAGCCCACCTTTCCCGCCGAGTACATTAGTGAAGCACGGTGGCTAGCTATTTGGGTTAGTTCGACCGATTAGCTAGGCCGCCGCCACATTTGTTTTTCACCCCTTTTTTATCTACTTGTCGGTAGGTAAATTTAAATATCCACCGCAGCGTTGCTCTGGTGTTTGGGTGCGACAGGATTTTTAATTTTTGATTGACGGGAGCAGGCGCGGCATGATTTTTAATTTTTTTGATTGACGGGAGCAGGCGCGGTAGCAATTAGTCACGATGACTCCGCCTGTAAAACACACTACTCCTTGATGTGAGAAGTCGTCGACTGGTGTTTTACCATGGTGAAAACCAAAAGATTCCCCGCTCCTCGGCTGGCTCCCTCTGCCTTCCTGTAGATTGCCTTGCTTTTCAGCTGTTTCGCCCCCTGCATCACCAACGTCGTGCGCCTCGAGAAGTAGAGGGACTTTGGTGGTGTTTAGTAGGGGTGGAAATTGGTAGCGGATAATCCAAAATATCCGATATTCGTATTCGAGAAAATGCCTATTCGTATCCGAAACATCCGCATCCGAACCAAAATGGAAATGGAAATTATCCGTATCCGAATTTATTAAACAAATAAAAAATAAAATATGGTACGAGATTTTGAGACAAATATGGATATGGAAGTGGATATATCCGTATCCGAATAAGATTATGGGAGGTAATTTTCAAAATTCTAGACCCAATATTCCAATTATCCAACATAAAAGCCAAATAAGTGATCAAATTTTACTCTTTATATGATTAAACTTATAAATTATTATGCATTACAATAGTATTTATTCATAAACCTATTTATCATTGACTTATTGTATGTCACAAGTTGATTATTTCAGGTCGCATAGCTATCGACTAATTTACTTAAGCAATATGTTGATATTATTCGTATCCGTTCCGAATCAAGAAAATATCCGATACGTATCCGTATTCGAATAATATCCGAGCCGCATCCGTATCTGATAACATCCGTATTCGGATTCGTATTCGTTTTGAAAATATGAAAATGGAAGTGGCAAGAGCACTATCCGATCCGCATCCGATCCGTTTCCACCCCTAGTGTTTAGGCGCCCTCTGCATGGGCATGTCCATGTCTCGGTGCAACATGACCGTTGGATCAAACTCAGACGGTGCAGATATGTCACTGTAGCACAAAGCGTGTGGGTGTGTTTGGTTGCATTCTCATCTCAATATAGTTGTTTCCTCTTCGTGTATTTGCGTTAACCTACTAGTGTGGACTCATGCACCCTTCATGCACTCTACCAAACACCTAAAAGTGGGTCGAGAAGGGAACTTTTGCTCCCATCCCGTGTACCCTTCATACACCCTGCCTAACACTATTCGTGCTTCATATGGTTCATGTTTCGTGGAGTACTATAGCACCGTACTCTCCGTGCGCTGTAGACCTAGTTCTGTTAACATTGATCTCACCGTTCATTCTCGACCGGACAGTCGAAAAAGCAGTACTATGTTACTACATTACTGTTCATATAGTTGACATGCACACAACATCATTTGTTGTTGTCATATCTTACTACACTAGCAACAAGATTATGTAGTACTGACGTATGAACCACTGCACATGCCTAGTAGTAGGAGCACTGTGTATGTTCAAGTGGCTACCGTGTTTCACACTCCTCCGTTGTAAGAGTGGAAACGCTTGCTCTAATAATTTTTTCTTCAGAAAAATGGTGGACACGCTCTGCCGCGCGGATCCTCCTCCAGCCATGCACTAAATTAATCACTTTTGCCGACGTCTGGGACAGCCAGCATTGGGGTCCACCATCCATACACTAAATTACTCCGTAGTAGAGTGACGGTAGACTACCCCGATCGAAGCGCCGCAGTAATGCCCAATGAGTCGTCAAATCACAAAACCCCCTCCTTTCCAGCAGTAAGTTGGACGGACGAAGCAACCATCATTTCAATCTTCTCTCTCAGCTTCCTCTCTACCCAACTCGCTTCTCCCTCCTCTTGTTCCTCATTTCTTCAAGAAAACCCCGACCTGCTTCTGCCATTGTTCTTCTCTCCCAAAGAAGGAAAGGTGAGTGCATCAATGGTGTTGATTCTGGCCAAGGCCCGGTCTTGCAACCCCGAGACTGATCCTATAACTCCATCTCTGTTCTTCTTTTGGGTTTGTGATTATGGTTTCTTTTCTTTTATTTCTATTTGACAGTTTCTTGATGGACGCTGGAGCACCAGCCAAAGTGATGTCTATGGCTCCGGCCAAAACCGTCGAGGCTCATGGTACGAGGAAGCGCAAGCACCCCGTCAAGACTACCACAGACAAGCTCAAAGCCATCGCCCTGTCCAAGCCCCCCTCTCCAGGATCCCTCATTAAGCAAGTCTAGGTAATATCTCTTCTTGACGATCTTTTTATCGATCTTGATCATGTTTTTTCATCTAACACGCAGTACTAGTACTAGTAGTACAACTCTCTGGGTGATCTTGCATGTGATGTTTTTGTGCCAAATGACGGTTCTAAATTCCTCTTTTGACCAAAACACGCGAGAGGTTGACACTGATTTCTTATAGATTACTTTCAACTACTCCCTCTGTCCCAAATTTCTTGTCTTAGATTTTTCTAGATACAGATGTATCTAATACTAAAATGTGACTTGATACATCCGTATCTAGACAAATCTAAGACATGAATTTTGGGACGGAGGGAGTACTTTATGAACATCAATGCTACCTTTGAAGAGGGTATATTTGCCTTAGTAACTTATGTTATGGATATTGCAAGTAATCCCTCTGCTCTCATGCCTTTGAAGACATGTTCTAGTCTCTTTGTTCACTCATTTCTGTGCGTATATGTAGTCATATATGGAGTATAATATCGAAAATTATCTTATATTTCTGAACGGAGGTAGTAATAAAATATGGTTTCTGTTTGAATTAGAACTAGGTCCGCGGTGGAGATGAAGTTCTCAAAGTCATGCCGTGTGAACTGGAAGACCTGAGGATGAGTTCTACTGCTAAACTAGCCAGCTACTGTGTCCTTCTCGCCATGTGTCCTGAACTAGTATTTTCATGTAGCATTGTTGTCAGGCATGTTCTCGAGGCTGTACTTGACCACAACAATTTCCTGGTTGTGCCTTCGATTATGAAGGGTGTGGTTCTTGTAAAGCTTCCCAACAAATCTGATGCGGCCTGTCTTCATCATCATGTTTATGAGTGGAAAGACCACTCTGTTAGGTTCTCCAAGGTTGACGAGATGGTGATGGTGCATGTAGACATCTCTCAAGAAGTCCATGGCCTAGTCAGTTATGCGGGGTTCATCGCGTAGGTCGGTGGCAAGAAATAGTCTGCAGAGTTTAATTAGTGCAACTTTGCTTGTCTGTAGTAAGTACTATTGTTCAGTACTTGATTTGTGTTTGTGAACCCTGTATTGTTTATTAGTATTGCCGCTTTCGGTGTGGTGTCGGTCCTGAGAACGGTCTATGTTAATGTCTGTCCACTCAATTCAGTCTGTATATTTTGAAGTATCCAGATCATCTTTTTTGTGAGGACGATTTATCAATTATGGTTACACTCCAATATCTGTATGCATTGCAGGGTTTATCGCACCCACCAGGATTTCTAGTCCCATGGAAGTTCGGTCCATACGATTTGTCACGACCTTTGGACTGTCCTGCTTGTGGGAGTAGGCGGGGCCCCTGCATGCCACCCATAGTTGGACGAACAATCGTCTGTTTAGTACTTCAACATAGTGATTTCCTGGTAAGGATTCACTCGTGTCACATCAAGTAAATCTTATTGATTTACTGTCTAAATCTTATTGATTTAATGTCATGTTTTCTTTCTTTTCCTGCAATTTTACTATGCAGGTTTTGCCATGTGACATTCATCACAGAATAAACTGTTTGGTTTGCTCTACGATGGCTATTTTTGCAGGTTTCACTTCTTATGTCGTGTCAGTAACGAAGGCACTGTCCATCACTTATATTACTAGAAAAAATTGGATCAGTCTGTTGTCTGAGTACAAAGCTGAATCCCTATGATGAACTGCAGTTTGGTTTAATAAAAACGCCACAATTAGTCCTTCTCATGTTTAAAAGAAATGAAGAAAAAACGGGATCACGGTCACGGAGCCTAGTCAAGTTCGAAAGCTGATCATAACAGACCAGACACGATCACCGCTGTCTCACACATCGGTACCACCTTCAGCAACGGATCGAGCACTGGCAGTTGCTCTAGCACTGACAGCGGTAGCAGCTCAGTCTGATCCAACTGAGGATTGGGCACCGACTGTCGTGGTTCTAAGTCTGACAGTAATGTAGGGGGGTAGGTATGGAGAGTCAAGATCTTAGCTATGGAGTAGTTGTAAGCACATGAGGTTTACAAGTTCAGGCCCTTCTCGGAGGAAGTAATAGCCCTACGTCTCGGAGCCCGGAGGCGGTCGACTGGATTATGTGTGTATGAATTACAGGGGTGCGAACCCTTTACACTGAGGAGGGGGGTGGCTTATATAGAGTTCGCCAGACCCCTCCGGCCCTCAGTTATGCAGGGTTTCAAATACATTAAGGTCGGGCGTTACTGGTAACACCCCTAATAAAGTGCTATGATGACCATAAAAGCTACTTAATGACCGACCGTTAGCGTGCGGAGTGACTTTAGGTCTCCTGGCCGTCGAGTGGTTGGATCTTGGTCGAGTGATTGCTTCTTGGTCGAGTGTCTTCGAGTCTGTCGAGTGGAACACCTCCAAGTCGATTTAAAGGTGATTTCTTCTAGAGATGTCCTTGGGTAGGGCAGTTAGGACAGGTCCATGACCCTACCCTAGATACATAGCTTCATCATTAGCCCCCGAATGGATCGAGGTTTGAGTGGGGAAGGAGTTGAGAACTTCTCTGACTCATTTTTCATGCCATGAGCATATCTTGTTTCGGATCAATGAACCTGAGTGATGACATCAACTTCCTTTTCAGTCGCCTTGATCCATTCTTAGTTTTTTGTCGAGTGAGTTTCTTTACTTGAAAATTTCCGAGTGACGGTGTGGAGGAGATCTTCCGTCTGACAAGTTGTTCTGCTGCCCGCAGATTTCGCGGGATTCGAATTTTGGGAAGCGCGCGAGACGGGGGAGGCCGCAGTAATCGAATGGGATAGGGCGGAGCCTCCTCGATCTCCGCGCCACCTTTTTCGCCACGTACCGCGCGCGTGATTGTTACAGGATTTGACAGGATCGTCCGGGCCTACCAGTCAGCCACTCCGAAGCGACCTCATATAAGGCGTCGGACCGGGGTTTCTTGAACAGTGCGTTCTCATTTCCTCTTGTCCTCTTCAGGCTTCTTCGTCGCGCTCGCTCTCGCCCCAGCGCCGCCGCTCTGTACGCGTTTCACCGGCAACGATGGGGAAGGAGAAGACGGCGGCTTTGGAGCGGGCGAAGAAGGCGACGGCAAAGGCGAAGGGGAAGGCGACCAGTCGGGGTGGATCTTCCTCACGAGCCGGCCTGCCGAAGGGCTGGATCCAGGGCGACTGGATCCGCTCGGCGATCCGCCAAGAAGACCTCGACGACCTAGCCGACGGAGGACTGATCCCCCATGGATCGGCGTAGCTTCCGGGGAAGGAATCCGAGCCGCAACCTCGGGAGGGTGAGCGCGTTCTCCTTGCCACCCATGTCGACCGTGGATTTTCCTTGCCTCCTCACCCTTTCTCTCGGGGATTTCTGAATTTCTTTGGGGCACAACTCCACCACTTCAGTCCCAACACAATCGTGTATCTCGCTGCTTTCGTGTCTTTGTGCGAGAATTTCTTGGGTTGTCGGCCTCACTGGGGTCTTTTCAAGCACATTTTCACCTGTCGTTCTCAGACGGTGAAAAAGGCCAATCCGAGTGACGAGAGAACACAAGTGATTCAGATGTGTGGGGGTCTTGGTGTTCAGATGAGAGGGAAAAATTCCTTTCCGGCCATGATTCTTCCTGACTCGGTCCGCGGATGGCAGTCGACCTGGTTTTACTGCAAAGACCAACCGACGCCAGGGCAGTCGACTGGCCTCCCTCCTTTTACCATGGACCGAGTGAGGAAACCCTCCTCTTTGAAGGTGATCCCAGAGGAGAAGGCGCGAGTTAAGGTGCTGGTCGAACGAGTGGTCCAGCTTATCCGTGACGGGGTCGCTGGTATGGATCTCTTGGAGGTTTTCCTTCGGCGGCGCATCCAGCCTCTTCAAGCTCGAGACCATCCAATGTGGATGTATTTGGGTCTTGACGACACCACTCAGATTCATCCGGAGGAGGTCGATGACAGCACACTGGAGGGGTGGCTGTCGGGCATTATCGGAAACAAGGACAACCCCAGGGGAGCCAGGAGAGTTCCTCCATTCGACCAGTCCCACGAACCAGAAAAGGTCCGATTCTAAGCTTTTGATTATAATCTGAATTCACTCACGCAGCTGTCTATACTGCGTCGACTGACCTTATTCTTACTGCTTTCTTTCAGGCCCTTATCGAAATGTACTCAGTGCCCAATGGAGAGCAAGAGGAAGATCTGGAAGGAGAGGCGAGCGGCGGCGACAATGGCGAATGGAATTCTGACGGAGAAGAGGACGAAGAAAGCAACGAATCAAGTGACGAAGAAGAAGTCGAGTCACCTCCTCGCAGGGAGAGGCGATCCAAGCTTGACCAAGAACGACCGAGCTTACGTGAAAAGGCGATCGCTCAGACTGGTCAGTCTTCAAAGCGTCCTCGGACATCTTCACCAACCCCAACTGAAAAAGTGTCAAAGCATCTCAAAGTTGCAGAGCGGAAGCCTCGGAAGGCGTTGCCGAAGATTAAGATTGACATCCCTGTCGCCTCTGCGTGAGTGTCTCCCTTTGTATTCACTCGACGCTTAGTGTTGTTTATTTTTTCTTGATTTAACCAGACGGACTTTGGAACTGGCAGCGCTGCTACTTCCGGGACCTCAGCTTACAGATATGAGGATGAGGTAATGGAGGATGCAGTCACTTCCAATCTGGGTATGATTTCTGTCAATTTGTCTTTATTTGGTCGACTCAACTGCAATGTGTACCATTGGGTGATGTGATTTTGGCGATTGATCTTTGAACAACTCCTAACATTATTGACCTCCCCGATGATGATGATGAAGAGCCTAAGAGGCCTTTGACGAGGAAAAATAGGAAAGCTCCTGCAAGCAAGGTGCCACAGTCGACGCCGATGGCAGAACCAGTCGTTTAGGACGCTGGTCATCCCAATCAGGGTTCTGTTACCTTCGCCGTACCATTGTCGAGTGCCCTGCCTTCTTCGTGGACTGCTCAAGCTCCTGCCGACCCACCTTCAGTTTTTGCGATCCATCATGTACCAGAGGACGAAATGAATGCTGCCAAGGAAGCCATACGCCAGGCGGGCATTATGATGGAGAAGGTGAAGATGGTGCGGGACGCCAGCTCGGCTCTCCAAAGCAATGTTCGGGTTAGCTGGTCACCGCTTGTTCTATTAGGATATGCTATCTGGAGATTCTCTTTCCGAAAATCTTTGCATCTGTACACCCACTGGGTGCGTCGGTTGAATTTTTGGACTAGTGGGGGCACGCTGAGTGCACCCACTGGGTGTAGTCCCCGAGACTATGGTGGAATGTTGGCAGTCGACCGTAGTCTTTGTATTTTAATTTTTTCGCTCGATCTGGTCTGGCTGTGTCGAGTGTAAACCAAACCGGTGGGGGCACGCAAAGTGCACCCACTGGGTGTAGTCCCCGAGACTATGGTGGACTGCGGGCAGTCGACCATAGTCCTAGTATTGATTGTCTTTGTCGTTTTTCGCTGTAAAATAACTTCCCCTCCCTGTTTGCAGAAATCTTGCGATCTTGGAGCTCGCTTTGCTGACTTGGAGAAACAGCAGATCCAGCTAAACCTTGACTTGGAATTGGCCAAGACAGAGCTGCAAAAGGCCAAGGATGACGCCAATGGTAAGACGAGCTTGTCGACTGGTTTGTCTTAGGCTTGAGTACTCTTCTACTCTTTCTGAATCAAGCACCATTTTTTTGCAGAAAAACTGAACGAAGCTCTGGCGAAGAAGGATCAGGATTTGGCTGCTGCTCAAAAGAAAGCTGACGACAGAACCGCTCTGTCTGAACAGAAACTGGCTTCAGTCGGCCAATTGGAAGAAGAGAACGCCAAGATGAAATCTGCCCTAAACGAAGCCAACAAGGAGTGCACGTGCTTGAAGAAAAACAATGTCAACCTGTATGAGAAGATGGAAGGCATCGCTCGCAGGAGGGATGATCTGGAGAGTTATCTGAGGAGCCTTGCCAAGAAGTTGTTCATCAAGCTTGAAGGTATACATTTTGTTCCGACTGATGTTTTTTTGTCGACTTAGCATACGAAAATTGACTTATCCTTGGATCGTGAATGCAGAGTTTTGCCAGAACTTCGAGGAAGAGACTGGGCGGATTGAGCCAGGTTTGGACCCCATCAACTCTCCCGTGAAAGATGAAACTGCCATGAATCTGCTCCGACTGGAATCCCGCATCAACGGTGTTGTGGACTACTTGGCTCGACTGAAGGTCGCCACGTCACGAATCGACACAACACTTTGGCCAGAGGCCACACTCCAGAATGATCTCGAGTCTCTGATGACTCGACTTAACGAGATCCCTGGTCAAGTGCAGGAGTGGAAGAAATCTTCTGCTCGGTGTGGTGCTGATGTGGCTCTATCTTTGGTTCGTGTCCACTGCAAGGAGGTACGACAAGATAAGCTGGCAGCAATCAAGGTCGCCAACACCCAGAGGCATGACTTCCGATCTTTTATGGAGACTTTTATTGCTGCAGCCACTCGGATCGCCGACGGCGTCGACCTGGACGAGTTCGTCGAGCCTGCCAATCCTCCTCCTGCGGAGTGCACAAACTTTTATGCCCCACCTTAAATTTGCCTCAGAATGCCGAGTGGTTTTTGTAACCGTTAAACTCTTTCGGGCTGAATGCCCGAGCACTTCGATCTACGGTCTGGAACCTTTAGGATTTTTCTGAATTTGGTTTATCGTTGAATATCTTCACGAATTCTCCGTCGAGTGGAACTCGTTCTTCACTCGAGACAACTTTTGTATTTGTGGCGCAGCTCCGAAGGAGAAGGTAGCAGTCGACCTGCACCTCGTCGTCCTTGCGGGTCGGGATGGAGCACACGTTGTGTTTGTGGCGAAGTTCCGAAGGAGAAGGTGGCAGTCGACCTGCACCTTGTCGTCCTTCCGGATTGGGATGGAGCGCACGTTGTATTTGTGGCGAAGCTCCCAAGGAGAAGGTGGCAGTTGACCTGCACCTCATCGTCCTTGCGGATTGGGATGGAGCGCACGCTATATTTGTGGCGAAGCTCCGAAGGAGAAGGTGGCAGTCGACCTGCACCTCGTCGTCCTTGCGGATTGGGATGTGTTTCGTACTTAGGCGAGTACTGGACTGCAGCTGAGCCTCCGAGTGGGAGGGTCGCTCTCCACTCGGTAGGATTTTTCAAACTTAGGCGAGTACTGGACTACAGCTAAGTCCCCGAGTGGGAGGGTCGCTCTCCACTCGGTAGGAATTTTCAAACTTAGGCGAGTACTGGACAGCAGCTAAGCCCCCAAGTGGGAGGGTCGCTCTCCACTCGGTAGGATTTTTCAAACTTAGGCGAGTACTGGGCTGCGGCTAAGCCCCCGAGTGGGAGGGTCGCTCTCCACTCGGTAGGATTTTTCAAACATAGGCGAGTACTGGACTGTAGCTAAGCCCCCGAGTGGGAGGGTCGCTCTCCACTCGGTAGGATTTTTCAAACTTAGGCGAGTACTGGACTGCGGCTAAGTCCCCGAGTGGGAGGGTCGCTCTCCACTCGGTAGGATTTTTCAAACTTAGGCGAGTACTGGACTGCAGCTAAGCCCCCGAGTGGGAGGGTCGCTCTCCACTCGGTAGGAGTTTTCAAACTTAGGCGAGTACTGGACTGCAGCTAAGCCCCTGAGTGGGAGGCTAGCTCACCACTCGGTAGGATTTTCAAATACTTAGGCGAGTACTAGACTGCAGCTAAGCTCCCGAGTGGGAGGGTCGCTCTCCACTCGGTAGGATTTTTCAAACTTAGGCGAGTACTGGACTGCAGCTAAGCCCCCGAGTGGGAGGGTCTCTCTCCACTCGGTACGATTTTTCAAACTTAGGAGAGTACTGGACTGCATCTAAGCCCCCCGAGTGGGAGGGTCGCTCTCCACTCGGTAGGATTTTTCAAACTTAGGCGAGTACTGGACTGCAGCTAAGCCCCCGAGTGGGAGGCTGGCTCACCACTTGGTAGGATTTTCAAATACTTAGGCGAGTACTGGACTGCAGCTAAGCCCTCGAGTGGGAGGCTGGCTCACCACTCGGTAGGATTTTCAAATGCTTAGGCGAGTACTGGACTGCAGCTAAGCCCCCGAGTGGGAGGCTGGCTCACCACTCGGTAGGATTTTCAAATACTTAGGCGAGTACTGGACTGCAGCTAAGCCCCCGAGTGGGAGGCTGGCTCACCACTCGGTAGGATTTTCAAATGCTTAGGCGGGTACTGGACTGCAGCTAAGCCCCCGAGTGGGAGGCTGGCTCACCACTCGGTAGGATTTTCAAATACTTAGGCGAGTACTGGACTGCAGCTAAGCCCCCGAGTGGGAGGCTGGCTCACCACTCGGTAGGATTTTCAAATGCTTAGGCGGGTACTGGACTGCAGCTAAGCCCCCGAGTGGGAGGCTGGCTCACCACTCGGTAGGATTTTCAAATACTTAGGCGAGTACTGGACTGCAGCTAAGCCCCCGAGTGGGAGGCTGTCTCTCCATTCGGTAGGATTTTCAAATACTTAGGCGAGTACTGGACTGCAGCTAAGCCCCCAAGTGGGAGGCTGGCTCACCACTCGGTAGGATTTTCAAATACTTAGGCGAGTACTGGACTGCAACTAAGCCCCCGAGTGGTATGCTGGCTCTCCACTCAGTAGGATTTTCAAATACTTAGGCGAGTACTGGACTGCAGCTAAGCCCCCGAGTGGGAGGCTGGCTCACCACTCGGTAGGATTTTCAAACACTTAGGCGAAACAGGTTCGCAGCTAAGCCTCCGAGTGAGAAGCTGGCTCACCACTCGGTAGGAAATTATTTTTCAAACACTTAGGCGAAACGGATTCGCAGCTAAGCCACCCACTGGGGGATTTCTCACACAAAAAAAATAAATAACAATCACTGGGAAAATTATAACGCTCTTGTCTTTGATAAATAAACTATATAAGTTTTTCTTATTACATCTCATCCGAGTGAGAATTCAAGAATAAAAGGGGCGGAGCAGCTCCGCATTCCAGGCTCGTGGCTCATCAATCTGACGATCGACATTATAAAGGTGGTACGCTCCATTGTGGAGGACTCTGGTGACTATGAAGGGACCTTCCCAAGTAGGAGCGAGTTTGTGTGGTTTCTGTTGATCCACTTGGAGGACCAAGTCTCCTTCTTGGAAGGCTCGACTCTTCACATTTCTGGCATGGAATCGACGCAAGTCTTGCTGATAGATGGTCGATCGGATCATGGCCATTTCTCTTTCTTCTTCCAGGAGGTCGACTACGTCCTGCCAGGCTTGTTCTGCTTCATCTTCAGAGTAGAGCTCGACTTGGGGTGCATTGTGAAGCAGGTCACTCGGCAAAACTGCTTCGGCTCCGTAGACCAGAAAGAATGGGGTTCTTCCAGTCGATCGGTTCAGGGTTGTCCTCAATCCCCAAAGAACTGATGGAAGCTCATCGACCCATGCACCTGCTGCGTGCTTGAGATCGCACATCAGTCGGGGTTTTAGTCCTTTGAGAATTAAGCTGTTTACTCTTTCCGCTTGTCCATTCGACTAGGGGTGAGCGACTGAAGCGTAGTCGACTCGTGTGCCTTGAGAGGCGCAAAAGGCTCTGAATTTGTCAGAATCGAAGTTTGACCCATTGTCAGTGATGATGCTGTGCGGAACTCCATATCTGAATATCAACTCTCTGATGAAACTGATAGCAATGCAAGCATCAAGATTCTTGATAGGCTTAGCTTCAATCCATTTGGTGAACTTGTCGACTGCTACTAGCACATGAGTGAAGCCGCTCCTGCCCGTTCTCAGTGGTCCAACCATGTCCAGTCCCCAAACAGCGAAGGGCCAGACGAGTGGAATGGTTTTCAGGGCTGACACGGGTTTGTGCGACATATTGGAGTAAAACTGACATCCTTCACATTTGTCGACTATCTCTTTCGCCATTTCATTCGCCCTTGGCTAGTAGAATCCCACTCGGTATGCTTTAGCCACAATGGTCCGAGAGGACGCATGATGACCACAGGTCCCTGTGTGGATATCATCAAGGATTATCTGACCTTCTTCTGGTGTTATACACTTCTGACTGACTCCAGTCGCGCTTTCTCTATACAACTGTCCCTTTATGACTGTAAAGGCCTTGGATCGACGGATGATCTGTCGAGCCTCTTCTTCGTCCTCTGGGAGTTCTTTCCTTAGGATATACGCGATGTACGGTACCGTCCAGTCAGGAGTGATGACCAAAATTTCCATGATCAGGTCGACCACAGCTGGAACTTCAACTTCAATCGGATCCGTGGCACGTTTTGGCTGCGGGGCTTCTTCAGTGAAGGGATCCTCCTGAACTGACGGCGTGTGGATGTGTTCCAAAAACACATTGCTGGGAATGGCTTCTCTTTTGGAACCTATTTTTGCCAAATCATCAGCTGCTTGATTTTTCAGTCGGGGTATGTGATGAAGTTCTAACCCCTCGAATTTCTTCTCCAGCTTTCTCATTGCGTTGCAATAACCAGTCATGGCTGGACTTCTGACGTCCCACTCCTTCATCACTTATTAACCACCAAATCTGAGTCGCCATAGACCATGAGGCGATGGACGCCAAGTGAAATGGCCATGCGCAACCCATATAAAAGTGCTTCATATTCTGCTTCGTTATTGGAGGAATCAAAGTGGATTTGAAGAACATATCTGAGCTTATCTCCTCGGGGAGAGACCAATACCACCCCGGCACCAGAACCATTCAGCATTTTGGAACCGTCGAAGAACATGGTCCAATGCTCCGAGTGAACCTGAGTCGGCAGTTGTTGTTGAATCCACTCGGCGACGAAATCTGCTATTGCTTGGAACTTGATAGCTTTCTTTGCCTCAAACTTGATATCTAGAGGAAGGAGTTCAATCGCCCATTTTGCCACTCGACCAGTTGCATCTCTGTTGTGCAGGATCTCTGACAATGGAGCATCGCTGACGACTGTAATGGAATGATCAGAGAAGTAGTGAGCAACCTTCTTTGTGGTCATATAAATCCCATATACAAGCTTCTGATAATGAGGATATCTTTGCTTCGACGGGGTCAAAACTTCAGAAACATAATATACTGGGCACTGAACTTTGAAGGCTTTTCCTTCTTCTTCCTGCTCGACCGTAAGTACCGTACTGACGACTTGTCCTGCGGCTGCATTGTAAAGCAGCAAAGGCTCTTTGCTGATTGGGGCAGCAAGCACCGGCTGGCTGGAGAGCAGAGCTTTGAGCTCTGCAAACGCTGCATCAGCTTCAGGAGTCCACTCGAACTTGTCTGACTTCTTCATCAATCGGTAAAGAGGCAATGCCTTTTCACCGAGACGAGAGATAAATCGACTTAAAGCGGCCAAGCAACCAGTAAGCTTCTGGACATCGTGCACGCACACAGGACGTTTCATCCGGAGTATAGTACCGACTTTTTCTGGATTGGCGTTGATTCCCCGTTCGGAAACGAGAAAACCGAGTAACTTTCCGCCAGGAACTCCGATTGTGCACTTTGATGGATTAAGCTTGATATCATACCTCCTGAGGTTGGCAAAGGTTTCAGCAAGGTCAGTCAGCAGGTCGGAACCCTTCCGTGACTTGACCACAATATCATCCATGTATGCTTCCACATTCTGACTAATTTGAGTGACAAACAGTTCTGAATCATCCTCATGAATGTGGCTCCGGCATTCTTGAGGCCGAATGGCATGGTAACATAACAGAAGCACCCGAATGGAGTGATGAAAACTTTTTTGATCTCGTCAGGTCCATACAAACGGATCTGATGGTACCTAAAATAAGCGTCTAAAAAAGACAGTCGCTCACATCCTGCAGTCGAGTCGACTATCTGGTCGATGCGGGGGAGAGGAAAATGATCTTTCGGGCAGGCCCGATTGATATGTTTAAAGTCAATGCACATGCGAAGTGACTTGTCCTTCTTGGGGACCATGACAACGTTGGCGAGCCACTCGGAGTGGTAAATCTCTCGGATGAACTCCGCTGCTAAGAGCCGAGCCACCTCCTCACCAATAGCCTTTCTCTTCTGGATGACGGACCGTCGGAGATGTTCCTTGACGCGTTTCACTTTCAAGTCAACTCGTAGGCGGTGCTCAGCCAGCCCCCTAGGAACACCCGGCATGCCAGAAGGCTTCCATGCGAAGATGTCCCAGTTCCCACGGAGAAACTGGATGAGCGCTTCTTCCTATTTGGAGTCGAGTGTTGTTGAGATATGAGTCGGAGCAGCACTGGGATCGGTCAGGTGAATGTGAACCGGCTTCGTTTCACTAGACGACTGAAAAGCTGATTCTGTAGTGGGCTTCTTGGCTCGCAACAAATCACTCGGGTCTGCAGTCTTCTGGTACTCCTACAGCTCCACCACTGCCATCTGAGCATCAGCGATCTTTGAGCCTTTCTGAAAACACTCTTCTGCTTTCTTTCGATTGCCCGTAACAGTGATCACACCTTTGGGACCAGGCATCTTCAATTTGAGATACAAATAACATGGTCGAGCCATGAAGCGTGCGTAAGCTGGCCTGCCCAAAATAGCGTGATAAGCACTCTGGAAATCCACAACTTCGAACGTCAACTTTTCTTTGCGGTAATTCTTGGAATCACCGAAAACCACATCAAGAGCAATTTGGCCGAGTGACTCAGCCTTCTTCCCAAGAATGACTCCATGGAAACTGATGTTGCTGGTACTGAGTCTGGACATCGGAATGCCCATCCCTTTCAACGTCTCAGCATACAGTATGTTCAAACCACTGCCACCATCCATCAAGACTTTGGTCAGTCGAGTGCCTTCAACAATTGGGTTGACCACCAAAGCTTGCCTCCCAGGGGTGGCAATGTGCGTTGGGTGATCGGACTGGTCGAATGTGATGGCAGTCTGAGACCACTTCAGATAACTGGGTGTCGCCGGAGCAACCATATTCACCTCACGGTTGATAACTTTCAGTCGACTTTTGCTTTCAATATCAGCAAAAATCATCAAGGTGGAATTGACCTGGGGCTATCCATCATCACTATCTTCCTTGTCCTCAACATTGTCCGACTCCTTTTCCTTATCTTTGGGCTGTTTGCCCTGGAACTGCTGGATCAAGAGCCGACACTTTCGAGTGGTATGTTTCGGGTAAATGAGCGTACCCTCTTCATCTTTCTTGGTGTGGATGTGACATGGCAAATTCAACACATCATTTCCGTCTTGATCTTTAACTTTCTTGGGGTTCCAAGGCCCTTTGGGTTTCCCGTTAAACTTTCCTTGAGTTACAGCCAAGGCTTCCTCAGGAGCAGCTGGCTCGGCTTTCCGCTTCTGTTTCCGATTGGAATTTCCTCCTCCGGTTTTGTTGGGCGACTGACTTGTGCTTGCCACTCCGGAGTCGATCCTCAGCAAAAATCATCAAGGTGGAATTGACCTGGGGGTATCCATCATCACTGTCTTCCTTGTCCTCAACTTTGTCTGACTCCTTTTCCTTATCTTTGGGCTGTTTGCCCTGGAACTGCTGGATCAAGAGCCGACACTGTCGAGTGGTATGTTTCGGGTAAATGAGCTTACCCTCTTCATCTTTCTTGGTGTGGATGTGACATGGCAAATCCAACACATCATTTCCGTCTTGATCTTTAACTTTCTTGGGGTTCCAAGGCCCTTTGGGTTTCCCCTTAAACTTTCCTTGAGTTACAGCCAAGGCTTCCCTAGGAGCAGCTGGCTCGGCTTTCCGCTTCTGTTTCCGATTGGAATTTCCTCTTCCTGTTTCTTGGGCGACTGACTTGTGCTTGCCACTCCAGAGTCGATCGTCATCTTCACCATTAGCGTACTTGGTGGCAATCTCCATCATCCGATTCAGAGACATGTCTTCGGTTCGACCGAATTTCAGATTCAGTTCTCTGTACTTGACGCCTTCTTTGAAGGCACAGACTGCTTGGTGATCAGGCACATTCTCTACCGTGTGATGTAACGTGATCCATCTCTGGATGTAATCCCTCAAGGTTTCATTCGGCTTCTGCACGCAAGACCGCAGTTCCGTCAGTCCTACCGGTCGCTTGCATGTTCCTTCAAATGTAGTGACAAACACTCGGGCGAGATCTTCCCAAGTGTAAATGTTGCTGGGTGCTAACTGATTCAGCCACGCTCTGGCCGAGCCCTCCAACATGGGAGGCAGGTGCTTCATGGCCACTACATCATTGCCACCGCCAATCTGGACAGCCACTCGGTAGTCTTCAAGCCAAGTATCAGGCTTGGACTCACCAGTGAACTTACTGACTCCAGTCGCCAACCTGAAGTTGGGAGGAATCACAGCGGCCCTGATGGCTCTACTAAAGCACTCTGGCCCTGAAACATGTACTCTGCTGCTGGTAGGTGCATCTCTGTCGTGACCTTCTCAGTGAGCTCTGTTCCCGTCGACCAAACCTTGAACGAGAATGGATCTCGCATCAAAGCCTGGTTCCCTGGGGTCGACTGGAATCCTTCGCCCAACACTATGAGGGCGCCTGTCATCCTGCTGTCGAGGCACATACGATCCACTCCTCGGGGGAGGGGTGGGCACTTGACGTCGATCATCACGATCGAATCGGTGATCATACTGCTCACGGTTTCCGTACTGATCACGCCGGTCCCCACGTCCCTCACGCCTCGGGGGCGATCTTGGGCTATGAGCCGACTGGACTGTGCCTGCAGCAATGGATCTGCTATGAATCTTGTTCCGCGACTGAGAAACAGCGGAATTCTGGTCTCCTGCTGCCCGGAGTAACGTTCTGATCTGCAGCAAGCCTCTGCCAGCCTCTAACTGGGAAGGCTGAATTGACTCTGCTATACGGGCTGCAGCTGCTAAATTCTGAATCGGAGTTCGATATACCTGCGGGGGCGGAAAGAGCTGACGTCCACTGGATTCTGGAACCCGTTGTCGCGCACGCTCGTCGAGTGCTCGCTGGAGGTTCTCCAGTCGAGTGCGCTCAGCCAAGTTTGCTAGGCGCGCGTCGTCCAAGGCACGAGCCTCAGGGGTTTCTCCAACGATAGGAGTGTGCAGTGCATCCATGTTCTGGCGACGAAGTTCTTCTCTCTGCAGCGACGTGAGAGGCTCGGGGAGATATTCCTCATGGGGATGCGATGGGTCGCCTCCACCTGTGCCTCCGTCGGTGCGGGGAAAACTGGGAGCACTGCGCGGTCCATCGACCATTAGAACCTCCGCCGCCGGATCACCGCTGTCGCACTCGGATGCGGTCTCTGCGGAGCCAGTCGAACAGGCCGTAGAGGGATTCGTCGGGCTCGATCGCCGCAACTTGAGGGGTGGCCGACTGGTGTGCCACCGCGTGTCTCACCCACCGCTGAAGTCTCGACCGACCGGAGCGCTTGCGCCGGCTGGAAACAGGAAGGGAGGACAACACAGGGGCCGACCGATAATGGGTCGACGGTTGCCGCAAGAGGATGCCGCGGACGCACGCGCGAAAGTGCGTTGCCCTACGAACAGGGAGTGCGTCCACGTCGAGCGGAGCCTCCTAAAGCCAAGCGGAGTCATCGGCGATGAACGTGAGCGCGCCGAGACGGATCTCGCGGCCCTCCACCAAAACTCCGCTAAAAACTATGATGATTTGGGTCGGAAAAGATCGCAACTCCTCCAACAAATCGCTACGAGTGGTGATGAGGTGACCAACCGATGGCGACACGCGGGGCAGCCGAGTGGTGATGAGGTGACCAACCGATGGCGACGCGCGGGGCGGCCGAGTGGTTATGAGGTGACCAACCGATGGCGACGTGCGGGGCGGCCGAGTGGTTATGAGGTGACCAACCGAGTGGTGACGCGTGGGGCGGCCGAGTGGTTATGAGGTGACCAACCTATGGCGACGCGCGGGGCGACCGAGTGGTTATGAGGTGATCAATCGAGTGACGACGCGCGGGGCGGCCGAGTGGTGATGAGGTGACCAACCGATGGCGACGCGCGGGGCGGCCGAGTGGTTATGAGGTGACCAACCGAGTGGCGACGCGCGGGGCGGCCGAGTGGTGATGAGGTAACCAACCGAGTGCGACGCGCGGGGCGGCCGAGTGGTTATGAGCTGACCAACCGAGTGGCGACGCGCGGGGCGGCCGAGTGGTGATGAGGTGACCAACCTATGGTGACGCGCGGGGCGGCCGAGTGGTTATGAGATGACCAACCGAGTGGCGACGCGCGGGGCGGCTTAGTGGTGATGAGGTGACCAACCGAGTGGCAACGCGCGGGGCGGCCGAGTGGTGATGAGGTGACCAACCGATGACGACGCGCGTGGCGGCCGAGTGGTTATGAGGTGACCAACCGAGTGGCGACGCGCGGGGCGGCCGAGTGGTTATGAGGTGACCAACCGATAGCGACGCGCGGCGCGGCCGAGTGGTTATGAGGTGACCAACCGAGTGGCGACGCGCGGGGGCGGCTGAGTGGTTATGAGGTGACCAACCGATGACGACGCGCGGGGCGGACGAGTGGTTAGGAGGTGACCAACCGAGTGATGACGCACGGGGCGGCCGAGTGGTGATGACGTGACCCGCGGAGTGGCGACGAGCAGGGCGTTCGAGTGACGTAGACGCGTCCCGTAGAGTGATGATGCGTGGGGCATCCGAGTGACGTAGATGCGTCCCGCAGAGTGTCGATGCGTGGTGCGTTCAAATGATGTTGACGTGACCCGCAGAGTGGCGACGAGTGGGCGTCCGAGTGACGTAGACGCGTCTCGTAGAGTGCTGACGTGCGGGGCATCCGAGTGATGTAGATGCGTCTTGCAGAGTGATGACGTGCGGGGCATCCGGATGATGTAGACGCATGCCGCGGAGTGACGATGCGCGGTGCGTCGAGTGATGTAGACGCGACCCGTGGAGTGGAGACGAACAGAGTGTTCAAGTGACATAAACGCGTTCCGGAGAATGGCGACGCATGGGACATCCGGATGATATAGGCATATCCGACGAAGTGACGACGCGCCGCGGAGTAACGATGCTGGGGCGGCCAAGTGATGCTGGTGTGTCCAACCGAGTGACGATGAAGACGCGTCTGGCTGAGCGATGGCGCACGGACGGAGTCGAGTGACGACGCGCGGGTGGCCGAGTGAATGATCCGTGTGTTGGTGATCCAATAGGCAGGAAGTGCAGCTGCACGTCCGGGGTGCGGTCAACCTCCAGCTTCCGGCTACTTCCCGCCGCGGGAGTTGCCCGCTGAGAGGCTGATGCCGGGGGAGGAGCCGCCGCGTGTGTGCACCGCGTCGAGCAGTCGGGTGACGAGGAGTGCCCATCTCCAGTTCTTGCACCGCGCCGGGTGCGCTCCAGTCCCGTCCTGAGTGAACCTGGGTTCGCCCGAGTGGGCAGGTTAGCTGTCGGAGTAAACAACCCACTTAAGCATAAAATTCATCCGAGTGATCCGCCTATCAACGAGCTTCGTCTGGCCATAATTTACGTTAGAGATCCTCATCAAGTGGTGGATTGACTAGGGCAGCCAATTAACTCCTCGCAGAGTAATGAGGCCCACGTCCTTCCATTCTTAAAGCGCATGCAAGTGGGATACGCGTTGCTGCATGTAATGGCAATTTTCTTCTCTTCACCACGCACTAATTGACATTGATTTGACAATCAAAGTAGTTTCCTTTCTTGGTTCTTAATGTGCATGCAAGTGGCAAGTGGGATATGCGAGACGAGGAACCTGCATGCACGCGTGACAAACGCGAGACCAGTCGCCGAGCGATCGACGCCGGCGGGAGGAGGTGGCCCGTGGCCATGCGTGGGAGTCCGACGACGACGTGGTAGATGAGGCCGGAGATGTCGATGGGGCGGACCGCGCCAGTGGCCATGTTCAAGAGCTCGACGACAGCATCGTAGATGAGGCCGGAAACGATGAGAGGCAGATCACGCTGGTGGTCGTGTCCATGGGCTCGACGACTGCGCTGTAGACGTGGCTGGAGACGATGCGGCGGACCGCGCCGGAGGTCATTTGTATGAGCTGGCCGTCGACGAGGCCGGAGACGACGCCGCGGACCGCGCTGGAGGGCGTTTGTACGAGCTCACCGACGGTGTTGTAGACGAAGCCGGAGACGACGCGGCGGACCGCGCCGGAGGGCGTTTGTACGAGCTCGCCGACCGCGTCGTAGATAAGGCCGGAGGGCGTTTGTGGCGGTTGCCAATGGCAATGATCATGTGAAATGGTAAGAAATATGGGGAACGACTTGTCCTTTTCTCTTCTTCTCTGCTTCATGGTCGGTCATGCATGGATGTGTCTGATCCTATAGAAGCAAAAGATAAACTCATTGTTAGACGATTTATTGTAAAAAGACTAGATCAAAAGAATACTTCCCTGATCGTCTTGTTTGTGTGAATGGCACAATGGCCAGACATCCAGCAGCCAATTTCTTTGGCGATGGTCGCTGATCCGCTGCCGAATATTGAAGAAATAATCATTTGCATCATGCCTCGATAGACGTGATGCCCCACGGTGGGCGCCAACTGTCGTGGTTCTAAGTCTGACAGTAATGTAGGGGGATAGGTATGGAGAGGCAAGATCTTAGCTATGGAGTAGTTGTAAGCACACGAGGTTTACGAGTTCAGGCCCTTCTCGGAGAAAGTAATAGTCCTACGTCTTGGAGCCCGGAGGCGGTCGACTGGATTATGTGTGTATGAATTACAGGGGTGCGAACCCTTTATATTGAGGAGGGGGTGGCTTATATAGAGTTCGCCAGACCCCTCCAGCCCTCAGTTATGCATGGTTTCAAATACATTAAGGTCGGGCGTTACTGGTAACGCCCCTAATAAAGTGCTATGATGACCATAAAAACTACTTAATGACCGACCGTTAGCGTGCGGAGTGACTTTAGATCTCCTGGCTGTCGAGTAGTTGGATCTTGGTCGAGTGATTGCTTCTTGGTCGAGTGACTTCGAGTCTGTCGAGTGGAACACCTCTAAGTCGATTGAAAAGTGATTTCTTCTAGAGATGTCCTTGGATAGGGCAGTTAGGACAGGTCCATGACCCTACCCTAGGTACATAACTTCATCACCGACCGCGTCAGCGGATCAGGCTGATCTACCGGAGGATCGGGCATCGACACTAGCACCTGCTCCGACATCGGCACCAGCTCTACAAGAAGCACCATCTCTGGCAGCAGTAGCGGCTTCGGCACCAACACTTGCACTTGCATCTGCTCCGGCCCGTGCAGCGGCAACCGAACGAGCAGTTGCACCGGCAACAGACTGTGCTGCAGTTCGCACTTCATATACCAAAGTCCTTACAAAAACCGACATGTCCACCTTCTTGGTAAGTATTGGCCGCCCAAGTGCTTCGTTCTTTTTTCTTTCCATGTTGTTTCGCATGATTCACTGTGTTGATCTAACTGCTTGGGTATGTCTTCTTGTTTGCAAACAGAGAATTCCTAAAGCAACGAGGGAGTCGTTCAACAATCTGGGCGACAGCGGCCAAGTTTCTCTTACCATGCGCAATCTTGATGTGAATGAGCTTGCTCAATATACCGTAAGTACAAAGGATGGTCACATGAGGATTTATGCTAAAGGATGGTCAAGGTTCAATTCTAAATCATATCTTGCGGTAGGGGATGATCTCAAAATCAAACTTTCTCGGCAAGGAGAGCTGGTCCAAATCAACTTTGAAATTCTTCAGTAGCAGCACGCAACTGCCGAACTGATCTATCCTCCGAGATATTTTGATGTAATAATCTGGCATGGTGAAACAGGTGTCCTGTGTGTTTAAGTAATACGACAGTATTATTTATCACATGGTATATCGTTGGTAGAATTGCAACTCTCATTCCTGGTTAGGAACTATCATTCGATTTCATTCCAACAGCTGCGTGCTTTATTCAATTTTGTGTATTCGCCTTGCGACAATATCTAAAACCAGCGCCGTAACGATCGCTTACAATATGAAAAGCGCTGAGGTAGAACACATGGCCCCCCAAACATGCAGGGTGGGCTTGCGGCCCAAAGTCCAGAACTGTGAGCCTGTCTGACTATTATATTCTCAACTGAACCCCCATAATGCCCATGCGTTGCACGTAACATCAAGATGTATTTGTATGAGTATTTTATCTTGTGAGAGAAAAGGATAAACGAGGGAAGGCCTTATTTGCAAATGTGGAGAGGTGTGTGGGTACCTTTTTGCCAAATTGCCATAGTTTCCTTCCTATCTGTCAGATATAAATCAGACGGCCGATATTGCAGGATGGCAGGCACACCATCATCACCAACTCGTCTATACTGTGTTAAAAACAACTCTGTTTTTTATAATTATATATGTTATATATATTCCCCTTGATTTTTCTTAT
Organism: Triticum urartu; assembly: GCF_056163025.1. NCBI lineage: Eukaryota > Viridiplantae > Streptophyta > Magnoliopsida > Poales > Poaceae > Triticum > Triticum urartu. Next base: position 104,598,659 of record NC_141876.1, read on the forward strand.
GTATAAAGTTGTGATATTAAAGATTTGTATATTTGTTTACAGAGGGAGTATCTCTCTGTCAAAAATATATTTATGTGTAACTAGTTACTCATGTCTTTCTACTTCCTTTCGCTGATATGTGGGGCATCCGTCAACGGGGTCCACGTGCCATATGCATAAATTAGAGTGCACAACTGCATGGTAGACACACCCCGGTCGTAGCGCCGCAGTAATGTCCAATGAGCCGTCAAATCACAAACCCCCCTTTCCAGCTTTAGCAGTAAGCTGGACGGACGAAGCGGCAATATTTCACTAGGCCTGAATCCCCTTCTCCCTCATCTGCTTGTTCAGAGAAAACCCCCTCTCGGCGATTGCATAGGGTTTTCTCATGGAGAACCAGGTACAAATTTTTCATCCATCCCCGATAAATCCAAGTCCCTTGGTCGCGGGTAATCCTAGGATGGCAGCCGCCGCCGTTGATGCATTTTTCTTCCTACTGAATCTAGTGTGTTTCATTTGCAGTGCCCAAAGTGTGAGGACCCTACAGGTTTCTGTGCCCTCGGCGAGACGCCACACTTGTTCCCTCTCATCCTAATACATGATTTTAAAACGTGCACAATATGTTCCTAGAATCCTCTTTTCTATCCGGGAGGGTGGGGTTTTTTGAACATGCTGTCGACTAATTTGGAAATTTGGATTGCTATATTTGGATAAAAGGTACTACCAATACGATGGTCAACACTGACGTGAAGGAGGAAGTTATTTCTAGATTTGGATAGGGAATACATTGTGTTCACATATTATTTTTCCTATAGTGCATTATTTGCTCTGCCAGAACACATGTACTCAAGATGCTCGGCCTTGCCATAACTGAATACACCAGTTTAATGATCATAGTGAAGACAAGCCATGGATATAAGTTTCGAGTTGGGTTCATGAACCAACAAGATCGCTGCTTTTTTTATGGACGAACTTGGATAAACTTTCTCAAGTGTTACAGACTGAAAGTTGGCGCACGAATGTTGATGAAAATAGCAGAACCTGGTCTCACCATCACTGCGATCTTCCACCCCGACGTCGTTCCAATTGTTCATCCATGTTAGTTCTATATCTGGTTCTTGCTTGTTGCCTCGATTACTTCTTAATCCACCTATTTTGTCTAACTAATCACAATTTAACTTTAGAAGTGGCAACGAATCTCTCACGAAGATGCTACTTCTAACTAATATTTTCTTATAATTGGTGGCACATGTAGGTTTCTTCAGAATTAAGCAGACTGCTCGTTTGTTATTCTGTAACAACTCGGCTGTTACTGATGGCACTGAAGTTGACTGGGACGACATCCACAAGTTCCTACACTTTATTGATCGTCTTGAGGTCCTTGTGGGGCGTTTCAATGGTGGAAGGCCACGTGGGATATGTGTGATACTGCTGCACTCGTTGAATAGGTCCAACTTTGTCGAGAAACTTATGGTACAAGCTATTTTCTGTTATATATGGTGTTCACAAACTATTGCTTATACACAATTTTACAGCTGTAATCTTCTTGAAACAGAAACTGCCCAGTTCTATTGTTCCTATACAGATGCCTGACCATTGTTGGGTCAGACTTGCGCTTGGTCACAACATGATGTTTATGTCGACCTACTCCATTCCCCTTGGAGGTGAAAAGATACTTATTCATGGGTGGTCTCAAATAATAAAGGCCCATCCATCTTGGAGAATAGGATAGAAGATTATGTTCCTACTTTTTCATGGCTCTAAAGCGAATATCCTGTTTATTGACCACATTGCGAGATGAAGCCGCTTTCAGAAGGTTGTGGATGCGCGGGGTGGCGCCTGGGCCTTGTCCTGGGGCTTGGCGGCCTCACCCTTGGTTAACTGTAGGCAAAGTAGCACTATTCTAGGCGTGCTTTGTACAGTTGAACCTGTATAAGTACTCATACCGCTTTCAGCTATGGTTGTCAAGTGCCCCTGCTGGTTTCAGTTAAGGTTGTTAAGTACTCATGCTGCTTTTACAGTCTATCGTGTTTCTTCAGTCCTGTCTTCCTCCAGCTGCCAAAACCAAACCAGCACCGGTAGGGCCGCCTGCTTCTGCCTCCCATGGTTGGTTGCGCCTCAGCGCACGCATCGCCGCCCCACCGTCTCCTAAATCGTTAACACCGACGTCCGAGGCCTCGTCATCATCCACCGCGCGTTTTGGTGCGCTCACGCGGCACCGCCCTCTCGCATTGTCAACGTGGTCAACAAACAACAGGAATCGGTAGAAGTACGTGGAGAGGATGACAGTAGGGGCCCACCATGTCAGCGTATGGAAAAATAAAATGCTTCCTCCTAGTGTTTTCCTGACATATGGGACCCACGACATTGTGAGCGTATATAGTCAATAGACAAGAGAACAACACAAGATCGGCTAACACCTGGGATGTAGCTGCTCGAGCAGTATTTTTTGTTATTGTTGAGACGGAGCAGGGCTTGAACTGGGCTGTGGCCCGTCTAGCCCAGACTTATATTTTATGTTCACCATGTGACCAGCCCAACTATTTTTTCTTTGTGAAAATGAGCCCATTTTATTTTTTCTGAAGAATACCCAATCCAGGCCTACTTATTTTTCTACGCTCTGATGGGCTGCAACTCTTTCAAGACGCCTGCAAATCTTGAAAGTAATATGAAATGAGTTGAAAATACAAAAACAGATGACAAATTGGCAATTACTTTATAATTTCTGAATTTTTTTTCACATTTTTAGATTCCTATTTCACTAGGCATTGGCCTAATTTAAATATATCTTCAAAGTACTTTAAATCTGGCTCGACATTTCGGTATTAAAAATAGTTTGGAACCCATAGAAATATGCGAAATTGGCGCTGGCCAACCAAAAAAACGGACCGCAATAAATTGCATAAGAAGTCGCAATGAGCTATATATAAATTATTAAAAAAAGAGGGAATGGTCTGACTTGTGAGCCTATTAAGTTGACACGTATGCATGATTTTTTTAGTTATTATATACATCAACAAACGATTCTAGCAGACGTAACCGTTGGATGTCAATCCAACGGCCGTCGTGTTTCTTCAATCTCTGATCTTCTTACTCCAGCCGCCAAATCCAGCGCCGGTGGGACCGCCTGCTCCCGCCTCCTGTGGCCGGCTGTGCTGACGCACAGGCCTCACCGCCCCTACTACTCCCACCGCTGGCCAGGGCATCCCTCTACTCACCCACACCCCTGTTATTCTGCGGTGACGGCAGCCTCACACCGCAGCCGAACCAGTGAACCCTCGTACTCCTTTCCGCGTGGGCATCCACTGCCCTGTCTTCCCCGGCTCTGCGTCGTCCCCTTCCTAGGCCTCGCCGTCGTCCACCGCCCTGGTGCACTCGGCGTGGCGTGGTCAACATGGTCAAGGAACGACTTCTATCTGAAGAGTACTGTATGTGGAGAGGCTGACAGTTGGGTCCACGGCGGCCGCAAGGAAGTGCCTCCTTATTACGTGCAAAATAATTATTCCTCCATCTAACAGTAGGGACCGACCGGACGGGCCACCATATTTTGCGAAAAAATGTTTCCCCCCTGACTGCTGGGACCCACCAGCTACATCTTCACACACAAGGAAGTGCGTCCGGGCAAAAAAAAAAATGATTCGCCCCCTGACTGCTGGGACCCACCAGCTACATCTTCTCACGCAAGGAAGTGCCTGACAGTTGGGACCCACCTGGTCGAAGCGTACATAGCGTTGTCATTCTGGTCACGAACGTGTACGTACAGACTGGTCGATGTAGACTCGCACGTGTCGTAGTAGAGGCGCGCATGTAGCATGTACATGTACGTACATCGGCCAGGGTGCAAGAAAGAAAATACGGCCACGTACGTACATACGGGCAGGGTCTCGAACGCCTACTTGCGCATACGTACGGCCAGTGCTCGTGTACATGGCTGGGTCGGAATGGAGAAACTACGTCGTCGTCGCGTTCATGGGGAGGCAACGGAATGCGTCGTGTTCATCGGGAGGCAACGGAACGCGTGGGAGCCAACCGGCTTGGACGGAATAACCGATGGAAACGAGGCCTGGCGTACCGCACAACGGAGGAAACGGCCTTGTGTTCGACCGGCCATGTTCGAAACGGGATCCTGTTCATCGGGAGGGGTCTGGCGTACCGCAAAACGAAGGACACGGACCTCCTACGGTCGAAACGGGGTCCTGTTGATTGGGAGGGGTGTGGCATACCGCAAAATGGAAGTAACGGACTTGTGTTGGAGCGCTACTGTAAAAATGGGGGTCCTGTTCATCGGAAGGGGTGTGGCGTACCGCAAAACGGGACTCCACGGGATACTGTTCATCTCCACCGTCGACCCCCTCCAGCCTCCACATGCTACTGTTCATCCACCGTCGACCTCCTCCAGCCTCCACCTGCGACTGTTCATCCACGGGCTCCTGTTCATCCAGCCTCCACCGCACGCTACTCCACCGGCTACTGTTCAACCAGCCCTCTCCACGGGCTCCTGTTCAACCACCCCTCCACGGGCTACTGTTCATCTGTCCCTCCACTGTCTGCTGTTCATCCAGCCCTCCACGGGGTGATCCTGTTCATCCAGCCCTCCACGGGGTCCTGTTCATCCAGCCCCAACCGGCTCGATCGATCGGGGTCCTATTCATCCAGAGGCAACACCACGGGGTCCTGTTCATCCACCCCCAGCAACGCTCACTTTTCATCCAGAGGCAGCATCGATCGGCTTCAGTTAGCAGTAGTAGCGAAGGAATCGCTCGATCGGGTTCAATTAATAGCCATCGATCGATTGCTCAGGTTCAGTAACGCGTAGCCTGCAGGGAAATTGCTCGGGTTCAGTAGGCGAACACCTCGCTTGGGTTCAGTTAGAGCCCAACGCCTCGCACCCACGTGCGTGCATGTACGAGAGAAACGCGCAAACCTCCGTGCATCACTCGGCCCCGACCACCCACCATAACCGGGAACACCCCGATATTTTCCTCGCCCTCGCTTCTACCATGGTTTTTTCTGTCATGGACGGCCCAAAGAATGTCATGCAGCTGCGTCTCCCGCCCGCCCAGGACGAAAAGCCCATTTTTTGTCATGATTTTTTTCATAGAAGTAGGAGCCCACCACATATATGATGATGCAGGTTTTTGTCACAATTATCGTCATAGAAGTTTCATAAGTATGACATAATTTTTTTCGTTTGGCCCAAAATGTCACAGATGTGTCTTTTTTTGTAGTGGGTATCCCATAATTCCTTGGCACTTGTGATATGTATGTATGGTCTCCTTTGCTTGTCGGTCATACCTCTTCTTATGCATATGGTTGCTGTGCCGTTGAGATTCTTGTCATAGACTTCTCTTGGAGTAAGATTCTTCAGGTCAACAGCTCGGTAGCCATACTCCAAGATCTCCAACATCTCATCATTTCCATATCGAAGATGATCCTGCATAGCAACTCTCCACAAAGCAAAATCGGTAGTTTCATCAAGTAAAGGAGGTTTTCCTTGAGGGTTATACTTAGGTTTCTCTATTTGAGGTCTTGCATAAAGCCAAGGAACACTGGAGTGTTCATTGCTAGGAGGTTGTTGGCCAAGTGAGGGAGTAGGCACAGCTGGCCTCGAGGCCGCACCACCAGAAAGTGGTGCAAGCATGATGGTTAGTGTGGCTAACCTCATTTGGACCAAGGCCTCAAGAGAGGCATCATGCTCCACCTTTTTCTTAACAAGAGCTCGTTCCAGATCCTTTGCAGTGAAGGACTTGGCTTCCATCGAAGCCACGCCCGTATTCTTCGGATCTCCAACAAGGGGAGAACCATCGGGGTTCATCTCGCTCTAGGGTGGTTAAGCCACAAGAATAGAGCACGAGGCTCTGATACCAATTGAAAGGATCGAGATGGACCTAGAGGGGGGGGGGGTGAATAGGTACAATTACAAATTTTAATTATTACTTAGCAATTTTAGGCAATAATGCGGAATATGAAAGTGATCCTAACAATTGCAAGTGTGATGCTAAGAGCTAAGCAAGATAAACAAGTAACACAAGTATGTAAGTAAGAAAGCACAATATGATATAAGTAAATGCTAAGAGACAAGTAACCACAAGTAGAGAGTTACGGTTAGGGATAACCACAACTCCAGGAGACAAGGACGTATGCCGATGTTCACTTCCTTGGAGGGAAGCTATGTCACCGTTAGAGAGGTGGATGTTACCACGAAGGCACACCAACGCCACGAAGGCTCACCCTATTCTCCCTTTGAGACAACACCACGGAGGCGTTTCTCAACCACTAGTGGTAGACCTTGGGGTGGTCTCCAAACCCTCAAAAAATTTTCCAGGGGTAATCACAATGCTCGATTCCTCTCCGAAAGACTCCTACCGCCTAGGAGTCTCCAACCTCCAAGAGTAACAAGAACGATGGGGAAAATCTCAAGACTTGCTCAAATCACGAATTCCATTGGTGCAAAGAAGGGGAAGGATTGGATCTATCACTTGATCAGACAACTTCTCTCAAATGCCCTCAAATCCCTTAGGGATCTAAGATTTGGTGTGGAGGAGTGAGAGAAAGAGTGAAATGTGTTCTAGGGTTTTGCTCAATGTGAATGGTCAACCCTCTCCCATGGGGAAGAAGGGCCATATATAGTGTGAGCACAAATATGGCCGTTGTAGTGCAAGTGAACGGGCATGCCGGACATCCGGGCCAGGGGCCAGACATCCGGCCTGGCAAGCCACTCGAAGAGAAAGGCAGAAATAGAGCAGAAAACATAGGGACTGGACATCCGGGGCCAAGTCCGGACATCCGGCAAGTTTACCAAATCAGAAACGCCCTCTGGATAGCACAGGCCGGACGTCCGGCAGGCAAGCCCGGAAATCCGAAGTGCACTGGGAGCCCGAACATCCGACAAGCAGCACAGCACAAAAGTGCTCTCTGGATAGCTAGGCCCGGATATCCGGCGATCAGGCCAGATATACGGCGTGAGGCCCGGACATCCGGCTTGAAGCCCGGACATCCGGTAGCCCATAGACAAAAGCATGAAGATGGAGCATGTGCATATATGGCAAGGAGGTTTGTGGCAAGAGTAAGCCTTTAACTAACTCTATCGATCCCCTCTTAATAGTGCGGGATCCTATACTCAAGAAAACGAATATGTAATCAATTTTTATGCTTCATCCTTGAGTAAACTCACTTTGTATGCTCTTGATCCACACACTTCGATGAACCTGGGGCTAACACCTGAGTTTTACTTGACAACCATTGTTAGACCCCTACATGTATATTGTCATCAACATCAAAACATGTTGTAAGGGCATGATTGCTCTTTCAATCCCCCCTTTTTGTTTATTGATGACAATCATACATGTAGTATCATAGATGCAATAAATAATCTTAGTATTGACAAACATGAGAGCAGAAGTACAAAATATGTTGATGTTTCTATTTGCTTTTAGCTCCCCCTCATTGTGTGCATGAGATGAATATGTTAGGATGTACAACACAATCTTCGTATGGTAGCATATGTAGCTCAAAGAGATATAAATGTGAGAGACATGCACATATGAGACCACCATAACACATAGACTAAAAACATTTCATAGCCACAAGATAATATCATGTCTCAAATGATCAAGTACCATACGTAGCAACATAATAACATAGTCTCACACAATCAAGTACCATAGGTAGAATAATAGTAGCTAACACAAATAGCAAACACATCATAGCACGACCATACTAAGATACTACTTCCCCCCTTTGACAACAACAAGTAAAAAGGGGCGAAGAACTAAACAGACACGGTCACTCCTGGCGGATGTCATCATCAGCAACAAAGAACTCGGGGTACTCGTCATGAGACGGGAAACCGAAGGTGGAAGTGGACGGAGCCGCAGGAAGAGGATCATCATCACTCACGGGACTCCCACGACCATGGAGGCGCTGCTTGAGCTGATTCTTTGAAATGATGAGGCGCTTCTGCACATCATGATTTTGCTGACAGTTGAATGTGATTGCCTTCATAATAGCAGACCGAGCCTTGCCTAAGAAAGAGGCAAGATGGCCACGAGAAGCTGTCGAGGAAGAAGGCACGGAAGAACTAGTGGGCTGAGACCCACCAGTAGTCTTCCTAGGTGGTCGAGGTGCAGCAGCCGGTCCAGGAGCAGCCATGCACATGTGGATGGGTGGCTTCCAAATGGAATGCCCAACGGTCTTAGCAACCTCAAACGGAGCAGTGTGATCAATGATGGCCTGAATGAATGCAGCATGTGGGAATTGACGCATCTGAATGAAGCTGGAGAGATGAATCTCATGCCAAATATAGTGAGCAGTGTCAAGAGGCTCAGTAGGTGCATCATGCATACGCACCATTAGATCAATACAGTAGTTGCGAGCCCTTGAGCGATCTCCCTTCTTCGTATAGAGAGTGCAAAGCACACACTGATAGAGAATGTAGTAGGAAGACCGAAAAATAGATGACTCATTGGGTGGATATGCATGTACCTCTTCAGTGAGCTGAGAGGGGGGCTTAAGAAGAGCCATGCACGCATCAATCCCTTTGGGCTTATAGCGAGGATCCATACTGTGAATGTGATGACCAACACCAGAGAAGCCCAAAATCTGAACAAAGCGGTCATAGGTGATGCCCAACACAGTGTCATCAGTCATCCATGTGAGAGTGTGGTCTGGCCCAAAGAAGCAGGTGGCATAAAACTGAAGGATAGCAGTTTCATTCCAATCACACTTGTAGGTCATGGCTTGACCTAGAGTCATATCATCAATGATCTTGACAGTGTTGTCAGGGAACATGGCAGGATGATCACACATGAACTAAAGATCCAGGTATTTGTGAGGGGCAAGCCCACGACCATGGACGAAACTTGAGTACATATCTTGTTGCATGCGAGTACGGAACTGAGGATCCTCGGCATCAGCCACCATCTCATATTGGTTGGTATCCTGTCGGAACTCAAGGTATGGACCAGCCCCCATGGTGGTGAAGTCGTGTGGAAGGCGGTACCCATTGTCGGGAAGCTCCATGGAGATGCGACGACCATGGACCACGGGCATGGCAGTACCACGGACTGGAGGCACCGGTGCCCTTCGAGTGCCTGGTTTTGACTGGCCAACAGAGTGTCTTGGAGCAAAGTCATCCTCTTCCTCCCCAACATATTCCTTATCATCTGGATCCGAGGCCAGCGGACTTATGGATGGAGCCCACTTATTCTTCTTGGTGGTGGTCTTCTTCTTCTTAGGCCGAGCATGCTCATCAGAGTCGGTTGAGCCTTGCCGGCGATCGACTGAAATGGATAATGATAGGTCCCGATGAGATGGAGCCAACAAGTATGAACAATGGTAAAACAAATTAAACAGTGGGATGGACATTTTCAATCATGACCATAGAACAAGTCCAGTGATAGATCAAAAAATTTGACATGCCCATGATTAAGTTGATTAGCCGAGTACATAGAGAGATTTTTAGGCTTAGGTAAGGGACACCAAAAATCTAGAGAGAGAGATATGCCAAGATATACATGATAGATAATGAAGCCCTAAGATGATTTGGTCACAACAAGAGTAGAATGCAAGAGAGATAGCATCCATACCCCGGGAAGAAGGCTCGGGGTGCTCGGGGCCGCAGTTCCTGGTACGTGCCATGAGGAACTCCGGTGGTGAATCCCACAATACACCAGTCCCTCTGAGAGATTCTCACCACAACCCAAGGGATGGATTGGATAGAACCGTAGATCGAGAGGAGGAGAATCCGTGGGCAGGAGATCGGGGCTGGAGGACGGAGGAGAAGGCCGGAGCACAGCCCAATGGCGGTGGCTGTTTAAGAAGATGGGGAGAGAAGATGGGGAGAGCAACAAGGAGAGAATGGGGAAACTGCCCCCAAATCCCAAGCCCCGCCCCTGTTATGTGTGGCTGCGGGCGATGGGCCGGATATCTGGGGTCCTGGCCCGAATATCCGACGCGCGGAGGTCAGAGAGCAGTAAAAACCAGGCCAATGGGCCGGACATCCGGGGACAAGCCCGGATATCCGGTGTGGATTCAGGGCCCGGATGTCTGGCCACTGGAATGTTTGATGGAAGTTTTTGACCAACAGAAGAATTTTGCCCCAGGGCCCAGATGTCCGGTTGAGGAGCCGTATGTCTGGCCACTGGACAGAAAAACCAGGCAAAGGGAAAGATTTGTAAGGGGCCAACAAATATAATTGATATAGACTCCGCCAAGGAGTTTTTAGAGATTTAGGGGGTGAAAACCTGCGTATTCTAAGGCCATACTAAGATGTAATAACAACCCAACAATATTAAGTAAAGAAAGGTCCATATAAGCAATTCACAAGCGGTGACCGAGGTCACCATGTTTGAGCATATGGAACATAGTGTAGCAAAGATGAAGACTTTGGGTGCATAGTCACGACTCCATCATGTTAAAGCACCATAGTTCGAGAACCATGATAACTTTGAGAGTGTTTGTTCTATTTATGCATTATGTAGGGTGAGAACACTCATGAATTGAATGCGCCCCCCTAAATATATGCCTACATCAAGACAAGACATTAAGTTCATGCATGAATGGGTACTATATTTCACATAATATTGTCAAGCTCCAAGATACCAAGTTCACGCCTAAGTTGAAAAAACCTTGCTTCATCCAATGGCTTGGTGAAAATATCTGCAAGGTGCATATCTGTGCCAACATGAGCAATGTCAATATCAACCTTCTCCACATGATCTCTCAAGAAGTGATACCTAATATCAATGTGCTTGGTGCGGGTCTGATATTTGGGGTTCTCAGCAATATTGATGGCACTTTCATTATCACACAGAAGAGGCACATGTCTATAGGTGATACCGTAATCCTTCAAAGTTTGCCTCATCCATAGTAATTTAGTTGCACAACTGGCGGTTGCAATGTATTCAACTTCTGCGGTGGAGAGGGTAACACAATTTTGTTTCTTCGAGGACAAACTTACCAAGGAGCATCGAAGAAACTGACATGCGCCGGAGGTGGACTTATGATCCACTTTGTCGCCAGCCCAATCCGCATCCGTGTACCCAATGAGATCAAACTTAGCATCCTTGGGGTACCATAGACCCAACTTTGGGGTGTGAACAAGGTATCTAAGAATATGCTTAACCGCCTTATGATGGTTTTCCCTAGGGGAAGCTTGAAATCTAGCACACAGGCATACACTAAACATGATGTCTGGTCCAGATGCACAAAGATAAAGCAATGAACCAATCATAGAGCAGTAAATAGATGGGTCGAAAGGAATACCATTTGTGTCTTCAGTGAGTACAATTTTGGTTGGCATGAGTGTCTTACATGGACTAGCATCAGACATGCCAAACTTCTCTAGGATATCCTTGAGGTATTTGGCTTGAGACAAGAAAAATTCCTTCTTGAAATTTTTGAATTTGAAATCCGAGGAAGAACTGCAAATCCGCATTGAGTGACATCTCAAAATTCTTGGTCATGGAAGCCGCAAACCTCTTGCACAAATGAATGTTAGGAGAACCAAACATGATATCATCTACATAGATTTGGCGTAAGATCAAATCACCCTTGTCCCTCTTAGTAACAAGAGTGGGATCGATCACCCCTCTCACAAAACCATCATCGAGTAAAAACTTCTTAAGATGATCATACCAAGCACGAGGTGCTTGTTTGAGGCCATACAAAGCCTTATGAAGTTTATACACATAGTCTTTGTGATCGGGATCAACGAACCCAGGTGGTTGTGATACATATACTACTTGTAGAGGACCGTTAAGGAAAGCACTCTTCACATCCATTTGGTGTAATGTAAAACCATTGAAAGTAGCATAAGCAAGTAAGATGTGAATGGATTCGAGACAGGCAACGGGGGCAAAGGTCTCACCAAAGTCCAAACCTTCAACTTGCCAGTACCCTTGTGCCACTAACATTGCCTTGTTACAGATGATTACACCATTCTCATCTTGCTTGTTCTTGAAAATCCATTTTGTTCCAATGATGTTGTGCTCGGTAGTTGGCCTCTTAACTAATGACCACACTTGGCTGTGTACAAAACTGTTCAACTCTTCTTGCATATCAATGAGCCAATCATTGGCCATCAATGCATCTTGTACCTTGAGAGGCTCAACACTAGACACAAATTAGAAGTGAGCACAAAAGTTTTTCAAATGTTTACGAGTGACTCTACCTTCCGATATGCCGGTGAGAATTTTGTCAATATCAACACGACCGGCCACACGAGGCATGATGGAGGTAAGAGTTTCACGAGGTTCAACTTCATGTCCATCATCCACGTCCTCAACATATGGATCATTAATGTGTGGTGGAAGATCTTCTTCTTCATCTTGCATTAGTTGAGGTTCATTGTCAATGATTGCACTTTCTTGTTCTTGACCTTGAGGATGATCTTGTTCTTGATGATTATCATGAAGAGGAACTTGATCATCATCTTGTACTTGGTCTATGGGCATTGGTTGAGCAATAGGAGCTTGTGGTGGTAAGGGTGTTGAAGTAGTTTGATGATGCGTGAAGCTTCCATCTTCTTGTTCATCATCATGAGGTTCTTGTTCCATTGGAAGAAGTGCACCAACACCCATGGTCAAGATATCTTGAGAAGAATATTCTTCACCTACATCACTTAGATCAACTTGCTCCCCATGGGAGCCATTAAATTCATCAAACACCACGTCACAAGTTTCTACAACACATCCATTGGATTTGTTGTAGACTCTATAGGCATGAGAGTTTGATCCATAACCAACAAATATGCCCTCAATGGTTTTGGATTGAAATTTTCCTAACCGTTCTCTTTTGTCGAGGATGAAACATTTGCACACAAATACACGAAAGTACTTGACATTCGGCTTGTTCCCAGTTAGAAGCTCATATGGAGTATTTTCCAATATAGTGCAAAGGAAGAGCCGGTTTGATGCATGGCATCGATGTTGACAACCTCGACCCAAAAACTATGTGGCGACTTGTATTCATCCAACATGGACCTTGCCATCTCCACAAGTGTGCGGTTTTTCCTTTCCGCTACACCATTTTGTTGGGGAGTGTATGGAGCTAAATATTGATGCTCAATCCCTTCATCACTAAGAAACTCTTCCAAGGTGTAGTTCTTGAACTCAGAGACATTATCACTTCTTATTGCGAAGATTTCTTTGTCAAACTTGCGTTGTTCTTGCTTGGCAAAATCAATGAAGGCGATCTTCGTCTCGTCCTTGGATTTGAGGAAGAAGACCCATGTATATCTTGAGTAATCATCAACAATGACAAGCCCATACTTTTTCCACCAAGACTATCCCATGAAGGAGGCCCAAAAAGATCCACATTAAGGAGCTCCAAAGGACTTGAAGTAGACACAATATTCTTGGGTGGGTGCTTTGATTGATGTTGCTTCCCGGCTATGCATGCACTACACACATGATCTTTCTCAAAGGAGACATTGGTTAGTCCAAGGATGTGGTTACCCTTTATGAGATCTTGAAGATTTCTCATGCCGACATGGGCTAGTCAGTGATGCCATAGCCACCCCTTGTCGGCCTTGGCCATTAGACTAGTTGCATGGAATGTGCTCTCTTTTGAGAAATCAACTGTGTAAAGGTTGCCATCCAACTCTCCAACAAAGGCCACTTCGAGAGTATATCTCTTAAAGACTTTCACATTCGTTAGTCCAAAGAGTGTATCATAACCAACAGAAGCCAATTGGCGAACAAAAAGTAAATGGTATTTAAGGGATTGGACAAGCATGACATTTGCAAGAGACATGTCATTTGTGGTATCCACCTTGCCCAAACCGAGTACCTGTCCTTTTGATCCTCCACCAAACATAATGCTCATAAATGGTTGAATAGCTTCCATGAAATCGTAGAGCAATTTGCTATCTCCGGTCATATGATTGGTACATCCACTATCAATCACCCATTTTACTCCACCAGAGAAAGCAATCTACACACAATTATTACTTGGTTAGAGGCACCCATTTTGCAATGGGACCTCTAATGTTAGTCACAAGGGTCTTAGGGACCCAAATAGTATAAAACCGGAATGTATTTCGAGGACCAACAAACTTTGCATAAACTTCTCCATCCTTATTCTTACAAAGTACATAGGATGGAGGCATGAACTCTTTTGACTTGTTGAGAGTGGGCATGCCCCTTGTGTCCTTCCCACTATCAACTTTACCTTTCACCTTGTGCCCTTCTCGTACAAAATTTTCTTTAGAGGAGTGGTGCACTTTCGAGAGAACGTCTTCTTCTTGCTTGTGCTTGGGTCAAACCTGAGTCCCTCTTTGGCAAACACCTCATTGTGTTGGCTCAATACCTCATTAAGGTTCTTTTGCCCTTGAGAACATGTCATGAGACCTTTCTTGATTTGAGCCTTGAGAAAGCGATTCTCCTCAAGAATAGATGCTAGATCACTACTAGAGTTAGCAGTACAAGCATCAACATTGATAATAGGAGAAGAGTAAGCCTTGGCTAGAGTCTCAATATAGGTAAGCTTGAGCATCTCAAAACTCTTTGTAAGAAGGGTGATCTCTCTTCCTTAGTCTTGAGGGACATGGATAGGAGCTCACAATCCTTAGAGAGAGAAACATTAGACTTCACAAGCTTACTTCTATCATTCATCAACTCTTCGCAAGAGTCAATAGCCTTTTTCAAGGAGGCAAGATCTTTAGTATGAAAATCAATGTTTGCACCAATTTTCAAGCATAGTTCATCATTTGGTGCTTCCTCATATTGGACTTTCCGCTCAAGGATTTCATAATTTTCCTTTTCCTTGGTGACGAGGGTTTCGAGTTCCTTAATGGTGATGGTGTGCTTACTCACCATGCCCATAAGCATACGAAACATAGTGTGCTTCTTTCCTTTGAGGGAGCACATGAACTTATTTAGTTTAGCAAGCATAGGATCATCTATATCATCATCCTCATAACTATCCTATGCATTAAGATACTCATCACTAGGAGTAGGAGGAGTGACAAGAGGAGGGTTTGATCGTGGGGTTACCTTGACCTTGTCAAGAGAGCTTTTGTCCTCTCCATCTTCAACCACAGCCTTTGCCATTAGGCACTTGTGAGCGTTGCCCTTGTAGTCCTTCATATAGTTGTAGGTGACAACATCACCACTCTTGTTGACTAGCCTCAATGTGTTTTGAGAATCTTGAGCAACTCCGGCAACACCACTAACATCATCGGGATCGGATTCTTCATGTGCAACCATTGGTTTCCCATCCCTATTTTTGAGCTTGGAGTTCAAAGGATTTGGCAACTTCTTCTTGGGAAAGGTCTTGGGAAACCTTGGTTTATCTTCTCTCTTCTCATAAGGGCACTCGTTCGAGAAGTGGTTGGTTTCTTCACAGTTGTAGCATTTTCTCACTTTCTTCTTCTAGAATCTTCCCTTGAATTTTCCCATGCTAAACTTCTTGACAAAGAGAGCAATGTCTTCATATGACGGGCTCTCATCTGAGTCAACCTCATCACCATCCTCATCACCATCCTCATCCTCATCATCTTCTTATTCACTTTGCTCTTCTTCACATATATGCTTGGCCTTCAATGCAAGATTGATCTTTGATGTTGAGGTACCATGCATGGCAAGATGTTTTGTGGCATTTGCCTTTGACTCTTCAAATAGTTGGAAAGTGGATATGATGTCATCTGGAGTCATTTCCTTGAATCCACGGTGTTGTCTTATGTCCCACACCATTTGGTGATGATATGGAGCAAGAGCATGAAGCAACTTGTCCACGAGAACTCGCTTAGTCATGTTGAATCCATCTTGAGTCTTGTCACATTAACATGACTCAATGTCGGCGGTGATAGTCATGAGATGCTCAAGTAGTTGCTTGGGAGATTCACCTTTCTCCATACAATTTTTTTGCAATTGACCCTTGGCAATTTCATACCGAGCAAGCCGGAAAGTGGAGGTACTGGTCTTGGTTCTCACAATGGTATCCCATAATTCCTTGGCACTTGTGATATGTATGTATGGTCTCCTTTGCTTGTTGGTCATACCTCTTCTTATGCATACAGTTGCTGTGTCATTGAGATTCTTGTCATAGACTTCTCTTGGAGTAAGATTCTTCAGGTCAACAACTCGGTAGCCATACTCCAAGATCTCCAACATCTCATCATTTCCATATCGAAGATGATCCTGCATAGCAACTCTCCACAAAGCAAAATCGGTAGTTTTATCAAGTAAAGGAGGTTTGCCTTGAGGGTTATACTTAGGTTTCTCTATTTGAGGTCTTTCATAAAGCCAAGGAACACTGGAGTGTTCATTGCTAGGAGGTTGTTGGCCAAGTGAGGGAGTAGGCACAGCTGGCCTCGAGACCGCACCACCAGAAAGTGGTGCAAGCATCGTGGTTAGTGTGGCTAACCTCATTTGGACCAAGGCCTCAAGAGAGGCATCATGCCCCACCTTTTGCTTAGCAAGAGCTCGTTCCAGATCCTTTGAAGTGAAGGACTTGGCTTCCGCCCATATTCTTCGGATCTGCAACAAGGGGAGTCCCATCGGGGTTCATCTAGCTCTAGGGTGGTTAAGCCACAAGAATAGAGCACGAGGCTCTGATACCAATTGAAAGGATCGAGATGGACCTAGAGGGGATGTGAATAGGTATAATTACAAATTTTAATTATTACTTAGCAATTTTAGGAAATAATGCAGAATTTGAAAGTGAGCCTAACTATTGCAAGTGTGATGCTAAGAGCTAAGCAAGATAAACAAGTAACACAAGTATGTAAGTAAGCAAGCACAATATGATATAAGTAAGTGCTAAGAGACAAGTAACCACAAGTAGAGAGTTAGTGTTAGGGATAACCACAACTCCGGGATACGAGGATGTATGCAAATGTTCACTTCCTTGGAGGGAAGCTACGTCACCGTTAGAGAGGTGGATGTTACCACGAAGGCACACCAACTCCACAAAGGCTCACCCTATTCTCCCTTTGAGACAACACCACGGAGGCGTTTCTCAACCACTAGTGGTAGACCTTGGGGTGGTCTCCAAACCCTCACAAACTTTTTCGGGGGTAATCACAATGGTTGATTCCTCTCCGAAAGACTCCTACCGCCTAGGAGTCTCCAACCTCCAATAGTAACAAGAACGATGGGGAAAAGCTCAAGACTTGCTCAAATCATGAATTCCTTTGGTGCAAAGAAGGGGAAGGAGTGGATCTATCACTTGATCGGACAACTTCTCTCAAATGCCCTCAAATCCCTTAGGGGTCTAAGAATTGGTGTGGAGAAGTGAGAGAAAGAGTGAAATGTGTTCTAGGGTTTTGCTCAAAGTGAATGGTCAACCCTCTCCCGTGGGGAAGAAGGGCTATATATAGTGTGAGCACAAATATGGCTGTTGTAGTGCAACTGAACGGGCATGCCGGACATCCGGGCTAGGGGCTGGACATCCGGCCTGGCAAGCCACTCGAAGAGCAAGGCAGAAACAGAGCAGAAAATAGAGGGGCCGGACATCCGGCACATGGCTGGACATCCGACAACTTTACCAAATCAGAAACGCCCTCAGGAGAGCACATGCCGGACATCCGGTAGGCAAGCCCGGAAATCTGAAGTGCACTGGGAGCCCGGACATCTGGCATAGAGGGCCAGACATCCGACAAGCAGCACAACACAAAAGTGCTTTCTGGATAGCTAGGCCCAAATATCCGGCGATCAGGCCGGATATCCGGCGTGAGGCCCGGACATCCGGCAGCCCATAGACAAAAGCATGAAGATGGAGCATGTGCATATATGGCAAGGAGGTTTGTGGCAAGAGCAAGCCTTTAACTAACCCTATTGATCCCCTCTTAATAGTGCGGGATCCTATACTCAAGAAAACGAATATGTAATCAATTTTTATGCTTCATCCTTGAGTAAAATCACTTTGTATGCTCTTGATCCACACACTTCGATGAACCTGGGGCTAACACCTGAGATTTACTTGACAACCATTGTTACACCCCTACATGTATATTGTCATCAACATCAAAACATGATGTAAGGGCTTGATTGCTCTTTCAACTACTCCCTCCTCATCGTGGTGGCTGCCGGGATGATGAAGATGGCCACCGATGATGATTTCCCCCTCCGGCAGAGTGCCAGAATGGGGTCTATATTGGTTTTCGATGGCTAAAGAGCCTTGCGATGGTGCAACTTCTGATCTAGGATAACCATGAGGATTTTTAGAATATTTGTGAATTTATAGGGTAAGGAGGGGGTGCAGGAGGCCACTGAGGTGGGCATAACCCACCTGGGCGCGCCTGGCCCCCCAGGCGTGCTCTATTGGGTTGTGCCCCCTCGGGGCACCCCCAGGTTCTGCTTTGGCCCATTGGTGGTCTTCTGGTCCATAAACATCCACAAAAAGTTTCACGGTGTTTGGACTCCGTTTGATATTGATTTCCTGCGATGTAAAAAACAAGCAAAAAATCAGCAACTAGCATTGGGCATTGGGTCAATAGGTTAGTCCCAAAAATTATATAAATTTGCTATAAAATGATTGTAAAACATCCAAGAATGATAAAATAACAGCATGAGTACTTCATAAATTATAGATATGTTGGAGACGTATAAGCATCCCCAAGCTTAATTCCTACTTGTCCTCGAGTAGGTAAATGATAAAACAAATAATTTATGAAGTGTGAATGCTAGCAAAGTGCACAAGTTTGATCAATGACAATTTCAATCACTTTTCCAAGCATCATAACAACAATTCTTTCTTATAAAAATTTCTCATGTTAAAGTAGCAACCAATTCACATGTTCAGGTTCAAACAATGAATTCTCTTGAAACTCAACAACCTATGTTCTCAGTCACCAAGCAATTGCAATTCAACTTGTTCAATAGAGTCTAATTAAGTTTTCCACATACACAACCATCATATAGTCTTCTATGATTGCTAACACTCACCGCATACACATGAGCAAAACGTTTCAACCGGACACATAGAAAGATAGGGGCTTATAATTTTGCCTCCCAACGTATTCACCTCAAGAGTGATGTCAACAATAATAACTCATGCTACCCATATTCAACTGGACATATGTGCCTAGATATTTCCTCACCACATGATGCTTGCCAAAGGAGAAAAATAAAAAGGAATAGGGAGAAAAACTTTGACTCTTGCATAAAAGTAAATACATAAAAGTAAAAGATAGGCCCTTCACAGAGGGAAGCAGAGGTTGACATGCGCTTATTTGTTTGTATGCTCAACCCCTTAGTGCAAAATAATGTCACATTGTATTGCCCCTTATGATAGCAACCTTTATTATGCAGTCTGTCACTTTTATTCTTTTCCATCACAAGTTCGTACAACGCTCAATTTTCTCTTACACTAAATGATCTAACACTTTTAGAAGCAATTTTTATTGCCTTATTGCATCGATGACAACTTACTTGAAGGATCTTTCTCAATCCTTAGGTAGGTATGGTGGACTCTTGAAGATAACATTTGGGTTTAAGGGTTTTTGGATGCACAAGTAGTATCTCTACTTGGTGCGGAATTTTTGGCTAGAAAGGATGGGGGGAAAGCACCACATGTTGAAGGATCTATGATAATATAACTTGTATGTGAATATGAACAAACACAAACCATTATGTTGTCTTCCTTGTCCAACGTCAACAATTTTGGCATATAATATTTTGATGGGGGCTCACAATCACAAAAGATTTCCATGATAGTGCATTTGCATGCGAAAGTTCTTCCTTATACTAATTATTCATGAATTGCTTGTATGCACAATATTATGATTATCAAGCCTCAAAAGATTTCACTTTCTAAACCCAATGTGAAGCTACCACTAGGCATGATATGATTTCAACTTCATGACATTCAATTTATTCAACAATTTACTCATAGGATGTAAGTGAAGCACAAGAGTAAATGACAAGCTACTCCAAAAAGATATAAATGAAGATCATGAGCACAATATTTCTTTCTCTCAAATTAATTTAAGTGAAGCAAGAGAGAATTTCTTCAGAAATACTAAAGCACGCCGTGCTAAAAAAGATATACGTGAAGCACTAGAGCAATTCCATAGAAAAGAGCTTCGATGATGGGATGTGAATGCCGCTTACCTAGCCTCCCTGGTAACTATTTGAGGACTCTATTTTATTTAAAAACTTTTATATCTAAGTATTTTATTAAAACAACAAGCAAAATGAAAATAACTCATGTAAGGAAGCAAAAACTTAGGCTCAACCGCTACTAACCGATAATTGTTGAAGAAGAAAGATGGGATGCCTACCGGGGCATCCCCAAGCTTAGATGCTTGAGACTTCTTGAAATATATTATCTTGGGATTCCTTGGGCATCCCCAGCTTGAGCTTTTGTGTCACCTTAATTCTTCTCATATCACGGTTTTCCTAAATCTCAAAAGCTTCATCCACACAAAACTCAACAAGGACTCATGAGAAAAGTTAGTATAAACCAATGCAAAAACCTTATCATTCTCTACTGTAGCAAATCACTAAAATTATTATTAAACATTGCATACTAAATGCCTATGCATATTTAATACTCCTATCCTCAAATAGAATCATTAAATAAGCAAACATATGCAAACATGACAACAATGTGCCAAAACAGTATAGTATGTAAAGAATGCAAGAGTGTCAATACTTCTTAAACTCCAAAGATTATGAAAATTTACCTCGCACTGTAGAAAATTTATCAGAGCTTATTTTGCAAAAGGTTTCAACATTTTATCATATTCTGACTTTTCTACGGAATTTTTGCAACAGCGGCAAACTTTCTGTTTTCAAACCGCAACATGTAGACTTGTAAAATAAGCTTAGTAAAGGCTATCATTGCCACTTTTATTGAAATAAAAGATGCAAAACATTATTATAAATAACAGAAAGCAAATACTAACAGAATAAATTGACGCTCCAAGCAAAACACATATCATGTGACTGGAAATAATTGTGGGAGCAAACTCAACAAAATAACTCATGTGATTGGAAATTAAAATCATGATGACAAGTTTCATGTTTATAGTTATTCAATATAGCATACATGTCATCACCATAATCATCATATATAGGAACTTTGTTGTCATAATCAATTGTAACCTCCTCCAAAATAGTGGATTCATCATTAAATAAATTCACGACCTCTCCAAATCCACTTTCATCAATATAATAATCATAAATAGGAGGCATGCAATCATCATAGTAAATTTTCTCATCAAAACTTGGGGGACTAAAAATATCATATTCATGAAATATAGCATCCCCAAGCTTATGGCTTTGCGTATCATTACCATCATGTATATTCAAAGAATTCATACTAACAACATTGCAATCATGCTCATCATTCAAATATTTTGTGCCAAACATTTTATTGACTTATTCTAACAATTGAGCACAATTTTCTGATCCATCATTTTCAAGAAAGATATTACAAAGATGATCAATAATATGATGCAACCTCAATTCCATTTTTTTGTAGTTTTCTTTTATAAACCAAACTAGTGATAAAACAAGAAACTAAAAGATTCGATTGCAAGATCTAAAGATATACCTTCAAGCACTCACCTCCCCAGCAACAGCGCCAGAAAAGAGCTTGATGTATACTACGCAACTTTATTCTTGTAGACATGTGTTGGGCCTCCAAGCGCAGAGTTCTGTAGGACAGTAACAATTTTCCCACAAGTGGATGACCTAAGGTTTATCAATCCGTGAGAGGTGTAGGATGAAGACGGTCTCTCTCAAACGACTCTGCAACCAAATACAAGAAATCTCTTGTGTCCCCAACACACCCAATACAATGGCAAATTGTATAGGTGCACTAGTTCGGCGAAGAGATGGTGATAAAAGTGTAATATTGATGGTAGAAATATATTTTTATAATATGAATAAATAAAAACAGCAAGGTAGCAAATAGTAAATGAGGCCTAGGGTCCGTACTTTCGCTAGTGCCATCTTTCAACAATGCTAATATAATTGGATCATATGACCACCCCTCAAAGTGTGATGATGAATCACTCCAAAGTTCCTATCTAGTGGATAACATAAGAATAAATTGTTTGTAGGGTACGAAACCACCTCAAAGCTATTCTTTCTGTTCGATCTATTCAAGAGTTCGTACTAAAATAACACAAAGCTATTCTTACCATTCAATCTATCCTAGAGTTCGTACTAAAATAACACCAAAGAAAATTCATATTTGTAATACTCAATCCAACACAAAAAACTTCAAAGAGTGCCCCAAGATTTCTGCCGGAGAAACAAAGACAAGAACGTGCATCAACCCCCACTACTGCAGGATGCTGCTAACGCGACACTACGATCAGAGACCCTTCGAGAAACTGCATGCGATGCAATAATCGCAAACAGTGCTGTATGAAAACTGTCAGAAATGTGTAAAACGTTTGCGATGACGGATGCATCAAACACGGTTCAGGTTTTAGTTGCGTGTGCGATGAAGGGCATACAGTTCAGTTCAATTAACTATTTGCCATGAGGAGGAACAATAGAAACGGGCAACCAGATGAAGGCGTGTGAGATACACAACATACGATTCACTCGAATGAACTGTTTGTGATTAGGCAACACAAAAGAAACGGTCAGCCCGATCAAGGTGTGTGTGATGTACAACATACGGTTCACTTGGATGAACTATTTGTGATTAGGCAAGAGAACGGAAACGGTTCAATATAACAAGATGTGTGTGATACGCGACAAACAGGTCTGTAATCAGAAATGTGTGCGAAGACCGATAATAACACAGACGATTGCTTCTAATAAGACGTATGTGATATGCTATGTCTACACAACATCTATTGGCCATTGTGGGACGGGCGGTCATCCGGATACGCCATAAGGATGTGAAGAGGCATTCCTATCAGCAAGGACTAGCTGTTCCACCAGTAGCTCTTGTAAGAAAACTATCAAGTTAAGTGTGCTCAGGCCGGAGCAGCCATCTGATGGGTGACTGGATGGGAAGTTGCGTCGATGTTAAATTAGTTGATGGGATGAGTCATTTCGGTCAAATGACCGAAATGCCCCATTCCCTCAGCTAATTTAACCTCGAGGTCCTTGTTTTTTTTGTTTTTTTAACACATGTTAAAGAAGGTCTACCGCATTACTTTTTGACAATGTGCAATACGTGGCATACAATTGATCCATCCGACCTATTTGTGATGGAATAGGCCATGTGTGTTGTAGAAAAACGCTTGCTAGTATTCAACCGTTTGGGATTGATGATTTCATCACCGATGGGTTCCCTAGTGTGGTTCGTGTTCATCTGATCATCATCTACTTCTTGTGCTAGCTCGATGCTAAGTTTCCATTAATTGATGGCATTTTATGAACATGCCACCGTTTCCCTCCATTTCCTCACCTGTTTCCCGCCATATTGCGCATAGGGGGTGCACGACGCACGGAGGCGACAAGCGCAGCCTGTAGGACATCCACCTTTTCCAAGCATGCCAACCCACCAAAGCGCTGCCTCTACCATCAACCTCGTAGACGAGGAAAACAAGCAGGCGCCATGGCCCGTCGAGGCCGAGACGCGCCCCGGCAATGCGATGGACGACGTCGTGATGCGCGTCATCACTAGGGTTGAGCAGACCTTTGGCGCATGGCACTTGAGCACCATGGATCAAGATAGGCATGTTAGCGCCGACAGGCTACAGCTCGCCGCACAACATGATCGATGGCGCGCCGCAGAGCAAGCTAGGCGTGTCCGCGCTGATAGGCTGCGGCTCGCCGCACGGCGAGACCGTTGGAGCGCCACACAGCAAGAGCGGATCAAGCGGCGCTTGCCTGCTATCGACACGGTGTCGCAGCTGGGTACACGTCCCGTCAGTACCCCCATTCCTCACCAGGAGTGGATAGAGGCCCTTAGCGCCGTACTTGCACCAGAGGCCGGCCGTGCCATACTTGCACCGGACGCCCGCCGCGCCGTTCGCATGGGTGCTGCCGTTCGCCTTGTCCGTGGCCCGCTGGATGCCAACGCGCTGGTCCGTAGGCTCGACCGCCTCCTTGGCCCAGGTGTCCACCTCGGCGTAGTAGAGGAACATGGCCGTCGCATCCTCGATCTGGTGATCTCCGATGAAATAGCCAACTTGGAGCTCAAGATCGCGCTCCAGATGTACCACAAACATGTCGACCGCTTGGACGAACGCCTGCACGAGTTCAGGTAGAGCCAAGAGCTACCCTAGGCAAGGGCTGCTGGTCATGATCTCTGGACGCATTTTATTTTGAAAAGTCGTTTCGACGTGGATAGCTATGTATTCACATCAATCATAGTATTGCTCTATTTATTGCTCTGTTTCAATGTGTATACTCTGTTTTCCATTCTTATATGTTCTGTTTCAATGTGTGTGTATATACACTTTCCATTCTGTATATGTGGATGATAACAGCTAGATTCGAATAAGTATACAAAAACAGATAGAAAATGGAATTCATAATATATATATATTAATTGTTTATTAGATCATCACAAAATATACGTGATGATACTTAACTACTAGGTACAATGCATAAAATTGAAAACGATCAATACTAAAACTAATAATCCCTCCTAGGGCCAGTATTTCGGTAACCCCTCGCCAGCAGCTCCCTAGTGCACGGCGTCTTCCCAATGCGGAGGCAGTACTCCGACTCCTCCACCTCGCAGCGCGAGATGTACCGATCTACCTCTTGCTGGCGGACGCGCGCAGCCAATCTTGCCATTTCGTTGGGCGCCCACCAGAGCTCCTTGTCGGTGGCACACTGGAGCTGATCGGCCCACCTCCACGCAGCTATGAGGCGCCCAGCGCCTATGACCTTCCTCGCGAAGTACCCATCTTCGTACTCCTCCTCAACACGACGACGCGCCCGCCCCAAAGCTCCGTCGCCTCCTTTTTCCAGGTGGCATCACGGGCTTCACAGGCCACCTGGTACCTGGCTTCCTCCCCCGCCATCTTCTTCTTGAACGCCACTTGCATGGCTTTCTCAGCCGGTGGCAGCGACTTCCACAAACAAAGATTGTACTGGCCCCAAAACCAATCCAAAGTTGGGGGGGTCCGGCGCAACCTCGTCAGGAGGCACGTAGGGGTCCCCGTCACTGCTAATCAAGTGAGCGTCCTCGGGGGGCGGCGAATCCTCGTCGGCGGGTGGGCAGACCGGCGGCGCCATGGCAGAGATTTGAGATAGAGAGAGAGGGCGAGCGAGGGGAGGATGTAGATGAGAATGCAGGGGGGACGATGCGAGCAAGGTAGTATTTATTGGCGGCCGGAATATATATCGATGGGGACAGTAAAAACGCCGGTCGCTGGAATTTATGAGTACTATAGTTTGAATTACACACGATTCCCGCAACAAAATCCATGTGTGAACATAATAGCCAAAATCCATGTGTGAACATAATAGCTGACGGTTTTCAATGCAAAACCGTGTCTGATTAATGATCCCCGCCATTCACCTACCAAACCTCGAGCCGCGAGATAGACTGCCAATCATGTGGTGGCCGGTTGTCTTGCTAGATCTTTACATTTTCTTTTTTGAACACCAGATATTTACATCATCTGATGATTTTTTAACTCGCACACAAGTACACAAAAATATGATTTTTCAAACCGTTTTGGTTAGGCATTGCATGTAGATGTAGTTCAAATTTGAATTACGGTCATTAAATGGTTAGAAAATCACTTAAATGTCTTTAAAAGGTCAAATGACCCCTAAAAATTTCCAAATTTTCACATGACAGTTGTATTAGTGCACATTAAACATAGGAAAAAAATTTGACGGCCATAAGAGGAAGCTATCTCCCGTCCGTCAGCAAACATGCATTGTTCCCTCTCGGAACCATGAACCCTCTAGTGAGTTTCTCCAGTTTGTGAGGGGTGTGTGTCCAAACATTCATCAAACAGGCCAATTCTTTTACCACATCATCTTGGTGCCATGACATTAAATCAAGCAAGGTTTCATGTTTTTCTGATCATTTTTTAATTTTTTGGAATTAAAATTTCATGGCATGCACTCCATGCATGTGCCCATGCCTTGACACCAATATGTTTGAAATTTCCTTATAATTTACTGCACATGGAATCAATTCACATACAAGTACACAAAAATATGATTTTCCAAACCATTTTGGTTAGGCGTTGCATGTAGATGTAGTTCAAATTTGAATTGTGGTCATTAAATGGTTAGAAATCACTTAAATGCCTTTAGAAGGTCAAATGACCCCTGAAATTTACCAAATTTTCACATGACAGTTGCACGTTAAACGTAGGAAATTCTTTGAAGGCCGTAAGAGGAAGCTATCTCCCGTTCATCATCAAACATGCATTGTTCCCTCTCAGAACCATGAATCTTCTAGCGAGTTGCTCCAGTTTGTGAGAGGCATGTGTCCAAACGTTCTTCAAACATGCCAATTTCTTTACCAGATCATCTTGGTGGCATGACATTACATCAACCAAGGTTTCATATGTTTCTGATCATTTTTCTATTTTTTTTGAATTAAAATTCCATGTCACTCCATGCATACGTATGCATGTGTCCATGTCGTGAGACCAATATGTTTGAA
The DNA here is from genome assembly GCF_056163025.1 of Triticum urartu. Lineage (NCBI taxonomy): Eukaryota > Viridiplantae > Streptophyta > Magnoliopsida > Poales > Poaceae > Triticum > Triticum urartu. Next base: position 104,625,140 of record NC_141876.1, read on the forward strand.
AATTCCTTCTAATTTACTGCACATGGAATTAACTCGCACACAAGTACACATATATGATTTTTCAAACTGTTTTGGTTAGGCGTTGCATGTAGATGTAGTTCAAATTTGAATTACGGTCATTAAATGGTTAGAAAATCACTTAAATGTCTTTAAAAGGTCAAATGACCCCTAGAATTTTCCAATATCTCACATTACAGTTGTAGTAGTGCATGTTAGACGTAGAAAAAAATTTGAAGGCCGTAAGAGGAAGCTATCTCCCATTCATCATCAAACATGCATTGTTCCCTCTCGGAACAACGAACCTTCTAGCGAGTTTCTCCGGTTTGTGAGGGGTGTGTGTCCAAACTTTCATCAAACATGCCAATTTCTTTACCAAATCATCTTGGTGGATGACAATATATCAAGCAAGGTTTCATGTTTTTCTGATCATTTTTTATTTTTTTGGAATTAAAATGCCATGGCATGCACTCCATGCATGTGTCCATGCCTTGACACCAATATGTTTGGAAATTCCTTCTAATTTATTTCACATGGAATTAACTCGCGCACTAGTACACAAAAATATGAATGTTCAAACCGTTATGGTTAGGCGTTGCATGTAGATGTAGTTCAAATTTGAATTACGGTAATTAAATGGTTCGAAAATCACTTAAATGTCTTTAAAAGGTCCAATGACCCCTGAAATTTACCAAATTTTCACATGACAGTTGTATTAAAGCATGTTAAACGTAGGAAAAAATTTGGAGGCTGTAAGAGGAAGCTATCTCCCGTTCATCATCAAACATGCATTGTTCCCTCTCGGAACCACGAACCTTCTAGCGAATAGCTCCGTTTTGTGAGGAGTGTGTTTCCAAACGTTCGTCAAACATGCCAATTTCTTTACCACATCATCTTGGTGGCATGACATTACATCAACCATGGTTTCATGTGTTTCTAATCATTTTTCTATTTTTTTTGAATTAAAATGCCATGTCACTCCATGCATACATATGCATGTGTCCATATCATGACACCAATATGTTTGAAAATTCTTTCTAATTTACTGAACATGGAATTAACTCACACACAAGTACACATATATGATTTTTCAAACCGTTTTAGTTAGGCGTTGCATGTAGATGTAGTTCAAATTTGAATTACGGTCATTAAATGGTTAGAAACTCACTTAAATGTCTTTAAAAGGTCAAATGACCCCTAGAATTTTCCAAAAATTCACATTATAGTTGTAGTAGTGCATGTTTGACGTAGAAAAAATTTGAAGGTCGTAGGAGGAAGCTATCTCCTGTTCGTCATCAAACATGCATTGTTCCCTCTCGGAACCACGAACCTTCTAGTGAGTTACTCCGGTTTGTGAGGGGTGTGTGTCCAAAATTTCATCAAACATGCCAATTTCTTTACCACATCATCTTGGTGGCATGACATTACATCAACCAAGGTTTCATGTGTTTCTGATTTTTTTGGAATTAAAATGCCATGCCACTCCATGCACACATATTCCTGCATATGTGTCCATGTCGTGATACAAATATGTTTGAAAATTCCTTTTAGTTTATTGCACATGGAATTAACTCACACACAAGTACACATATATGATTTTTCAAACCGTTTTGGTTAGGCGTTGCATGTAGATGTAGTTCAAATTTGAATTACGGTCATTAAATGTTTAGAAAATCACTTAAATGTCTTTAAAAGGTCAAATGGCCCCTAGAATTTTCAAATAATTCATATTACAGTTGTAGTAGTGCATGTTTGAGATAGAAAAAAAATTTGAAGGCCGTAAGAGGAAGCTATCTCCCGTTCGTCATCAAACATGCATTGTTCCCTCTCGGAACCACGAGCCTTCTAGTGAGTTGCTCCGGTTTGTGAGGGGTGTGTGTCCAAACTTTGGTCAAACATGCCATTTTTTTACCACTCCATGCTTACATCCACCAAGGTTTCATGTGTTTCTGAATTTTTTTATTTTTTGGAATTAAAATGCCATGTCACTCCATGCTTAATTGTGTCATAGCCGTTAGACCAATATGTTCGAAAATTCCTTCCAATTTACTACACATGGAATTAAATCGCACACAAGTACATGAAATATGAGTTTTCAAACCGTTATGGTTAGCTATTGCATGTACATGTAGTTCAAATTTCAATTATGGTCATTAAATGGCTAGAAAATCACTTAAATGTCTTAGAAGGTCAAATGACCCCTGAAATTTTCCAAAATTTGACATGACAGTTGTATTAGTACTACAAAATTTCTCATTCATTTAAAACAGCATCCATTGGCACTTTATTCCAAATTGTCTTTCACAGCTAATAAAAAATATCTACAACATCACACACAGTTGTTTTCTAGGAACACTTTGCGATGAAACTATCTGGGTCTATTTAAGTCTCCCTCCTGAAGCTTCACCGGCTCGTCTGCTCTAGTGCCGATAACCCCCGAATCCACGAATCCCGATCCCCATTCCTGCACCCCCTTCTTTGCAAAGATGACGCCGTGGAAACGCTTCGTGAAGGCCCGTACGATGGCCGCCCCCCCCCCCCCCCCCCCCCGAGCGCGGTCGCCTGTGCCGAGAGCGCGACCGCCTAAACCAAGAGCGCGGCAGCCTACGCCGAGAGTGTCGCCGCATCCGCATTGAGCACGGCCGCTTCCGCCGAGAGGGCGTCTGCGGCAGCCGACAGGGCAGCGGCAGCAGCCGAGACGGTTGCAGCTGCTGCTGCGACAGCGGCTGCAAACCCCGAGAGCGCTCGAGCTGCCGTCCGTGCCGCTGATGTCGCCCTGGCCTGGGTCGAGGCCATACATGGCAAGATCGAGGATGCACACGCCAAGATATTCCAGGCCACCTCGGACTCCAGCATGCAACCCACGTCTGAAAAGGCAGCGGTGGCCATGGAGCACCTGCTTCCTCATCAGGTCGCCGAGCGGGAGCTGGAGATGCAGGAGGCGGCAAAGATCGAGGAGCACCGGGAGGAGGAGTTGCGTGTGGCCAAGGTCGAGGTAGAGAAAAGTCTGTCCGTCGAGGAATCGGCAATGGAGCACCAACGCGAGCTCTGGCGCAACCACTACTATGAGTACTACAACCTTGAGGGCGGCGCCGAGGACGAGGATGCGGTCGACTCTAGCAGGGGGGACGCAGAGTCCACCAATTGCGGCATGTCGCCAGGACAAGTCATTGACGTTTCATCTCACACCGGCGATGCATAGGCCGGTGCGGCGATGGATTTTTAATTATGCGTACTTAGGCTTTGTTTTTAATGTTGGTCTTTTGTTAGAGCAATGTTTAGGTCAACTGGCTCTGTGTAATTACTAAAATTGCTTGATTCAGTAAGTGTGGTTTGTCTGCTATACGCTCTTTTGTGTTCCCAAATTATCAAGTGATGTTAAATTATGCAATGACGTACCCAGGGAAATTTCCACGAAAATTTGAATTATCAAACTCATCCCATGCGCGTAAAGCAGAAGAATCGTTTGCGATGCACACAATCGTTCAAAGTGAATGGTCCGGAAGCACCGCGCACGTTCAAAGTGAATGTGCCCATTCCTTGAGACCAAAATAAGTGAATGGTCCGGCGGCACCGCGCGCAAAGTTTCCCTCCACATTTCCAAAATTTTGCCCAACCGCCAAAATATCTACCCCCGCCCCCCTTCCCCACCCCCTTTTCTCCCCGACCACAAGTCACATTTCCCCTGTTTCCTCCTCCCTTCCTTCCTTTCTAAGCTATAGCCGCTTCCTCACTCTCGCTGTCTCGCATCCTACCACCGGGGTCGCCATGGTCTTCTTCAAAGACATCTCCAGCGGTTCCTCCTCCGGCGACTACTCCTGCACCACCCGGGTATGCCTCTCTTCTCTATCTCGGGCTATGACTTGGAATGAAGGATTTTTACCCGGAGGTCGATTTGAGTCGTTTCTTCCTTTTGTAGCTCCCTAAGACCATCAGTGGCAACGAATGGAGCGGGGTGGCTGAAGATCTATCTACTCGTTGTCACCACCAATCTCCATGCGTGAAGCTAGTTGTGTTTGATTCTGTGGAGAGTGGGAGGAAGTTTCTGGCATGTGCAGAGAAGGTTAGACCCTTTTTCATTGTTACAAATCATTTGTTAGATGTGATTCAGACACTATCACGGTCCCAGCCCATTCATACCACACCTTCAACCAAACGCATCCTAAGACAGTGTCATAGTTTGTACCTAGTATCTCAAATTGTTGCCATCTCATCAGCCGTGCCATTAGGAAATTATTTGGCACCTCTTCAGCAGTTTGTGCAGCCAACTTTGGTCCACACATTCGAGCAGCCAAGCAGTAAAATACTTAAATCTTTATGGCACGAAGGAACTGGGCATCGGAGCAACTACGTGCTCCGGAGTCCGGGTCGTTGATTTTTTTTCTGCTGCATCGAGTCGCCAGTTCAGGGCACCGGTGCGAGATGTAGGAACAGTTGTCTTCACCCCAGTTTTGGCATACATAGTGGACGGCCATAGTGCTATTAGTTCTATGTAACTAAATTTGTGCATGTACACACCTGTTAGTATCAATTTGCTGTCATCCAAACACTATGTTTGAAGATGTGCCTAACGAAGCTCTGGAGCATGTATGAGGAAGAGAACACATGTAGGCTTAGAGAAAGTCTTGTCAACACTGAAGCATATTCCAAGATGTGGGATAAAAAGTTGAAGGTGGAGAATGAGCTCGTATTTTTAAATCAGACTTTGCTAAGATGGGGTTGGCGAAGGAGGAGGCACTTTCCCAGTTGGCCCATGCGAAACGGGTTCTCACTGAACTGAAAGCAGAGGTGGACAAGACGAGCCTGGATGATCTCGATTAGGGAAATGAATATATTGTTCTTATGAAGTTGAACTAGCTATATGTTGTACTGTGCTGTTTTCATGTAGCTACCGTACTGTGATGTTATAATATATTTATGTGCCTGATATGAAATTGGCAAACAGCTGTTCGATATGAAATGTGAATTTGCATAATACTGGAATTATTAATTGTAAACTAATAAACCTGCTAAATGTGTCATGGATCTTTGCAAACGGTTCTAGCAGTAAAAGCGCTTGCGATGGATAGCCCAATGCCACACAGTTTTCTTCATCAAATCGTGTGTGATATAGTTGATAAAAGCAAACAGTTAACCAAGGAAGACCATGTGTGATAGTAACACCTTCCAGACACGAGCCTACACATAAAACTATGTGGGATGTACGTCCGAATGGAAACGTTTTCCCTGGATTGACTGTGTGGGATGTACATAAGAACGGAAACGTATTCCTTGGATTGACTGTGTGGGATGTACATACCTACGGAAATGATTTCTAGGATTCACCGTGTGAGATGTACATACCCATGGAAATGATTTCTGGGATTTACCGTGTGGGATGTACATGCCTATGTAAATGATTTCTATGATTCACCGTGTGGGACGTACATACCTACGGAAATGATTTCTGGGATTCATCGTGTGGGATGTACATACCTACGGAAATGATTGGGTTTTGATGCCTCGTCCGATCGCACACGGCCCTAGCCTGGGTCCTAGGAGGGCCTATCCTCGACGATTTCTGGGTCGTGTGGGAAGGATACCCTATCGCACACACTCACTTGGCGACGGTTCCAAATACCATCGCGGAAAGGGGTTAAAACCGTTTGTTTAGGACCGACGCTCACCAGTGCCCTATGCATACATTACCCCAATGTCACCTCGGGAATCCGCGAGTTGAGTGCCAAAACATATATCAAGTGAATCAATATGATACCCCATTGTCACCACGAGTATCCAATTGCAAGACACATATCAAGTGTTCTCAAATCCATAAAATTATTCAATCCGATAACAATGAAATCTCAAAGGGAAAAACTCAATTCATCACAGCAAGATAGAGAGGGGAAAACACCATATGATCCGACTGTATTAACAAAGCCCGCGATACATCAAGATCGTGACATCTCAAGAATACGAGAGAGAGATTAAACACATAGTTACTGGTACAAACCCTCAGCCCGAGGGTGGATTATTCCCTCCTCATCGTGGTGGCCGTCGGGATGATGAAGATGGCCACCGGTGATGATTTCCACCTCCGGCAGAGTGCCGAAACACGATCTAGATTGGTTTTCGGTGGCTACAGAGCCTTGCGGCGGCGGAAATTCTTATCTAGGAGTTTTTGGAATATTTGTGAATTTATAGGGTAAAGGGGTGCGGGAGGCCACCGAGGTGGGCAAAACCCACCTGGGCGCGCCTGGGCCCCCAGGCACGCCGTGGCGGGTTGTGCCCCCCTCGGGGCACCCCCAGGTGCTGCTCTGGCCCATTGGTGGCCTTCTGGTCCATAAAAAAATCCACAAAAAGTTTCGCGGGGCTTGGACTCGGTTTATATTGATTTCCTGCGGTGTAAAAAACAAGCAAACAACGGCAACTGGCACTGGGCACTAGGCCAATAGGTTAGTCCCGAAAAATGATATGAAGTTGCTATAAAATGGTTGTAAAACATCCAAGAATGATAAAATAACAGCATGAATAATTTATAAATTATAGATACGTTGGAGACATATCAATCTCCTACATAGATCTTGCGTGATCGTAGGAATTTTTTTTAAATTGCATGCTACGTTCCCATCATCAACAACATACATATCACCAAAATATCGAACGAATACTAAATTCACATGATTACTTATGACAAGACTTCTCCCATGTCATTAAGAACAAAAGTAACTAATCACAAAACATATTCATACTCAAGATCAAATGGGTATTGAATATCATAATAGATCTGAACATATGATCTTCCACCAAATAAACCTACTAGCAGCAACTATAAAATGTAATCAACACTACTAGCAACCCACATGTACCAATTTGAGATTTTGATACAAAGATTGAATACAAAAGATGAACTAGGGTTTGAGATGAGATGGTGCTGTTGAAGATGTTGATGAAGATTGGCCCTCCCACGATGAGAGGGATGTTGGTGATGATGACGACTTCAATTTCCCCCTCCCAGAGGGAAGTATCCCCAGCGGAATCGCTTCACCAAAGTGCAAAAGTGCTCCTGCCCAAGTTCCACCTCGAGACGGCGGCACTCCATCTCAAAAGTCCTCCCCTTAATTTTTTCTAGGGAAAATGGGCCTATATACCAGAAGATGGGCACTGGAGGCTGGCCTGAGGCTCCACCACCCACCAGAAGACACCACGGTCACCACACACCTGTTCACGGCCTCAACACGCGGGAGAGCGGTAGCACTGGGCGTCGCTGGGATGACACATCGAGCGGCCTTGCCACGGTATGGAGCGACGACGCCCTGAAACGTCTGGTCGTCCCAGATCTCCTGCCGCCGCCTAATGTTGTGCTTCACCGGTGGCCACGGCCCGTCGTACGCCACCATCCACGCGTCATGCTCCTACAAAATTTGCGGGGCGCGGTGTACCTCATGTGTTGCAGCATCTCCTCCAGCAGCCGAGCCCGACAGAGGCCAATGACGCGCACAAAGGCATGGCTGCCCACTCAGGTAACGGCGGCACCAGGATGCCCGCCACGCTGAGGCGCCACCGCCCAGCGTTGGGACGTTTGGCGCGGTGGGACGCCAAACACGATGAGCTCCTCTGCCTCCTCCGTGCTCAACTTTGGGCACGCCATCGCCGGTGGTGACAAGGATCGCGGCGACGATTTGCGCGGTCCCGGTTCGTAAGGCCCTTTAGTGCCGGTTCTGGAACCGACACTAAAGGGTGGGGACTAAAGGTCCCCCCTTTAGTCCCAGTTCAACACGAACCGGGACCAAAGGCCCACCACGTGGCACGAGCCCGCGCCGGGGGCTGGGACACCTTTAGTCCCGGTTGGTAACACCAACCGGGACTAGAAGGTTTAGGGGTTATGGTTTTATGATTTATTTTTCCTTTTAATTTTGTGTTTCCCATTTATTAATTCTTTTTCATTTGAAACATATTTTACGCTACTACATATTGTACATGTTATGCATGTACATAAATAGAATTTCTCGTAGAACCGATCATATATATATCATCGAATTTCTCGCACACGACCATTCACGCATACACACACACACGCACACACACACACACACACACACATATATATATATAATTTGGTATATACAATTTCTCCAACAATTTGCAGATAATTACATGGAGGCATTACTGCGGTAGCGGGTAATGGAATTCTCCTTTGGAATATATGACCTGGTCGAGCAAAAATCCCGCTATTTCCTCTTGACTTGCTCGTACGCGATTCTCTGGTAGGAGCTGATCCCGCATCTCCTTCATCTTTAAATAAGAGATCAAAATATGCATGTATTAATAGTTGTGTGTATATATATTAGATAATGATGTAAAAATTGTGAATAGTATTCTGGCAAACTTACACATTGCTCTCTATCAGTTCTGCTCCTTTTAGACGTCATCATGTGAATGTTCTCACAAATGCAGTATGCACATAAATCAGTCGCGGCACCTGCCTGAGGGCCTTTACGAGAATATAATTCAATCAGAAAATAATTAACCCAGCATGATAAGTAAAGGTATTGAAACTAGAATTAAAGAGATGTTAGCTAGCTAGATAGTACTACTTAATTAATTACCTTGGGTCGATGCCATATCAACTTTTGTTTCCATGGGCCATCAACATGTTTGATGAACTTTTCCCAAGCCCTACCCACCGGCAAAGAAAATTAATAAAAGAGTTATTAATTAGTTGATATCAGGAAATGACGAACTAAAGAGGCCGACATATAGTTCAATAATGATTGAAATTACCTGTCGACCATCCCCTTCACGATTTTGTAGTCAGTAACTTATTTAAGTAGTGAGTCCAGTACTTGAACTTTTCCCTCATCAACTTCAATGATTAACAAGATCCAATGGAAACTAATGCGCACACGTTTGCATGTATAATTAAGCGGGCATGTGCATAACTCATCAACTACCCTATACCCTATACACTTACTAACATCTAGCTAGTAAGCAAAAACAGAATTTCTAGTACAAGACAGCATGACTCACCCGAAGCTGTAAGGAAGTAGTATTTTTGGACAGGTATTTAGGCGCTTCAAGAACTCTAGCAAGCTTTTCTCCGTGTCTTTTCGTTCCCATGGACGCGTCTATGTCTCTTGATTAATGGTATTTGGGTCAATGAACCCAATGCCACAACATCCAACTTTTTTCATTTCATAGATCTTCATTCTGCATAATACCACATAAAAGAATAGTGAGGATAATTAAAGGTTATGATCAATGAGCACTACAGCTAGCTAGAGACTTAATGAAATTACAGAAAGAAATCACTTACATACAATAGCAACTGACGATAGATTTGTCGAGTGCGTCTTGATTGAATAACTGAAACATTTCTGTAAACTCAACATACAGAGCAATTTCATGGTAGTAATGCTCTGGCCCGACTCTCACCATGAGGGACTCCCGATCGGTAGTCTTGGCTTCTTTCATGTACCATTCATGCAATTGATACATTCTCGTTGATAGAAGCTTGACCTCCTCAGGTTTCACCAGAGGTTGGCCGCGGGCATATTTCCGTTTTAGTTTCTACTCTGTAAACTTTTCCATGGGCTCGATGCCTAGGAGTTGTTCTATAGTGCATCCAATCTCTTCAGCCTGTCTTCTATGATCGTCGATTATTACCAGCTGATCAGCGTCGGTACTCACATGCATTGGTACGATGAGTGGGGGGATCGATTGCACCTGCTGTTCTCCCAGATGGGAAACAATTTTCCCGCTTTTTTGGCAGCTGCTTTGCTAGAGCTCGAGGTCGACTCATTTTTTTGTGTGCTTGATATGACTTCTTGATTTGGCGCTCATAGTCTGAGTCCCTATGCTTGGGAGCTGGTGGTTGAGCCATACGAATAAAGTGGTCAATGATATGCTCAGGTACTTTCTCCTTTGGTGGTGGTGGCGGTTTCAGTCCAAAATGGGCCCTTAGTTGGGCTCGCACTTCGGCTTCGTTTTCCTCCTCAGTCAAGTCGTAAGGCTTCTTCGGAAGAGGCTTGAGGCTTGGACCAAATTGGTATCTCTTGCCTCCTGTACTTGTACCGCTAGCCGCCGGAGCTGCGGCGACTCTCTTCTGCTGTTGCTTAGGCGGCGGACACAGCTGAAGCGGTGCCTGACTTGGAGGAGGAGGACTGGGCTAACGCGGTGCCGGACTTGGAGGAGTGGGCTGGCGCGGTGCTGGACTTGGAGGAGGAGGAGTGGCCTGATGCATTGACGGACTTGGAGGAGCAGGACTCTGCTAAGGCGGTGGCTGACTTGGAGAAGCGAGAGTCTACTGATGCAGTGGCAGACTTGGATGAGGATCCGGCTGACGCGGTGTCGATGGCCTTGGAAAGACGATGCAATCTGTAACGCCCGAGACCGTTGTGCCAGGTGTCTTCAAGTTATTCATTGTTGTTGCCTTGTCTTTTGCTTGTGTGTTGCATGTTGACATGTCATCATGTGCATTGCATCATCATGTTTTTCAAAACTTGCATCCGTCCGGTTTTCCCCAATTCTCTTCGTTGTCCGTTCTGACTCCAGACACACTTGCACGTGCCCGCGACATGTCCGAAATATTATTTTATAAGTGGCTGGAAGATGTTCTCAGAATGGGATGAGAGTTAGCGTGTGGTGTTGTTAGGTTGTAGGTAGGCCGCCTGCCAAGTTTCGTCGCATTCGGAGTCCGTATGACGCCCCAACGGTTAAATATAGCGGCAATATAGTCGGTCTAACGTCAGACGTTTTCAATCTCCTAAAACAGTTATCGGGCTGCACTCTTTCCCTCTCATCTCAGCCCAACCTCCTCTTCACAGCCCACAAGGCCAAACCTACCCCCCCCTCTTTGCACAGTGCATCGACCCCTCACGCGTGTCCGAAACTTCCCCGAACCCGACCCGCTCTGTCGTTACCGTTGGACCCGGATCATCCCCAAACATCCCGAAAACATCACCGTTTTCATATTTGGACTCCCTAGCCTATTCATTCTTGTTCGTCGGATTTCAACCGGATGATCCAAACTCCATTCTTTATCACATATATAGTCCAACCCTAACCCCTACTTGTCCCATCCATCCTCCTAGCCGCCGCCACCTCCTAGGCCTATCGGGATCTCACCCCAACTTCTCCCTCCCTCATTTCTTCCACCAGTCCAACCGCATCCACCCAAATCAAATCTTGTCTTTCTTGATTTCCGTGCCAACCCAATCACCCATAGCCTCTCTCGATCCAGATCGAGGGAATCATGGCTCCGACCATCGCCCTCGATTTGCGCCGCCGCCCAACCACTCCCTCCAACCAGTGCCTACCTCCTCGTCCCCGTGCTGCAGCAGCGAAGCAGGAGCCCTCGCGCCCGAGCCTCACCGACCCTGCAGACCGCGCCCTCCGGTGACCCCACCGCCGGCGGCCACGACCAGGACTGGCCTCGTCCTGCTCCTCTCCTCCTCCTGTTTTCCCTCTATCTCTCTCTCATGGTGGTCCTCTCTCTCTCTCCTTCCCAAGAACGAGCAAGAGATCGCCTAAGCTCCATGGTGCCGCCGCCGTCGTCCTGCTTTGTATGGTGACCTCCGAGCATCGCCACCCACCGGATCTGCTCAAGCTCGCCTCACCCCTGTGCCTAAGTCCCACGTCGCCGAGCCGCCTCCCTTCCCTCGAGTCCATCCAGCTCCGCCATCCGCCATGGGCGTGGAGCTCGTCGGAGTCGTCCTCGTGCCGTCCCAGCCCCGTCGCCGTTTTCCTCCTTGTAGACGCCTCATCGCCACCGGCTCCGGCCTCTTCTCCGGCAACCTCCATCTCGGAGCCGCTGCCTCTGCCCCGAGCTTCCTTGCCGTGCTCTGGCGTCCTCCGCCCGGGGACCGACGCTGCTGCATCCTCTCATCCGCGGCCTCACGCGCGCCGCCGTCCAGGAACCCCAGTGCCGCCCCGCTGTACCTCACTGTACCAGAAGGAACGAGCTCCAGTGACGCACGTCGCCTTGCAGCACCAGCCGCCGCCGGGAGCCTCACCTCGCGCCACCCTTTGCCAGGCCCTAGCAGTCGCCGGTGACCTCTGCTCGCTCTGCATCGAGCAGATGAGCTTACGTGACTCCCTCAAGCTCGCCTCCTCGTTGACCCGATCTGGCGCCTGCGTGGACAAACGCCCCAGGCCCAGCACGCCCCTGTCGGCCTATCCCTCTCCACCGATCTGGGCTAGGCCCGCTGGGTGAGCTGCCTTCCCCAACGCCTGTTCTTGTTGGGCCAGCTAGATACAGCCCGTTTCATGTTTTTTTTTCATAGAATGTTTTTCCTATTTTTCCAGAGAGGGCAGTTTTGTAGAAAAACTCCTAAGCTCCATGCATATCATAACTCACGAACCATGCATCTTTTTAAAAAACATTATATATGAAAAATGCTTAGAATTTTATCTAGTTTCACAATGTCCAACTTTCATCTTTGTTAAAAATGTTTAAAATGTTGTTTGAGTAAATTTGCTTACATGCCATTCTAAAATGATTTAATTCATAACTAATTAACCGTAGCTCCGAATTTAATAAACTTTATATGTAAATGGGGTGGAAAAATGCCTAGTTTAACATGGTGTCATCATCTTACATGTTTAACAACTCTAAAATATTGTTTAGGTCAGAACAGTACCAAAACTAAAATATGCATATGAGGATTTACCGGAATCGTTGTTTGTTGTTCCGGCCTCATCTAAACTTGCCTAGATAGGTAGTTTTCATTTGCTCCACCCCTTGACATGTTTAAGAACATTTAATATTGATGGGTACCTAAACGAGAGAGAACTAAATAAGTCACGCGGTGTTTCGTCAATATGCAACGGAGTTGCATATTGAGCTCCACTTAATTTGTAGTATTGTTTGTGCATTTTGCCATGCCATGCCTGATTAAACCGGACATGCATCATACTTGGTTGTGCATCATGCCATGATTATGTGATGGTTGTTTACCACGATTGTTTGCTTCTTTCTGATGTTGCTTCTTCGGGTTAGTTCCGATAACGTCGCGTTTATGTGGATTCGTTCGAGTTCGTCCGTTTGTCTTCTTCATGGACTCGTTCTTCTTCCTTGCGGGATCTCAGGCAAGATGACCATACCCTCGTAATCACTTCTATCTTTGCTTGCTAGTTGTTCGCTCTATCGCTATGTCGCGCTACCTACCACTTGTTATATCATGCCTCCCATATTGCCATGTCAAGCATCTAACCCACCTTTCCTAGCAAACCGTTGTTTGGCTATGTTACCACTTTTGCTCAGCCCCTCTTATAGCGTTGCTAATTGCTGGTGAAGTTGAAGATTGTTCCATTTTGGAACATGGTTATGTTGGGATATCACAATATCTCTTATTTAATTAGTGCATCTATATACTTGGTAAAGGGTGGAAGGCTCGGCCTTATGCCTGGTGTTTTGTTCCACTCTTGCCGCCCTAGTTTCCGTCATACCGGTGTTATGTTCCTTGATTTTGCATTCCTTATGCGGTTGGGTGTTATGGGGACCCCTTGAAAGTTTGCTTTGAATAAAACTCCTCCATCAAGGCCCAACCTTGGTTTTACCATTTGCCTCCCCACCACCTACTTTTACCTTAGGAGTCGCGCTCCCGAGGGTCATCTTCATTTTAACCCCCCGGGCCAGTGCTTGTCTAAGTGTTGGTCCGAACCGGGCAGCCTACGGGGCCACCTCGGGGCAACTCGAGGGCTAGTTTTACTCGTAGCTTGACCTATCCGGTGTTGCCCTGAGAACGAGATATGTGCAACTCCTATCGGGATTGTCGGCACATCAGGCGGCTTTGCTGGTCTTGTTTTACCATTGTCGAAATGTCTTGTAACCGGGATTCCGAGTCTGATCGGGTCTTCTGGGAGAAGGAATATCCTTGGTTGACCATGAGAGCTTGTGATGGGCTAAGTTGGGACACCCTTGCAGGGTTTTGAACTTTTGAAAGCCGTGCCCGCGGTTATGGGCAGATGGGAATTTGTTAATATCCGGTTGTAGAGAACTTGACACTTAACTTAATTAAAATGCATCAACCACATGTGTAGCCGTGATGGTCTCTTTTCGGCGGAGTCCGGGAAGTGAACATGGTTCTGGTGTTATGCTTGTGCGTAAGTAGTTTCAGGATCACTTCTTGATCACTTCTAGCTTCACGACCGTTGCGTTGCTTCTCTTCACGCTCTTATTTGCGTATGTTAGCCACCATATATGCTTAGTGCTTGTTGCAGCTCCACCTCATTACCCTATCCTACCCATGAGCTTAAATAGTCTTGATCTCGCGGCTGTGAGATTGCTGAGTCCTCGTGACTCACAGATACTTCCAAACAGTTGCAGGTGCCGATGATGCCAGTGCAGGTGACGCAACCCAGCTCAAGTGGGAGCTCGATGAAGATCTTGATCATTGTTTTGTTTCGTTTCCTGTTGATCAGTAGTGGTGCCCAATTGGGACGATCGGGGATCTAGCATTTGGGGTTGTCTTCTTTTATTTTGGTTCCGTAGTCGGACCTTGATTGTATTCTGGATGATGTGTGTTTAACTTGTATTGTGTGAAGTGCAATTGTAAGCCAACTCTTTATCCCTTTCTATTCAGTACATGGGATTGTGTGAATATTACCCCTCTTGCGACAAACCTACCATGCGGCTATGCCTCTAAGTCATGCCCCGACACGTGGGAGATATAGCCGCATTGTGGGTGTTACACAATCCTTTCTCCATAGAATGATATGATGTATGGCATCTCCCAATGTGCACTCGTCGTCACCTCCAGGAATGTCAAGCTATAGCCCCAATTATTGTGCCACCACTTCATCAACCGCGACACGAGCATATCCAGCTGGAATCGAATTGCAATGGAAGTTAGCTCTAGGGGGATTTGTATAAGCAACGCCATCCGCCACCTTCATGGATATGTTCTTCATTTTAAAGTGTAGCTCACAATTAGTGTTATCCATGATGTCATACACATGGTATCTATCTAGCAGTGCATTATCGCCCGGGGCGGAACCCACGCTGCTTCTCGGCATGGATGGGACGGTTCTATCCAATGTTGGATCCTCTAGCTGCTATCATTGCTGAGACCCCCTTTCCTGGCTAAGTTAGTCGATCAACTGTTGCTGCCGTTGGAAAGCGAGTGCCAACTCCGCATGCTTTGATTCAACTATGCGAAGGAGTTTTGCTTCCTGCTTCCTCTCCTCCTCCTCCAGCTTCTCTTCTCCTCCTCCTTCATCTTCTTTCTCGCACGGCTTCTGTAGTAGGCGTTCCAGTCCGCAAACCCCTCAAACCACGGAACAACGCCTTTGCCTCGTGTTCTTCCCAGGTGTTCAGGCTTCTTCAGGGCACGCATAAGCTCTTCATTCTCTCTGTCGGTCATGAACACCCCCGTTCGAGCCTCTTCTATTGCAACAATTAAATCGAGGTCAGCTCCTGTAAGACTTGCCCGCTCCAAAACCTCGTCTGTCTTTGGGTCCAACGCCCCCCATGCGCCTACAACCAAGTCCTGGACCTGGGGAGCTAGCTCAATGTAACTTGAGTGACCCATGCATCCAGCATCAGTTTCTCAGAGTGATCCCACTTAGGCCGGGCCACCTCGTAGCCACCTGGCCCCAGCTAACGGTGCCATATCTTTTTCGCGGCATTGAGCGTGTTTATTCTGGACCGTTCCTGAGCTACTTCTAATTCCTGGATTTCACGAAAGCATCCCAGTGATCTCTTTGCTTCTCTAGTGTTCCCTTGAATTCTGGAGTCTTCTTTCCTCCTTCGACGTACTTGTTCCATATACTTTTCTTGTGGTTGTTGAATGCTATCGCCATCTTCCTAAGAGCTGTGTTCTTGACTTCCTCCACATTTGCATCTGTGAAATGATCGGGTAGGGTGAAATGTGACATGAGAGATTCCCAAAGCCGATATTTTGCTCTTTGGTCGACAAAAGTAAGATCTGGACGTTCCTTTGCTTCCTTTTTCCATTCTTGAATGGAGATCGGGATTTGGTCCTTCACAAGAACTCCGCAATGATGAATGAACTTGCCCGCATTCTTCTTAGGATCGCGCGGTTCGCCATTAGGTTTGATGGCATCGATGTTGTACTTTATGCCATCCTTCAACTTTTTAGCCGGGCCTCGCACAGTCAGGCTGCATGTAGAAGATTTGCTCGATCCGGAGGGTGAAAGAAGAAAGATCGATTAGTTAATATATATACAAATCAATTAAAACATGTGATGATCACCAGATGCATGCTTATATAAATATACCTCGCCGGGCTTTGTTATTTCAAGAACAACATTTTCTTCGTCATCAAAGTTCTCGACTTCATCTATTCGTTCGTCTTCATCAAATATCATACCCTCACCGGTAGGGTTCAGATATTGCAAGCCACCATCTTCTTCAAACTCAACTGGGCGAGGGGATGAGCGTATGATGTTGAACATGGCCTCCTCTCCTTCTCTGTCGGTATTGTCCATAGCTTTTATTTAACTAATCCAGAAGAAATATAAAACAATTTAGTATTCAAATTAGAATGCATGCATGCAATCAATAAGGAAAAACCGAATCATAGTACATAATATGCATCATCGAATATAATCTCGAATACATCGTCTTGAATATTATCAAATAATATAATCTCGAATACATCATCTTGAATATTACCGAATACATTAGTAGCTAGCTAATACAAATCAAATACTATCGAATAATCTAGTTCACTCGCAGTTCCTGAGGCGCGGGCGGTGGAAACCCAAGGAGAAGGAACCATCACAGGATCATAGCTCGGGTGAGATCCCCGAAGAACCTGCCAGGTATTGGAGAACCTGATGTCCAACACAGCCATGTAGCGACGGACGTGCTCGTCCTCCTCCCTGACACGACGACGTACCACCTCCGGCGGGGACGGCTCCCTCCGCACCGAAAGTGGCCCAAGTGAACGCCGCCAAAGGAGCTCCGGGTCGACGACGG
Source organism: Triticum urartu (assembly GCF_056163025.1). Classification (NCBI taxonomy): domain Eukaryota; kingdom Viridiplantae; phylum Streptophyta; class Magnoliopsida; order Poales; family Poaceae; genus Triticum; species Triticum urartu. Next base: position 104,642,061 of record NC_141876.1, read on the forward strand.
GACCTGGGGTCGGGTTCCTCACCAAGCGGCGCGCACCTAAAGGTAGCACCTCCCAGTGCCGTCCTGGCGGAGCACAGTCCTGAACACAAACATGACTCCTCTGAAGCAGGACGTCGTCGCGAACAAATTCTATATGCAAATGTAACATTTTTTAAATGATTGGATTGTGATTTCTTATATACGAGGAAAACCTTTAGTCCCTGGCTATAGGAACAGGATTCAAAATCATAACGGATTCTCTTAACCTTAAAGGGATTTAACAAAATGGCGCCATTCTGGATGTGCAGAAAATGGTCCATTCTGGATCTCATCTACCCTTCTATATGTCACGTTGTATAGTGTCAAAGGATTCAAGAAAACCATGGCTTCATCATTAGCCGGAAGTAACATGCGCATGATGCTACAAAGCTCTCCAAAGTTGTTTTGGAATGGAGTCCCGAATAAGATAATTCACTTTTTGGTACGAGGTTCAGCAAGAGCCTTCCGAATATCGCTATTTGGAAGGCCTTTTCTAAACTTCGTACCAAAAAGAGAAATATCCTATCAGGACTCTGTTCCAAAATAACTTTGGAGAGCTTCGCAGCATCATGCGGCTGTTACTTTCGGCTAATGATGAAACCATGGATTTCTTCAATACTTTGACACAAAAGGACGTGCACATATAGAAGCGTAGATGAGATCAGGAACAATATGGATCAACTTAATTATGCACATCCATAATGGGGGCATTCTTGATAAATCTCTTATTAATGGGGGCATTCTTTATAAATCCCATATTAAATTTTGCATATGTCAAAATTCAAACTTTGACATATGATCAAATGTTGCATATGTCAAAATTCAAACTTTGACATATGATCAAACTTTGATATATTATCAAATGTTGCATATGTCAAAATTCAAACTTTGACATAAGATCAAATGTTGTGTATGTCAAAATTCAAACTTTGACATATGATCAAATGTTGCATATGTCAAAATTTAAACTTTGACATATGATCAAACTTTGACAAATGATATCTAGCTAATTCATCTAACACTAATATATCTAGCTAATTCATCTAACATTTGACAAAAGTATAAAAAACTAATTCATCTAAAATTAATATATCTAATTCATCTAACTAAAAGTATAAAAAACTAATTGGGTCATTTGCATTTCTGTCACTAACTCGAACCACCTAATCAGATATATCCCTAATTCGAAAGCCTGCTCAAATTTGCCCCTCCGCCGTTAGGTGCCCTTATAGAAATGCCCTTCTGCGTCGTTACCGTCCGGTCAAACAGCTTTGACCGTCCTGAAAAAAATAGCAAAAAAATGTAAAAAATCTAAAAATTTGTGAGATCGAAGATACTCATGTGCCCAAGGTGTGTGCAAAATTTCGTGCTATTTAGACATTCCAGGAGCTCATGGCAAGGAAAAACAGTTAATCTACATGCTTGTGAACAATAAATTTGAAATAAAATAGCAAGAAAATTTAAAAAAATATGAAATTTTTTGGCATCAAAGTGGCTTGGGTGCACAAGGTGCTTGCAAGTTTTTGTGATCAAATGACATGCGAGGAGCTCTAGCAAGAAAAAACAAAATAGTAATTTTTCCCAAGCCAAATTTTGTTTTTTTCTCCACAAGCCCCTCCAATGTCCAAACACAACAAAAATTTGCAAGCAGCTTGCAGACCCGAGCCTCTTTGATGCCAAAAAATTTCATATTTTTTTGAATTTTCTTGCTATGTTTTTGAATTTACTGTTCACAGGCTTACATATTTATTGTTTTTCCTCTGACACGAGCTCCTGGAATGTACAAACAGCATGGAACTTTGCACGCACCTTGCGAACCTGAGTTTCTTTGATCCCACAAATTTTCAGATTTTTTTTAAAAAAATTGCTATTTTTTTCAGGATGGTCAAAGCCCTTTGACCGGCTTTGATCTGCTTTGACCGGACGTTAACGACATAGAAGGGTATTTCTGTAAGTGCACCTAACGGCGGAGGGGCAAATTTGAGCAGGCTTTGAAATTAGGGGAAAATCTGAGAGTGGGCGCAAATTAGGGGCATAGATGTAAATGTCCCAAACTAATTCATCTAACATTCATATATCTAGCTAATTCATCTAACATTTGACATTAATATAATTGATCTAAAACTTTGACATTAATCTACATTTATATATATATATATCTAATTCATCTAACATTTCTATAACTAAAAGTATAAAAAACTAAAAAACAGAAAATAATTAAGAAAATGTGTGTGTATGTATGTGTGTGTGTGGGCTCGATGGGATGAGGGCAGCCATGGCTGCAGGGGGTCTCACAGCGGGGCGAGGGCCGGCGAGGTGACGGGGGCGGTGATGGGGATGGGGGCGGCAACGAGGACGGCAATGGCAACGACGCGCGACAGGTGGCGGCGGCGATGTCGTCGAAGCAGAGGTCGAAGTAGAGGAAGAAGAGAAGAAACTGTAAATTTTTGAAGTGCTAGTATATATAGGAGGGACCTTTAGTCCCGGTTGGAGCCACAAACCGGGACTAAAGGTCTGTTTTGGCCAGGCCAAGCGGCGGGAAGCGCAGGCCTTTAGTCCCGATTGGTGGCTCCAACCGGGACTAAAGCCCCCCCCCCCTTTAGTCGCGGTTGGAGCCACCAACCAGGACTAAAGGCCCACGCTTCCCGTGTGCACAGTGCTGAAGTTTAGTCCCACCTCGCCGAGCGAAGGTCAGCCGCACTAGTTTATAAACCCAGCCGCGGCTGCTCCTTCGAGCTCCTCTCCAAAGAAGGCTTATGGGCCTAAAACTGCTGGGCTGCCCTGTGGGCCTAGTGGGCCTTGCGGGCCTACATCCTGGCCCAACTACATGTTGGGTTTCTAGTCATATGCAGGCCGTTGTGGCCCAGTAGGCAGGCTTTTTTGTTTTTTTGTTTTCTGTGTTATTTATTTTCTTTTATTTCTGAGTTGTTTTTTTGCTTTATTTAGAGTTTCTTTGTGAATATTTTTGTTTTAGGTAAAAAAATTATAAAATTTTTGTTAGTGCCAGTAGTTTTCAAATTTGAATAGTTTAAATTTGAATTATTTGAAATTTGTGTGAATCACTAGTTTATGAATAACTTTACTTTAAAAATAGATTTTTTAGTGATTCTTTTTTCCTATGTTTAATATTAGTGTGTTTTATCATTATATTCAATTTTGTAATACTTAAGTTATTTAAAAAATGAAATGCATTTGTAATAGATGAGTTTTCGTCCGAAACCCTGATACTTCGAAAGAGATTGTCCATTTTGTACACGAAGTGGATCCAGTTTTTGCGGTAACCCTCTCAACTTTGTAGCACATGCTATGTGGGTGAAATGATAATACCATGCTAACTTTTAACCTTTTCAAAGTTCATTTGTAGTGATTTTCATTTTCAGGGTCCTTTAGCTCAAAAAAATCAGTAAATGCATGAAAAATAGCAAATGAAGTCAGAAAGGGTTGAAAATTGATGATGTGGCTTTGAATGGTGCATACTGAACGCACAAAAAGTCTGGAGTTGAAATAAGTTAAAAGAAATGAAATGCCTTTGTAACAGATGAGTTTTCGCCCGAAACTCTGATACTTCGAAAGAGATTGTCCATTTTGTACACGAAGTGCATCCTGTTTTTGCCGTAACCCTCTCAACTTTTTAGCACATGCTATGTGGGTGAAATGATGATAACATGCCAACTTTCAACCTTTTCAGAGTTTATTTGTAGTGCTTTTCAATTTCAGGGTCATTTAGCTAAAAAAATCAATAAATACATGAAAAATAGCAAATGAAGTCATAAAGGGTTGAAAATTGATGAAGTGGCTTTGAATGGTGCATACTGAACGCACAAAAATTCTAGAATTTAAATAAGTTAAAAATGAAATGCCTTTGTAACAGATGAGTTTTCGTCTGAAACCCTAATACTTCGAAAGAGATTGTCCATTTTGTACATGAAGTGGATCCAATTTTTGCTGTAACCCTCTCAACTTTTTAGGACATGCTATGTGGGTGAAATGATGATACCATGCCAACTCTCAACCTTTTCAGAGTTTATTTTGTAGTGCTTTTCAATTTCAGGGTCATTTAGCACAAAAAAATCAGTAAATGAGCTGAAAAATAGCAAATGAAGTCAGAAAGGGTTAGAAATTGATGACGTTTGTCCGAAGCACAAAAGTACATGTTTCAAATGCCAAAACACACAAGAACCCTAACTATTACAAAGATTCCCTACGGTTTGTCCAAAGTGGGACTTTCCAGATATATAAGTTCGGAAACTCACAAAAGAAGAAAGTGATGACAGTGAAGCCGGGCACATCCCAGAGTGGGATCGTTGGATGTGAAACTTTTTCTACACGTGTGTCCCTTTGCGCCGTAACAATGGATAATCTTCATTATTTAACTGGATGCTCGGGTCAATATTCATTGTGAAGGGAGCAATTTCATGAAACTTATCATAATTTTCTGACATGTCTGTCTTGTCATCCAATCCCACGATGTTTCTTTTCCCTGCAAGAACTATGTGGCGCTTTGGCTCATCATATGATGTATTTGTGTCCTTATCTTTTCTTTTTATCGGCTTGGTAGATATGTCCTTCACATAGAAAACCTGCGCCACATCATTGGCTAGGACAAATGGTTCGTCTGCGTACGCAAGATTGTTGAGATCCACCATTGTCATTCCGTAATGCGGGTCTTCCATTACCCCATCTCATGTTAGATTGACCCATTTGCATCGAAACAAAGGGACCTTCAAACCACGTCCATAGTCAAGTTCCCATATCTCCTCTATGTAACCATAATATGGGTCCTTTCCCCTCTTGGTTGATGCATCAAAGCGGACACCACTGTTTTGGTTGGTGCTCTTCTTATCTTGGGCGATTGTGTAAAATGTATTCTCATTTATCTCGTACCCTTTGAAAGTCATTATATTCAATGATGGTAACTGGGACAGCAAGTACAGGTCATCTTCAACAGTGTCGTCATGCATGGCATGTGTCTGCAACCAACCGGCGAAAGTCCCCGTTTGTTCACGTGTAAACCAGTTGTCGAACTGCTCCGGGTGTTTGGAGCATAGAATATTCTTGTGTTCCTCCATATACGGAGCCACCAAGGAGGAATTTTGTAGAACTGTGTAGTCCGCTTGAGTGAGAGAATGTCCGTCCATACATATTATTTGTTTCGGTCCTAGTGTGCCATTTCCACCCAGTCTGCCCTTATGCCGCGATTCAAGAACACCAATCGGCTTAAGGTCAGGAATAAATTCAATACAAAACTCAGTGACCTCCTCATTTTCATGGTCCTTGGAGATGCTTCCTTCTGGCCTAGCACGGTTATGAACATATTTCTTTAAGACTCCCATGAACCTCTCAAAGGGGAACATATTGTGTAGAAATACAGGACCCAGAATGTTGATCTCTTCGCATAGGTGAACTAGGACGTGCGTCATGATGTTGAATAAGGATGGTGGGAACACCAACTCGAAACTGACAAGACATTGCACCAAATCATTCTCTAACCTTGGTATGATTTCTGGATCGATTACCTTCTCAGAGATTGCATTGAGGAATGCACATAGCTTCAAAATGGCTAATCAAACATTTTCCGGTAGAAGCCCCCTCAATGCAACCGGAAGCAGTTGCGTCATAATCACGTGCCAGTCATGAGACTTTAGGTTCTGGAACTTTTTCTCTTCCATATTTATTATTCCCTTTATATTTGAAGAGAAGCCAGACAAGACCTTCATACTGAGCAGTCATTCAAAGAAGATTTCTTTCTCTTCTTTGGTAAGAGCGTAGCTGGCATGACCCTGATGTATGCCGTATTTTCCGTGCATACGTTGCTGGTCCTCTTGTGCCTCCGGTGTATCTTTTGTCTTCCCATACATGCCCAAGAAGCCAAGCAGGGTCACGCAAAGATTTTTCGTCACGTGCATCACGTTGATTGCAGAGCGGACCTCTAGGTCTTTCCAATAGGGCAGGTCCCAAAATATAGATTTCTGCTTCCACATGGGTGCGCGTCCGTCAGCGTCATTCGGAATAGATTGTCCACCAGGACCCTTTCCAAAGATTACCTTCAAATCCTTGACCATATCATGTACATCATCACCAGTACGGTGGCGAGGCTTCGTCCGGTGATCTTCCTCACCTTTGAAATGCTTGCCTTTCTTTCTTACGGTATGCCGGAAGAAATCGACGATGTCCCAGGTACATATTCTTCTTACAATTATCCAAATATATATTGTCAGTATCATCCAAAAAGTGCGTGCATGGGCGGTATCCCTTGTTTGTCTGACCTGAAAGGTTACCCAGAGCAGGCCAATCATTGATGGTCACAAACAACAATGCATCTAGGTTGAATTCTTCCCGATCGAGCTCATCCCACGCACGTACACCTTTTCCATTCCACAGTTGTAAGAGTTCTTCAACTAATGGCCTTAAGTAAATATCAATGTCGTTGCCGAGTTGCTTAGGGCCTTGGATGAGCACTGGCATAATAATGAACTTCCGCTTCATGCACAACCAAGGAGGAAGGTTATACATACATAGAGTCGCAGGCCAGGTGCTATGATTGCCGCTCTGCTACCCAAAAGGATTAATGCCATCTGCGCTTAGACCAAACCATATGTTCCTTTTGTCACCTGCAAAGTCCCCCACTTCCTCTCAATTTTTCTCCACTGTGACCCATCAGCGGGTACTCTCAACTTTCCGTCTTTCTTACGGTCTTCTTTGTGCCATCGCATCAACTTGGCATGCTCTTTGTTTTGGAACAAATGTTTCAACCGTGGTATTATAAGAGCATACCAGATCACCTTGGCAGGAATCTTCTTCCTGGGGCACTCTCCCTCGACATCACCAGGGTCATCGCATCTGAACTTATAGTGCAATGCACCGCATACCGGGCACATGTACAAATCGTCTTACTCACCGTGGTAGATGTTGCAGTCACTAGGGCATGCATGTATCTTCTGCACCTGTAATCCTAGAGGGCAGACAACCTTCTTTGCTTCGTACGCACTCTCGGGAAATTCGTTGTCCTTTGGAAGCATCTTCTTTAACATTATCATCAAGTTTCCAAATCCCTTGTCAGATACACCATTCTCTGCCTTCCATTGCAGCAATTCCAGTGTGGTGCCCAACTTTTTCTTGTCATCTTCGCAATTCGGGTACAACAATTTTGTTGGGGAACGTAGCATGCAATTTCAAAAAATTCCTACACTCACACAAGATCTATCTAAGAGATGCATAGCAATGAGAGGGGGAGAGTGTGTCCATGTACCCTCGTAGAGAAAGCAGAAGCATTTGTTAACGTGGTTGATGTAGTCGAACTTCTTCTTGTTCTGACCGATCAAGCACCGAATGTATGGCACCTCCGAGTACAGCACATGTTCAGCTCGATGATGTCCCTCGAACTCTTGATCCAGCAAAGTGTTGAGGGAGAGTTCCGTCAGTACGACGGCGTGGTGACGATGATGGTGAAGTGATCCGCGCAGGGCTTCGCCTAAGCACTACGTGAATATGACCGGAGGCGTAAACTGTGGAGGCGGGCGCGGCACATGGCTTGGAACAATTGATGTTATGTGTTCTAGTGGTGCCCCTCTCATATATATAGGTTGGAGGGGAGGAGAGGCAGCCAAGGGGCACCCCAAGTAGGAGGAATCCTACTAGGGCGCTTCCCTATTCGCCCCCCCCCTTCCATATCCATCCGGAGGGGCAAGGAAGGAGGAGGGAGGAAAGAAGGAAGGGGGAGGCCGAATTGCTCCCCTTCCTTTCTCTCTTCCCCTCTTTCCTTCCCCCTTATTTGGCTTACATGGGGCACACCAGCCCCCTAGGGGCTGGTCTGTCCCGTTCTTGGCCCATTAGGCCCATGTAGTTGCCGGGGGGATGCCAGGAACCCCTTTCGGTGACCCGATATGCACGAGGTACCCCCGGAACACTTCCGGTGTCCGAATACCATCGTCCAATGTATGAATCTTTACCTCTCGACTATTTAGAGACTCCTCGTCATGTCTGTGATCTCATCCGGGACTCTGAACAACACTCGGTCACCAAATCACATAACTCATGTAATACAAAATCGTCATCGAACATTAACCGTTCGGACCCTACGGGTTCGAGAACTATATAGACATGACCAAGACACCTCTCTGGTCAATAACCAACAGGGGAACCTGGATGCTCATATTGGTTTCCACATATTCTACGAAGATCCTTATTGGGCGTACCGTAATGACAACATAGGTTATTCCCTTTGTCATTGGTATGTTACTTGCCCAAGATTCGATCGTCGGTATCTTCATACCTAGTTCAGTCTCGTTACCGGCAAGTCTCTTTACTCATTCCGTAATACATTATCCTGCAACTAACTCATTAGTCCCATTGCATGCAAATCTTATTATGATGTGCATTACTGAGAGGGCCCAGGGATACCTGTCCGATACTCGAAGTGACAAGTACTAATCTCGATCTATGCCAACCCAACAAACACCTTCGGAGATACCCGTAGAGCATCTTTATAATCACCCAGTTACGTTGTGATGTTTGATAGCACAGAAGGTATTCCTCCAGTATCCGGGAGTTGCATAATCTCATAGTCGAAGGAATATGTATATGACATGAAGAAAGCTATAGCAATAAAACTGAACGATCGACATGCTAAGCTAATGGATGGGTCTTGTCCATCACATCATTCTCCTAATGATGTGATCCCATTTATCAAATGAAAACACATGTCTATGGTTAGGAAACTTAACCATCTTTGATTAACAAGCTAGTCTAGTAGAGGCTTACTGGGGACACCATGTTATGTCTATGCACACATGTATTAAGTTTCCGGTTAATACAATTCTAGCATGAATAATAAACATTTATCATGAGATAAGAAAATATAAATAACTGTCAGGGAATGTAGCATGCAATTTTAAAAAAATCTACGATCACGCAAGATCTATCTAGGAGATGCATAGCAATGAGAGGGGGAGAGTGTGTCCACGTACCCTCATAGATCGAAAGCGGAAGCGATAGGTTATCGCAGTTGAGTAGTCGAACGTCTTCGTGATCCAACTGATCAAGTACCGAACATACGACACCTCTGCGTTCAGCACACATTCAGCTTGATGACGTCCCTCGAACTCTTGATCCAGCAAAGTGTCGAGGGAGAGTTTCGTCACCATGACAGCGTGGTGATGGCGATGTGATCCGCGCAGGGCTTAGCCTAAGCACTATGACAATATGACCGGAGGAGTAAACTATGGAGGGGGGCGCCACACACGGCTAAGAAACAATTGTTGTGCTTTGGGGTGCCCCCTGCCCCCGTATATAAAGGAGGATAGGGAGGAGGCCGGCCAAGGGGCGCGCCATAGGGAGGAAACTGACTAGGACTCCCAATCCTAGTCGGCCCTCCCTTTCCTTTCTTTCGGAGGGGGAAAAGGGAAGGAGAGGGAGAGGGAGAAGGAAAGGGGGCCGCTCCCCCTTCCCCCTTCTCCAATTTGGACTCCCTTGGGGGGGGGCGCCACCCCTTGCAGGCTCCCCGCTCTCTCTCTCCTATGGCCAATGTAGGCCCATTACTTCCCCGGGGGGTTCCGGTAACCTCCCGGTACTCGAAATAAATACCCGAACCACTCGGAAACCATTCCGGTGTCCGAATACCATCGTCCAATATATCAATCTTTACCTCTCGAACATTTTGAGACTCCTCGTCATGTCCGTGATCTCAGCCGGGACTCCGAACAATCCTCGGTCACCAAAAGACATAACTCATAATAGAAATCGTCATCGAACATTAAGCGTGCGGACCTTATAGGTTCGAGAACTATGTAGACATGACCGAGACACATCTCCGGTCAATAACCAACAGCGGAACCTGGATGCTCATATTGGTTCCTATATATTCTATGAAGATCTTTATCGGTCAAACCCCAATGACAACATACGTCATTCCCTTTGTCATCGGTATGTTACTTGCCCGAGACTCGATCGTCGATATCTTTATACCTAGTTTAATCTCATTGCCAGCAAGTCTCTATACTCATTCCGTAATGCTTCATCCCACAACTAACTCATTAGTCACATTGCTTGCAAGGCTTATCATGATGTGCATTACCGAGAGGGCCCAAAGATTCCTCTGCGTTACTCGGAGTGGCAAATCCTAATATCGATCTATGCCAACCCAACAAACACCTTCGGAGACACCTGTGGAGCATCTTTATAAGCACCCGATTGCATTGTGACGTTTGATAGCACACAAGGTGTTCTTCCGGTATTCGGGAGTTGCATAATCTCATAGTCAAAGGAATATATATGAGTCATGAAGAAAGCAATAGCAATAAAACTTAACGATCATTATGCTAAGCTAACGGATGGGTCTTGTCCATCACATCATTCTCTAATGATGTGATCCCGTTCATCAAATGACAACACATGTCTATGGTTAGGAAACTTAACCATCTTTGATTAACGAGCTAGTCAAGTAGAGGCATACTAGGGACACTCTGTTTTGTCTATGTATTCACACATGTATCAAGTTTTCAGTTAATACAATTCTAGCATGAATAATAAACATTTACCATGATATAAGGAAATATAAATAACAACTCTATTATTTCCTCTAGGGCATATTTCCTTCAGTCTCCCACTTGCACTAGAGTCAATAATCTAGATTACATTGTAATGATTCTAACACCCATGGAGTCTTAGTGTTGATCTTGTTTTGCTCGTGGAAGAGGCTTAGTCAATGGGTCTGCAACATTCAGATCCGTATGTATTTTGCAAATCTCTATGTCTCCCTCTTTGACTTGATCGCTGATAGAGTTGAAGTGTCTCTTGATGTGTTTGGTTCTCTTGTGAAATCTGGATTCCTTCGCTAAGGCAATTGCTTCAGTATTGTCACAAAAGATTTTCATTGGACCCGATGCTCTAGGTATTACACCTACATCGGATATGAACTCCTTCATCCAGACTCCTTCATTTGCTGCTTCCGAAGCAGCTATGTACTTCGCTTCACACGTAGATCCCGCCACGACCCTCTGCTTGGAACTGCACCAACTGACAGCTCCACCATTCAATATAAATACATATCCGGTTTGCGACTTAGAGTTATCGGGATCAATGTCAAAGCTAGAATCGACGTAACCATTAAAGACAAGCTCTTTGTCACCTCCATAAACGAGAAACATATCCTTAGTCCTTTTCAGGTATTTCAGGATGTTCTTGACCACTGTCCAGTGATCCACTTCTGGATTACTTTGGTATCTCCCTGCTAACTTATAGCAAGGCACACATCAGGTGTGGTACACAACATTGCATACATGGTAGAACCTATGGCTGATGCATAGGGAATGACTTTCATTTTCTCTCTATCTTCTGCTGTGGTTGGGCATTAACTCTGACTCAACTTCACACCTTGTAAAACAGGCAAGAACCCTTTCTTTAACTGACCCATTTTCAACTTCTTCAAAACTTTATCAAGATATGTGCTTTGTGAAAGTCCAATTAAGCGTCTTGATTTATCTCTATAGATCTTGATGCCCAATATATAAGCAGCTTCTCCGAGGTCTTTCATTGAAAAATTATAATTCAAATATCCTTTTATGCTATCTAGAAATTATGTATTATTTCCAATCAACAATATGTCATCCACATATAATATTAGGAATGCTACAGAGCTCCCACTCACTATCTTGTAAATACAGGCTTCTCCAAAAGTCTGTATAAAACCATATGCTTTGATTAGACTATCAATCTGTATATTCCAACTCCAGGAGGCTTGCACCAGTCCATAAATGGATCACTGGAGCTTGCACACTTTGTTAGCACCTTTAGGATCGACTGATGACCCACAAGTATAGGGGATCAATTGTACCTCTTTTCGATAAGTAAGGGTGTTGAACCCAATAGGGAGCATAAGGAAATGACAAGTAGTTTTCAGTAAGGTAATGCATGCAAGTGCTAAAATTGTAAGTAGGAAAGTAGTTTGATAGCAAGATAATTGGTAACGGGCAAGTAACGATAGTAGTAACGAAAGTGCAGCAAGGTAGCCCAATCCCTTTGAGGCAAAGGAGATGCCAAAATGGTCTCTTATGATAAGCAAAGCGTTCTTGAGGGTACACATGAATTTTATCTAGTCACTTTCATCATGTTGGTTTAATTTGTGTTCGCAACTTTGATAATTTGATATGTGGGTGGACCGGTGCTTAGGTGTTGTTCTTACTTGAACAAATCTCCTACTTATGATTAACCCTCCCGCATGCATCCGCAACTACGAGAGAAGTATTAAGAATAAATTCTAATCATAGAAATAAACTTTTGTATCCAATCGGTCCCTTATGGAATAGCACATAAACTGGGGTTTAAGTTTCTGTCACTCTCGCAACCCACCATCTAATTGCTACTCCAGAATGCATTCCCTTAGGCCCAAATATGGTGAAGTGTCATGTAGTCGACGTTCACATGACACCAGTAAGGTAATCACAACATACATACTATCAAAATATCGAACACATATCAAATTCACATGATTACCTGCAACATGATTTCTCCCGTGACCTCAAGAACAAAGGTAACTACTCACAAGTGATAAACATGCTCATGATCAGAGGGTATTAAATAGCATATTGGATCTGAACATATAATATTCCACCAAATAAACCATATAGTAATCAACTACAAGATGTAATCAACACTACTAGTCACCCACAAGTACCAATCTATAGTTCTGGTAACAAGATTGAACACAACAGATGAACTAGGGTTTGAGAGGAGATGGTGTTGTTGAAGATGTTGATGGAAATTTCCCTCCCCAAGATGGGAGAGTTGTTGGTCATGACGATGACGATGATTTCCCCCTCCGGGAGGGCAATTCCCCCGGCGGAATCGCTCCGCCAGAGGGCAAAAGTGCTCCTGCCCAAGTTCCACCTCGAGACGGCGGCGCCCATCCCGAAAGCCCTCACATTATTTTTTTTCTAGGTCAAAATGACTTATATACCAAAATATGGGCACTTGAGGTGGGCCGAGGAGGGCACAACCCACCAGGGCGCATCTAGGCTCCCTGGCGCGCCCAGGTGGGTTATGCCCAGCTGGGGGGGGGGGGCTCTGGTAGTTATTTGCTCCGATAATTCTTAAATAATCCATAAAAAATCTCCGTGAAGTTTCATCTTGTTTGGAGTTGTGCAGAACAGGTGGCCTGACGTAGCTTTCCAGGTCGAGATTTCCAGCTGCCAGAATTCTCCCACTTGGTGTGTACCTTGCAAATTATGAGAGAAAAGGCATTAGAATTACTCCAAAAAGCATTATTATGGATAAAAACATTGTAAATAACAGTAAGAAAACATGATGCAAAATGGACGTATCAACTCCCCCAAGCTTAGACCTTGCTTGTCCTCAAGCGAAAACCGAAATCGAAAAACATGTCCACATGGTTTGAGAGAGAGGTGTCGATAAAAACAAAATACAGACATAGAAGCATCATGCTAATTATTATAACAGCAACAAAATTAAACATATGACTTTTATCATAGAATTTTTATCATATACTTCTCATGAATAAGTAATAGTTCATCACACAATCGAAGTATAAAGCAAAAATTCTATTAAAAACCAACAAACTATGTTCTCAGTCAACTTTGGAACTACAATTCATCATCTTTTCAGGAAGGGTCATGTGTCGATGCCTTTAGGCAAGTCCACATACTCAACCATCATATAGTTTTCTATGATTGCTAACACTCACCGCGTACACATAAGAAAAACGTTTCAACCGGACACATAGAAAGATAGGGGCTTATTGTTTCGCCTCCCAATGTGCTCACCTCAAAGGTGATGTCAACAATAATAACTCATGCCACCCATATTCAACTGGACATATGTTCCTAGATCTTTCCTCACCACATGATGCTTGCCAAAGGAGAAAAATAAAAGGAATAGAGAGAAAAACTTTGACTCTTGCATAAAAGTAAAAGATAGGCCCTTCGCAGAGGGAAGCAGAGGATTCCATGTGCTTATTTGTTTGTATGCTCAATCCCTTAGTGCAAAAGAACGTCATGTCACATTGCCCCTTGTGATAGCGACCTTTATTATGCAGTCTGTCGCTTTTATTCTTCACAATCACAAGTTCATGCAACACTCAATTTTCTCTTACAGTAAATGATCTCACACTTTTAGAAGCAATTTTTATTGCCTTTTTGCACCGATGACAACTTACTTGAGGGATCTTGCTCAATCCCTAGGTAGGTATGGTGGACACTTGAAAATAAGATTTGGGTTTAAGGGTTTTTGGATGCACAAGTAGTATCTCTACTTAGTGCGGAATTTTTGGCTAGCAAAGATAGGGGGCAAGCACCACATGTTAAATGATCTATGACAATATGACTTCTAAGTGAATATGGACAAACATAAATCATTAAGCTGTCTTTCTTGTCCAACGCCAACAATTTTGGCATATAATATTTGATGAGGGCTCACAATCACAAAAGATTTCTAGGATGGTATATTTATATGTGAATCTTCTCTTCCCTTATTAATTCTTTCATGAGTTGCATCATTGACTAATGCTATGTTTGTCAATCCCTAATAAAATTTTCTACTTATACTTTTCCTTATGTGGTGCCATCACCTACCATAGGATTAGTATATAATCTTTTATTTATTTATTTATTTCCTTTTTGATTTCTTTATTTGCAACATGAAAGTGAAGAAAACTAAACTTTATTATATGACTTGCACACGATTACAAGGATAGAACACTAAGAAAACTCTCAAAGAAGAAAGGATCAAACTAAACTTTTATTCATCTAAAGCAAAAGGATCGAACTAAAATAAGTAAAAAGCAAAAATATAGTGGGATGATACGATACCGGGGCACCTCCCCCAAGCTTGGCGCAAGCCAAGGGGAGTACCCATACCCGATACTTAATTCTCCTTTGGTGGTGAAGAAGGTATGATGGTGATGAAAATTGTGCCTTAAACTTTTTCATATTTTAGTTGAGCAGAGCAATCTCCTCTTTTAAATCATCGACCTCTAACTCTAGCTTCAAGATCTTGTTACATAAATATCCTTTGCTTTTCTATCGAAAACGAGAAGGAATAGATCGATTATTAGACCGGTTAGCTCTCTTAGGGAGACTGGACTTCTTAAACTTTATGTGCATATCCCCAGGTCGAGGTAGAGGGACATCCTCCTCCGAGCTTGAATCATCGACCCTCATCAAGTGAGCATCCTCCTCGTCATCTGTAGTTCGACCATAAGGAGATAGGTCCCCATAGGTCTTTGGGTCAGCAATGAGATGTGAGACATAGCTCTTACCATCGAAGTCTTGAGACGACATATTTGCAAAACTGCACAGGAAACAACAAGAAAAGAGAACAGATGATTTCTCCGCGATATGGTGATCAACAGGTTCAGGAAGTATATGTACATTTTTATCTTGGAGGACAAGCATATGGTAGAAAAATGGAGTATGGAAGGTGTCCCAGGTGGGCACAACCCACCTGGGCGTCTTGTGCCCACCAGGGGACGCTTCCTGGAAGTTTCTTTATTCCCAAAATTCTTAAATATTCCAAAACTGATAAAAAATATTTTTGCTGATTTTTCGAAGTTTGCTTACTGACCGTATCACGTACCTCCTTATTTTCACGATTCTGGAGTGTTCCGGAAGGACTCTTTTATGTGTTCTTCTGGTGTCATAGTTTGGATAATATTACTTTCAACATTAATCAGCATACCTGAGATATAATGCTTTATTCGTTGCCCATTGACAACCTTCGGGTTAGTACCTTCGGAATTATTTATTTTGATGGCTCCAAACCGGTAAACCTCCTCGATGACATATGGGCCTTCCCATTTTGAGAGGAGTTTTCCTGCAAAGAATCTGAAACGAGAGTTGTACAAAAGAACATATTCTCCGACCATAAACTCACGCTTTTGAATTCTTTTGTCATGCCATCTTTTAACTTTTTCTTTAAGTAATTTTGCATTTTCATAAGCTTGGGTTCTCCATTCATCTAATGAGCTAATATCAAATAACCTCTTTTCACCAGCAAGTTTGAAATCATAGTTGAGCTCTTTGATGGCCCAATATGCTTTATGTTCTAACTCAAGAGGAAAATGACAAGCTTTTCCATAAACCATTTTACAAGGAGACATACCCATAGGATTTTTATATGCTATTCTATAAGCCCAAAGTGCATCATCTAATTTCTTAGACCAATTCTTCCTGGACCTATTGACAGTCTTTTGCAAAATTAATTTTATTTCTCTATTGCTAAGTTCAACTTGACCTCTAGACTAAGGATGATAGGGTGATGCAATTCTATGGTTAACATCATACTTGGCAAGCATTTTATGGAAAGAACCATGAATAAAGTGTGAACCACCATCAATCATTAAGTATCTAGGGACTCCAATCCTTGGGAAAATAACTTCCTTAAGCATTTTAATAGAGGTGTGGTGATCAGCACTACTGGTTGGAATAGCTTCTACCCATTTAGTAACATAATCAACAGCAACCAAAATATGTGTATACCCATTAGTGGAAGGAAAAGGTCCCATGTAATCAAATCCCCAAACATCAAATGGTTCAACAGCAAGTGAATAATTCATAGGCATTTCTTGACGCTTACCGATATTACCTATTCTTTGACATTCATCGCAAGATAAGACGAACATATGGGCATCCTTGAAGAGAGTAGGCCAAGTCCAGATTGCAATACCTTATGAGCAGTTCTATCTCCAGCATGATGCCCTCCATAAGCTTCGAAGTGACATTTCCGTAGGATTTTTCCCTGTTCATGCTCAGGTACACAACGTGTAATAATACCATCTACTCCTTTATAAAGATGTGGGTCATCCCAAAAGTATTGTCTTAAATCATAGAAGAATTTTTTTCTTTTGTTGGCATGTAAAGCTAGGTGGTAAATATTTAGCAACAACGTAATTAGCATAATCAGCATACCAAGGAGAACTATTAGAAACATTTATTGCAACTAACTGCTCATCGGGAAAACTATCATTAATAGGTAGTGGGTCATCAAGCACATTTTCAAGCCTAGATAAATTATCAGCTACTGGGTTCTCAGCTCCTTTTCTATCAATGATATGCAAATCAAATTCTTGTAACAAGAGAACCCATCGAATAAGTCTAGGTTTAGCATCTTTCTTTTCCATAAGATATTTAATAGCAGCATGATCTGTGTGAACAGTTACTTTAGAATCAACAATATAAGGTCAAAATTTATCACAAGCAAACACAACCACTAAGAATTCTTCTTCAGTAGTAGAATAATTCCTTTGAGCACTGTCTAGAGTTTTACTAGCATAGTGAATAACATTAAGTTGAAGCGTCAACTCTTTGTCCTAGAATAGCACCAACAACATAATCACTAGCATCACACATAATTTCAAAAGGCAAGTTCCAATCAGGTGGTTGAACAATAGGTGCAGAAATTAAAGCTTTCTTAAGTGTTTCAAAGGCTTTTAAACAATCATCATCAAAAACAAAAGGAGTATCCTTCTGCAAGAGACTAGTAAGAGGCCTAGAATTTTTTTGAAAAGTCTTTGATAAATCTCCTATAGAAACCAGCATGACCTAAGAAACTACGAATACCTTTTATATCTTTAGGACATGGCATTTTCTCAATTGCATCAACCTTAGATTGATCCACTTCAATACCTCTTTCAGAAATTTTATGACCCAATACAATGCCTTCATTAACCATAAAGTGGCACTTCTCCCAATTCAAGACAAGATTTGTTTGTTCACATCTCTACAAAACTCGATCAAGATTCCTTAAACAATCATCAAAGGACTTCCCATAAACAGAAAAGTCATCCATGAAAACCTCAACAATCTTTTCACAAAAGTCAGAGAATATAGCAGTCGTACATCTTTGAAAGGCAGTAGGTGCATTAAACCAAAAGGCATACGTCTATAAGCATAGGTTCCAAAGGGACAAGTAAAAGTGGTCTTTTCTTGATCAGGTTGAGAAATAGGTATTTGTGAAAAGCCAGAATATCCATCAATTAAGCAAAAGTGTGTGTGCTTAGATAATCTTTCAAGCATTTGATCAATAAAAGGCAAAGGGTAATGATCTTTTCTAGTTGCTTTGTTTAATTTTCTAAAATCAATTACCATTCTATAGCCTGTAACAATTCTTTGTGGAATAAGCTCATTCTTATCATCAGGAACAACAGCTATACCTCCTTTCTTAAGAACACAATGAACAGGACTTACCCATCTACTATCAGCTATGGGATAGATTATACCTGCTTCCAGAAGTTTTAATATTTCCATTCTTACCACATCTTCCATATTCGGATTTAATCGACATTGGTGATCAACAACGGGTTTAGAATCAGGTTCCATATTAATTTTGTGCTGACATAGAGTGGACCAATGCGCTTTAAATCATCAAGAGTATATCCAATAACAGCTCGGTGCTTCCTTAGAACTTTCAATAATCTTTCTTCTTCATGTTCTGAAAGGTTAGCACTAATAATAACATGATATATCTTCTTTTCATCAGGATAAGCATATTTCAAAGTGTCTGGCAATTGTTTTAATTCAAACACAGGATCACCTTTAGGTGGAGGTGGACCTCCTAGAGTTTCAATAGGCAAATTGTGTTTAATCAAAGGACGTTGTTCAAAGAAAATCTTATCTATTTCATTTCTTTCATGTATATGAAAGTCATTCTCATGGTCTAGCAAATATTGTTCTAAAGGATCAGTAGGTGGTACAGCAATAGAAGCAAGACCAATTAATTCATCTTTACTAGGCAATTCTTTTTCATGAAGATTTCTACTAAACATGGAAAAATTAAACTGATGAGAACCATTACCAAAACTAACACCAACGGTTTGTTTCTCACAATCTATCTTAGCATTAACGGTGTTCAAGAAAGGTCTACCAAATATAATGGGACTGTTATGACCGGCATATTAGGGGTTTAGCCCAGTGGGTTGTGGCCCAAGTTATCCTATCATTATTAGGGGCTTAGCCCAATTATCTTATCGTTATTAGGATCGTTTGCTTAGGAGTTTAGTAAACCTCTCTATATAAGGAGAGGAGATGTATCAATCTAATCAAGCAAGAAGCAATCATTATTTACTCGGCTTCCCAAAGGGAGTCGGGAGACCTAACCCTAGCTGCCTCTTGCGCCACCGCCGCCTCTTCTTCATCGCGCCACGGTGCCCCGCCGCCGGCAGCCGCGATCGCATCTCCGTCAACCCTCCCCCTTCCCGTACAACCTACGCCCTAGACCAGGTAGGATCCTAGCTCCTACCAATTTGGTATCACGTAGCTCGGTTCCGATCATGTATGCACCACCACCCAACCCGCCGCTGCCCGTCACCACCACGCCGCTGGACTCCACCGACCAGATGCCGCCGCCCTCCACCGCGCCGCCCGTCGCCATCTACTCGCCGGCGGAGATGACCGAGGTCCTCAACGACCTCGTCACCACCGTCCAGGGCATACGCCTCTGCCTGGCCAGGCCCTACAGGCAGCCACCACCCTTGCAGCCGACCGCCGCAACCGGGCCAGCCGCCCTGCCCTAGTACACGGCCACCACCGCGCCGATCGGGCCTCTACACACTACAAAAAAATACACTTCCGTGATGATACGTGTTTGTCACAGTAGGTCGCTTTTTTGTCATGCATGTACATCCATGACAAATTTATGAGAGAATCAAGATAGTCATACCTGTGCTGTCGTAGAAGTGCTCCATGACATTACCAAAATTATCATCACGGAAGTGTCCACTTCCATGACGATAAATCACGCGTCACAGAAGTGCTTTCGTCAAGGGTGACCGACATGTGGCATCCACCGTAACGGAACGCCGTTAAGCTATCGGGTCGGATTTTGGATCCGATAACCCGTTAACAGCCCCGACCAATGGGAAATTTCCACGTGTAAAATTCTTATTGGCCGAACGGAACACATGTCAGCTCGTCAGTGGGTCAGATAGGCGCCTATGATATGTCGACACGTGGCACGGCCCAACAGAGGCCCATTCCTGTGTAAAGGCCGGCCCGTTTGACTTGGTCAAAAGCTGGCGGGCCGGCCCATGGAAAGCCTGTTAACGGCCTATTCGAATATAGCCCATTTACAACCCGCTAACCCAAGGCCCATTACGCCCTATCCGAATTAGGCCAGTAGCGTCATCTGGGCCATCCAATATGATTCCAGCCCGTTTTCACTTCTGGCCCATGTATGGCCCATGACGTCTTTCGGCCCATATGAGGCCCTATGTAACTCTTGGCCTATTAACGGCCCGTGGTGAAACTGGCCCGTAATGAACAGTGTATCACTTTACACCCGTTAATGGCCCGTGGTGAAACTGGCCCGTGATGAACAGTGTATCACTTTATACCCATTAACGGCCCGTTATACCGTTGGGCCGTTTCCAGCCCATGTTATCTTCCGGCCTTTTTCAGAGCCCATTTATTCTTGGGCTCATTTCCAGCATTCGTTTACTTATGGCCCGTTACTGTCATTTTCTGCTTGTGGGCCAAATTCAGCCCATGGTTACAGTCGGCCTGTTTGTGGTCCGTTAATACATTGGGCCGTTTTCATAGCATCATCAAATATGGCCTATTAACGATGGCCCGTTATGGTCAGCCCATGAACGGACGATTCCAACTCTAGCCCGTTTACGGCCAGAATGCGGTCTGTTGGGCCCATGTTTGGCCAATCGATCATACGGCCCGTATAAGGCCCATTGATGATACGGCCCATAGAAGGCCCATTGTTTCTACGGCCCGTAGAAGGCCCACTACTTCTACGGCCCGTAGAAGGCCCACTTTTTATACGGCCCGTAGAAGGCCCACAGTTTCTACGGCCCGTAGGAGGCCCAGTGTCACTACAGTAAATATTAGCCCATGGTTATTGTGGCCTAGTTTTAAAAATAGGTTATTGCAGCCACTAGCAAACCGCAGAAAAAGAACTGCACTGATTACAAGCAAACAAATAAACAAGACAACAAGGAAATAAATAAGCAAGCAACTTACACTAGGCTATCACGGCTATTACACATATTACATCCACTGGGCATTAAAGTTCGCCACCAGTGCAAATATAGGGAACACAGCAGCATATAAATGCCGCAGCAAAACAAGTCCAGAACTGAAACCACTTCAGAAGAGCTCAAGAAACAATATCCTGGGTACCCATAATGCTGGCAAGATGCTTAGCAAGCTTATTAACTTTCTCTTGTTTGGTGCTTAAGTCCTCCAGCGCTTGCTGTTGCACCAGAAAGTATGCATATGAATTATGCAGGGACTTCCTTAGTCCTTCGGCTTCCTGTCGCATAACATCTGATCGATGTCTTTCAACTTGAAGTTGAGACTCAAGAAGCCGAACTGATTCAGGCAACGAGTTCGAAGAGCTGGTGCCAGCAGTGGTAGCCAGTAACTCGAACACTACATCAAGACAGGACTTTGGGGTTGTCTCAGTGTGTTCAATATAGTTTTTATTAGCTTTCTTGGAGACCAACAGGGATGTCTCACTATCTTGAACCTTATTTGCATTACTTCCTTTACCATTGCATAACAGGGTACTCTTCTCCAATATTTTATCCGCGTTCTAAAAGAGAAACAAACAAACACATCTCAGATTTACCAGTTCAGTAGTAAGGTGGACAGGATAACAGCATGAAACAAACATATATCTATGTAGTATGGTCATTGTATGGTCTATATCATTCTAGTTTATGTTGCCAAATTAAGATGGATACAGTTCGAATCATGTCTATTTAAGACAAAGTAGCATAGACATAATATAAGTGTGGGAAACTACATAGCAATAACAACACTTGTAATGTGCATGGCATGAGAACATAACTGTTTATTCAATTGAAACTGAAATCAACATAGGGCAAGTTACAACAGCAAACAACCAAACACGTCGAAGAAACATGTTTAAAACATACCTGTTGCGCCATTGGAGTTTCAATTGCATCCTTCAAATTTGAAATTAGTTGGTATCAGTAAATACAGTGATGCAAGAGCAAAGTAGTATGAACCATAGCTACAGAACCTGACCTGAGAGCAATTCTTCTTCTCCTTTAACCGTTGACTTCGGGTTTGGAGTGGTGGTCCTCGTGATTTGGGCACTGCGGTTGCCTTACTAACTGCTCGTGTTTGGGTGCTCTGTGGTGGAGACGGTGTTGTGTCAACGGGAACTGGGTGTCTATCTGCTGGGGTTGGGGTTAGAAGGGGTGTAGCTGCTCTCTGTCCAACTGGATAGAGGTACAATCTGCATGAGTGTGGGTTATGTGTGGTGGGGCTGGTTCTTGGGCAAGTACAACCATGGTTCTACCTGCATCGAAAGGTAGCACGATCTTTTCTGAAGACCGTGTTTTTACTCCCACAGATACTGCCATCACTCCCTCCAATTGAAATGGTTGATAAATAAGAAAAGTAATTGAATGTACAGACATTGTAAGATAGACAGGTGCAATGGATAGTAGGGAAGAAAACAGGGCATGAAATAATTCACATTTATGTTGTCTAAGCAAACAGAATAGCAGGACATAATTTCACATATATGATGTCTAATTAAACAGGATAGCATGACACAATTTCACATGTATGATGGCTAACTAAACAGGATAGAATGACATACTTCAAAATATGATGACTATGTAAACAGGATGACATGATATAACTATACGATGTGTCTATTAAAGTGGTTGGCATGCCATAAATCACAAACATGCCGTCGATGGAAACATGATGGCATGATATAATTCACGGATAGAATGACATAATTTAAATATGATGACTATGTAAACAGGATGAGATGATATAACTATATTATGTCTTTAGAAAATGGGTTGGCATGCCATAATTCAGATACATGCTGTCTATGTAAACATCATAGCATGACATAATTCAAATATATGATTTATATACTAAGGAAGTGAGCAGAGGGCAATCGCATATATGATGTGTCAACTAAGGAGATGGCATTCAATATTGTGTATATGATGTAAAGACTAAGCATTGCAATACAACATATGCATTATATGAGTAATATAACCCTGCCAAGTTTGAGCATACACCTCAGGGGGATAATAGGACTGGTCATCTGCCTTTGAATCCTCCTCTGAAGAGCTATCTGTAACCAGCAAGATATCTGCTTCAGTAGGTAGCATTGTCTGCTGTGAAGACCTTGTTTTCACTCCAGATTTCTCCATCACCAATTCAAATGGCTGATGCACAGGAAGGGCAGTTGAATATGCAAACATTGTCGACAAAAGCAATGAGAAATACAAAAAAAGGACGGCATGATATAATTCACATATATGACGCTTTCCTAAACAGCATGGCATTGCATAATTCACATACATAATGCCTTGCAACAAGATAACATTGCATAATTCACATATATAATGTCTTGCAACAAGATGGCATTGCATAATTCACATATATGGTAATTAGACACTAAACAGGTGGCATTCACACAAAGCATGTCTAAACTAAGCAAATGACATAGCAATGCAAGATACCATACACACGATATGAGCAACATAACCCTTCCAAGTTAGGGCATGCACCTCGGGGGGGGGGGGGAATATGACTGGTCATCTGTCTCTGAATCCTCCTCTGAGGAGCTATCGGTAACCAGCAAGACATGTGCTTCGTCAGATAGCATTGTTTGCTCTGAAGACCTTGTTTCCACTCCAGATTTTTCCATGACCGTGCCAAATGGCTGATGCACAGGAAGAGTAATTGAATGTACTAAAATTGTTGACAAATTTTACACGTAATAAAAAAAATGATGGCATGATATAATTCACATATAATATGACTGGCTAACTAGGGTGGCATTGCAAAATTCACATATATGATGCCTGGCTAGACAAGATGGCATTGCATGATTCACATATACGATAAAGAAACTAAATAGATGGCATTGACACAAAGCATGTCTAAACTAAGCAGATGACATCTTTAATGTATACAGTAAGCAATGCAAGGCACCATATCCATGATATTACCAACATCAGCATGCCAAGTCAGAGCGAAGACCTCATGGGGTAAATAGGAGTGGTCTTCTCCTTCTGAATCCCCCTCATAACAGTTATCTTCCTCTTGATTACGATCCGAAATGGGTGGAGGGGGGCTGCCTTTGCGCCCACCATGGAATGACGTCTGCATGAAATTTTATTGCCACGCAAGGCTCTTCTCTTTTGCTCTACATGATCAGTTCCATTGTGTACAATAACTGGCATGCATAGGAATAAAACATAGTGAGATTATGTAAGGAGTGCATGCACAAATCCAGAGTGATGGTAGCAAACTGTGGATAGACCCAAAACCAATGATAGCAGGCAAATAATAGCTTTAGTTAAAAAATACAGATAATGGCTCCTTTAATGTTTGTTTGCACCCAACATGAAACTCATAGTAGACACCGGAGATTAACCAGATAGTAGACAGATAGTACTGATTGCTGCCCCAATATGTACCCCACAACCATTTAAAAACTCAAGTTTCAGCATTAGTTTGGAACTGACTCGGAGTCTAATAGGTGAACACGACGATAATGTAGAATGTCATCATATTAAGCGACGCATAACGTAAGCAGACACGGAAGAGTGCGACCTCTCTTGCGGATCCATGTAGTCCTCAAGGTCATCTGCTCAGTTGATGATGGTAATGCAGTTGCCGTGGCTGCCGGCGGCGGGGAAGAAGATCTGAGGCGGTGAAAGACAGTCTGGAGAGCGGATCCCTGCTATGGTGAACCCTTCCGTCGTTGGAGCAGCTGAGCTAGGGTGGAACACAGCGCCGCAGGAGCAGGACAAACCACACAAGGTTTTCTTTGACACATATCTATAACAGAAGTAATTGAGTAAGGGCTTGTTTGAATTTGAGGATTCTAACAATGCAGGGATAGGAAATAGACAGGAATAGGATAGGAATGCACGTGCAAAACTGAGAATTTAAAAACACATGATTTCTGCCAATCTGGGTGTTTGATTCACAACAATTGGAAGATCACAGGATGCAAAAAAGCATGGTGAGATTAAGTCAAACCACAAGAAAATGTACGGTTATAATGCTATTATGCTACTATCTCTTAGTCTTGTGCTTGATGAATAGGAATATGAAAAGGAGGACAAGTGGAAATTAGAATTCCTACGGTTTTTCTTTCATGGAGACACTAAAGGAACAAATCCTACAGTTTTCCTTTGCTCCATTCCTTTGCACCAAATTCATGAAAAGTAGTAGCATAGGAAACTTTCCAATTCCGATGCTTTTCATTCACTTTTCCTTTCAAGCAGTGGCGATTATAGTAGGCAGGCTTGAGCAACGAAAATCCTACACTAAAAAAATGTTTTTGTGCTACTTCTATTACTTTGGACCCAGGCCACTGCCATACTAGCTCAACTCCCAGGCCCATCGACAAATGCACAGCTGAAACGCGCAGAGATAAATAATGATGGCGTTCAAGAGAGTCCATCACGGATAGCTAAGTTGCCTGGTACCTCACTGCTTCTCATATAGTAGGATAAAATAATCGTATTTCCCGTTACTACGAGTGCTCAATGGACAATATATATAACATGTAGAGTAAAAAAGAGATGCAACAAGTGTAGAACCTCTTTGCCGAAGCCATGTCGATCTCAGCGTGATTGGGTTGGCCGGTGAGGATGCTCCGACTGACTTGGCTGTCGGAGGAGGGGAAGAAGATCTTAGGCGTCTGAAGATGGAGCCCGAGGTATTGCTCCGCTGTGATGGAGGGTTTCGTCGTTGGAGCAGCTCCGGTGAGTTGTACGATGCCGAGGCTGAAGCAGGACAAGAGAGACAACGAACAACGTTAACCTGACTAGAATTCTAATAGTATCTCCAATACATGACGTAAAATACATAACCACAAAGTGCAAGATGTAAAATACATCAGCCGCTCATCTCTGAACTTAACTGTCGAAACTGAACTTAACTGTCGAAACTGAACTTAACTGTCGAAACTGAACTTAACTGTCGAAACTGAATTTTGCTGTCGAAACTGAACGCACTAGCAAGGTGAGGCTACACGTCGGCCGACTGACTTTTTCATCTCTGGCCATTCGATTTTGCAGCGTTGGATACGAAATCAAGGGCCTCCGGTTCATCTTCAACCTCCACCCCCCTGAGCCAACCAAACAGCAGCCCCCCGCCGCCCGCGGCCGGCGGTGCGCCGCCCCGCCCGCCCCAAAGATAATCAAGTGGTCATGACTGAGAATGAGCCATCATCTGCCCAAGCACAAGCCAAGAAGGAGAAGGCGAGGAAGGAGAAAGCTGCCAAGATGCCTACTCAAGAGGAGGCATCTGAATATTTCCTGAAAACCAAACAAGAGCAGCTTGGTTACTTGATTGCATCCACCCTGCGGATTGAGCAAGGACTAGCCACCCTAACTCAGAACTAGGCAAGCTTAGAGAGGATCATGGAACAAAAGTTCTATGACTTGGATGTCAAAGTGACAGATATTCAGACTGCAGTGGAGCAGCTCCAGGATGACATGCAGGAGAGGAGAGGCAAGACTACAACTGATGCCTTTGCCAAAGTGCCACGAGGTCCGAGGTCGTCTGCAGTGCCAGTTGCTGACCCCAGAGCCACCACGTCTGCACCAGCTACAGCCTCAGTTCCACCAGCTCCAGCGTCCACTTCAGCCTCGACTCTGACCACGTCTACAGAAGGCTTCGTCCTTGGAGTGCTCCGGACTCCACCACCACCTGAAGATAAAGCCTGAGTGTCGACTTAGCACTATGCATTTTCTAGGAACTTTTTGGTAACTTGTTGCCAAAGGGGGAGAAAATGTATAGATCATAGGCTTCGAGAGAGAGTGTTGCTTTTATTCTCTCTTGTTTTATTTGGTGGTTTTTTGAACTTTGTTTGCTTTTATGTGAGATACTATGTCATTGCTCGTGAGACATTGATGATCATGTGTTTGATCATAAGCTACACTTAATGTTTGCTTAATATTATCATCTTATCTATCTTATGTGATCATTCACTATTCTTGGTGATGAGTGCATGTATTTCATTCTTATCATTTTAAGCGCTCCACCAAGATGTATGTGACATGGAAGAGTAACCCATGACTCTAACTCTTTGTGCATTTGCAGTCCAAAGCAAATTTTAAATATGCACAAATTTAGGGGGAGCTCTTACTTGTCACATACTTCTCAAAGCGACGATATATTTCATGCTTATTATCATTTGTCGAAGCTTTGATCTATATGTTGTCATCAATTACCAAAAAGGGGCAGATTGAAAGTGCAACTATCCCTAGGTGGTTTTGGTAATTCATAACAACATATAGCTCATTGAGCTAATGCTATTCCAAGATGATTATTTTAGGAAAGCTCAATGATTGGCATGGCATGGATGTGAAAGCGGAACCCTCAAAATGCTAAGGACAAAGGATTGGCTCAAGCTCAAAAGCTCAAGACTCTTCATTTTATATTTTAGTGATCCGAGATCACATTGAGTCTTTAGGAAAAGCCAATACTATCAAGGAGGGATGAGGTGTTGCTTAATGAGCCTCTTGCTTCATGTGCTTAGTGATATGCTCCAAAACCCTCAACTACTTTCCCATATCCACATATGACCTAAACCCTAAGCCAAACTCGGTCCTACCGATTTTTCCTATCCGGCGCCACCGAGTTTCACTTCTCATAAGCCACTGCCAAACCCTAGCAATTCGGTTCTACCGATAGGGATCTCGGTCTCACCGAGATGGGATTGCAAACTCTCTGTTTCCCTTTCGAAACTTTTCGGTCTCACCGAAAGAGCGAATCGGTCCCATCGAGATTGCAGTGTAAACTCTCTGTTTCCTTTTTGTAACTTTTCGGTCTCACCAAAAGAGCAAATCGGTCCCACCGAGTTTACCTGACCAACTCTCTGGTTAGCTTATTACCAAACTCGGTCTCACCGAGTTTGTGTAATCGGTATCACCGAGATTACGTTATGCCCAAACCCTAACCATATCGGTCCTACCGAGTTGCATGTCAGTCCCACTGAAAATATCTAACGGTCACTAGGTTTACCTTTTCGGTCCGACCGAATTTGTTGATTCGGTCCCACCGAGATTGGAAAACTGTGTGTAACGGTTGGATTTTGTGTGGAGGCTATATATACCCCTCCACCTCCTCTTCATTCGTGGAGAGAGCCATCAGAACACATACACAATTCCAACTCATATGTTCTGAGAGAGAACCACCTACTCATGTGTTGAGACCAAGATATTCCATTCCTACCATATGAATCTTGATCTCTAGCCTTCCCCAAGTTGCTTTCCACTCAAATATTCTTTCCACAAAATCCAAATCCTATGAGAGAGAGTTGAGTGTTGGAGAGACTATCATTTGAAGCACAAGAGCAAGGAGTTCATCATCAACACACCATTTGTTACTTCTTGGAGAGTGGTGTCTCCTAGACTGGCTAGGTGTCACTTGGGAGCCTCCGACAAGATTGTGGGGTTGAACCAAGGAGTTTGTAAGGGCAAGGAGATCGCCTACTTCGTGAAGATCTACCACTAGTGAGGCAAGTCCTTCGTCGGTGATGGCCATGGTGGGATAGACAAGGTTGCTACTTCGTGGACCCTTCGTTGGTGGAGCCCTCCGTGGACTCGCGCGACCGTTACCCTTCGTGGGTTGAAGTCTCCATCAACGTGGATGTAGGATAGCACCACCTATCCGAACCACGGGAAAAACATCCGTGTCTCCAATTGCGTTTGTACTCTCCAAACCCTTCCCTTTACATTCTTGCAAGTTGCATGCTTTACTTTCCGCTGCCAATATACTCTTTGCATGCTTGCTTGAATTATGTGATGATTGCTTGACTTGTCCTACAATAGCTAAAATCTGCCAAGAACTAAAATTGGGAAAAGGTTAAGTTTTTATTTGGTCAAGTAGTCTAATCACCCCCCTCTAGACATACTTTCGATCCTACACACTCCGTGCCGAGCTTTTTCTCCGGCGATCCCCACGCCACCGCCCCGCCAACGCCCCGCCACCGCCGGCAACCACCGCCCCCATCCTGAACCCTAAGATAGATAGTGGGGTATCTCTCCGGTGAGCCCCCCTCCCCACTGCGGCTGGTTCTTCCTTCACCCCGGTGAGCCCCCCCACCACCTGAAAATCAACTGACCCAAAATTCGATTCAGTCAACTGAAGTGTAGCTAAATCGGAGCAGCATCGCAAGCAAGAGCAAGAGCGAGAGCAGCAGCGTGAGCAAGAGCAATAGCAAGAGCAGACCAGGCAGGGGACCGAGAGCAAGAGCAGAGCAGCAGCGCGAGCGAGAGCTAAAGCAGCAGCAAGTCCTACTGATGTGGACGTCGCCGCCGAGGGAGCGACGATGTGGAGGAAGTGGCCAGCGACACCATCGTGGATGGAGTCGCACCGTGTCAGCTCGGGACCGAGCGCCGGCAACACCGTGAGATCGAATCAAGAAGAAAATGCGGTGATTAGTGTACAACCTCTTTGGTGGCGCCGATTAGGCCGCAACTTCATCTGAGGAAACGGTGATGATGATGTTCTTCCGGTTGTGCGAAGATGGCGATGTGGGAATGGAGGTGGCGCGAAAGACGAGGGGAACGTCAGGGCAGCTCCTTGGAGGTGGAGGACAGGGTGGCTGAACCGGCGGGACTATGAGATCGACGACGGATCCTCATCCGGTACGGCGGATGAGGGACGTCGAGGTGTTGCCGTGGACGACGTCGTCGGGGAAGAGGCTCCGACTGGGTGGCGGACGGAGCATGGTGTGGGGTTTCATCGTGGGTTTTCGCGGCCTCGGTTTATGAATGGGTGGGCGGATGGGATGGCAGTGGGGAACCATGGCTTAGAGACGCGCTTGTCCGAAATGTGGGGTAAGTTACGAAAGTACCCCCACCGATTTGAGGCGGTTCTTTCAGTTCAGGGGTACCACGGGCATTTCGCGTGTCTGGATTTCACAGGAGGTGGGAGTTTTCGCACGTGTTGTAATTTCGGAATAGCAAGGCACGGGTTAACATGGAGGAAGTTGTCGGAGCACAACGGGACAAAGATATATCTTAAATATTTCGGGCTAACAAGGTGCGGGTTGAAGAGGCGGGAGTTTCGCAGCACGATACACAGAGACGCTAGCTTGAATTTTCGGCATAACAAGGCGCGGTTTGAAATTCCGGAAGAACAAGCTTAACGTGTACAAGAAAAAGACAATTTGCACCTCAACACGCACAACACACACACAAACACCATTTAGACTAGAGTAAGGTACACGTGCATTGCACGCATGAGATCTGGCAACCAAATTATGAATAAATACCACATTATAGCATGCAAGCTTTGAGTCATATATGCATGATGTAGATGTTCGTTTAATTCTTATAGTTCATTTCATTCAAAATCATCTAGTTTTTATAAGAAAGCTAATCTATTTTAAGATTCATGGAATTGTGCACTACTAGGAAAAGGCCTACTAATGGCGCACCAGTTTTGCCTACTAATGGAGCACTACTGGTGCGCCATTAGTATCACGCCACTAGAATTTGCGCCATTAGTAATAATTTTTTTCAATTTTTTTTTAAGAATTTCAATTTTTTAGTTTTTCTTAATCTCGGGTCACTATGGCTTAATCTTGGGTCAATATGCTTAATCTCAGGTCAAACTTCTCGGAAGGTCAAACTTCCCAAAAGGTCACCCATCCTCACACTACTCCAGCCCGAGCACGCTTAACTACGTAGTTCTATCCAACCCTAGCACCACCTCACTTCACAGGCACTTGTTGATATATCTATCATATCAATCCTATTAAACCTTGCTGATGTCTAGGACTTTGTTCATGTTCATGAGTATGATGAAATTTTGAAAAAATATTTCAAACTTCCCGGTCATATTACATATCATATTTTGAAAAATAATTCAATTTTTTTTCGAAACCAATTTTTTTTTCTGTTACTAGTGGCGCACCTGGCATACGGTGCGCCACAAGTAAGTTTGAATTTATTTGAATTTTTTGCCTCCGGATCTTAAAAGCCCCGTAACTTTTTTCTGTTAGGTTTTTGGGGATTTTGAAAATGTTTAACGGGGTTCCCCTGGTTAAATTCGGATGTAACTTTTTGAGTAGATGATTTTTCATATAGAAAAATTTTTAATCCGAGTTCGTATGCAAAAGTTATGCCCATTTTACAAATTTCAGAGAGATTTTGCAAATAAAGTCGAAATTCATATTTGTAAATTTTCCCAACAACTAGACCACATATCACATGGGAAACTTATTTAATTTTATTTTTTTTGACATTTCCATCATTTTCTTTTATTTTTTTAAACTGAAAAGGCGGTCCATGGGGGGGGTGCATTCGGTGGAAGTTTTGGGCCAAGTTAGTAATGGCGCACCACACCCACCGTGCGCCATTACTAGTTTTAAAAAAAATAAAACAAATTCTGATTTTTTTTTGAAAAAACTTAGTAATGGCGCACCAGTTGACAGTGCGCCATTACTAGTTTTAACTAGTAATGGCGCACTGTCCACTGGTGCGCCATTACTAGCTTTGAAAAAATAAATAAAAAAATTTTGAAATTTTTTTTGAAAATAATTTACTAGTGGCGCACCGTGGATGTGGTGCGCCATTACTAGTTTAACTAGTAATGGCGCACTATCCACTGGTGCGCCATTACTAGTTTTGAAAAAAATGAAAAAAAAAATTTGTTACTAATGGCGCACCGTGG
This sequence comes from Triticum urartu, assembly GCF_056163025.1. Lineage (NCBI taxonomy): Eukaryota > Viridiplantae > Streptophyta > Magnoliopsida > Poales > Poaceae > Triticum > Triticum urartu. The sequence goes on from NC_141876.1 coordinate 104,673,743, forward strand.
ATGTGGTGCGCCATTAGTATTTGGACACTAATGGCGCACCAACACATGGTGCGCCATTAGTATATACTAATGGCGCACCACATGTCTGGTGCGCCATTAGTGGCCATATCATCTATAGCCCTTTTCCTAGTAGTGGTGCGTCGTAAGATATAAAGTAAAAACAAACAATGGCAAATCATGTAGAAAAACATTTGGGCAATTCTGATACAGAAGATTCTAGAACAAATAAGAAGTGCTTGTGTTTTGATGTTTGTGCTTTATGCTTAAGTTCAACCATGGAGTCTTCTAGATTATACATGTGGCGAAATCTGGTGGAATCTAGATGATATCCAACGGCCAGTAGTGCTCAAATTTGCCATCTTTGGACCATCGGATTCGCCTCATCCAACGACCATCTTTCAAAGTTAAAGTTACCCGCACACAATATAAAAAATATAATATATATAGGGGTATTGATATAGATATGTGATGCAAAAGCCGCCCATCATCTCCAATTAGAATAGTGTGTCCATGCACGCATCGGTATCTCAAATTCAAATCAGTCTGACCTTGTTCAATGTGTATACATTACAACATGCTCGTTTCCAAACCACACCGCGTAGATCTCCATTATATTCATGCATGCATGGGTTTCAAACATCAGGATCTCTTATTCAAATATTTGAATTCAACTTTACATTGATTGTGACCTCACCTATTCAGCTATTATTTTACACCCACACAATAGTCTTCTCTTTATAATTGTACCACTAACTTTCTCTCGTGCATGCATGCACACACACTACCGGTCGGCATTATCCATCGCACGCATGCAATCTTTTTCTTCAGGTCGGTTTCCGATGAAGGCACACACCAACACACATCCCCCTCTCCATCATATTGGGCATTCTTTATCTCTCACGCGTGCATGCGCAACGATCGAGGTTCCTCTATGTATGTGTGTATATAGCTAGGTCTTTCATAGTTTTCCACACAAATCAATCAATCGATATATCCAGTGAGGTCTCACCCTCTTTCCCACGTCCACATCGATCAATCTATATCTCTCTATATAGGATTAACATATATAGCTAATACACCCACATTAATTATCCAACGTCCCCCTCTCATCATCCATGCCTTCCTCTTCATCTCTCAGACGCGTGCACAATGGCGAAGACAGGGGGCAGTAAGGGCCCTGCCCCCGTCCCCCCTAACATCACTATATATCAAGGCTAATATGAATGTGATCATTAGACAATTACTGCTAAAAATGGTTTAAGTTCATGAATTGACCCTCCTCGTAAAGGATTAGCAATGCTTGGCCCCTAGCTCATTTATTTTTCAGGGCTCCGCCACTGCGCGCATCAGCGCACGTGTTCACCCCCTCTCTCTAAATATCGATCTCCACTTGTGCATTCCTTCATAGTCTCCCTCCACTCGGCCCCTCGCACCATCTTCTAGCCCACCCACTGGATTTTTCCACATGTACAATCTAGCAGACTCCATGGTTGAACTTAAGCATAATGCACAAACCTCAAAATAATAGTGGTTCTCTTTTGTTCTAGATTCTTCCGTATCATAACTGCCCAAACTTTTTTTCTAGTTGAATTGCCATTGTTTGTTTTTACTTTATGCTTTACAACGCACAATTCCATGAATCATAAAATATATTAAGGGCTTCTTTGATTCAAAGGATTGTCAAAGGAATTTTGGAGGATTCTAATCATTAGGAACTTTTCCTATCTTGGTTGTTTGATTCGTAGGATTGTAAACCATAGGAATTTTTCCATATGATTCATTTGCACTAGATTTCATAGGAAACATCCCATCCACTCAAACCTCTTTGAAAGAATTTTGCGTTTTTTCTATGCACAATCAAACACTCGTACAATCCTGTAGGATTCAAGACGACATTCCACTATAATCCCATGTTTTTCCTATTCCCGCGTTCTTAGCTTTTTTATAAAAACTAATTGATTTTGAATGAGATGAACTATAAGAATTAAACGAAGGGCTACATCAGGCATATATGACTCAGAGCTTACATGCTATAGTGTGGTCTTTATTCATAATTTGGTTGCAAAATCTGATGCGTGCAATGCACGTGTACCTTACTAGTATTTCAAGTTTATGCAAAACACGTAAACTAGAATACCAATGGCACGCTACACAGTGTCTCTCTTACAGTTCATGAAGCCACGTGGCACATGTGTAGGCGTTCTCGCGACCTCCTTGCGTGGATTGATCACAGTGACGTGCTGCTGGTTGCAGAAGAATGTACTCGTCCTCCCTGAGCCATACTGGCGGTACATGCACGAAGCGAAGATGTGCACGCACGCCATGCACGCACTCATTCCTCGCACGCACATGCGGGTACACAGGAGGACGCAATTTTGTACCAAGATCCACCACATGTGATAATTTGACGCGTGTAAAGTCGTTCACTTCATTGATGGTCGATTAATACAGCGCATGCAAATTGAGTGGACGTGAGGGCGGAAGAAAGACATTATTACTCCACTGCGCACATGCGAGTAGTTAAATCGTGGGTTGCTAGTAGTACTTCCATTGGTCTCCTTTGTATTTTGTGCCAATTTTTGACAGTAACATACTACTCAATATTTACGCATTTGAGCAGTGTAGTACTTGAAATTTATGTTCCGCTAAACTCATCGGGAGCCGTTTCGGGCCTCGAAACCAAAACCATCAATTAATCTTTACCTTGTTCCCATCACATTCGAAAGCCTGCTCACACCTACTAGTAGTACGTACCAAACCTGAACGTGTTCCCACTATGCAGGTATTAGTACTAGTGCTAGTACTTAGGTTATAAAAAGGGGAACTACCTAACCGGAAATCACTCTACCTTTCCTCCTCATAAGTGCTTCTTCTTCATCCGTCGTTGCCATGGCCGGTGAGCGGAGCTCTAGGTCGAGAACTACTCGTAACAAGGGAGCGGCAACCAAGGCTGCGGAAAAAAGAGAGAGGGCTCGCCGCCACGCAGAGACCTCAAAAGATCTCTCACGGGCAGGCGATGGCTCCCAGGAGCTCCCTAGCCACGGAGGCGAACATGCCGAGCCGGCGGAGCTGGAGTCGTTATCCCTCGACGGCATGCCCGATCAGCTCAATAAGCAGAAGGAGTTCATCCAAGGCTTGATGGAGTTGCTGAAGGAGAGCCTAGACGACATGCTCGCTGAGCTCAATCAGCAGGGGGAGTTGACCGCCGGCTTGGTGATGCTGCTGAAGAAGAGCATTGCCTCGGAGAAGAAGGCGACCGGCGAAATCCAGCGACTTCGGGAGGACAATGCGAAGCTCTGCCACGAGATCGACCTGTTGAAGGAGAAGAACGCCGGCTGGAAGAAGCTGCATGAGAATAGTAGTTCCTCGATGAAGATGCTGCAGGCCCTCGCCATGGCACAGAAGAAGAGTTGGCGAAGCTCCGCAGCGAGCACTTGGCTGCTGTCAAGGTACGTAATATGGCCGTGGAACAGATGATGAAGGCTCGCGTCGAGAAATGCCGCGTCATGGACACAATGATGAAGATGGCGGAGGAGACGCGCAAGGAGATGGAGGTCGTGCAGGCAATGAAGAAGCAGTTACGACTCGGCGGCGAATTAGATCATTTGGGGTGATAATCTTCCTTCTTCTTTTGCTCCTGTGTTTCATCTTTTGCTTCGGGTGTTTCGCCGCACGTGTCACATTCTCTGCGAGGCATGAATAGAACAATGTTTTTTAGGGAATGAATAGAACAATGCTAACAATGAGATGACTAGCAAATTAGATCATTTTTTATCGCCATATGGCACTGGGCTGCCGTGTTTCGTGCTCCTCCGTCGCAGTACTACTCCAGTGGAAAACTTGAGTATACCGCACGGTTCTTTGCTCCTCCTCGATCAGGTCGTCGGCGCATTTATACGAGCAGTCAAATCACAAGGCCCCGCCTTCCAGCAGTAACGAGCCATCAAATCACAAAGGCCCTCGCCTCTCGTGAAACCGACCAAGCTAGACTGCCCCGCCCTCTAGCCTTTTAAAAAATGTATACTTATGTACAGCAGTAGTATCGATGGATTGCGCCATGGAGCAAAACTTGAAATTAAAAAAAAAGTGGTACATATAGAGAGCGCTCGTCGCCAAATTATGCATATAGTACTACTAAAAAGGCTAGTCACAATAATGGTGTCCAGCACAACCCACCCCTCAAATAAAACTAAGACGGTGCTTGGATATGTTTTAGTCCCATGACTAAAAGTAGTGGGACTAAAACATGCTAGCCTCACCCATGCTTGGATCCAAATACTAAAAAAGGCTAAAATCAAGTTAATGAGCATTTATTATCCTCCAAACCCTCCAATCCAGAACTCGCATGTGTTAAAGGAGAGGAGTTAAATGAGTAGAGAGAGGACTAATCCACATTTTAGTAGGGGTACCCTTGACTAAAAAAATTTAGTCTCAAGACTAGTTTTATCCCATCTTTAGTCAGGGGTGCTTGGATCCAAGCACCCTCTAAGCATCCTGGAATTCTTTAGCCTCTTAAAGAGACTATTTTTAGTTAGACTAAAATAAGTCCCTTGGATCCAAGCACCCTCTAAGCATCCTGGAATTCTTTGACAAAACTAAGCACCCTGAAATTCTTTGACAACTAAACTGCTGGCTATATGATGTTGGCCATATATATTGTACGTATATAATGTGAAGAAACGAGTGGTAGTACTATACCAACTAAAAGATGAAATGTAAGAAATACTAGTATGTACGTACTGAAGAGTTAAAGTAACGAGAAGAAACATGACATAGTTCTGCTGGGGGCTCAGCACAACACACCCCTCAAATTAAATTAAGCACACCTGAAATTAAACTTTGCAACTGTTCCGGTAGATAATGCATTAGAACCACCATGAGCAACGACACTACCACCTTACTCAGAGTCCTCGTCCACGTCCTCGACTTTGTCCTTGTCCCTCTTCCTCTTGGCCGATACTTCTTTGCTTGAACCACACACTTGGCTGTTGCTCTTCATCCAACCCTTGTAGATATTGAAGCAAAGGTAGCCATCCATTGCAGCATACTGGATGTGGTCTATATCTAGTACATTCCGCTGCCATGCATGACGATGAAACGTGTATGGAGGTTTCACCAGTTTACCATACGAAGGATGAACCATGGCTCCTGCTAGGGTCAGCATTGAAGGCTGATGAGAGGCACCAGCCGATTCTTCTGGAGGTCGAAGGGGTTGCCTACAACAAGGCCTATCCGACCCAGGATTTCTTTGTCGTTACCAAAGTCTACAGTAACGAATTTGACTAGGTTGCTCCTGAGGAAGTCCTTAAAATCCTGGGACTCAACATCGGCATGGCATATGTGGTAGACCAAGCATAAGTCATGCATGCAAACCTGGATCATGGCGGGCTTCTTCCTCTCTTCTTCCTTTAGATCCTTCTCTCGTCCCAGGACTGTGGTGTACTCAACATCTAGCCCAGCGACCCACTCATCATCTGAGTTTTCGAACATGCGTCTGAAGCGAGAAAGGCATCCTTTCACCGTCGCGGAAGAACGGGTGTAGATGATGTCGAAATCATCGCCGGTGATGGTTCTAACCTTGTACTCACCACAGATCATGGAGATTTGGGACGCCATGGATTTGGGAGGAGGGTTAGGATTAGTGGAACTGCCGTAATGTGAATGGACAGGACGACTAGGAGCGAACCGCCGTAGTATTTAAGGACGTGCGGGATATGAGTAGGAGCGAACTGCCAGCATGCGAACGGCAGGGTAGTGGCTTTCCATTCTCCCATGATACGGGCTTCCGAGAGCCCTTGGATCTGAGATCGAACGGTTGCATGGCGTGATTCTAGACCTATGGGTGAATATCCTATCCTAGAGGGTTATTCTGCAAATTTTCACCAACTTAGCATGCGACCGTTTGATCTCAGATCCAAGGGCTGCCAGCAGCCTGTATCATGGTCGCTCCTACCACGACCGTCGCGTCACTCGCGTGGTCGCGCCCTTGGAGATTTAACACAGTGCGTTAGGCTATCTGATGTTGGCATGTCATACATAGTCATCACTTAGTCACTCATACTACAACAAGGTTGGCTATAAGTGTATTTTTTGTTACTCCTCTCTATCTCTTTCTTCGTACTCAAGGAAGAAATGGTGCTAGTAAGCGCATGTTTTTATTGCATTTGCAAAGGAGTGACCTCTTCCAATGAAATGGTGTTGCTAAGTTTGCTTCATTTAATTAGCTATAGACTCAAAATTGTCTTTTCACCTAGGTAAACGCGCTTAGCACCGTTTCTTCCTTCGGTCACCAAACTAGTCTCTCTCTTCTTGATTAACTTGCCACATTAGACTTTATGCCTATGTGGCAAGCTTAAGCACCTGTAGGAGCAAGTAAAAGTAAGTACAATAGTGCACTTTACATGGGATTTTTGCATATGTGGAGGAAACAGAGGCAAGGAAAAAGTGGAGAAGTGGGCTCTCATGCAAGAGCCAGCCTCTACTACATGGTGGAGCATTGGGAGAGGCACTTGTCTGGAGGTGGTCAGGAATCTGGGAGACTCACGCCGGTTGTAGCGCCGCAGTTAAAATGATAATGGCAAGTCAAATCACGGGGCCCCACCTGTCCAGCAGTAACTTGCTGTCAAATCACACAGCCCTACGTTTGCAGCAGCCTACTTCCTCGTCTTCTCGCGTCTCTGTCGAGCCGACTAGGAGGAACTGCCCCGCCGCCTACCACGCAGGAAAATCCCCGCCCTCGACTTTTAAATAGTATACAGTATACTAATTTTGTATACATGGATTGTGCCCGCGCCATGGAGCAAAGCGTCTAGAAAACGGAGGAGACACGGTGGTCTTGCAATAGAGAAGAGGGAGAGGCGAGACGGTGGTTTTGGAATGGAGATGATGGAGAGGAGAGGAGGTGGTTTTGCAATGGAGAAGAGGGAGAGGAGCGTGCGGCAGCGATTTAGGATTGGACGAGAGGGCCGGCGCGCTCTGACTGGATCAAAATAAAAATCAATTTACCCTTCAATTAAGAAAGCGACCCCACATTAACTAGTCTCCCTTTTATTCTAGGTCATAATTGACCATGATTTCCGCACATAAAATATATGTTATACGTTGTATACAAGGCCACTATCAAAATTACAATTTACAACTATACAAGGCCACTAACATTAATCGAGGCAAAATTGATGGCGTTTGCCTCGTACTAGCACCCGAGGACATTAATATCCCTTGTGTGCATGCGGGAGTGAGAAGGTTAGCTTGCATTCCCAACATTAATCAACCAATGAGGAGTAAGAGGGTTGGCTTGTTGTGCTTGGGAGAGAAAAACCACATTAATTAATACAACAATCAAGGTGACAAGCTAGCTAGCAACATTGACTTAAACATAGCATCGATTTTTACCTTGGTACCTGTAATATGAGTTTGTGGCCTTGTATAAAAAATGGAGGGAGTATAATTTGAAAGTACATTCAGATACGAACCAAACGGTACAATTTTTGGTGACATGCATTCACATTTTGCTTGTCAAATACAGTACGTGGTCAAACTTTGACCAAAATACACAAAACAACAAAAAATACTTCCAAGACCAGCGCCGCTCTTCCGCTCTTCTCCTCTTAAACCACCGCCGCTCCTCTCCTGTTCCAATCTAAATGCAGCGCCGCTCCTCTCCTCTTCCATTTCAAAACCACCGCCCCTCCTCTCCTGTTCCAGTACAAAACCAGCGTCGCTCCTCTCCCGTTCTAATCCAAAACCAGCGCTGCTCCTCTCCTCTTCCATTCAGAAACCACCGCCGGCGAGTGAAGGTGCTGTGGAGAAGTAGATCGATGGAGGAGTACAAGCGATACGTGAGGATCGCAGACGGCGACCCTGTGAAGCTAGCTAGGATGTTGGAGATACAGTCTTGGTTTGACAACAAGGACCAACTAGCGACGACGGCGACATCCATGGCCAAATATCTGCTACAGAGCGAAAAGGCGGCGATACTCCCGGAGGGAGTCGCGCCGGAGTACATAGAGCTGCTCCTCTGGGCCATGGAGCAAACAGATTCACCGAATCCGATCGTGAGGGAGCGGTGGTGGGAGTATCGATCCCAGATGGAGCATCCACCAGAGATTAAAGGATTGAGCATCTACAGGGTGCCGTTTGTGAGGGTGTCTGTCGGCGTTCTGGGAACGGGGGTCCCCAGACTTGCCTGCTCGCGGCCTGCCGCGTGGGTCGAAGGGGGGCCCAGCACGGCTCATCTTCATCAACACAGACCCAAGACCCTCGCGAGGGGCCAAGCCTCGTGGGGCGGATGACACGGAGCTTCCTCAGGCACGGCCTCACCAGGCTGGTTCGCGAGGAGGTGGAGAAATCAAGGCGGGGTACCTCACGAGGTGCCCGTGACGCAAGCCATGACGACCAAGGGCGCCAGGCGGGTGCCAGCCCGCGCAGTGTACTCCTTTCCCCTTTGGTGCAAAGGGGGCAAGCGCAGCCGCGGGGCACCGAGGCATCAGGAAAAGGTTCCCATTTCAGTGCAACAAGACCAAGACCAGGAGGACTGCAAGATGGAGGTCATCGTGGAGCCCAAGACGGCGTCACCACCAGAGCTTTGTGCAGGAGAGGACCAACTTTAGTCAGGATAAGTGTACCAGATGTTCCCCTTCAAAATGGCCAATTGTTGGCGCCCTTCCCGCTCAATATTTGGGAAGAGGCCCAGGGCCTTTGCATATAAATAGGACCAACCACCCACAAGATTAAGGAGGGTTCAAGATCAGAGAGGTTAGAGATAAGGGAGGTTCGAGATCGAGGGGGATCGGATCAAAATCAGAGAGAGAGAAGGGTGACTGAACTCCTCCCAGCAGTTCATCGCCCCAGCCAAGAACAGACCCTTGCGAGGCTGTTCTTCCTTGTATTGTTCATCATCATCAGCCCAAGAGGCAATCCACCACACCACACACTAGAGTAGGGTATTACACCACAACGGTGGCCCGAACCAGTATAAACCCTGTGTCTCTTGTGTTGTTCTTTCCATAGCTTAGATCTTAGCGAGGCGGAGGGGTGCCGGGTAGGTAGAAGGCGAAATCTCCGCGCACACCCCAGTGTTCGAACCTCAAGGGTCTGCCGGAACCCGAAATCCGACATTTGGCGCGCCAGGTAGGGGGGCGCCGGAATTCGTCTTCCACCACCCCGTTCTCCTCCGACCATCGCGTCCATGTCTGACGCTCGTCGGGCCCGCACCGAGCGCCGGGCCGCTCTCGCTTCCCGCGTCACCCAGACGGCTCCTGTCGACGGGCGTCCTCGCCGTTCCCCGTCACCTGCCGTCAACGCTGCCACCGGCCCGGCGGGGGACGAGTAGCAAGCATCGTCTCAGCATCCGTCAGTGCGGCAAGACGGCCGCACCGCTACTCCCTCGCTCACCCCAGCTGGTTCTTCGTCCCGCGTGCTCCGCGCACCCATGGAGGCTCGAGCTGCGCTCATCGCGGCAAACGAGCTCCTGCGCTGCCGTCCCGTCGACGACGTCTACGAAGAATGGCTCGACCGCATCGCCGAGCTCGTCCGCGCCGTAGGGGGCTCTCCTGCGCCGTCGGCTCCGGCGGCGCCCCGGCCGCCTCCTCCTCAAGAAAGCTCCATGGCTCCAAGGCGCGTGGCCCCTGGGCGGAACCCGCTCCATCAGGTGCCAGCGCGACAAGAGCAGAGCTGCCAAGAAGTCCCTCGCCCGCAAGAAGCTGCCCGGGCGCTCCCTGCTCCAGCACGTCGCGACCATGCTCCTGCTCCCGCACGTCAAGACCCCGCGCTGCTCCCAGCTGCAGCGCGTGGGGACATACAAGACCAAGCTCTCCGTCACCCAAGGCCTCCCGTGGCCATAGCAGGCTGCCGCGCCTTCACCACCGAGCTACGCAGCATCGCGTGGCACGACAAGTTCAAGCCAGACCTGCCTCGTCGTTATGACGGCACGACCGACCCTGCGGAGTTCCTCCAGCTCTATGAGCTGGGCATCGCAGCTGCCAACGGAGACGAGAAGGTCATGGCGAACTGGTTTCCCATGGCGCTCAAGGATGGGGCCCGCACCTGGCTCCTGAACCTGGCTCCAGGCACGATCTCCTCCTGGGCCGAGATGCGCACCCGCTTCATCGCCAACTTCCAAGGTACTCGCGAACGGCCACCCGCCGGGAGCGACATGCGCCGTATCAAGCAACAACTCGGGGAGACCCTGCAGAAGTACATCCAGCGCTTCGACAATGCACGCCTCAAGGTTCCCAAGGTGACTGAGGAGGCCATCATCTTAGCCTTCTCCGACGGCGTGCGCGATGTCAAGATGAAGGAGGAGCTGGCGATGCATGAAGACCTGTGCACTTCCTTGGAGCTATTCAACTTGGCAACCAAGTGCGCCAGTGCTGAGGAAGGGCGTCTCTCCCTCCTCGAGCTGCCTGCCGCAGACCCAGAAGAGAAGAAGCCCAAGGCCAAGGATGTGAAGCGCAAGGGGGCTGCCGTGCTTGCGGCAGAACCAGACACCAAGCGGGGCAGAGATCAGCCCGAACCTTCCAAGGGCAGTCAGTACTGTCTGTACCACGACCTCCACACCCACAGCACCAACGAATGTCAAGAGCTCCGAGCCGTGCGAGAAGGAAGGATCGGCCGTCGCCCCGACCGCGGTGACTGGGGCTTCGGTCGAGGAGGAGGAAGAAACGCAGGACGCTGGGAAGAGCGTGGCCCGTGCCAAGGGTGGCGCGATCAACCTCGTGAGGGTCGCTGGCAAGATCCGCCTCGCAAGGGAGACTAGAGGAATCAGCCTCGCGAGGATCGCCCGCAAGGCAACGCAGGCCTCCCTCCGCTGCCACCGCAGCCAAGGAGAAACAATGACCGCCACCAGGATGAGGGGGCTGGGGGCTTCCAGGAGCCGCGCGCGATCGCCTACATCCTGGGCGGGGCTCAAGCCCCAGCCTCTCAACGCATCTTCAAGCAGTTCGCCCGCGAAGTGAATGCAGTTCTCCCCAAGCTCGAAGCCACGCGCCCTCTCAGGTGGTCGGCGTGCGCCATCACGTTCAGCTCAACAGATCAGCTCAAGTGTGCGACTACAGCCGGAGTCCTCCCGATGCTTTGTTCCCCAATCATCAGCAACGTGGTGGTCACTAGGACCCTCATCGATGGCGGGGCAGGGCTCAATGTCCTGTCCGTGGAAACATTCAACAATCTCCAGGTGCCCTACAGCCAGCTTCAGCCAACCAAGCCTTTCTCCGGAGTCACCGATGGCTCCACGGTCCCGATTGGGCAGGTCCGCCTCCCTGTCACCTTCGGGGCACGCGACAACTACCGCACCAAGCTCATCGACTTCGATGTTGCTCACATTCGCCTACCGTACAACACCATCCTTGGGTACCCAGCGCTGGCCAAGTTCATGGCCGTAACTCACCACGGCTACAACGTCCTCAAGATGCCAGGAAGTGGCGGAGTCATCATGGTGCCCTGTGAAGAGAAGGACGCCGTGTGTTCCCTGGAACGGGCCTTTCAGGCCGCGTCACCAGAAGACCCGGATCGCGGAAGCAGTAGGCTTCCCGAGACCGCCCCCAAGAAGAAGAAGACATCGTCCGGCCCGGCCCCTTAGGAGGCAGGCCCCTCTGGGCCCGCGCCTGCCCAGGGGGAACCTCCTTCCATCGCATAGGAAAGCGCACCCGGCGCCCTCCTTAGGCAGGGCTCAGGGGCTCTCCCTTGGAGGGCCACCGACCTGGCTAGGGTCACGAGGGAGGCGCTTGGGCACCACATGGAGGCGTGTTTCGAAGCACATTTCCCTCAAGAAGGAGTAAGGCAAGGAGAGCCAGACCCTCAGGAGTTCGTCAGCAAGGCCATTCAGGAGCTACAGGAGTCAAGAGTCATGAAAGGCGGCCGCCGCCTACCAGTAGTGGCTCCCCATCCAGGCAAGGATGGTGGGCTGCGCGTCTGCATCGACATACCAGGGCTCAATCGAGTCGCCTCTCTAGAGCGCCTCTGGCCCTCGCGAGTGGGGCGCTCCGGAGGCCCACCCCACAACTACGTTCGCATGCCTTACGGCTTGCCGAACGCGGCTGCCACATACCAGCGCCTCATGAGGGGCATCATGGAGGCACAAGAGGCCAGGCGTTCCGCAGCCCTAGCGGAGATGGAGATAGTCCGCGAGGAGCCACCAGCGCCTCCGGAGCCTCCCGAGGCCCCTAGGCCTGGGGGCTCGTGAGGATCGGCTTCCGCAGCCCACCGAGTCTGCTACACCAACAGTCCTTCGTCCTCAACATCATCAGGTGACATCTTTCAAGTTTCATTTCCAGCTGGGAGCGCCCCCCAGGGCTGCATTATTCCCAGGCCGCGTGGGTCCGTCCCTGCGACATGTATCCCTTTTATTCCATGTTGTTAGCTTACTTTGTTGGGGGCGCCCCTCGGGTTGCATCATCCCCAAGTCGTTCGGGCCAGACCCAGCGGCATGTATCCCTTTTGCGTTTATTTCCGGTTATGCGTTCGACCCACCATGCTTGATTATTTGATGCCGGTCCACGGCACCTCTTCTTCTCCATGCCGACCACTTGCACGTTAAAGGAGGGGGTACCTGAGCATCGCGACTCAGGGCTCTTACTGGCTCTCCAGCCCTCACCCTCTGGCCTTGTCCACGGCATCGCGACCTGGCATACCAGCGACGGCTGAGACCAGCTCGAGGGCCGGGACCCAAGGACGTAGAGTGCCGGCATCTAACCAAATTTGCAGGGACACATCACAAGATAAGGCCTAGTGCCAGGCGCAACCCGCCTAGAGGTAGGGCCCCGTGAGTCCCGCGCTGGCTCACGGGTGCCCAGATACACCTCGCCAGGCCCTACCGTGCCAGCCACGTGTCAGGGCGCGGCTGTACACGCCCCGGGGGCTCCTCCCGGAGGGGGCCCCCTCCCACGTACCAGTGGAAGCACCATGCTCCGCGCGGGCTGACGACACTGCGCAGGAGCGTCTATGCCCGTACACATATGAAAGCGCTATGCTCCACGCTGGTGATAAACAACCGAGGGTGGCCCCTGGGCCGCATCAACCTCAGGGAGCCCAGAGCTCAGTGTCTAGCCTCATCATAACGCCTCCCCTCGGGAGTGCCGCGCGAGGGGGCTGGGCACGGGGGCTGCGCCTGGGTCACGCCCAGACGCACGCCACCCAGCCAGGCCCCCCGGGCCTGGTTCGTCGCGCGTCTCTCCCTGAGCGGAGCCAAGGTACGAAGGCCGTTTGAGCATCAAGGGGGACTCCTGAGCATTGCGACTCAGGAGCCAAACTGGTCACGTAGCCCCTCACCCCTTAGTTCCGAAAGGCTAACGGCGGTTGAGGTATGCGCGCGGCCGGGCTCTGCAGACGTAGAACGGTAGATCCACCCACATCATACGTCCCTACTTGCTGTTCGTGCGCCAAGGGGGACTCCTGAGCATCGCGACTCAGGAGCCTAACTTGTCATGTAGCCCCTCACTCCTTGGTCTCGTCCTGGTTTCCGGTCGGGACTAACGCTGGGTGAGGTATGCGCGGGGCCGGTCTCTGCCGGCATAGAACATAAGCAAGTAGGAAGGAAAAGCGCAAATTTCAAGGAATTCAAAAGCAAATATTACAGTCCACACTATTATGTCAATACCAAACGCAAGTTTAAACGCCTCCCTGAGGCATGGTACATGTGCAGGAATTAAAGGCAGGACATGAGCCACAACGGAGTCACTTGTCGGCGGTGGAGCAGCGCGGAGTGGGTTCGCCTCATGGAGCAGTGGGGTCGGCAGCGCCTTGCTTTGGCTTGGTGCTGAAGGCCCGGAACTTCCCCAGCAGAGCCTCCGCGCGACCCTTCACGGCCTCGGCAGCGGCAGCGACACGCTCGCCGCTTACTGGCTCCAGCAGGCTGTCGAGGTCGACGCCAGGATCGTGAAGGTAGATGTGGGTGAGGACCCGCGTCAGCGCTGCAGAAGACAGGACACGCACCTCCGCCTCGGCCATGGGGCCAAGGCCAAGGGTGACATCTTCAAGAGCTCGAACCAGGAAGGGAAGCAGCTTGGCGGGGCCTCCTGGGCGCCAGCTAGCGGGCTCTCCAGGCCGCTGTCGTAAAGCGTCCTCAGCGAGGAGAGAGCCTTCACCACCATCTCTATGAAGGCCACGCGGTCCTTGGCCAGAACCAGGGCCTTGTCGTCTAGCTCGGCCTTCCTCGCCCCCAACTCCTGCTCCAGCGCGCCTAGGCGGTCGCGGCGCTTCCTGAGCTTGACCTCCCTCTCCTTGACGGCCGCCTCGCGAGCCTTCGCGCCTTCTTCCTACTCTTGGCGAAGGCGGACCTCTTTCGCGAGCTGGTCCCGCAGGCCTTGCAGCTCGTCCTCCAGCGCCTTGCAGCGACCACGGACGTCGACCACCTCCCCCAGGGCTGCGTCACAAGCAGCCTTCGCGTCAAGGACGGCTTGCTTCTCCTCATCGGAAGCCGTCGAGGCCTGGTCCAGCGCCGCCCGAATCGAAGCGTTGGAGCGAATCCATCCTACAGCCAGCTCCAAACGCCCGGCCACCAAGCGATGGTCGGCGCCAAGAAGATCCTGCCGCAGCCGGTCCAGCTCAGCAACAGCACGATCCAGAACGGCAGGAGGAGTTGGAGAGACAGCAGTCGGTGGAGTAGAAGGAGAAGGCGGCAGCACGGCCACAACATCCTGAGGCGGAGTCTGCTGCACCCCAACGGTTGTAGTGGCGGTGGCAGGCAAAGGCACCTCGGGAGTCACTTGGGCCATGGGGGCTGAGCTCGCCCCAGCCGGCTCAGTCAGGCCTCGCGAGGACGACCGGGCAGGAGAAGCCCGTGCGTCGCGGTCACCCTCCTTCGCGGGCAGAGGCGCTGCCACGGATGGAACCTCAGGAGATCCCTTCGGCTTCTTTGCTGCGGGCGCCAGCCTATCCAAGAGATGCGGACGTCAAGCCTCAGAAGCCGAACAAGAAATAAAGACAAGAATCAAGCGCTTACGGGTCATCGCCAGTGAGCTCAAGCTGCCTCCGGCCAAATTTGAAGCCCGAAAGCCGGCTAGAAGGGTCAACCTCGGGAAGCTTGGAAGCGGAAGGTGCGTCTGCGGTCCGCCTCGGGGCCGGGGCAGACCCGCGGGAGATCAGCCCGGTCCTGTCCTTCTTCGGGATCAGGGGCAAGCTCCCGCCGTCCTGCTCGTCATCATCCTCGTCGTCATCGCTCGGAGAGAGGCGGAGAACGCGGGACCTGCGCCGGGGGAGGGGAGCCCTCGACTCTCCGTCAGTCGCCTCGGAGTCAGGCCCTTTTTCCCGCTCCCCTCCTTCCTCCTCTTCGCTGGAGTCGTCGGAGGGCATGTCCACTGGTTCCTCGGGAGTTTCCATGGGCACGGGCCCGTCCCCGTTGAATACGGGCATGGACTCCACTACCTGCTCCCAGTCGTCGCGGAGGAACAAGGGCATAGGAGCGCCCTCCAACCTCGCCACATCGCCCCTGACCAGAGATTGGAGGACCGCAGCCAGATCTCCGTCGGCCAAGGCCGCGGGGCTCGGATGGGGCCTCCACATCGGAAGTGAGTACTGCCGAAGCGGAGCCAGCTGGTGCTCCAGGAATTCCCTCAGCAGCGACGTGCCGGTCAGCTTCGCCGCCGCCATGTTGGCCAGCCTCAGATCCGCGTCCATCTTCTCCAACACCAGCTTCGCGCGGGGGTCCGCGAGCTCCGCTCGACCCCAATCACTGGAGCTCGTGGGTTGCTCCGTGGGCAAGATCAGCCAAGGGTGGATGCGCCCAGCATCCGCCAAGACCCACTTGCTCCTGAAGCCCTCAGTCCTTTTTCCGGGGTTCGAAATGGCAATGGCGCCACCATACGCGATGAAGCCAGCGCACGCGGAAGCAGGACCGCGAGAGGTCCGGAGGTAGAAGTAGTGGCGCAGCAAGGCCACTGAGGGCTGCACCCCTACGTGAGCCTCGCAGTAATAGACGAAGATTGCCAGGAGAAGGACGGAGTTGGGGTGGAGATGCAGAGCCTGTAGCTTATAATGGCGGAGGACAGAGAAGAAGAACTCGGAGATGGGAGGCACCAGGCCAGCAGCAATGGCGCTTACGAAGAACGGATAGAAGGTGCTCCCTTGACCCTCAGGGGTGGCGGAGCCGGCCTTGAACACCTTTGCCCCGTCGATGCCCCGCGCCGCCGCCATCCGGCGCAACCGGGCGAGGCTCACCTCCGACACGTTCAGCGAGTCCAGGGCAGACGAGTACCAAGCTACGGTTGGGGACTGATGAGGCGCCATGGCTTCCTAGGTCACGCGGTCGGAGTGGATCTGGAAATTTTGGAGGAAGGAAGGAGAGGCGCAAGAAAGGGGATCTGAGCAGCAACCGGAGAAGGCAAAAAGCAAAGCCTAGGCGGATGCCACTCCTTTATCAACTCGCGCAGTTGCTAAGGCGCTCACGTCCAATCAACCGCCACGCGACACCCAAGTCCGCAGGCTGATAGGGCCCATGGCGCTTCGCTCTTGCCCTTCCGCCTCCCTGCACGGCCAAGTCCGGGCGCGCCTTGGGCCCGGGGGCTACTGTCGGCATTCTGGGAACGGGGGTCCCCAGACTTGCCTGCCTGCGGCCTATGGCGTGGCTCAAAGGGGAGCCCATCATGACCCATCTTCATCAACACAGACCCAAGACCCTCGCGAGGGGCCAAGCCTCGCGGGGCGGACGACACGGAGCTTCCTCAGGCACGGCCTCACCAGGCTGGTTCGCGAGGAGGCGGAGAAATCAAGGCGGGGTACCTCACGAGGTGCCCGTGACGCAAGCCATGACGACCAAGGGCGCCAGCCCGCGCAGTGTACTCCTTTCCCCTTTGGTGCAAAGGGGGCAAGCGCAGCCACGGGGTACCGAGGCATTAGGCAAAGGTTGCCATTTCGGTGCAACAAGACAAAGACCAGGAGGACTGCAAGACGGAGGTCATCGTGGAGCCCAAGATGACGTCACCACTAGAGCTTTGTGCAGGCGAGGACCAACTTTAGTCAGGATAAGTGTACCAGATGTTCCCCTTCAAAATGGCCAATTGTTGGCGCCCTTCCCGCTCAATATTTGGGAAGAGGCCCAGGACCTTTGCATATAAATAGGACCAACCACCCACAAGATTAAGGAGGGTTCAAGATCAGAGAGGTTAGAGATAAGGGAGGTTCGAGATCGAGGGGGATCGGATCGAAATCAGAGAGAGAGAAGGGTGACTGAACTCCTCCCAGCAGTTCATCGCCCCAGCCAAGAACAGACCCTCGCGAGGCTGTTCTTCCTTGTATTGTTCATCATCATCAGCCCAAGAGGCAATCCACCACACCACACACTGGAGTAGGGTATTACACCACAACGGTGGCCCGAACCAGTATAAACCCTGTGTCTCTTGTGTTGTTCTTTCCATAGCTTAGATCTTAGCGAGGCGGAGGGGTGCAGGGTAGGTAGAAGGCGAAATCTCCACGCGCACCCCAGTGTTCGAACGTCAAGGGTCTGCTGGAACCCGAAATCCGACAGTGTCCTGCCAGAGCGAGCCGGTGGAGTCTTCGTCGACTGAACCCAACTGCAAGAGGAGAAAAGCAGTTGGCCCGACGACGCTTCCCCGCCATCGTCTCCCTCGCCGTTCACATCGTCTCACGGGCCGGCTGTCTGCCGCCAAGGAATAGGAGGGGGCTGCCCCCCCAGCCCAATAGTCGGGCAGGTTGTGAAATGTCAGGAGGAGCTTAGGGTTGTCAGTATTTGCAGGTTGTGAATTGTGTTTTGGGTTGCGTATTTTGAGAGTACTTTAAGATATGAATGTCTTTTTAATTTCAGATTTGCAGTATTGAGCATATGAAGTATTTTATACAATCTAGATATCTATTTTTAGCACTTAAAAAATGTAGTTTCGTAGGAGTATAAAAGTGCAGACAATGTGATTCTCAGAAAAGAAACTGCAAGTTTCAGTTTCAGATAAGAAACTACAAGTTCAGTTTCAGATAAGAAACTGCAACTTTCAGAGGCAGAGCATTTATATTAACACGGCCTTTTCAAACAGGGTTAACATCTTGTTGGAAGTTTTATTCATGGTCGAAAATGGAACTACCAGCCAGTTAACATCATGATGATCAACATTCATGCATAGCACATCTTCATATGATGCACAGTCAAAATGCCCACACAATGTCGACTGTGCAAAACACAGAGAAAACGAGGGTCGAAGTTTTGGCAAGTGTTGGACGTGGTTTTGGGCTGCCCCGTCTAGGCTTTCATTTTTAACATGCGCATCCCACGACCTCGGATGGGAGGTCCATAGGCCTGTTTGTATTTTCTTAGAGCCGTCATGTATCGACCAGCCTATGGACCTCCCATCCGAGGTTTTATTTTTGGCAGCCCAATTTATGTATTTTTTTTGAAGAAAACGCAGAGGTATGTTCTATTTTTCTATATAAGAATAGGAACGCCAGGTCCAACTTATGTTTCCCTTCTAACTGTATTATATATATTTAAATTATTTTATATGTTGACTGTTTAGTTCACATACTCCCTCCTTTTCGGTTTATAGGGCTTATCTCAAAATTTTAGTTTTTCAATTTTATAAGGCTCAATTTGGTTGTTTCCCATCACATGTTCAGATTCCAAGGTGCATTAAATCATTGCATGCAAGTATTAAGAGAAAATTGACCAATGCATGTACTTTGTGCATGCATGCATTGCAATTTATGCATTGATAAACATAATTTTTTGAGGAAAACAAGTGCATTAATTAGGTGCTTTTGCAAACTACAAAAAGTATTCCACCATTCATCATCTACCTTGGTTGGTGAGAATTTTGAATTGAGCCCTATAAACCGAAAAGGAGGGAGTAATTGGCAAATAGATCTCGCCGCCACCCCCCGCCTCCTGACTCCGGGCGCGCTTGCCCCCTCAGCAAGTCCGCTCGCGCGCCCCATGGAGTCGCCGGCCATATCCATGGGGGAATGGCTGGAAGATAGGCAGATGTACAAGATGCATCTCCCACATGTCTACAAAGCCTTCCCGCGGATGCTCCAGCCGCTCGACTTCGTCGCGCCGGCGGTGCTGCGGGAGACTCGAGGGTGGAGATGGAGGGAGCGGGCGATGCGGATCCGCGACGACGCTCTTTCCTGGACCCAGTGCATGCGCGAATGGAGGGAAGCAGAGGAGGAAGCTGCGAGGCAGGAAGCCGAGGAGGGACTGAATCCATTCTCTCACTCGCGCAGGTATGGTCGGATGTGCAAGGATCATGTGGATTGGGAGCTGCTGAATCTAGCCCTGCGGATCTACTTCGAAGGAGATTTCTCAGAGCAGCACAGGATGCCCCACCCCAGTGAGCCGCCGATTGCGTTCGTTCGATGGGTGAAAGAAGAAGTGAATTCAGGAGATCCACACCGTGCTGCGAGATGGGAATGCTTGACTGGACTCCTGCCCACTAGCACGCCACCAGAGCCGGAGCAGGTGGATCCCCTGCCTTACCTCTCCCCCAAACCTGCAGAAGATTGTAATTAGGCTTGCAATCTGCTTCAATTGAGATGTCTGGTGGTTATTTTTTCTTCCTGAGAGACAACATCTGGCTGGAGGATGAGCAGGAACCAGGAACTCCGATGAATTTCCCCTATCACAATGGGGGGGAGCGCCGGTTGGGCAGTGGTACGGCCCACCTCCGCCCCAAATGGGGGCACAATCTGGGCAGGCTCCTGTAATTGCCCAAGATCAATCTACTGGTGGTTCTGACTCTCAGACCAGTGGGAAATCTCAAGGCAAGAATCAGCAAAAGAAGAGATAGGAGATCCAGAAAACTGCTCCTGCCCCTGCTTCGGGCCTTATGGCATACTCTGAGGTGATCTGCTAAAACTGTGGGGAACCAGGGCATCATTTGGATAAATGTGTCAAGCCCAGGAGTTGTTTTATCTGCAAAATGGATACCCATAAAGTTGAGAATTGCCCTGTCAGAAGGAAAACCCACAATCTGCTAGATATGTTGGAAGTGATAGAAATACTGCTTACTTCCATGCAGTAGCTAACCAGAGGAGGAGGAAAACCCTCATTCACTCCCTTGATGGCCCTAATGGCCCTGTTACTAAGGTAGATGAGATGCTGAAAGTGGCTAGTGACTTCTACAAAGACCTGTTTAAGAAAGAAAACCCTTCCAGGTTCTCTCTACAAAACAATTTTTTCTCTGCTTCTGAAAAAGTCTCTCGTGCTGAAAATGAGCTGCTAGAAGCCCCTTTTCTAGAGACAGAGGTGAAGGAAGCCATTTTTAGCTCTTATCCTGATGGGGCTCCTGGTCCTGATGTGATTCCCTTCTTGTTTTACTAGCATTTTTGGGACTTGGTGAAAAATGATCTCTTAGATCTTTTCCAAGCCTTTCATAGAGGAGAGTTGGATCCAACAACTTACTCATGGGGGGGTCTGTTGGGGTCAAGTTAAATAACTGTGAAAGTGATTTTTTCCTTGCTGGTAAAGGCCTTAGGCAAGGTGACCCCATCTCCCCGCTTTTGTTTAATTTAGTAGTGGATGTTCTTACTAAAATGCTGAGCAAAGCTGTTGATCAAAGTCTGATTGCAGGGCTCTATCCTGAGGTCTTCCCTGGTGGCATCATCTGCCTTCAGTATGCAGATGATACCATCCCTTTCTTAGACAATGACTCCACACATGCTAGCAATCTGAAAACTGTTCTAACCTGGTTTGAACAAGTCTTAGGCATGAGAATCAACTACTCCAAAAGTGAACTCTTCCCTATCAACATGGACGATCAGGAGTTAGCTGACTTCCTCTCTATTCTAGTCTGTAATAAAGGTAACTTCCCCATTAAGTACCTAGGTATCCCTCTCCACTATGATAAACTGAGGAGAGAGGATATCCAACCCCTTCTGGATAAAATCATTAAAAGGATTGTTGGGTGGAGGGGCAAACTTCTCTCTTACAGAGGTAGATTGATCCTCATACAAGCTTGTTTGGCTAGCATTCCAGTGTATCTCCTCTCCTTCTTCAAGTTTCCTAAATGGGCAGTGAACCTCATCAATTCTCAGATGTCTCATTGCTTGTGGAATGATTTTGAGGGAAATAGGAAGCTACACCTTGCTAATTGGGCCCTAGTCTCTATGAAAAAAGATTTTGGAGGCCTAGGCATACCTAACCTCCAAGAAATTAACATCTCTCTTCTAGGGTCTTGGATTAAAAGATTCTATTAGGAAGACCTGAAACCCTGGAAGCTTCTTATTGCCCATAAATACCTAGGAAATAAACCTAATATTTTTGTCCCTTCCTCCAACCCTAAGACCTCTAGATTCTGGAAAGGATTAAAATCTATTATGCATGCTGTGAAATTTGTCTACAGATGGAACATAGGGGATGGGAGCAGAACCAGGTTCTGGGAAGATAGTTGGTTTGGCACATCCCCCCTAGCAGTCCACTTTTGGCCTATTTACTCTGTCCGCATTGAGCTTAACAAAAGTGTCAATGAAGTTTGGGACAGTCAATGCCTAAAATCTCTTTAACAAAAGCATTACCTTTACTGCCGAGCCGGATGTCCTAATTTGGCAGCTGGACAATAAGGGGAAGTATTCCTCCAGCTCCCTCTATCATGTTATCAACTTTAGAGGGGTTCAACCCGTGTTTATCCCTGCTATCTGGAAATTGAGAGTTCCCCCTAAAATTCATGTATTTCTCTGGCTTCTCTCCAAAAACAAATTGATGTCTAGGGATAGCGTTAGGAAGAGACACATCATCAAACCCCTTGTTTGTGTTTACTGCTTGGAACAAGAGTCTTGTTCTCACCTATTTTTTGAATGTATAGATGCTAAACATCTCTGGGCCCACATTGAGGAATATTTCTCTAGTCAGATTGGCTCATCCTTCGAATCTGTCGCCAGATTCTAGATTGCTACCAAAAAGTTCTCAGTTTTAAACATTGTTAGCTCAGTTGTCCTTTGGTGCCTCTGGAAATATAAAAATGCTATGATTTTCAGTAACACCTCCTAGATTTCCATTCCGCAGGTCTTGAGGTTGATCAGGAACATGGTGAGGAACTGGGCGATTCTCTCCTCCGGATCGGACAAGGACAAGTTGATGAGCTTCGTGGAAACCCTAACAATATCCCTCCAGAAACCGTTGGCGATCACTTGTGGCTGAACAAGGCTCAACCTGCTCTAGGGCTGGACCCGTGGGCTCATCTCAAGATCTCTGATGAAGATGATGGGAACCTGGCGCCGAAAAAGAGGGACATCCACCATGCTACGCCTTCCAGCCCGGTCTCTCCGCTTGCTTACTGGTCGCCGCAGGCTGACAAGGCCCCTCGGCTAAAGAGCATGAAGGCTTCGTTGGACCCTCCTTGTGTCATTTGAGTGCTCTATCCGCTCTGCCTTTGGCACCGCTTGGGTGATTTGTGGTATTCAGAGAACTTGTTCATCCACCCCCTAGTTTGTAGCTTTTCTACCTTTGCTTTCGAACTGCTCTTTGAGCTGCTGTATCAGAATATGTTGTGGTTTCGTTCTCAGCAATGGAACCGGGGAGATGCTCCCTGTTTTTCTAAAAAAAATTCATATGTTATTATATATTATTTTTATTGTCATCATATATTTAACAGATACTTACATATGTAAGAAAACAATATCCCACATCTTATTAACTTATAAAAATAATTTCTTAACAAATAAAATCCTGAATTGTTTTGGCACGAAAATCGTAGTGATTGTGTACAAAAGCTTGGTAAGATTTAAGGATGAATGTAATAATATCACTTATTATTTAAATATATTTATAACAAAATGCTCAGCCCCTTTTTATTTTTTGATAACATTGCTGGCCCAACCCAACATTATAATTAGAATAAGCCCACCAAAATCGTGTATTTCGAGAAAGTGCAAATGGCCTGTAATTTTTTAGGAAATAAAATAAACGGGCCGCATGGATGCTACATTATTTGTTCACCCAGCCCAGCTAATGGCTGTAATTCAAAAAAAAGATCAATTGACTATAAATTCTACCGCGCAAAAAAAAGATTGTAAATTCTGAAAAATGGGTTGAATACGTGCCACATTTTTGGAGGCTGAAATGTGGGCCAATAGGTCGAAGCCAATGCAAGTCGTTGTCAATTTAGTCAACAAATGATACTGACATGTTAGCCGTTGGATCTACATCCAACGACAGGCATCCATCTTCAATCTCTCGTCTTCTTCCTCCAGCGCCGTCGGGACCACCTCCCGCCTCCTGCTGCTAGTAGCTCTGCTTAGCACGCTTCGCTAGGAAGTGCTACTCCACCGTTGGCCAGGCCATCCATCCACCCCTCCACACCTCCTGTTCTTCTCCACCGACTGTCGAACCACACCGCACTAGAACCAGTTAACCCTCGTACACCTCTCCGTCTGCAACTCTACTCCCGCGTCTTCCCATCTCCGGCTTGTTGCTGTCCGAGGCCTCGCCGTCGTCCACCACCTTGGATGCGCTCAGCGCGGCGTGGTCAACATGGTCAACGAACGACACCATCGGAAGTAGACTGTGCGTGGAGAGGCTGACAGCTGGGTCCACGGCTGCACACAAGGAAATGCCTCCTTATTACGCGCAAAATAATGATTCCTCCACCTGACATCTGGGACCCACCAGAAGGGCCTCTGTATTTCGCGAAATAAAGTGCCCCCCGCTGACATGTCAGACCCACCAGCTATCTTCGCACGCAAGGAAGTGCCTCCTTATTACACAAAAAAATGAATATTCTCCCTGCCAGCTAGAACCCAGCATAGTGGGAGGCTGACTTGTGGGCCTACCAAGTTGACGGGGACGGAGGGCTTTGTCAACTTAGTTAATATGAACGATTCTAGGTCCTCTTACCGTACGATGTTCATCCAACGGCCGTAGTGCTTCTTCAACCTCTGGTCTTCTTGCTCCAGCCGCCCAAACTAGCGCCGGTCGTGCCGCGTGCTCCTGCCTCCCATGGCCGGCTGTGATGCCGCGGAGGCCTCACCGCCCCTACTACTCCCACCACTGGCCAGGCCATCCCTCTACTCACCCACACCCCCTGTTAATCTGCGGCGACATCAGCCTCACACCGCAGCCGAACCAGTGAACCCTCGTACTCCTCTTTGCGTGGGCTTCCACTGCTGCGTCTTCCCCGGCCCCGAGTCGTCCCCTTCCTAGTCCTCGTCGTCGTCCACCGCCCTGTTGCTCTCGACGCGAGGTGGTCAACGTGGTCAACGACCGACTTCCATCGGAAGAGTACTCTATGTGTAGAGGCTGACAGCTGGGTCCACGGCAGCCGCAAGGAAGTGCCTCCTTATTACGTGGAAAATAATTATTCCTCCACCTGACAGCAGGGACCCACTGGACGGGCCACCAGCATTTTGTGAAAAAATCGTTTCCCCCTAACTGCTGGGACCCACCGGATGGGCCACCATATTTCGCAAAAAAAACGTTCCCCCCGCTGTCAGCTCGGACCCACCGGAAGTGCCTCCTTATTACGCACAAAAAATGAATACTCCCCCAGCTAGCTTGGATCCACCTTGCTGGGAGGCTGACTTGTGGGCCTACTAAGTTGACGGGGACGAAGGGCTTTGTCAACTTACTCAATATGAACGATTCTAGCTCCAGTGACTGTACGATGTCCATCCAACGGCCGTAGTGCTTCTTCAACCTCTGATCTTCTTGCTCTGGCCGCCCAATGCAGCGCTGGTCGTGCCGCATGCTCCTGCCTCCCCTGGCTGGCTGTGGTGCCGCAGAGGCCTCACCGCCAATTACTATTCCCACCGCTGGCCAGGCCCTGCGGCGACGGCAGCCTCACACTGCAGCCGAACCAGTGAACCCTCGTAGTCCTCTCCGCGCGGGCTTCCACTGTAGTGTCGTCCCCTTCCTAGGCCTCTCCCTCGTCCACCGTCGTGGTGCTCTCCGTGCGGCGTGGTCAACATGGTCAAGGAACGACTTCCATCGGAAGAGTACTGTACGTGGAGAGGCTGACAGCTGGGTCCACGGCCACAGCCCATTTTTTTGTGATTTGCCAAGTAAGTCGCTTTGTCAGGCCTGTTGGGCTGCAAATCTTTCAAGACGAGGAGAGCTTTCATTCGGCTGGCCGAGAAAATGGCCCATGAGTAATGAGAAATGGGTTGTGCATTTCTAAAACACATCAAACCGGCAATTAGTTTCAAATATATTTTTTTCATTTCAAGATTTTAAATTACATTAATTTTTATGCGTCGAGAATTTGTTAGATTTTATATTGATATACATTTATTTTTAAAATAAGTTTGAATGTGAGTCAAAATTTCGGGATTAAAAACAGTTCGGACCGCACCGAAATATGCAAAATTTCGTATAATTTTTTAACCGTTGCCACAATATGGGCTGCAATGCTAACAAAAAGAATATGGGCTCCAAAAAAAACCTTAAGAATTAGCAAATGGGCTGTAAATTATTAGAAATAATGGCAGATGGGCTGTATGATCTTTTCCACAGATTTGAGGCTTTCCTAAAAAAAGGTTGACACACAAGCACTAACTGTTGGATGTCACTTCCTTCTCCAGCAGCTCAAACAAGCGTCGGCGGGACTGCTTGCTCCCTCCTCCTCGCGGCCGGCTATGCGGCCGTGCAGGCCTCACCGCCCGACCGTACTCCCATCGCTGGCTTAACCATGCCTCTACTCACCCACACCCGTTGTTATTCTCCGGCGACGATAGATGAACCAGTAAACCCTCATACAGTCATACTCCCCTCCGCGTGGGAAACAACTGTCGAGTCTTCCCTGCCTCTATGTTGTCCCCTTCCTAGGCCTCGCCGTCGTCCACCGCCCTGGTGCTCTCGGCGCGGCGTGGTCAACGTGGTCAAGGAACGACTTCCATCGGACATGGACTGTACGTGGAGAGGCTGACAGCTGGGTCCACGGCGGCAGCAAGGAAGTGCCTCCTTATTACGCGGAAAATAATTATTCCTCCACCTGACAGCAGGGACCCACCGGACGGGCCACCAGTATTTTGTGAAAAAAATCGTTTCCCCCTGAATGCTGGGACCCACCGGATGGGCCACCGTATTTCGCGAAAAAAACGTTCCCCCCGCTGTCAGCTCGGACCCACCGGAAGTGCCTCCTTATTACGCACAAAAAAATGAATACTCCCCCGGCTAGCTGGGACCCACCTTGCTAGGAGGCTGACTTGTGGGCCTACTAAGTTGACGGGGACGAAGGGCTTTGTCAACTTACTCAATATGAACGATTCTAGCTCCAGTGACCGTACGATGTCCATCCAACGGCCGTAGTGCTTCTTCAACCTCTGGTCTTCTTGCTCTAGCCGCCCAATGCAGCGCTGGTCGTGCCGCATGCTCCTGCCTCCCCTGGCTGGCTGTGGTGCCGCAGAGGCCTCACCGCCCCCTACTATTCCCACCACTGGCCAGGCCCTGCGGCGACGGCAGCCTCACACCGCAGCCGAACCAGTGAACCCTCGTAGTCCTCTCCGCGCGGGCTTCCACTTTCGTGTCGTCCCCTTCCTAGGCCTCGCCCTCGTCCACCGTCGTGGTGCTCTCCGTGCGGCGTGGTCAACGTGGTCAAGGAACGACTTCCATCGGAAGAGTACTGTACGTGGAGAGGCTGACAGCTGGGTCCACGGCCACAGCCCAGTTTTTTTGTGATTTGCCAAGTAAGTCGCTTTGTCAGGCCTGTTGGGCTGCAAATCTTTCAAGACGAGGAGAGCTTTCATTCGGCTGGCCGAGAAAATGGCCCATCAGTAATGAGAAATGGGTTGTGCATTTCTAAAACACATCAAACCGGCAATTAGTTTCAAATATCTTTTTTTCATTTCAAGATTTTAAATTACATTAATTTTTGTGCGTCGAGAATTTGTTAGATTTTATATTGATATACATTTATTTTTAAAATCAGTTTGAATGTGAGTCAAAATTTCGGGATTAAAAATAGTTCGGACCGCACCGAAATATGCAAAATTTCGTATAATTTTTTAACCGTTGCCACAATATGGGCTGCAATGCTAACAAAAAGAATATGGGCTCCAAAAAAACCTTAAGAATTAGCAAATGGGCTGTAAATTATTAGAAATAATGGCAGATGGGCTGTATGATGTTTTCCCCAGATTTGAGGCTTTCCTAAAAAAAGGTTGACACACAAGCACTAACTGTTGGATGTCACTTCCTTCTCCAGCCGCTCAAACAAGCGTCGGCGGGACTGCTTGCTCCCTCCTCCTCGCGGCCGGCTGTGCTGCCGTGCAGGCCTCACCTCCCGACCGTACTCCCATCGCTGGCCTAACCATGCCTCTACTCACCCACACCCGTTGTTATTCTCCGGCGACGGCAGACGAACCAGTAAACCCTCATACAGTCATACTCCCCTCCGCGTGGGAAACAACTGCCGAGTCTTCCCTGCCTCCATGTCGTCCCCTTCCTAGGCCTCGCCGTCGTCCACTGCCCTGGTGCTCTCGGCGCGGCGTGGTCAACGTGGTCAAGGAACGACTTCCATCGGACATGGACTATACGTGGAGAGGCTGACAGCTGGGTCCACGGCGGCAGCAAGGAAGTGCCTCCTTATTACGCGGAAAATAATTATTCCTCCACCTGACAGCAGGGACCCACCGGACGGGCCACCAGTATTTTGTGAAAAAAATCATTTCCCCCTGACTGCTGGGACCCACCGGATGGGCCACCGTATTTCGCGAAAAAAACGTTCCCCCCGCTGTCAGCTCGGACCCACCGGAAGTGCCTCCTTATTACGCACAAAAAAATGAATACTCCCCCGGCTAGCTGGGACCCACCTTGCTGGGAGGCTGACTTGTGGGCCTACTAAGTTGACGGGGACGAAGGGCTTTGTCAACTTACTCAATATGAACGATTCTAGCTCCAGTGACCGTACGATGTCCATCCAACGGCCGTAGTGCTTCTTCAACCTCTGGTATTCTTGCTCTAGCCGCCCAATGCAGCGCTGGTCGTGCCGCATGCTCCTGCCTCCCCTGGCTGGCTGTGGTGCCGCAGAGGCCTCACCGCCCCCTACTATTCCCACCGCTGGCCAGGCCCTGCGGCGACGGCAGCCTCACACCGCAGCCGAACCAGTGAACCCTCGTAGTCCTCTCCGCGCGGGCTTCCACTGTCGTGTCGTCCCCTTCCTAGGCCTCGCCCTCGTCCACCGTCGTGGTGCTCTCCGTGCGGCGTGGTCAACGTGGTCAAGGAACGACTTCCATCGGAAGAGTACTGTACGTGGAGAGGCTGACAGCTGGGTCCACGGCCACAGCCCATTTTTTTGTGATTTGCCAATTAAGTCGCTTTGTCAGGCCTGTTGGGCTGCAAATCTTTCAAGACGAGGAGAGCTTTCATTCGGCTGGCCGAGAAAATGGCCCATCAGTAATGAGAAATGGGTTGTGCATTTCTAAAACACATCAAACCGGCAATTAGTTTCAAATATCTTTTTTTCATTTCAAGATTTTAAATTACATTAATTTTGATGCGTCGAGAATTTGTTAGATTTTATATTGATATACATTTATTTTTAAAATCAGTTTGAATGTGAGTCAAAATTTCGGGATTAAAAACAGTTCGGACCGCACCGAAATATGCAAAATTTCGTATAATTTTTTAACCATTGCCACAATATGGGCTGCAATGCTAACAAAAAGAATATGGGCTCCAAAAAAAACCTTAAGAATTAGCAAATGGGCTGTAAATTATTAGAAATAATGGCAGATGGGCTGTATTATGTTTTCCACAGATTTGAGGCTTTCCTAAAAAAAGGTTGACGCACAAGCACTAACTGTTGGATGTCACTTCCTGCTCTAGCCGCTCAAACAAGCGTCGGCGGGACTGCTTGCTCCCTCCTCCCCGCGGCTGGCTGTGCTGCCGTGCAGGCCTCACCGCCCGACCGTACTCCCATCGCTGGCCTAACCATGCCTCTAGTCACCCACACCCGTTGTTATTCTCCGACGACGGCAGACGAACCAGTAAACCCTCATATAGTCATCCTCCCCTCCGCGTGGGAAACAACTGCCGAGTCTTCCCTGCCTCCATGTCGTCCCCTTCCTAGGCCTCGCCGTCGTCCACTGCCCTGGTGCTCTCGGCACGGCGTGGTCAACATGGTCAAGGAATGACTTCCATCGGACATGGACTGTACGTGGAGAGGCTGACAGCTGGGTCCACGGCGGCAGCAAGGAAGTGCCTCCTTATTACGCGGAAAATAATGATTCCTCCACCTGACAGCAGGGACCCACCGGACGGGCCACCAGGATTTTGTGAAAAAATCGTTTCCCCCTGACTGCTGGGACCCACCGGATGGGCCACCGTATTTCGCGAAAAAAACTTTCCCCCCGCTGTCAGCGCGGACCCACCGGAAGTGCCTCCTTATTACGCACAAAAAAATGAATACTCCCCCGGCTAGCTGGGACCCACCTTGCTGGGAGGCTGACTTGTGGGCCTACTAAGTTGACGGGGACGAAGGGCTTTGTCAACTTAGTCAATATGAACGATTCTAGCTCTAGTGACCGTACAATGTCCATCCAACGGCCGTAGTGCTTCTTCAACCTCTGGTCTTCTTGCTCTAGCCGCCCAAAGCAGCGCTGGTCGTGCCGCATGCTCCTGCCTCGCCTGGCTGGCTGTGCTGCCGCAGAGGCCTCACCGCCCCCTACTATTCCCACCGCTGGCCATGCCCTGCGGCGACGATAGCCTCACACCGCAGTCGAACCAGTGAACCCTCGTAGTCCTCTCCACGCAGGCTTCCACTGTCACGTCGTCCCCTTCCTAGGCCTCGCCCTCGTCCACCGCCGCGGTGCTCTCCACGTGGCGTGGTCAACGTGGTCAAGGAACGACTTCCATCGGAAGAGTACTGTACATGGAGAGGCTGACAGCTGGGTCCACGGCCACAGCCCAGTTTTTTTGTGATTTGCCAAGTAAGTCGCTTTGTCAGGCCTGTTGGGCTGCAAATCTTTCATCACGAGGAGAGCTTTCATTCGGCTGGCCGAGAAAATGGCCCATCAATAATGAGAAATGGGTTGTACATTTCTAAAACACATCAAACCGGCAATTAGTTTCAAATATCTTTTTTTCATTTCAAGATTATAAATTACATTAATTTTTATGCGTGGAGAATTTGTTGGATTTTATATTGATATACATTTAGTTTTAAAATCAGTTTGAATGTGAGTCGAAATTTCGGGATTAAAAACAGTTCGGACCACACCGAAATATGCAAAATTTCGTATAATTTTTTAACTGTTGCCACAATATGGGCTGCAATGCTAACAAAAAGAATATGGGCTCCAAAAAAACCTTAAGAATTAGCAAATGGGCTGTAAATTATTAGAAATAATGGCAGATGGGCTGTATGCTGTTTTCCACAGATTTGAGGCTTTCCTAAAAAAAAGGTTGACGCACAAGCACTAACTGTTGGATGTCACTTCCTGCTCCAGCCGCTCAAACAAGCGTCGGCGGGACTGCCTGCTCCCTCCTCCTCGCGGTCGGCTATGCTGCCGCGTAGGCCTCACCGCCCGACCGTACTCCCATCGCTGGCCTAGCCATCCCTCTACTCACCACACCCGTTGTTATTCTCCGGTGACGGCAGACGAACCAGTAAACCCTCATACAGTCATACTCCCCTCCGCGTGGGAAACAACTGCGGAGTCTTCCCTGCCTCCGTGTCGTCCCCTTCCTAGGCCTCGCCGTCGTCCACTGCCCTGGTGCTCTCGGCGCGGCGTGGTCAACATGGTCAAGGAATGACTTCCATCGGACATGGACTATACGTGGAGAGGCTGACAGCTGGGTCCACGGCGGCAACAAGGAAGTGCCTCCTTATTACGCGGAAAATAATGATTCCTCCACCTGACAGCAGGGACCCACCGGATGGGCCACCGTATTTCGTGAAAAAAACGTTTCCCCCCTGACTGCTGGGACCCACCAGCTACACCTTCGCAGGCAAGGAAGTGCCTGACAGTCGGGACCCACCTGGTCGAAGCGTACGTGGCGTTGTCATTCTGGTCGCGAACGTGTACGTACATATATACTGGTGGATGTAGAGGCGCGCACGTATTGTAGTAGAGGCGGCCAGGGTGCAAGAAAGAAAATACGGCCACGTATATGTACATACAGGCGGGGTCTCGAAAGCCTACTAGCGCATACGTACGGCGAGGGCTCGTGTACATGGCTGGGTCGGAACGGAGAAACAACATCATCGTCGTGTTCATGGGGAGGCAACGGAATGCGTTGTGTTCATCGGGAGGCAACGCGGCTGGGTCAGAACGGAATGCGTGGTCGTGTTCATCGGGAGGGCTTGGACGGAATAGGCGATTGAAACAAGGCCTGGCGTACCGCAGAATGGAGGAAACGGACCTCCTACGGTCGAAACAGGGGTCCTGTTGATCGGGAGGGGTGTGGCGTACCACAAAACGGAGGAAACGGACATCCTACGGTCGAAACAGGGGTCCTGTTGATCGGGAGGGGTGTGGCGTACCGAAAAACTGAGGAAACAGACCTCCTACGGTCGAAACGGGCGTCCTGTTGATTGGGAGGGGTCGGGCGTACCGCAAAACGGAGGAAACGGACTTGTGTTGGAGCGCTACGGTCGAAACGGGGGTCATGTTCATCGGGAGGGGTGTGGCGTACCGCAAAACGGGACTATACGGGATACTGTTCATCTCCACCATCGACCCCCTCTAGCCTCCACGAGCTACTGTTCATCCACCGTCGACATCCTCCAGCCTCCACGGGCTCCTGTTCATCCAGCCTCCACCGCGCGCTACTCCACCGGCTACTGTTCAACCACCCCTCCACTGTCTACTGTTCATCCAGCCCTCAACACCACGGGGTCCGGTTCAACCACCCCTCCACGGGCACCCGTCCATCGTCTACTGTTCATCCTGCCCTCCACACTACGGGGTCCTGTTCATCCACCCCTCCACGGGCACCCCTCCACCATCTACTGTTCATCCAGCCCTCCACCACACCACGGTGTCCTGTTCATCCAGAGGAAACGCCACCGCTCACTGTTCATCCACCCCCCCGCAACACTCACTGTTCATCCCATCGATCGGCTTCAGTTAGCAGCATTAGCCAAGGAATCGCTCGATCGGGTTCAGTTAACAGCCATCGATCGATCGATCGGTTTCATTAACGCGTAGCCTGTAGTGCAATCGCTCGGGTTCAGTTAGAGCCCAACGCCTCGCTCGGGTTCAGTTAGAGCCAACGCCTCGCACACACGCGCGTACGTGTATGAGAGAAACGCGCATCGCTCGGCCCCCGACCTCCCACCTTAACCGGGAACTCCCCGAAATTTTCCTCCCCCTCACTTCTACCATGGTTTTTTCCGTCATGGACGGCCCAAAGAATGTCATGCAGCTGCGTCTCCGGCCTGCCCAGGACGAAAAGCCCATTTTCTGTCATGATTTTTTGTCATAGAAGTAGGAGCCCACCACATCTATGATGATACCGGGTTTTGTCACAATTATCGTCATAGAAGTGTCATATGTATGACAGAAAATATTTTCATTCGACCCAAAATGTCACGGATGTGTCTTTTTTTTGTAGTGACACCACCACTGGCCCGGTCAGCCGCCGCCCGCCGTCGTCCCCCGCTGGCCGCAATGGTCGGCTCCGGCGATCGTCGTGCCCCCGACGCCTCCCGGGTACAGGCTACCGCAGCCCCAGCTGTCGGCCCCACTGCCGCCCGCTGTCGCGCCTCAATGGCCACCGTGGCCGGCCCCGGCCCTCACTGCGCCCCCGACACCTCCCGGGTCCGGGCAGCCGCAGCTTTAGCTGCCGGCCCCAATGCCGCCCGCTGCCACGCCTCAATGGCCACAGTGGCCGGCCCCGGCCCTCGCTGCGCCCCCAAGCCACCTGGGTCCATACCGCCACAGCTGCCGGCCCTGCCCCCGCTTAGCACGGGGCCCGGGTCACCCACATAGGGAGGCGTACCGATCCAGCAAGTGCAGTTCCCGCCGTCACCATCCCCAATACCGGCCTGGCTGACCGGATCATCGCCGCCACCCATCTACACGTCGGCTGGAGACCCGCCGGCACCCACTCTGCAGTTCGGCGATCCGTCCCGCTCCGCGGGGCACTCCACGGGCCACGGCCATGCTGACCGGGCGCCCCAATCCTCATTGCTTCGCACCTCCGAGCCAATCGGCCACGACGCTCCGACTCAGACACCGCCGCGATTTGCCAAACTGGACTTCGCCACTTATGACGGCATGGAGGACCCCCTCAACTGGCTCAACCAGTGTGAGCAATTCTTTCGCGGGCAGCGCACCCTCGCCTCAGAGCGTACTTGGCTCGCCTCTTACCACCTCCGTGGCACGGCACAGACCTGGTACTACGCCCTTGAGCAGGACGAGGGCAGCATGCCCCCTTGGGAGCGCTTCCGCGAGCTCTGCCTCCTTCATTTTGGGCCACCGATCTGCGGGAGCCGCCTGGAAGAGCTAGGCCGCCTTCCCATCACCTCCACGGTTCAGGACTTCGCCGACCATTTCTAGGCCCTGGCATGCCACGCGTTGGGCGTGATGGCGCAGCAGCGGGCCGACTTCTTCGTCGGTGGACTTCCAGATCACATCCGTGTGGATGGGGAGCTTCAGGGACCCTAGGATCTCCAGACGGCCATGTACTACACCCGCGCGTTCGAGCATCGTGCGGTGGTCATCCAGCAGGAATCACCATCCCGGGCCGCTGGGTCGCTACCCTGGCCGGATGCTCCCACGCAGGGTCGGCCTGCTCAGGCTTCCGTGGCACCCCTCGCCGCGACCGCGGTGCGCCCGTTCCGCCGGCTCACCTCGGCCGAGCTACTCGAGCGTTGCCGCCAAGGGTTGTGCTTCAACTGCGATGAGACCTACACGCCCGGCCACGTCTGCCCGCGACTCCTCTACTTGGAGGCTACAGACTACATTCCGGAGGACGCCGTCGCCACCGACCTGGCTGCACCAGCTGTCGGGAAGGTGTTTAACGTTGGTTGATCAACTCTAGGAGTTCAGCAAGCGCTTCCCCACCTTACAGCTCGAGGACGAGCTGTTTGTGCAAGCAAGGAGAAGTGATATGACCGGCATATTAGGGGTTTAGCCTAGTGGGTTGTGGCCCATGTTATCCTATCATTATTAGGGGCTTAGCCCAATTATCTTATCTTATTAGGATCGCTTGCTTAGGAGTCAAGTAAACCTTTCTATATAAGGAGAGGAGATGTATCAATCTAATCAAGCAAGAAGCAATCATTATTTGCTCGGCTTCCCAAAGGGGCCGGGAGACCTAACCCTAGCCACCTTTTGCGCCGCCGCCGCCTCATCTTCATCGCGCCACGGTGCCCCGCCCCCGACAGCCGCGATCGCACCTCCGTCAACCCTCCCCTTTCCCGTACAACCTACACCCTAGACTAGGTAGGATCCTACCTCCTACCAGGGAAAAATTCATCTTGTGGGGAACCAAGAACAAGAAAATCAGTAGGGTATTTTATTTTCCCACACAAGACTTCAACATCTCTAACAATCCCAATTGGTGATATAGTGTCTCTATTAGCAAGTTGAATAGTAACATCTATGTCTTCTATCTCTGTGGGTGCTATGTCATTCATAATTTCTTAACATAAAGTGTAAGGAATAGCATTCACACTAGCCCCTATGTCACATAAACCACGATAACAGTGATCTCCTATTTTAACTGAGATGACAGGCATGCCAACAACAGGTCTATGTTTATCTTTCTTATTAGGTTTGGCAATTCTACCAGCTTCTTCACAGAAGTAAATAACATGCCCATCCATATCTTCTTCCAAGAGATTTTTAAACATAGCAATACTAGGTTCTCCTTTAATTTGCTCATCAGGTCTAGGTGTTCCAATATAGCTTTTATTAACCAGAGTTGAAACTTTAGCATGTTCCTTTATCCTAACAGGGGAAAGGTGGTTTCTCAATATAAGCAGAAGGAACAGCTGGATGAACATTATAAAGTATAGTTTCTTCTTTAACTAGTACCAGTTCTTTGGTTTCTTCTTTAATAGGTGGGTGATACTTAAGCCACTTATCTTTAGGGAGTTCAACATGAGTAGCAAATGATTCACAAAAGGAGGCTACTATCTCAGAGTCAAGTCCATATTTAGTGCTAAACTTTTGAAAAACATCAGTATCCATTAAAGATTTAACACAATCTTCCTCAATTTTAATACTTGACTCTTTACCTTTGTCGAGTTCCCAATCTTCAGAGTTGTGTTTACTTCTTTCCAAAAGATCCCACCGGTGTTCAATAGTCTTATTCATAAAAGAACCAACACAAGAAGTATCAAGCATGGTTTAATCATTACAAGAAAGCTGACCATAAAAGTTCTGAATAATAATTTCTCTTGAGAGCTCATGATTGGGGCATGAATATAACATTGACTTAAGCCTCCCCCAAGCTAGAGTGATACTTTCTCCTTCACGAGGCCCAAAATTATATATATAATTCCGATCACGATGAACTAGATGCATATGATAATTTTTTTGGTGGAACTCCAATTTCAAACGATTCCAATTCCAAGATCCAATATCATTGCATAACCTATACCATGTCAATGATTTTTCCTTCAAAGATAAAGGGAAAACCTTCTTCGTAACTTTATCTCCGGGTAAACCTGCATGCTTAAACAATCCACAAATTTGTTCTACATATATCAAGTGCATATCAGGATGTTCGGTTCCATCTCCGGCATAAGGATTAGCTAGCAGTTGTTCTATCATACCCGAAGGAATTTCATATTAAATATTTTCAGTAGGTGCAGTAGGTTGAGGGGTAGCTAATTGTGGTTCCGGACGAGGTGAAGATACTCCGAACAAACCCCTCAAAGAATTGTTTTCCATAGTAACAAGTGATAATAAATTTCAGCACACTATATAAATGTTTCCTGGCCAAATTCCACTTACCAAAGGCGCTTCACACCCCGGCAATGGCGCCAGAAAATAGCCTTGATGACCCACAAGTATAGGGGATCAATTGTAGCTCTTTCCAATAAGTAAGGGTGTCAAACACAACGAGGAGCAGAAGGAAATGACAAGTAGTTTTCAGTAAGGTAATGTCTGCAAGTGCTAAAATTGTAAGTAGCAGAGTAGTTTGATAGCAAGATAATTCGTAACGGGCAAGTAATGATAGTAGTAAAAAAAGTGCAGCAAGGTATCCCAATCCTTTTGAGGCAAAGGACAGGCCAAAACGGTCTCTTATGATAAGCAAAGCGTTCTTGAGGGTACACGGGAATTTTACCTAGTCACTTTCATCATGTTGGTTTAATTTGTGTTCGCTACTTTGATAATGTGATATGTGGGTGGACCAGTGCTTAGGTGTTGTTCTTACTTGAAAAAACCTCCTACTTATGATTAACCCTCCCGCGAGCATCCGCAACTATGAGAAAAGTATTAAGAATAAATTCTAACCATGGCATTAAACTTTTGGATCCAATCGGTCCCTTACAGAATAGCGCATAAACTGGGGTTTAAATTTATGTCACTCTCGTAACCCACCATCTAATTGCTACTCCACAATGCATTCCCTTAGGCCCAAATACGGTGAAGTGTCATGTAGTCAATGTTCACATGACACCACTAAGGGAATCACAACATACATACTATCAAAATATCAAACACATATCAAATTCACATGATTACTTGCAACATGATTTGTCCCGTGACCTCAAGAACAAAGGTAACTACTCACAAATGATAAACATGCTCATTACTAGAGGGGTATTAAATACCATATTGGATCTAAACATATATTCTTCCATGAAATAAACCATATAGTAATCAACTACAAGATGTAATCAACACTACTGGTCACCCACAAGTACCAATCAATAGTTCCGGTAACAAGATTGAACACAAGAGACATGAACTAGGGTTTGAGAGGAGATGGTGATGTTGAAGATGTTGACGGATGTTCCCCCCCCGAAGATGGGAGAGTTGTTGGTGATGATGATGATGATGATGATGATTTCCCCCTCCGGGAGGGAAATTCCCCCGGCGGAATCGCTCCGCCGGAGGGCAAAAGTGCTCCTGCCCAAGTTCTGCCTCGAGACGGCGGCGCTTTGTCCCAAAAAGCATCCCCTTATTTTTTTCTACGTCAAAATGACTTATATACCAAAAGATGGGCATCGAAGTTGTGCTGAGGAGGGCACAACCCACCAGGGCGCGCCTGGGCTCCCTGGCGCGCCCAGGGAGGTTGTGCCCACCTGGTGGGCCCCCTCTGGTAGTTATTTTCTCCAATAACTCTTAAATAATCCTTAAAAAATCTCTGTGAAGTTTGGGCTTGTTTGGAGTTGTGCAGAATAGGTGGCCTGACGTAGCTTTTCCAGGTCCAGATTTCCAGCTGCCAGAATTCTCCCTCTTGGTGTGTACCTTGCAAATTCTGAGAGAAAAGGCATTGGAATTACTCCAAAAAGCATTATTATGGATAAAAACTTTGTAAATAACAATAAGAAAACATGATGTAAAATGGGCGTATCATCGATAAAACCTTCTGGTTGCATCATATACAACTCTTCTTTAAGAAATCAATTAAGGAATGCAGTTCATCGTGCAAGTCAAGCAAAGTCCATACTTTGTTCTCATACGTGGATCCCATCTCAAATTTCATGGCCTCAAGCCATTTTGCGGAATCTAGGCTCATCATCGCTTCCTCATAGTTCGTAGGTTCATCATGGTCTAGTAATGTGACTTCTAGAATAGGATTACCGTACCACTCTAGTGTGCAACGTACTATGGTTGACCGACGAGGTTCGGTAGTAACCTGATATGAAGTTTCACGATCATCATCATTAGCTTCCTCACAAATTGGTGTAGGCATCACTGGAACTGATTTCTATGATCAACTACTTTCCAATCCTAGAGAAGCTACAACTACCTCATCAAGTTCTACTTACCTCCCACTCACTTCTTTTGAAAGAAACTCCTTCTCTAGAAGGGATTCATTCTTAGCAACAAAAATCTTGCCTTCGGATCTGTGATAGAAGGTGTACCCAATAGTTTCTTTTGGGTATCCTATGAAGACGCACTTCTCCGATTTGGGTTCAAGCTTATCAGGCTGAAGCTTTTTCACATAAGCAACGCAACCCCAAACTTTAAGAAATGACAGCTTAGGTTTCTTGCCAAACCACGGTTCATACGGTGTTGTCTCAACGGATTTAGATATGCCCTAT
Organism: Triticum urartu; assembly: GCF_056163025.1. Lineage (NCBI taxonomy): Eukaryota > Viridiplantae > Streptophyta > Magnoliopsida > Poales > Poaceae > Triticum > Triticum urartu. Next base: position 104,711,785 of record NC_141876.1, read on the forward strand.
TTAATGTGAATGCAACTGTCTCTAATGCATAACCCCAAAATGATAGTGGTAAATCGGTAAGAGACATCATAGATCGCACCATATCTAATAAAGTACGGTTACGGCGTTCGGACACAACATTACGCTGTGGTGTTCTAGGTGGCGTGAGTTGTGAAACTATTCCACATTGTTTTAAATGAAGACCAAACTTTTAACTCAAATATTCGCCTCCGCTATCAGATCGTAGAAACTTTATTTTCTTGTTACGATGATTTTCCACTTCACTCTGAAATTCTTTGAACTTTTCAAATGTTTCAGACTTATGTTTCATGAAGTAGATATACCCATATCTACTCAAATCATCTGTGAAGGTCAGGAAATCCCGCTACCCGTCGCGAGCCTCAATACTCATTGGACCACATACATTAGTATGTATTATTTCCAATAATTCAGTGGCTTGATCCATTGTTGCGAAGAACGGAGTCTTAGTCATCTTTCCCATGAGGCATGGTTCGCACGCATCAAGTGATTCATAATAGAGTGATTCCAAAATCCCATCATCATAGAGTTTCTTCATGCGCTTTACACCAATATGACCTTGATAACCCACAAGTATAGGGGATCGCAATAGTTTTCGAGGGTAGAGTATTCAACCTAAATTTATAGATTCGACACAAGGGGAGCCATAGAATATTTGAAGGTATTAGCAGTTGAGTTGTCAATTCAACCACACCTGGAGATTAATTATTTGCAGCAAAGTGATCAGTAACAAAGTAGTTTGATAGTTTTGATAGTAGTGACAGCAGCAATAGTAACAGTGACAGTGATAGCAGTAATTTTGTAGCAAGCGTAACAGTGATGATAGCAGTAGTAACTTAGGAGAAACAATATAAGATAAATTCGTAGGCATTGGCTCGGTGACTTGTTGGATGATATTCATCATGTGACAGTTATAACCTAGGGCTATTCGGCACTAGCTCTAGTTCATCGATATAATGTAGGCATGTATTCCGTAAATAGTCATACGTGCTTTATTAAAAGAACTTGCATGACATCTTTTGTCCTACCCTCCCTTGGTAGCGGGGTCCATATTGGAAACTAAGGGATATTAAGGCCTCCTTTTAATAGAGAACCGGAACAAAGAATTAACACATAGTGAATACATGAACTCCTCAAACTACGGTAATAACCGGAAGAAGTCTCGGTTATTGTCACTCCAGGGTTACCGGATCATAACACGTAGTAGGTGACTATAAATTGCAAGATCAGATCTAGAACATGGATATAATGATGATAACATAAACGGTTCAGATCTGAAATCATGGCACCCGGGCCCAAAGTGACAAGCATTAAGCATGGCAAAGTCATAGCAACATCAATCTAAGAACATAGTGGATACTAGCGATCAAGCCCTAACAAAACTAAATGATTACATGATGAATCTCATCCCACTCCTCACCGACCAGTGAGCCTACAAGAAATTACTCACTCCAAGTGGGGAGCATCATGGAATTGGCGATGGAGAAGGGTTGGTGATGACGAAGAACAAAGACCCCCTCTCCCGAGCCCCAAACGGATTCCAGATCTGCCCTCCCAAGGAAGAACATGGCTTGGCGGCGGCTCCATCTCGTGGATTGTGATAATCCTTTCTCCCTGATTTTTCTCCAAAAATAGGATTTTATAGCGTTGGTTTCAGGGTCAGCGGGGCCACCAGGTGGGGACAACCCACCTGGACGCACCAGGAGAGGGGGGCGTGCCCTGGTGTGTTGTGCCCACCCAGTTCCCCCTCTCCGATAGGTCTTGGCTCCAGAAATTCTTATTATTGATATAAAAAATCCTCGCAAAGTTTTGTTCCATTCCGAGAACTTTTATTTCTGCACAAAAACAACATCATGGTAGTTCAGCTGAAAACAGCGTCAGTCCGGAGTTAGGTTCATTCAAAGCATGCAAATTAGAGCCCATAACAAGAGGAAAATCATTAGGAAAAGTAGATACATTGGAGACGTATCGACTCCCCCAAGCTTAAACCTTTGCTTGTCCTCAAGCAATTCAGTTGATAAACTGAAAGTGAAAAAGAAAAACTTTTACGAACTCTTTTGCTCGTGCTTGCATAAATAAGCTTAAATAGCACCCAGGTTTTCAGCCAACATTATAACTAACCATGTCGACAATAAATCTTGAAGATTATAATGACTCATATCAATGACATAATCAGCCAGCGAGCAATAATAAGTATCTCATACGGCAACACGTTGTCAAAGCAACCATGATATAATATGACAATTGTGGTATCTCGCTAGCCCTTTCTGAGACCGCAAAACATAAATGCAGAGCACCTAAGTTCAAGCAGCGACTAAACATTGTAATTCATGGTAGATAAGATCCAGACATGATGCACCCAACATTAGCTACACACAATCCATAAATCATGACAACTGTGCTCTTCTCAGTTTCTGGCGCTTGTTTTAGAAGGTGGTGACACAACATAAAAGTAAATAGATAGTCCCTTCGCAGAGGGAAGCAGTGATTCGCAGAGGTGACAGAGCTCGATTTTTAAAATAGAGGTAAATGATAATTTTGGGACATGCACCCTTCTCATTTACTTCAGGACTATCAGTTATCAATATCTCCCATGCTAAACAAGCTATTGGCAGTTCCCAAGCGATAAAAGTAAAGGTTTTGACTCTATTGGTAGTTTTTGTTTGATTATTCGAGCGATTAACTCTTTTTGTATTTTGCAGTTTGGGACTGGGCATCCCTATTACCGCCCTTTTCTCGTACGATGGCGAGTGAATAAACACTCGACCTGAGAATAACCCGCTTAGCATGGAAGATACTGACTACCTCCTGTCGTTCCATGAACGATCCAGACACACAAAATAGATATTTGTTAGAAGTTTTTAGAGGTGGCACATGCAAATTTACTTAGGACGGCAGGGTAATACCGTATGTAGGTAGGTATGGTGGACTCATCTGGAATAACTTTGGGTTCAATGTTTTTGATCTACAAGCAGAATTCCCACTTAGTACAGGCGAAAGCTAGCAATTAGATTGAGAAGCAGCCAGCTAGAGAGCAACAATGATCATAACCATGCATTATGCATAAGTAACATTGGACACTAGCATGAGTAGGATATGAACACCATGAACATAAATATCATAGAGGCTGTGTTGGTTTTGATTCAACTACATGCATGAACATGTGCCAAGTCAAGTGTCGGGGGTTTGGTGCGACATATGCCAATGGATGGCTTATCATGGTGGGGGCGAGTAGAACGTCGCCGGTGCCTGGAAACGGGATGAGGCGAAGACATGCACGCCGGCGAATCTTACCCAGCTTCAGGGCTCTCCGAGGAGATAACACCCCTACTGCTGCTCTGCGGGGTCTCCGCATGATCACTATGGTCAAGTGTTTACACAGTCGCTCCTTGAGCTGTATCTGGTGGTAGGAGAGGGCAAGGCCAGCTCCCTCCTTCTATCTGGTATGGTGTAGAACTACTGGGATCCAACCCTTTGCATGGGTGCCCTGGGGGTTTATATAGGCCTACCCCCCAGGGGTACAATGGTAATTAGACTAGGCGCGGGCCCATCCGTCAGTGCCTCTGACCTCCGACTTCTCCGCCGACTGGTGGGCCCCGCCGACTGGTCTGGTACGGAGCCGACAGGCCGCGTCCGCCACGGGCGGGTCTTGCCGGCTGCTGATTACTGTAGCCGTGCTCCTGATGACGCAGGCTTGGTCATGGGGTCGTGGCAACAGCCCCGCCGCCTGGCGGGCGATCACTGTGGCCACTCCCCATCTCATCTTGATTAATGGCGCGTGCGCCCCGGGGGCTGGCTCAGCCGACTTCCCCGGGCCGACTCTCGATGGGTCCGACTGGCGGTCCTCCCGCCGTCTCCCGAGGTATCGCTGGCTGGTGGGTCCCGATGCTTCCAGGCCGTACGGACAAGCCGTCGTGGGGACATGACTCGGTACTGTGGTGCTGACATTAGGGCTGGCATGGCAACAGTGCCACGCCGCACGGAGATCTTCCGGAGTACGGCGTGCTGTGGCCATGCCTGCCCTTGGTGAGGGGCGGGGGCAGGCTTTGCTGTAGCCATGCCCCTGCCTCGTCCCCTTTGACGAGGTCGTGATTTGTTGGAGTCGCCAGCCGACTCCACAAAGCCGTCTTCTCTGGAAGTCGTCCCTGGGACTCGGCCGCAGGCGGGCAGTCGGCCGCCCTGCCGTCGACTCCTCAGGAGGCGGCTCTTCGTCCCGGAGTCTTGAGGGGCACAGCCTGCCCCGATGTCTTGAGAGGTTATGGGCCTCGGGTTGGCCTACCCGTGGCCCATTACTCCGACAGTAGTCCCCGAAGCTCGTGAGGCATCGCGGACGATCGGCCGAGAAGCCTCAGCAGTTTCTCTCTCCGGTTGCTCGACGCATGGTCTTGATTGACTTCCGCCAGGCCGACTAGAAGGATTCGGACTCACCCAACTCAGACTCACTCAATTCCGACTTGCCCAGTAGTTCGAACATCGCGGCGGGATTTCAAGTGGCGTGCTAGCTAAGCTTCCTGGCCGCCACCCATTCTTGGCCTATCACGCGAGGGCACGTGGCCAGGCCGTCCTGCCAGCCCACGCGCACGACGGGACAGGCCCGGAGGTGGGGCCCGCCACTATCGCGCCTCGGCGCCCGAGCGGATCTGCTGCGTCCCCCGTGGACGGTTGGGATTCCCGTGATGTTACTGCGTGTAGTAACTTTTTGGGGATCGTGGGGGACGTGGGGTTGTGGGCGCAGTAAATCCCCACGTCCGCCCCCTCGGTTTCGCAGCCCACGGGGCTATAAGTAGGGGGAAGAGGGGGGCATGTGCCCCCCTCCTTCCTACTGCCTCTCGCTCTCTTCATCCTCGCTCTCCTGCTTCCTCTCTTCTTCGCTCCGCCGCACGCCCATGCTCCGGCGAACACCGCGGCGACAGCTTCGCAATGAGTTCCTCCTCCGCTGCCGCGCCTCCCCCAGTGCGCTCCGGCACCTGGGATGGCTCCGAAGTCCACGAAGACCATATCGAGTTCCTCCGCCGGACCCGTCGGCTTCCCAGCAAGGATCGTGTGCAGGTGCGTCTAGCGCCGGAGGGGGAGATTTCCCCCGCCCCGCAGGAGGGAGAGCGGGTCATCTTCCGCTCGCACTGCCTACGCGGGCCGGGGCTACCGGCAAGCAGCTTCTTCCGGTCGTTCATGGAGTTCTACGGCCTTCAGCCGCACCACCTCACCCCCAACAAAGTGGTGCTGCTGTCCGCCTTCGTGGCTCTGTGCGAAGGCTTCCTCGGAGTCCTCCCCACCCTCGAGCTCTGGGGGGAGTTCTTCTTCTCCAAGCTCGGCACCCAGGCCGAGGGCGTGCCAGCTCAGTGCGGCGCCTTCATCGCCGTTCGAAGGACAGGAGCTGACAACCACTTCCCCTCCGTCTCGCTGTTGAAGTCGGTGAAGATGTGGCAGAGGTCCTACTTCTACATCAGGAATGTCGCCACGAGGGGCGACTGGGTCAATCTGCCGGCTTTCGAAGCCGGCCCGCCGGCTGGCCGACTACCCAACTGGTCGTACCGGGCCAGATCGCTGACGCCTGCGGGAGCCGGCGCCACCACGCGACTCCGAGTGCTGACGCAGTCGGAGGGTCTGACTGGGCCGCGACCCTAGTGCCGAGTTCTTCCACTCCAAGGCCGCCCTCACATGATATGCCAGATGAGCGGGCGCCGCGACCCAAGTCGGATGTGCACCAAGGACATGCCTCACGAAGAGGTGGCCCACATGGTGAACTACCTTTCGGACAGCAGGCTCCTGGAGGACTGGCGATTCGGCAAGGAGCCGTACTCCCGCACCAACCCCCCACCCGTGGTGAGTCGCCTTTCTTTTCTTTCCTTTAGATCGTCTTCTTCTTGCCGAGTTTTGTTCTGATCAGTCGGCTTTGGTTAGAATCCCATTCTTCACCCACCAGCTGGCACCTCGGGCCGGCCTGTGAGTTCGTCGTCGACCGGGCGGAGAGCGACGTCGACGACCCCGATCTGGGGGTGGTGGCTCTAGAGGACGACGCCGAGGGAGGAGGAGGGACGACAAGCGACTTCAGGCCTTCGACGACCTTCGCCGACTGGCCTGAAGACGACGCCGAGGGAGGAGTCGCCCCTCGCCATCAGCCAGGAACCAGCCAGCCGGGTGCGGGCTCTTCTACCGCGTCGGGCGCTCCAGGTGGCGGGAAGAAGCGCCGGGCTGTGCCGACTTTGTTCGGCAGCCAGCCGAAGAAGCCCAAGGTCTCGGCTGCGGCGACCCGGTGGGACGAGGTAGCTGCGAAGGCCATCCGCTTCTGTAAGGAAGTCAAGAAGCCGCCATTGGTCTCTGCGTAAGTATTTTGTCTTTAGAGTTTTATTCTCTCTTCGTGATTTGTCTGAGTCTCTGCATGCCCTTCTTGCTTCAAGGCTCCCCTCTCTCTTGAGCGGGTCGCCACCGCCTCCGTCATGGGGTCAGCGGAGATGTCCGCCACCACTCGGCGAATTGACCCCGCTGCTGACCTCCAGGAGGTGACGGAACAGAATGCGCAGGAGAAGCGCGACGAAGAAGAGGCCCTCCGCATGGAGAAGGCGGAGGCCGACAGGGCGGAGGCCTCCGCTAAGAAGAAACTAGCGGAGGTCGAAGCCGCCGCCGTGGCGAAGCAGCGGGCTGAGGAAGCCGCCCGCCGCAGTTGGCAGAGCTCGTCACCCCGCTGAGCTCTGCGCCGCCGCCTCCAGAGTTCGCGGGGCCGACTGGAGAAGCCAGCGGGGAGAACCCCATCGAGGAGAGGGAAGGCGGCGACCCCTCTACTCCGGACGCAAACGTTCCGCCTCCGCCACTGTCTGAAGGCGCGCAGGGCAAGCAGCCAGCGGACCCTCCGGTGCCGCCGACTAAGGACGAGGCCGTGGCGAGGCTTCTCCTCCAAGTCAGCTCGCTAACGCGCCGTCGTCTGGAGAAGGCGACTTCGGTACCCGCCCCCTAGAAGCCGGCACCGCCAGCTCGGCGGCCCCAGACGCCGAAGCTACGAGCGCCGCACCCGTTGGGTGGGTGCGAGGAGGCGGCACAGGGCCACTGAATCGGGCGCTCCTGGACGTCTAGGCGAAGCTCCATGCTGAGGGCGACGCTCTCCAGAGTTGCACCAAGGTGTTCCTAGCGTCGCGGGCAGCCGTCTGGGTATGTTGTTTTTTCCTTTGGTCTTTGTTTTCTTGTTCCTCTTTGGGGGGGCGCGCCAGCGCACTCACTGGGTGTAGTCCCCAAGTTACGGGTCGGCTGTTGAGCAGGCGACCCGGAACTCTAATTGGTGAACTTCTGGGTACTGACTTTTCCTGAAATGCTTGTCGCAGGATTACCACAACCTCCGCGTCACTGCCTTCAACCGTAACGTTGAAGAGCTGGGCAAGCGGACCGCCGACTTGGCGGAGAGCCGGAGTAAGTCTCTCTTTTTCTTCTCTGCGGGGGCGCGCTGGCGCACCCGCGGGATGTAGTACCCGAGATTCGGGCCGACTGCTGAGTAGTCGGGCCGGATCTTCTTGGCGACCTTCTTTATTGACGACTGTTGTCTTCTTTCCTTCAGGAGCCAACGCTGCTCTTCAATAGCAGTTGAGCGAAGCCAACTCCGCCCTGCGCACCAAAGGGGAGGAGTGCAGCAGGCTCACCGCAGAGCGCGATCTGCTGGCCACTCAGTTGGCAGAGCAGAAGGAGCTGCTTCTGAAGTCGCAGAGAGAGGCGGAGGAGACAGAAACCGCCCTCTTGGCCGAGTTCGCGAGAGAGCGCTCCTCCTGGTCTGACAAGGAGGCGGTGCTGTCCTCCGGCTTCCACGAGATTGAAGACATCAATGATGGTGAGTCTCTTTACTCTCTTTCCTCAAGCTGCCGACTTTAAATCGTGCCGACTCCTGGTTTTTGACTTGCTTCTTCATTTCTTCACGTCTTTGTAGACTTCTTCCCTGGGCAGTCGCAGGCCGCCATCCAAGCCATCGAGGCCGACCGCGAAAGTCGGAGGGCGGAGGGCGCAGAGATCGCTGCCGATGCCCCCCGAACTCTTGACGAGCATATACTGAGCATTGACGCTCGCCTCCGGCCGGCTCACCGGATGCTGCGCCGGCTTCAGCGCGTCGGTGCCCAGGCGATTGCCGCCCTGTGGCCGGATATGCAGGCTCCGCACACCCCCAGCCCGACGGCCAACTGGCTGGTGGTCGCGGCTGGTCGTCTTGAGGCCTGGAAGGGCTCTTCGGCCCAGGCTGGAGAGCGCCGGGCCTTGGAGTTCGTCAAGGCGTGGTACCCGGGGTTGGATCTAGACTGGTTGGCCACGCTCCGGTCGGAGGCCTAGCCGGAGCTGGCGGCTGTGGAAGACGCCCTCGTCAAACGTGCCGCGGCGATCGCCGAGTACACCGACACCAGCATCTTCGTCCCCGAGCGGTCTGAAAATGGTGAGGAGGTCCCGTCGGAGTGGTTTGGGATGAACCCTGACTACGGCGAAGACTCGGCGGAGGTGATCGGCTCCAGCGTCGAGGAGGAGGACGAGGCGGAGGATGAGGGCGAGGCGGAGGCACCAGAAGACGGAGCAGACGGCTAGCCTTAGCCTGACCGCGCCTCCAGCAACGAGCCGCGTGCGACCGACCCGACTGCTGCTGGAGGCGATCAAGCCGAGACTAGCCGGCCGACCGCCCCGACACCTGACGCTGGCGCCTCCTCCGACCCGCCGAATCCGTCTGCCGCCTCCTGAGCTGCCGCTTTGTATTTTGTTTTATCTGCTTCAGTAGTCTTTTGAAGAACTTGTTAATTCACACAATTCCACCCGCGGGGTGTATTTTGGGCCTCTACTCGACAATTCGGCCAAGGGCCTATGTTATGTAAATATATATCTATCTTTTCTTGCTCATTGTTCTTTTTGCTGTTTTCCTTTGCCGCTTTCTCTTAGTTGCCTGCCTTGCCAATCGGGCAGCCGCTCTGTGGACTGTCGCTGGATCAAGTGCCAGGCTACTTTGGGAAGCAAGTACTTAACCGTTTTCGAGATTGTTTGAGCAAGTTGGATAGAAGACGGCAATCCGACTATCCGAGGGTCGGTTTGTGAGAAAGGCTGGAAGCCGTCTTGAGCTATGTTTTATGCTTTGAGTCCTTAGCCATTTTTTGGTGCGAGCACCCATTCTACCCTACCTCTGCCCACCGTACAGTCGCTCTGCGAGCTGCGGCTTCTGACAGAAGACGGCTTAGGCGTTTACACACTACTTGTCCGACTGCAGGAAGCATTTCATAGTGCAAGGCGGCAAGTCCCCGGGCCGACTTGTCGAGCCCGGTGCCAAGCGGCATGACAAAGATTAACATACTTGTAGGAATAATTTTTATCATACAGACAAAAGAGGGCAGTCCCCGAGCTCGTCTCGGGGGGCCTGAAGTCTTGATACTTAAATACAAAAGGTAGCGTGATACATACTGCATCAACTGTAAAATCTTCGGAGGAGATTTGCATTCCATGGCCGCTCTGTCTCCTTGCCAGAGTCGTCCCTCTTGCATGCTCGGGGCTTCTGAGCGTCGATTAGGTAGTAGGAGTCGTTGCCCAGTACTTTGCTGATGATGAAAGGGCCTTCCCAAGGCGCCGACAGCTTGTGCTGGCCGGCTGTTCGCTGGATCAGCCGGAGCACAAGGTCGCCTTCTTGGAAAGATCTTGGCATGACCTTCCTGTTGTGGTATCGGCGCAGGCTCTGCTGGTAGATGCTGGACCGGCTGAGTGCGAACAGCCGGCCCTCTTCCAGCAGATCGTCGCCATCTTGCCGTGCTTCTTCTGCTTCCTCCTCGGTGTACATGGTGACTCGTGGGGAGTCGAACTCTATGTCCGTTGGGATGACCACTTCGGCACCATAGACGAGGAAGAAGGGCGTGAAGCCGGTTGACTTGTTTGGAGTCATGCGCAGACTCCAGAGGATGGCTGGCAGCTCGTCGAGCCAGCTGCCAGCCGAGCGCTCCAGAGGCTCGATCAACCGAGGCTTGATGCCGGACAGGATGAGGCCGTTTGCTCGCTCCACTTGGCCGTTTGACTACGGATGGGCGACGGACGCTAGGTCCATTTGGATGCCCTGTGTTGCGCAGAAACGGGCCAAGGCGCCTTTGGAAAAATTTGTGCCGTTGTCGGTGATGATGCTGTGTGGTATGCTGTACCGAATTGTGATATCGGTGATGAAGGTCACGGCAGTCGGACCGTTCAGTTTCTTGATTGGCTTCACTTCCACCCACTTGGTGAACTTGTCTACTGCGACAAGTAGGTGAGCTAAACCACCTCGTGCTATCTTGAATGGTCCCACCATGTCTAGACCCCAAACTGCGAAAGGCCAGGCAATGGGGATGGTCTTGAGCGCTGAAGCCGGCTGGTGCGGCTTGGAGCTGAACTTCTGGCACCCCTTGCACTTTTGGACCAACTCCTTGGCCTCTTCCAAGGCAGTCGGCCAGAAGAAACCGTGCCGAAAGGCTTTGGCGACGAGTGCTCTTGAAGCCGCATGGTGGCCGTATTCGCCTTGATGGATGTCTTTGAGGATCGCCTGGCCTTGTTCTGGCTCTACGCAGTGCTGATAGACACCAGTGACGCTGCGCCTGACCAGCTCTCTGTTGATTATGGTATAGGCTGCCGCTCGGCGTTGTACTTGCCGAGCTGAGGTCTCATCAGTTGGTAGCTCTTTGTTCACCAGGAATTTGAGGATGGGCTGGGCCCATGAGGGTGCTGCTATTTCTTCGACTACCAGAATTGCGACTTGGACGAGGGCGGCTGGGCTGGGAGGCAGCGGGTTGGAGTCAATAGCCGCTTGCTGGGTTGATGAAGTCCCCAGGCTGACTAGCGTGGTCCTTGGGCCGAGTTCTGGAATCTTTGAGTAGCCACTGCAATCCCCGGGCCGGGCTCAACCATGGCGGCCTTGGAGTTATCCGCCAAAGTCCCCGTTCCGACTACCGGAGCTGTGGAGTCGGATCCGCCGTCTTCGGGAGGAGCCGACACAAAAATGGAGTCTGATTCTGGTGAAGGCTTGACAGACGGCTTGAGGAGGCATTGAAGGGCGACGCCAGAGGGTATTGCTTGGCGGGTAGAGCCGATTCGGGCCAAGGCGTCTGCTTGGTCGTTGTCGTTTCTTGGCACATGGAGGAACTCGCACCCTTCGAAATACCCGCTGAGTTGCTGCACGAGGAAATGGTAGCTCGCCATGTTTGCGTCCTTCGCATCCCAGTCGCCAGATGACTGTTGGACCACTAAGTCCGAGTCGCCATAACACAAGATCCGGCGGATGCCAAGTTCTTTGGCAAGCCGGAGTCCATGAATGAGCGCCTCGTACTCGGCAACGTTGTTGGAGGCGGCAAAATGGATTTGCAGTGCATATTCGAGCTTGTCGCCTTTAGGAGAGGTGAGGACGACGCCGGCTCCCAAGCCAGTGCGCATCTTGGAGCCGTCGAAGTGCATGCGCCAATGGGTGGAGGCAGGTGCTGGAGGCAGGTACTGGGTCTCGGCCCAATCGACGAGGAAGTCGGCCAGTGCTTGTGATTTGATAGCGGTGCGGGGCTGGTAGTAGATGGTGTAGGGAGCCAGCTCTATGGCCCACTTGGCCACTCGACCAGAGGCATCTCGGCTACCGATGATCTCGGCAAGCGGAGCCGTGCAGACCACTGTGATTGGATGCTCTTGAAAGTAAGGCTTCAACTTCTTGGCAGCAAAGTGCACGCCATAGCACATCTTCTGGTAGTGGGGGTAGTTCTGCTTGGAGGTCGACAGTACCTCGCTCAGGTAATATACTGGTCTCTGGACCGGTAGCGCCTTGCCTTCCTCCTTGCGCTCTACTACAATGACTATGCTGACCACTCGGCTGGTGGCGGTGATGTACAGGAGCATAGGTTCCTTGGTAGTCGGAGCCGCCAGGACGGGTGGAGTAGTCAGCATCTTCTTCAACTGATGGAAATCTTCGTCCGCTTTATGGTTCCACTCGAAAAAAGTGGTCTTCTTCATGAGTTGGTATAAGGGGAGAGCTTTCTCGCCCAGCCGACTGATGAATCGGTTGATGGACGCCAAGCAGCCGGTGAACTTCTGCACATCCAGCAGTCGGCTAGGTACCTCCATTCTCTCGATGGCCTTGATTTTGACTCGGTTGCATTCTATGCCGCGCTCAGAGACCAGGAAACCTAGTAGCTAGCTGGCTGGCACTCCGAAGACACACTTCTCGGGGTTGAGCTTGATTTGGAACCGGCGTAGGTTCTCAAAGGTCTCCCTGAGGTCTTCCAGTAGTGTTCCACGCTTTTCCGTCTTCACCACCACGTCGTCCACGTAAACGTTGGCGTTTCTGCCGAGTTGCTTGAGGAGACACTTCTGCATGCAACGCTGAAAGGTGGCGCCGGCATTCCTCAAGCCGAACGTCATGGTGAGGTAGCAGAATGCTCCAAATGGCGTGATGAAGGCGGTCTTCAATCTGTCACCCGGGTTCAGCTTGATCTGGTGATATCCTGAGTATGCATCCAAGAAACTCAACAGCTCGCATTCGGCTGTGGAGTCTATCACCTGATCGATTCTTGGTAGAGAAAATGGGTCTTTGGGGCAGGCCTTGTTGAGACTCGTGTAGTCAATACACATTCGCCACTGCTTGTTCTTCTTTAGCACCAGGACCGGGTTTGCCAGCCACTCCGGAAAGAAAACTTCCATAATGAAGCCGGCTGCCAGGAGTCGGGCTATCTCTTCTTCGACGACTCTTCTCTTCTCTTCTGATAAGCGGCGCAGGGGCTGCCTGACCGGCTTTGCATCAGATCGGACATGTAACTTGTGCTCGGCGAAATCTGTCGGTACACCTGGCATGTCTTTGGGAGACCATGCAAAGATGTCCCGATTCTCACGGAGGAAATCGACGAGCTCGCCTTCCTATTTGCTGTCGAGGTTTGCACCTACGACTGCGTACCTCTCTGGGTGAGGGTATCTTCTTTGTCTCTTTGGCCGGTTTGAACGAACCCTCAGCTTCCGACTCCTTTGGGTCGGGCGATAACTCCGGCTGCTTGCCGGCCATCGCCACAATTCGTTCAAGGAGCCACTTCTCGGCTGTGACTACCAGGGACTCGGCCAGCCGACTGCTCTCAGTTGCGCAAGCAGACGACTTTCGGTAGTCGCCTGCCACTGTCAGAATTCCCCTGGAACTGGGCATCTTCATTTTGAGGTAAGCATAGTGGGGGACCACCATGAATTTGGCCAAGGCAGGTCGGCCAAGTAGCGCATGGTACGGGATCTCAAGGTCCACCACCTCAAACCAAACAGGCTCTCTTCGGAAGTGATCCTTGTCCCCAAAGAGGACGTCAATCAGGATCTTGCCGATTGGTGAGCAGGACATCCCAGGGAAGATCCTGATTGACGTCCGTGGCAAAGGTGGCGTCTAGGACCAAGGCGTAGGAGCCCGGGCTCGGCATCACTTCTGGGTGGTCAGCCCTGCTCCAGCTGATGGGCTTCTCGGACCAGTGCATGAACTCTGGCGTCTCTGAGGCTACTGCGTTCACCTCTTGTCGCTGCAGCCGCCTGCTGCACTGATCATCAGCCATACTGGTGAACACCACATAGGCTCCATGCTCTTCAGGGTATTCGTCTTGTACTACGCCGACCGGCCTAACTGCCGGCTGCTGGGTTGGAGGCGGAGGCGGTTTCCCAGCTGGCGGGGGTGCCTGGAGGTCGTCTCCCTTGGCGATCCTGGTGAGCCGGTGGCACTTCCGGGTGGTGTGATTTGACGGCTTCGCGCCGCTGTGGAACTTGCAAGGTCCATCCAAGGTCTGCTCATAGGAGAAGGCCGGTGAGGGAGTCCTGGATTAGGGGGTGTTCGGGTAGCCGGACTATACCTTCAGCCCGACTCCTAGACTATGAAGATACAAGATTGAAGACTTCGTCCCGTGTCCGGATGGGACTTTCCTTGGCGTGGAAGGCAAGCTTGGCGATGCGGATATTCAAGATCTCCTACCATTGTAACCGACTCTGTGTAACCCTAACCCTATCCGGTGTCTATATAAACCGGAGGGTTGTAGCCCGTAGGCAATCAACTCCATACACAACAATCATACCATAGGCTAGCTTCTAGGGTTTAGCCTCCTTGATCTTGTGGTAGATCTACTCTTGTACTACCCATATCATCAATATTAATCAAGTAGGAGTAGGGTATTACCTCCATCGAGAGGGCCGGAACCTGGGTAAGAAACATCGTGTCCCTTGTCTCCTGTTACCATCCGGCCTAGACGCACAGTTCGGGACCCCCTACCCGAGATCCGCCGGTTTTGACACCGACATTGGTGCTTTCATTGAGAGTTCCTCTGTGTCGTCGCCTTTAGGCCCGATGGCTCCTTTGATCATCAACAACGATGCGGTCCAGGGTGAGACTTTGCTCCCCGGACAGATCTTCGCTCTGCGGGCCGATTCGCTTGGCCACGTTGAGCAGATCGAAAGCTACGCCCTTGGCCATCAGGTCAGGTTTGGAAGCCTAAACTACACGGCTGACATCCATGGGGACTTGATCTTCGACGGATTCAAGCCACAGCCAAGCGCGCTGCACTGTCTCGATGGGCATGATATAGCTCTGCCGCCGAACAGCGCCTTGGAGGCCGCACACGCATCGGTTTCGACCATTGATTCGGAGCCTACTGCGCCGATCGAGGATCAGCGGTTGGACACTACCTCAGGGGCTGCAATCTCAGAGGCGATCGAGCCGAACTCCAGCCCCGCACTCCGCATGGCCCGTGACTCTGAGGAGGCGGATTCCTCTCCGAACTCCGAGCCCCCCGCGCCCCTACCGATCGAATCCGATTGCGCGCCGATAATGGAGTTCACCGCGCTGACATCTTTCAGCACTCGCCCTCCGGCGACATCCTGAATTCTCTAAAGTCTCTCTCTTTATCAGGAGAGCCCTGGCCGGACTACGGTCAGCAAGGTTGGGATACGGACGATGAAGAAATTCAAAACCCACCCACCACCCACTTCGTAGCCACTGTCGACGACTTAACCGACATGCTTGACTTCGACTCCGAAGACATCGACGGCATGGACGATGATGCAGGAGACGAACAAGAACCAGCACCTGTAGGGCGTTGGAAGGCCACCTCGTCATATGACATATGTATGGTGGATACTCCAAAAGATGGAGATGGCGATGGAACAGTGGGGGATGACGCCCCCAAGAAACAGCCAAAGCGCCAGCGTCAGCGGCGCCGCTCTAAATCCCGCCAAAGCAAAAACGATGATTCTGGTGCGGGAGATAATACTACCCCGGATAGCGCCGAAGAACACCCACCTCAGCAAGATTCGGCACAGGAAGATGGAGAAGCCAGCCCTCATGAGAGAGTGGCAGACCGAGAGGTCGCGGATGATAACTATACGCCTCCCTCCGAAGATGAGGCAAGCCTCGATGACGATGAATTCGTCATACCATTAGACCCCGCCGAACAAGAGCATTTTAAAAGCAGGCTTTTAGCCACGGCAAGCAGCCTCAAGAAAAAGCAGCAACAACTTAGAGCTGCCCAAGATTTGCTAGCTGACAGATGGACTGAAGTCCTTGTGGCCGAAGAGTATGAACTCGAACGCCCCTCCAAGAGTTACCCGAAGCGCAGGCCGCTACCCCGATCAGAGGAGGAAGCACCTACATCACCAGCGCATGACATGGCAGATCGGCCACCTCGCGGCCGCGACAGAGAAGCCTCTCGGCCCTCCACCCAAGCCATGCCCCAACGCCGCTTAACTAAGGCACGGGAAAATGCGCCCGACCTGCGAGACATACTGGAGGATACGGCAAGAGAAACAATATCGATCTACGGATCACGTAGGCGCCCTACGGCATGTGACAATGATCTTCACTCCGGATACAACAAATCCGGCCGGGCCGAACACAACAGACATAGCTCTTCCGAGCTGCGTCGTGATATAGCCCAGTACAGAGGCACCGCACACCCGCTATGCTTCACGAATGAAGTAATGGATCATAAAATCCCAGAGGGTTTCAAACCCATAAACATCGAATCATACGATGGCACAACAGATCCGGCGGTATGGATCGAGGATTATCTCCTTCACATCCACATGGCACGCGGCGATGATCTACACACCATCAAATACCTCCCGCTCAAACTTAAAGGACCGGCCCGGCATTGGCTTAACAGCTTGCCAGCAGACTCAATCGGTTCTTGGGAGGACCTGGAAGCCGAATTCCTCGACAACTTCCAGGGCACTTACGTGTGACCGCCGGATGCCGACGACTTAAGCCACATAATTCAGCAGCCAGAGGAATCGGCCAGACAATTCTGGACACGGTTCCTAACAAAGAAAAACCAGATAGTCGACTGTCCGGATGCAGAGGGCCTCGCAGCCTTCAAGCATAACATCCGCGACGAGTGGCTTACCCGGCACCTGGGACAGGAAAAGCCGAAATCCATGGCAGCCCTCACGACACTCATGACCCGCTTTTGCGCGGGAGAAGACAGCTGGCTAGCTCGCAGTAACAACTTATCAAAGAACCCTGGTAATTGGGATACCAAGGACAAAAGTGGCAGGACACGTCGGAATAAGCAAAAACGCCGTGTTAACAGCGACAACAATGAAGACACGGCAGTCAATGCCGGATTCAAAGGCTATAAATCCGGTCAGCGGAAAAAGCCATTCAAAAAATACTCAGGGCCCGTCCAGTTTGGACCGAATACTCGATCGCTTGTGCCAGATACATGGCACCCCCGAAAGGCCAGCCAATCACACTAACAGGGATTGTTGGGTGTTCAAGCAGGCAGGCAAGTTAAGGGCTGAAAACAGAGACAAGGGGCTGCACAGCGACGACGAGGAGCCCAAGCCGCCGAACAACAATGGACAGAAGGGCTTTCCCCCACAAGTGCGGACGGTGAACATGATATACGCAACCCACATTCCCAAGCGGGAGCGGAAGCGTGCGCTACGGGACGTATACGCGATGGAGCCAGTCGCCCCAAAGTTCAACCCATGGTCCTCCTGCCCGATCACTTTTGATCGAAGGGACCATCCCACTAGCATCCGTCATGGCGGATTCGCCGCATTGGTTCTCGACCCAATCATCGACGGATTTCATCTCACAAGAGTCCTCATGGACGGCGGCAGTAGCCTGAACCTGCTTTATCAGGATACAGTGCGGAAAATGGGCATAGATCCCTCAAGGATTAAGCCCACAAGAACGACCTTTAAAGGCATTATACCAGGTGTAGAAGCCAACTGTACAGGCTCAGTAACACTTGACGTGGTCTTCGGATCCCCGGACAATTTTCGAAGCGAAGAGTTAATCTTCGATATAGTCCCGTTTCGCAGTGGCTATCATGCCCTGCTCAGACGAACCACATTTGCAAAGTTCAATGCGCTGCCGCACTACGCATATCTCAAGCTCAAGATGCCAGGCCCTCGAGGAGTAATTACGGTCAACGGAAACACCGAACGCTCCCTCCGTACGGAGGAGCATACGGCGGCTCTCGTAGCGGAGGTACAAAGTAGCCTTCTCAGGCAATTCTCCAGTCCGGCCATTAAAAAGCCAGCCACTGCCAAGCGCGCCCGAAGTAACCCACAGCAGGACCGCCTGGCACCCTCTGAGCAAGCGTAGCAATGCGGCCCCAACCCCAGCTTTCGCGACATAGCGAAACCAGTACCTCGCGTACATAACTATGCCCTTGAAATACCATGGGCACAGGGGAAGGGGCACAATAACAGCACGCCCAAAATACGGCTTAAAACGTACTAGGGGCTGCCGGATTCTTTTTTTTTTAATTTTTTCTTACTTTCAGGACTCCATACTTCGGACGACCCGTTCGGCAATTCGACTGCCGCACAAACGATGCAAGATCCAGGGAGGCAGATAAGCCATGCCGCATTATGGAACTCCCAGGTGGTCTCTGTTACGAGCGGCATACCTGTTTTAAATACAATTCTGCGGCCTGCCCCTGGTCAGGACATACTGAATAGTCCAATATCTTTCTGCTTATCGCACTATTTGTATCGTTCGGCTTTGATAAATAGCCTCTCTATAAACAATGCATAGGTTTTTGTCTATTTTTTGCATTATCCTATTTTCACATATATGTTTATTAAATGACATGATTGCACCCGTACACCATGGTACGGCAAACACGCCAGGGGCTTCAGTACCCCTCATTATGGTGTGAGAAGTCCGTACACTTTCACAAGTGCGGCACCCCGAACTTATAGCACTATATGCATCGGCTCTGAATCATGATTTGGGTCAATAGTTGGGTTTGCCCGGCTCCTATGTTTTGGTGCCTTACGTTCCGCTATATCGGCTAAGGTAGCACTAGGAGAACCACTACGATTGTGCCCCGATTCAGCTGGGTTAAGCACCTAAGTGGAGAAAGCTAAAACTGACTATCATGATGAGGCGAGAGACCGGTCGCTGTTCGAGAGGTTTTTCGAGTCCCTAAAGACTTATGCCGCTTCGAGCGAGGAGCTGGCTTTGTCCGGCCAAGGCGTGGATAGCGCCCCGAACTCGGTCTTCCGAACTAGGGGCTTCGCTGAAATTTAAAATTATAAAGTTCTATGGCTAAGTGAGAGTGTTCAAGCATTATAGTCCGATTGCCTGGTTCGTTGTGCTGAGCGCCTCCCTCGAAGGACCCAACCATGGGAAAAAGAGCGCTCAGGTTTATCCCAAACACCCCAGCACTAGTGGCATGGGGGCAGAAGCCGACGACTGGCCATCTCTCAATTTTTGATAAACGGCCGCACAGAAAATAATATTTTAAATTCAATAAGCACTGCTTAGCACATACGAACAAGTTTTCAGCGCATAGGATAAACACGAGCGAGTTCATTCAAAAATTACATCCTTGATACATTCATCCGCCACAAGGCGGGCACCTGCAAGAACATCCCTGTAATAGTTCTCGGGCTTGCGATGCTCCTTCCCCGGCGGTGGCCCGTCCTTCACAAGCTTCTCACCGTCCAGCTTCCCCCAGTGCACCTTTGCACGGGCAAGGGCCCGACGGGCACCTTCGATGTAGACAGAGCGCTTGATGACCTCGAGCCTCGAACAAGCCTCCACCAGCCGCCGCACCAACCCGAAATAGCTCCCAGACAGGGCCTCTCCGGGCCACAGCCGAACTATGAAGCCCTTCATGGCCTGTTCGGCCGCCTTGTGGAGCTCGACCAGCTGTTTCAGCTAGTCGCTCAAGGGCACAGGGTGTCCGGCCTCAGCATACTGAGACCAGAACACCTTCTCCGTCGAGCTTCCCTCTTCAGCTCGGTAGAACGCGGCGGCGTCGGATACGCTGCGGGGAAGATCTGCGAATGCCCCTGGAGAGCTCCGGATTTGGGTAAGTAACAAGTAGTTTACTTTTATATTTCTGCTTTGCATAAAGAATGCCTTACCCGCTGCAATCTTCTTCATCTCCTGCAAATCTTGGAGGGCCTTTTGGGCTTCGGCCTTGGCAGACTTGGCAGTCCCCAGGGCCGCCGCGAGCTTGGATGCTTGCATCTTTGACTCAAGCTCCAAACTGTCACGTTTTTTCATGAGAGCCTGAAGCTCTTGCTGCACCTCGCCGACCTGGGCCTGAAGTTTCTCTCGCTCGGTGCGCTCCACGGCCGCTTTCTTTTCGACCTCGGACAGCGCCTGCTTGAGGGCCGCCACCTCAGTCGTGGCCCCTACAATAAGCAGTACAATCCTGTTATTTTTTGCAATCATGTCCTTTTATAGGCACCTTTTCTGTAAGGTATTTTCTTACCTTCTTTCTCCTCGAGCTGCCGCTTGGCAAGGCCGAGCTCTTGCTCGGTCCGCTCGAGGCCCTGTTTCAGGGCACCCACCTCCGCAGTTAGTGCGGCGGTGGCTACCAGCGAAGCCTGCATACGCATATTGACTCTTTGTTATTAGACTCCTGCGAAATTTAATAGATCCTCTATTCGGCTTTTCTTTCCGAACGCCAAACAGAGCATCACGGGATACTATCTATGCGGTTATACTTTTACATATTTTTTACTTACCTCGAAGCCTATTAGGAGGCTAGCGCAAGCTTCACTCAGTCCGCTCTTGGCAGACTGAACCTTCGGGATCACCGTACTCATAATAGTACGGTGATCCTCGTCGATGGAGGCGCCGTCAAGCACCTCCAGCAGATTGTCCGGCACCTCCGGTTGGACGGAGGCCGCCGGCTCAGAAGGCTTGCTCCTCTTGGAAGGAGTTCGCCTACCGCGGTCCGGAACTGTTGAAGATTCCGGCGCGGTGTCCGGCACAAAGCCGGACTTGGAGCCCTGGGGGGTCTTGTCCCCTTTACTCCTGGGGTCCGGGAGGTCGCCTTGCGGCTCCTCCAGGACCACCTCCTCCTGCCCCAGAGCTCGTTGCGACACCACTTCGACATCGTCCGCAATGCGGGGGGGGGGGGGGACAGCGGGCGGAACTGAGTTCACGTCCGATGAATCCAGGGAGCCGCTCGACGACTCGTTGAGTTCGGCCCGGGGCGGGCTGCATAATTATGTTCGACATTAGGGAAAGCTGCGCGACAAAGGAACGTCATGAGTTACTCCGATATCCGAATACTTACGATTTCGCCGGACGCTTGGCCCTATCTGGCCACTCCTCTTCGTCCTCTTCGGCGTCGAGGGAGTAGTTCGGCGGAGGGGTCTTCCTCTTCCTGGACCCTTCGGCCTCCCCCGTTGGGGCGGCCTTCCTTTTCTTTCCTCCCCCCGCTGGAGGGGGAGAGTTTTCTTCTTCCTCCTCCTCGTTCTCACGAGAGGAGAGCGTCTCGGACTCATCGGATGACGAGTCCGACACCACCACATTACGGGCATTCTTACGAGTCCCCGTGGCCTTCTTCTTCTTGGCCTTCTTCTCCGGCACCACATAAGGCGCCGGAACCAGCAGCTTCACTAGGAGAGCAGGGGCTGGGTCTTCGAGCAAGGGAGCCGGACAGTTAATCGATCCGGACTGCGCCTGCCAAGCCTGTCAAAGGTGTGGGAGTTTAGATCCCGCATAGAGTCAAACTATGAAAAAACTTAACATCCTGTATAAGGTGAAAATAGCTTACCTCGCTAGCGTGACGCTGCGAGCTGTATCCGCGGTCCTCGGAAGCGGATGTGGGAGCCTCGGCGCCTTTGGTTAGCACCTTCCAAACGTCTTCATACGTCATGTCGAAGAGCCTGTTAAGGGTTTGGTGCTGCGCCGGGTCAAACTCCCACAGATTAAAGTCCCATTGTTGACATGGGAGGATCCGGCGGACGAGCATAACCTGGACTACATTGACGAGCTTGATCGGCTTGCTCACCAGGGACTGGATGCATGTCTGCAGTCTGGTCACCTCTTTTTCGTCGCCCCACGATAGGCCCGTCTCTTTCCAGCACATAAGCCGCGTGGGGGGTCCGGATCGGAACTCGGGGGCTGTGATCCATTTCGGATCGCACGGCTCGGTGATGTAAAACCACCACGATTGCCACCCCTTCAGAGTCTCCACGAAGGAGCCCTCGAGCCATAGGACGTTGGCCATCTTGCCCGCCATGGCGCCTCCGCACTCCGCCTGGCTGCCACGCACCACCTTGGGCTTGACGTTGAAGGTCTTGAACCAGAGGCCGAAATGGGGGTGGATGCGGAGGAAAGCCTCGCACACGACGATAAACGCCAAGATGTTGAGGACGAAGTTCGGGGCCAGATCGTGGAAATCTAGGCCATAGTAAAACATGAGCCCCCCGACAAATGGGTGGAGTGGAAAACCCAGTCCGTGGAGGAAGTGGGGAAGGAATACTACCCTCTCATGGGGCCTTGGGGTGGGGAGAAGCTGCCCTTCCTCGGGAAGCTGGTGCGCGATGTCCTTGGACAAGTATCCGGCCTTCCTGAGCTTTTTGACATGGCCCTCCGTGACGGAGGAGACCATCCACTTGCCTCCCGCTCCGGACATTGCTGGAGAAGGTTGAGGTGGGAAGTGTGGGCTTGGGCGCTGGAGCTCGGGTGCGCAGGAGATAGATAGGCAAAGGAGGAAGAAGGCGTAGATAAAAAGGTGGATCCTTATCCCCTTATATGGGCGGATGCGGTTGTGCGTCCCCACCAGCCTAGTAAAACTCGCTTGCCTTCCAAGCACCGTGATAAATGGCGCGGTTGGGTTACCCACGTCCGTATTGATGAGAATCCCGTAAAAGGGGGCACACGATCTCTGCTTTGACAAGACGTGCCAAGGAAACCGCCTCACAAAACACGCTGAGGTGGAAAAGTGAAAACGATTCGAGCGAAGGACTTGGCTGTAGTGTGATGACGCACTGCGGAATACGTTAGCAGATTTGATTTGTGTTAATATTATTCTCTCTATGGCAATATGTGGAAGCTTATTTTGCAGAGCCGGACACTACTCTTGGTGTTTACAATCTTCTATGAAGGACTTGGAGGAGGAACCCGCCTTGCAATGCCGAAGACAATTTGCGCGTCGGACTCGTCGTCATTGAAGCCTGGTTCAGGGGCTACTGAGGGAGTCCTGGATTAGGGGGTGTTCGGGTAGCCGGACTATACCTTCAGCCGGACTCCTGGACTATGAAGATACAAGATTGAAGACTTCGTCCCGTGTCCGGATGGGACTTTCCTTGGCGTGGAAGGCAAGCTTGGCGATGCGGATATTCAAGATCTCCTACCATTGTAACCGACTCTGTGTAACCCTAACCCTATCTGGTGTCTATATAAACCGGAGGGTTGTAGCCCGTAGGCAATCAACTCCATACACAACAATCATACCATAGGCTAGCTTCTAGGGTTTAGCCTCCTTGATCTCGTGGTAGATCTACTCTTGTACTACCCATATCATCAATATTAATCAAGCAGGAGTAGGGTATTACCTCCATCGAGAGGGCCCGAACCTAGGTAAAAAACATCGTGTCCCTTGTCTCCTGTTACCATCCGGCCTAGACGCATAGTTCGGGACCGCCTACCCGAGATCCGCCAGTTTTGACACCGACAGCCGGCAACCAGTTCGGCTTGCCGCCTTTCTGTCGCTTGGGCGAAGGCTGCTCTTCTGGCTGCTGGGCTTCAACGGCTGCGACCTGCCGGCTGCCGGAAGCCGGGTGCGGGGCCTTGCGCTTGTTGTCGCCCTGCTGTTGTCACCGGCCGGTGTTTGCCGCCGGAGTTCTTGGAGCTTGAGGAGCCACTTTGCCGGCTGTGCTGATTTGAATTTCTGCCTTCATGGAGGAGTCGGCCATGGCGTACTTGTCTGCTATGATCAGCAGCTCGTCGAGGGTTTCTGGCTCGTCGCAGAGGAGCTTGTGCTTGAGGAGGGTGCCTTCTCGGCACCCGACTGTGAAGTACTCGATGGCCTGCACCTCGTGCACGCCCTCGCAGGAGTTCCGGAGCTCTGCCCAACGCGTGAGGTAGTCGCGAGTCAACTCGTCAGGACCTTGCACGCACAAGGAGAGCTGACGAGGCTTGGGAGGACGCTTGTACGTGCTGGTGAAGTTGCAGACGAACGCTTCGGTGAAGTCGACCCAGCTGTTGATGCTGCGGGGCTTCAGGCTGTTTAGCCATGTTCGGGCCGTGCCTTGGAGCATGAGCGGAACGTACTTTACGGCGACTCGCTTGTTGCCGTTTGCTATGCTGACAGCCGTGGAGTAATCGACTAGCCAGTCTTCCAGCTTCACGGAGCCAGTGTACTTGGGCATGTCTCTTGGGAGCGTGAACCCTCTGGGAAAGGGCTCGTCCCGAATGCGGGGCCCGAAACAAGGCGGACCCAGGTCGTCTTCTTCCTCCAGCACTAGGGACCCGTGAAGTCGGTCGATCCGGAGGTGGGCGTCGTTCTCTCCAACTCCCTCTCGGCGGCCAAGGCGGTCACCGAGAGTCGAGTGATCAACAGGCGGCGGGGAGACTCGCCTCTCCTTGCGGGGAGGGGGAGGCGGACAGTTGTCCCGTCGTTCCACTGCTCTCGGGCGGCCGTCTCGGTCACGCTCTATGGTAATCCGAGTCTGACTGTGGCTGACAGCCGGCTCCTTGTCCTTTCTTCCTTGGGCACCGCCAGTCGGCGTCCGAGACGTCGCGCCTTGATCTCAGTGCGGGTCGTCGTTTGGCCGCAGTGGCGCCTCCCTGCGGCAGCCGGCCTCATTCTGCGCGGCGGCCGCGTCGAGGAGCCGCTGGACTCGCTCCATCATGAGGCGATGTTCTTCGCCCTCGAAATTGTCCAGCTCATCCGCCGCTACCTAGGCTGCTCGGATGTTCTCCTCTGGTGTAGCGTACATGGGGCGGCTAGCCCCAAACAGGCTGGCGATGGCTACGCCGCGCAGCCGGACGGTGCCAAGGCAGCTGGGCCCTGCCGGGGCCGGCAAGCCACCAACGGCACGATCCATCTCCCACTGGTAAGCTTCTGACATGCGTCTCATGCTGGCAAGCTTCTTCACGCCTTCAACGAGCTGAAGGCGGCGCGCTTCTAACGTCTCTGCGTCAGCATCTTCCGGGATGGGTGCGGCTAGGTCTTGCAGCGCCGCGCCGAGCGAGTCGGGCGCTCCTCCGCCAGGGAACTCGTCATGACTGATGACTAGCACCTTAGTGAGGGTGCTTCCGTCGCTTTCCGCGTGGGGGAGAGGTTCATCGTAGACCACTACGTTGGTGGGGAACGCGTCGAGCGACGCGGTGTCGGAGTCGACCAGCATCGGGTCGGTGGAGCCTATGGACTCTCCAAGTCTACGGCAGGCTCGCCGGAAACGTGGAGTTGATCGAGGAGGCCCACGAGGAGGTTCTCGGGGCCGCCCGCGCCTGCGTCGGCCGCAGGTTCATCGGAGAGGCGGACCTCGCCGACAAGCTCGGCCAAGGAGCTGGCTGCGCAGGCGATCTCAACGCCGCACAGCGCATCGATGCAAACTTCGCCTGGCGTGCCTGGCTGGCTGCGCTCGCTAGGGAGGAAGATGGTTCCCATCCAGAACAGATCTCCGGACGGCGGTGCACCATGCCCCACGGTGGGCGCCAAATGTCGGGGGTTTGGTGCGACATATGCCAATGGATGGCTTATCATGGTGGGGGCGAGTAGAACGTCGCCGGTGCCTGGAAACGGGATGTGGCGAAGACATGCACGCCGGCGAATCTTACCCAGCTTCAGGGCTCTCCGAGGAGATAACACCCCTACTGTTGCTCTGCGGGGTCTCCGCATGATCACTATGGTCAAGTGTTTACATGGTCGCTCCTTGAGCTATATCTGGTGGTAGGAGAGGGCAAGGCCAGCTCCCTCCTTCTATCTGGTATGGTGTAGAACTACTGGGATCCAACCCTTTGCATGGGTGCCCTGGGGGTTTATATAGGACTACCCCCCAGGGGTACAATGGTAATTAGACTAGGCGCGGGCCCAGCCGTCAGTGCCTCTGACCTCCGACTTCTCCACCGACTGCTGGGGCCCGCCGATAGTGGGCCCTGCCGACTGGTCTGGTACGGAGCCGACAGGCCGTGTCCGCCGCGGGCGGGTCTTGCCGGCTGCTGATTACTGTAGCCGTGCTCCTGATGACGCATGCTTGGCCATGGGGTCGTGGCAACAGCCCCACCGCCTGGCAGGCGATCACTGTGGCCACTCCCCATCTCATCTTGATTAATGGCGCGTGGGCCCCGGGGGCTGGCTCGGCCGACTTCCCCGGGCCGACTCCCGATGGGTCCGACTGGCGGTCCTCCCGCCGTCTCCCGAGGTCTCGCTGGCTGGTGGGTCCCGATGCTTCCAGGCCGTACGGACAAGCCATCGTGGGCACATGACTCGGTACTGTGGTGCTGGCGTTAGGGCTGGCATGGCAACAGTGGCACGCCGCACGGAGATCTTCCGGAGTACGGCGTGCTGTGGCCATGCCTGCCCTTGGTGAGGGGCGGGGGCAGGCTTTGCTGTAGCCACGCCCCTGCCTCGTCCCCTTTGACGAGGTCGTGATTTGTTGGAGTCGCCGGCCGACTCCCCAAAGCCGGCTTCTCAGGAAGTCGTCCCTGGGACTCGGCCGCAGGCGGGCAGTCGGCCGCCCTGCCGTCGACTCCTTAGGAGGCGGATCTTCGTCCCGGAGTCTTGAGGGGTGCAGCCTGCCCCGATGTCTTGAAAGGTTATGGGCCTCGGGTTGGCCTACCCATGGCCCATTACTCCGACATCAAGCCACTCAAACATTGAGAGGAGGATACCATATCATCATAGTACATCACAATCATTTTAACACTATGTTGATATCCAAGATAAATCATTATCAACTCCCGGCTACTTATGCATGGCATGAGAAACTATAATCTCTAATTGTCATTGCAAACATGTTTAATCATAATGGCCTGAATCATGGATACTAGGTTAAACATATTTACACAGACAAAACAAGTCGAGTTCCTACCAATTTCTCTCTGCCACGGCCAGTTCATCGAATGTTGTCATTATTGCCTTTCACTTGCATGACCGAATGATATGAAAGTAATAATAATAGTGCAAGTATGTGATATGTCTCCAATGTATCTATAATTTTTTATTGTTCCATGTTGTTATTTTATCAATCTTGTATGTTTTATAATAATTTTATAGTCATTTTATATCATTTTTTGGTACTAACCTATTGACATAGTGCCAATTTCCAGTTCATGTTTTTCCCTATTTTTTACATCGTAGAAAATCAATATCAAACGGAGTCCAAATGCCACGACACTTTACGGAGATTTTTTATGGACCAGAAGGAACAAGTTGGGCCCTGGTTGCACCTGGGGGGAGTCCCGAGGAGGGGACAACCCACCAGGGCATGCCAGGAGGCCCAGGCGCGCCCTGGTAGGTTGTGCCCACCTCGGGTGCCCCTCGGACCACCTCTTTGCTCTACAAATACCCAAATATCCCAAAAACCCTAGGGGAGTCGACGAAATATTCATCCAGCCGCCGCAGAGTCCAGAACCACCAGATCTAATCTAGACACCATCTCGGATGGGGTTCACCACCTCCATTGGTGCCTCTCCAATGATGCGTGAGTAGTTCTTTGTAGACCTTCGGGTCTGTAGTTAGTAGTTAGATGGCTTTCTCTCTCTTGCTGAATTCTCAATACAATGGTCTCTTAGAGATCCATATGATGTAACTCTTTTTGTGGTGTGTTTGTTGGGATCTGATAAACTTTGAGTTTATGACCAGTCATATCTTTTTATATCCATGAAAGTTATTTGAGTTTCTTTGATCTCTTATATGCATGATCTCCTATAGCCTCGTATTTCTTCTTTGGTATTTGGGTTTGTTTGTCCAACTTGATCTATTTATCTTGCAATGGGAAGAGGTGCCCAGTAGTGGGTTCAATCTTACGGTGCTTGATCCCAGTTACGTGGTTACTGCAACTCGGTGTGACCGAAAAGTTCAAATCGGTTCCACCGAGATGGAAAACCTAGATCAACTTAGTGAACTCGGTGTGACCGAAGTGTATGACTTGGTCATACCAAAATTCGCAAAGAGGTTTTGGAAGTTTAAGTATATGACGAATCGGGGACTCCGAGTGCTCCTCA
Source organism: Triticum urartu (assembly GCF_056163025.1). Classification (NCBI taxonomy): domain Eukaryota; kingdom Viridiplantae; phylum Streptophyta; class Magnoliopsida; order Poales; family Poaceae; genus Triticum; species Triticum urartu. Next base: position 104,739,185 of record NC_141876.1, read on the forward strand.
CACAGAGTGGTTCGAATCTGACTTGATCAAACTTTGTAATGTAGCATGAATAGAGTTTGAGACGAGAAAAGCATAGATAGCTAGAGGTGGTTCTTAGGCATTCTTGTCCATCCACTTGGCAAAAGATAAAACGCCAAACAATCAAAACAACAAGTGGGTGTCCTCGAATGAGTAAAATATGCAATCAACATGCTCACACAATAAAATAGAAAATGAATATGTGACAAAGCATGCACAAACACTCTAGCGTCTATCAAGCAATTGGCGATGACTAGGTCATCTATATATGAGTATATTGACTAAGGAGTCAAATGAGAAAATTTGATCATAGGTCATACTCATCGTTTAAGCACAAGTGGGGTTGCCAATTTTACATAAAGCATTGTTGTGCTCACACGTTTAGAGTTGCTTTAGCTCAATTGATTAGAGTAAAGCTCCCCCTAGATGTGATATCCCCCCTAAGAGGGATGAACTAACCTTGGGTTTTGTCGATGATGACTTCATGTAGATGTTGAAGATGTGGATGCTCAATGTTGATGTAGATCATTTGGAGCAATCCATTGAAGTGAGTTGCACTTTCAATACCTACACGAGTTAGTCCCACAAGGAACAAACAAGGATATCCATAGGCATAGAGTGATTTTCACATAAGATGATGTCCATGAAAGCATTAGGTTAACTTGTCCCTTGTCTTACCAACAAGAGGGTTTGTGACTCCTAGAACTAGTGCAAGATGTGGAAGTTGTTTGCACGTGTCCTTGCCGAAAGATATGAGTGAAGTATGTTGGCGGATTCACCCTCAAGAACTCTCTAGTTCTTCTTCTTCGGGATCCACATCATCTTGATGGGAATCCTTGGAGTTGTAGTCGTACTTGATGTAGCAGAACTTGATGTAGTCTTGGGAACCCACTTGACCAAGGCCTTGGGAGCTTCTTCAAATGCATCAATCTCCTCTTGAAGCTTGTCCTTCCCTTTTAGCTTGTGGTCTTGTGGTGGAAGATCATCTTGAGCTTGTGTCCCTTGGAAAGAAGTAGGATCATACTTCTCTTGTTGAGGGACAAACTTCATCTTGGGGTATTGATCTTCTTCCCACTCAACTCCATTGGCATTGAACCTTCATTCAAAACCAATACCTTGGTTCTTCTGGTGCCTTCCTTGCTTGCGTACAATTTCCTCAAATTGCTTACTTCCGGCAAAACTCTTGTAGACACATTTCTCTATAGTTCCCTTCAATAACCTATTTTCCTGCTCAAGTGTAACTTGGCTAAGAGAATCATTACTGGAATCAAGAGAACTAATAGAAGCAACAATATTGGATTTAACATGATTGTTGTTACTACTAGAAGAAGAATATTTCTTACTCTTGTTGCTAGATTTTACTTGTGGCATGTAAGTAGACAAGAGTAAATGCTTGGCAATGTAATAAGAACTTTTCTTGTGAAGATCATCATTGATTGCCTTTAAGAACTCATGCTCTTTCTCAAGGATGAGCTTTCAAATCGTAATTTCTCATGAGTCTTTAAAAGTTCTTGATGATCTTCCAAGGTAGTTTCATGAGCTAACTTAAGAGTGTTTAGTTCTTTATTCAGACGCTCAATCTCCTTCTTATCATCGTCATTTGTTTTATCTTGATTATCACGATTAATAGTAAACTCATCATAGTTTTCATAACTAGAGTTGTCAACAAGTAAATCATCATCTCCTAGCAAATCATCTTCGTCACTATTGAAATCAACATACTCGGGGTGTGATACCTTTGGGCCTTTAGCCATGAAGCATCTTCCAATTCCTTCATTTGGTGAGTCAAATATGTCGTAGGAGTTGGTTGACACAAGTGCTAGACCGGAAACACCATCATCTTGAGTATATTCGGAGTCAGAGTGATAACTTCTTTCGGAGTGATTGTCGGAGTCGAAGCCGGATACCCATTCACCAACATGAGCTTGATGTCTTCGTTTTGTGTAGCTCCTTGATGATTTATCCTTCCTTTCCGTTTCCTTGCTTCTCCATGATGTTCTTCATTCATAACGGTAATCTCTACTCCTTCTCTCTCTTGGTGGTGATTCTTCTCTTCTATTTTTCCTTTTGGGTGAATCTTGTCTTCTTTTGCAGGGAGCCGTACACTCATTGGAGTAGTGTCTGGGTCTTCCATAATTGTAGCAATTTCATTCACGACTTGAAGATCTTTTGTCATTGTAGGACCTTGACTTGGAACTTCTCCATTAGGGTAAATTCTTCATTGAAGGTTTGTTTCTCACTTGATGATGTGGGAGCATCAAATGAGGCTTTGTAAGCACCACTTGACTTGTTGTGAAGCTCTTCCTTATCCTTGAGTGACATCTCATGAGAAACAATTCTTCAAATGACTTCCGTTGGCTTGAGATCTTTGTAATTGGGCATCATTTGAATCAATGTACACACGGTATCATATTTCCATCCAAGGATCTTAGGATTTTCTTGATGATGAATCTATTGGTCATCTCTTCACTTCCTAAGCCGGCAATCTCATTTGTGATGAGAGCAATCCTAGAGTACATTTCAGTGACACCTTCACCATCCTTAATATTGAACTTGTCAAGTTGACTTTGAAGCACATCCAATTTGGATTCTTTGACAGAGATGGTACCTTTGTGGATATCAATCAAAGTATCCCAAATTTCCTTTCCATTCTCAAGACGACTGATTTTGTTGAATTCCTCGGGGCACAATCCGTTGAAGAGGATATCGCAAGCTTGAGCATTGTATTGCAGCATCCTCAACTCTTCCGCGGTAGCTTCATGGTTTGGTTCTCTCCCATCAAAGAATTCACCTTGCAAGCCAATACACACAATAGCCCAAACGGCGGAGTTATGTCCAAGAATATGCATTTTCATCTTATGCTTCCAACTAGCAAAATTAGTACCATCAAAGTAAGGACCTCTACGGTGGTAATTTCCCTCACTAGACGCCATACTCTCCTAGGTTGTGAAACCAAGGATGTGATCACCAAATGCTATGGAAATCGAGGCAAATGGAAACCAAAGCTCTGATACCACTTGTAGGATCGAAAGTATGTCTAGAGGGGGGTGATTAGACTACTTGACCAAATAAAAATCTAGCCTTTTCCTAATTTTAAGTCTTGGCAGATTTTAGCAACTTAGCACTAGTCAAGCAATCAACCTACACATGCAAGTCTAAGAGTATAGCAGCGGAATGTAAAACATTGCACATGAAGGTAAAGGGAGGAGTTTGGAGGGAGCAAACACAATGTAGACATGGAGATTTTTGGCGTGGTTCCGATAGGTGGTGCTATCGTACATCCACGTTGATGGAGACTTCAACCCATGAAGGGTAACAGTTGCGCGAGTCCACGGAGGGCTCCACCCATGAAGGGTCCACGAAGAAGCAACCTTGTCTATCCCACCATGGCCATCGCCCACGAATAAATTGCCTCACTAGGTTAGATCTTCACGAAGTAGGCGATCTCCTTGCCCGTACAAACTCCTTGGTTCAACTCCACAATCTTGTCGGAGGCTCCCAAGTGACACCTAACCAATCTAGGAGACACCACTCTCCAAAAGGTAATACACGGTGTGTTGATGATGAACTCCTTGCTCTTGTGCTTCAAATGATAGTATCCCCAACACTCAACTCTCTCTCACTGATTTGGAATTGGTGGAAAGATCATTTGAGTGGAAAGCAACTTGGAGAAGGCTAGAGATCAAGATTCATATGGTTGGAATGGAATATCTTGGTCTCAACACATGAGTAGGTGGTTCTCTCTCGGAAAATGAATGTTGGAAGTGTAGGAATGTTCTGATGGCTCTCTCCACGAATGAAGCGTGGGTGGAGGGGTATTTATAGCCTCCAAACAAAATCTAACCATTACATACAAATCACCAAACTCGGTGGGACCGAATAATGAAACTCGGTCAGACCGATTTAGTTCAAAATGTGAACGTTAGGCTTTTCGGCGGGACCGACATGTCAACTCGGTGTGACCGATTTCATTAGGGTTATGGCATAACGTAATCTCGGTGAGACCGATTACACAAACTCGGTGGGACCGATTTTGGTAATAAGCTAACCAAGAGTTGGTCAGGCAAACTCGGTGGGACCGATTCGCTCATCTCAGTGAGACCGAAACGTTATGAAGGGGAAACAAAGAGTTTGCATTGCGAACTCAGTGGGACCGATTGCTCATCTCGGTTGGACTGAAACGTTACGAAGGGAAACAGAGAGTTTCCAATCCCATCTCGATGAGACCGAGATCCCTATTGGTAAGACCGAACTGACTAGGGTTTGTGGCAGTGGCAATGTCAAATGAACTCGTTGGCGCCGGATAGAAAGTTTTGGTGGGGCCGAGTTTGACTTTTGGTTTGGGACAGATGTGGATATGAGAAAGTAGTTGAGGGTTTTTGGAGCATATCACTAAGCATTTTGAGCAAGCAACTCATTAAGCAACACCTCATCCCCTTTTAATAGTATTAGCTTTTCCTATGGACTCAATGTGATCTTGGATCACTAAAAGTAGAATGTAGAGTCTTGAGCTTTAGAGCTTGAGTCAATCTTTTGACCTTAGCATTTTGAGGGTTCCACATTTCTAATCAATGTCATGCCAATCATTGAGCTTTCCTGAAATATTTATCTTGAGATATTATTAGCTCAATGAGCTATATGTTGTTAGTGTCGGCGTTCTGGGAACGGGGGTCCCCAGACTTGCCTGCCTGCGGCCCGCAGCGTGACCAAGCCAGCAAGCCGTACGACCCATCTTCACCAACAATGCATCCAAGTCCCTCGAGAGGGTCGAAGCCTCGCGACACGGATGACGCAAGACCTCCTCTGGAGTAGCCTAGCCAGGCAGGCTCACGAGGAGCGGAGATATCAAGGCGGGGCAAACCTCACGAGGCCCTCGTGACATGAGCCATGACGCACGATACCAGGCAAGCGCCAGCGCGCGCAGCGTCCTTGTTTCCTCTTTGGTGCTAAGGAGGCCAGCGCATGCGAAGAGTACCGAGGCATAAGGCAAAGGTTGCTATATTGGTGCAACGAGACCAAGACCAGGAGGACGTCAAGATGGAGGTCATCGTGGATCCCAAGACGGCGTCACCACCAGAGCTTTTGGCAGGCGAAGACCACTTTTGTCAGGATAGCTTGTACTGGCTGTCCCCCTTCAAATTAGCCCGCCAGTGTTGGCTCCCTTCCTACTCGATATTTGGGAAGAGGACCAGGGCCTATATAAGTAGAGCTAGCCACCATAGTAGAGAGAGGATCGGAGAGACGATCGGACGATGTGGGAGAGGGTCATCTCATCTCACCCTAGCTTGATCCAACCCGATCGAGAGCCTACTCACAAGAACACCTCAACCTCAGGAGGCTATTCTTCCCTTGTACTGTTCATCATCATCCCTAGAGGCAATGCACCACCACCACACCGGAGTAGGGTATTACACCACAATGGTGGCCCGAACCAGTATAAACCCCATGTCTTTCTATGCTACGAGTTCGTCGAGTTCGTCCGCAAGATCTTAGCGAGCTCGGGCGTAGATTGGTACGAAGGAAAGCTTCGTGTGCACCCGAGTGTTTGAACCTTAAGGGTTTGCCGGAACCCCACATCCGACATTTGGCGCTAGGTAGGGGTGCGCCGTAGCTTCCCTTTCCATTAGTTCGTCGCTCTGTCATCCCCATGGCGGACGCTCATCGTGCTCGAGCTGAGCGTCAGGCTGCCCTCACCGCCCGCGTCTCTCAGACGGCTCCCGTCGGCGGGCCACATGGCCGTTCTCCGTCCCCCGCCGCCAACGCTGTCACCGGCCCGACAGGGAACGAGCATCAGGCATCCTTGCTGCGTCCTTCGGTGCGGCAGGACGGCCGCACCGCCACTCCATTGCTGACCCATGCCGGTTCTTCGTCTCACGCGCATCGCGCTCCCATGGAGGCGCGGGCCGCGCTCCTCACGGCGAACGAGCTCCTGCGCTACCGCCCCGTCGACGACCTCTACTAGGAGTGGCTCGAACACGTCGTCGACCTCGTTCGCGCCGCGGGGGTCTCCCCGGCCGTCCCACTCTCTGCCTGCCCCTCAACCAGCCGCGGGTGACGGGGCTCATGGTGTGCCTCCACCACTTCAGTCACAAGACATCGCCTTGGCACCAAGGCGCGCGGCTCCGTGACGTGATCCGCCTCGCCCGGCGCCCGCGCGCGAAGAGAGAAGCTGCCAAGAAATTCCACGGCTGTGAGAAGCTGCTCCTGCGCTCCCCGCGCCACCTTGTCAAGACCGCGCACCGCCCGCAGCAGTGCAGCGCGGACCTCGCCAAGACCAAGCTCCACCTCTGAAGCATGCCCCGGCAACCACGGCTGGCTGCCGCGCCTTCACCCCTGAGCTGCATACCGTCGCCTGGCCAGGCAAGTTCAAGCCGGATCTGCCTCCTCGCTACGACGGTACCGCCGACCCCGCGGAGTTCCTGCAGCTCTATGAGCTTAGCATCGAAGCAGCCAACGGCGACGAAAAGGTCATGGCGAATTGGTTTCCCATGGCTCTCATGGATGGAGCTCACTCTTGGCTCCTGAACCTGCAGCACGGCTTGATCTCCTCCTAGGACGAGATGCGCGACCGCTTCGTCGCCAACTTCCAGGGCACTCGCGACCACCCACCGGCCGCGGGTGATCTACGCCGCATCAGGCAGCAACCAGGAGAGACCCTCTAGAAGTACATCCAGCACTTCACCAATACCCGCCTCAAGATCCCCAAGGTCACGGACGAGGCCATCATCTCCGCGTTTTCCGACGGCGTCCGCGACGTCAAGATGAAGGAAGAGCTCGCCATCCACGAGGAGCTCTGCACATCTCAGGAGCTGTTCAACCTGGCGACCAAGTGCGCAAGAGCTGAGGAGGGGTGCCTCTCTCTCCTTGACCTGCCAGTCGTGGGCGCGGAGGAGAAGAAGGCCAAGGCTAAGGACGTGAAGCGCAAGGAGGTAGTTGTGCTCGCAACGGAGCCCGACACCAAGCGAGGTAGAGATCAGCCTGAGTCATCCAAGAACGGTCGGCCGTTCTGCGCCTTCCACAACCTGAACACCCAAAACACTAGTGACTGTCAAGAGCTCAGAGCCATACGAGAAGGACGCTACGGTCAACGCCCCGAGCGCAACGACCGGGTCTACGGCTGCGGAGGAGGACGTGGTGGCGGACACTGGGACGACCGTGGCCCGTGCCAGGAGTGGCGCGACCGGCCTCGTGAGGACCGCTGGCAGGACCAGCCTCATGAGGGAACCTGGAGGGACCCGCTGCATGAGGATCGCCCCAAGGGCAACGCCGGTCTTCCCCCGCTGCCACCACCAAGAAGGAACGACGACCACCACTAGGACGAGGGGGCTGGGGGCTTCCAGGAGCCGCGCGCGACTGCCTGCATCTTGGGCGGCGCCCAGGCCCCAGCCTCTCAGCGCATCTTCAAGAAGTTCACTCGCGAGGTGAACGCGGCGCTCCCCAAACTCGAGGCCACGCGCCCGCTCAGGTGGTCCCAATGCACCATCACTTTCAACTCGGCGAATCAGCCCAAGTGCGCATCCACCGCTGGCACCCTCCCTATGTTGTGTTTCCCAGTCATCAGCAATGTGCAGGTCACCAAGACCCTGATCGACGGCGGCGCAGGGCTCAATGTCCTGTCAGTTGACACGTTCGACAACATCCAAGTGCCATATGAGCAGCTCCAGCCCACCAAGCCTTTCTCAGGAGTGACCGATGGCTCCACCACACCAATAGGGCAAGTCTGCCTGCCTGTCACCTTCGGGGAGCGCAAGAACTACCGCACCGAGCTCATCGACTTCGATGTCGGGCACATCCGCCTGCCGTACAATGCCATCCTCGGGTATCCAGCCCTGTCCAAGTTAATGGCAGTCACTCATCACGGCTACAACATTCTCAAGATGCCAGGAAGCGGAGGAATCATCACGGTCCCATGTGAAGAGAGGGATGCGGTGTGCTCCCTCAAGCGCGCCTTTCAAGCCGCAGCAATCGACGACCCCGACAGCAGAAATGAAGGCCCTCTGGAGGCCATCCCCAAGAAGAAGAAGCCGCGCCGTGCAGGACCTCAGGAGGGCGGCATCGCGGCAGAAGCCACGTCAGGACCAACGCTCGCTCCAGGGGCGCCTCCCTCCATTGCATAGGAAGGCGCGCCCGACGCCCTCCTTAGGCCGGGCTCGGGGGCTCTCCGTTGGAGGGCCTCAGACCTTACCAACCTCATGAGGGAGGCGCTTGGGCACCACTTGGAGGCGTGCTTCGCGGCATGTGACCCTCAGGAGAGCACAGGGCAAGGAGTATCCACCACTCAGGAGGTCATCACCAAGACCACCCAGTAACTGCAAGAAGCAAGAGCCATGTGAGGCGACAGCCGCCCACGGGGTGCAGCTCTGCATCTTGGTGAGCATGCTGGGCTGCGTGCCTGCATCGACGTCCCAGGGCTCAACAGGGCCGCATCTCAGGAGCGTTTCTGGCCTTCGCGTGTGGGCCGCTGCGAGGGCCCGCCGCATAGCTACGTTCATGTGCCCTTTGGCTTGCCGAGCGCGGCGTCGGCCTATCAGCGTAACCTACGACGTGTCCTGGTGACTCAGGAAGCCAGGTACCACACCGTTCTGGAGGAGATGGAGACGGTCTTCAGGGAACCTCCCGAGCCCCTAGAGCCTCTCGAGGCTCGGGGTTTTGGCGGCTCATGAGGAGTCAGTTCTTCAGCGCACGCCTTCAGCTGCACCAACTCTACCTCGTCTACAGAACCAGGTGACATCTTCCAAGCTCGTTTAGCAGGGAGCGCCCCTCGGGCTGCATTATTCCCAGGCCGCGTGGGTCCGTCCCTGCGGCATGTATCCCTTTTGCTTATGTCTCTAGCTTACCTTGTTGGGGGCGCCTCTCGGGCTGCATCATCCCCAAGCCGCTCGGGCCGGACCCGGTGGCACGCATCTTCCTGCATTTATCCAAGTTGATCTGCTCTCCATGCTTAACTTGCCAACTGCTATCACCTGCTCGATCATCGCCTCCCCCGGGGCCTCCACACAGGCATGGCGCTGGTGCATGGGTCCATCCCTGCCACGCCGACAAATCTGAGAGGTCGAGCTCTGGCTCGTGGCACGCCCTGCGCACGTCACCTCACCAGGCCCTCAGTGCCTTCACCTCATTCAGAGCAACCAGTGGCAGGCTAACAGCTATAATGGCAAACCGTGTTTCTTCCTGTGCCTGTTCACAGGGATCCCGTGGGAAAGATAGCAGGCGGCACCACGAGTCTCCTTTTCTCTTGTGCAATTCGCTTGCACGTTAAATGGGGGGCTCCTGAGCATCGCGACTCGGGAGCTCTTACTGGCTCTCCAGCCCACACCCCCTGGCCTTGACCACGGCATCGCGACCTGGCATACCAGCGGCGGCTGAGCTCGCTCGAGGGCCGGGACCTAAGGACGTGGAGCAGTAAGGAGAGCATGAGGGGAGGGAAACTCGTATGGGCAGCCTAGCTACGCCGCACGAGTAGGCGCGCAGCCCTAGCGCAACGTCAGGAGTCGCCACGAGATCAACAAGATAAGTCACACACTCGGATCGGCTAAATGTTTGGGCCTAATGGTCACGCACGCCTTGCCGCAACCCTGTTGCGGCCATGTCAACTCCCTTTCTCACCTTACCATGGCTGCTTGAGCGCTAAGGGGGACTGTCGGTGTCAAAACCGGCGGATCTCGGGTAGGGGGTCCCGAACTATGCGTCTAGGCCAGATGGTAACAGGAGGCAGGGGACACGAAGTTTTACCCAGGTTCGGGCCCTCTCGATGGAGGTAAAACCCTACGTCCTCCTTGATTAATATTGATGATATGGGTAGTACAAGAGTAGATCTACCACGAGATCAGAGAGGCTAAACCCTAGAAGCTAGCCTATGGTATGATTGTTGTTCTGTATGTTGTCCTATGGACTAAAACCCCCCGGTTTATATAGACACCGGAGAGGGTTAGGGTTACACAAAGTCTGTTACAATGGTAGGAGATCTACATGTCCGTATCGCCAAGCTTGCCTTCCACGCCAAGGAAAGTCCCTTCCGGACACGGGACGAAGTCTTCAATCTTGTATCTTCATAGTCCAGGAGTCTGGCTGAAGGTATTGTCTGGCCATCCGGACACCCCCTAATCCAGGACTCCCTCAGTAGCCCCCGAACCAGGCTTCAATGATGACGAGTCCGGCACACAGATTGTCTTCGGCATTGCAAGGCAGGTTCTCCTCCAAATTCCATGTACCTGTTGAATAAAGTCCGGTTTCTTGTAAATGTTGCGCTCCTTGGCTTCTACGCCCAATAATGGCCGTCTCCCACATGTCAAACGAATATGAAAAGTCTGAGTGTTTTTTCATTCACACCCCTAGCCGCGTAAATGAGCTGCCCATTTAAGGGGATGAGGATTTAGATCCAAACCACATCTTCCGCCCTTGGCGAGTGTTCATCAGAGCGCATCCGACAAAGGTCCATTCCACCATGGCCATCCATCGCAACTCCTCCTTTCGCCCTTCCAGCCCTCAGCCTGGATATTGGGAGAGATGCGCCGTCCCGCATAGCGAGCTAGTGATGCTCCAGACCAAGGGATTTCTCCCCCCGGCCTATATGATCCCGGTTCGAGCCGGTCTTTCCATCTATAACGGTGGAAAGCAAGCGGAGAGTGCCCCTAATCCCTCCAAAGGAGAGTGGGTATGCCTTGTCCCTTATTTAATAAGAGGGCTCGGATTTCCAATCCATCCATTTCTCCGGGGGCTGTTGGAGTTCTACGGCCTCCAGCTACACAATCTCATGCCTGCCTCCGTATTGCATATCGCGGGCTTCGTAGCCCTCTGTGAGCTGTTTTTGGGTGTTGAGGCTCATTTCGGGCTATGGAAAAGGTTATTCTGCCTCGTGCCCCGCTCTATGGAGGGGTCAATGTATCAAGTGGGCGGAGCCGAAGTGTGGCGCATCCCCGGGACTGGATATCTATCCGGAACCCCAAAGAAGGCATTCGAAGACTGGCCTTCGGAATGGTTTTATATAGAGAACGTCCCGCTGCCGGATCCTGTTCGGATCGGCCTCCCTGAGTTCGACAGTGCTCCCTTAAAGAAGTGCCTAAGCTGGCGTCCACGGAGCCCTGAGAGGGAAAGTGGCAGGGACATCATTTACCTGATGGGCCGAATAAGATTGTTAGCCCATTCTGGACTGACCATGATCGGGGTTATGGCCGAATGCATTATGCGGGGGGTGCAACCGCTTCAGTATAGAAGCCACCCCATGTGGGACTTCAACGGGGAGGGCGACGCCACCCGCTACGGCCGTAAGGGGCCGGATTCAGCTACCGCTCTACTAAAGATCTTGTCCACTTTGTATAAGGGAGAAGAGGAGGAATTTCTCCGCGTCAACCCACAGGGTGGATTCTCTATGCACAATCCCCCAAGCTGGGTAAGTGGCCGCATTTACTTGCCCATCCGTTTTGTATTCCCATTGTTAAATATTCAGTCTAACGACTTCAATGCAGGAACTGCGCCGGGCTGTTAAGGAAATAAACAGCCCTCCTCCACAACCCGAGGACCCAGGAAGGTCCCTCGACCTGGCCTCTCAAGAGGATCCGGACATATCTGTGGAGCTGATTGATGGAGTGTTCCAGCAATTGAGCAAGGACAATGCATTGGTGGCCATTACGGCCGATTACCCAGGGCTAATCCCGGCTTCCCAGGTAACTGAGATCGAAGTCTTAGTACCCCGAATAGGTGTCCGCCCTCTAGTGTTTTCAGTTTCCTGATTACAACCGAGCTTTGCAGGGGAGGTTTTTGAGACGGGAGGCCGAACCTGCGGCGGCAAGCCAACGAGGGGCCGCAGGGCCCCGTGGGCAGAAAAGAGGTGCAGTCCGGACCGAGGCGTCGGCGCAAAGGTATGGCGCGCCCCCTTATCCCAGGTGTTACACCTGCGAGGCATATTAACACTCGTGCTCTCTTCAGGACAAAGAGACCTCGCCGGACTATACCCGGAGAGGCTGCCAACCGCGCCTCCACCAGCCAGGCTCCAAATCCTGGTCCGGAGGCGGAGGCGAACACAAGGCGCGCACCGGACGCTCCTCCAATGGAGGATGTGGACAGGTTGTCTGCCACCAACTCAGAGGTGGAGAGTGCCATGAACCACAGGCGTCGCCGGACAATTCTTCGCGACACTTGTTTCTCCCAAGAGGCATTAGATGCCTTTAATTTGGGAGATGTGTACCTTTGTGCCGCTCAAAATGGTCTAGCCAGAGCCACGAAGCAATATGTAAAAGACATACGGGTAAGAAAATTTTGGTAATTATATATATATACCAGTAGCCCCCGAGACTTGAAACAGTTAGAATAACTGATTTAAGGATCATTTGTTATGCAGGTTCTTACAGAAAAGAATTCCCTACTGTCCAAGGAGCTGGAAGATTGCAAAGCCCAACTTGAGGCCGCACCAGCCGCGGCAGGGGAGCCCAAGGAGACCCCCTCTGGTAATATACACTTCGAAAGATAAGTATTTTGCGAAGCACGGCATGGGTGCGAATCTGATAAATGAAATTGCAGATGGCGCCGGATTGAATCTGGAAAGGCAACACCTCCTATGCTAGCTAAAGGCTGGTGAGAAGGTGCTGACAAAGGTGAGGCGGGAGAAGAACGATCTCCAAGATGCCAACACCAAGTTGGGCGTCGAGCTGAAAGATGTTCGTGCCCAGCTGTCAGACTCCGTTAAGGAGAATCAGCGGCTTCGACGCGACATATTTATTAAGTGCGTGAACGAACCTTTGAAAGAAAGTTCAGCGGGGAAGTCGACTAACAGAGCAATGTCTGTAGGTGTGCTAACAGGTCGTCCTGCAGAGGAGATGCCCGGTTCTACGGGTGACCTTCTTCCCGAGCTCTCGCAACTGCTCGATCGAGTTCGGCAGGCGATGCAAGGCGTCGCCCAGGCCCTGTGGCCATCCATCTCCATGCCCGAAGGTCTTGGAGAGCTTGCGGAGAAGCTAAGGGGAGCACGGCAGCGCTTCCGATTGTGGAATATATCGGCATGCCATCAACGCGCTAGGGAGGCCTGGGCCATGGTGAAGACACGGTACACAAAGGCTGACCCCAACCACATGGCCGAGGTCGGTCCTGTGGGGCCCGATGGGAAGGAGATCCCTGTAAGCTTAGTGTACGGCCAAGTAGAATTGGCCGCAAAGTATTCCCAGCAGAACTGTAAATTAGATAGCCTGTTAGATGGTATTGAAGAGGAATACAATCAGTCAAAATGACTATGTAATGTAATTGACATTTATAATGCCTTCTAGCCGGATTGTAGATCGTTTGTCATGGCCGACCTTTTCGCTTCAGCCTCGGGACCTGACGGTCCGGAGTGTGTCCGAATTCCCATGCGGTTATATAAGAACCGGGGAATGCATGGAGACCAGGCGTAGGGGTCATTAGTGCGTGAACAGACAAGTGCCCGACTAGTTATGTTATATTACATGGTTAGTAAGAAACATCTTCCAGGGAGAATAGTTCCGTTAGGGGTTCCTTTCCCTGGGAGGCATGCCCTAAAGTGCATGCCCATTCCGTGAAAAAGATGCGGGAGATAAAGCATCTGGGGGCGCATAAATAAATAGATAAATGAGAAGATCATCTTTTAGGTCACGGACCGAATATTCCCTTAAGAACGCTAGCTTTCGGCTTCACCCAGTCTGAGGTACACATCCGGCTGATCCGGCAGTAACAATCGCAGAGGTGCTCCCTTTACCGCCTAGCCAAACAATCGGGAACGTAGGGGTAAGCACAGGAGCCAGGCAACCCAGCTTGGCCAAAACTTAAGTCATATCGATGCATATAATGGTGAAATAAAAGGTACATGCGGAAGTGTAACACATGTGTTGGGCATGAAGCCCGTATAAATAAGCTTCTATTAAAAGAAGCCCCCAGGTTTAATGAGTGCGAATAGCACGTCATTTGCTGAGCCTTTAAAGGCTATAAGAGAAAGGAAAGGGAGAAGGAGAGAAATGTAAGACAGACAGTATATAAAAAATGGACAGAGGAAGGAGACGAACACAGAGTCCAGTGCTAGGCATAGAATCTTCGGAGAGGGGCTGTGTTCCATGGGTTCGGCTCGAGTCGGTTATTCGATGCATCTCGCAGGCGATACGCTCCACCAGTCAGGACTTGGTCGATTATGAAGGGACCTTCCCACTTGGGCTTGAGTTTGTCCTTTTTCTTGTCCGGCAGGCGGAAAACTAATTCGCCAATGTTGTAATTTTTGGCCCGTACTTCTCTGCTTTGGTATCTTCGAGCCTGCTGTTGATAGAATGCGGAACGGGCTTTTGCCACATCACGCTCCTCCTCTAATGCGTCCAAACTGTCCTGCCGATCGAGCTCGACTTCTCTTTCTTCGTGCATGCGCACTCGAGGTGAGTCATGAATTATGTCGCAAGGCAAAACTGTCTCTGCGCCGTACACCATAAAGAATGGTGTGTATCCGGTGGTGCGATTCGGTGTGGTCCGCAGCCCCCAGAGTACAGAGTCGAGCTCCTCTACCCAGTGCGTGTTAGATTCCTTGAGGGACCGCACTAATCTGGGTTTGATGCCGCTCATGATAAGACCATTTGCACGTTCGACCTGGCCGTTAGTTTGTGGGTGATAGACGGAAGCATAATCGAGCTTGATGCCCATGTTTTTGCACCAGAGTTTTACCTCGTCAGTAGTAAAGTTCGTGCCATTATCAGTGATGATGTTGTGGGGGACGCCATAACGGTGTACAACCCCGGATATAAAGTCTATCACCGGTCCGAATTCGGCCGTCTTAACAGGCTTGGCTTCTATCCATTTGGTGAACTTATCCACCATGACCAGTAAGTATTTTTGCTTGTGGGTTCCCCCTTTAAGGGGTCCAACCATGTCAAGCCCCCAGACCGCGAAGGGCCAAGTGATGGGGATAGTTTGGAGGGCAGTGGGTGGCATATGGCTTTGGTTTGCAAAGAGCTGGCAATCGGTGCATTTTTGGACTAAGTCCTGGGCGTCTGTGCCGTCGGCCAATAAAAGCCTGTACGGAAGGCCTTGCTTACAAGGGACCGAGCTGCAGCGTGATGACCACCGAGTCCGGCATGAATTTCAGCCAGGAGGTTCCGCCCTTCCTCTTCGGAGATGCACCTTTGAAGGACTCTGGTAGTGCTTTTCTTATAAAGCTCTCCTTCATGGACTTTGTAGGCTTTGGATCGCCGCACTATGCAGCGTGCCTCATTTTGGTCCTCGGGGAGTTCCTGCCTAGTAAGGTAGGCGAGGAATGGTTCTGTCCACGGGGCGATGACGACCATTATTACGTGGGCTGAGGGTGTTATTTCATTGGCAGAGCCTCCGATTGTGTCAGAATGTTCGGTGCAGGGCAGTGCGGTCGGGTCTGGGCTGTTATTGTTCGGCTCCCCTTCCCATACTACGGATGGCTTGACAACCTTTCCAAGAAGATGTTGGGGGGGACTACATCACGTTTTGCTCCGATGCGTGCCAGGACATCTGCCGCCTGATTATTTTCCCGGGCTATATGGTGAAATTCAAGCCCCTTGAATCGAGCTGACATTTTTAGGACGGCGTTGCGGTAAGCTGCCATTTTTGGATCCTTGGCATCGAAGTCTCCATTTATTTGGTATATTGCGAGGTTCGAGTCCCCGCGCACCTCTAGGTGTTGAATGCCCATGGATACTGCCATCCGGAGACCATGTAAAAGGGCCTCATATTCGGCTGCATTGTTGGAGTCTGTGTACATAATCTGGAGTACGTATTGAACTGTGTCTCCTGTGGGGGACGTCAACACGACGCCGGCCCCCAGTCCGGCCAACATCTTGGAGCCGTTGAAATGCATGATCCAATTTGAATATGTGCCATACTCTTAAGGGAGTTCGGCCTGTGTCCATTCTGCGACGAAGTCGGCCAGAACTTGCGACTTGATGGCTCGCCGTGGCTTATAAGTTATGTCGAACGGGAGGAGCTCAATGGACCATTTTGCAATCTGGCCCGTTGCGTCACGGTTGTTCATAATATCTTTAAGTGGTACTTCCGAGGCTACTGTTATTGAACACTCTTGAAAGTAGTGTCATAGCTTCCGGGATGCCATGAATACCGCATATGCAATCTTTTGATAATGCGGGTACCGTAATTTGCAGGGAGTGAGGACAGTGGACACATAATAGGCCGTCTTTTGAAGGGGGAATTTGTGTCCGTCCATTTCTCGTTCGACGACGAGCAATTCGCTTACAACCTGATGTATTGCTGCAATGTACAATAGCATTGATTCGCCAATGTTTGGCGCGGCCAGGACTGGGTTTGTTTCCAATATGGCTTTTATTTCGTTGAGTCCGGTCGTGGATGCATCCGTCCATTCGAAGTGTTCGGTGCGCCGAAGGAGGCGGTAAAGGGGTAGGGCCTTTTCTCCCAAGAGGGAGATAAAGCGGCTTAAAGCCGCCGCGCATCTGGTTAACTTTTGTATTTTTTTGAGGTCCTTTGGGATATCCAGTTGCGACAGAGCTCGGATCTTGGCTTCTTGGCTGGATTTGCTTCAATTCCTCCACCGGATACAATGAAGCCCAAGAGCTTTCCGGCTGGAACGCCGAAAACGCATTTTTCAGGGTTGAGCTTGATGTCGTATGTTCGGAGGTTATCGAATGTGAGCCTCAAGTCGTCTACTAGAGATTCGACATGTCTTGTTTTGATGACCACATCATCTACATATGCCTCCACTGTTTTGCCGATCTGGTTTGCCAGACATGTCTAAATCATGCGCTGATGTGTTGCGCCGGCGTTTTTGAGCCCGAAGGGCATTGTGTTGAAGCAGAATGGGCCATATGGTGTGATAAATGCCGTTGCGGCTTGGTCTGATTCTGCCATCTTGATTTGATGGTAGCTGGAATATGCGTCGAGGAAACACAACGAATCATGTCCTGCGGTAGCGTCGATAATTTGATCGATGCGGGGGAGGGGGAAGGGATCCTTTGGGCAAGCCTTGTTAAGGTCTTTAAAATCAACGCACAGGCGCCAGGATTTGTCCTTCTTTGGTACCATCACCAGGTTTGCCAGCCAGTCCGGATGTTTTATATCTCTGATGAATCCGGCCTCCAATAGCTTTGCTAGCTCCTCTCCCATGGCCTGTCTCTTAGGTTCGGAAAAACACCGAAGAGCCTGTTTGATAGGTTTGAATCCTGTTTGGATATTTAAGTTGTGCTCGGCCAGCCTGCGTGGGATTCCTGGCATGTCTGAAGGGTGCCAGGCGAAAATGTCCCAGTTCTCTCGTAGGAACTCTTGCAGTGCGACGTCTACATCAGGGTTTAACTGTGCCCCGATGGAAGCTGTTTTATTGGGGTCCGTTGGATGGACTTGGAATTTGACTATTTCATTCGCCGGTTTAAAGGAGGTGGACTTGGATCTTTTGTCGAGTACCACATCGTCCCTATTCACCGTAGAGCGCAGCGCAGTCAGTTCCTCAGCCGCTAGGGCTTCGGATAGTGCCTCGAGGGCCAGTGCGGCTGTCTTGTTTTCGGCGCGGAGTGCTATGTCCAGATCACTAGCGAGAGTGATGATCCCGTTAGGCCTGGGCATCTTGAGCTTCATGTACCCGTAATGGGGTATTGCTTGGAAGATTGTAAATGCTTCCCACACTAGCAGAGAGTGATAACCACTGCTGAACGGAGCCACGTTGAACATGACCTCTTCGGACCTGTAATTATCCGGCATGCCGAACACCACATCTAGTGTGATTTTTCCTGTACAGCGCGCTTCCCGACTGGGGATTATTCCTCTAAAGGTTGTGCTGCTTCGCTCAATGCGGTTCCAGTCTATTTCCATTTTTTGAAGGGTTTCCTCATAAATGAGGTTCAATCCGCTGCCGCCGTCCATGAGTACCTTGGTAAGATGAAAGTTGTCCACTATTGGACTAAGGACCAATGCGGCTGGTGCTCGGGCTGTTCGGAATTTAGGTTCATCACTGGCGTTAAAGGTAATAGCCGTGTCACTCCATGGGTTTATTGTTGCTACTTGGTAGACTTCGGCAAGGCTACGGAGTGTCCTTTTTCGCATATTATTTGATGCGAAATTCTTGAAGACTGTTAATACCATATTGGTGTCTCTGGGGTGGCTTTCTGTGGCCTCTGGAATTAGGAGATTTTCGCCAATTTTGGCCACCTGCCGGAGTATCCAACATGCTCTAAGGCTGTGAGTTGGTGTGGTGTCCTCTGTATTGTGAATTTTATAGGGTCCATTAAGCCATCCTTCTAGTATGATTCCATGCCCTGTAGAGGGTTTTTGCTTTTTGGTGTTTGACCCGGGTATCTGGTGATGATGCACCCTTTTATTTCGGACTAGGTTTGTATTCAGGGCCGGATTGTCCCAAAAATTTATTTCGGTTTTCCAGGCGCTTTCCATCGCACAGTACTTTCGTATGATGGACGCCAAGTCAGCGAAGCATGCAATATCACGGCGACTTATGGCGTTGAGGATTCCCTTGTCCGTGCAATTATTGCAAAAGATTGAGATTGCGTCTTCCTCGCGGCAGTCCTTTATCCTGTTCTTAACCAGGAGGAATCTGGCCCAGTAATGATGTATTGTTTCATCGGGCTCTTGCCTGATTTTGGAATAGATCGCTTATGTTCGGGTGGGTGGGCGGAATTAAATCCGAAGCCTCACCCCATCTGAGGCTCAGAGGCCGAGGAATTTCCGAACTTGAAAATTTTGGATTCCTGGATGTTGTCCAATGAATCCAACCCGTCGCCTGACTCTAAGTTCAGGTCTTGAGTGATATCCTCCCCTCCGCGGGTATCCGGCTTGGAGGGATCGGGAATCTGGACGTAGCTAGTCCTTAAGATAGATGAAGGGTCGCCGCACTGTCCCTCTACCACGGCAACGTGATGGGTGACTTGGGGAGATTTAATCTCTCTCAGATCGAGTTTAGGTCCAATCTGGTCGTAATTCGTAGCGACTCCCAGGGCGGCGATGCGATCCAAGAGCTCGTTTATGGAGGAGAGCTCCATTGGATCTAATTGCTCAGCGAGTTCCGAGCTGACATGAAGATTGTTTTCGATGGCTCGAGAGGTCATCGTCGGCGCAGAAGCCGAACAGGCGGTCATAAGAAAACCACCTAGCCGGAGGGTTTGGCCGACAGCCAAAGCTCCCTTAGCAACGGTGTCGTCTTTAAAGACGGGGCGAGGCATCCTTCATGATGGCGACGACATAGAGGAACTCTCAATGAAAGCACCAATGTCGGTGTCAAAACCGGCGGATCTCGGGTAGGGGGTCCCGAACTGGGCGTCTAGGCCGGATGGTAACAGGAGGAAGGGGACACGAAGTTTTACCCAGGTTCAGGCCCTCTTGATGGAGGTAAAACCCTATGTCCTGCTTGATTAATATTGATGATATGGGTAGTACAAGAGTAGATCTACCACAAGATCGGAGAGGCTAAACCCTAGAAGCTAGCCTATGGTATGATTGCTGTTCTGTATGTTGTCCTACGGACTAAAACCCCCAGGTTTATATAGACACCGGAGAGATTTAGGGTTACACAAAGTCGGTTACAATGGTAGGAGATCTACATGTCCGTATCGCCAAGCTTGCCTTCCACGCCAAGGAAAGTCCCTTCCGGACACGGGACAAAGTCTTCAATCTTGTATCTTCATTGTCCAGGAGTCCGGCTGAAGGTATAGTCCGGCCATCCGGACACCCCCTAATCCAGGACTCCCTCAGGGACCTCCTAAGCATCGTGCCTCAGGGGCTCTTACTGGACCTCGGACCGCACACCTCCTGGCCTTGACCACGGCACGTGACCTGGCATACCAGCGACAGTTGTAGCCTGCCTGGGGACCGAGACCCGTGAGCATAGAGCAACAAGCTATCGCGAGGAAAGAAATGGGGGACCGAGCCTTAACGGGACATGCGTTCACCAAATTCTCCTAATAGGGAAGATAAGCACAAAAGACATTATGGACCCTTACATGCCCCCACGGTGTAATTCATGATTCATTGCAGGAAACAAAAGCGGATACTAAGGGGAATCATATCTACATCCTTCCGTGGTGGACACCATCATCAACAATGGGCCACGGCTGGGGTCGCGGCATGTTTACGCGGGCGGTCGCGACCGCGCTTGGGCGCCGGGGAGCCGGGTCCCTCGTGAGGGGATTTCCTCTTCCCGGCGGTGGAGAACTTCCTTCGTGGTGCCATGGGTGTCACTGCAAGTGATGGAGCGAGGAGGAAGGAGCAAGCAAGGAAGGAAGAGATGGGGAACGGGGGCTCCGGCCCCCTCCCCATTTATAGCAAGGGAAGGACAACCGACATCTCCCACGATCGCAGGTAATGATGATTTTTCCTTGCATGTCGCAGGGACTCATCAAGTCGGGCAGTTGCCGAGGCAACATGGGCAAGCGGAGACGCCCACGTCCAATCAACCACCATGCATCAATCGAGGCCGCAGGCTTTTGGGGCTCGCGGTGCTCCGTACTTAGCCCTTGGCTTTGCCGCGAAGCCAAGCCCGAGCGCACCTTGGGCCCGGGGGCTACTGTCGGCGTTCTGGGAACGGGAGTCCCCAGACTTTCCTACCTGTGACGCGCGGCGTGACCAAGCCAGCAGGCCGTATGGCCCATCTTCACCAACAAAGCATCCAAGACCCTCGCGAGGCGGACGACGCAAGACCTCCTCTGGAGTAACCTAGCCAGGCAGGCTCACGAGGAGCGGAGATATCAAGGGGGGGCAAACCTCACGAGGCCCTCGTGATTTGAGCCATGACGCACGATACCAGGCGGGCGCCAGGTGGGCGCCAGCGCGCAGTGTCCTTGTTTCCTCTTTGGTGCTAAGGAGGCCAGCATAGGTGAAGAGTACCGAGGCATCAGGCAAAGGTTGCTATATTGGTGCAACAAGACCAAGACCAGGAGGACGGCAAGACGGAGGCATCATGGAGCCCAAAATGGCGTCACCACCAGAGCTTTTGGCAGGAGAAGACCACTTTTGTCAGGATTGCTTGTACTAGTTGTCCCCCTTCAAATTAGGCTGCCATTGTTGGCTCCCTTCCCGTTTGATATTTGGGAAGAGGACTAGGGCCTATATAAGTAGATCTAGCCACCATAGTAGAGAGAGGATCGGAGAGACAATCGGACGATCTGGGAAAGGATCATCTCATCTCACCCTAGCTTGATCCAACCCGATCGAGAACCTACTCACAAGAACACCTCAACCTCAGGTGGCTGTTCTTCCCTTGTACTGTTCATCATCAGCCCTAGAGGCAATCCAGCACCACCACACTAGAGTAGGGTATTACACCACAACGGTGGCCCGAACCAGTATAAAACCCGTGTCTTTCTGCGCTGCGAGTTCGTCGAGTTCGTCCGCAAGATCTTAGCGAGCTAGGGCGTAGATTGGTAGGAAGGAAAGGCTTCGCGCGCACCCTAGTGTTCAAACCTTAAGGGTTTGCCGGAACCCCACATCCGACAGTTAGGAATTACCAAAACCACCCAAGGATAGTTGCACTTTCAGGATGTCGCGTCCCATCTTAATACCTTCGTGGAATTATGTGATATGCAAAAGAAAAAAGATGTGGACAATGATGTGGTCAAGATGAAATTATTTCCATTTTCTTTGCGTGATTCTGGAAAAATTTGGTTCTATTCTTTGCCTCGCAATAGTATCGATTCTTGGAATAAGTGCAAAGATGCTTTTATCACTAAGTATTTTACTCCCGCAAAAATTATTTCGCTTGGAACCCAGATCATGAATTTCAAGCAACTTGAACATGAGCATGTTGCACAATCTTGGGAAAGGATGAAAATGACGCTAAGGAATTGCCCAACTCATGGGTTAAATCTTTGGATGGTCATACAAATATTTTATGCGGGGTTGAATTTCGTTTCTCGTAGTCTTTTAGAATCCGCCATGGGTGGTACTTTTATGGAAATTACTTTGGGTGAAGCCACCAAATTGCTTGACAATATCATGGCAAATTATTCGCAATGGAATACCGAAAGGGCTCCTACTAGTAAATAAGTTAATTCGGTTGAAGAAATTTCTTCTTTGAGTGAAAAAGTTGATGTTCTTGTGAAATTGGTTGCTAGTAGAAGTTCTCCTATTGATCTTAATGATATGCCTTTGTCTACTTTGATTGAACAAAATAGTCTGGTTGGGGACCGGGACCTGTCAGCATAGAGCAACAAGCTATCGCGAGGAAACAAATAGGGGACCGAGCCTTAACGGGACATGCGTTCACCAAATGCTCCTAACAGGGAAGATAAGCACAAAAGACATTATGGACCCTTACATGCCCCCATGAGGTAATTCATGATTCATTGCAGGAAACAAAAGCGGATACTAAGGGGAATCCTATCTACATCCTTCCATGGTGGACACCATCATCAACAATGGGCCACGGCAGGGGTCACGACATGTTTACGCGGGCGGTCACGGCCGTGCTTGGGCGCCGAGGAGCCGGGTCCCTCGCGAGGGGATTTCCCCTTCCCGGCGGCAGAGAACTTCCTTCGTGGTGCCATGGGTGTCACTGCAAGTGATGGAGCGAGGAGGAAGGAGTAAGCAAGCAAGGAAGAGATGGGCAACGGGGGCTCCGCCCCCCTTCCCCATTTATAGCAAGGGAAGGCCAACCGGCGTCTCCCACGATCGCAAGTAATGATGATTTTTCCTTGCATGTCGCAGGGACTCATCAAGTCAGGCAGTTACCGAGGCAACATGGGGAAGCGGAGACGCCCACGTCCAATCAACCACCACACGTCAATCGAGGCCGCAGGCTTTTGGGGCCCACGGTGCTCCATACTTGGCCCTTGGCTTCGCCGCGAAACCAAGCCCGAGCGCACCTTGGGCTCGGGGGCTACTATCGGTGTTCTGGGAACGGGGGTCCCCAGACTTTCCTACCTGCGACCCGCGGCGTGACCAAGCCAGCAGGTCGTACGGCCCATCTTCACCAACAAAGCATCCAAGACCCTTGCGAGGCAGACGACGCAAGACCTCCTCTGGAGTAGCCTGGGCAGGCAGGATCACGAGGAGCGGAGATATCAAGGGGGGCAAACCTCACGAGGCCCTCGTGATGTGAGCCATGATGCACAATACCAGGCGGGCGCCAGGTGGGCGCCAGCGCGCAGTGTCCTTGTTTCCTCTTTGGTGCTAAGGAAGCCAGCATAGGTGACGAGTACCGAGGCATCAGACAAAGGTTGCTATATTGGTGCAACGAGACCAAGACCAGGAGGACGGCAAGATGGAGGTCATCGTGGAGCCCAAGATGGCGTCACCACCAGAGCTTTTGGCAGGCGAAGACCACTTTTGTCAGGATAGCTTGTACTAGTTGTCCCCCTTCAAATTAGCCCGCCATTGTTGGCTCCCTTCCTGTTCGATATTTGGGAAGAGTACTAGGGCCTATATAAGTAGATCTAGCCACCATAGTAGAGAGAGCATCAGAGAGACAATCGGACGATCTGGGAGAGCATCATCTCATCTCACCCTAGCTTGATCCAACCCGATCGAGAGCCTACTCACAAGAACACCTCAACCTCAGGAGCCTGTTCTTCCCTTGTACTATTCATCATCAGCCCTAGAGGCAATCCACCACCACCACACTAGAGTAGGGTATTACACCACAATGGTGGCCCGAACCAGTATAAACCCCGTGTCTTTCTGCGCTGCAAGTTCGTCGAGTTCGTCTGCAAGATCTTAGCGAGCTAGGGCATAGATTGGTAGGAAGGAAAGGCTTCGCGCGCACCCTAGTGTTCGAACCTTAAGGGTTTGCCGGAACCCCACATCCGATAGTTAGGAATTACCAAAACCACCTAGGGATAGTTGCACTTTCAGGATGTCGCGTCCCATCTTAATACCTTCGTGGAATTATGTGATATGTGAAACAAAAAAGATGTGGACAATGATGTGGTAAAGTTGGAATCATTTCCATTTTCTTTGCGTGATTCTGCAAAAATTTGGTTCTATTCTTTGCCTCGCTATAGTATTGATTCTTGGAATAAGTGCAAAGATGCTTTTATCACTAAGTATTTTACTCCCGCAAAAATTATTTCCCTTGGAACCCAGATCATGAATTTCAAGCAACTTGAACAAGAGCATGTTGCACAATCTTGGGAAAGGATGAAAATGATGCTAAGGAATTGCCCAACTCACAGGTTAAATCTTTGGATGGTCATACAAATATTTTATGCGGGGTTGAATTTTGTTGGGGGCGCCCCTCGGGCTGGATCATCCCCAAGCCGCTCGGGCCGAACCCGGTGGCATGCATCTTCCTACATTTATCCAAGTTGATCTGCTCTCCATGCTTAACCTGCCAACTTCTATCACCTGCTCGATCATCGCCTCCCCCGGGGCCTCCACACAGGCACGGCGCTAGTGCATGGGTCCGGCCCTACCACGCGGACAAATCTGAGCGGTCGAGCTCTGGCTCGCGGCACACCCTGCGCACGTCACCTCACCAGGCCCTCAGTGCCTTCACCTCATTCAGAGCATCCAAGACCCTCGTGAGGCGGACGACGCAAGACCTCCTCTGGAGTAGCCTAGCCAGGCAGGCTCACGAGGAGCGGAGATATCAAGGGGGGGCAAAGCTCACGAGGCCCTCGTGACGTGAGCCATGACGCACGATACCAGGAGGGCGCTAGGTGGGCGCCAGCGCGCAGTGTCCTTGTTTCCTCTTTGGTGCTAAGGAGGCCAGTGTAGGCGAAGAGTACCAAGGCATCAGGCAGAGGTTGCTATATTGGTGCAACGAGACCAAGACCAGGAGGACGGCAAGATGGAGGTCATTGTGGACCCCAAGATGGCGTCACCGCCAGAGTTTTTGGCGGGCGAAGACCACTTTTGTCAGGATAGCTTGTACTAGCTGTCCCCCTTTAAATTAGCCCGCCATTGTTGGCTCCCTTCCCGCTCGATATTTGGGAAGAGGACTAGGGCATATATAAGTATAGCTAGCCACCATAGTAGAGAGAGGATCGGAGAGACAATCGGGAGATCTAGGAGAGGATCATCTCATCTCACCCTAGCCTGATCCAACCCGATCGAGAGCCTACTCACAAGAACACCACAACCTCAGGATGCTGTTCTTCCCTTGTACTGTTCATCATCAGCCCTAGAGGCAATCCACCACCACCACACTAGAGTAGGGTATTACACCACAACGGTGGCCCGAACCAGTATAAACCCTATGTCTTTCTGCGCTGCGAGTTCGTCGAGTTCATCCGCAAGATCTTAGCGAGCTAGGGCGTAGATTGGTAGGAAGGAAAGGCTTCGCGCGCACCCTAGTGTTCAAACCTTAAGGGTTTTTCGGAACCCCACATCCGACAGTTAGGAATTACCAAAACCACCCAGGGATAGTTGCACTTTCAGGATGTCGCGTCCCATCTTAATACCTTCGTGGAATTATGTGATATGCAAAAGAAAAAAGATGTGGACAATGATGTGGTCAAGATGAAATTATTTCCATTTTCTTTGCGTGATTCTGCAAAAATTTGGTTCTATTCTTTGCCTCGCAATAGTATCGATTCTTGGAATAAGTGCAAAGATGCTTTTATCACTAAGTATTTTACTCCCGCAAAAATTATTTCGCTTGGAACCCAGATCATGAATTTCAAGCAACTTGAACATGAGCATGTTGCACAATCTTGGGAAAGGATGAAAATGACGCTAAGGAATTGCCCAACTCATGGGTTAAATCTTTGGATGGTCATACAAATGTTTTATGCGGGGTTGAATTTCGTTTCTCGTAGTCTTTTAGATTCCGCCACGGGTGGTACTTTTATGGAAATTACTTTGGGTGAAGCCACCAAATTGCTTGACAATATCATGGCAAATTATTCGCAATGGCATACCGAAAGGTCTCCTACTAGTAAATAAGTTAATTCGGTTGAAGAAATTTCTTATTTGAGTGAAAAAGTTGATGCTCTTGTGAAATTGGTTGCTAGTAGAAGTTCTCCTATTGATCTTAATGATATGCCTTTGTCTACTTTGATTGAACAAAATAGTGATGCCATTGATGTGAATTTCATCTCTCGAAATAATTTCAACAACAATGCTTATAAAGGTAATTATAATCCTAGGCCTTTTCCTAGTAATTCCTCTAATAATTATGGTAATTCTTATAGTAATAATAGGAACACCTCGGATCTTGACAATAATATTAAACAATTTATCGACACGCAAAAAGTTTTCAACACTTCCATAGAAGAAAAGTTGAGTAAGATTGATGATTTGTCTAGAAGTGTTGATAGAATTGCTCATGATGTGGAAAATCTCAAGATGAAAATTTTTGTGCCTAAGGTTGATGAATCAATTAAAGCTCTTTATGTTTCTATGGATGAAAGTAAGAAATGAACCGCTATGCTTAGAGCTAAAAGAGCATTTTTAGAAAAAGCGTTTTCTAGTGATTTCTTTCGCAAAAGTGATGAAGATCTTAAAATGATTGGTGTTTCTTCTATTTATTCCTTGTTTAGTAAAGTTAATATTGATGAAAAAGGGACTGGAGAAGAGTCAACTTTAGGTAGAAGGCATCCCAATATTTCGGAGGGTGAAAATCATGTTGAGAAAATTGATGAAAGTGGGTTTGGAGAGGTTAAAACTTTAGCTAGTGATGTGCCCACTCTTTTGGATTACAAAGACTTTAATTATGATAGCTGCTCTTTGACCGATTGTATTTCTTTGTTGCAATCCATTATAAATTCACCCCATGCTTATGAACAAAATAAAGGATTTAGTAAACATATTGTTGATGCTATGATGAAGGATCTTGAAGAAAAATTGGAATTAGAAGTTTCAATTCCTAGAAAATTGCATGATGAATGGGAACCTACTATCAAAGTCAAGATTAAAAATTATGAGTGTTTTGCTTTGTGTGACTTGGGTGCTAGTGTTTCTACAATTCCGAAATCTTTATGTGATGTGCTTGGTCTTACCGATCTTGAATCATGCTCTTTAAATTTGCACTTGGCGGATTCTACTATTAAAAAGCCTATGGGAAGAATTAATGATGTTCTTATTCTTGCAAATAGGAATTATGTGCCCATAGATTTTATTGTGCTTGACATTGATTGCAATCCGTTTTATCCAATTATTCTTGGTAGACCGTTTTTACGCACTATCGGTGATGTGATTGATATGAAAGAAGGCAATACTAAGTTCCAATTTCCCTTGAGGAAGGGTATGGAACACTTTCCTAGAACTATAATTAAGCCACCTTATGAATCAATCATGAGGGCATCTTATGGATCTCGAACCAAAGATGACAAAACATAGATCCATGCTTTATGCCTAGCTAAGGGCATAAAACTATAGCACTTGTTGGGAGGTGTCGAATTTTGGGTTCCGGCAGACCCTTGAGGTTCGAACACTGGGGTGCGTGCGGAGATTTCGCCTCCTACCTACCTGCACCCCTCCGCCTTGCTAAGATCTAAGCAATGGAAAGAACAACACGAATGACACAGGGTTTATACTGGTTCGGGCCACCGTTGTGGTGTAATACCATACTCCAGTGTGTGCCGTGGTGGATTGCCTCTTGGGCTGATGACGATGAACAATACAAGGAAGAACAGCCTCGCGAGGGTCTGCTCTTGGCTGGGGCAATGAACTGTTGTGAGGAGTTCAGTCACCCTTCTCTCTCTCTCTCTCTCCTTCCTTCTCTTTTCCTTCTCTCATCTTTTTTCTCTTCCCTCGTCCTCTCTTGTTCTGTGGGTGGCTGGTCCTATTTATAGAGGCCCTGGTCCTCTTCCCAAATATCGAGCGGGAAGGGAGCCAACCATGGCGGGCTAATTTCAAGGGGGACAGCTAGTACCAGCTATCCTGACAAAAGTAGTCTTCGCCTGCACAAAGCTCTGGTGGGACGCCGTCTTGGGCTCCACAATGACCTCTGTCTTGCAGTCCTCCTGGTCTTGGTCTTGTTGCACCGAAATGGCAACCTTTGCCTGATGCCTCGGTACTCTGCAGCTGCGCTTGCTCCCTTTGCACCAAAGAGGAAAGGAGGACGCTGCGCGGGCTGGCACCCGCCTGGCGCCTTTGGTCGTCATGGCTTGCGTCACGGGCACCTCGTGAGGTACCCCGCCTTGATCTCTCCGTGTCCTCGCAAGCCAGCCTGATGAGGCCGTGCCTGAGGAAGCTCCGCGTCGTCCGCCCCGCGAGGCTTGGCCCCTCGCGAGGGTCTTGGGTCTGTGTTGGTGAAGATGGGCCGTGCTGGGCCCCCCTTTCAGCCACGTCGCAGGCCGCAGGCAGGCAAGTCTGGGGACTCCGTTCCTAGAACACCGACAGTAGCCCCTGGGCCCAAGGCGCGCCCGGACTTGGCCATGCAGGGAGGTGGAAGGGCAAGAGAGAAGCGCCGCGGGCCCTAACAGCCTGGGGCCTTGGGCGCCGCATGGCGGTTGATTGGACGTGGGCGTCTCCGCTTCCCCATGGCCCCTTAGCAATTGCACGGATTGGACAAGTCCCTGCATGCAAAGCGGGTCATGATTACGTGTGATCGTGGAGGTCGGCGGTTGGCCTTCGCCGGCTATAAGTATGGAACGGCGTGCGCCCTTCTAGTTCATCCCCCCTTGCTTCTCCTTCTTCCCGGTCCTTGCTCCGTCTCGCTGCGATGGCTCCGATCCGCCGGTTCTCGACGGCAGAGAAGGGAAAGGCTCCCCGAGAGGAACCTGACCCGCTCCCGCCGAAGAAACGGCTCGTCCCCTGTGGCCCGGACGAGGGGGCCCATCAGGTGGTGCCGAGGCCTTGGTGCGAGCGGGCACCGCCGAGGTTCCCGCTTACCTTGTATGCCCACATCGAGGGCCCTGAAGGAGCTGATGCTGATCGCCACGGGCGGCGCCGCCGTCGGCGTCGACGGGTCACGAAGGTGTGGGTCGTTCCCCCTGGGGTCCACACCGAGGGATCCTCCCGAGAGCTCGTGCTCCACGTCGCCATGCCTCCTCAGTCTTGGATTCGCCTTCCTCCCTTCTTCGCCTCCATCGTCCAGCAGGGGGAGCCCCTGGAGCTTTGGCTGCAGCACGTCGGCTGCAGCACCCTCGTGACCGAGGCAGAGGTCGTGGTCGTTGCCCCGGGCGAGGTCTTCATAACTCGAGGCTGGAGCGAAATCGCCCGGGTTTGCAGCACAAGAGGCGCCTTCACGATCCACTTGGAGTACGACGGTGCTTCGGTGATGTTCTTCAAGGTCTTCGATGCGAACGGGCGCCGGCTGGAGTGCTGCCCCGGGAGAGGTGGCCGGGACCCTGCTGCAGTGAGGACTAGGCCCGCCGACCACTCCCTTGGCGGCTCCTCAGGCGGTGGAGGCGTCGGAGGTTCCAGCGACTCCGGCGAGCTCTTCGCGACTCCGGAGACGAGCGACGACAGCTACGAGCCCCCGAGCCGGCGCCGCTCCTGGAGCAGGGCGGGCTCGTCAGGCCGCCGCCAACTCTGATCTGGATGGGGTTGGTGCTGGTGCTTGACGGCCCACTGTTGATGATGGCGTCTTCTGCGGGGGCGCGCGTAGTTAGTGTCCCTTTAGGATCTGTTCCCTGTGAGGAATCAAAGACGCGTCCCGTGGGGGCTTGTAAGGTGCCTGTGATCCTGTTTTGTTAATACAACCCTTGTCGTAGAACTGTGCGAGTTGCTCATTCCGTCTTAGCTCTGTCCTCCCTTTCGAACCTCACGAGGGCTTGGTGCTCTGCGCCGACAGGTCCCAGTCCCAAGGTGGCTTCCATCGTCGCTGGTATGCCAGGTCGCGATGCCGTGGTCAAGGCCAGGAGGTGAGCGACCCGGAGTCCGGTAAGAGCCCCTGAGTCGTGATGCTCAGGAGGTCCCCTTTGGCGCTCAACCAGCTGTCGTTCGGTGAGAAAGGAGAGCGGCTTCGTTAACACGGGATTGCATTAGGTGTGGGGGTGGTGCCATGATAGCTGGTGCTTTTGGGTGGTGACTTATCTCGAGAATCAGGGATCGCTCTCTGGTGTGTCGCCGGGTCCGTGCATCGGCGTCGCGAGGTTGCTCGGCGAGGTCCTCGCGTGTCCCTCCCCTCTCGCCTTTGCTCCCCTTTCTGCTCTACGTCCTCGGGACCCGGCCCTCGAGCGAGTCTCAGCCGTCACAGGTATGCCAGGTCTCGATGCCGTGGACAAGGCCAGAGGGTGAGGGCTGGAGAGCCAGTAGGAGCCCTGAGTCGCGATGCTCAGGCACCCCCCCCTTTAACGTGCAAGCGGTTCGCGTGGATGAGAGCGAAGGAGACACCGCAAGGGCCTCGCCTGACGCAGCTCCTTCAGGAGATCCTGTAGACCCATCATAGAAAAAACGAGGGGTTGCCATGACAATTGACAGACAGCCGTTGGTTGTTTCTGAGGGGTACGAGGCACTGAAGGCTTGACGAGGTGGCGCCATGCGGGGATGCCGCAGCTAGAGCTCAGCCATTCAAGTTTGTCGGCGTTGCAGGGACGGACCCATGCGCAAGCATCGTGCCGTTTGAGAGCAGTTCCGTCAGTTGGCATCAGTTGAGCAGGCAGCTAGGTCGAACACATTAGCCGTGAAGGAGTGGATTCATTCAAATAGATACTGGGAAGGCGGACATCACTAGGTCTGGCCCGAGCGACTTGGGGATCATGCAGCCCGAGGGGTGCCCCCAACAAGGTAAGCTAACAACATGAAATAAAAGGGATACATGCCGCAGGGACGGACCCACGCGGCCTAGGAATAATGCAGCCCTGGGGGGCGCTCCCAGTTGGAAGTAAAACTTGAAAGATGTCACCTGATGACATTGAGGACAAAGGGGTATTGGTGTAGCAGACTCGGTGGGCTGCGGAAGCCGATCCTCACGAGCCCCCAGGCCTAGGGGCCTCAGGAGGCTCCGGAGGCGCTGGTGGCTCCCTGCGGGCCATCTTCATCTCCGCCAGGGCTGCGGAACGCCTGGCCTCTTGTGCCTCCATGATGCCCCTCATGAGGCGCTGGTACGTGACAGCCGCGTTCGGCAAGCCATAAGGCATGCGAACGCAGCTGTGGGGTGGACCTCCGCAGCGCCCCACTCGCGAGGGCCAGAGGCGCTCCAGAGAGGCGACTCGGTTGAGCCCTGGTATGTCGATGCAGACGCGCAGCCCACCATCCTCGCGTGGATGGGGAGCCACTGCTGGTAGACGGCGGCCGCCTTTCATGACCCTTGACTCCTGTAGCTCCTGAATGGCCTTGCTGACGAACTCCTGAGGGTCTGGCCCTCCTTGCCTTACTCCTTCTTGAGGGAAACATGCTTCGAAGCACGCCTCCATGTGGTGCCCAAGCGCGTCCCTCGTGACCCTAGCCAGGTCGGTGGCCCTCCATGGGAGAGCCCCCAAGCCCTACCTAAGGAGGGCACCGGGCGCGCTTTCCTATGCGATGGAAGGAGGTTCCCCCTGGGCAGGCACAGGCCCAGAGGGGACTGCCTCCTGAGGGACCGGGCCGGACAATGTCTTCTTCTTCTTGGGGGCGGTCTCGGGAAGCCTCATGCTTCCGCGATCCGGGTCTTCCAGTGACGCGGCCTGAAAGGCTCGTTCCAGGGAACACACTGCGTCCTTCTCTTCACAGGGCACCGTGATGACTCCGCCACTTCCTGGCATCTTAAGGACGTTGTAGCCGTGGTGAGTTACGGCCATGAACTTGGAAAGCGCCAGGTACCCAAGGATGGCGTTGTACGGCAGGCGAATGTGAGCGACGTCAAAGTCGATGAGCTCCGTGCGGTAGTTGTCGCGTGCCCTGAAGGTGACAGGGAGGCGGACCTGCCCAATCGGGACCGTGGAGCTGTCGGTGATTCCGGAGAAGGGCTTGGTTGGTTGAAGCTGGCTGTAGGGCACTTGAAGATTGTTGAATGTTTCCACGGACAGGACGTTGAGCCCTGCCCCGCCATCGATGTGGGTCCTGGTGACCACCACGTTGCTGATGATTGGGGAACAAAGAATTGGGAGGACTCTGGTTGTAGCCGCACACTTGAGATGATCTGCAGAGCTGAACATGATGGCGCACGCCGACCACCTGAGAGGGCGCGTGGCTTCAAGCCTGGGGAGGACCGCATTCACTTCGCGGGCGAACTGTTGAAGATGCGTTGAGAGGCTGGGGCCTGAGCCCCGCCCAGGATGCAGGCGATCGCGCGCGGCTCTTGGAAGCCCCCAGCCCCCTCATCTTGGTGGCGGTCCTTGTTTCTCCTTGGCTGCGGCGGCAGCGGAGGGAGGCCTGCATTGCCATGCGGGCGATCCTCGCGAGGCTGATCCCTCCAGTCTCCCTCGCGAGGCGGGTCTTGCCAGCGATCCTCGCGAGGTTGATCGCGCCACCCTTGGCGCGGGCCACGGTCTTCCCAGCGTCCTGCGTTCCTTCCTCCTCCTCGACCGTAGCCCCGGTCACCGCGGTCGGGGCGACGGCCGCTCCTTCCTTCTCGCACGGCTCGGAGCTCTTGACATTCGTTGGTGTTGTGGGTGTGGAGGTCGTGGTACACACAGTACCGGCTGCCCTTGGAAGGTTCAGGCTGATCTCTTCCCCGCTTGGTGTCTGGTTCTGCCGCGAGCACGGCAGCCCCCTTGCTCTTCACATCCTTGGCCTTGGGCTTCTTCTCTTCTAGGTCTGCGGCAGGCAGCTCGAGGAGGGAGAGACGCCCTTCCTCAGCCCTGGCGCACTTGGTCACCAAGTTGAACAGCTCCAAGGAAGTGCACAGGTCTTCATGCAACGCCAGCTCCTCCTTCATCTTGACATCGCGCACGCCGTCGGAGAAGGCTGAGATGATGGCCTCCTCAGTCACCTTGGGAATCTTGAGGCGTGCGTTGTTGAAGCGCTGGATGTACTTCTGCAGGGTCTCCCCGGGTTGTTGCTTGATGCGGCGCATGTCGCTCACGGCGGGTGGCCGGTCGCGAGTACCTTGGAAGTTGGCGATGAAGCGGGTGCGCATCTCGTCCCAGGAGGAGATCGTGCCTGGAGCCAGCTTCAGGAGCCAGGTGCGGGCCCCATCCTTAAGCGCCATGGGAAACCAGTTCGCCATGACCTTCTCGTCTCCGTTGGCAGCTTCGATGCCCAGCTCGTAGAGCTGGAGGAACTCCGCAGGGTCAGCCGTGCCGTCATAACGAGGAGGCAGGTCCGGCTTGAACTTGCCGGGCCACGCGACGCTGTGTAGCTCGGTGGTGAAGGCACGGCAGCCTGCTGTGGCCATGGGAGGCCTTGGGTGACGGAGAGCTTGGTCTTGCATGTCCCCACGCGCTACAGCTGGGTCTTGACGTGCGGGAGCAGGAGCATGGTCGCGACGTGCTGGAGCAGGGAGCGCCCGGGCAGCTTCTTGCGGGCGAGGGACTTCTTGGCAGCTCTGCTCTTGCCGCGCTGGCACCTGACGGAGCGGGTTCCGCCCAGGGGCCACGCGCCTTGGAGCCATGGCGCCTTCTTGTGGAGGAGGCGGCCGGGGCGCCGGAGCTTCGTCGCCCGTGCGGGGCGGGGCGCGGTGCAGCGGAGCGGACGACGCAGGAGAGCCCCCTGCGGCGCGGACGAGCTCGGCGACGCGGTCGAGCCATTCTTCATAGACGTCATCGACGGGATGGTAGCGCAGGAGCTCATTTTCCGCGATGAGCGTAGCTCGAGCCTCCATGGGTGCGCGGAGCGCGCGGGACGAAGAACCAGCTGGGGTGAGCGAGGGAGTAGTGGTGCGGCCGTCTTGCCGCATGGACGGATGCTGAGACGATGCTTGCTGCTCGTCCCCCGCCAGGCCGGTGGCGGCGTTGACGGCAGGTGACGGGGAACGGCGAGGACGCCCACCGACAGGAGCCGTCTGGGCGACGCGGGAAGCGAGAGCGGCCCGGCGCTCGGCGCGGGCCCGACGAGCGTCAGACATGGGCGCGATGGTCGGAGGAGAACGGGGCGGTGGAAGACGAATTCCGGCGCACCCCTACATGGCGCTGCAAATGTCGAATTTCGGGTTCCGGCAGACCCTTGAGGTTCGAACACTGGGGCGCGCGCGGAGATTTCGCCTCCTACCTACCTGCACCCCTCCGCCTCGCTAAGATCTAAGCAATGGAAAGAACAACACGAATGACACAGGGTTTATACTGGTTCGGGCCACCGTTGTGGTGTAATACCCTACGCCAGTGTGTGGCATGGTGGATTGCCTCTTGGGCTGATGATGATGAACAATACAAGGAAGAACAGCCTCGCGAGGGTCTGCTCTTGGCTGGGGCGATGAACTGTTGGGAGGAGTTCAGTCACCCTTCTCTCTCTCTCCTTCCTTCTCTTTTCCTTCTCTCGTCTTTTTTCTCTTCCCTCGTCCCTCTCTTCTTCTGTGGGTGGCTGGTCCTATTTATAGAGGCCCTGGTCCTCTTCCCAAATATCTAGCGGGAAGGGAGCCAACAATGGCGGGCTAATTTGAAGGGGGACAGCTAGTACCAGCTATCCTGACAAAAGTAGTCTTCGCCTGCACAAAGCTCTCGTGGTGACGCCGTCTTGGGCTCCACAATGACCTCTGTCTTGCAGTCCTCCTGCTCTTGGTCTTGTTGCACCGAAATGGCAACCTTTGCCTGATGCCTTGGTACTCCGCGGCTGCACTTGCTCCCTTTGTACCAAAGAGGAAAGGAGGACGATGCGCGGGCTGGCACCCGCCTGGCGCCTTTGGTCGTCATGGCTTGCGTCACGGGCACCTCGTGAGGTACCCCGCCTTGATCTCTCCGCCTCCTCGCGAGCCAGCCTGATGAGGCTGTGCCTGAGGAAGCTCCGCGTCGTCCGCCCCGCGAGGCTTGGCCCCTCGCGAGGGTCTTGGGTCTGTGTTGGTGAAGATGGGCCATGCTGGGGCCCCCTTTCAGCCACGCCGCAGGCCGCAGGCAGGCAAGTCTGGGGACCCCCGTTCCCAGAACGCCGACAGGAGGCAACCCAATGAATAAAATTTATTTTTGCTTTTTGCTTCCTGTTTTTGTGTGTTAAGCACAATTATTATACTTTTATGATTGTGTTTTTATGTTTTAATTAGTGTTTGTGCCAAGTAAAGCCTTTAGGGTCTTCTTGGGTGATAGTTGTTTGATCTTGCTGAAAAACAGAAACTTTTATGCTCACGAAATTAATTGTCATATTTTACCAGAGAGCGATAAAATACCCATTCCACTTGAATTAGATCAATATACAAATTTATGAGGCCTTCCTAATTTTTCAGAATTTTTGGAGTTACGGAAGTATTCGAAATAGTCAGATTGCTACAGACTGTTCTGTTTTGATAGATTCTGATTTCTTTGTGTTGTGTGCTTATTTTGATGGCTCTATGGTTTTCTTTAATGAGTTTTTGCCATATAAAATTTGGAATACAGTAGATATAATACAAAAACAAAATATGAATTGGTTTGATACATCACTTATAGTAGTGGTTTATTATTCTAATACTAACGGATCTCATGAATGTTTTGTTGAGTTTTGTGTGATTGAAGTTTTCAAGTTTTGGGTTATCTTACGATGGATCAAGGAAGGATGGAAGAGCCTAAGCTTGGGGATGCCCCGGCATCCCAAGCTATTATCCAATAATGAGAAACAAACTAAGCTTGGGGATGCCCCCGACTGGCATCCCCGCTTTCTTCCAACAACTATCGGTATTTTACTCGAGACTATATTTTTATTCGTTACATGATATGTGTTTTTCTTGGAGCATATTGTATGATATGAGTCTTTGATTGTTTTATTTTGTGTTTTAAGTCATCAATCCTTGCTGGACACACCTATTTGAGAGAGCCAAAATTATGTCATGACTTGTTAGAATTTCTCTC
Organism: Triticum urartu; assembly: GCF_056163025.1. NCBI lineage: Eukaryota > Viridiplantae > Streptophyta > Magnoliopsida > Poales > Poaceae > Triticum > Triticum urartu. Next base: position 104,774,842 of record NC_141876.1, read on the forward strand.
TATGCTTCACTTAAATATTTTATGAGCTAGGACTTGCTCTAGTGCTTCACTTATATCTTTTTGAGCACGGTGTGCTTAGTATTTTGAAGAAATGCTCTCTTGCTTCACTTAGATTTATTTGAGAGTTAGTAAAATTTTGAAGAAATGCTCTCTTGCTTCACTTAGATTTATTTGAGAGTTAGTAAAATTTTGAAGAAATTCTCTCTTACTTCACTTCAATTATTTTGAGAGAAAGAAAATTTGTTATGATCATGATCTTCACTTATATTTGATTGATCTTATGAAAAGCGACACATGAAAATTAGTCCCAAAGTGATAGATATCCAAGAAGGATAAAGAAAAGAAAGATTTTCATGAAGATCATTGGACAAAATAAACTTGATTCTTAGTAATAGTTTTGAGATATGATAATGTGATATGTGAGTTATGTTGATGAGTAATTATGCTCTAGTAGGAATATTGGTGTTAAGGTTTGTGATTCCTGAAGCATGCACGTATAGTCACTCATTATGCTATGATGTTGGAGCATGATTTATTTGTGATTGTCTTCCTTATGAGTGGCGGCCGGGGACGAGCGATGGTCTTTTCCTACCAATCTATACCCCTAGGGGCATGCGTACTTTGCTTCGAGGGCTAATAAACTTTTGTAATAAGTATATGAGTTCTTTATGACTAATGTGAGTCCATGGATTATACGCACTCTTACCTTTTCGCAATTTGCTAGCCTATACGTTACCATGCATTGCCCTTTCTCACATTGAGACGTGGTGCAAACTTCGCAGGTGCATCCAAACCCCGTGATATGATACGCTCTATCACACATAAGTCTCACTATATCTTCCTCAAAACAGCCACCATACCTACCTATTATCTCTTTTCCATGGCCATTCTGAGATATGTTGCCATGCAACTTCCACCGCTTCTGTTTGATGACTTGAGCATTCACTGTCATATTGCTTTGCATGATCATATATCTAACATAGTGTTTGTGGCTCGGCCACCGTTCATCATTTTTCATACATGTTACGCTAGATCATTGCACATCCTGGTACAAGCCAGAAGCATTCATATAGAGTCATACTTTGTCATAGGTATCAAGTTGTAATTTTTATTTGTTTCGAGTTATAAGTAAATAGAAGTGTGATGATCATCACTAATCAGTTTTAGAGCAGTGCCCCAGTGAGGAAAGGATGATGGAGACTATGATTCCCCCACAAGTTGGGATGAGACTCTGGACAATGAAAGAGAAAAAGAAAGAAAGAAATAGAAAAGAAAAAGAAAAAAGAAAGAAGAAAAGAAATACTAAACAAAGAGAGAAGGGGCATTGTTAGTATCCTTTACCACACTTGTGCTTCAAAGTAGCACCATGTTTTTCATATGGAGAGTCTCCTATGTTGTCACTTTCATATACTAGTGGGAATTTTTCATTATAGGATTAGATGCACACCCACTTAGTTTTCATATTGAGCTTTCATACACTTATAGATCTTAGTGCATTCATTGCATGGCAATCCCTACTCCTCACGTTGATATCGATTGATGGGCATCTCCATAGCCCGTTGGTTAGCCGCATCGATGTGAGACTTTCTTACTTTTTGTCTTCTCTATATTTACCCCTATCAGCATACTCTATTCCACCCGTAGTGCTATATCCATGGCTTGCGCTCATGTATTTGCGTAAGAGTTGAAAAAGCTGAAGCGCGTTAAAAAGTACGAACCAATTGCTCGGCTTGTCATCGGGGGTTGTGCATGATAAATACTTTGTGTTAAGAAGACAGAGCATGACAAAACTATATGATTTTGTAGTGATAACTTATTTTAGCATTGATATTTTGAAAGACATGATTGCTTGTTGATATGCTTGAGTATCTAAATTATTATGTCAACACTAGACTATTGCTTTGAATCACATAAAAGTCCAATCGTCCATGCTATAAACAAAAGAATATGATATGACATGTTAAACAACACTCCACATCAAAAATTCTGTTTTTATCACTTACCTACTCGAGGACGAGTAGGAGTTAAGCTTGGGGATGTTGATACGTCTCCAACGTATCTATAATTTTTTTATTGTTCCATGCTGTTATTTTATCAATCTTGGATGTTTATAATAATTTTATGGTCATTTTATATTATTTTTTGGTACTAACCTATTGACATAGTGCCAAGTGTCAGTTCCTATTTTTTCCGTATTTTTTACATCCCAGAAAATCAATATCAAACGGAGTCCAAATGCCACGAAACTCTACGGAGATTTTTTATGGACCGAAAGGAACAAGTTGGGCCCTGGTTGCATCTGGGGGGAGTCCCAAGGAGGGGACAACCCACCAGGGCGCGCCAGGAGGCCCAGGCATGCCCTGGTGGGTTGTGCCCACCTCGGCTGCCCCCAAGACCACCTCTTTGCTCTATAAATACCCACCAGATCCAATCTAGACACTACCTCGGATGGGGTTCACCACCTCCATTGGTGCCTCTCCGATGATGCATAAGTAGTTCTTCGTAGACCTTCGGGTCCATAGTTAGTAGCTAGATGGCTTTCTCTCTCTCTCTCGCTAAATTCTCAATACAATGGTCTCTTGGAGATCCATATGATGTAACTCTTTTTGTGGTGTGTTTCTTGGGATCTGATGAACTTTGAGTTTATGATCAGTCATATCTTTTTATATCCATGAAAGTTATTTGAGTTTCTTTGATCTCTTATAGCCTTGTATTTCTTCTCTGATATTTGGGTTTTGTTTGGCCAACTTGATCTATTTATCTTGCAATGGGAGGAGGTGCCCGGTAGTGGGTTCGATCTTACGGTGCTTGATCCCAGTGATAGAAAGGGAACCGACACGTATGTATCGTTGCTACTAAGGATAAAAAGATGGGATCTATATCTACTCATTAGATAAACGGATCTTGTCTACATCATGTTGTCGTTCTTATTGCATTACTCTGTTTTTCCATGAACTTAATACACTAGATGCATGTTGGATAGCGGTCGATGTGTGGAGTAATAGTAGCAGATACAGGCAAGAGTCGGTCTGCTAATCTTGGACGTGATGCCTATGTAATGATCATTGACTGGATATTGTCATAATTATTTGAGGTTCTATTAATTGTCCAACAGTAATTTGTTTACCCACCGTTTGCTATCTTTCTCGAGAGAAGCCACTAGTGAAACCCACAGCCCCCGGGTCTTCTTTCTCATATATTCGCTTGCGATCTACTTTTCCTTTGCATTTTTATTCAGATCTACTAAACCAAAAAATACTTTGTTGCACTTTATTTTATTTGCGATCTATTATTTCAATCTACTACAATTTTCTGGCATCGTTACCCGAAAGGGATTGACAACCCCTTTAACACATCGGGATGCAAGGTGTTGTTATTTGTGTGCAGGTGTTGTTTTCGTTGTGTTGCTTGGTTCTCCTACTAGTTTGATAACCTTGGTTTCTTCACTGAGGCAAATACCTACCACCGCTGTGCTGCATCATCCCTTCCTCTCTGGGGAAATACCGACGTAGTCCTAGCAGACAGGAGCTTTTGTGGCGCTATAGTCAGAGAGCAATCAATCAGTGTGCCATGGACTAAGCTGGAATCTGCAAACATTTTATTCAACAGGAGAAGGCAAGGTAAAATGTGCTCTTTATTAGTTCAACAATTATTCGTATGAGAGCCACTCAACATTTTCATCGTGGTCTTCTCCTCTTTATAACTCGAATAAAAAGAAAAGAAATTCAGAGAAACACATCGAAATATTTTTGGAGTTTTTGGTTTTCTTGAACAAGCAAATAAAAGAGAAAAGCAAAAACGAGAAAAACTATTTACACGAGAAATCTCCCAACAAGCAAAAGAAGAACAAGGAAATCTTTTTTGGTTTTCTTTTTAATAATACTACTAAGCATGCATACAAAGTAAATTAACTATAACTATTTTTTTGCTTTTTTCTAAAGTTCTTCAAACACACAAGAAGAAAGCAATGAAATAAATCTAAGCATGGATGATACAATGAAAAAGTGTGGAAACCGACAAATGGAATAAGTGGAGATGAATGTAAAGTCGGTGGAAACACATACTCCCCCAAGCATAGGCTTTTGGCCTAACTTGGTAGTCGATCAGTAGCCTGGAGGGTAGTAGTTGGCGTGGTAGCTCACGGAGGCTCTTGGTGCGGATGCCTCGGCCCGCCGAGCTGCCTCTACTGCTGCGTTGTGAGCTCGGGCCTCGCTCTCAAGAACAAAATATCTTCCCTTGCTGTGATAATAAAAAAGAGCAGGCGTAGGCACGGCAGATGTTTGGTTAAACAAAAGACTAGAAGTGAAGTTATCAGCCTTTCCCTTGAGAATCTTATGGTCTTTTAAGGTGTTAAAATCTAAATACTGCATGGGTAGAATAGGATCAAAGGGCAGAGGTGAAGCACCCAACCCTCGTGCTAAATGCGTGGCATAAATTCCACCATAGAACCAGCTGCTGTTAGTGTTTTGTTGAAGTCTGCGTGCAACAATGGCTGGAAGGTTATAATTCCTTTCACCGATGAGAGCAGTATGTATGAGGCTCAAGTCTAGAGCACAAAGCGTGCTACAGTCTTGCTTGCCTACTATGAATTTCCCATTAAATAACGCAAAGTACTGAATTGCGGGAAAATGAATGCTCTTTATTCCACCTTGAGTCACTCCCCTCCTTTGACCGTAACAAAGGCTCGTTAAGAATGTTTCGAACTCAGCCTTTGGTGGTTCGTCAAGCGAACCCCAAAATGGAAGCTTGCAGTGATAAGAAAATTTCTCTAGTGAGATGGTAAATGGACTATCATAAAGCATAAACGACACTCTAGACTCACGTGGAAAATATTTAAATCCTTTCACAAATGATTCAGTGAGAAGTTGGTGTTGTTCACACTTATCTGAAAGGTAGGGATCGAGACCAACATTGTGAACATATTGCTTTGGTGGCGACATGGCAAAGCCATAAGAATGTTTTGGTGGCGACATCTCACGTGGAACTTTCACTTGGTTCAACATAAGGCCAACGAGCAGAACTGTCACAAGAAGATGCCCCCGAGGATCATCTCCTCGAAGAACTCCTTCCAAATAGGTTCATCATGTCCGCGTACAATTTTCTAAAAATAAATTTTTGGGGTGACAAAAATTTGTCAACAAAACTTTATAAAATTGATAGCAACTACTCATAGGGATACATAGAAGCCATGGCAAGCATTCAAACTACTTAGAACACTAAGAATTTAAAATGCAATCACATCTACAACAGCACTAATAGTAGCTAATTATTCAAAATATAAACCACTAAAGCAAAAACTAATTGGACAAACGGTGCAGTCACATACCAAGCAACAATCCCCCGAAACAGTTTCGGAAATGGAGCTTCGAGCAAGGAGATCGAAATCAGTGGGTTTGAGCTCAAGAACACGGGAGAGAGAGCAATGGAGATTTTTTTCTGGAGGTAAGTGATGATGTGGGATGAAGAGGTAAGTGAGGGGGCCCACGTGGGGACAACAACCCACCAGGGCGTGCTTGGGGGTCCTGGCGGGCCCAAGTGGGTTGTGCCCACCGGGTGTACCTCCCTCTGGTATTATTTGCACCAGAAATTCAGAAATATTCAGAAAAAAATCGTGTAAAATTTTCAGGGCATTCTGAGAACTTTTATTTTTGGGTCATTTTTTATTGCACTAGAATTCAGAAAATAGACAAAACATGGCATTTTATTTTATTTAACTAATAAAAATAGAAAACAAAAGGTAAGGACAGAAGGTAGTGCTTGCTAAATTCATCAACTTCATACTATTCAAAAATGATCCATTAATAAGGTTGATCTTGTCTTATTAACAACCACTTTTAATTAGCATGAAAACGAAGAACTTTTGTAAATCACTAAGTGACCTCAATGGGGATATGCATTTCCCCAACAATAAGTATTTCATATATATTTTTACAGTAGGTAGTGGTATTTGAAAACTTCCAATAGTGATTGTCAGAGATTTTTCAATAACATTAATACCATTCACTTGGAATTGTTTCTTCGGGAAGTGCATTGTATGCTCATTGCCATTAATATGAAAAGTAGCCTTGCTTTTATTGCAATCAATAACAGCCTCTGCAGTATTCAAGAAGGGTCTACCAAGGATAATCGACATGTTGTCGTCCTCGGGCATCTCAAGTATAACAAAGTCAGTCAAAATAGTAACATTAGCAACAACAACGGGCACATCCTCACAGATATCGATAGGTATGGCAGTTGATTTTTTCGCCATTTGCAAAGATATTTCAGTAGGTGTGGGTTTATTCAAGTCAAGTATTTTATATAAAGAGAAAGGCATAACACTAACACCTGCTCCTAAACCACACAAAGCAGTTTTCACATAATTCTTTTTGATAGAGCAAGGTATAGTTGGTATTCCCGGATCTCCAAGTTTTTTAGGTACTCCATCTTTAAAAGTGTAATTAGCAAGCATAGTGGAGATTTTAGCTTCCGGTATTTTTCTCTTATTTGTGATGATGTCTATCATATACTTTGCATGTGGAGGCATTTTTAGAATATCAGTCAAGCGAGTACGCAAAAAGACTGGCCTCAGCATTTCAGCAAAGCGTTCAAATTCTTCATCATCATTCTTTTTAGTTGACTTAGGTGGAAAAGGCATAGGTTTTTGAACCCATGGTTCTCTTTCTTTACCGTGTTTTCTAGCCACAAAGTCTCTTTTGTCATATCTTTTATTTTTAGGTTGTGCGTTATCAAGATCAACAGGTGGTTCTATCTCAACATCATAGTCTTGTTCTTTATTATTATTAGGTTGAGAGTCTTCATGAACATCAGCATTATCTTTTTCATTATCACTAGGTGAATGTTCATTACCAGACTGAGTTTTAGCATCAGAGATAGAAGTTTCATTATCATTATCAGGAGGTTTTTCTATTACAGGTTCACTAGAGGCATCAGAGATAGCATCCCTAGAAGCATCGGTTAGTCCATTATAGAAGATATCAAGTATTTCATTGTTCTTAAGAGGATGATCAGGCAAAGCATTAAGTAACTGGCAAAGCCTCCCCCAAGCTTGTGGGAGACTCTCTTCTTTAATATGCACAAAGTTAAATATTTCCTGTAAGGCAGCTTGTTTCTTATGAGCGGGAAAATATTTTTCAGACAAGTAATAAATCATATCCTAGGGACTACGCACACAACCAGGAGCAAGAGTATTGTACAAAGCTTTAGCATCACCCTTTAATGATAAAGGAAATAATTTGAGAATAAAGTAGTAGCGAGTTTTCTCATCATGAGTAAAAAGGGCGGTTATATCATTCAACTTAGTAAGATGTGCCACAACAATTTCAGTTTCAAAACCATGGAAAGATCAGATTCAACCAAAGTAATTAACTCTGGGTCGACATAGAATTCATAATCCTTATCATCAAAAAAGATAGGTGAAGTTGCAAACTTAGGATCACACTTCATTCTAGCATTCAGAGATTTTTCTTTATACTTGTGTAATAATTTCTCTAGATCATCTCTATCATTGCAAGCAAGAATATCTCTAGTTGTTTATTCACTCATAATATAACCTTCCGGTACCTTAGGCAATTCATATCTAGGAAGGCTAGTTCTAGTAGGAGTTTGAGGAGTTTCAGTCTCAAGCTCATCATCAGATTCAGCAACATCATGTTGTATAACTCTAGCAATTTGTTTATCAAGAAATTCACCAAGTGGCACATCATCATTATCAAGCAAGGTACTAGCATCATCATAAGCATCATTCATAGTAGAAGTAGCATCATCAATAACTTGCGACATATCAGAATTTGAAAGTGCAACTATCCCTAGGTGGTTTTGGTAATTCATAACAACATATAGCTCATTGAGCTAATGCTATTCCAAGATGATTATTTCAGGAAAGCTCAATGATTGGCATGGCATGGATGTGAAAGTGGAACCCTCAAAATGCTAAGGACAAAGGATTGGCTCAAGCTCAAAAGCTCAAGACTCTTCATTTTATATTTTAGTGATCCAAGATCACATTGAGTCTTTAGGAAAAGCTAATACTATCAAGGAGGGATGAGGTGTTGCTTAATGAGCCTCTTGCTTCATGTGCTTAGTGATATGCTCCAAAACCCTCAACTACTTTCCCATATCCACAATGACCTAAACCCTAAGCCAAACTCGGTCCTACCGATTTTTCCTATCCGGCGCCACCGAGTTTCACTTGTCATTAGCCACTGCCAAACCCTAGCAATTCGGTTCTACTGATAGGGATCTCGGTCTCACCGAGATGGGATTGCAAACTCTCTGTTTCCCTTTCGTAACTTTTCGGTCTCACCGAAAGAACGAATCGGTCCCACCGAGATTGCAATGTAAATTCAGTGTTTCCCCTTTGTAACTTTTCGGTCTCACCGAGTTCCACTCGGTCTCACCGAAAGAGCAAATCGGTCCCACCGAGTTTGCCTGACCAACTCTCTGGTTAGCTAATTACCAAATTCGGTCTCACCGAGTTTGTGTAATCGGTCTCACCGAGATTACGTTATGCCCAAACCCTAACCATATCGGTCCTACCGAGTTGCATGTCAGTCCCACCGAAAATCTCTAACGGTCACTAGGTTTACATTTTCGGTCCGACCGAGTTTGTTGATTCGGTCCCACCGAGATTGGAAAACTGTGTGTAACGGTTGGATTTTGTGTGGAGGCTATATAAACCCCTCCACCTCCTTCTCATTCGAGAGAGAGCCATCAGAACACACACACCATTCCAATTCTTATGTTCTGAGAGAGAACCACCTACTCATGTGTTGAGACCAAGATATTCCATTCCTACCATATGAATCTTGATCTCTAGCCTTCCCAAGTTGCTTTCCACTCAAATCTTCTTTCCACCAAATCCAAATCCTATGAGAGAGAGTTGAGTGTTGGGGAGACTATCATTTGAAGCACAAGAGCAAGGAGTTCATTACCTACACACCATTTGTTACTTCTTGGAGAGTGGTGTCTCCTAGATTGGCTAGGTGTCACTTGGGAGCCTTCGACAAGATTGTGGAGTTGAACCAAGGAGTTTGTAAGGGCAAGGAGATCGCCTACTTTGTGAAGATCTACCGCTAGTGAGGCAAGTCCTGTGTGGGCGATGGCCATGGTGGGATAGACAAGGTTGCTTCTTCGTGGACCTCTTTGTGGGTGGTTGCTTCTTCGTGGACCCTTCGTGGGTGGAGCCCTGTGTGGACTCGCGCAACCGTTACCCTTGGGTGGAGCCCTGTGTGGACTCACGCAACCGTTACCCTTCGTGGGTTGAAGTCTCCATCAATGTGGATGTAGGATAGCACCACCTATCCGAACCACGGGAAAAACATCCGTGTCTCCAATTGCGTTTGAATTCTCCAAACCCTTCCCTTTACATTCTTGCAAGTTGCATGCCTTACCTTCCGCTGCCTATATACTCTTTCCATGCTTGCTTGAATTATGTGATGATTGCTTGACTTGTCCTAAATTAGCTAAAATCTTCCAAGAACTAAAATTGGGAAAAGGTTAAGTTTTTATTTGGTCAAGTAGTCTAATCACCCCCCTCTAGACATACTTTCGATCCTACAATTGGTATCAGAGCTTTGGTCTCCATTTGCTTTGATCTCCATAGCTTTTGGTGATCATAGCCTTGGTTTCACAACCTAGGAGAGTATGGCGTCTAGCGAGGGAAATTACCACCGTAGAGGTCCTTACTTTGATGGTACTAATTTTGCTAGTTGGAAGCATAAAATGAAAATGCATATTCTTGCACATAACCCCGCCGTTTGGGCTATTGCGTGTGTTGGTTTGCAAGGTGACTTCTTTGATGGGAGAGAACCAAACCGTGAAGCTACCGCGGATGAGTTGAAGATGTTGCAATATAATGCTCAAGCTTGTGATATTCTCTTCAACGGATTGTGCCCCGAAAAATTCAACAAAATCAGCCGTCTTGAGAATGCGAAGGAAATTTGGGACACTTTGATTGATATGCACGAAGGTACCGACTCCGTCAAGGAATCCAAGTTGGATGTGCTTCAAAGCCAACTTGACAAGTTCAAGATGAAGGATGGTGAAGGCGTCGCTGAAATGTACTCTAGGCTTGCTCTCATCACAAATGAGATTGCCGGCTTAGGAAGTGAAGAGATGACCGACAGATTCATCATCAAGAAGATTCTAAGAGCCTTGGATGGAAAATATGATACCGTGTGCACATTGATCCAAATGATGCCCAATTACAAAGATCTCAAGCCAACGGAGGTGATTGGAAGAATTGTTGCTCATGAGATGTCACTTAAGGATAAAGAGGAACTTCACAACAAATCAAGTGGTGCCTATAAAGCCTCATGTGAATCCCCTACATCATCAAGTGAGAAACAAGACTTCAATGAAGAATTGAGCTTAATGGTGAAGAACTTCAACAAGTTCTACAAGAGTAGAAGCAAAGATAGAAGCTTCAAGTCAAGGTCCTACAATGACAAAACATCTTCTAGTCGAGAGCGAACTGCTACAGTTGTGGAAGACCCGAACACTATTCCAATGAGTGTACGGCTCCCTACAAGAGAAGAGAAGATTCTCCAAGAAGAAGAAGCAAAGAATCACCACCAAGAGAGAGAAGGAGTAGAGATGATCGTTATGAACGAAGATACTCACGGAGAAGCAAGGATTCGGAAAGGAAGGAAAAATCATCAAGGAGCTACACAAGACGAAGACATCAAGCTCATGTTGGTGAATGGGTATCCGGCTCCGACTCCGACAGCCACTCCGAGAGAAGTTATCACTCCGACTCCGAAGATACTCAAGATCAAGGTGTTGCCGGTCTAGCACTCATGTCAACCAACTCCTACGACATATTTGACTCACCAAATGAAGGAATTGGAAGATGCTTCATGGCCAAAGGTCCTAAGGTAACACACCCCGAGTATGTTGATTTCAATAGTGATGAAGATGACTTGTTAGGTGATGATTTTCTTGTTGACAACTCTAGTGATGAATACTATGATGAAACGTCAATTAAACATGCTAATCAAGATAAAACGAATGACAATGATAAGGAGAAGATTGAGGCTCTAACTAAAGAACTAAACACTCTTAAGTTAGCTCATGAAACTATCTTCGAAGATCATCGAGAACTTTTAAGAGCTCATGAGAAATTACGCTTTGAAAAGCTCAATCTTGAGCAAGAGCATGAGTTCTTAAAAGCAATCAATGATGATCTCCGCAAGAAAAGTTCTTCTTACATTGCCAAGCGTTTACTCTTATCCACTTACATGCCTCAAGTCAAGTCTAGTAACAAGAACAAGAAAAATTCTTCCTCTAGCGGTAACAATGATCATGCTAAATCCAATATTGTTGCTTCTAGTAGTTCTCTTGATTCCACTAATGATTCTCTTAGCCAAGTTACACTTGAGCAAGAAAATAGTTTATTGAAGGGAATTATAGAGAAAGGAGTGTACAAAAGCCTTGCCGGGAGTAAGCAATTCGAGGAAATTGTGCGCAAGCAAGGAATGCACCGGAAGAATCAAGGTGTTGGTTTTGAACAAAAGTTCAATGCCAATGGAGTTGAGTGGGAAGAAGATCAATACCCCAAGACAAAGTTTGTTCCTCAACAAGAGAAGTATGATACTTCTTTCAAGGGGACACAAGCTCAAGATGATCTTCCACCACAAGACTACAAGAAAAAAGGCAAGGACAAGCTTCAAGAGGAAATTTATGCATTTGAAGAAGCTCCTAAGACCTTAGTCAAGTGGATTCCCAAGACTACTTCAAGTTCCACTTCATCAAGTACGACTACAACACCAAGGATTCCCATCAAGATGATGTGGATCCAAAAGAAGAAGAACTAGAGAGTTCTTGAGGGTGACTCCGCCAACATACTTCACTCTTATCATTTTGGCAAGAACAAGTGCAATCAACTTCCACATCTTGCACTAGTTCAAGGAGTCACAAACCCTCTTGTTGGTAAGACAAGGGACAAGGTAACCTAAAAGATTTCATGGACATCATCTTGTGTGTGCATCACTCTATGTCTATGGATATCCTTGTTTGTTCCTTGTGGGACTAACCCATGTAGGTATTGAAAGTGCAATTCACTCAAATGGATAGATCCAAGTGATCTACATCAACATTGAGCATCCACATCTTCAACATCTACATGAAGTCATCATCGACAAAACCCAAGGTTAGTTCATCCCTCTTTGGGGGGATATCACATCTAGGGGGAGCTTTACTCTAAGACTTGAGCTAAAGAAACTCTAAAGATGTGAACACAACAATGCCTTATGTAAAAGTTGTAACCCCACTTGAGCTTAAACGATGAGTATGACCTACGATCAAGTGCTCTCACTTGACTCCTAAGTCAATATACTCATATATAGATGACCTAGTCATCGCAAATTGCTTGATAGATGCTAGAATTGGTTGTGCATGCCTTGTCACATATTTCATTTGCCATCTTATTGAGTGAGCATGCTGGTTGCATATTTTACTCATTCGAGGACATCCACTTGTTGTTTTGATTGTTCGGTTTTATTTCTTTTTGCCAAGTGGATGGACAAGAATGCCTAAGAACCTCCTCTAGCTATCTATGCTTTTCTCGTCTCAAACTCTATTCATGCTGCATCACAAAATTTGATCAAGTCAGATTCGTACCACTCTGTGTGAGGAGCGCTCGGAGTCCCCGATTCGTCATAGACTTAAACTTCCAAAACCTCTTTTTGATTCTGTGTCTGACCGATACCCCACTTTTGGTCCTACCGAGATCATTAAGTTGATCTAGGTTTTCGATCTCGGTGCAACCGATTTGAACATTCGGTCACACCGAGTTTCAGTAACTGCCTGCAATTATGAATCTCGGTGCCACCGAGTTGTTCCACTCGGTCACACCGACAGGGTCGGGCTATATATAGTCACGGGCAAAATTTTGGAAATTTCTCCGAACCCCTTCGCCCGCGCGATAGCCTGCTCTGCCAACTTGGTCTCCGGATCGTCTTCTCGCCGCCAGCCGCCTCCAGTCACTGGTCTCTGTCGCCGTCAACGGGAATTCTGCCCCGCCGTTGCCACCGTAGCAAGTCCCCGCCGAACTAGGGTATGGACTTGATCTTTGTGCTATTCTCCAATCTGATTCCTAGCACATTGTGATCATCATGATTCTTGCCATGATTGAAACACTCCTATCCAGTCAATACGCCCGTAGATTAGCTTTGATTCGAAAATTTTAGGGTTAGGTTTCCGCCGAAACCATCTCGGACCCACCGAGTTGAAAAACTCGGTCCCACCGATTTGGCTTATGCCATTGCACAAGTGAGACTCGGTCTGACCGAGAATTACTTATCGGTGTGACCGATTTTGGAACTCTGTGAAACCCTATCAGTCTCGGTGCCACCGAACTGTGACTCGGTCCTACCGAGTTCACTAGTTTAGGTTCCAAAACTGCTTCGGTATCACCGAGTTTGAAAATCGATAGATCCGAGATGATTTCAGTGGGAAACTAAAACTAAGTTTTTGGATCATTCTTTTGCAAAAATCTCTGCATTTTGTGATGCTCATCTTTTCTACCTCATCTATAATCTATTCACAGGGTCAGCAGTCAGTTGCAGCATGTCTGATCAAAGTGATAGCCAAAACTTGTCAGAGCAGCAAGTGGTGATGAGTGAGGGCACTAGTCCCTCCAGCTCTTCAGATGAGGGCAGCAGGAGCACTCCTAGCAACTTGCCAAAAGCTGCCACGAGACAGAGGAAGAAGAGAACTTCAGACTCTGAATATGAAGATTATGTGGCAGAGGAAGAGGCCACTTCCAAGAGAGTTGAGCCAGCTCAAGGGACTAAGCCAGGGCTGAAAATCAAAAGGCCAGCAGGCAGGCAGCCAATGTCAAAGGCCAGAATGTCAACTGAGAAGCCCATAGAGCCAGTTGCAGCTGAGGGCAAGAAAAGAAAGGAAAGGGTGAAGAAGACTATGGCTAGAGTGCTTGGAAAAGCTTCCATCATGGAAGAGGAAGAGGAAGAAGAGGTTGCTGCACCAGCACCCAAGGCACCCAAGCTGATGGGTGATGCCATAAGATCAGGGGCTACTGCATCTAAGCCCAAAGCTGCCTCCAAGCCCAAGTCTGCACCCAAGAGAAATACAAGGAGCATTCCTGTAGCTGAGAAAAACAAGGCCCCAGTGCCTGAGACTGTTGATGAAGAAGAGGAAGAGAATGTCCTAAGAAAGCTAAATCCCAAAATCCCAGACCACAACGATGCTCATCCTGTGGCTGAGGACATGAAGCTCAGGAGAGATTCAGGGCTGAGGAAGTGGAGAGAAGCAGACCCGTATGCTTCAAGGAGAAGGACAGCAGTGGACTACAGATTTCACACCAAGGAGCAGCAAGATTTCTATGAGACTGTTTTGCTTGACAAGAAGCCAATAGTTTGTGACATGAGATGGGTCGACTGGACCTACATCAAGGACAATGAGGAGCACTACCCTGGAGTGCAAGACAGCTTCATAGCTTGTGGAGTAGCTGACTTTGTTGGGCAGAAGCTCACAAAGTGGAACGAGGAGCTCATTATGCAGTTCTACTCCACAGCACATTTTTATTCAGATGGGAGGATCACATGGATGTCTGAGGGTACAAGGTACCAATCCACAGTTGCTGAGTGGGCACAGATCATTAATGCCCCAGAGGAGCATGATGATGATTTGGACATATATGCAAAGAAGAAGATGGACCATAACTCTATGTCCAATATGTACAAGGAGATCCCAAATGAAGCGCTTGATACTTTCAAGTTCGGCTCAGTACATTACCCTCTGTCAGGACTGCCCAGTATCAATTGGATCTTGAGGCACACCTTATTGCCCAAGTCTGGAGATCACAAGATGATCAGAGGCCATGCTATCAACTTGCTACATGTGTTTGATGTGCCTCAGAAGTTCAAAGTGATGAGCCTCATAGTGGAAACTATCAAAAGGACTGTAGCAGATCAGAAGAGGAGTTGCGGATATGCCCCTCAGACTCAGGAGCTCATCAACTCTAAGATGGGCACAGGCATATATTTATTGGACAAGGAACATTTGCCCATCCGTCCAGATTTTGAGGACAATGAAGTTGTGATGACTGAGAATGAGCCATCATCTGCCCAAGCATTCGCAAAGAAGGAGAAGGCAAGGAAGGAGAAAGCTGCCAAGATGCCAACTCAAGAGGAGGCATCTGAGTATTTCTTGAAGACCAAACAAGAGCAGCTTGGTTACCTGATTGCATCCACCCTGCGGATTGAGAAAGGACTAGCCACCCTAACTCAAAACCAGGCAAGCCTAGAGAGAATCTTGGAACACAAATTCTATGACTTGGATGTCAAGGTAACGGAGATTCAGACTGCAGTGGAGCAGCTCCAAGATGATATGCAGGAGAGGAGAGGCAGGACTACCACTCATGCCTTTGCCAGAGTGCCATGAGGTCCGAGGTCGTCTGCCGTGCCAGTTGCTGACACAAGAGCCACCACCACAGCACCAGCTACAGCCTCAGTTCCACCAGCTCCAGCATCTACTTCAGCTCCAACTCCAGCGTCTACTTCAGCGTCTACCGAAGCCTTCGTCCTTGGAGTGATCCGGACTCCACCACCACCTGAAGATCAAGCCTGAGCGTCGATCTAGTACTATGCATTTTCTAGGAACTTTTTGGTAACTTGTTGCCAAAGGGGGAGAAGATGTATAGATCATAGGCTTCGAGAGAGAGAGAGTGTTGCTTTTTTCTCTCTTGCTTTATTTGGTGGTTTTTCAAACTTGTTTGCTTTTGAGTGCTTGAGATACTACGTCATTATTTGTGAGACATTGATGATCATGTGTTTGATCATAAGCTACACTTAATGCTTGCTTAATGCTATTATCCTTTCCATCTTATGTGATCATTCATTATGCTTGGTGATGAGTGCATGTATTTCATTCTTATCATTTTAAGCGCTCCACCAAGATGTATGTGACATGGAAGAGTAACCCATGACTCTAACTCCTTGTGCATTTGCAGTCCAAATCAAATTTTAAATATGCACAAATTTAGGGGGAGCTCTTACTTATCACATACTTCTCAAAGCGATGATATATTTCATGCTTATTATCATTTGTCGAAGCTTTGATCTATATGTTGTCATCAATTACCAAAAAGGGGGAGATTGAAAGTGCAACTATCCCTAGGTGGTTTTGGTAATTCATAACAACATATAGCTCATTGAGCTAATGCTATTCCAAGATGATTATTTCAGAAAAGCTCAATGATTGGCATGGCATGGATGTGAAAGCGGAACCCTCAAAATGCTAAGGACAAAGGATTGGCTCAAGCTCAAAAGCTCAAGACTCTTCATTTTATATTTTAGTGATCCAAGATCACATTGAGTCTTTAGGAAAATCCAATACTATCAAGGAGGGATGAGGTGTTGCTTAATGAGCCTCTTGCTTCATGTGCTTAGTGATATGCTCCAAAACCCTCAACTACTTTCCCATATCCACATATGACCTAAACCCTAAGCCAAACTCGGTCCTACCGATTTTTCCTATCCGGCGCCACCGAGTTTCACTTGTCATTAGCCACTGCCAAACCCTAGCAATTCGGTTCTACCGATAGGGATCTCGGTCTCACCGAGATGGGATTGCAAACTCTCTGTTTCCCTTTCGTAACTTTTCGGTCTCACCGAAAGAACGAATCGGTCCCACCGAGATTGCAATGTAAATTCAGTGTTTCCCCTTTGTAACTTTTCGGTCTCACCGAGTTCCACTCGGTCTCACCGAAAGAGCAAATCGGTCCCACCGAGTTTGCCTGACCAACTCTCTGGTTAGCTAATTACCAAATTCGGTCTCACCGAGTTTGTGTAATCGGTCTCACCAAGATTACGTTATGCCCAAACCCTAACCATATCGGTCCTACCGAGTTGCATGTCAGTCCCACCAAAAATCTCTAACGGTCACTAGGTTTACATTTTTGGTCCGACCGAGTTTGTTGATTCGGTCCCACCGAGATTGGAAAACTCTGTGTAACGGTTGGATTTTGTGTGGAGGCTATATAAACCCCTCCACCTCCTTCTCATTCGAGAGAGAGCCATCAGAACACACACACCATTCCAATTCTTATGTTCTGAGAGAGAACCACCTACTCATGTGTTGAGACCAAGACATTCCATTCCTACCATATGAATCTTGATCTCTAGCCTTCCCAAGTTGCTTTCCACTCAAATCTTCTTTCCACCAAATCCAAATCCTATGAGAGAGAGTTGAGTGTTGGGGAGACTATCATTTGAAGCACAAGAGCAAGGAATTCATTACCTACACACCATTTGTTACTTCTTGGAGAGTGGTGTCTCCTAGATTGGCTAGGTGTCACTTGGGAGCCTCCGACAAGATTGTGGAGTTGAACCAAGGAGTTTGTAAGGGCAAGGAGATCGCCTACTTCGTGAAGATCTACCGCTAGTGAGGCAAGTCCTGTGTGGGCGATGGCCATGGTGGGATAGACAAGGTTGCTTCTTCATGGACCCTTTGTGGGTGGTTGCTTCTTCGTGGACCCTTCGTGGGTGGAGCCCTGTGTGGACTCGCGCAACCGTTACCCTTGGGTGGAGCCCTGTGTGGACTCGCGTAACCGTTACCCTTCGTGGGTTGAAGTCTCCATCAACGTGGATGTAGGATAGCACCACCTATCCGAACCACGGGAAAAACATCCGTGTCTCCAATTGCGTTTGAATTCTCCAAACCCTTCCCTTTACATTCTTGCAAGTTGCATGCCTTACCTTCCGCTGCCTATATACTCTTTCCATGCTTGCTTGAATTATGTGATGATTGCTTGACTTGTCCTAAATTAGCTAAAATCTTCCAAGAACTAAAATTGGGAAAAGGTTAAGTTTTTATTTGGTCAAGTAGTCTAATCACCCCCCTCTAGACATACTTTCGATCCTACAGAATTAATATTATGTGGTGGTGTTGCAAGTTTATTTATAATAGAAGGTGAATCTAAAGCAGAACTGGATGGCAGTTCCTTACCTCCCCTCGTCCTTGAGGGAAATATCTTAGTCTTAGGATCCTTCAGATTCTTCATAGTGATTAATTGATAATAATCCCAAGTGACTCAACAAATATGGCTATGCTCCCCGGCAACGGTGCCAGAAAAAGGTCTTGGTAACCCACAAGTATAGGGGATCGCAACAGTTTTCGAGGGTAGAGTATTCAACCCAAATTTATAGATTCAAGACAAGGGGAGCCAAAGAATATTTGAAGGTATTAGCAGCTGAGTTGTCAATTCAACCACACCTGGAGATTAATTATCTGCAGCAAAGTGATCAGTAGCAAAGTAGTTTGATAATTTTGATAGTAGTGACAGCAGCAATAGTAAGAGTAACAGTGATAGCAGTAATTTTTTAGCAAGCGTAACAGTGATGATAGCAGTAGTAACTTAGCAGAAACAATATAAGATAAATCCGTAGGCATTGGATCGGTGACTTGTTGGATGATATTCATCATGTGGCAGTTATAACTTAGGGCTATTCGGCACTAGCTCTAGTTCATCGATATTATGTAGGCATGTATTTCGTAAATAGTCATACGTGCTTTATTAAAAAGAACTTGCATGTCATCTTTTGTCCTACCCTCCCATGGCAGCGGGGTCCATATTGGAAACTAAGGGATATTAAGGCCTCCTTTTAATAGAGAACCGGAACAAAGCATTAACACATAGTGAATACATGAACTCCTCAAACTACGGTAATCACCGGATGAAGTCCCGGATACTGTCACTCCGGGGTTACTAGATCAAAACACGTAGTAGGTGACTATAACTTGCAAGATCGGATCTAGAACATGGATATAATGATGATAATATAAACGGTTCATGTAACATCCCAAATTTTCAATTTGGAATGTTATACATAGGTCATCATATGCATAGCATATTTTATTTGCATAATGGATTGATCCTAAAAATCCTAAGCAACTCAAGGACCCATGGAGAGAGTTGGGGATTTCATTATTTTCATATTTGTTTTTTCTTAAATTTGAAAAGAGGATCATTTTGGTTTTAATATTTTTCTCTCCAAATATTTCAAATATCAAAAATAAATGAGAGGAGATAAAATGACTTCTCCAAAATAAAATAAATATTGGAGGAAAATTGTTAAAATCAAATAAATAGTTTTATTTGGATTTTATTGCTATTTTATATGAATTAGAAAAATATGCATTTTTAGGCCAGAAAAATGTTCACTTTGTTCTAAATATTTTATTTAGACGGTGAAAATTGTTTTTGGCATTTTTAGAATTTTTTATATTTATTTAGGATTTTTTTTCCTTTTTGGTGGAATTATTTAAAAAAAATCGCGGCCAAACTGGGCCGACCCAGCCGCCACCGCCTTCCCCTCCCCGAGCTGTGACCGCGCCAGACTTCGACGGGAGTCCGGGACCGTGCCGCCGCCGTGCTACCTCTTGAGCACTGCGTTGGATTTCCCCGAAGAGGAGAGGATGATGCAACAAAGTAGCGTAAGTATTTCCCTCAGTTTTAAGAACCAAGACATCAATCCAGTAGGAGGCTACGCACGAGTCCCTCGTACCTACACTACTAGGAAAAGGGCTATAGATAGGATTGACACTAATGGCGCACCAGGGAAGTAGTGCGCCACTACTATATACTAATGGCGCACCAGTTGATGATGCGCCATTAGTGTGGAAGACACTAATGGCGCACCAGAAAACAGGTGCGCCACTAGTGATAAATTTTTTTATTATTATTTTTACATACATACTAATGGCGCATCCTATGTCTGGTGCGCCATTACTAGTTCTAACTAGTAATGGCGCACCAGACAAGTAGTGCGCCAGTACTGAATTTTTTTTATTCTTTCTTTTGCAAAACTACTAATGACACACCGCTTCACCGTGCGCCATTAGTAGTTTAAACTACTAATGGCGCACCCTGTAAAAGTGCGCCATTAGTATATATTTTGATATCATGAATATTTTTAAATATCATGGGCACTTTTTGATATCATGAATATTTTTAAATTTCATGGGCACTTTTTGAATTCATGAATATTTTTTCAAATTTGATGATATTTTTTCATATTCAATATGATAAAATATTGAATATTCATGAGGACACTCGATCTCGATCCCCCTCCATCTCGATCTCGATCCCACCCGCGCCTCCTCTCCCCTCTTCATTTTTAAAAAAATAATAAAAAAAAAGTGTAGACTACAATTGTTGTTAAACAACAATTATTACTGTTTTTATAAAAAAATATTACTGTTTCATATTCATATTCATTTTCTAAAAAATTATTACATGCAACAAAAAAAATTACTTATGGCGCACCTCTGGCTGGTGCGCCATTAGTAAGATTTCCCCTAGCTAATTCCCTCCCACTCGCCAGATCCCCTTCATCCCTCTCCCTCGCCCCCCTAGCTAATTCCCCCCGCTGCCCTGACCCACGCCGCCGCCGACGACCCCCCCGCACCCTCCACCGCTCCACCGCCGCCGACGACCCACCACACCCTCCCCCGCTCCACCGCCGCCGCCGACCCCCCGCACCCTCCCCCGCTCCGCCGTCGCCGCCGACCCCCTGCACCCTCCCCCGACCCGCTCCACCGTGGCCGCCGACACCCCGCACCCTCCCCCGCTTTTTGATAATATTTTCAAATAAAAAATTTGATGATATTTTCAAATAACAAATTTGATGATATTTTCAATTAAAAATAAAAAACAAATTTGATGATATTAAAAAAACAAATTTGATGATATTTGATGATATATTTTGTTCTAGTCCTCATGAAAATAACAAATTTGATAAAAAACAAATTATTAGATGCAACAAGAAATAATGAAAAAAAGAAGTTACTAATGGCGCACCAGAGGAGGGTGCGCCATTGGTATCAGAAAAAAGAAGTTACTAATGGCACACCAGAGAA
Organism: Triticum urartu; assembly: GCF_056163025.1. Lineage (NCBI taxonomy): Eukaryota > Viridiplantae > Streptophyta > Magnoliopsida > Poales > Poaceae > Triticum > Triticum urartu. Next base: position 104,795,725 of record NC_141876.1, read on the forward strand.
TGGTGCGCCATTGCTATGAGTGTTTTTATGGCGCACCCCTCGACGGTGCACCATTACTAACATTCCCCCCTCTATAGCTGGATACCCGGCCCTTCGCCCGATACCTCCTTCCCTCTCCCTCGCCAGATCCCCTTCCATCCCTTGCCACACCCGCTCCGGCTCCCCCGCGCCCCCCGACCCGCGAAGCACGTGGCCGTCGGCCTCCCCACGACCAACCGAGGTGCCCAGGAGGACCGCCGTCGTCTTCCTCTTCGACTACAAGGACCCGAACGAGCTCGGACGCTCTCGAGCCACCCCTTCGACGCCGCCGCCGACCCCGACCCCTCCGGCGACTGGCCACGCCCGCCCAGGTACCTCTCCTCCTTCCTCCCTCTCCACCCTTCCTCCCCATTCCCTCCCTCCCTAGTTCTTCTTGCTATATGGATCAGAACATATGGAGCATTACTATTGCTATATGGAGCATTACTATTGTTCTTCTCTGAACCATTACCATTCCCTCCCTCCCTAGTTCTTCCTCCCCATTAATTTGCAGGATCAGAACAAGTTTGTAACAGGATGCTCTACAATGTTGATTAGGTGCATTACTATTGCTATATGGAGCAGCAATTTACTATTGCTATATGCTCTAGTTTGTATCAATGTGATTGTAGTTTTTCTTGTCATCAAGTTTAGTTGATGTTTATTTAAATATAGCTTATATGATCAGCCACTCTATGTATGATTGTGGCTTGAAAGTTTTGGAAGAACGTTTTTCCTTCAAATTCTATCTGGTGGCATTGTCCTAGACTCCCTAGTTGTGTTGTTAATTGTGCTTCTATTAAAAGAATTGGGAGTTACTCACTGTACTAGAACTCTATAGGTTGAATTTTGGTTAAATAATACTGAAGTTATGAGAATGTAAGCACCTATTATTGCTACTAATATCATTGGCTCATTGCTGCCTTTGTGCAATGCAGAACTGTTAAGAGTGATTTGGAGGATTCAAGATTCTGGGAAGCTCTTTTGACATTTAAAACTCAGAACTGAAGGTACTTAATAAACTCAAAAGCATTGATGATAACTCTTGTTGCCTAGAAACAGAGGTAGTTTACATATTGCATTGCTGGTGTTTGTTTATGTTCAGAGTTTAAGCATGTGTAGTGTAGTGTAGTGTAGTGAGCTTGTTCTAGTGTAGTGAGGTCTGAACCATTGCACGATGTAGTGTAGTGTAGTGAGCTCTGAACCATGTTTAGTGTTGAGTACTTCAAGTTTACTGAACCTATTCATTTTTGTGGACTTAGTGAACATGATAAGACAAGCCAGATGCTCTATTTTTAATTAACAGTAATCCATGATCAGCAATAGTTTCTTTCACTAATTTTTAGTTAACAGCAATCCATGATTTTTTTCAGCTAAAACTATTCATGATTTTTTGTTGGGTGACCTATTAGATCTGGAATGGAAGCTCACATAAGTTGAGCTGATTTTTGTCCATATGAAAGCAGAGGGCCATATGGTCTGTGGCCTTTTCATCCATATGAAAGTAGAGGCACATTGTGGTGCTAGTTTGCTGGGTTTTGTCTCCGACCATCGTGTTGTGATGATTTTGCAGGTACCCCGAGAGGCCCTTGAGTTTGCCGGAATGTTGATTAACTTCCGTTCCGAAAAATTCGGGTACTCCATATGTCTTATTTTCAGCAAAGGTCATGCTAAAATTTTCGGTGAATTTTAGCATGACTTTGCTAAAAATTGGACATATGGGGTACTTGCTACTAATGCATGGGCCGGGGTATCTTAGTACTTAATTAAGTAGGATCAACTACCCCGCCATTCTTGCTGCATTAAACCATAGGTGGCAATAGAGCCAAGTGATTAGGCCCAACTTAGAATTCTCGTTAGCATCGATAAACCCTAGATGATAAACCCAACATAGGTGGCAATAGAGCCAAGTGATTAGTGCCAAGTGATTAGGCCCAACCTAGGGTGCCTCGGTGTCGATGAGAACCTAAATGATGTACGCTTAGGCTTTTAGGGTGCCTCGGCGTCGACAAAACCTAAATGATGAAAGCTTAGGCTTTTAGGGTGCCTCGGTGTCGACAAACCCTAAATGATGTAGTTTTGAATTATGAACGTAGGATATGTCGTCATCATCATCGGACGATGAAAGTCTCCCGGTGGAGTGCAACTGGTGCCATGACGATCGAGGTCTGTGCGACATGCCTCACCTGGACGATGATCGGCGCTTCAGCATTAAGCTCGAGGAGACCTTCGAAGTTGAAACAGTACACAACGACGACAAGTGTTATTTTCATAATTAAGCATGACTTCAACTATTTCAACGTGTAATTTTCATCGTTTACAATTCGAGTATAGCTTATCCCATGCCATGCAAGACGCTATGTCTTGGAGAGGATGGATTTTGAAGACCATGAAATTTCTGAAACAAAGAAAATTCACCTAAGGACTCATCACGATGTGGACTTTGAAGTAAATCTATATAATTCTGAGAGCGTAACCCATTTTGGTTGCAAAAATTGGGAAGCATTTTGCAAGATGTATGGTTTTGATGAGGGTATGCTTATCACCATGGATCTTGGTAATCCTGACATCAACCAAGACAATATGGACATTTGGGTCCTTGTTGATACCCCTCCAGTTCTACCGCTATGTGAGTTTCTCAAACATAGTTATTAGCTAATTTATATTGTTTATTTCAAAATAGCTGACAGCTTATTTCCATTGACAGCTTATTTTTATTGTTCAAAGAATGTGCGGGAGATGGTAGACAAAACCCACTACACCGATGGCTCCGAATTAACAACTTACGAGGAGAAAAATCATTTGGTCGGATTTTGTACTGACATTGGGAATTACAATATCTACAATCAAACTCCTCAACATTATGGTAAATACGTGCCACTAGTGCATGTGTTCAACTACGGTAACTACCATGGAGATACCCTGGTAAGATTTTTACTATTACGACATCCGTGCATCTTTTGCATACTTCTAAAACTAGTACATCATTGCTAACTATGAAGTTATTACTATGTTTTTCAATAGATAATCCCAGAGAATTGTGTGCCTCATATGATGTATTTGAAAGGTAGTGTTAATGTTTTGAACATACAACCAGGTCGTCCTACGAATCTCAACTGACCATATGAGATTTCTAAAAGAAGTGGAGACATGAAAATAAAAGGATGGAAAAAATGTATGGACAGTCGTAAGGAGCTTCTTGGAAGCAAAAGGAAGCGAAGCGCAAGAATTGGAGACAGGATGTTCTCCATTCTCCATAATGGAGAGTCGGGGTCTATATTGTTTTATGCTATTTTAGCTTAAATACGGTATTTAGGTCCTGCCTAATACTGATGATCATGTGCTAAGAACAATTAAGTAGGGTTGGTTCGAAGACTATCAAGATGATGATCGTATGACTTGTTATGAATAATGAGTAGAAGTTGTATGATGATGATTAGTAGGACTTGTTAGGATTAGTATTACTTCCGACAAACTCGATACTCGCGGTCTTGAGACTTGTAATGTTTTATCTTTGTTCGGTCTTTTGAATTCGGAGACTAATACGATGAATTGTATTCGGAGACTAATCTTCTATTGTATTCGATGAATCTGATGTTGCTGTGTGCTGTTGTCTATATTCTGTCCAATAAATATTTTGTAACCTGTGCAAGAATCAGAAAAGCAAAAAAAAAACCTAATATTCATACTAATGGCGCACCACACAAGACACTAATGGCGCACTGTGATCATCACACTAATGGCGCATTAACTGCTGGTGCGCCATTAGAATGCCAAAGCACATGGGTACATATGGCCCCCTGGGAGGCATTCTAATGGCGCACTGCAGGCTATACTAATGGCGCACTACGTGGTGCGCCATTAGAACACCAGATACTAATGGCGCACCGGTGGTGCGCCATTAGAATTTAATTCTAATGGCGTGATGCCAGTGGCGCACCGGTAGTGCGCCATTAGAAGGCAAATTCGGTGCGCCACTAGCATGCCTTTTCCTAGTAGTGCTACACAAAAACAATAGCTCAACGCAACCAACGCGCTTAGGGGTTGTCAATCCCTTCATGGTCACTTACGAAAGTGAGATCTGATAGAGATGATAAATAATATTTTTGGTATTTTTGGTATAGAGATGCAAAGTAAAAAGTAAAAGCAAAGCAATAATAAAGTGATGGTGATTGATATGATGAGAAAGAGACCCGGGGGACATAGGTTTCACTAGTGGCTTCTCTCAAGAGCATAAGTATTCTACGGTGGGTGAACAAATTACTGTTGAGCAATTGACAGAATTGAGCATAGTTATGAGAATATCTAGGTATGATCATGTATATAGGCATCACATCCGAGACAAGTAGACTGACTCCTGCCTGCATCTACTACTATTACTCCACTCATCGACCGCTATCCAGCATGCATCTAGAGTATTAAGTTAAAAACAGAGTAACACCTTAAGCAAGATGACATTATGTAGAGGGATAGTTTCATGCAATATGATAAAACCCCCCATCTTGTTATCCTCGATGGCAACGATACAATACGTGCCTTGCTGCCCCTTCTGTCACTGGGAAAGGACACCGCAAGATCGAACCCAAAGCTAAGCACTTCTCCCATGGCAAGAACAACCAATCTAGTAGGCCAAACCAAACTGATAATTCAAAGAGACTTGCAAAGATAACCAATCATACATAAAAGAATTCAGAGAAGATTCAAATATTATTCATAGATAGACTTGATCATAAACCCACAATTCATCGGTCTCAACAAACACACCGCAAAAAGATTACATCGAATAGATCTCCACGAGAGAGGGGAGAACATTGTATTGAGATCCAAAAAGAGAGAACAAGCCATCTAGCTACTAGCTATGGACCCGTAGGTCTGAAGTAAACTACTCACACTTCATGGAAGAGGCTTGGATGATGATGATGTAGAAGCCCTCTGTGATCGATGCCCCCTCCGACGGAGCTCCGGAACAGGCCCCAAGATGGGATCTCGTGGATACAGAAAGTTGCGGTAGTGGAATTAGGTTTTTGGCTCCGTCTCTGATCGTTTTGGGGTATGTGGATATATATAGGAGGAAGAAGTACGTCGGTGGAGCTTCGAGGGGCCCAAAGGCAGGGAGCGCGCCCTCCACCCTCATGACCGCCTTGTGGCTTTCTTGACGAAGGGTCCAAGTCTCCTGGATCTTATCTGATGAGAAAATCACGTCTCTGAAGGTTTCATTCCGTTTGGACTCCGTTTGATATTCCTTTTCTTCGAAACCCTAAAACAGGCAATTCTTGGCTGGGCCTCCGGTTAATAGGTTAGTCCCAAAAATAATATAAAAGTGGATAATAAAGCCTAATAATGTCCAAAATAGTAGATAATATAGCATTGAGCAATCAAAAATTATAGATACGTTAGAGACGTATCAAGCATCCCCAAGCTTAATTCCTGCTCGTCCTCGAGTAGGTAAATGATGAAAACAGAATTTTTGATGCGGAGTGCTACTTTGCATAATTTCAATGTAAATCTTCTTAATTGTGGTATGAATATTCAGATTATAAAGATTCAAGTTAAAGGTTCATGTTGACATAAAAATAATAATACTTCAAGCATACTAACAAAGCAATTATGTCTTCCCAAAATAACATGGCCAGAGAAAGCTATCCCTACAAAATCATATAGTCTGGCTATGCTCTATCTTCACCACACAAAGTATTTAAATCATGAACAACCCCAATGAAAAGCCAAGCAACTGTTTCATACTTTTGACATTTTCAAAACTTTTTCGATCTTCACGCAATACATGAGCGTGAGCCGTGGATATAGCACTATATGTGGAATAGAAGGGTGGTTGTGGAGAAGACAAAAAGAGGGGAAGATAGTCTCACATCAACTAGGCATATCAACGGGCTATGGAGATGCCCATTAATAGATATCAATGTGAGTGAGTAGGGATTGCCATGCAACGGATGCACTAGAGCTATAAGTATATGAAATCTCAAAAGAACTAAGTGGGTGTGCATCCAACTCGCTTGCTCACGAAGACCTAGGGCATTTTGAGGAAGCCCATCATTGGAATATACAAGCCAAGTTCTATAATGAAAAATTCCCACTAGTATATGAAAGTGACATAATGAGAGACTCTCTATCATGAAGATCATGGTGCTACTTTGAAGCACATGTGTGGTAAAAGGATAGTAACATTTTCCCTTCTCTCTTTTTCTCTCATTTTTTTGGGCCTTTTCTTTTTTTATGGCCTCTTTTTATTTATTTTTCATCTGGAGTCTCATCCCGACTTGTGGGGGAATCATAGTCTCCATCATCCTTTCCTCACTTGGGACAATGCTCTAAAAATGATGATCATCACACTTTTATTTTTCTTACAACTCAACAATTACAACTCGATACTTAGAACAAAATATGACTCTATATGAATTCCTCCGGCGGTGTACCGGGATATGCAATGAATCAAGAGTGACATGTATGAAATAATTATGAACGGTGGCTTTGCCACAAATACGATGTCAACTACATGATCATGCTAGCAATATGACAATGATGGAGCGTGTCATAATGAACGGAACGGTGGAAAGTTGCATGGAAATATATCGCAGAATGGCTATGGAAATGCCATGATAGGTAGGTATGGTGGCTTTTTTGAGGAAGGTATTTGGTGGGTGTATGATACCGGTGAAAAGTGCACGGTATTAGAGAGGCTAGCAATGGTGGAAGGAAGGAAAGTGCGTATAATCCATGGACTCAACTTTAGTCATAAAGAACTCATATACTTATTGCAAAAATCTAGAAGTTATCAAAGCAAAGTATTACACGCATGCTCCTAGGGGGATAGATTGGTAGGAAAAGACCATCGCTCGTCCCCGACCGCCACTCATAAGGAAGACAATCAATAAATAAATCATGCTCTGACTTCATCACATAACGGTTCACCATACGTGCATGCTACGGGAATCACAAACTTTAACACAAGCATTTCTCAAATTCACAACTACTCAACTAGCATGACTCTAATATCACCATCCTCATATCTCAAAACAATTATCAAGCATCAATTTTTTCTTAGTATTCAACGCACTCAAAAGAAAGTTTTACAAATCTTGAATACCAAGCATATTATTATTAAGCAAATTACCATGCTATTAAGACTCTCAAAATAATCTAAGTGAAGCATGAGATATCAATAGTTTCTATAAAACAAATCCACCACCGTGTTCTAAAAGATATAAGTGAAGCACTAGAGCAAAATTATATAACTCAAAAGATATAAGTGAAGCACATAGAGTATTCTATCAAATTACAAATTATGTATGGCTCTCTCAAAAGGTTTGTACAGCAAGGATGATTGTGGTAAACTAATAAGCAAAGACTCAAATCATAAAAGACGCTCCAAGCAAAACACATATCATGTGGTGAATAAAAATATAGCTCCAAGTAAAGTTACCGATAGAAGTAGACGAAAGAGGGGATGCCTTCCGGGGCATCCCATAGCTTTGGCTTTTGGGTGTCCTTAGATTATCTTGGGGGTGCCATGGGAATGCCCAAGCATAGGCTCTTTCCACTCCTTGTTCCATAATCCATCAAATCTTTACCCAAAACTTGAAAACTTCACAACACAAAACTTAAAGTAGAAAATCTCGTGAGCTCCGTTAGCGAAAGAAAACAAAAGACCACTTCAAGGTACTGTAATGAACTCATTATTTATTTATATGGGTGTTATAACTACTGTATTCCAACTTCTCTATGGATTATAAACTATTTTACTAGCCATAGATTCATCAAAATAAGCAAAGAACACACGAAAAACAGAATCTGTCAAAAACAGAACAGTCTGTAGTAATCTGTAGCTAGCGCAAGATCTGGAACCCCAAAAAATTATAAAATAAATTTGTGGAAGTGAGGAATTTATCTATTAATCATCTGCAAAAATAATTATAAAATAAAATTGTTCTCGTGAGCGCTAAAGTTTCTGTTTTTTACAGAAAGTTCAACAAGACTTTCCCCAAGTCTTCCCAACGGTTCTACTTGGCAGAAACACTAATTAAACACAAAAAACACAACCAAAACAGAGGCTAAATAATTCATTTATTACTAAATAGGAGCAAAAATAAAGGAATAAAAATAAAATTGGGTTGTCTCCCAACAAGCGCTATCGTTTAACGCCCCTAGCTAGGCATAACAAGCAAGAATAGATCTAGGTATTGCCATCTTTGGTAGGCAATTCTTCAATGAGGCATATATCTCCCTTAGGAATTTATTTCTTTCTAGTGATTATAAAACTCTTAGGCATAAGATCGAAAAATTCATTTGTAGCAATTTGTTCCTTAATGATAGCAAAAAGATTGGGATGAATACTTATAGATTTAAGATCCGCAGTTTCCTTACTTAGATGATTCACCCTTATTTTTAGGAACATACATAAGCTTGGAAATTTTAGTAGGAGGACTTGGAGTATTCTTTACGGAAGAAAAAGCGGTTCCCAAATTCATAATTATACCCTCAAGTTTATCGATTCTAGTAGAATCTAAGTTTATTTTCTCATTAACTATGGGTTCATTTTCCTTGATATTTTTCAAAGTCATTCCTACCTTAGATCCATATTGAGTAATTTGATTGTGGATCTTTTTATCTAGATTTTCAATTAATTCAATGGTAGCGACTTTATTTTCAATAATTTCAAGTCTTTTCATAACATGCTCCAAAGTTAACATAGTTCCATTAACCAAAAGAGGTGGTGAGCAAAATAAATCTAACATAGCATTATAAGAATCAAAAGTATGGCTACCCAAGAAATTCCCTCCGGTAATGGTATCAAGGATATATCTATACCAAGGACTAGCACCTACATAAAAATTTCGGAGAAGAACTGAAGTAGATTGCTTCCTGGTAGATCTTTTTTAAGCATTGCAAATTCTATACCAAGAATCTTTTAGATTTTCTCCCTACCTTTGTTTAAAATTTAGAACTTCATTCTCGGGAGACAGCGGAGAAGATATGAGACTAGCCATGACGACAAGCAAACAAACTAATACACAAGCAAACAAAAGACAAATGGGCAAAAAGAGGCAAATAGAGAGGGAGAGGGAGGATAGAGAGAGAGGGCGAATAAAACGGCAAGGGTGAATTGGGGTGAGAGGAAAATGAGAGCCAAATGGCAAATAATGTAATGCGACAGATAGGGATTGTGATGGGTACTTGGTATGTTGACTTTTGCGCAGACTCCCCGGCAATGGCGCCAGAAATTCTTCTTGCTACCTCTTGAGCACTACGTTGGATTTCCCCGAAGAGCAGAGGATGATGAAGCAAAGTAGCATAAGTATTTCCCTCAGTTTTTGAGAACCAAGGTATCAATCCAGTAGGAGGCTACGCACGAGTCCCTCGTACCTACACAAAAATAATAGCTCAACGCAACCAACGCGCTTAGGGGTTGTCAATCCCTTCACGGTCACTTACGAAAGTGAGATCTGATAGAGATGATAAATAATATTTTTGGTATTTTTGGTATAGAGATGCAAAGTAAAAAGTAAAAGCAAAGCAATAATAAAGTGATGGAGATTGATATGATGAGAAAGAGACCCGGGGGTTGTCGTGGTTCTAACTCTGACAGTGAGGTAGGGGGGTATGTATGGAGAGGCTAGATCTCAGCTATGGAGAAGTTGTAAATACACCAGGATGTACGAGTTCAGGCCCTTTGCGGAAGAAGTAACAACCCTACGTCTCGGTGCCCAGAGGCGGTCGACTGGATTATGTGTGTATGAATTACAGGGGTGCCAACCCCTGCTACTGAGGAGGGGGGTGGCTTATATAGAGTTCGCCAGACCCCTCCGGTCCTCAGTAATGCAAGGTTAAAATACATTAAGACTGGGCGTTACTGGTAACGTCCCTAATAAAGTGCTATGATGACCATAAAGACTACTTAATGGCCGACCGTTTGCTTGCCGAGTGACTTTAGATCTCCTGTCAGTCGAGTGGTTGGCTTCGTAGTCGAGTGGTAGCTTCCTGGTCGAGTGTCTTGAATCCGTCGAGTGGGATACCTTCAAGTCGATTGAAAGGTGACTTCTTCCAGGGATGTCCTTGGGTAGGGCTCTTAGGACAGGTCCATGCCCCTACCCTAGGTACATAGCTTCATCATTAGCCCCCGAATGGATCGAGGTTCGAGTGGGGAAGGAGTTGGGGGTCCTTCCGACTGGTTCTTAGCGTTATGCGAATGTCTTGTACTGGATCAATCGTCACGGATGACGTTGTCAACTTCTTTCGGTCACCTTGATCCATTCTTGGTCTCTCGTCGAGTGAATTTCCTTACTTGTGGAATACCGAGTGCCGGTGCGAGCGGGCTCTTCAGTTTGATGAGTTGTTCTGCGGCCCGAGGATTTTGCGGGATTTGAATTTCGGGAAGCGAGCGGGACGGGGGCGGCCGAAGTAATCGGATGGGATAGGATGGAAGCTCCTCGATCTCCGCGCCACCTTTTTCGCCATGTACCGCGCGCGCGCCTGTTGCGGGATTTGACGGGATCGCCTGGGCCTACCGGTTAGCCACTCGGAAGCGGCTCCTTATAAGTTGCTGGCTCGGGGCTCCCCAACAGTGTGCTCTCGCCTTTCCTTCTCCCCCCGCAAGGTCCTCTGCCACCTCCACTCTCACCCTAGCGCCGTAGGTCCGTTCGAGCCTCGCCGGCGACGATGGTGAAGGACAAGACGTCGGCTTTGGAGCGCGCGAAGAAGGCGGCGGTGCAGGGGAAGGGGAAGAAGTCCGCTCGGGGCGGATCTTCCTCGAGGACTGCTCTGCCCAGGGATTGGATCCAGGGCGACTGGATGCCCTCGGTGATTCGGCAGGAAGATCATGACAACATGGTCGAGGGGGGAGTCATTCCCCATGAAGCTGCGCGTCTCCCGGGGAGAGAAGTCGAACTCCAATGTCGTGACGGTGAGTGCGTCCTCCTCGCCACCCATATCGATCACGGATTTTCTCTACCTCCTCATCCTTTTTTCCGGAGCTTTTTGAACTTCTTCAGAGCGCAGCTCCACCATTTCACTCCCAATTCCATCGTGTATCTTACGGCTTTCGTTTCCTTGTGCGAAAGTTTCTTGGGTTGCCGCCCTCATTGGGGACTCTTTAAACACATCTTCACTTGCCGTTCCCAATCGGTAAAGAAAGCCAAGTCGAGTGACGAACGGACGCAAGTGATCCAGCTATGCGGGGGCCTAGCGATCTAGATGAGGGGTAAAAGTTCTTTTCCGTCTATCACTTTTCCCGAGTCGGTCCGTGGTTGGCAGTCGACCTGGTTTTATTGTCAAGACCAGGTGACCCCAGGGCAGTCGACTGGTCTTCCCCCTTTCTCTCTGGACCGAGCTCAAAAGCCTGCCTCTCTGAAAGTGCTGCCGGAGGAAAAGGTGCAAGTCAAGGTGCTAGTTGGTCGAGTGGTTCAGCTTGTCCGAGAGGGCGTGACCGGCATGGACTTGCTGGAGGCCTTCCTTCAGAGGCGCATCCAAACGCTTCAGGCTCGTGACCACCCTATGTGGATGTACTCGGGTCTCGACGACACCACTCGGGTTCACCCAGAGGAGGTCACCGATGAGATGCTGGAAGGGTGGCTGTCGAGCATCACAGGGAACAAAGACAACCCCCGAGGAGCTAGGAGGGTTCCCCCGCTTGACAGTACATACGACGTGGACCAGGTCTGACCTTGTGTTCCCGACTGAGATCTTGCTTTCTTCATTTGCTCTCTTTGAATCGGTCGACTGACTTTCGACTTGTCTGCTATTCTACAGGCAACTACAGAGATGTACTCGACACCCAACGGAGCACAGGGGCAGGCCGAGGAAGGGGAGGCGAGCGGAGGCGAAAGTGGAGACGAACAGGGGGAGTGGGAGTCTGACGGCGAAGGAGAGGGAGACGACGACATCGACTCCAGCGAAGAGGAGGAGGAGGAGGAAGCTGAACCTCCCCGCTCGGAAAGGCGATCCAAGCTTACACACGACCCTGCGCGGGAACGTGGTAAGGCGACTGCTCCCGTTGGGCAGTCGTCGAAGCGCCCTCGGACCTCTTCTCCAGCGCCGACTGAAAAAGCTCCCAAGCACCCCGCGCGGCGCCGTCCAAGCCACCCAAGGCTCTGCCCAAGATGAGGATGACTGTCCCCACCATTTCTGGGTAATGATAGAACTTGTTCTCCTTTGTCGACCATGGACGGATCCTTGGTCGATCCACTGAGCCGACTGACGGTCTTTCAAAATTTGCAGTGCTGCTACTTCTGAGATCTCCGCCAAGGACGATGATCAAGAGATGGAAGATGCTGTTACTTCCAACCCTGGTATGATTACTGATGTTCTGCCTTGAATCGACTGACGATTTCTTATAACTCTGGTCGATTAAATTTTTCCCGTAGCTCCTCCTCATGTTATTAACCTTCCTGAAGACGAAGACGAAGCGCCGCTGAGAGTGAGGCGGAACAGGAAAGCGTCGGCTGGCGAGACTCCACAATCCACTCCGGCGCCTTAGGCCGTAGCTCGAGACGGTGGCAATACCACCCGGGCTTCTGTGACTTTCGCCAATCCTCTGACGAGTGTGCGGCCCTCGACGTCGACCGTAAATCCGCCTTCGCTCTTCGCCACACACCACGTCCCTGAGGACCAAGTGGGTGCAGCTAAGGAAGCTATACGCCAGGCAGGCATCATGATGGAGCAAGTCAAGGTGGTTCGAGAAGCCAGCCAAGCGGCTTATGACGCGAGTTCAGCTCTTCAGAGTAACGTCCAGGTCAGTCGATTCACTGCTTGTTCTGTTAGGGTATGCTGTCTGAAGAATCTCTTTTCCGAAGATCTTTTAAATCTGTACACCCACTGGGTGTTTCTGTTAAGTTTTTTGGTCGAGTGGGGGCACGCTGAGTGCACCCACTATGTGTAGTCCCCGAGACTACGGTGGACTGCTGGCAGTCGACTGTAGTCTTTATATTGTGCTGCTGTAGTTTTACTCCTTCACTCGGTCTGGCCAGGCCATGTTGAATGAAACTGTATCCGGTCGACTGCGGGCAGTCGACTTTTTTTTTCAAAACCAGTGGGGGCACGCTGAGTGCACCCACTGGGTGTAGTCCCCGAGACTACGGTGGACTGCTGGCAGTCGACTGTAGTCTTTATATTGTGTTGCTGTAGTTTTAATCCTTCACTCGGTCTGGCCAGGCCATGTCGAATGAAATTGTATCTGGTCGACTGCGGGCAGTCGATTTTTTTTTCAAAACCAGTGGGGGCACGCTGAGTGCACCCACTGGGTGTAGTCCCCGAGACTACTGTTGAATGTTTTTGATTCAGCTGTAGTCTTAGAAACGTCATCATTGTCTCTTGGTTACTCAGAAGCAACTTATCTTGGACCTCTGTCGACTGACTTTTGCAGAAATCCTGTGAACTTGTGGCTCTCTACACTGAGTTGGAAAACAAACAGATCCAGCACGACCTTGACTTGAAGCTCGCTCAACAGAACTTGCAGAAGGCACGAGACGAAGCAAAAGGTATGGCTGGCGAGGTTTCTCATTCTTGACGAGTGACTTCCCTTTCTTGCCCATTCTTGATGTTGAGTTCACTCGACATTCTGTAGATAAACTGGAGGAAGCTCTGAAGAAGAAGAAGAAGGATCAAGATCTTGTCGAAGCACAGAAGGAGGCCTCGAGCAAAACGAAGCTTGCAGAAGAGAAACTGGCTTCGGTCGGAACTCTTGAACAGGAGAACTCCAGACTGAAAACTGCTCTCGAGACAGCTAATCGAGAGGTCAGCCGACTAAAGAACGACAAGATGGTTCTACACGACCAGGCGGGTGAGCTGGCGGGGAAGGTAAACGATCTGGAGGCTTATCTCGGTGGACTCGCCAAGAAGCTGTTCGTCATGCTCGAAGGTAATTATTCCGACCCGGCTGTCTTGCAGTTACCAAGCCCGTGTAAGGCCACTTTCTTATTCTTGAATCGTGTTTGCAGAATTCTGCCAGAGCTTCGAACAGGGAACCAGTCGAGTGGAGCCAGGCTTGGATCCCGCCAATTCTCTCGTGATTCTAACTCTGACAGTGAGGTAGGGGGGTATGTATGGAGAGGCTAGGTCTCAGCTATGGAGAAGTTGTAAATACACCAGGATGTGCGAGTTCAGGCCCTTCGCGGAAGAAGTAACAACCCTACGTCTCGGTGCCCGGAGGCGGTCGACTGGATTATGTGTGTATGAATTACAGGGGTGCCAACCCCTGCTACTGAGGAGGGGGGTGGCTTATATAGAGTTCGCCAGACCCCTCCGGTCCTCAGTAATGCAGGGTTAAAATACATTAAGACTGGGCGTTACTGGTAACGTCCCTAATAAAGTGCTATGATGACCATAAAGACTACTTAATGGCCGACCGTTTGCTTGCGGAGTGACTTTAGATCTCCTGTCAGTCGAGTGGTTGGCTTCGTAGTCGAGTGGTAGCTTCCTGGTCGAGTGTCTTGAATCCGTCGAGTGGGATACCTTCAAGTCGATTGAAAGGTGACTTCTTCCAGGGATGTCCTTGGGTAGGGCTCTTAGGACATGTCCATGCCCCTACCCTAGGTACATAGCTTCATCACTAGCCCCCGAATGGATCGAGGTTCGAGTGGGGAAGGAGTTGGGGGTCCTTCCGACTGGTTCTTAGCGTTATATGAATGTCTTGTACTGGATCAATCGTCACGGATGTCGTTGTCAACTTCTTTCAGTCACCTTGATCCATTCTTGGTCTCTCGTCGAGTGAATTTCCTTACTTGTGGAATACCGAGTGCCGGCGCGAGCGGGCTCTTCATTTTGATGAATTGTTCTGCGGCCCGTGGATTTTGCGGGATTTGAATTTTGGGAAGCGAGCGGGACGGGGGTGGCCGAAGTAATTGGATGGGATAGGATGGAAGCTCCTCGATCTCCGTGCCACCTTTTTCGCCACGTACCGCGCGCGCGCCTGTTGTGGGATTTGACGGGATCGCCTGGGCCTACCGGTCAGCCACTCGGAAGCGGCTCCTTATAAGTTGCCGGCTCGGGGCTCCCCAACAGTGTGCTCTCGCCTTTCCTTCTCCCCCCGCAAGGTCCTCTGCCACCTCCGCTCTCACCCTAGCGCCGTAGGTCCGTTCGAGTCTCGCCGGCGACGATGGTGAAGGACAAGACGTCGGCTTTGGAGCGCGCGAAGAAGGCGGCGGTGCAGGGGAAGGGGAAGAAGTCCGCTCGGGGCGGATCTTCCTCGAGGACTGCTCTGCCCAGGGATTGGATCCAGGGCGACCGGATGCCCTCGGTGATTCGGCAGGAAGTTCTTGATGACATGGTCGAGGGGGGAGTCATTCCCCATGAAGCTGCGCATCTCCCGGGGAGAGAAGTCAAACCCCAACCTCGTGACGGTGAGTGCGTCCTCCTCGCCACCCATATCGATCGCGGATTTTCTCTACCTCCTCATCCTTTTTTCCGGAGCTTTTTGAACTTCTTCGGAGCGCAGCTCCACCATTTCACTCCCAATTCCATCGTGTATCTTGCGGCTTTCGTTTCCTTGTGCGAAAGTTTCTTGGGTTGCCGCCCTCATTGGGGACTCTTTAAACACATCTTCACTTGTCGTTCCCAATCGGTAAAGAAAGCCAAGTCGAGTGACGAACGGACGCAAGTGATCCAGCTATGCGGGGGCCTGGTGATCCAGATGAGGGGTAAAAGTTCTTTTCCGTCTATCACTTTTCCCGAGTCGGTCCGTGGTTGGCAGTCGACCTGGTTTTATTTTCAAGACCAGGTGACCCGAGGGCAGTCGGCTGGTCTTCCCCCTTTCTACCTGGACCGAGCTCAAAAGCCTGCCTCTCTAAAAGTGCTACGGGAGGAAAAGGCGCAAGTCAAGGTGCTGGTTGGTCGAGTGGTTCAGCTTGTCCGAGAGGGCGTGACCGGCATGGACTTGCTGTAGGTCTTCCTTCGGAGGCGCATCCAACCGCTTCAGGCTCGTGACCACCCTATGTGGCTGTACTCGGGTCTCGACGACACCACTCGCGTTCACCTAGAGGAGGTCACCGACGAGATGCTTGAAGGGTAGCTGTCGAGCATCAAAGGGAACAAAGACAACCCCCGAGGAGCCAGGAGGGTTCCCCCGCTTGACAGTACATACGACGTGGACCAGGTCTGACCTTGTGTTCCCGACTGAGATCTTGCTTTCTTCATTTGCTCTCTTTGAATCGGTCGACTGACTTTCGACTTGTCTGCTATTCTCCAGGCAACTACAGAGATGTACTCGACACCCAACGGAGCACAGGGGCAGGCCGAGGAAGGGGAGGCGAGCGGAGACGAACAAGGGGAGTGGGAGTCTGACGGCGAAGGAGAGGGAGACGACGACGTCGACTCCAGCGAAGAGGAGGAGGAGGAGGAAGCTGAACCTCCCCGCTAGGAAAGGCGATCCAAGCTTACACACGACCCTGCGCGGGAACGTGGTAAGGCGACTGCTCCCGTTGGGCAGTCGTCGAAGCGCCCTCGGACCTCTTCTCCAGCGCCGACTGAAAAAGCTCCCAAGCACCCCTGCGCGGCGCCGTCCAAGCCACCCAAGGCTCTGCCCAAGATGAGGATGACTGTCCCCACCATTTCTGGGTAATGATAGAACTTGTTCTCCTTTGTCGACCGTGGACGGATCCTTGGCCGATCCACTGAGCCGACTGACGGTCTTTCAAAATTTGCAGTGCTGCTACTTCTGAGATCTCCGCCAAGGACGATGATCAAGAGATGGAAGATGCTGTTACTTCCAACCCTGGTATGATTACTGATGTTCTGCCTTGAATCGACTGACGATTTCTTATAACTCTGGTCGATTAAATTTTTCCCGTAGCTCCTCCTCATGTTATTAACCTTCCTGACGACGAAGACGAAGCGCCGCTGAGAGTGAGGCGGAACAGGAAAGCTCGGCTGGCGAGACTCCACAATCCACTCCGGCGCCTTAGGCCGTAGCTCGAGACGGTGGCAATACCACCCGGGCTTCTGTGACTTTTGCCAATCCTCTGACGAGTGTGCGGCCCTCGACGTCGACCGTAAATCCGCCTTCGCTCTTCGCCACACACCACGTCCCTGAGGACCAAGTGGGTGCAGCTAAGGAAGCTATACGCCAGGCAGGCATCATGATGGAGCAAGTCAAGGTGGTTCGAGAAGCCAGCCAAGCGGCTTATGACGCGAGTTCAGCTCTTCAGAGTAACGTCCAGGTCAGTCGATTCACTGCTTGTTCTGTTAGGGTATGCTGTCTGAAGAATCTCTTTTCCGAAGATCTTTTAAATCTGTACACCCACTGGGTGTTTCTGTTAAGTTTTTTGGTCGAGTGGGGGCACGCTGAGTGCACCCACTGGGTGTAGTCCCCGAGACTACGGTGGACTGCTGGCAGTCGACTGTAGTCTTTATATTGTGTTGCTGTAGTTTTACTCCTTCACTCGGTCTGGCCAGGCCATGTTGAATGAAACTGTATCCGGTCGACTGCGGGCAGTCGATTTTTTTTAAAACCAGTGGGGGCACGCTGAGTGCACCCACTGGGTGTAGTCCCCGAGACTACTGTTGAATGTTTTTGATTCAGCTGTAGTCTTAGAAACGACATCATTGTCTCTTGGTTACTCGGAAGCAACTTATCTTGGACCTCTGTCGACTGACTTTTGCAGAAATCCTGTGAACTTGTGGCTCTCTACACTGAGTTGGAGAACAAACAGATCCAGCTCGACCTTGACTTGAAGCTCGCTCAACAGAACATGCAGAAGGCGCGAGACGAAGCAAAAGGTATGGCTGGCGAGGTTTCTCATTCTTGACGAGTGACTTCCCTTTCTTGCCCATTCTTGATGTTGAGTTCACTCGACGTTCTATAGATAAACTGGAGGAAGCTCTGAAGAAGAAGGATCAAGATCTTGCCGAAGCACAGAAGGAGGCCTCGAGCAAAACGAAGCTTGCAGAAGAGAAACTGGCTTCGGTCGGAACTCTTGAACAGGAGAACTCCAGACTGAAAACTGCTCTCGAGACAGCTAATCGAGAGGTCAGCCGACTGAAGAACGACAAGATGGTTCTGCACGACCAGGCGGGTGAGCTGGCGGGGAAGGTAAACGATCTGGAGGCTTATCTCGATGGACTCACCAAGAAGCTGTTCGTCATGCTCGAAGGTAATTATTCCGACCCGGCTGTCTTGCAGTTACCAAGCCCGCGTAAGGTCACTGTCTTATTCTTGAATCGTCGTTGCAGAATTCTACCAGAGCTTCAAAGAGGAAACCAGTCGAGTGGAGCCAGGCTTGGATCCCACCAATTCTCTCGTGAAGGACGAGGCTGCTATGAACGTGCTCCGACTGGAGTCTCGTGTTACCAGCATTGTTGACTATCTTGCTCGGCTGAAGGTTGCGATGTCGCGGATCGACACATCACTCTGGCCTGGAACGACGCTTCAGAATGACCTCGAGTCCCTGATGGTTCGACTGGATGAAGTCCCGGGTCGAGTGGCGGAATGGAAGAAATCTTCTGCTAGATGTGGTGCTGATGTCGCTCTGTCTCTGGTCCGCGTCCATTGCAAGGAGGCGCGAGAAGAAAAGCTAGCCGCCATCCAAGTTGCCAATACCAGGAAGCACAGCTTTCAAGACTTCATGGAGACTTTCATTGTTGCTGCTACTCGTATTGCAGACGGGATCGACTTGGACAAGTTCGTCGCCCCTTCCAGTCCTCCGCTTGAGGAATGAAAAACTTTTATGCTTCACTTTAAATTTGCCTCAGAATGCCGAGTGGATTATGTAACCGTTAAACTCTGTCGAGCCGAGGGCTCGAGTACTTTGATCTGAGGTCTTGGACATTTGGGTTTTATCCGAACTTGATTTATCGTTGAATATCTTCGGGAATTATCTGCCGAGTGGAACTTGGCCTTCACTCGAAATAACTTCGTATTTGTGGTGCAACTCCGAAGGAAAAGGTAACAATCAATTTGCATCTTGCCGTCCTTGTGGATTGGGACGTGTTCCGAACTTAGGCGAGCACTGGGCTGCAGCTAAGCCCCCGAGTGGGAGGTTTGCTTTCCACTCGGTAGGATTTTTGAACACTTAGGCGAGCACTGGGCTGCAGCTAAGCCTCCGAATGGGAGGTTTGCTCTCCACTCGGTAGGATTTTTGAACACTTAGGTGAGTACTTGGACTGCAGCTAAGCCCCCGAGTGGGAGGTTTGCTCTCCACTCGGTAGGATTTTCAAACACTTAGGCGAGCACTAGGCTGTAGCTAAGCCTCCGAGTGGGAGTCTGGCTCACCACTCGGTAGGATTTTCAAATACTTAGGCGAGTACTTGGACTGCAGCTAAGCCCCCGAGTGGGAGGTTTGCTCTCCACTCGGTAGGATTTTTATATACTTAGGCGAGCACTGGGCTGCAGCTAAGCCCCCGAGTGGGAGTCTGGCTCACCACTCGGTAGGATTTTCAAACACTTAGGCGAGCACTGGGCTGCAGCTAAGCCTCCAAGTGGGAATCTAGCTCACCACTCGGTAGGATTTTCAAACACTTAGGCGAGCACTGGGCTGCAGCTAAGCCTCCGAGTGGGAGTCTGGCTCACCACTCGGTAGGATTTTTAAATACTTAGGCGAGTACTTGGACTGCAGCTAAGCCCCCGAGTGGGAGGTTTGCTCTCCACTCGGTAGGATTTTTATTTACTTAGGCGAGCACTGGGCTGCAGCTAAGCCTCCGAGTGGGAATCTGGCTCGCCACTCGGTAGGGTTTTCATATACTTAGGCGAGTACTTGGACTGCAGCTAAGCCCCCGAGTGGGAGGTTTGCTCTCCACTCGGTAGGATTTTCAAACACTTAGGCGAGCACTGGGCTGCAGCTAAGCCTCTGAGTGGGAGTCTGGCTCACCACTCGGTAGGATTTTCAAATACTTAGGCGAGTACTTGGACTGCAGCTAAGCCCCCGAGTGGGAGGTTTGCTCTCCACTCGGTAGGATTTTTATATACTTAGGCGAGCACTGGGTTGCAGCTAAGCCCCCGAATGGGAGTCTGGCTCACCACTCGGTAGGATTTTCAAACACTTAGGCGAGCATTGGGCTGCAGCTAAGCCCCCGAGTGGGAGTCTGGCTCACCACTCGGTAGGATTTTTTGCAAACTTAGGCGAAACGGATTCGCAGCTAAGCTACCCACTGGGGGATTTCGTACGCAAACAAAAGTGACAGCAGTTACAGGAAGAACTGGGACACTCTTGTCTTTGATAAAAATAAACTACAGAAGTTTTTCTTATTACACCTCATCCGAGTGAGAATTCAAGTGTAAAATGGGCGGAGTAGTTCCGCATTCCAAGCTCGTGGCTCGTTGATCCGGCGATCAACGTTGTAGAGATGATATGCTCCATTGTGGAGGACTCTGGTGACGATGAAGGGGCCTTCCCAAGTAGGAGCAAGTTTGTGTGGTTTCTGTTGATCCACTCGGAGGACCAAATCTCCTTCTTGGAAGGCTCGGCTCTTCACATTTCTGGTATGGAATCGACGCAAGTCTTGCTGATAGATGGTCAATCTGATCATAGCCATTTCCCTCTCCTCCTCTAGGAGGTCGACTGTGTCTTGCCGGGCTTGCTCTGCTTCGTCTTCGTTATAAAGCTCGACTCTAGGGGCGTTGTGAAGTAGATCACTCGGCAGGACGGCTTCGGCTCCGTAAACTAGAAAGAATGGCGTTCTTCCAGTCAACCGGTTCGGGGTGCTTCTCAGTCCCCACAAAACTGACGGAAGCTTGTCGACCCAAGCACCTGCTGCGTGCTTGAGATCACGCATCAGTCGAGGCTTCAGTCCTTTGAGAATCAGACCATTTGCTCTTTCAGCTTGTCCATTCGACTGGGGATGCGCGACCGACGCGTAGTCGACTCATGTGCCTTGAGAGGCGCAAAAAGCTCTGAACTTGTCTGAATCGAAGTTTGACCCATTGTCAGTGATGATGCTATGCGGGAACCCATATCTGAATATCAACTCTCTGATGAAACTGATAGCAGTGCTAGCATCAAGATTTTTGATAGGCTTGGCTTCAATCCATTTGGTGAACTTGTCGACTGCCACAAGCACATGTGTGAATCCGCTCCTGCCTGTTCTCAGTGGACCAACCATGTCCAGTCCCCAAACAGTGAAGGGCCAGACGAGTGGAATGGTCCTCAGAGCTGATGCTGGCTTGTGCGACATGTTGAAGTAGAACTGGCAGCCTTCACACTTGTCGACTATCTCTTTCGCCATTTCGTTTGCCCTGGGCCAGTAAAAACCCGCTCGGTATGCTTTGGCCGCGATGGTCCGAGAGGACGCATGGTGACCACAGGTCCCCGAGTGGATATCATCAAGGATTATCTGACCTTCTTCTGGCGTTATGCACTTCTGACCGATTCCAGTTGCGCTTTCTCTATACAACTGTCCTTTTACAACTGTGAAAGCTTTAGATCGACGGACAATCTGTCGAGCCTCTTCTTCGTCCTCTGGAAGTTCTTTCCTCAAGATATACGCGATGTATGGTATCGTCCAGTCGGGAGTGATTGCCAAGACCTCCATGACTAGGTCGACCACAGCAGGAATTTCGACTTCAGTTGGATCTGTGGCACTTTTCGGTTGCGGGGCTTCTTCTGTAAAAGGATCCTCCTGGACTGACGGCGAGCGGATGTTCTCCAAAAACACATCGCTGGGAATGGCTTCTCTCTTGGAGCCTATCTTTGCCAGATCATCAGCTGCTTGATTTTTCAGTCGGGGGATGTGATGAAGCTCTAACCCCTCGAATTTCTTTTCTAGCTTTCTTACTGCGTTGCAGTAGCCAGTCATAGCTGGGCTTCTGACGTCCCACTCCTTCATCACCTGATTAACCACCAAATCTGAGTCGCCATAGACCATGAGGCACCGGACGCCAAGTGAAATGGCCATGCGCAACCCATACAAGAGTGCTTCATATTCTGCTTCATTATTGGAGGAATCGAAGTGAATCTGGAGAACATATCTGAGCTTATCTCCTCGGGGGGAGACCAATACTACCCCAGCACCGGAACCATTCAGCATCTTAGATCCATCGAAGAACATGGTCCAGTGCTCCGAGTGAACTTGAGTCGAAAGCTGTTGTTCAATCCACTCGGCGACGAAATCTGCAATTGCTTGGGACTTGATAGCCTTCTTTGCTTCAAACTTGATATCTAGGGGAAGGAGTTCAATTGCCCACTTCGCCACTCGACCAGTTGCATCTCTGTTGTGCAAAATCTCTGACAGTGGAGCGTCGCTGACGACTGTAATGGAATGGTCAGAGAAGTAGTGTGCAACCTTCTTCGTGGTCATGTAAATCCCATATACAAGCTTCTGGTAATGGGGATATCTTTGCTTCGAAGGAGTCAAAACTTCAGACACATAATATACTGGGCGCTGAACTCTGAAGGCCTTTCCTTCTTCTTCCCGCTCGATCGTAAGTACTGTACTGACAACTTGTCCCGTGACCGCAATGTAAAGCAGCAGAGGCTCTTTACTGATTGGGGCAACAAGCATCGGCTGGGTGGAGAGTAGAGCTTTGAGCTCTGCAAACGCTGCATCAGCTTCTGGAGTCCACTCGAACTTGTCAGACTTCTTCATCAGTCGGTAAAGAGGCAATGCCTTTTCACCGAGACGAGAAATGAATCGACTTAGAGCGGCCAAGCAACCTGTAAGCTTCTGGACATCGTGCACACGCACAGGGCGCTTCATCCGGAATATGGTGCCAACTTTCTCGGGATTGGCGTCGATTCCTCGTTCGGAAACGAGAAAACCGAGTAACTTTCCACCTGGAACTCCGAATGTGCACTTTGATGGATTGAGCTTGATATCATATCTCCTGAGGTTAGCAAAGGTTTCGGCAAGGTCAGTCAGCAGGTCAGAACCTTTCCGTGACTTAACCACAATATCATCCATGTATGCTTCTACGTTCCGACTGATCTGAGTGAGCAAACACTTCTGAATCATCCTCATGAACATGGATCCAGCATTCTTGAGGCCGAAGGGCATGGTGACATAACAGAAGCACCCGGATGGGGTGATGAAAGCCGTTTTGATCTCGTCGGGTCCATACAGACGGACCTGATGGTACCCTGAATAAGCATCTAGAAAAGACAAACGCTCACACCCCGCGGTCGAGTCGACTACCTGGTCGATGCGGGGGAGAGGGAAACGATCTTTCGGGCAGGCCCGATTGATATGTTTAAAGTCAATGCACATGCGAAGTGACTTGTCCTTCTTGGGGACCATGACAACATTGGCGAGCCACTCGGAGTGGTAAATCTCTCGGATGAACTCCACTGCTAAGAGCCGAGCCACCTCCTCGCCAATAGCTTTCCTCTTTTGGACGGCGGACCGTCGAAGATGTTCTTTCACAGGCTTGAACTTCGGGTCGACTCGTAGACGGTGCTCAGCCAGCCCCCTGGGAACTCCAGGCATGTCAGAAGGCTTCCATGCGAACATGTCCCAGTTCTCACGGAGGAACTGAATGAGCGCTTCTTCCTATTTGGAGTGGAGCGTCGTTGAGATGTGAGTCGGAGCAGCATTGGGGTCGGTCGGGTGAATGTGAACTGGCTTACTTTCACCGTACGACTGAAAAGCTGATTCTGAAGCTGGCTTCTTGGCTCGCAGCAATTCACTCGGATCAGCAGTCTTCTGGTACTCTTGCAGCTCGACTACTGACATCTGAGCATCAGCGATCTTTGATCCTTTCTGAAAACACTCCTCTGCTTTCTTCCGATTGCCTGTAACGGTGATCACACGTCTGGGGCCGGGCATCTTCAACTTGAGATACACATAGCACGGTCGAGCCATGAAGCGTGCATAAGCTGGCCGGCCCAGAATAGCATGATAAGCACTTTGGAAGTCCACAACCTCAAATGTCAACTTTTCCTTGCGGTAATTCTTTGAATCACCGAAAACCACATCGAGAGCAATCTGGCCGAGTGACTCGGCTTTCTTTCCAAGAATGACTCCATGGAAACTCATGTTGCTGGCACTCAGCCTGGACATCGGAATGCCCATCCCTTTCAATGTTTCTGCATACAGTATGTTCAGGCCGCTGCCACCATCCATCGGGACTTTGGTCAGTCGAGTGCCTTCGACAACTGGATCGACCACCAGAGCTTGCCTCCCAGGGGTGGCAATGTGCGCAGGGTGATCGGACTGGTCGAACGTGAAGGCAGTCTGAGACCACTTCAGGTAGCTGGGTGTTGTCGGGGCAACCATATTCACTTCACGGTTAATGACTTTCAGTCGACTTTTGCTTTCGACATCAGCAAAAATCATCAAGGTGGAATTGACTTGGGGGTATCCATCGTCACTATCTTCTTTGTCCTCAATTCTGTCTGACTCTTTTTCCTCGTCTTTGGACTGCTTGCCCTAAAACTGCTAGATCAGGAGCCAGCACTGTTGAGTGGTATGCTTTGGGTAAATAAGATTACCCTCTTCATCTTTCTCGGTGTGGATGTGACATGGCAGATCCAAAACATCATTTCCATCTTGATCCTTGACTTTCTTGGGGTTCCAGGGCCCCTTGGGTTTTCCCTTGAATTTTCCCTGGGTTACGGCCAGGGCCTCCCTAGGAGCGGCTGGCTCGGCCTTCCGCTTCTGCTTCCGACTGGAATTGCCTCCGGTTTCCTGGGCGACTGCTTTCTGATTGCCACTCCGGAGTCGATCTTCATCTTCTCCGTTAGCGTATTTGGCGGCAATTTCCATCATCCGATTCAGAGACATTTCTCCGGTCCGACCGAACTTCAGGTTCAACTCTATATTCACCCCACGGTGGGCGCCAACTGTCGTGGTTCTAACTCTGACAGTGAGGTAGGGGGGTATGTATGGAGAGGCTAGGTCTCAGCTATGGAGAAGTTGTAAATACACCAGGATGTGCGAGTTCAGGCCCTTCGCGGAAGAAGTAACAGCCCTACGTCTCGGTGCCCGGAGGCGGTCGACTAGATTATGTGTGTATGAATTACAGGGGTGCCAACCCCTGCTACTAAGGAGGGGGTGGCTTATATAGAGTTCGCCAGACCCCTCCGGTCCTCAGTAATGCAGGGTTAAAATACATTAAGACTGGGTGTTACTGGTAACGTCCCTAATAAAGTGCTATGATGACCATAAAGACTACTTAATGGCCGGCCGTTTGCTTGCGGAGTGACTTTAGATCTCCTGTCAGTCGAGTGGTTGGCTTCATAGTCGAGTGGTAGCTTCCTGGTCGAGTGTCTTGAATCTGTCGAGTGGGATACCTTCAAGTCGATTGAAAGGTGACTTCTTCCAGGGATGTCCTTGGGTAGGGCTCTTAGGACAGGTCCATGCCCCTACCCTAGGTACATAGCTTCATCAGGGGCCATAGGTTTCACTAGTGGCTTCTCTCAAGAGCATAAGAATTCTACGGTGGGTGAACAAATTACTGTTGAGCAATTGACAAAATTGAGCATAGTTATGAGAATATCTAGGTATGATCATGTATATAGGCATCACGTCCGAGACAAGTAGACCGACTCCTGCCTGCATCTACTACTATTACTCCACTCATCGACCGCTATCCAGCACGCATCTAGAGTATTAAGTTAAAAAACAGAGTAACGCCTTAAGCAAGATGGCATGATGTAGACGGATAGTTTCATGCAATATGATAAAAACCCCATCTTGTTATCCTCGATGGAAACGATACAATATGTGCCTTGCTGCCCCTTCTGTCACTGGGAAAGGACACCACAAGATCGAACCCAAAGCTAAGCACTTCTCCCATGGCAAGAACAACCAATCTAGTAGGCCAAACCAAACTGATAATTCGAAGAGACTTGCAAAGATAACCAATCATACATAAAAGAATTCACAGAAGATTCAAATATTATTCATAGATAGACTTGATCATAAACCCACAATTCATCGGTATCAACAAACACACCGCAAAAAGAAGATTACATCGAATAGATCTCCATGAGAGAGGGGGAGAACATTGTATTGAGATCCAAAAAGAGAGAAGAAGCCATCTAGCTACTAGCTATGGACCCGTAGGTCTGAAGTAAACTACTCACACTTCATCGGAGAGGCTTGGATGATGATGTAGAAGCCCTCCATGATCGATGCCCCCTCCGGCGGAGCTCGGGAACAGGCCCCAAGATGGGATCTCATGGATACAGAAAGTTGCGGCGGTGGAATTAGGTTTTTGGCTCCGTCTCTGATCGTTTGGGGGTACGTGGATATATATAGGAGGAAGAAGTACGTTGGTGGAGCTTCAAGGGGCCCATGAGGCAGGGGGCGCGCCCTAGGGGGGCACCCTCCACCCTCGTGACTGCCTTGTGGCTTTCTTGACAGAGGGTCCAAGTCTCCTGGATCTTATCTGATGAGAAAATCATGTTTCCGAAGGTTTCATTCCGTTTGGACTCCGTTTGATATTCCTTTTCTTCGAAACCCTAAAACAGGCAAAAACAGCAATTCTGGGCTGGGCCTCCGGTTAATAGGTTAGTCCCAAAAATAATATAAAAGTGGATAATAAAGCCCTATAATGTCCAAAACAGTAGATAATATAGCATGGAGCAATCAAAAATTATAGATACGTTGGAGACGTATCACGTCGCCGCTTGTCCCCTTGGCCAAGTCAAATCCCCCCCCCCCCGACCCCCTTTAAATAGCCTTCCCCCGCCGCCCTCTCCTCCTCGTCCCGCACCACCGCAGCCGCCGTGTAGCCGACGCCACCGCCTCACCGAGCCATCCCGCTTGCCGGAGCCGCCGGCTGCCAGAGCCGTTGACTCCTCACCGCTGCCGGTTTTGTTCCAGACCGTTTCGTTTTTTAAACCCTAGATCCGGTTTTCTTCAAGTAGATCGCCTCGGTTTTCTCTGTTTCGCCGGTTTAGATCGTTTTTTCTGAGTTCACTAATTAGCGAACGTTTGTCAGATTAGTTTCTGAAATGGACGAATTCGTTTGTTAGTCTCTGTTAGCGGACGTTTGTCCGATAGTTTTTTGTTTTTCTGTTTTTTTGCCAGGGACCTATCCACGATTATTTTATCACAGATTAGCCCCTCATCTTCAAACCCTCGCAAATTTTTACCCGTTTGTCCAAATCCAGTGAAACCAACGCCAGAATCTTCGTCTCGAAGCCCTCTTTCCAGTTAATCAACTTGAACATGGTTTTGACAATTTAAAATTTAGTCTCAAGCAGATTTGAATTGGAAGTTCTTTTGATCGTAGTTTTAGTTGCATAGCTCTGACTTGATTGATTCTTTTTGCAAATCAAAGCACTTCAGTTGAACTTTAAATTTGTACTTTTTAATCTGAGTTTTACCCTTGCATCTATGCTTGATTGCTTATGTATGCTATTGTTTGTTTTCGATAGAGTTCCCAGAGTGCGAAGCGTGCTACTACGAGTCTCTAGGGTTTACAGATAGTCAGCAAGGCAAGTAACACTTTGATCATATTCCCTTATTACCCAGTTTTTATGCATTACTTTCAACCCTCAAACTTCACATGAGTAGGATTGATAACATGTGGGTATTAGGAAGTATATGATGAGGTAGAACCTATTTCCCTTTATTTCAAACCCTGGGAGTTACTTTTACGTTATGCTTATACTGCTATGCAATGCTCATAGACATGGTTTGGTTTGAGTGAATCATGACAGTTGTGAGTGTTATTATAAACTAAGGGTTTATTTAAGGTGGCTATTTTAACACACATTTGGGTGGATTGGTTGTGGGCACCTGGGGCAATCCAGTGCTGTCCAAGGAGATCCCGGGGAATCCGTGTGATCATCCTATGGTTCGCCACCCAGGTTCAAAGGGATCATATTGTTATTCATGCTGGAAACTTCCGTGTGCAGCCACAAGCCATTATGGGCTCTGGCATAGTTGAGTATGTTGCGTGAATTCTTTCAGTGGTAAAATAGCAGATGTAGGGGATGTAGGTGGTACGATTTACCCGTCAAAAGAGCTAATGCTTCTGAAAGACTGTGTCTCAGTCATCCGTTTCTCAAACATCATGTAGTGCGAGAAATTCAACGGAGGAGATCGAGTCTTGTGGGGAAAAGTGTGCAAACCTCTGCAAAGTGTACAAACTAATCATGATTAGCCGTGTCCCCGGTTATGGACATCTTGAGTATCTGGTGCTTGAATTATTATGTTGATCTCATCACTTTACTTAATTAATATGTTGGGTTAATGATTACTTTAATTTGGGATTGAGATGGGGTTTACCATTCTCAATGTTTATCAACTACCATGATAGTTAAATAAAATATATTCCTTTATTCTAGGGAAAAATTGGCTTTTCGCAAAAACATATTAACCATAGAGCCTCCACCAGCCAAATATGCATGTAGTTATAGCTATTACCTGTTTCTTGATCTACAGTGTTTTTGCCAGCATATTCCATGTGCTGAACAGTTTTCGGGCTGCAACATATTATGTTGCACACTTTTCAGACGAAGAGTAAGGTGCGCTAGGTCGTTGTCGTGCACTCAGCTATGTCGTTGGAGTTGATGGACTTGCTTTATCTTCCAAGCCTTCCGCTATTATCGTATTTAGATGGCCTTAAGCCATATTATTGTAATAAGTACTCTTTTATGAGTTATTTGATGTAATAAGTGTGTGATTGCAACTCTGTTATAAATCCTTTGAAGTACTATGTGTGTCAGCATTACCGATCCAGGGATGACACTTATGCACAGAGATTTGACCGTTTGAGGTCGGATCGCTACAAGATGGTATCAGAGCACACGATGATTGTAGGACGCGACCACTAAGATAAGCCATAGGTCACTCTTCTCGACTCATTTCTGACTCCTCTCCATTTTCCACTCCATAGGATGGCCGATTCAAGGAACAAGTTTGCACAACCGGATGAAGACACCCCGTTTGGACGACACTTGAAGGAAGTCACTAGATACCTGAATATCGGAATACCAAGCTTCACCGGGACCTACACCGTCACTTTACCAGAAGAGGAGCGTTGGATGATTCGAGTTCATGTTCCAGGAAGGACATTCACGCCCGTTACTGAGCCCATAGAGTTTTCCTTTGATGCACCAACTTGGAGTTTAGGAAGGAGCATGGCAGCTCACATCGCCATGGGACGCGTCTACGAAGTTTATCACAAGGATCTTAAGGACACCATCTACCAGATATGTGGGCACCGAAATGAGCAATGGAAGATGATCAGCACCAGGAGGGACAAGTCCATTGCAGCTTTCATCAAGGAGTTAAACCAGCACATTCGTCGCCAGGAGAACCAAATGTGCTCAAGCATGATTGATCTGAAGAAGTTGATGACTAGGAACATGGAGCTTGAAGAAGAACTCAAGTCTATACGCGACGGATACGAGGAGGAAATCACAATACTAGTGGAGAAGAATGGCGACTTGATGAGGAAGCTAGGAGTATTTATGGGAGGCCCCACGCCAGGAGGAGATGACGACCATCCCAAGGACTACATCATCATCGACGACACCGACTCCGACCCCGACAGTAGTGATGATTACTATGAAGACGAAGCTGGAGCAGATATCATGGAGTCTTCCACCGATCAAAATTTCTAGTCGACCACCATATTATTAGTAGTATTTCCCCCATGTACATAGTAGTAGTCCGAGTATTTTGTAACGGTAGCTAGATCGATTGTATGCCCTTGTTTGAATTGAGTGGTGTGCTATGAATGTGTTTGTCTCATGTGCATATGGGTAGTGTTTTCTCTTTAGACCTCACTCTATTCTAATCTCTCCCCCTCTAAACCCATCAAACGCCTCTGAGACATGACCCCGGATTTGTCTTCCCACCGGAGCTCACTCAATTGATCCAACAGCAGAATGCCTTGATGCAACTACTAGTCCAGAACCAAGGCAACAACAACAATAACAACAACCCACCGCCACCGCCAACAGTGGACAACCTAGCCCGTTTTCTGAGGTTGAATCCGCTGGGGTTTTCTAGTAGCACCGAGCTGACTGTTGCTGATGGCTGACTACGTAGGATTGGAAGGGAGTTGACCATGACAGGTTGCACAGATGCGGTGAAGGTGCGCTTTGCCGCATACCAACTGGATGGACCTGCAGCCTCATGGTGGGAGAATTACACAACCACTTTTCCCATAGCAAATGTTACATGGTATCAGTTTCAGCAAGCATTCCGCATAGCCCATGTCTCTACAGGAGCAATGAATATGAAGAAGCATGAGT
This sequence comes from Triticum urartu, assembly GCF_056163025.1. Lineage (NCBI taxonomy): Eukaryota > Viridiplantae > Streptophyta > Magnoliopsida > Poales > Poaceae > Triticum > Triticum urartu. Next base: position 104,825,832 of record NC_141876.1, read on the forward strand.
TTCGCAACTTACACCAGGGAAACCGTACTGTGGGGCAGTACGTGAATGAGTTTAGCAAGTTAGACCGCTATGCCCCATATGATGTGGCCACAGATGCCGCGAAGCGGGAGAAGTTTATGGAAGGGCTGAATGATGAGATGAGTATGCAGTTGATGGTGGAAACATTCAATAACTACCAGGAGTTGGTAGACCGGGCCCTCATGATTGAGAACAAACAGTAGCAGATAGAGAGCCGCAAACGGAAGTATGGACAGGGGAAGTACAATTCTGGAGCTTAGTAGAAGCCCTCGCTCTACCCCAAACTCCGGAGGTTATACCCATAACCATGGAGGCCATACTCACAATGGAGGAAGTTCACATAACCATAGTGGGCCTAAGAATAGAAACGGGAATGAAGCAAGCAGTAGCCAGAACCGTCCCAACCCAGCAACACCCGCTAAGAAGGACCTGAGCCATGTTACCAGTTACAAGTGCGGGAAGATAGGGCACTACGCCAACGATTATTCTGAGATGAAGAATGGCAATGGAAATGGAAACTCTGGGAAGAAGCCCAATCCCTTCACTAGAGGTTAGGTGAACCACATCAATGTGGAGGAGGTAGAAGACCAACCTGACGAAGTGATCAGTAAATTTTTGGCTAGCTAATTCATTTACCGCTCTCGTTCTTTTTGATACTGGTGCATCGCATTCATACATATCAAGGGGATTTGTGGACAAGTTTAAATTGCCAACCTTAGCCCTTAGGACACCCATGTTAGTAAGTTCACTAGGAGCAGAGTATATGGCCAGCTGATGGTGTGATCGGTTACCCTTGACCATTGGTAGCCATGTTTTTCCCTCCGACCTAGTAATTTTGGAGTCACAAGGATTGGATATAATACTAGGCATGGATTGGCTATCAAAGTATGGAGGAAACATTGACTGTGCTAGCAAGTCAATTCTGCTCACCACCCCGGAGGGAAAAAGGATCAAGTATGTATCTAGACAATCGTCAAGGAGGACCCAAGTGAATTCTCTTTCGGGGGTTGTTCAGTAGGAAGTGCCTATTGTGAAGGATTACCCGGATGTATTTCCAGAGGAACTACCAGACATGCCACTGGATCCAGACATAGAATTTTTGATAGAGTTGTTGCCAGGCACCGGACCAATATCAAAGAGACCATACCAGATGCCCGCAAATGATCTGGAGGAGATTAAGAAGTAGATTAAGGAGTTATTGGAGAAAGGTTACATTCAACAAAGTTTGTCACCATGAGGAGCCGCGGTGCTCTTAGTTGAGAAGGATGGATCTTTGAGAATGTTATTGATTAGCATGCACTGAATGAAGTAACGATCAAGAACAAGTACCCACTACCGATGATCAATGATATGTTTGACAATTTGCAAGGAGCTAAAGTATTTTCCAAGATCAACCCGCGATCAGGATACCACCAGCTAAAGATCCGAGAAAAGGATATACCTAAGACCGCTTTCACCACAAGGTACGGGCTATATGAGTACACAGTTATGTCATTTGGATTGACTAATGCCCCTGCCTACTTCATGAGTATGATGAGTAAGGTGTTCATGGATTTTTTGGATAAGTTTTTTGTGGTGTTCATTGATGATATCTTGGTATACTCGAAGAATGAAGAGGAACACAAGGAACATTTGCATTTAGTTATCGAGAAGCTCAGGGAACATCAGTTATATGCCAAGTTTAGCAAATGCGAGTTTTGGTTGGAGGAAGTTGGGTTCCTTCGACATGTTATATCCGGAGAAGTATAGAAGTAGATCCTACCAAGGTTCAGTGTGTAACTGAGTGGTTGGAACCCACCTCAGTTGGGGAGATCCGCAGTTTTCTGGGACTCGCGGGATATTATCGGAGATTCATTGAGAATTTTTCCAAGATTGCGAAGCCTATGAAGGAGCTGTTGAAGAAGGATACTAAGTTCAAATGGACAGATGAATGTGAGGCAAGTTTTTAGGAGTTTAAGAAACGATTAGTTACAGCCTCAGTGCTGGTTTTGCCAGATATACGCAAGGATTTCCAAGGTACTGCGATGCTTCTTGCTTAGGACTTGGAGGTGTATTTATGCAAGACAGAAGAGTTGTTTCATACGCCTCACGTTAGCTTCGACCGCATGAATTGAATTATGCCACGCATGATTTGGAGTTAGTAGCTATAGTTCATGCACTCAAGGCCTGGAGACATTTTCTTATTGGAAACCGTTGTGATGTGTACACGGATCACAAGAGTTTGAAATACATTTTCACGCAGAATGAGCTGAATCTCAGGAAAAGGAGATGGTTGGAGCTTATAAAGGATTGATATGAAGCTACACTATCACCCAGGCAAGGCCAATGTCGTAGCAGACGCTTTGAGCCGAAAAATTTATGCCAATACCCTGGTAAGCGGAGGATTACCATAGGAGTTAGTCCAGAATCTCAAGGAGCTTCATTTAGAGATAGTTCCAAGAGGTTTTGTGGCAACAATGGAGGTTCAGTATACATTATTGGGAAAGATTTGAGAAGCTCAAAAGGATGACAAAGAGATTGCTGAGATAAAGGAGAAAATGAGCAATGGAAAAGCCAAGGGTTTCTGTGAGGATGAGCACGAGACCTTGTGGTTTGAGGATTGTATATACGTGCCCAATAATGCGGAGATCAGGAAGCTAATACTTCAGGAGGCCCATGACTCGCCATATTCGATTCACCTCGGAAACACCAAGATGTATTTGGATCTGAAGGAGCGTTTCTCGTGGACTAGTGTGAAGAAGGATGTTGCCGAGTATGTAGCAGTATGTGATATATGTCAGAGAGTGAAGGCACAACATCAAAAGCCAACAGGATTACTGCAGCCTATGCCGATACCCGAATGGAAGTGGGACAAGCTTGGCATGGATTTCATCACCAGATTACCCAAGACCCGATCGGGATACGATTCTATTTGGGTAGTAGTGGATCATCTGACCAAGGTGGCTCACTTTATCCCAGTGAAGACCACCTATACAAGCGCGAAGTTGGCCAAGATATATATGACCAGGATCATATGTCCGCATGGAGTTCCGAGGACCATCGTATTAGATAGAGGGACACAGTTTACCTTGAAGTTTTGGAATCAATTGCACCAGACTTTGGGTACTAGGCTAGAGTTCAGTACAACCTTTCATCCGCAGACAGATGGACAAACCAAGAGAGTCAATCAGATTCTGGAGGACATGTTGAGAGCTTGTGCGCTAGATTATGGATCTAGTTGGGATGACAATTTTGTTGGGGAAGGTAGTAATTTCAAAAAAAATCCTACGCACACGCAAGATCATGGTGATGCATAGCAACGAGAGGGGAAGAGTATTGTCCACGTACCCTCATAGACCATAAGCGGAAGCATTATGACAACGCGGTTGATGTAGTCGTACGTCTTCACGGTCGACCGATCCTAGTACTGAACATACGACACCTTCGCGATCTGCACACGTTCAGCTCGGTGTCGTCCCGTGAACTCACGATCCAGTAGAGCTTTGTGGGAGAGTTTCGTCAGCACGATGGCGTGATGACGGTGATGATGTTGCTACCGGAACATGGCTACGCCTAAGCACCGTTACTATATAACAGAGGTGGATAATGGTGAAGGGAGGCACCGCACACGGCTAAAAGATCAACTGATCAACTTGTGTGTCCATGGGGTGCACCCCTCCTCCGTATATAAAGGAGTGGAGGAGGGGGAGGGCCGGCCCTCTCTATGGCGCGCCCTAGGGGAGTCCTACTCCCTCCGGGAGTAGGATTCCCCCCTTTCCTAGTAGAAGTAGGAGCCCTTCCAAGTAGGAGTGGGAGAGGAAGGAAGGAGGAGAAAGGGAGGAAGGAAAGGGGGGCGGCCCCCTTCCCAATTCGGATTGGGCTTGGGGGGTGTGCATCACTCTTTTCCCTTCCCTATCCTCTATTCCACTAAGGCCCAATAAGGCCCATATACTCCCAGAGGGTTCCGGTAACCTCCCGGTACTCCGGAAAAATGCCTGAACCACTCGGAACCATTCCGATGTCCAAATATAGGCTTCCAATATATAGATATTTATGTCTCGACCATTTCGAGACTCCTCGTCATGTCCTTGATAAAATCCGGGACTCCGAACTACCTTCTGTACATCAAAACACATAAACTCGTAATACCGATCGTCACCGAACGTTAAGCGTGCAGACCCTACGGGTTTGAGAACTATGTAGACATGACCGAGACTCATCTCCTGTCAATAACCAATAGCGGAACCTGGATGCTCATATTGGCTCCTACATATTCTACGAAGATCTTTATCGGTCAAACCACATAACAACATACGTTGTTCCCTTTGTCATCGGTATGTTACTTGCCCGAGATTTGATCGTCGGTATCTCAATACCTAGTTCAATCTCATTACCGGAAAGTCTCTTTACTTGTTCCGTAATGCATCATTCCGCAACTAACTCATTAGTTGCATTTCTTGCAAGGCTTATAGTGATGTGCATTGCCGAGAGGGCCCAGAGATACCTCTCCGACAATCGGAGTGACAAATCCTAATCTCGATCTATGCCAACCCAACAAGTACCTTCGGAGACACCTGTAGAGCACCTTTATAATCACCTAGTTACGTTGTGACGTTTGGTAGCACACAAAGTGTTCCTCCGGTATTCGAGAGTTGTGTAATCTCATAGTCAGAGGAACATGTATAAGTCATGAAGAAAGCAGTAGCAACAAACTAAATGATCATCGTGCTAAGATAACGGAATGGGTCAAGTCAATCACATCATTCTCTAATGATGTGATCCCGTTAATCAAATGACAACTTATGTCTATGGCTAGGAAACTTAACCATCTTTGATTCAACAAGCTAGTCAAGTAGAGGCAAACTAGTGACACTCTGTTTGTCTATGTATTCACACATGTACTAAGTTTCCGGTTAATACAATTCTAGCATGAATAATAAACATTTATCATGATATAAGTAAATATAAATAACAACTTTATTATTGCCTCTAGGGCATATTTCCTTCAGTCTCCCACTTGCACTAGAGTCAACTATCTAGTTCACATCGTCATGTGATTTAACACCAATAGTTCACATCTTTATGTGATTAGTTCACATCTCCATGTGACTAACACCCAAAGGGTTTACTATAGTCAATAATCTAGTTCACATCGCTATGTGATTAAAACCCAAAGAGTGATCATGTTTTGCTTGTGAGAAGAATTTAGTCAACGGGTCTGCAACATTCACAGCCGTATGTATTTTGCAAATTTTCTATGTCTACAATGCTTTGCACGGAGCTACTCTAGCTAATTGCTCCCACTTTCAATATGTATCTAGATCGAGACTTAGAGTCATCAAGATCGGTGTCAAAGCTTGCATCGACGTAACTCTTTATGACGAACTCTTTGTCACCTCCATAACCGAGAAACATTTCCTTATTCCACTAAGGACATTTTTGACCGTTGTCTAGTGATCCACTCCTGGATCACTATTATACCCTCTTGCCAAACTTATGGTGAGGTACACAATAGGTCTGGTACACAGCATAGCATACTTTGTAGAACCTATGACTGAGGCATAGGGAATGACTTTTCATGCTCTTTCTGTTTTCTTTCATGCTCGGGTTTTGAGTCTTTACTCAACTTCACACTTTGCAACACAGGAAAGAACTTCTTCTTTGGCTGTTCCATTTTGAACTACTTCAAAATCTTGTCAAGGTATGTACTCATTGAAAATATATCAAGCGTCTTGATCTATCTCTATAGATCTTGATGCTCAATATGTAAGTAGCTTCGCCGAGGTCTTTCTTTGAAAAACTCCTTTCAAACATTCCTTTATGCTTTCCAGAAAATTCTACATTATTTTCGATCAACAATATGTCATTCACATATACTTATCAGAAATGTTGTTGTGCTCCCACTCACTTTCTTTGTAAATACAGGCTTCACCGCAAGTCTGTATAAAACCATATGCTTTGATCACTTTATCAAAGCATATATTCCAACTCCGAGATGCTTGCACCAGTCCATAGATGGATCGCTGGAGCTTTCTCACTTTGTTAGCACCTTTAGGATCGACAAAACCTTCTGGTTGCATCATATACAACTCTTCTTTAAGAAATCCATTAAGGAACGTAGTTTTGACATCCATTTGCCAGATTTCATAAAATGCGGCAACTGCTAACATGATTCAGACAGACTTTTAAGCATCGATACGAGTGAGAAACTCTCATCGTAGTCAACACCTTGAACTTGTCGAAAACATTTTTGCGACAATTCGAGCTTTGTAGATAGTAACACTACTATCAGCGTCTGTCTTCCTCTTGAAGATCCATTTATTCTCAATGACTCAACGATCATCGGGCAAGTCAATCAAAGTCCATACTTTGTTCTCATACATGGATCCCATCTCAGATTTCATGGCCTCAAGCCATTTTGCGGAATCTGGGCTCATCATCACTTCCTCATAGTTCGTAGGATCGTCATGGTCAAGTAACATGACTTCCAGAACAGGATTGCAGTACCACTCTGGCGCGGATCTTACTCTAGTTGACCTACGAGGTTCTGTAGTAACTTGATCAGAAGTTTCATGATCATCATCATTAGCTTCCTCACTTACTGGTGTAGGAATCACTGGAACTGATTTCAGTGATGAATTACTTTCCAATAAGGGAGAAGGTACAATTACCTCGTCAAGTTCTACTTTCCTCCCTGAGGGAGTCCTGGATTAGGGGGTCTCCGGACAGCCAGACCATATCCTTTGGCCAGACTGTTGGACTATGAAGATACAAGATTGAAGACTTCGTCTCGTGTCCGGATGGGACTCTACTTGGCGTGGAAGGCAAGCTAGGCAATACGGATATGTGTATCTCCTCCTTTGTAACCGACCTTGTGTAACCCTAACCCTCTCCGGTGCCTATATAAACCGGAGGGTTTTAGTTCGTAGGACAACATAAAATCATACCATAGGCTAGCTTCTAGGGTTTAGCCTCTCTGATCTCGTAGTAGATCTACTCTTGTACTACCCATATCATCAATATTAATCAAGCGGGATGTAGGGTTTCACCTCCATCAAGAGGGCCCGAACCTGGGTAAAACATCGTGTCCCCTGCCTCCTGTTACCATCCGCCTTAGACGCACAGTTCGGGACCCCCTACCCAAGATCCGCCGGTTTTGACACCAACATTGGTGCTTTCATTGAGAGTTCCTCTATGTCATCGCCGTTAGGCTTGATGGCTCCTTCTATCATCGATAGCGATGCAGTCCAGGGTGAGACTTTTCTCCCCAGACATATCTTTGTGTTCGGCGGCTTCGCAATGCGGGCCAACTCGCTTGGCCATCTGGAGCAGATCGAAAGTTACGCCCATGGCCGTCAAGTCAGGTTTGGAAGCTTAAATTACATGGCTGATATCCATGGAGACTTGATCTTCAATGGATTCGAGCCCCTGCCTTGTGCGCCACACGGTCACGATGAGTACGATTTAGCTCTACCATCGGACCGTATTCAGGACATCGCACCAGCAGCCGCTCCGAGCCTCAATTCGGAGCCAGTTACGCCATCCATGGACGGGTGTATAGACCCCGTCACGGAGGTCGTATCCTCAGCGGCGATCGAGCCGAATGTCGACCTTACCCGTCACAAGAGCCATGTTGTTAGACTGTCGGATACTTCTTCGGCCACGGACTCCAAACCGCCTGCGCCCGTTCCTATCGAATCCGGTTGGGCGCCGATCATGGAGTTTACCTCCGCGGATATCTTTCAGCACTCGCCATTCGGTGACATACTGAATTCATTAAAGTCTCTCTCCTTGTCAGGAGTGTCCTGGCCGAACTATGCCCGGCAGGATTGGGATGCGGATGACGAAGAAATTCGCCACCCACCCACCACCCACTTAGTAGCCACTGTCGATGACTTAACCGACATGCTCGACTCCGACTCCGAAGACATCGACGGTATGGACGACGATGCAGGAGACAAACAGGAACCACTGCCCACAGGGCACTGGACGCCCACTTCACCACATGACGTATACATGGTGGACACACCAAAAGAAAACGACGATGAGGAACAGAAGGATGCAACGAAGGGTTGTCCCCTCGAGAAGCAGTCAAAGCGGCGGCGTAAGCGCTGCCCCAAATCCCGCCTCGGCAGAAACAACGATCATGCAGACCCAGCGTTAGAGCAGGGTGAACCATTGCCGGACAACAGCAACACGGAGAATCAAACTGAACAACCCGACTCTGTCAAAGATAATAGTCCAGATGACATTACACCGGACAAACACCCGAAGCAATAGAATGCCCATCAAAGGCTCGTTGCCACCGTGAGGAGTCTAAAAAAGCAGAAGCAAAGGCTCAAGGCTGCGCAAGACACACTCCAAATCAGATGGAGTAAAGTACTCAATACAGCAGCGAAGTACGGCGGTAATCGCCCCACCAAGAGCTACCTGAAGCGGAAGTTGCTACCTGAATTCGATGAGGAGGCCTTACATCCCCCACAACCAAAAATTAAAACAGCCATCTGGCTGGATAGACGACCTCACGACCAACATAGAGCGGCAAACAACGCCGCACATAAGCCAATACACGATCCACGCGAGGGCTCGCATCAAAAGGACGGCGAACCCAGATCCATCTATGGACCACGCAAGCGTGCTCCAGCATACAATGCAACACAATAAACATCCGAACAACGCGGTACACCCAGATACAGGGGTGCCGCACACCCCCTATGTTTCACCGATGAGGTGCTGGACCATGAATTTCCAGAGGTATTCAAACCCATAAACATAGAGGCATACGACGGAACAACAGACCCTGGGGTCTGGATTGAGGACTATATCCTCCATATCCATATGGCCCGAGGAGATGATCTCCATGCCATTAAGTATTTACCCCTCAAACTCAAAGGGCCAGCTCAGCACTGGTTTAAAAGCCTTCCCGAAAGCTCCATTGGAAGCTGGGAAGAGCTCGAAGACGCTTTTTGGGCAAATTTTCAAGGGACTTATGTCCGACCTCCGGACGCAGACGATTTGAGTCATATAACTCAACAGCCCGGAGAGTCAGCCCGAAAGCTTTGGAACATGTTTCTTACTAAAAAGAACCAAATAGTCGACTGTCCAGACGCCGAAGCCTTGGCAGCTTTTAAGCATAGCGTCCATGACGAATGGCTTGCCAGACACCTCGGCCAAGAAAAGCCGAGAACAATGGCAGCATTACCAAGCCTCATGACCCGCTTTTGCACGGGTGAGGATAGCTGGCTAGCCAGATGCAGCACCAGCGACCCCAGTACATCTGAAGTTAGAGATGGAAACGGGAAATCACAGCACAGCAACAATAATAAACGCCGGAATAAAGAAGACAGCCCGAAGAGCACGGTAGTAAATGTCGGATTCAGAAGCTCTCGGCCAGGTCAGCAAAAGCCACCCTCTAAAGGCGCCAGAGATGAACTGTCCAGCCTAAACAAAATTCTGGACCAAATATGTCAGATCCATAGCACCCCTGTTAAACCCATTAATCATACCCACAGAGAATGTTGGGTCTTTAAGAAGTCCGGCAAGCTCAACACCGTACACAAGGGGGAGGATACATCAAGCGAAGACGAGGATGAGCCTCTCAAGCAAGACACTGGGAACAAAAGAAATTTCCACCAGAAGTCAAAACAGTAAACGTGTTACACGTGATCAAGGGGAGAAACAAAGCGGCACTCCCAGAGAAATATGCCCAAGGGCCTATCACCGCGGAGTTCTGCCACTGGTCGTCTCAACCGATCACTTTCGACCATCGGGATTAATCAGCAAGTATCCGGCGTGCAGGATGGGCTGCCTTGGTATTAGACCCAATAATTGATGGGTACCACTTCACACGAGTCCTGATGGACGGTGGCAGCAGTCTAAACCTGATATACCAGGACACAATCCGCAAAATGGGGATAGACCCAACGAAAATTTGCCACAACAATACTACCTTTAAAGGACTAACGCCAAGCCCAGGGGCTCATTGCACGGGCTCCCTGCTACTAGAGGTTATATTCGGCTTCCTCGACAACTTCCGTAGCGAATGCTTAACCTTCCACATCGCTCCGTTCCAAAGTGGCTATCAAGCACTACTTGGACGTGAAGCTTTTGCTCGCTTTAATGCAATACCGCACTACGCTTCCCTCACGCTCAAGATGCCCGGTCCACGTGGCACCATTACAGTGAATGGAAATATTGAGCGATCTTTGCGCGCCGAAGAGAGTGCAACTGCCTTGGCAGCCGCACACTAAAAACGGCCTCACCAACTAAAGCATTTGATAGATCGTCAAGACCACGAACACGGTTAGACGAGTCCGACGCAGCTATATGTAATTCCTACATGATTGATGGCCACACCCCTATTACAAATACAAGGGGCTCAACGTGCACAGACAAGTGGCAATTTTTACTCATCTTGAATTATACATGGTTTCTTTAAAACTACCTTTTTGCACGACAACTTTTCACCTAAGTTCCTCTCTTTTACAGATGAACATCGTGCTACACCCGTCCAGGATACGGCACAACGGAGACACAGGCGCAGACGTGCAGCAGGGACCCGTTCCAAGGATTCTTTTTAGATTAAGACCCTGCGTAAACCTTTTTTTACTGTCTCTTGTTGATACACATCCCTCGGATTCTCAGTACAATTGAGAAGGATGCTGACGTCTTGGCATGTGGCCACGTCAGAATAAGGCACGTACCTGGACACAAGGGGCTTCTTACAAAGGGCACTATTTATGCCCGGTTTATACCATAAAGACCGAATACCTTAGGGAGTGTTCGGCATCGCGAGTTTAGCCTTATATGCATCAGCTCTGAATCATGTCTTTGGTCAAATGTTGGGTTCGCCCGGCTCCTGTGTTTTGGTGCCTTACGTTCCGCTCTATCGGCTAAGGCAGCACCAGGAGAACTACTGTGATTGTGCCCTGGTTCATCCGGACGGGCACCTCAGTAGAGAAAGCCGAAAACTGACTGTCATGATATAGCGTGAGACTGGTCAACCACTCGATGACCTATCGGAATGTTAGAATTCCTCTGCTTTAACAAAGGGCCGTTTCCTGGCCAGGCATATACGCACCTCGAGTTCAGGAGAGTGCGGAGCCACCAGGGGCTATATAGTAGCCCCACCATCAAACTCCTATGGTTAAGTGAAAGTGTTAAAGCATTATAGTCCGGTTGCCTCGTTCGCTGCGCTATCACCTCCTTAATAGGACCAAGACGTTGGGTTAGGTGTGAACACACATCTTCTATGAGCACCCCCGCATTATATGCGTGGGGGTTGAAGCCGACGACTGCAATCTTTCAGGTTATATACACATATACATAAACGGCCGCACATAAGGCATCATATTGCTTTCAAGCAAAAGTATAAATACAGCCTTAATACATTTCATAAAAACATTGTGTTTACAATGGGAATACATGTCACTCAAACATAATATTCTTCGAGCACTGGGCCTCTATCAAACGAGCACCCTCGAGAACTTCTTGAAGATAGTGCTCGGCAGCCACTCGGCCTATGGACGAACCCTGCGCCACAACAGTGGTAGCATCCATCTCCGCCCAGTATGCTTTGACACGGGCAAAGGCCATCCACGAGCCTTCTATGCACATCGACCTCTTCATCGCATTGATGCGCGGCACCGCACCAAGGAACTGCTGCACTAAGCTGAAATAGTTTTTCGGCTTCGGCTTCTCCGGCCACAGATGATCTACGACGGACCTCATGGCAAGTCCGGACAATCTATTAAGTTCGGCCCATTCGGCTAGCTGATCAGTCAAGGGAAGCGGACGCTCTGGAACGTTAAATTGTGACCAAAACAGCTTGTCCACTTCACGATCTGTCTGATCTCGGAAGTATTCGACCGCATCGACAGCGCTCGCTGCCAAGTCCATATATGCGTCTGCCAAACTCCACAGCTGATCCAGAGGGGCATACCGCGGATCTCCGAACATCCTCTCCAGCAGAAAGGGCTTCCCAGCCGCAATATCCTCGGCTTCACGCAGCTCCTTCTTCTTCGCCCTCATAGCAGAGCGGGTGTCTTTGGTCGCCATCGTGGCCTTTTCAAGGTCCGCTGCCTTCACTTGGTTCTCTTCTTCAAGGAACTGGCAACGGTCGGCAGTGTCTTTTAATTTTACGGCCATCTTGGCCATCTTCTCTTTGCTTTCGCAATGCGCGGCCTTCTCGGCTCTTAACTCTTCGGCCGCCTTCAAAGCAGCAGCATTACTAATTCTTGCTTGTTCCTTGGCTCGGGCAAGTTCCGCCCGAAGGGTCTCCACGGTGGTAGCTCCGTTTGCAGTCACAACATATTAAAGACACTGGCATCATGCTGCTCTTACTATGTGACATTCACCAGAAAACATTACTTACCCTGTGAATCGTCAAGCCGCTTGTTAACAAGCTCGATGTTGGAGTCTGCCGCATCCAGTTGCCGCTTTAGTTCGGCAAACTCATTAGTCCGGCTAGCCACCGGAGCTTCCACCACCTGCAGATAAAGATAGTCTGGTTATTACCTAGGACTATGATCCTCTGTTCGCCGCCGTTCTCGACGACAACCAGAGTCTTAGGGGCTACTATCTACATAGGGCACACTTAAACATGTGCGGTACTATCAAAAAGTATATCATTTCACGTACCTCAAAGCCCGTCAGTAGACTCATAAAGGCTTCATGTAATCCGCTTTTGGCGGACGAAATTCTTTCCATCACCGTACCCATCAACGTACGGTGTTCTTCGGAGATGGCCGCTCGCTCCAACAGCTCCCTCAGAACATTCGACCGCATACCAGACGGTGTTGGACTCTTTTGTTTGCTCTCTTCGAGAGCTGGACGCTGGGGACTTCGGGTGACTATAGGATTATCTTTTGGCCTCACCAGATCCGGAGAGGCCCTCCGTGACGACACTTCGATGTCGCCCGCTTCTTGAGCGGGGGAGTCCAGGGGAGGCGTTTCGCTCCCCATCATCTCCGCAAGAAGATCCCTCGAATACGAGCTCTGCTGAGAAGGGCTAAGATCCGAACTGCAAGATATATGCTTCGGTTATTTTCCTCAGAGGTAAGGTAGTATATCTTCACTATTAAAGTATTTTTGATCACTTACGGCTCATTAGAGGGCAGATCCCCGCGTGGACTTTGTGTGGCAAGAGCACCCCCTGAGGCAGGACCCTCTGTTGGAGACTTCTTCTCCCGTTTGGAAGCTTCGGTTTCCGGATCTTCAGAGGCAGTCCCCTTCCTCCCCCGTAGCGAGAGAAGGTCAGAATCTTCTCCTTGGTTATCCTCCCTTATGGAGGCGCTCATTCCCTCGGTTGGAATTGGCAGCGATGGGGGACCCCTTTCGCCCGCATTATTCCCCCCTTCATCTTCCTTCGAGGGCTCCGAGCAAGGTGTGAGCTCGAGCATCTTTTCCAGTACCGGATTTTCCAAACCCTCGGGGAGGGGGGCCGAACACCGAATCATCTTCGCCTTTGTTAGCCAGTCCTGGTCAAATGGCGATTTCTCAGAATGACGTCATTATAAATGAAAGATGGTGTGTTCAGCTAGAGGATTACTTACTTGGTCGGCGGCGCGGTTGCTGCTCAGGCCCACGTCCTCGGTAGTATCCGGACACTCTGTTTGAGGTCCGAAGAATGACTTGTACATATCCTCGTGCGTCAGGCCGAGGAAACTTTGAATAGCGCGCAGTCCTTGTGGGTTGAACTCCCACAAGCGAAGGGGCCGGCGTTTGCAAGGCTGGACTCGACGAACCAGCATGACTTGCATCACCATAACCAAATTAAAATCTCCCTCGAAGATATCTTGAATGCCGCTTTGTAGTATAGGCACGTCCTTGGCTAGACCCCAGCTCAGCCCTCTGCTAATCCATGACAATCAGTTGTGGTGGGGGGCCGAGCGGAAAGCGGGGGCAGCCACCCACTTGGCACTTCTGGGGGCTGTGATGTAAAACCACTCCCGTTGCCATAATCCGGATACCTCTGGAAAGGAACCTTTTGGCCACGGAGCTCCTGCAATCTTGCTTATGAATGCGCCTCCGCACGCTGCGTACTGTCCCTCGATTGTCTTCGGCTGCACATCAAAGGTCTTGAGCCCTAGGCCGAAGTGAGGGGTAATGCGTAGGAAGGCCTCATGCACGACAATAAATGCTGAGATGTGGAGAAAGGAGTCTGGGGCTAGATCGTGGAAGTCTAGCCCATAATAGAACATCAAACCCCTTACGAAGGGATCCAGAGCAAGGCCGAGACCTCGGAGGAAGTGGGAGATGAACACGACGTCTTCGTTGGGTTCAGGAGTAGGGACCACCTGCCCTCGGGCAGGCAGCCGATGCGAAACCTCGGCGGTCAGGTATCTGGCCTCCCTCAACTTCTTGATATCTTCTTCCGTAACGGAGGAGGGCATCCATCGGCCTTGAAGGCTGGATCCGGACATGATTGAAGGTCCGGAGCACCTGACCTGGGCTTTGGGTGTTAGAACTCGAGGTGGGGGAAGGATTCGATTAAGCACGGGAGGGAAAAAAGTAAAATCCTTGGCCCTTTATAAAGAGGGTGAATATCAAGCGTCCTCTCTGTGGCCGTTTGGGACTTACCAATAATCTAGGAGTCCTAGACGCGGTTGGGTTACCCACGCCCGTATTGATGAGAATCCCTTGATAAGGGGACACAATCTTTGCTTTGACAAGACGTGTCAAAAAACTGCCTCACGTTATGTGCGGGGCTAGTTAAGGAAACGGTTCGAATAATCGCCAGGCCATGGCATAATGTCATGTTGCCAAAACAACTCAGCAAATTGAATTTGTGGAAATATCATTCTCTCTACGGTGGTATGTGGAACTTATTTTGCAAGGTCGGACACTATCCTTGTATTCAAATTCTTCCGTGGTGTATTCGGAGGAGGAACCCGCCTTGCAATGCCGAAGACAGTACTGCGCGCCGGACTCATCGTCATTGAAAGCCTGGTTTAGGGGCTACTAAGGGGTCCTAGATTAGGGGGTCTTCGGACAGCTGGACTATATCCTTTGGCCGGACTGTTGGACTATGAAGATACAAGATTGAAGACTTCGTCTCGTGTCCGGATGGGACTCTACTTGGCGTGGAAGGCAAGCTAGGCAATATGGATATGTGTATCTCCTCCTTTGTAACCGACCTTGTGTAACCCTAACCCTCTCCGGTGCCTATATAAACCAGAGGGTTTTAGTCCGTAGGACAACATACAATCATACCATAAGCTAGCTTCTAGGGTTTAGCCTCTCTGATCTCGTGGTAGATCTACTCTTGTACTACCCATATCATCAATATTAATCAAGCAGGACGTAGGGTTTTACCTCCATCAAGAGGGCCCGAACCTGGGTAAAACATCGTGTCCTCTGCCTCCTGTTACCATCCTCCTTAGACGCACAATTCGGGACCCCCTAGCCGAGATCCGCCGGTTTTGACACCGACACTCCCATTCACTTCTTTCGAGAGAAACTCCTTCTCTAGAAAGGATCCATTCTTAGGAACGAATGTCTTGCCTTCGGATTTGTGATAGAGGGTGTACCCAACTGTCTCCTTTTGGGTATCCTATTAAGACACATTTCTCCGATTGTGGTTTGAGCTTATCAGGATGAAACTATTTCACATAAGCATTGCAACCCCAAATTTTAAGAAATGATAGCTTTGGTTTCTTGCTAAACCATAGTTCATATGGTGTCATCTCAATGGATTTAGATGGTGCCCTATTTAACGTGAATGCAGCTGTCTCTAATGCATAACCCCAAAACAATAGCAGTAAAACAGTAAGAGACATCATAAATCGCACCATATCTAGTAAAGTGCGATTACGACGTTCGGACACATCATTACGCTATGGTGTTCCAGGTGGCATGAGTTGCGAAACTATTCCGCATTGTTTCAAATGAAGACCGAACTCGTAACTCAAATATTCTCCTCCACGATCAAATCACAGAAACTTTATTTTCTTGTTACGATGATTTTCCAGCTCACTCTGAAATTCTTTAAACTTTTCAAATATTTTAGACTTATGTTTCATCAAGTAGATATACCCATATCTCCTCAAATCATCTGTGAAGATCAGAAAATAACGATACCCTCCGCGAGCCTCAACACTCATCGGATTGCGTACATCAGTGTGTATTATTTCCAATAAGTCAGTTGCTTGCTCCATTGTTCCGGAGAACAGAGTTTTAGTCATCTTGCCCATGAGGCATGGTTCACAAGCATCAAATGATTCATAATCAAGTGATTCCAAAAGCCCATCAGCATGGAGTTTCTTCATGCGCTTTACACAAATATGACCTAAACGGCAGTGCCACATATAAGTTGCACTATCATTATTAACTTTGCATCTTTTGGCATCAATATTATGAATATGTGTATTACTATGATCGAGATTTCATAAACCATTCACCTTGGGTGTATGACCTCAGAAGGTTTTATTCATGTAAACAAAATAACTCAAATATTCACTTCCATGATCAGATCATAGAAACTTTATTTTCTTGTTATGATGATTTTCTACTTCACTCTGAAATTCTTTGAACTTTTCAAATGCTTCAGACTTATGTTTCATCAAGTAGATATACCCATATCTGCTCAAATCATCTGTGAAGGTCAAAAAATAACGATACCCGCCGTGATCCTCAACACTCATCGGACCGCATACATCAGTATGTATTATTTCCAATAAGTCAGTTGCTCGTTCCATTGTTCTGGAGAACGGAATCTTAGTCATCTTGCCCATAAGGCATGGTTCGCAAGCATCAAGTGATTCATAATCAAGTGATTCCAAAAGTCCATCAACATGGAGTTTCTTCATGTGCTTTACACCAATATGACCTAAACGGCAGTGCCACATATAAGTTGCACTATCATTATTAACTTTGCATCTTTTGGCTTCAATATTATGAATATGTGTTTCACTACGATCGAGATTCAATAAACCATTTATATTGAGTGTATGACCATAGAAGGTTTTATTCATGTAAATAGAACAACAATTATTCTTTGAATTAAATGAATAATCGTATTGCAATAAACATGATCCAATCATATTTATGCTCAACGCAAACACCAAATAACATTTATTTTAGGTCCAACACTAATCCTGAAGGTAAAGGGAGTGTGCGATGGTGATCTTATCAACCTTGGAATCACATCCAACTCACAACATCACCTCGCCCTTAACTAGTCTCCGTTTATTTTACAACTCCCGTTTCGAGTTGCTACTCTTAGTAACTGAACTAGTATCAAATACTGAGGTGTTGTTATAAACAGTAGTAAAGTACACATCAATAACATGTATATCAAATATATATACTTTTGTTCACTTTGCCATCCTTCTTATCCGCCAAGTATCTAGGGCAGTTCCACTTCAGTGACCATTTCCTTTGCAGTAGAAGACTCATTTCTAGGCTTGGGTCTA
Source organism: Triticum urartu (assembly GCF_056163025.1). NCBI lineage: Eukaryota > Viridiplantae > Streptophyta > Magnoliopsida > Poales > Poaceae > Triticum > Triticum urartu. The sequence continues at coordinate 104,843,243 of NC_141876.1, forward strand.
GCTTTGAGCTTCTTCATGGGAGTAGCAACTTGCTTGCTATTCTTCTTTGAAGTTCCTCTTTCTTTCCCTTTGCCCTTTTTCTTGAAACTAGTGGTCTTGTTAACCACCAACACTTGATGCTATTTCTTGATTTCTACCTTCGCCGATTTCAGCATCACGAAGAGCTTGGGAATTACTTTCGTTATCCCTTGCATATTATAGTTCATCACTAAGTTCTAGTAACTTGGTGATAGTGACTAGAGAACTTTGTCAATTACTATCTTATATGGAAGATTACTCCCACTTGAGTCAAGTAATTGTAGTACCCAGACAATCTGAGCACATGCTCACTAGTTGAGCTATTCTCCTCCATCTTGTAGGCAAAGTACTGTCAGAGGTCTTCTACCTCTCGACATGGGCATGAGTATGAAATACCAATTTCAACTCTTAGAACATCTTATATGCTCTGTGGCGTTCAAAACTTTTTTGAAGTCCCGGTTCTAAGCCGTAAAGCATGGTGCACTAAACTATCAAGTAGTCATCATACCGAGCTTTACCAAACGCTCATAACGTCTGTATCTGCTCCTGCAATAGGTCATTCACCTAGCGGTGCATCAAGGACATAATTCTTCTGTGCAGCAATGAGGATAATCCTCAGATCATGGACCTAGTCCGCATCATTGCTACTATCATCTTTCAACATAGTTTTTCTCTAGGAATATATTAAAAATAAACGGGGAGCTACATCGTGAGCTATTGATCTACAACATAGTTGTGCAAATACTATCAGGACTAAGTTCATGATAAACTAAAGTTCAATTAATCATATTACTTAAGAACTCCCACTTAGATAGACATCCCTCTAGTCATCTAAATGATCACGTGATCCAAATCAACTAAACCATGTTCGATCATCATGTGAGATGGAGTAGTTTTCAATGGTGAACATCACTATGTTGATCATATCTATTGTATGATTCATGCTCGACCTTTCGGTCTCCAGTGTTCCGAGGCCATATCTGCATATGCTAGGCTCGTCAAGTTTAACCCGAGTATTCCACGTGTGCAAAACTATCTTGCACCCGTTGTATGTGAACGTAGAGCTTATCACACCCGATCATCACATGGTGTCTCGGCATGACGAAGTATCGCAACGGTGCATACTCAGGGAGAACACTTATACCTTGAAATTTAGTGAGAGATCATCTTATAATTCTACCGCCGAACTAAGCAAAATAAGATACATAAAGGATAAACATCACATGCAATCAAAATATGTGACATGACATGGCCATCATCATCTTGTGCCTTTGATCTCTATGTCCAAAACACTGTCATGATCTCTATCATCACCGGCATGACACCATGATCTCCATCATCTTGATCTCTATCAACATGTCATTACATGGTCGTCTCGCCAACTATTGCTATCGCATAGCGAGAAAGTAAAGCAATTATTTGGCGCTTGCATCTTATGCAATAAAGAGACAACCATAAGGCTCCTGCCAGTTGCCGATAACTTTAACAAAACATGATCATCTCATACAACAATTTATGTGTCATCACGTCTTGACCATATCACATCACAACATGCCCTGCAAAAACAAGTTATATGTCCTCTACTTTGTTGTTGCAAGTTTTACGTGGCTGCTACGGGCTGAGCAAGAACCGTTCTTACCTACGCATCAAAAACCACAATGCGGTATAGTGATTGCTTTTTGATCTTCAGAAAGAACCATGTTCATTGAATCCGATTCAACTAAAGCTGGAGAAACAGACACCCACTAGCCACCTGTGTGCGAAGCACGTCGGTAGAACCAGTCTCGCTTAAGCGTATGTGTAATGTCGGTCTGGGCCACTTCATCCAACAATGCCGCTGAATCAAGAATCAACTAGTGAGGCAAGAAATATGTATATACCCACGCCCACAACTCCTTTGTGCTCTACTCGTGCATATAACATCTACGCATAAACCTGGCTCAGATGCCACTGTTGGGGAACGTAGTAATTTTAAAAAATTCCTACGCACACTCAAGATCATCGTGATGCATAGCAACGAAAGGGGAAGAGTGTTGTCCACGTACCCTCGTAGACCATAAGCGGAAGCACTATGACAACGCGGTTGATGTAGTCGTACGTCTTCACGATCGACCATCCTAGTACCGAATATAGGGCACCTCCACGATCTGCACACGTTCATCTCGGTGATGTCCCGCGAACTCACGATCTAGTAGAGCTTCATGGGAGAGTTTTGTCAGCACGACGGCATGATGACGGTGATGATGTTGCTACCGGAACATGGCTACGCCTAAGCACCGTTACTATATAACAGAGGTGGATAATGGTGAAGGGAGGCACCGCACACGGCTAAAAGATCAACTGATCAACTTGTGTGTCCATGGGGTGCACCCCTCCTCCGTATATAAAGGAGTGGAGGAGGGGGAGGGCCGGCCCTCTCTATGGCGCGCCCTAGGGGAGTCCTACTCCCTCCGGGAGTAGGATTCCCCCCTTTCCTAGTAGAAGTAGGAGCCCTTCCAAGTAGGAGTGGGAGAGGAAGGAAGGAGGAGAAAGGGAGGAAGGAAAGGGGGGCGGCCCCCTTCCCAATTCGGATTGGGCTTGGGGGGTGTGCATCACTCTTTTCCCTTCCCTATCCTCTATTCCACTAAGGCCCAATAAGGCCCATATACTCCCCAGAGGGTTCCGGTAACCTCCCGGTACTCCGGAAAAATGCCTGAACCACTCGGAACCATTCTGATGTCCAAATATAGGCTTCCAATATATAGATATTTATGTCTCGACCATTTCGAGACTCCTCGTCATGTCCTTGATAAAATCCGGGACTCCGAACTACCTTCTGTACATCAAAACACATAAACTCGTAATACCGATCGTCACCGAACGTTAAGCGTGCAGACCCTACGGGTTCGAGAACTATGTAGACATGACCGAGACTCATCTCCTGTCAATAACCAATAGCGGAACCTGGATGCTCATATTGGCTCCTACATATTCTACGAAGATCTTTATCGGTCAAACCACATAACAACATACGTTGTTCCCTTTGTCATCGGTATGTTACTTGCCCGAGATTTGATCGTCGGTATCTCAATACCTAGTTCAATCTCGTTACCGGAAAGTCTCTTTACTTGTTCCGTAATGCATCATTCCGCAACTAACTCATTAGTTGCATTTCTTGCAAGGCTTATAGTGATGTGCATTGCCGAGAGGGCCCAGAGATACCTCTCCGACAATCGGAGTGACAAATCCTAATCTCGATCTATGCCAACCCAACAAGTACCTTCGGAGACACCTGTAGAGCACCTTTATAATCACCTAGTTACGTTGTGACGTTTGGTAGCACACAAAGTGTTCCTCCGGTATTCGAGAGTTGCATAATCTCAAAGTCAGAGGAACATGTATAAGTCATGAAGAAAGCAGTAGCAACAAACTAAACGATCATCATGCTAAGCTAACGGAATGGGTCAAGTCAATCACATCATTCTCTAATGATGTGATCCCGTTAATCAAATGACAACTCATGTCTATGGCTAGCAAACTTAACCATCTTTGATTCAATGAGCTAGTCAAGTAGAGGCAAACTAGTGACACTCTGTTTGTCTATGTATTCACACATGTACTAAGTTTCCGGTTAATACAATTCTAGCATGAATAATAAACATTTATCATGGTATAAGGAAATATTAATAACAACTTTATTATTGCCTCTAGGGCATATTTCCTTCAAATTTGCGCTACGCAGAGTTCTCATACAACAACAGTTATCAAGCTAGTTTGAAGATGGCACCTTTTGAAGCCTTGTATGGAAGGAGATGCAGGACCCCGTTAATGTTGGATGAAGTTGGAGACCGTCAGTTATTTGGACCAGATTTAATCAAAGAGTCTGAAGAGAAGGTTAAGTTGATTTGAGATAGACTGAAGGTAGCTCAGTCCAGACAGAAGAGTTATGCAGATACTAAACGCAAGGAGGTAGTTTATGAGATTGGAGATCGAGCATATCTTTGTGTGTCGCCACTGCGAGGAGTTAAACGATTTGGAGTTAAGGGAAAGTTAGCCCCAAGATTTGTAGGACCGTACCGAGTTTTGGAACGTATGGGAGAGGTTGCCTACAAGTTGGAGTTACCCGAAGAATTGTCAGGAGTTCAAGATGTGTTTCACGTTTCCCAGTTGAAGAAGTGCCATGCAGAGATGGCCGATATCCCTCTTAGAGATACAATGCCTCTGGAAGCAATTCAGTTGGATAGTGATTTAACCTACGAGGAGAAACCTGTTAAGATTCTCGACTTTTCAAGCCGAGTTACATGCAGTAAGGTTATCAAGTTTTGCAAAGTTCAGTGGAGCCACCATACCGAGGATGAAGCCACCTGGGAACGAGAAGATCTACGGATAGACCACCCACACATATTTTCTAGCCAACCCAAATCTCGAGGGCGAGATTCATCTTAAGGGAGGTAGGTTTGTAAGATCCCAAATTTTCAATTTGGAATGTTATACATAGGTCATCATATGCACAACATATTTTATTTGCATTTTGGCTTGATCCTAGAAATCCTAAGCAACTCAAGGACCATGGAGAGAGTTGGGGATTTCATTATTTTCATATTTGATTTTTCTCAAATCTGAAAAGAGGATCATTTTGGTTTTAATATTTTTCTCTCCAAATATTTCAAATATCAAAAATAAATGAGAGGAGATAAAATGACTTCTCCAAGATAAAATAAATATTGGAGGAAAAATGTTAAAATCAAATAAATAATTTTATATGGATTTTATTGCTATTTGATATGAATTAGAAAAATATGCATTTTTCAAAATTGCATTTTTAGGCCAAAAAATGTTCAATTTGTTCTAAATATTTTATTTTGACGGTGAAAATTGTTTTTGGCATTTTTTAATATTTTTTTAGGATTTTTTCCTTTTCGGCGGAATTATTTAAAAAAAAGTTCGCGGCCGAACTGGGCCGGCCCAGCTAGCGCCAGGCCATGGCCCAGCCGCCACCGCCTTCCCCTGCCCGAGCCGTGCCCACGTCGGACTCCGGTGGGAGTCCGGGACCGCGCCGCCGCCGCTTGGCCCCTTGGCCAAGTCGGATCGCCCCCTACCCCCCGACCCCCTTTAAATAGCCCTGCCCCGCTACCCTCTCCTCCTCATCCCGCACCACCACCGCCGCCGCAGCTGCACCGCACCACCGCCACAGCCACCCCACGCCCCGCCGCCGCAGCCCGCCGCCCCGCGCCGCTGCTGCTACTGCCGCTGCCGCCGCCACATAGTCGCCACCCTGCGACGATGACGCCGCCTCGCCGAGCCGCCCCGCTCGCCGGAGCCGCCGCCCTCCGTCGTCGTTGACTTGTCTCCGCCGCCAGTTTTGTTCCGGTCCGTTTGGGTTTTTTTATTAGCCCTAGATCCTGTTTTCTACGAGTAGATCAGTTCGGTTTTCTCGGTTTCGCCGGTTTAGATCCTTTTTTTCTGAGTTCACTAATTAGCGAACGTTCGTCAGATTAGTTTCTGAAACGAATGAATTCGCTCGTTAGTCTCTGTTAGCGGACGTTCATCCGATAGTTTTTTATTTTTCTGTTTTTTTTTTGCCAGGGACCTATCCGCCATTATTTTATCGTAGATTAGCCCCTGATCTTCAAACCCTTGTAACTTTTTAACCGTTTGTCCAAATCCAGTGAAACCAACGGTAAAATCTTCGTCTCGAAGCCGTCTTTCCAGTTAATCAACTTGAACATGGTTTTGACAATTTAAAATTTGGTCTCAAGCAGATTTGAATTCAAAGTTCTTTTGATCGTAGTTTCAGTTCCGTAGCTCCTATTTTATTGATTCTTTTTGCAAATCGAAGCACTTCAGTTGAACTTTCAATTGTGACTTTTTCATCTGAGTTTTACCCTTGCATCTATGCTTGATTGCTTATGTATGCTATTGTTTGTTTGCGATAGAGTTCCTGGAGTGTGAAGCGTGCTACTACGAGTCTCTAGGGTTTACAGATCGTCAGCAAGGCAAGTAAAACTTTGATCATATTCCCTTATCACCCAGTTTTTATGCATTAGTTTCAACCCTCAAACTTTGCATGAGTAGGATTGATAACATGTGGGTATTGGGAAGTAGATGATGAGGTAGAACCTATTGCCCTTTATTTCAAACCCTAGGAGTTACTTCTACGTTATGCTTATACTGCTATGCTATGTTATGCTCGTAGACGTGATTTGGTTTGAGTGAATCATGATAGTTGTGAGTGTTATTATAAACTAGGGGTTTATTTAAGGTGGCTACTGTAACACACATCAGGGTGGATTGGTTGTGGGCACCCAGGGAATCCAGTGTTGTCTAAGGAGATCCCGGGGAATCCGTGTGATCATCCTATGGTTCGCCACCCAGGTTCAAAGGGGTCATATTGTTATTCATGCTGGAAACTTCCGTCTGCAGCCACAAGCCATTATGGGCTCTGGCATAGTTGAGTATGTTGCGTGAATTCTTTCAGTGGTAAACTAGCAGATGTAGGGTGAGGGAGTCCTGGATTATGGGGTCTCCAGACAGCCGGACTATATCCTTTGGCCGGACTGTTGGACTATGAAGATACAAGATTGAAGACTTCGTCTCGTGTCCGGATGGGACTCTACTTGGCGTAGAAGGCAAGCTAGGCAATACGGATATGTGTATCTCCTCCTTTGTAACCGACCTTGTGTAACCCTAACCTCTCCAGTGTCTATATAAACTGGAGGGTTTTAGTCCGTAGGACAACATACAATCATAACATAGGCTAGCTTCTAGGGTTTAGCCTCTCTGATCTCGTGGTAGATCTACTCTTGTACTACCCATATCATCAATATCAATCAAGCAGGACGTAGGGTTTTACCTCTATCAAGAGGGCCTAAACCTGGGTAAAACATTGTGTCCCCTGCCTCCTATTACCATCCGCCTTAGACACACAGTTCGGGACCCCCTACCCGAGATCCGCCGGTTTTGACACCAACATTGGTGCTTTCATTGAGAGTTCCTCTATGTCATCGCCGTTAGGCTTGATGGCTCCTTCGATCATCGTTAGCGATGCAGTCCAGGGTCAGACTTTTCTCCCGGGATAGATTTTTGTATTCGGCGGCTTCGCACTGCGGGCCAATTCGCTTGGCCATCTGGAGCAGATTGAAAGTTACGGCCCTGGCCACCAGGTCAGGTTTGGAAGCTTAAACTACGCGGCCGATATCCGCGGAGACTTGATCTTCGACGGATTCGAGCCTCTGCCTTGTGCGTCACACGGTCGCGATGAGTACGATTTAGATCTACCATCAGACATTGTTCAGGAGATCGCACTGGCAGCCGCCCCAACCCTCAATTCGGAGCCAATTGCGCCGTCCATGGATGGGTGGATGGACCCCACCATAGAGGCATTACCCTCAGCGGCAATCGAGCCGAACATCGACCTTACCCTTCACAAGAGCCGTGTTGTTAAACTACTGGATACTTCTCCGGCCACGGACTCCGAACCGCCTGCGCCCGTTCCTATCGAATCCGGTTGGGCACGACCATGGAGTTTACCTCCGCGGATATCTTTCAGCACTCGCCCTTTGGCGACATACAGAATTCACTAAAGTCTCTCTCCTTGTCAGGAGAGTCCTGGCCGAACTATGCCCGGCGGGATTGGGATGCGGATGACGAAGAAATTCGCCGCCCACGCACCACCCACTTAGTAGCCACTGTCGATGACTTAACCGACATGCTCGACTCCGACTCCGAAGACATCGACGGAATGAACGACCATGCAGGAGACGAACAGGAACCACTGCCCATAGGGCACTGGACGCCCACTTCACCACATGACGTATACATGGTGGACACACCAAAAGAAAATGACGACGAGGAACGGAAGGACGCAACGAAGGATTGTCCCCTCAAGAAGCAGTCAAAGCGGTGGCGTAAGTGCAGCCCCAAATCCCGCCTCGGCAGAAACAACGATCATGCAGACCCAGCATTAGAGTAGGGTGAACCATTGTCGGACAACGGCAACACGGAGAATCAAACCGAACAACCCGACTCTGTCAAAGATAATAGTCCAGATGACATTACACCGGACAGACACCCGGAGCAACAGAATGCCCATCAAAGGCTCATTGCCACCGCGAGGAGTCTAAAAAAGCAGAAGCAAAGGCTCAAGGCTGCGCAAGACACACTCCAAATCAGATGGAGTAAAGTACTCAATACAGAAGCGAAGTACAGCGGTCAACAAGAGCTACCCGAAGCGGAAGTTGCTACCTGAATTCGATGAGGAGGCCTTCGATCCCCCACAACCAAAAATTAAAAGAGCCATCTGGCCGGATAGACGACCCCATGGCCAACATAGAGCGGCAAACAACACCACACACAAGCCAATACGCGATCCATGCGAGGGCTCGCATCAAAAGGACGGCGAACCCAGATCCATCTATGGACCACGCAAGCGTGCTCCAGCATACAATGCAACACAATAAACATCTGAACAACACGGTACACCCAGATACAGGGGTGCCGCACACCCCCTATGTTTCACCGATGAGGTGCTGGACCATGAATTTCTAGAGGGATTCAAACCCGTAAACATAGAGGCATACGACGGAACAACAGACCCTGGGGTCTGGATTGAGGACTATATCCTCCATATCCATATGGCCCGAGGAGATGATCTCCACGCCATTAAGTATTTACCCCTCAAACTCAAAGGGCCAGCTCGGCACTGGTTTAAAAGCCTCCCCGAAAGCTCCATTGGAAGCTGGGAAGAGCTCGAAGACGCTTTTCGAGCAAATTTTCAAGGGACTTATGTCCGAACTCCAGACGCGGACGATTTGAGTCATATAACTCAACATCCCGGAGAGTCAGCCGAAAGCTTTGGAACAGGTTTCTTACTAAAAAGAACCAAATAGTCGACTGTCCGGATGCCGAAGCCTTGGAAGCTTTTAAGCATAGCGTCCGTGACGAATGGCTTGCCTGACACCTCGGCCAAGAAAAACCGAGAACAATGGCAGCATTAACAAGCCTCATGACCCGCTTTTGCGCGGGTGAGGACAGCTGGCTAGCCAGATGCAGCACCAGCGACTCCAGTACATCCGAAGTTAGAGATGGAAATGGGAAATCACGACGCAGCAACAATAATAAACGCCGGAATAAAGAAGACAGCCCCAAGAGCACGGCAGTAAACGCCAGATTCAGAAGCTCTCGGCCAGGTCAGCAAAAGTCGCCCTCTAAAGGCGCCAGAGATGAACTGTCCAGCCTAAACAAAATTCTGGACCAAATATGTCAGATCCATAGCACCCCTGGTAAACCCGCTAATCATACCTACAAAGAATGTTGGGTCTTCAAGCAGTCCGGCAAGCTCAACGTCGTACACAAGGGGGATGATACACCAAGCGAAGACGAGGATGAGCCTCTCAAGCAAGACACTGGGGAACAAAAGAAATTTCCACCAGAAGTCAAAATAGTAAACGTGTTACACGTGATCAAGGGGAGAGACAAAGCGGCACTCCCAGAGAAATATGCCCAAGGGCCTATCACCGCGGAGTCCTTCCATTGGTCGTCTCAACCGATCAGTTTCGACCATCGGGATTACTCAGCAAGTATCTGGCGTGCAGGATGGGCTGCCTTGGTATTAGACCCAATAATTGACGGATACCACTTCACACGAGTCCTGATGGACGGTGGCAGCAGTCTAAACCTGATATAGCAGGACACAATCCGCAAAATGGGGATAGACCCAACAAAAATTTGCCACAACAACACTACCTTTAAAGGAGTTACACCAGGCCTAGGGGCTCATTCCATGGGCTCCCTGCTACTAGAGGTTATATTCGGCTTCCTCGACAACTTCCGTAGCGAACGCTTAACCTTCCACATCGCTCTGTTCCAAAGTGGCTATCAAGCACTACTTGGACGTGAAGCTTTTGCTCGCTTTAATGCAATACCGCACTACGCTTCCCTCACGCTCAAGATGCCCGGTCCACGTGGCACCATTATAGTGAATGGAAATATTGAGCGATCTTTGCGCGCCGAAGAGAGTGTGACTGCCTTGGCAGCCGCACACTAAAAACGGCCTCACCAACTAAAGCACTTGATAGGTCATCAAGACCATGAACAAGGTTAGACGAGTCCGACGTAGCTATACGTAATTCATACAGGATTGATGGCCACACCCCTATTACAAATACAAGGGGCTCAACGCGCGCAGACAAGTGGCAATTTTTACTCATCTTGAATTTTACATGGTTTCTTTAAAACTACCTTTTTGCACGACAACTTTTCACCTAAGTTCCTCTCTTTTACAGATGACCATCGTGCTACACCCGTCCAGGATACGGCACAACGGAGACACAGGCGCAGACGTGCAGCAGGGACCCGTTCCAAGGATTCTTTTTAGATTAAGACCCTGCGTAAACCTTTTTTTACTATCTCTTGTTGATACACATCCCTCAGATTCTCAGTACAATTGAGAAGGATGCTGACGTCTTGGCATGTGGCCACGTCAGAATAACGCATGTACCTGGACACAAGGGGCTTCTTATAAAGGGCACTATTTAGGCCCGATTTATACCATAAAGACCGAATACCTTAGGGAGTGTTCGGCGTCGCGAGTTTGGCCTTATATGCATCAGCTCTGAATCATGTATTTGGTCAAATGTTGGGTTTGCCCGGCTCCTGTGTTTTGGTGCCTTACGTTCCGCTTTATCGGCTAAGGCAGCACCAGGAGAACTACTGTGGTTGTGCCCTGGTTCATTCGGACGAGCACCTCTGTAGAGAAAGCCGAAAACTTACTGTCATGATATAGCGCGAGACTGGTCAACCACTCGATGACCTATCGGGATATTAGAATTCCTCCGCTTTAACGAAGGGCCATTTCCCGGCCAGGCATATACGCACCCCGAGTTCGGGAGAGCGCGGAGCCACCTGGGGCTATATAGTAGCCCCACCGTCAAACTCCTATGGCTAAGTGAAAGTGTTAAAGCATCATAGTCCGGTTGCCTTGTTCGCTGCGCTATCACCTCCTTATCAGGACCAAGACGTTGGGTTAAGTGTGAACATGCGTCTTTTGCGAGCACCTCCGCATTATATGCGTGGGGGTTGAAGCCGACGACTGCAATCTTTCAGGTTATATACACATATACATAAACGGCCGCACAGGAGGCATCATATTACTTTCAGGCAAAAGTATAAATACAGCCATAATATATTTCATAAAAACATTGTGTTTACAACGGGAATACATGTCACTCAAACATAATATTCTTCGAGCACTAGGCCTCTATCAAACGAGCACCCTCAAGAACTTCTTCAAAATAGTGCTCGGCAGCCACTCGGCCTATGCCGAACCCTGCGCCGCAACGGTGGTAGCATCCATCTCCGCCCAGTATGCTTTGACACGAGCAAAGGCCATCCGCAAGCCTTCTATGCACGCCGACCTCTTCATGGCATTGATGCGTGGCGCCGCACCAAGGAACTGCTGCACTAAGCTGAAATAGTTGTTCGGCTTCGTCGGCCACAGGTGATCTACGACGGACCTCATGGCAAGCCCGGACAATCTATTAAGTTCGGCCCATTCGGCTGGCTGATTAGTCAAGGGAAGCGGACGCTCTGGAACGTTAAATTGCAACCAGAACAGCTTGTCCACTTCACGATCTGTCTGATCTCGGAAGTATTCGACCGCATCGATAGCGCTCGCTGTCAAGTCCATATATGCATCTGCCGAACTCCACAACCGATCCAGAGGGGCATACCGCAGATCTTCGAACTTCCTCTACAACAGAAAGGGCTTCCCAGCCGCAATATCCCCGGCTTCATGCAGCTCCTCCTTCTTCGCCCTCATAGCAGAGCAAGTGTCTTTGGTCGCCATCGTGGCCTTTTCAAGGTCCGCTGCCTTCAATCGGTTCTCTTCTTCAAGGAACTGGCAACGGTCGGCACTGTCTTTTAATTTTACGGCCATCTTGGCCATCTTCTCTTTGCTTTCGCAATGCGCGGCCATCTCGGCTCTTAACTCTTCGGCCGCCTTCAAAGCAGCCGCATTACTAACTCTTGCTTGTTCCTTGGCTCGGGCAAGTTCCGCCCGAAGGGTCTCCACGGTGGCAGCCCCGTCTGCAGTCACAACATATTAAAGATACTGGCATCATGCTGCTCTTATTATGTGACATTCACCAGAAAACATTACTTACCCTGTGACTCGTCAAACCGCTTGTTAACAAGATCGATGTCGGCGTCTGCCGCATCCAGTTGCCGCTTTAGTTCGGCAAACTCATTAGTCTGGCTAGCCACCGGAGCTTCCACCACCTGCACATTACTACCTGGGACTATGATCCTCTGTTCGCCTCCGTTCTCGATGACAACCAGAGTCTCAGGGGCTACTATCTACACAGGGCGCACCTAACATGTGCGGTACTATCAAAACGTATATCATCTCACGTACCTCAAAGCCCGTCGGTAGACTCATAAAGGCTTCATGTAATCCGCTATCGGCAGATGAAATTCTTTCCATCACCGTACCCATCAACGTACGGTGTTCTTCTGAGATGGACGCTCGCTCCAATAGCTCCCTCAGTACGTCCGACCGCATACCAGATGGTGCCGGACTCTTTTGTTTGCTCTCTTCGAGAGCCGGACACTGGGGACTTCGGGTGACTATGGGATTATCTTCTGGCCTCACCGGACCCTCCGTGACGACACTTAGAGGTCGCCAGCTTCTTGAGCGGGGGAGTCCGGGGGAGGCGTTTCGCTCTCCATCATCTCCGGAAGAAGATCCCCCGAGGATGAGCTCAGCTGAGAAGGGCTAAGATCCAAACTGCAAGATATATGCTTCGGTTATTTTTCTCAGAGGAAAGGTAGTATATCTTCACTATTAAAGTATTTTTGATCACTTACGGCTCGTTGGAGGGCTGATCCCCGCGCGGACTTTGTGCGGCAAGAGCACCCCCCGAGACAGGACCCTCTGTTGGAGACTTCTTCTCCTGTTTGGAAGCCTTGGTTTCCGGATCCTCAGAGGTAGTCCTCTTCCTCCCCCGTAGCGAGAGAAGGTCGGAGTCTTCTCCTTGGTTACCCTCCCTTATGGAGGCGCTCATTCCCTCGGTTGGAATTGGCAGCGATGGGAGCCCGCTTTCGCCCATATTATTCCCGCCCCCTGTATCATCCTTCGAGGGCTCCGGGCAAGGTGCGAGCTCGAGCATCTTTTCCAGTACCGGATTTTCCAAACCCTCAGGGAGGGGGGCCAAACACCGAATCATCTTCGCCTTTGTTAGCTAATCCTGGTCAAAGGATGATCACTGAGAAATGACGTCATGATAAATAAAAGACAGTGTGTTCGGCTAGAGGATTACTTACTTGTTCGGCGGCGCGATTGCTACTCAGGCCCGCGTCCTCGGTGATGTCCAGACATTCTGTTTGAGGTCCGAAGAATGACTTGTACATTTCCTCGTGCGTCAGGCCGAGGAAACTTTGAATAGCATGCGGACCTTCTGGGTTGAACTCCCACAAGCGAAGGGGCTGGCGCTTGCAAGGCTGGACTCGACGAACCAGCATGACTTGCATTACCATAACCAAATTAAAATCTCCCTCGAAGAGATCTTGAATACGGCTTTGCAGTATAGGCACGTCCTTGGCGGGACCCCAGCTCAGCCCTCTACTAATCCATGACATCAGTTGTGGAGGGGGGGCCCGAGCGGAAAGCAGGGGCAGCCACCCACTTGGCACTTCTGGGGGCTGTGATGTAAAACCACTCCCGTTGCCATAATCCGAACACCTCTAGAAAGGAACCCTTTGGCCACGGAGCTCCTGCAATCTTGCTTATTAAAGCGCCTCCGCACGCTACGTACTGTCCCTCGATTGTCTTCGGCTTCACGTCAAAGGTCTTGAGCCACAAACCGAAGTGAGGGGTAATGCGGAGGAAAGCCTCACACACGACAATAAATGCCGAGATGTGAAGAAAGGAGTCCGGGGCTAGATCGTGGAAGTCTAGCTCGTAATAGAACATCGAACCCCTTATGAAGGGATCAAGAGCGAGGCCTAGACCTCGGAGGAAGTGGGAGATGAACACAACGTCCTCGTTGGGTTTAGGAGTAGGGACGACCTGCCCTCGGGCAGGCAGCCGATGCGAAACCTTGGCGGTCAGGTATCTGGCCTCCCTCAGCTTCTTGATATCCTCTTCCGTAACAGAGGAAGGCATCCATCGGCCTTGAAGGCTGGATCCGGACATGATTGAAGATCCGGAGCACCTGACCTGGGCTTTGGGTGTTAGAACTCGAGGCGGGGGAAGGATTCGATTGAGCACGGGAGGGAAAAAAGTGAAAGCCTTGGCCCTTTATAAAGAGGGTGAATATCAAGTGTCCTCTCCGTGTCCGTTTGGGACTTACCTATAATCTAGGAGTCCTAGACGCGGTTGGGTTACCCACACCCGTATTGATGAGAATCCCGTGATAAGGGGACACGATCTCTCCTTTGACAAGACGTGTCAAAAAACTGCCTCGCGTTATGTGCAGGGCTAGTTAAAGGAAACGGTTCGAATAATCACCGGGCCGTGACATAATGTCGTGTTGCCAAAACAAGTCAGCAAACTGGATTTGTGGAAATGTTATTCTCTCTACGGTGGTATGTGGAACTTATTTTGCAGGGTCGGACACTATCCTTGTATTCAAATTCTTCCGTGATGTATTCGGAGGAGGAACCCGCCTTGCAATGCCGAAGACAACACTGCGCGCCGGACTCATCGTCCTTGAAAGCCTGGTTTAGGGGCTACTGAGGGAGTCCTGGATTAGGGGGTCTCCGGATAGCCGGACTATATCCTTTGGCCGGACTGTTGGACTATGAAGATACAAAATTGAAGACTTCGTCTCGTGTCCGGATGGGACTCTACTTGGCGTATAAGGCAAGCTAGGCAATACGGATATGTGTATCTCCTCCTTTGTAACCGTCCTTGTGTAACCCTAACCTCTCCGGTGTCTATATAAACCGGAGGGTTTTAGTCCGTAGGACAACATACAATCATACCATAGGTGTAACGCCCTCGATGCGGCTATATCTCCCACGTGTCGAAGCATGACTTAGAGGCATAACCGCATTGAAAGCAATGTCGCAAGTGAGGTAATCTTTGCAAACAACCCATGTAATACAATAAGGGAAAATATACATAGTTGGCTTACAATCGCCACTTCACACAATTACATGAATAAAGCATTACATCACCCAAATACAATCAAGGTCCGACTACGGAACCAAAATAAAAGAAGAACCCCAAATGCGACAAGGTCCCCGATCGACCCCAACTGGGCGCCACTACTGATCAACTAAAACGAAACAACATAAAGGACACGATCTTCATCGAGCTCCTCCTTGAGCTTGGTTGCGTCATCTGCACGGTTCAACGGCACCTGCAAACTGGTTTTGGAAGTATCTGTGAGCCACGGGGACTCAGCAATCTCGCACCCTCGTGATCAAGACTATTTAAGCTTATAGGAAGGGTAAAAGGTATGAGGTGGAGCTGCAGCAAGCGACTAGCATATCTGGTGGCTAACCTGTTCGCAAAACAGAGCGAGAAGAGAAGGCAAAGCGCGAGCGAGAAACTATGATCAAGAAGTGATCCTACGTCAAGCATAACTCCAACACCGTGTTCACTTCCCGGACTCCGCCGGAAAGAGACCATCACGGTTACACACGCGGTTGATGTATTTTAATTAAGGTCAACTTCAGGTTTTCTACAACCGGACGTTAACAAATTCCCATCTGCCCATAACCGCGGGCACGACTTTTGAAAGTTCAAATCCCTGCAGGGGGTCCCAACTTACCCCATCACAAGCTCTCACGGTCAACGAAGGATATTCCTTCAAGCGGGAAGACCCGATCAGACTCGGAATCCCGGTTACAAGACATTTCGACAAGGTAAAACTAAACCAGCAACACCGCCCGAATGTGCCGACAAATCCCGATAGGAGCTGCACATATCTCTTTCTCAGGGCACACTCAGATTGTCCTAGGTACGGGTAGGCTAGCCCAGAGTTGCCCTTGGTGGCCACCGGCAGCTGACAGGTGGACCAACACTCAGAGGAGCACTGGCCCGGGGGGGTAAAATAATGATGACCCTTGAGTCTGCAGAACCCAAGGGAAAGAAAAGGCTAGGTGGCGAATGGTAAAACCAATGTTGGGCATTGCTGGAGGAGTTTTACTCAAGACGAACTACCAAGGGGTTCCCATAATAGCCCAACCGCGTAAGGAACGCAAAATCCGGGAACATAACACCGATATGACGAAAACTAGGGCGGCAAGAGTGGAACAAAACACCAGGCATAAGGCCGAGCCTTCCACCCAATAGCAAGTATATAGATGCATTAATTAAATAAGAGATATTGTGATTTCCCAACAAGTAAACATGTTCCAACATTGAACAACATCTCCATGTTCCAACAAGGAACAAACTTCAATATTCACCTGCAACTAACAACGCTATAAGAGGGGCTGAGCAAAGCGGTAACATAGCCAAACAACGGTTTGCTAGGACAAGGTGGGTTAGAGGCTTGGTTCAACAATATAGGAGGCATGATAAGCAAGTGGTAGGTACCGCAGCATAGGCATAGCAAAAGAGCGAGCAACTAGCAAGCAAAGATAGAAGTGATTTTGAGGGTATGATCATCTTGCCTGAAAACCCGCAAGGAAGAAGAACGAGTCCATGAAGAAGACAAACGGGCGTAGTCGAACGGTTCCTCACAAACGCAACATTATCAGAACCAACCTGAAGAAGCAACACCGGAAAGGAGCAAACAACATAGTAAACAACCATCACATAAGCATGGCACGATGCGCAAACAAGTATGATGCATGTCCGGTTTAATGAGGCATGGCATGACAAAGTGCACAAGCAATCCTACAAATTAAGTGGAGCTCACTATGCAACGAGTTGCATATTGACGAAACACCACGTGACTTATTTAGTTCTCTCTTGTTTATGTACCCAACAAGATTAAATGTTGTTAGCATGGCAAGAGGTGAAACATGATGAAACTATCTAATCTAGGCAAGTTTAAATGAGGCCGAAACAACAAAACAACAAGTCTGGAAACTCCTCATATGCATATATTAGGTTTGGTACTGTTCTGCCCTAAACACAATTTTAGGGTTGTTAAACATGCAAGATGAAAGCACCATGTTAAACTAGGCATTTTTCTACCCCATTTACATATAAAGTTTGTTAAATTCAGAGTTACGGTTATTTAGTTATGAATTAAAGCATTTTAGCATGGCATAGGAGCAAATTAATGCAAACAACAGTTTAAGCATTTTAAACATGGGTGAAAGTTGGATATTATGAAACTAAACAAAATTCTAAGCAAGTTTCATATATAACTTATTTAGATCCGATGCACGGTTGAGAAGTTATTAAATGCATGAAGTTAAGGTCCTAATCTGTAAAAACAGTAATTCACTGGATAAACGGACAAATTCGTGGAACAGAAAAAAAACATGACATGGGCCAGATCTGCTGGGACTGGGCTGCTCACATTGGGCCTTACAGGTCGGTTGAGGAGCGCTGGGCCTTAGGGCGCTACGGCTGGAGAGGCCCAGGCAGCGGGGCGACGTGGAGATGGGCCGGCTCAGGAGGAGCTGGGCTGCTGGCCTAGGGCACCATTGGGCCTAGGCGCGAGGCCGGCCCAGGGAGGCAGCGACTCGGTCGTCTCCCCCGATCAGGAGGCCGGCCGAGGTCGGTGGCGGCTCACGACGGGACGGCGGCACCGGCGAAGGAGATCCGGCAGGGATGACGATGGGGCAAGGCAGGGAAGACCAGGAATGAGTAGATCCGGGCGTGGAGAGCTCGGATCTGGTGACGGACGAGGCCGAGGAGGCCGGCGATGACCTCGGCGTTGGATCCTGCGAAGATGGGGAGGCACTTAAAGCAGAGGGAGAGCACGGGAGAAAAGGAGGAGAAGAGAAGGCGCGACCTGGGGTTGGCGGCGGCGGATCCAGAGGCCTGATCGCCGGAGGCTGTGGCGGGGAGAAGATGGTCGGGCCGCGCGAGATGCTCGGGATCGCGCTGCCCCCGATCCGGATCGAGCGAGGCACCGGGGAAGCGAGGAGATCCAGGCGGCGGCGAGATTCGGGCCCGCTTCGTCTCGGCGCGGGCCGAACATGGGCCGGGCGGGCCTCGGCGGCGGGGAAGTCAAGGGGGGCGATGTGGCGTGCTCCCATAGGCCCGGGGCAGCGGGGACGGCGGCGCTGGCCCGTGGGACGACGACAAGTGGCGGCGGGGGGGTTTGGCCGGTCCAGAAAATGAGGGCGGCGGTGCTGATTTTTAAGGAAGGAGTTGTCTGCTGCCAAAAATGGAAGGGAGGGGGTGTTATATAGGGCAGGTTTAGGGTTAGGGGGGATTAGGAGGGGTTTTTGAAGCGTTTCGGAGCCTCTGATCGTGATCTGACGGTCCGGAACGGAGGGGGTTTAGGTGGGCTGCAGATGGGTTGTGAAAAATGGGTTGGACTGAGATGAGAGGAGAGGAGTGCAGCCCGACAACTGTTTCCAGAGACCGAAAACATCCGAGGTTTGACCGGCTATATTGCCGCTATAGTTTAACGGTTGGGCTGTCAAACGAACTCCGAATGCAATGAAACTTGACAGGCGGTCTAGCTACACTAAAATAAGACCACACGTCAACTCTCATCCCATTCCGAGAACATTTACCGGCCACTTATAAAATACTATTTCGGACGTGCCGCGGGCGCGTGCAAGTGTGTCTGGGCTCAGAATGGACAACGGATGGCACTGGGGGAACCCGGACGGATGCATGGTTTGAAAACATGATGCAATGCACATGATGATAAGATGAAATGCAACACACAAGCGATTGACATGGCAACAACAGTGAATAATTGAAAGACACCTGGCACATCGGTCTCGGGGCGTTACAATAGGCTAGCTTCTAGGGTTTAGCCTCTCTAATCTCGTGGTAGATCTACTCTTGTACTACCCATATCATCAATATCAATCAAGCATGACGTAGGGTTTTACCTCCATCAAGAGGGCCCGAACCTGGGTAAAACATTATGTCCCCTGCCACCTGTTACCATCCGCCTTAGACGCACAGTTCGGGACCCCCTACCCGAGATCCGCCGGTTTTGACACCGACATAGGGGATGTAGGTGGTACGGTTTACCCGTCGAAAGAGCTAATGCTTCTGAAAGACTGTGTCTCGGTCATCCATTTCTCAAACATCATGTAGTGCGACCAATTCAACGGAGGAGATCGAGTCTTGTGGGGAAAAGTGCGCAAACCTCTGTAGAGTGTACAAAGTAATCATGATTAGACGTGTCCCCAGTTATGGACATGTTGAGTATCTAGTGCTTGAATTATTATGTTGATCTCATCACTTTACTTAATTAATATGTTGGGTTAATGATTACTTTAATTTGGGATTGAGATGGGGTTTACCATTCTCAATGTTTATCATCTACCATGGTAGTTAAATAAAATATATTCAATTGTTGTAGGGAAAATTTGGCTTTTCGCAAAAACATATTAACCATAGAGCCTCCACCAGCCAAATATGCATGTAGTTATAGCTATTACCTGTTTCTTGCTCTATAGTGTTTTTGCCAGCATATTCCACGTGCTGGCCCATTTTCAGGCTGCAACGTATTATGTTGCAGACTTATCAGACAAAGAGTAAGGTGCTCTAGGTCGTTGTCGTGCACTCAGCTATTCCGTTGGAGTTGATGGACTCGCTTTATCTTCCAAGCCTTCCGTTGTTATCGTATTTAGATGGCCTTAAGCCATATTATTGTAATAAGTACTCTTTTACGAGTTATTCGATGTAATAAGTGTGTGATTGCAACTCTGTTATAAATCCTTCGAAGTACTATGTGTGTCGACATTACCGATCCAGGGATGACACTTATGCACAGAGATTTGACCGTTTGAGGTCGGATCGCTACAGTTTAGATCTGAAATCATGGCACCCGGGCCCAAAGTGACAAGCATTAAGCATGGCAAAGTCATAGCAACATCAATCTAAGAACATGGTGGATACTAGGGATCAAGCCCTAACAAAACTAACTCGATTACATGATGAATCTCATCCAACTCATCACCGACCAGCGAGCCTACGAAGAAGTTACTCACTCACGGTGGGGAGCATCATGGAATTGGCGATGGCGAAGGGTTGGGATGACGAAGAACGAAGACCCCCCTCTCTGGAGCCCCAAACGGACTCCAGATCTGCCCTCTCGAGGAAGAACGGGGCTTGGCGGCGGCTCCGTCTCGTGGATCATGATAATTCTTTCTCCCTGATTTTTTTCTCCGAAAATAGGATTTTATAGCGTTGGTTTCAGGGTCAGCAGGGCCACCAAGTGGGGACAACCCACCTGGGCGCGCTAGGAGAGGGGGGCGCGCCCTGGTGGGTTGTGCCCAGCCAGGTGCCCCTCTCCAGCAGGTCTTGGCTCCAGAAATTCTTATTATTGATATAAAAAATCCTCGCAAAGTTTCGTTCCATTCTGAGAACTTTTATTTCTGCACAAAAACAACATCATGGTAGTTCTGCTGACAACAGCGTTAGTCCAGGGTTAGTTTCATTCAAATCATGCAAATTAGAGTCCAAAACAAGAGGAAAAGAGTTAGGAAAAGTAGATACGTTCGAGATGTATCAGACCTAAATGGCAGTGCCACAAATAAGTTGCACTATTATTATTAACTTTGCATCTTTTGGCATCAATATTATGAATATGTGTATCACCACGATCGAGATTCAACAAAAATAGACCACTCATCAAGGGTGCATGACCATAAAAGATATTATTCATATAAATAGAACAACCATTATTCTTTGATTTAAATGAATAACTGTCTCGCGTCAAACAAGATACAGATATGATGTTCATGCTCAACGCTGGCACCAAATAACAGTTATTCAGGTCTAAAACTAACCCCGAAGGTATATGTAGAGGTAGTGTGCCGAGGGCGATCACATCGACCTTGGAACCATTTCCAACGCGCATCATCACCTCGTCCTTAGCCAATCTTCATTTAATCCGTAGCCCCTGTTTCGAGTCACAAATATGAGCAACAGAACCAGTATCAAATAGCCAGGCACTACTACGAGCATTAGTAAGGTACACATCAATAACATGTATATCAAATATACCTTTCACTTTACCATCCGACTTATCCGCCAAATACTTGGGGTAGTTCCGCTTCTAGTGACCAGTCCCTTTGCAGTAGAAGCCCTCAGTTTCAGGCTTAGGTCCAGACTTGGGCTTCTTCTCGAGAGAAACAACTTGCTTGCTATTCTTCTTGAAGTTCCCCTTCTTCCCTTTTCCCTTTTTCTTGAAACTAGTGGTCTTGTTAACCATCAACACTTGATGCTCCTTCTTGATTTCCACCTCCGCAGCCTTAAGCATTGCAAAGAGCTCGGGAATTGTCTTTTCCATCCCTTGCATATTATAGTTCATCACGAAGCCTTTATAGCTTGGTGGTAGTGATTGAAGAACTCTGTCAATGACACTATCATCCGGAAGATTAACTCCCAGTTGAGTCAAGTGGTTATGGTACCCGGACATTCTGAGTATGTGTTCACTGACAGAACTATTCTCATCCATCTTGCAGCTATAGAACTTGTTGGAGATTTCATATATCTCAACTCAGGCATTTGCTTGAAATATTAACTTCAACTCCTGGAACATCTCATATGGTCCATGACGTTCAAAACGTCTTTGAAGTCCCGATTCTAAGCCGTAAAGCATGGCACACTAAACTATCGAGTAGTCATCAGATTTAGCTTTCCAGACGTTCATAACATCCGGAGTTGCTCCTGCAGCAGGCCTCACACCTAGTGGTGCATCAAGGACGTAATTCTTTTGTGCAACAATGAGGATAATCCTCAAGTTACGGACCCAGTCTGTGTAGTTTCTACCATCATCTTTCAACTTAGCTTTCTCTAGGAATGCATTAAAATTCAAGGGAACAGTAGCACGGGCCATTGATCTACAACATAGATATGAAAAAACAACCAGGACCTAGTTCATGATAAATTTAAGTTCAGTTAATCATATTACTAAAGAACTCCCACTTAGATAGACATCCCTCGAGTCATCTAAATGATCACGTGATCCATATCAACTAAACCATGTCTGATCATCACGTGAGATGGAGTAGTTTTCAATGGTGAACATCTCTATGTTGATCATATCTACTATATGATTCATGTTCAAACTTTCGGTCTCAGTGTTCCGAGGCCATCTCTGTACATTCTAGGCTCGTCAAGTTTAACCCGAGTATTATGCATGTGCAAAATTGTCTTACACCCGTTGTATGTGAACGTAGAGCTTATCACACCCGATCATCACGTGGTGTCTCGGCACGACGAACTGTCGCAACGGTGCATACTCAGGGAGAACACTTATACCTGGAAATTTAGTGAGGGATCATCTTATAATGCTACCACCGTACTAAGCAAAATAAGATGCATAAAAGATAAACATCACATGCAATCAAAATATCTGACATGATATGGCCATCATCATCTTGTGCCTTTGATCTCCATCTCCAAAGCACCGTCATGATCTCCATCATCACTGGCTTGACACATTGATCTCCATTGTAGTGTTGTTGTCGTCTCGCCAACTATTGCTTCTACGACTATCACTAACGCATAGTGATAAAGTAAAGCAATTACATGGCGATTCCATTTCATACAATAAAGCGACAACCATAAGGCTCCTGTCAGCTGCCGATAACTTTTACAAAACATGATCATCTCATACAATAACGTATATCACATCATGTCATCACCATATCACATCACAACATGCCCTGCAAAAACAAGTTAGACGTCCTCTACTTTGTTGTTGCAAGTTTTGCGTGGCTGCTACAGGCTTCTAGTAAGAACCGTTCTTACATATGCATCAAAACCACAACGATTTTTCGTCAAGTGTGTTGTTTTAACCTTCAACAAGGACCGACCGTAGTCAAATTCGATTGAACTAAATTTGGAGAAACAGACACCCTCCAGCCACCTTTATGCAAAACTAGTTGCATGTCTGTCGGTGGAACCGGTCTCATGAACGTGGTCATGTAAGGTTGGTCCAGGCCGCTTCATACAACAATACCGCCAAATAAAAATAAGATGTTGGTGGTAAGCAGTATGACTATGATCGCCCACAACTCTTTGTGTTCTACTCGAGCATATGATCTACGCATAGACCTGGCTCGGATGCCACTATTAGGGAATGTAGCATGCAATTTTAAAAAAATTCCTACGATCACGCAAGATCTATCTAGGAGATGCATAGCAACGAGAAGGGCAGAGTGTGTCCACGTACCCTCGTAGATCAAAAGCGGAAGCGTTAGGTTAACGCGATTGATGTAGTTGAACGTCTTCGCGATCCAACCAATCAAGTACCGAATGTACGACACCTCCGAGTTCAGCACACGTTCAGCCCGATGACGCCCCTCGAACTCTTGATCCAGCAAAGTGTTGAGGGAGAGTTTCGTCAGCACGACGGCATGGTGACGGTGATGGTGATGTGATCTGCGCAGGGCTTCACCTAAGTGATACGTCTCCAACGTATCTATAAGTTTTTATTGTTCCATGTTATTATATTATTTGTTTTGGATGTTTAATGGGCTTTAATATGCTCCTTTATATTATTTTTTGGACTAACCTATTAACCGGAGGCCCAGTGCCAGTTTTTTTTTTTTCCTATTTTAGAGTTTCGCAGAAAAGGAATACCAAATGGAGTCCAAATGGAATGAAACCTTCGTGATGATCTTTGTTGGACCGAAAGCAAACCAGGAGACTTGGAGTGGAAGTATGGAACTCCGCAAGGCGGCCACGAGGTAGGAGGGTGCGCCTAGGGGGGTAGGCGCGCCCCCCACCCTCATGGGCCCCTCGTAACTCCACCGACGTACTTCTTTCGCCTATATATACTTGCTACCTCTTGAGCACTGCATTGGATTTCCCCGAAAAGGAGAGGATGATGCAGCAAAGTAGCGTAAGTATTTCCCTCCGTTTTTGAGAACCAAGGTATCAATCCAGTAGGAGGCTACGCGCGAGTCCCTCGTACCTACACAAAAACAATAGCTCAACGCAACCAACGCGCTTAGGGGTTGTCAATCCCTTCACGGTCACTTACAAAAGTGAGATCTGATAGAGATGATGAATAATATTTTTTGGTATTTTTGGTATAGAGATGCAAAGTAAAAAGTAAAAGCAAAGTAAAAGCAAAGCAATAATAAAGTGATGGAGATTGATATGATGAGAAAGAGACCCGGGGGCCATAGGTTTCACTAGTGGCTTCTCTCAAGAGCATAAGTATTCTACGGTGGGTGAACAAATTACTGTTGAGCAATTGACAGAATTGAGCATAGTTATGAGAATATCTAGGTATGATCATGTATATAGGCATCATGTCCGATACAAGTAGACCGACTCCTGCCTGCATCTACTACTATTACTCCACTCATCGATCGCTATCCAGCATGCATCTAGAGTATTAAGTTAAAAACAGAGTAACGCCTTAAGCAAGATGACATGATGTAGAGGGATAGTTTCAAGCAATATGATAAAAAAAAACCATCTTGTTATCCTCGATGGCAACAATACAATACGTGCCTTGCTGCCCCTTCTGTCACTGGGAAAGGACATTGCAAGATCGAACCCAAAGCTAAGCACTTCTCCCATGGCAAGAAAAACCAATCTAGTAGGCCAAACCAAACTGATAATTCGAAGAGACTTGCAAAGATAACCAATCATACATAAAAGAATTCAGAGAAGATTCAAATATTATTCATAGATAGACTTGATCATAAACCCACAATTCATCAGTCTCAATAAACACACCGCAAAAAGAAGATTACATCGAATAGATCTCCATAAGAGAGGGGGAGAACATTGTATTGAGATCCAAAAAGAGAGAAGAAGCCATCTAGCTACTAACTATGGACCCGTAGGTCTGAAGTAAACTACTCACACTTCATCGGAGGGGCTTGGATGATGATGTAGAAGCCCTCCGTGATCGATGCCCCCTCCGGTGGAGCTCTGGAACAGGCCCCAAGATGGGATCTCGTGGATACAGAAAGTTGCGGCGGTGGAATTAGGTTTTTGGCTCCATCCCCGATCGTTTGGGGGTACATAGGTATATATAGGAGGAAGAAGTACGTCGGTGGAGCTTCGAGGGGCCCATGAGGCAGGGGGCGCGCCCTAGGGGGGGCGCCCTCCACCCTTGTGGCCGCCTCATGGCTTTCTTGACGGAGGGTCCAAGTCTCCTGGATCTTATCTGATGAGAAAATCACGTTTCCGAAGGTTTCATTCCGTTTGGACTCCGTTTGATATTATGTTTCTCCGAAACACTGAAATAGGCAAAAAAACAGCAATTATGGGTTGGGCCTCCGGTTAATAGGTTATTCCCAAGAATAATATGAAAGTGGAAAATAAAGCCCAATATAGTCCAAAACAATAGATAATATAGCATGGAGCAATCAAAAATTATAGATACGTTGGAGACGTATCAAGCATCCCCAAGCTTAATTCCTGCTCGTCCTCGAGTAGGTAAATGATAAAAATAGAATTTTTGATGCGGAGTGCTACTTGGCATAATTTTAATGTAATCCTTCTTAATTGTGGTATGAATATTCAGATCTGAAAGATTCAAGAAAAAAATTCATATTGACATAAAAATGAGAATACTTCAAGCATACTAACTAAGCAATTATGTCTTCTCAAAATAACATGGCCAAAGAAAGTTCATCCCTACAAAATCGTATAGTTTAGTCATGTTTCATTTTCGTCACACAAGAATGCTCTCATCATGCACAACCCCGATGACAAGCCAAGCAATTGTTTCATACTTTAGTAATCTCAAACCTATAAACTTTCACGCAATATATGAGCGCGAGCCATGGACATAGCACTATGGGTGGAATAGAATATAATGAGGGGGTTATGTGGAGAAGACAAAAAAGGAGAAAGTCTCGCATCAACGAGGCTAATCAATGGGCTATGGAGATGCCCACCGATTGATGTTAATGCAAGGAGTAGGGATTGCCATGCAACGGATGCACTAGAGCTATAAATGTATGGAAGCTCAACAAAAGAAATTAGTGGGTGTGCATCCAACTTGCTTGCTCATGAAGACCTAGGGCACTTGAGGAGGCCCATTGTTGCAATATACAAGCCAAGTTCTATAACTAAAAATTCCCACTGGTATATGAAAGTGATAACATGAGAGACTCTCTACTATGAAGATCATGGTGCTACTTTGAAGCACAAGTGTGGTAAAAGGATAGTAACATTGTCCCTTCTCTCTTTTTCTCTCATTTTTTTATTTTTTGGGGCCTTTTCTTTTTTTATGGCCTTTCTCTCTTTTTTGGGCTTCTCTTTTTTAATGGCCTTTCTCTTTTTTTATTCCTCACTAGGGACAATGCTCTAATGATGATCATCACACTTCTATTTATTTACAACTCAATGATTACAACTCGATACTAGAAGAAAGATGACTCTATATGAATGCCTCCGGCGGTGTACCGGGATATGCAATGAACCAAGAGTGACATGTATGAAAGAATTATGAACGGTGGCTTTGCCACAAATACTATGTCAACTACACGATCATGCTAAGCAATATGACGATGATGAATGTGTCATGATGAACGGAATGATGGAAAGTTGCATGGCAATATATCTCGGAATGGCTATGGAAATGCCATAATAGGTAGGTATGGTGGCTGTTTTGAGGAAGATATAAGGAGATTTATGTGTGAAAGAGCGTATCATATCACGGGGTTTGGATGCACCGGCGAAGTTTGCGCCAACTCTCAATGTGAGAAAGGGCAATGCACGGTACCGAAGAGGCTAGCAAGGATGGAAGGGTGAGAGTGCGTATAATCCATGGACTCAACATTAGTCATAAAGAACTCACATACTTATTGCAAAAATCTATAAGTCATCAAAAACCTCAGCACTACGCGCATGGTCCTAGGGGGATAGATTGGTAGGAAAATACCATCGCTCGTCCCCGACCGCCAGTCATAAGGAAGACAATCAAATAACACCTCATGTTTCAAATTTGTTGCATAACGTTTACCATACGTGCATGCTACGGGACTTGCAAACTTCAACACAAGTATTTTTCAATTTCACAACTACTCAACTAGCATGACTTTGATATTATTACCTCCATATCTCAAAACAATCATCAAGCATCAAACTTTTCTTAGTATTCAACACACTCATACGAAAGTTTTATTATTAATCTTGCATACCAAGCATATTAGGATTTTAAGAAAATTACCATGATATTAAGACTCTCAAAATAATCTAAGTGAAGCATGAGAGATCAATAGTTTCTATAAAACAAATCCACCACCGTGCTCTAAAAGATATAAGTGAAGCACTAGAGCAAAACTATAAAGCTCAAAAGATATAAGTGAAGCACATAGAGTATTCTATCAAATTCCAAATCATGTATGGCTCTCTCAAAAGGTGTGTGCAGAAAGGATTATTGTGGTAGACTAACAAGCAAAGACTCAAATCATAAAAGACGCTCCAAGCAAAACACATATCATGTGGTGAATAAAAATATAGCTCCAAGTAAAGTTACCGATGGAAGTAGATGAAAGAGGGGATGCCTTCCGGGGCATCCCCAAGCTTTGGCTTTTAGGTGTCCTTAGATTATCTTGGGGGTTCCATGAGCATCCCCAAGCTTAGGCTCTTTGCCACTCCTTGTTCCATAATCCATCAAATCTTTACCCAAAACTTGAAAACTTCACAACACAAAACTTAAAGTAGAAAATCTCGTGAGCTCCGTTAGCGAAAGAAAACAAAAGACCACTTCAAGGTACTGTAATGAACTCACTATTTATTTATATTGCTGTTAAACCTACTTTATTCCAACTTATCTATGGATTATAAACTATTTTACTAGCCATAGATTCATCAAAATAAGCAATCAACACACGAAAAACAGAATCTGTCAAAAACAGAACAGTCTGTAGTAATCTGTAGCTAGCGCAAGATCTGGAACCCAAAAAATTCTAAAATAAATTGCTGGACGTGATTAATTTATCTATTAATCATCTGCAAAAAGAATTAACTAAATATCGCTTTCCAAATAAAAATTACAGCAGTTCTCGTGAGCGCTAAAGTTTCTGTTTTTTACAGCAAGTTCAACAAGACTTTCCCCAAGTCTTCCCAATGGTTCTACTTGGCACAAACACTAATTAAACACAAAAACACAACCAAAATAGAGGCTAGATAATTTATTTATTACTAAACAGGAGCAAAAAGCAAAGAATAAAAATAAAATTGGGTTGCCTCCCAACAAGTGTTATCGTTTAACGCCCCTAGCTAGGCATAACAAGCTAGGATAGATCTAGGTATCGCCATCTTTGGTTTTCAATTTTTTAGCGGAATCAAGCTCGAATCCGGGAGGTTCTTTACGTTTCCCTTCATATTCTGAAATTTTTAGATCTAAATAATCCAACCGCTTATTGCAAAGGGTAATCAACATATTCGTGCGGTGAATATTTCAACTAATGTTCTTAAGAGGTTCAAGAGATTTCTGCAAGATTTTAGTAACTTCACAATTTTTTTTCAAAAACTTGTGTCTCTTCCTGAGTAGGATGAGGCCCCTTTTGTTGAGGTAGTGTTCCCACTATTCCTTCTGTAATTTCAAGTGCAATATGGGGATCGATTTCAATAAAATTGCCTTTGGCAACGCAATCCAAGAGTTGTCTATGAGACATATTTAATCCAACATAAAAATTGCGAAGCAAAATTCTCAGATTTATTTTAGAGGTACAATTATGATGAGATTCCATTATTCTTAACCAGGCATCTTTTAGGTTTTCTCCTAACCTTTGTTTAAAGTGAAAGATTTCGAACTCAGGGGTCAACGGAGAAGATAAGGGACTAGCCATAACGACAAGCAAACAAACTAACACACAAGCAAACAAAAGGCAAACGGGCAAAAGAGGCAAATAGAGAGAGACGGAGGATAGAGAGAGGGGGGGCGAATAAAATGGCAAGGGTGAAGTGGGGAAGAGGAAAACGAGAGGCAAATGGAAAATAATGTAATGCGGGAGATAGGGATTGTGATGGGTACTTGGTATGTTGACTTTTCCGCAGACTCCCCGGCAACGGCGCCAGAAATTCTTCTTGCTACCTCTTGAGAACTGCGTTGGATTTCCCCGAAGAGGAGAGGATGATGCAGCAAAGTAGCGTAAGTATTTCCCTCAGTTTTTGAGAACCAAGGTATCAATCCAGTAGGAGGCTACGCGCGAGTCCCTCGTACCTACACAAAAACAATAGCTCAACGCAACCAACGCGCTTAGGGGCTGTCAATCCCTTCATGGTCACTTACAAAAGTGAGATCTGATAGAGATGATGAATAATATTTTTTGGTATTTTTGGTATAGAGATGCAAAGTAAAAAGTAAAAGCAAAGTAAAAGCAAAGCAATAATAAAGTGATGAATATTGATATGATGAGAAAGAGACCCGGGGCCATAGGTTTCACTAGTGGCTTCTCTCAAGAGCATAAGTATTCTATGGTGGGTGAACAAATTACTGTTGAGCAATTGACAGAATTGAGCATAGTTATGAGAATATCTAGGTATGATCATGTATATAGGCATCACGTCCGAGACAAGTAGACCGACTCCTGCCTGCATCTACTACTATTACTCCACTCATCGACCGCTATCCAGCATCCATCTAGATTATTAAGTTAAAAACAGAGTAACGCCTTAAGTAAGATGACATGATGTAGAGGGATAGTTTCATGCAATATGATAAAAACCCCATCTTGTTATCCTCGATGGCAACAATACAATATGTGCCTTGCTGCCCCTTCTGTCACTGGGAAAGGACACCGCAAGATCAAACCCAAAGCTAAGCACTTCTCCCATGGCAAGAAAAACCAATCTAGTAGGCCAAACCAAACTGATAATTCGAAGAGTCTTGCAAAGATAACCAATCATACATAAAAGAATTCAGAGAAGATTCAAAGATTATTCATAGATAGACTTGATCATAAACCCACAATTCATCGGTCCCAACAAACACACCGCAAAAAGAAGATTACATCGAATAGATCTCCACAAGAGAGGGGGAGAACATTGTATTGAGATCCAAAAAGAGAGAAGAAGCCATCTAGCTACTAACTATGGACCCGTAGGTCTGAAGTAAACTACTCACACTTCATCGGAGGGGATTGTATGATGATGTAGAAGCCCTCCATGATCGATGCCCCCTCCGGCGGAGCTCCGGAACAGGCCCCAAGATGGGATCTCGTGGATACAGAAAGTTGCGGCGATGGAATTAGGTTTTTGGCTCCGTCCCAGATCGGTTGGGGGTACGTAGGTATATATAGGAGGGAGAAGTACGTCGGTGGAGCTTCAAGGGGCCCACGAGGTAGGGGGCGCGCCCTAGGGGGGCGCCCTCCACCCTCGTGGCTGCCTCATGGCTTTCTTGACGGAGGGTCCAAGTCTCCTGGATCTTATCTGATGAGAAAATCACGTTTCCGAAGGTTTCACGTTTGGACTCCGTTTGATATTCTGTTTCTCCGAAACACTGAAATAGGCAAAAAAAACAATTCTGGGATGGGCCTCTGGTTAATAGGTTAGTCCCAAAAATAATATAAAAGTGGAAAATAAAGCCCAATATAGTCCAAAAAAGTAGATAATATAGCATGGAGCAATCAAAAATTATAGATACGTTGGAGACGTATCAATACTCTTATACCCTAGATCGATCGCAGAGAGCCACGAAACCACTTTTCCACCACCGCAACCTTCTATACCCGTGAGATCCCATCTTGGGGCCTCTTCCGGCGATCTGCCAGAGGGGGAATCGATCACAGAGGGCTTCTACATCAACACCATTGCCTCTCCGATGAAGCGTGAGTAGTTTACCACAGACCTTCGGATCCATAGTTATTAGCTAGATGGCTTCTTATCTCTCTTTGATTCTCAATACAAAGTTCTCCTCGATGTTCTTGGAGATCTATTCGATGTGATACTCTTTTGTGGTGTGTTTTCCGAGATCTGATGAATTGTGGGTTTATGAACAAGATTATCTATGAATATTATTTGGTTCTTCTCTGAATTCTTATATGCATGATTTGATATCTTTGCATGTCTCTTCGAATTATCGGTTTAGGTTGGCCTACTATATTGATCTTTCTTGCAATTGGAGAAGTGCTTAGCTTTGGGTTCAATCTTGCGGTGTCCTTTCCCAATGACAGTAGGGGAGCAAGGCACGTATTGTATTGTTGCCATCGACGATAAAAAGATGGGGTTTATATCATATTGTTTGAGTTTATCCCTCTACATCATGTCATCTTGCTTAATGCGTTACTATGTTCTTATCAACTTAATACTCTAGATGCATGCTGGATAGCGGTTGATGTGTGGAGTAATAGTAGTAGATGCAGAATCATTTCGATCTACTTGACACGGACGTGTTGCCTATATTCATGATCATTGCCTTAGATATTCTCATAATTATGCGCTTTTCTATCAATTGCTCGGAAGTAATTTGTTCACACACCGTAATACATGCTATCTTGAGAGAAGCCACTAGTGAAACATATGGCCCCCGGATCTCTTTCTTATTATATTACATCTCTTTTATTTACATTGCATCCCATTTACTATTTTGTAATCTTTACTTTCCAATCTATACAACAAAAATACCAAAAATATTTACTTTACTATCTTTATCAGATCTCACTTTTGCGAGTGTCGTGAAGGGATTGACAACCCCTTTATCACGTTGGTTGCAAGGTAAGGTTCTTGATTGTTTGTGCATGTAGCGACCTGACCCGAATGGATCACGTCTACTATGTTACGGTGTCATCCCTGGATCAGTAATGCTGACACCACACAGTACATCGAGGTTTTATAGCAGAGTTGCAATCACACACTTATTACATCGATGGCTCAAAAAGAACTTATTACAATAAATATGGCTGAAGGCCATCTAATATCGATAACAGCGGAAGACTCGGAAGATAAATGGGTCCATCAACTCCAGCGGCATCACTGAGTATAGGGCCACGACCTAAAAGCTCTTTACTCGTCGTCTGAAAAGTCTGCAACATGAGAAGTTGCAGCCCGAAAACGGGTCAGCACATGGAATATGCTGGCAAAGTAACACATAGAGAGTAATGGAATGAAACAGCTATACTATATGCATATATGGCTGGTGGAAAGCTCTATGGTTACAGTTTTGCGTAAAGCCAGTTTTTCCCTACTGCAAAGGAATAAGTTTATTTAACTATCATGGTGGTTGTGAAACATTGAGAATGGTTGACAGCATTCTCAATCCCAATTAAAAGTACAATTAAAACCCAACAACATTAATTAGAAGTAACATGTTGAGATTCACATGATATTCAAGTACTAGATACTCAAGTTGTCCATAACCGGGGACACGGCTAATCATGATTAGTTTGTACACTCTGTAGAGGTTTGCGCACTTTTCCCCACATGACTCGATCGCCTCCGTTTGTTTTCTCGCACTACATGGTGTTTGAGAAACGGATGACCGAGACATAGTCTTTCAGAAGCGCTAGCACCTTACATGTGGGGTAGACCGATACACCTACTTCCCCTACATCTGCTAGTCCACCCCGTAAGAGTTCGCACAACTTAGTCAACTATGCCAGAGCCCATAGTAGCATGTGGCTGCACACGGAAGTTTCTAGCATGAAAGATCTTATGATCCCTTTGAGCCTGGGTGGCGGTCCAAAAAAACAGGCAAGTCCTGATAGACATCAGGTGCCTCAATCCACCCAGATGTGTGTTTAAGTTGCCACCTTAGATAAACCATTAAAATTATCAATCTCACATCTGTCATGGATATCACTCACCCAATCCATGTCTACTAGCATAGCATGGCATAATAAGAAAACGTAGAAGTAACTCCCAAAGGTTTCATAATAATACAGGTAATAGGTACTACCTCATCTACTTCCCATCCCACAATTTAATTAGATCCTAATCATGCAATGTGTGAGGATTGATCTAATGCAATAAAACATGGGTTGTAGAAAAGGTATGATCAAAGTGTTACTTGCCTTGCTGATGATCTGCGAGTCCTAGGGTTTCGAAGTAACAGGCAGCGCAATCCGGGTAATCTATCGTAGACAAACAACAAGCACACAATAAGTACTCATCTAATACACAGGTAAAACTCGAACAAGAGAACGAACCAGAAAGTTCAACTTAAGAACTCCGGTTGCAAAGAAAGAACGAACCGAACAAACGACGGAAAACAAACGGCGGAAGAAAACAACTCGGTTCTAGCAAGTTGAAACTAGGTCAAAATTTTACTGTAGCAAAAGCTTATTCAAGTTGATTAGACGGAACGGCGGTTTCGAGACGAAACTCCAGGCGCTTGAATCACCTGATTCCGATAAACGAGCGAAAAGAAAGACTAGAAAGAAGATCGGATCTGAGATCGCGATCGCGGAATAAATCCGACGAAAAGAAAAAGAAGAACGGTTAAACGAACGGACGTCGTTAACCTAGAAGAATCCGGTGATCACGTTCGTTAGGACGAACGGTCCGGCGAACGGTCCAAAGGCAACTAAATCGGAGAAGAAAACGAATTCGATCTAGGGTTTCGGAGAAGAAAACCGAACGAAAAACCGATCTAGAAAACCGGAACGGTTTAGAGAAGAAAAGAATCGGAACGATTAGAAGAAAACGATCCGAGAAAAAGAATAGATGTAGCGCGGGGCTACCTCCGGCGAGGGGCTCCGGCGGCGTGGGCGTGGGCGGCGGCGGCACGGGTGTGGGGTGGCGGCGCGGCGCGGGTGAGGCGGTGGCGCGGCGGTGACGCAGGGCGCGGGCGGCGGCTTAGGTGCGGCGGCGGCGGCTTAGGGCGGCGCGGCGCGGGGTGTGGTGGAGCTCTAGGCTTTGGGTTTGATGATTTAGAGGGGGGGTGCTTGGGTATTTATATGGGTGAGGAGGAGGTTTACTTGGGGTAGGGGACAAGAATTAGACTAGGAATAGGAATAGAAAAAAGGAAAGGAAAAGATCTAGAAATAGAAAAGGAATATACGGAAGTAGGACAAAAGTCCTACTAGGATTCGGTTTAGAGCAAGAGG
This sequence comes from Triticum urartu, assembly GCF_056163025.1. Classification (NCBI taxonomy): domain Eukaryota; kingdom Viridiplantae; phylum Streptophyta; class Magnoliopsida; order Poales; family Poaceae; genus Triticum; species Triticum urartu. The sequence goes on from NC_141876.1 coordinate 104,877,317, forward strand.
CGAGGCGGCGGCCTCCTGCGCCAGCGCTAGGCGCGCGCGGCTCCCTGGGGGCGGTGGCCTTTGGCCCGGGTGGGCCTTGGCCTGGCCGGCCTTGGTCCAGTTTTTTTTGTTTTTTTTAACTGATTTCGCGCGCAGAAAAAAATAAAAAGAGAACTAAATGAACTCCGAAAAAAATCTAAAGTAAATTTTCTCCGACTCCTAAAAATGAGTCGAACAAAATGAACTTTTCTCCGGACCTAAAATGCAATTTTTGAAAACGCGCATTTTTCCCTATCCAAATAAAATGCAAATAAACACCGGAAAACAAAAATTGATCTATTTATTATATCTTCATTTTTCCTAAATTTGGGAAAGTCATATTATTCCCTCTCTCATATATTTTGACACCGGAAAAATTATTGAAGATAAAATAAATAAATCAAATGATCCTATTTTCAAAATTCGAGAAAACTCTCAAATATGAAAATAACGAAATCTCCAACTCTCTCCGAGGGTCCTTGAGTTGCGTGAAATTTCCAGGATCAACCAAAATGCAAGAAAATATGATATGCATATGATCTAGTGTATAACATTCCAAATTGAAAATTTGGGATGTTACAAACCTACCCCCCTTAAGATGAATCTCACCCTCGAGATTCGGGTTGGCTAGAAAATAGGTGAGGGTGGTCCTTGAGCAATTCTTCTTCTCTCTCCCAGGTGGCTTCATCCTCTGAGTGGTGGTTCCACTGAACTTTGCAAAACTTGATAACCTTGCTGCGAGTAACTCTACTGGCAACATCGAGAATCTTGACTGGCTTCTCCTCATACGTTAGGTCATCCTTTAACTGAATCGCTTCTAATGGCACTGTATCTCTTAGCGGTACCTCCGCCATCTCGGCGTGACATCTCTTCAGCTGAGAAACATGGAATACATCATGAACTCCTGACAGTCCCTCTGGTAATTCCAACTTATACGCGACTTCTCCCATACGTTTCAATATCTTAAATGGTCCAACGAAACGCGGTGCTAACTTTCTCTTAACTCCAAAGCGCTTAACTCCTCGAAGTGGGGATACTCGGAGATAAACTCTGTCTCTGGTTTCGTAAACTGTCTCCTTGCGTTTTGAATCTGCGTAGCTCTTCTGCCTGGACTGGGCTACCTTGAGCCTATCGCGAATCAACTTAACCTTCCATTCAGACTCCTTAATCAAATCTGGTCCAAAGAATTGACGGTCTCCAACTTCGTTCCATGACAACGGTGTCCTGCACCTCCTTCCGTATAAAGCTTCGAAAGGGGCCATCTTCAAACTGGTTTGGTAACTGTTGTTATAAGAAAACTCCGCATACGGCAAGTTTTCGTCCCAACTAGATCCATAATCTAGTGCACAAGCTCTCAGCATATCTTCCAAAATCTGATTGACTCTCTCGGTCTGTCCATCTGTCTGCGGATGAAAAGCTATGCTGAACTCTAGTCTGGTTCCTAAAGTTTCATGCAACTGATTCCAAAACTTTGAGGTAAATTGGGTTCCTCTATCTAATACGATACTCCTCGGAACTCCATGCAAACAAATGATTCTAGTCATGTATATCTTTGCCAACTTAGCACTGGTGTAAGTGGTCTTAACTGGAATAAAATGTGCTACCTTTGTCAAACGATCAACTACTACCCATATCGAGTCATATCCGGCCTTTGTCCTCGGTAGCCCTGTGATAAAATCCATGCCTATCTTATCCCACTTCCATTCGGGTATCGGCAATGGTTGTAACAATCCTGCTGGCTTTTGATGCTCTGCCTTTACTCTCTGACATACGTCACAAACTGCTACATACGCTGCAATATCCTTCTTCATTCCGGTCCACCAGAATGTTTCCTTTAAATCCAAATACATCTTGGTATTCCCTGGGTGAATCGAATACGGCGAATCATGTGCCTCTTGCAAAATCAACTTCCTGATCTCCGGGTCATTGGGCACATAAACACGGTCTTCAAACCATAGGGTATTGTGCTCATCCTCACGATATCCCTTTGCTTTTCCTTCGCTCAATTTCTCTTTTATAGCAGCAATTTCCTTGTCAGATTTCTGAGCTTCTCTGATCTTATCCATCAATGTTGACTGAATCTCCAATGGTGCTACATAGCCTCTCGGAACTATTTCCAAACATAGCTCACGAAGGTTTTCTTCTAATTCCTTTGGTATTTTCCCCGTCACTAGGATATTGACATGGCTCTTACGGCTCAATGCGTCAGCTACTACATTAGCCTTTTCGGGATGGTAATGCAATCTCATGTCATAATCCTTGATGAGCTCCAACCATCTCCTTTGTCGGAGGTTCAACTCCTTCTGCGTGAAAATGTACTTCAAACTCTTATGATCCATGTACACCTCACAATGATTTCCAATGAGGAAATGTCTCCACGTCTTCAATGCATGCACTACGGCTGCTAACTCCAAATCATGCGTGGCATAATTCAACTCATGAGGCTTCAGTTGCCGTGAAGCATACGAAACAACTCTTCCTTCCTGCATAAGCACTGCTCCAAGTCCTCGACGTGAAGCGTCGCAATACACCTCATAATCCTTGGTCTGATCTGGCAAAATCAATACTGGTGAGGTAACCAAAAGTTTCTTCAACTCTTGGAAACTAGCCTCACACTCCTCAGTCCATTTGAACTTAGTATCCTTCTTTAACAACTCCGTCATAGGCTTCGCAATCTTTGAGAAATTCTCAATGAATCTCCGGTAGTATCCTGCGAGTCCAAGAAAACTCCGGATCTCTCCAACTGTTGTTGGTGCTTCCCATTCGGTTACAGTCTCAACCTTTGTGGGGTCAACTGCTATACCTTCTCCGGATAGAACGTGTCCGAGGAATCCAACTTCCTTCAACCAAAACTCACATTTGCTGAATTTTGGCATATAACTGATGTTCTCTTAGTTTCTCCAAAACCAAACACAAATGTTCCTTATGCTCCTCTTCATTCTTTGAATAAACCAAAATGTCATCGATGAACACTACGACGAACTTATCCAAAAACTCCATAAACACTTTGTTCATCAGGTTCATAAAATAGGTAGGTGCGTTAGTCAATCCAAATGACATAATGGTATACTCATACAGTCCATATCTTGTAGTGAATGCTGTCTTAGGTATGTCCTGCTCTCGAATCTTCAACTGATGGTACCCTGATCACAAATCGATCTTGGAAAACACTTTAGCTCCTTGCAATCGATCAAACATATCGTTGATCATTGGCAGTGGGTACTTATTCTTGATGGTTACTTCATTCAATCCCCGATAATCTACAACCATCCTTAATGATCCATCCTTCTTTTCCACTAGAAGTACGGGTGATCCCCAAGGCGAAGAACTTGGGCGAATGTAACCTTTATCCAATAACTCCTTAATTTGATTCTTAATTTCCACCAAATCCTTTGCTGGCATCCGGTATGGTCGCTTCGATATTGGGCCTGTACCTGGCAATAACTCAATCAAAAACTCAATGTCTCTATCCGGTGGCATGCCTGGCAATTTCTCAGGAAATACATCAGGAAAATCCTTTACCATTGGTACTTCCTCCTGCACAACTCCTGTTAGGCAATTCGCTTGTGTCCTGTTTGGCACATGCCGAGATACATACTTGATCCTTGTTCCTTCTGGTGTGGTAAGCAAAATTGTCTTACTGGCGCAATCGATGTTTCCTCCATACATCGACAGCCAATCCATACCAAGAATCACATCCAACCCTTGGGATTCCAGAATAATCAAATCCGTTGGGAATACATGCCTTCCTATACTCAATGGTACTTGGAAACATCCTTGTCTGGCCATGTATTCTGCTCCTGGCGAGCTTACTAGCATAGGTGTTTTAAGAATCCTAGTGGGAAGGCTATACTTTTCCACAAATCCCCTTGATATGTATGAATGCGATGCACCGGTATCAAAAAGAACGAGTGCAATAAATGACTTAACCAAAAACTTACCTATTACTGCATCGGGCTGATCTTCAATCTCCTCCACATTAACGTGGTTCACCTGTCCCCTATTGAAAGGGTTTGGCTTCTTCCCAGAGCTTCCATTGCCATTTCCATTCTGGCCTTCGGGACATTCATTGGCATAATGTCCAGTCTTCGAACACTTGAAACAGGTGACTTGACTCAGGTCTCTCTTGGTTGGGGTCGATGGGGTGGTCCGGTTCTGGCCGTTGCTTCCTCCATTCCCATTACCATTCTTGTGGCCATTATGGTTGTGCGAGCTACCTCCTCCATGGGTGTGCTGAAACTTAAATCCCGGTTTAGGGGTAAAACGGGGCTTCTGCTGGGCTCCAGAGTTATACTTCCCCTGTCCATACTTCCTCTTACGGTTCTCAATCTCATGTTGCTTCCCTTCAATCATGATGGCACGATCTACCAACTCCTGGTAGTTGTTGAAACTCGCTACCATCAACTGCATGCTTAGTTCATCATTCAGTCCTTCCAGAAACTTCTCCTGCTTAGCTGCATCCGTAGCAACGTCATCTGGGGCATAACGGGCTAGCTTACTAAACTCCTCCACATACTGGCCAACAGTCCTTCCTCCTTGGCGTAAGTTGCGAAACTCACGCTTCTTTATGGCCATAGCTCCTGCTGAAACATGGGCAGTGCGGAAAGTTTGCTGAAACTGATCCCATGTGACAGTGTCAACTGGGTAAGTGGCTGTGAAATTCTCCCACCATGCTGCCGCGGGTCCGTCAAGCTGGTGTGCGGCAAACTTCACTTTCTCACCATCCGTGCATCCTGCAGTGGTCAACTCCCTTCCTATCTTACGGAGCCAATCGTCTGCTAATATTGGCTCGGTGCTACTGGAAAACACCGGCGGGTTCAGCCTAAGGAAACGGGCTAAGTGGTCAACAGGTGGTGGTGGTGGTGGGTTGTTGTTGTTGTTCTGCTGGTTCTGGACTAACATCTGCATCAATTGATTCTGCTGTTGGATCAACTGAGTGAGCTCCGGTGGAAATCCATTGTCACGTCTCGGAGGCATCTGAGGGTTTAGAAAAGACGAGAATTGAGAATAGAATGAGATCTAAAGGGAAAACACTACCCATATGCACATGAGGCAAATGCACACAAAATCACTTCAATCAATCAAACAAGGGCTTACAAACGGTCTAAAACTATCGCAAAAGTGCTCGACTATAATGTTTTACATGGGGGAAATACTACTACTATCTGGTGGTCATCTAGAAATTTGAACCAGTGGAAGACTCCATGATATCTGCTCCAGCTTCGTCTTCAAAGTCGGGTTCACTTGGATCCGAATCGGTGTCGTCGATGATGATGTAGTTGTCCGGACATGTGACGTACTCGTCGTCCTCCTGGGATGCTAACTTGCTATTGAGTTCTTCAATCTCCTGCTTAAGATCGCAATTGTGCCTTGCTAGAGCTACGATCTCGTCCATGTAGTCCTTGCGTGTAGACTTCAGTTCTCCTTCTAGCTCGATGATCCTTGCCTTCGCATTCTTCAACTCTACCATATCATTGCACATCTGGTTCTCGTGGCGTCGAATGTGCTGGTTTAACTCCTGGATGAAAGATGCAATGGATCTATCCTTCTTGGTGCTGACTAACTCCCATTGTTCATCCCGGCGTCCGCAAATCTGGTAGATAGTGTCCTTGAGGTCTTCTTGGTAAACTTCCCCAATGCGTCCTATGGTGATATGAGCTGCCATGCTCCTTCCTAGACTCCAGGTTGGTGCATTGAAAACACTATCTATGGGCTTCGTGATTGGCGCGAATGTTCTTCCCGGAACGTGAGCTTGAATCTTCCAGCACTCCTCTTCAGGTAGAGTGGCGTTGAAGGTTCCCGTGAAGCTTGGTAATCCAATGTTCAGGTACTTGGTGACTTCCTTCAGGTGAAATCCAAATGGTGTGCCTTCATCCGGTTGAGCGTACTTAATCTTCGTGTGCGTCATCCTAATAGAGTAGAAAAGATGAGGAGTTAGAAAATGAGAAGAGAAGGGTGATCTATGGCTTTAACTTAGTGGTCGTGTCCTACAGTCAGCGTGTGCTCTGATACCATCTCTGTAGCGACCTGACCCGAATGGATCACGTCTACTGTGCTACGGTGTCATCCCTGGATCAGTAATGCTGACACCACACAGTACATCGAGGTTTTATAGCAGAGTTGCAATCACACACTTATTACATCGATGGCTCAAAAAGAACTTATTACAATAAATATGGCTGAAGGCCATCTAATATCGATAACAGCGGAAGACTCGGAAGATAAATGGGTCCATCAACTGCAGCGGCATCACTGAGTATAGGGCCACGACCTAAAAGCTCTTTACTCGTCGTCTGAAAAGTCTGCAACATGAGAAGTTGCAGCCCAAAAACGGGTCAGCACATGGAATATGCTGGCAAAGTAACACATAGAGAGTAATGGAATGAAACAGCTATACTATATGCATATATGGCTGGTGGAAAGCTCTATGGTTACAGTTTTGCGTAAAGCCAGTTTTTCCCTACTGCAAAGGAATAAGTATATTTAACTATCATGGTGGTTGTGAAACATTGAGAATGGTTGACAGCATTCTCAATCCCAATTAAAAGTACAATTAAAACCCAACAACATTAATTAGAAGTAACATGTTGAGATTCACATGATATTCAAGTACTAGATACTCAAGTTGTCCATAACCGGGGACACGGCTAATCATGATTAGTTTGTACACTCTGCAGAGGTTTGCGCACTTTTCCCCACATGACTCGATCGCCTCCGTTTGTTTTCTCGCACTACATGGTGTTTGAGAAACGGATGACCGAGACATAGTCTTTCAGAAGCGCTAGCACCTTACATGTGGGGTAGACCGATACACCTACTTCCCCTACATCTGCTAGTCCACCCCGTAAGAGTTCGCACAACTTAGTCAACTATGCCAGAGCCCATAGTAGCATGTGGCTGCACACGGAAGTTTCTAGCATGAAAGATCTTATGATCCCTTTGAGCCTGGGTGGCGGTCCAAAAAAACAGGCAAGTCCTGATAGACATCAGGTGCCTCAATCCACCCAGATGTGTGTTTAAGTTGCCACCTTAGATAAACCATTAAAATTATCAATCTCACATCTATCATGGATATCACTCACCCAATCCACGTCTACTAGCATAGCATGGCATAATAAGCAAACGTAGAAGTAACTCCCAAAGGTTTCATAATAATACAGGTAATAGGTACTACCTCATCTACTTCCCATCCCACAATTTAATTAGATCCTAATCATGAAATGTGTGAGGATTGATCTAATGCAACAAAACATGGGTTGTAGAAAAGGTATGATCAAAGTGTTACTTGCCTTGCTGATGATCTGCGAGTCCTAGGGTTTCGAAGTAACAGGCGGCGCAATCTGGGTAATCTATCGCAGACAAACAACAAGCACACAATAAGTACACATCTAATACACAGGTAAAACTCGAACAAGAGAACGAACCAGAAAGTTCAACTTAAGAACTCCGGTTGCAAAGAAAGAACGAACCGAACAAACGACGGAAAACAAACGGCGGAAGAAAACAACTCGGTTCTAGCAAGTTGAAACTAGGTCAAAATTTTACTGTAGCAAAAGCTTATTCAAGTTGATTAGACGGAACGGCGGTTTCGAGACGAAACTCCAGGCGCTTGAATCACCTGATTCCGATAAACGAGCGAAAAGAAAGACTAGAAAGAAGATCGGATCTGAGATCGCGATCGCGGAATAAATCCGACGAAAAGAAAAAGAAGAACGGTTAAACGAACGGACATCGTTAACCTAGAAGAATCCAGTGATCACGTTCATTAGGACGAACGGTCCGGCGAACGGTCCAAAGGCAACTAAATCGGAGAAGAAAACGAATCCGATCTAGGGTTTCGGAGAAGAAAACCGAACGAAAAACCGATCTAGAAAACCAGAACGGTTTAGAGAAGAAAAGAATCGGAATGATTAGAAGAAAATGATCCGAGAAAAAGAATAGATGTAGCGCGGGGCTACCTCCGGCGAGGTCTCCGGCGAGGGGCTCCGGCGGCGTGGGCGTGGGCGGCGGCGGCAAGGTGCGGCGGCAGCGCGGGTGTGGGGTGGCGGCGCGGCGCGGGTGAGGCGGCGGCGCGGCGGTGACGCAGGGCGCGGGCGGCGGCTTAGGTGCGGCGGCGGCGGCTTAGGTGCGGCGGCGGCGGCTTAGGGCGGCGCGGCACGGGGTGTGGTGGAGCTCTAGGCTTTGGGTTTGATGATTTAGAGGGGGGTGCTTGGGTATTTATATGGGTGAGGAGGAGGTTTACTTGGGGTAGGGGACAAGAATTAGACTAGGAATAGGAATAGAAAAAAGGAAAGGAAAAGATCTAGAAATAGAAAAGGAATATACGGAAGTAGGACAAAAGTCCTACTAGGATTCGGTTTAGAGCAAGAGGCGAGGCGGCGGCCTCCTGCACCAGCTCTAGGCGCGCGCGGCTCCCTGGGGGCGGCGGCCTTTGGCCCGGCTAGGCCTTGGCCTGGCCGGCCTTGGTCCAGTTTTTTTTTTGTTTTTTTTAACTGATTTCGCGCGCAGAAAAAAATAAAAAGAGAACTAAATGAACTCCGAAAAAAATCTAAAGTAAATTTTCTCCGACTCCTAAAAATGAGTCGAACAAAATGAACTTTTCTCCGGACCTAAAATGCAATTTTTCAAAACGCGCATTTTTCCCTATCCAAATAAAATGCAAATAAACACCGGAAAACAAAAATTGATCTATTTATTATATCTTCATTTTTCCTAAATTTGGGAAAGTCATATTATTCCCTCTCTCATATATTTTGACACCGGAAAAATTATTGAAGATAAAATAAATAAATCAAATGATCCTATTTTCAAAATTCGAGAAAACTCTCAAATATGAAAATAACGAAATCTCCAACTCTCTCCGAGGGTCCTTGAGTTGCGTGAAATTTCTAGGATCAACCAAAATGCAAGAAAATATGATATGCATATGATCTAGTGTATAACATTCCAAATTGAAAATTTGGGATGTTACAGTGCAGGTACTAGGTGACTTGTCCGTTCTCTCCTACTGGATTGATATCTTGGTTCTAAAAAACTGAGGGAAATACTTACGCTACTTTGCTGCATCACCCTTTCCTCTTCAAGGGAAAACCAATGCATGCTCAAGAGGTAGCAAGAAGGATTTCTGGCGCCGTTGCCGGGGAGATCTACGCCAAGTCAAGACATACCAAGTACCCAGCATAAACTCTTCTCACTCGCATTACATTATTTTCCATTCCCTTTGTTTTCCTCTCCCCCACTTCTAAAACAATTTTCGAAAAGATTTTCCCTTTTCTTCGCCCTTCTTCCGTCCGTCCTTCTGTTAGCTCGTGTTACCATGTGCCTTCTATTTGCTTGCATCTTTGCTTGCTAAAAGTCTATTGGCATGGATCCTCATCCAGTTGCTAATCTTTTTAAGAGATCCAATTATGATGAACCGATTGCTAGTGAGTTAAGTGCACTAGATTATCTTTATGAGGTTTTGCTTGAAATTCATGAATCTGAAAATTGTGATGAACTGTTGAAAGAAGAAATTTATGAAGTGATTCACAATAGCTCCTTGAATGAAAATCATGAATGCAATGATATTATTATAAATTCTATTAATGTCAATGATATGCAAAACCCTAAGCTTGGGGATGCTTATTTTTCTATGTCCACTACTTGTTGCAATGATCATGATTGGGGTGATTCTTCTTACAATCTTGAAAATTTATTTAAGCCCCATGACGAATATGAGATTGATAATAATGTTTGCAATAATACTAAAAGTGGGTTTGGAAGAGTTTCAACTTTAGATCCCACATATTTGGATAATGTTCAATCTTATGAAGTTTTTGATAAAAGTGGGTTCGGAGATGTCATGACTTTATTTTATGATAATCCCACTATTTCGTAAGAGTGTCAACTTTGCATGCATGTGGATCATGAAGAGAAAATTTTATGTGATAGCTATATTGTTGAATTTGATTATGATCCTACATGTAATTATTATGAGAGAGGAAAATATGGTTGTAGAAATTTTCTTGTTGAAAAATTACCTCTCGTTATGTTGAGATTGTTATTGTTTCTTTCTTCTTCCTTGCATATGATAGTTTTTGCTTGTCTTGATAATTTGTTTTCTTATAAAATCCCTATGAATAGAAAGCATTTTAGACTTAGACTTGTTTGTCACATGTTTTATGTTGCTCTCTTTGTGTTTCATTGCTATCTTTCATGTGAGCATCATTAAAATTATCGATGCCTACCTGGGGCGTTAAACAATAGTGCTTCTTGGGAGGCAACCCAATTTTATTTTTGTTCTTTGCTTTTTGTTCCTGTTTAGTAATAAATAATTCATCTAGCCTCTATTATGATTGTGTTTTTTATGTTTTAATTATTGTTTGTGCCAAGTAAAGCCTTTAGGATCTTCTGGGTGATTGTTGTTTGATCTTGCTGATAACAACAGAAAGTATGCGCTCATGAAAATAATTTTCATTTTTTACCAGAGAGCGATAAAATACCAATTCCAACTGCAGTAGATAAATATACTTTTTATCCTGGTCGTCCTAATTTTTCAGAATTTTTGGAGTTACATAAGTATTCGAAACCTCCAGATTGCTACATATTGTTCTGTTTTTGACAGATTCTGTTTTTCGTGTGTCGTTTGCTTATTTTGATGAATCTATGAGTAGTATCGGGGGGTACGAACCATAGAGAAGTTGGAATACAGTAGGTTTAACTACAATATAAATAAAGAATGAGTTCATTACAGTACCTTAAAGTGGTGGTTTATTTTCTTATACTAACGGACCTCATGGGATTTTATGTTGAAGTTTTGTGTTGTGAAGTTTTCAAGTTTTGGGGTAAAGATTTGATGGATTTTGGAATAAGGAGTGGCAAGAACCTAAGATTGGGGATGCCCAAGTCAGCCCAAGGTAAAATTCAAGGACAACCAAAAGCATCCCCTCTTTCGTCTTCGTCTATCGGTAACTATACTTGAGGCTATATTTTTATTCACCACATGATATGTGTTTTGCTTGGAGCGTCTTGTATGATTTGAGTCTTTGCTTTTTAGTTTAACACAATAATCCTTGTTGTACACACCCTTTGGGAGAAACACGCATGAATCGGAATTTATTAGAATACTCTATGTGCTTCACTTATATCTTTTGAGCTAGATAATTTTGCTCTAGTGCTTCGCTTATATCTTTTTAGAGCACGGTGGTGGTTTTATTTTATACAAATTATTGATCTCTCATGCTTCACTTATATTATTTTAAGAGTCTTTTAGAACAGCATGGTAATTTGCTTTGGCTATAAAATTAGTCCTAATATGATGGGCATCCAAGATGGGTATAATAAAAACTTTCATATAAAGTGCATTGAATACTATGAGAAGTTTGATTCCTTATGGTTGTTTTGAGATATGAAGATGGTGATATTAGAGTCATGCTAGTTGAGTAGTTGTGAATTTGAGAGATACTTGTGTTAAAGTTTGTGATTCCCGTAGCATGCACGTATGGTGAACCGTTATGTGATGAAGTCGGAGCATGATTTATTTTTTGATTGCCTTCCTTCTGAGTGGTGGTCGGGGACGAGCGATTGTCTTTTCCTACCAATCTATCCCCCTAGGAGCATGCACGTAGTACTTTGTTCCGATAACTAATAGATTTTTGCAATAAGTATGTGAGTTCTTTATGACTGATGTTGAGTCCATGGATTATACGCACTCTCACCCTTCCATCGTTGCGAGCCTCTCTAGTACTGTACCGCGCAACTTTCACCGGTACCATAAACCCACCATTTACCTTCCTCAAAACAGCCACCATACCTACCTATTATGGCATTTCCATAGCCATTACGAGATATATTACCATGCAACTTTCCACCATTCTATTTATTATGACACGCTTCATCATTGTCATATTGCTTTGCATGATCATGTAGTTGACATCGTATTTCTGGAAAAGCCACCTTCATAATTCTTTCATATATGTCACTCTTGATTCATTGCACATCCCGATACACTGCCGGAGGCATTCACATAGAGTCATATTTTGTTCTAATTATCGAGTTGTAATTCTTGAGTTCTAAGTAAATAAAAGTGTGATGATCTTCATTATTAGAGCATTATCCCAGTGAGGAAAGGATGATGGAGACTATGATTCCCACACAAGTTGGGATGAGACTCCGGACGAAAAAAAGGGGGGAAAGAGGCCATAAAAAGGCCCAAATAAGAAAAATTATAAAAAAGAGAGAGAACAAGAGAGAGGGGACAATGCTACTATCCTTTTTCCGCACTTGTGCTTCAAAATAGCACCATGATCTTCATGATAGAGAGTCTCCTATTTTGTCACTTTCATATACTAGTGGGAATCTTTCATTATAGAACTTAGCTTGTATATTCCAATGATGGGCTTCCTCAAAATGCCCTAGGTCTTCGTGAGCAAGCGAGTTGGATGCACACCCACTTAGTTTCTTTTTGAGCTTTCATACACTTATAGCTCTAGTGCATCCGTTGCATGGAAATCCCTGCTCACTCACATTGATATCTATTGATGGGCATCTCCATAGCCATCGATACGCCTAGTTGATGTGATACTATCTTCTCCTTTTTGTCTTCTCCACAACCACCATTCTATTCCACCTATAGTTCTATGTCCATGCTCACGCTCATGTATTGCGTGAAGATTGAAAACGTTTGATAACATCAAAAGTATGAAACAATTGCTTGGCTTGTCATCGGGGTTGTGCATGATTTAAATATTTGTGTGATGATGATAGAGCATAGCCAGACTATATGATTTTGTAGGGATAGCTTTCTTTGGCCATGTTATTTTGAGAAGACATGATTACTTTATTAGTATGCTTGAAGTATTATTATTTTTGTGTCAATATAAAACTTTTGTTTTGAATCTTTCGAATCTGAACATTCATGCCACAATAAAGAAAATTACATTGATAATTATGTTAGGTAGCATTCCACATCAAAAATTCTATTTTTATCATTTACTTACTCGAGGACGAGCAGGAATTAAGCTTGGGGATGCTTGATACGTCTCCAACGTGTCTATAATTTTTGATTGTTCCATGCTATTATATTATTTGTTTTGGATGTTTAATGGGTTTTAATATGCTATTATTTTTGGGACTAACCTATTAACCAGAGGCCTAGTGCCAGTTTCTATTTTTTTCCTATTTTAGAGTTTCGCAGAAAGGGAATACCAAACGGAGTCCAAATGGAATGAAACATTCACGATGATCTTTCTTGGACCAAAAGCAAACCAAATGACTTGGAGTGGAAGTCTGGAACTCCGCGAGGCGGCCACGAGGCAGGAGGGCGCACCTAGGGGGTAGGCGCGCCCCCCACCCTCGTGGGCCCCTCGTAGATCCACCGATGTACTTTTTCCCCTATATATACTCTTATACCCTAGATCAATCGCAGAGAGCCACAAGACCACTTTTCCACTGCCGCAACCTTCTGTACCCGTGAGATCCCAACTCGGGGCCTCTTCCGGTGATCTGCCGGAGGGGGAATCGATCACGGAGGGCTTCTACATCAACACCATAGCCTCTCCGATGAAGCGTGAGTAGTTTACCACAGACCTTCGAGTCCATAATTATTAGCTAGATGGCTTATTCTCTCTCTTTATTTCTCAATACAAAGTTCTCCTCGATGCTCTTGGAGATCTATTCGATGTAATACTCTTTTGCGGTGTGTTTGTCGAGATCCGATGAATTGTGGGTTTATGAAAAAAATTATCTATGAATATTATTTGGTTCTTCTCTGAATTCTTATATGCATGATTTGATATCTTTGCAAGTCTCTTCGAATTATCGGTTTAGTTTGGACTACTTGATTGATCTTTCTTGCAATGGGAGAAGTGCTTAGCTTTGGGTTCAATCTTGGGGTGTCCTTTCCCAGTGACAGTAGGGGCAGCAAGTCACGTATTGTATTGTTGCCATCGAGGATAAAAGATGAGGTTTATATCATATTGTTTGAGTTTATCCCTCTACATCATGTCATCTTGCTTAATGTGTTACTCTGTTCTTATGAACTTAATACTCTAGATGCATGCTGGATAGCGGTCGATGTGTGGATTAATAGTAGTAGAGGCAGAATCGTTTTGATCTACTTGACACGGACATGATGCCTATATTCATGATCATTGCCTTAGATATTCTTATAATTATGTGCTTTTCTATCAATTGCTCAGCAGTAATTTGTTCACCCACCGTAATACATGCTATGTTGAGAGAAGCCACTAGTGAAACCTATGGCCCCCGGGTATCTTTCTTATTATATTGCATCTCTTTTCTTTGCATCGCATCTCGTTTACTTTTTTGCAATCTTTACTTTCCAATCTATACAACAAAATTACCAAAAATATTTACTTTACTATCTTTATCAGATCTCACTTTTGCGAGTGACCGTGAAGGGATTGACAACCCCTTTATCGCGTTGGTTGCAAGGTTCTTGATTGTTTGTGCAGGTACTAGGTGACTTGTGTGTTGTCTCCTACTGGATTGATACCTTGGTTCTCAAAAACTGAGGGAAATACTTACGCTACTTTGTTGCATCACCCTTTCCTCTTCAAGGGAAAACCAATGCATGCTCAAGAGGTAGCACTAAGCACTACAACAATATGACCGAAGGAGTAAACTGTGGAGGGGGGCACCGCACACGGCTAAGAAACAACGGTTGTGCTTTGGGGTGCCCCCTGCCCCTGTATATAAAGGAGGGGAGGGAGAAGGCCGGCCAAGGGGCGCGCCATAGGGGGGACCGACTAGGACTCCCAATCCTAGTCCCCCTCCCCTTTCCTTTCTTTCGGATGGGGAAAAGGGAAGGAGAGGGAGAGGAAGAGGGAGAAGGCCTTTCCCCCTTGTCCAATTCAGACTCCCTTGGGGGGCACCCCTTCCAGGCTCCCCTCTCTCTCTCCTATGGCCCATATAGGCCCATTACTTCCCCGGGGGTTCTGGTAACCTCCCGGTACTCCGAAAAAATATCCGAACCGAAATCATTTCGGTGTTCGAATAGCATCGTCCAATATATCAATCTTTACCTCTCGACCATTTTGAGACTCCTCGTCATGTCTGTGATCTCATCCGGAACTCCGAACAATCTTCGGTCACCAAAATAGATAACTCATAATACAAATCATTATCGAACGTTAAGCGTGCGGACCCTACAGGTTCAAGAACTATGTAGACATGACCGAGACACATCTCTGGTCAATAACCAACAACAGAACCTGGATGCTCATATTGGTTCCTACATATTCTAGGAAGATCTTTATCGGTGAAACCGCAATGACAACATACGTCATTCCCTTTATCATCGGTATGTTACTTGCCTGAGATTCGATCGTCGGTATCTTTATACCTAGTTCAATATTGTTACCGGCAAGTCTCTTTACTCATTCCGTAATGCATCATCCCGCAACTAACTCATTAGTCACATTGTTTGCAAGGCTTATCATGATGTGCATTATCGAGAGGGCCCAGAGATACCTCTCCGATACTCGGAGTGATAAATCCTAATCTCGATTTATGTCAAACCAACAAACACCTTCGGAGAAACCTGTAGAGCATGTTTATAATCACCCAGTTATGTTGTGATATTTGATAGCACACAAGGTGTTCTTCCGGTATTCAGGAGTTGCATAATATCATAGTCAAAGGAATACGTATGAGTCATGAAGAAAGCAATAGCAATAAAACTTAACGATCAGTATGCTAAGCTAACGGATGGGTCTTGTCCATCACATAATTCTCTAATGATGTGATCCCGTTCATCAAATGACAACACATATCTATAGTTAGGTTACTTAACCATATTTGATTAACGAGCTAGTCAAGTAGAGGCATACTAGGGACACTCTGTTTTGTCTATGTATTCACACATGTATCAAGTTTCCGGTTAATACAATTCTAGCATGAATAATAAACATTTGTCATGATATAAGTAAATATAAATAACAACTTTATTATTGCCTCTAGGGCATATTTCCTTCAATAACAACTTTATTATTGCCTCTAGGGCATATTTCCTTCAGTTTCCCACTTGCACTAGAGTCAATAATCTAGTTCACATCACCATGTGATTTAACACAAATAGTTCACATCTTTATGTGATTAACACACATAGTTCACATCGCCATGTAACCAACACCCAAAGGGTTACTAGAGTCAATAATCTAGTTCACATCGCTATGTGATTAACACCCAAAGAGTACTAAGGTGTAATCATGTTTTGCTTGTGAGAGAAGTTTAGTCAACGGGTCTGCCATATTCAGAACCATATGTATTTTGCAAATTTCTGTGTCTACAATACTCTACACGGACCTACTCGAGCTAATTGCTCCACTTTCAATATGTATCCAGATTGAGACACTGAGCCATCTAGATTAGTGTCAAAGCTTGCATCGACGTAACGCTTTACGACGAACTCCTTGTCACCTCCATAACCGAGAAACATTTCTTAGTCCTCTTCGGTAACTAAGGATAATTTTGACCGTTGTCCAGTGATCTACTCCTGGATCAATATTGTAACCCCTTGACAAACTCATGGTAAGGTACACAATATGTCTGGTACACAGCATGGCATACTTTATAGAACCTAAGGCTGAGGCATAGGGAATGACTTTCATTCTCTCTCTATCTTCTGCCGTGGTCGGGCTTTGAGTCTTACTCAACTTCACACCTTGCAACACAGGCAAGAACCCTTTCTTTGACTGATTCATTTTGAACTTCTTCAAAAATCTTGTCAAGGTATGTGCTTTTGAAAGTCCTATTAAGCGTCTCGATCTATATCTATAGATCTTGATGCCCAAAATATAAGCAGCTTCATTGAGGTCTTTCATTGAAAAACTCTTATTCAAGTATCCTTTTATGCTATCCAGAAATTCTATATCATTTCCAATCAACAATATGTCATCCACATATAATATTAGAAATGCTACAGAGCTCCCACTCACTTTATTGTAAATACAGGCTTCTCCAAAAGTCTGTATAAAACCATATGCTTTGATCACCTCATCAAAGCATATATTGCAACTCCGAGATGCTTGCACCAGTCCATAAATGGATCGCTGGAGCTTGCACACTTTGTTAACACCTTTAGGATCGACAAATCCTTCTGGTTGCATCATATACAACTCTTCTTTAAGAAATCCATTAAGGAATGCAATTTTGACGTCCATTTGCTAGATTTTATAATCATAAAATGCAGCAATTGCTAACATGATTTGGACAGACTTAAGCATTGCTAAGGGTGAGAAGGTCTCATCATAGTCAACTCCTTGAACTTGTCCAAAACCTTTCACGACAAGTAGAGCTTTGTAGATAGTAACATTACCATCAGCGTCAGTCTTCCTCTTGAAGATCCATTTATTCTCTATGGCTTTCCAATCATCGGGAAAGTCAAGCAAAGTCCATACTTTGTTCTCATACATGGATCCCATCTCAGATTTCATGGCATCAAGCCATTTCGCGGAATCTGGGCTCATCATCGCTTCCTCATAGTTCGTAGGTTCATCATGGTCTAGTAACATGACTTGCAGAACAGGATTACCGTACCACTCTGGTGCGGAACGTACTCTGGTTGACCTACGAGGTTTGGTAGTAACTTGATCTGAAGTTTCATGATCATCATCATTAGATTCCTCTCTAGTTGGTGTAGGCATCACGAGAACGGTTTTATGTGATGGGCTACTTTCCAATTCGAGATAAGGTACAATTACCTCATCAAGTTCTACTTTCCTCCACTCCATTCTTTCGAGAGAAACTCCTTCTCTAGAAAGGATCCATTCTTAGCAACAAAGATCTTGCCTTCGGATCTATGATAGAAGGTGTACCCAACAGTTTCTTTTGGGTATCCTATAAAGACGCACTTCTCTAAATTGGGTTCTAGTTTATCAGGTTGAAGCTTTTTCACATAAGCATCGCGACCCCAAACTTTAAGAAACGACAACTTAGGTTTATTGCCAAACCATAGTTCATACGACGTCGTCTCAACGGATTTAGATGGTGCCCTATTTAACGTAAATGCAACTGTCTCTAATGCATAACCCCAAAACGATAGTGGTAAATCGGTAAGAGACATCATAGATCGCACCATATCCAATAAAGTACGGTTACGATGTTTGGACACGCCATTACGTTGCAGTGTTCCAGGTGGCGTGAGTTGTGAAACTATTCCACATTGTTTTAAATGAAGGCCAAACTCATAACCCAAATATTCTCCTCCGCAATCAGATCGTAGAAACTTTATTTTCTTGTTACGATGATTATCCACTTCACTCTGAAATTCTTTGAACTTTTCAATTGTTTCATACTTGTGTTTCATTAAGTAGATATACCTATATCTGCTCAAATCATCTGTGAAGGTCAGAAAATAACAATATTCGTCGCGAGCCTCAACACTTATTGGACCGCATACATCGGTATGTATTATTTCCAATAAGTCATTAGCTCGCTCCATTGTTCCTGAGAACGGAGTTTTAGTCATCTTGCCCATGAGGCATGGTTCGCAAGTATCAAAATAATTCATAATCAAGTGATTCCAAAAGCTCATCTGCATGGAGTTTCTTCATGCGCTTTACACCAATATGACCTAAACGACAGTGCTACAAATATAGTACACTATCATTATCAACTTTGCATCTTTTGGCATCAATATTATGAATATGTGTATCACTATGATTGAGATCCAATAAACCATTTACATTGGGTGTATGACCATAGAAGGGTTTATTCATGTAAACAGAACAACAATTATTCTCTGACTTAAATGAATAACCGTATCACAATAAACAAGATCCAATCATATTCATGCTCAACGCAAACACCAAATAATATTTATTTAGGTTCAACACTGGTCCCGAAGGTAGAGGGAGTGTGCGATGGTGATCTTATCAACCTTGGAATCACTTCCAACACACATCGTCACCTTGCCCTTAACTAGTCTCTGTCCATTCTGTAACTCCAGTTTCGAGTTACTAATCTTAGCAACTGAGTTGTATCAAATCCCATGGGGTTACTATGAACACTAGTAAAATACACATCAATAACATGTATTTCAAATATACCTTTGTTCACTCTGCCATCCTTCTTATCCGCCAAATACTTGGGCTAGTTCCGCTTACAGTGACTATTCCCTTTGTAATAGAAGCACTCAGTTTCAAGCTTAGGTCTAGCTTTGGGCTTATTCACGGAGTGGAAAGTTGCTTGCCATTCTTCTTGAAGTTCCCTCTCTTTCCCTTGCCTTTTTTCTTGAAACTAGTGGTCTTATTAACCATCAACACGTGATGCTCTTTCTTGATTTCTACCTTCGCCGATCTCAGCTCGCGAAGAGCTTGGGAATCGTTTTTGTCATCCCTTGCATATTATAGTTCATCACGAAGTTTTAGCAGCTTGATGATAGTGACTAGAGAACTCTGTCAATCACTATATATCTTATCTGGAAGATTAACTCCCACTTGATTCAAGCGATTGTAGTACCTAGACATTCTGAGTACATGCTCACTTGTCGAGCTATTCTCCTCCATCTTGTAGGCAAAGTACTTGTCAGAGGTTTCATACCTCTCAACATGGGCATGAATATGAAATACCAATTTTCAGCTCTTAGAACATCTCATATGCTCCGTGGCGTTCAAAACATTTCTAAAGTCCCGGTTCTAAGCCGTAAAGCATGGCGCACTAAACTATCAAGTAGTCATCATATTGAGCTTGTCAACTGTTCATAACATCTGCATCTATTCCTGTAATAGGTTTGTCACCTAGCGGTGCATCAAGGACCTAGGGGCTGGTTTGTCCCTTACTTGGCCCATTAGGCCCATGTAGTTGTCGGGGGGATGCCCGGAACCCCTTTTGGTGACCCAATATGCACCCGGTACCCAGGAACACTTTCGGTGTCTAAATACCATCGTCCAATATGAATCTTTACCTCTCGACCATTTTAGGAATCCTCGTAATGTCCGTGATCTCATCCGGGACTCCGAACAACATTCGGTCACCAAATCACATAACTCATATAATACAAAATCGTCATCAAACGTTAAGTGTGTGGACCCTATGGGTTCGAGAACTATGTAGACATGACCGAGACACCTCTCTGGTCAATAACCAACAGCGGAACCTGGATGCTCATATTGGTTCCCACATATTCTACGAAGATCTTTATCGGTCGTACCGTAATGACAACATATGTTATTCCCTTTGTCATCGGTATGTTACTTGCCCGAGATTCGATCGTCGGTATCTTCATACCTAGTTCAATCTTGTTACCGGCAAGTCTCTTTACTCATTCCGTAATACATCATCCTGCAACTAAATCATTAGTCATATGGCTTGCAAGGCTTATTATGATGTGCATTACCGAGAGGGCCCAGAGATACCTCTCCGATACTCGGAGTGACAAATCCTAATCTCGATCTATGCCAACCCAAAAAACACACCTTCGGAGGTACTTGTAGAGCATCTTTATAATCACTCAGTTACGTTGTGACGTTTGATAGCACAAGTTTCCAAATCCCTTGTTAGATACACCATTCTCTGCCTTCCATTGCAGCAATTCCAGTGTGGTGCCCAGCTTTTTCTTGTCAGCTTTGCAATTCGGGTACAACAATTTTGTTGGGGAACGTAGCATGCAATTTCAAAAAATTCCTACGCTCACGCAAGATCTATCTAAGAGATGCATAGCAATGAGAGGGGGAGAGTGTGTCCACGTACCCTCGTAGACTGAAAGCAGAAGCGTTTGTTAACGTGGTTGATGTAGTCGAACTTCTTCTTGTTCCGACCGATCAAGCACCGAATGTACGGCACCTCTGAGTTCAGCACACGTTCAGCTCGATGATGTCCCTCGAACTCTTGATCCAGCAAAGTGTCGAGGGAGAGTTCCGTCAGTATGACGGCGTGGTGACAATGATGGTGAAGTGATCTGCGCAGGGCTTCGCCTAAGCACTACGTGAATATGACCGGAGGCATAAACTATGGAGGCGGGCGCAGCACACAGCTTGGTACAATTGATGTTCTGTGTTCTAGCGGTGCCCCCCCTCATATATATAGGTTGGAGGGGAGGAGAGGCAGCCAAGGGGCACCCCAAGTAGGAGGAATCCTACTTGGGTGCTTCCCTATTCGGCCTCCCCCCTTCCATATCCATCCGGAGGGGCAAGGAAGGAGGAGGGAGGAGAGAAGGAAGGGGGAGGCCGAATTGCTCCCCTTCCTTTCTCTCTTCCCCTCTTTCCTTCCCCCTTATTTGGCTTATATGGGGCGCACTAGCCCCCTAGGGGCTGGTCTGTCCCCTTCTTGGCCCATTAGGCCCATGTAGTTGCCGGGGGGATGCCAGGAACCCCTTTCGGTGACCCGATATGCACCAGGTACCCCCGGAACACTTCCGGTGTCCGAATACCATCGTCCAATGTATGAATCTTTACCTCTCGACTATTTCGAGACTCCTCGTCATGTCTGTGATCTCATCCGAGACTCCGAACAACACTCGGTCACCAAATCACATAACTCATGCAATACAAAATCGTCATCGAACATTAACTGTGCGGACCCTACGGGTTCGAGAACTATATAGACATGACCAAGACACCTCTCTGGTCAATAATCAACAGCGGAACCTGGATGCTCATATTGGTTTCCACATATTCTACGAAGATCCTTATCGGGTGTACCGTAATGACAACATAGGTTATTCCTTTGTCATCGGTATGTTACTTGCCCGAGATTCGATTGTCGGTATCTTCATACCTAGTTCAATCTCGTTACCGGCAAGTCTCTTTACTCATTCCATAATACATCATCCCGCAACTAACTCATTAGTCCCATTGCTTGCAAGGCTTATTGTGATATGCATTATCGAGAGGGCCCAGGGATACCTCTCCGATACTCGGAGTGACACATCCTAATCTCGATCTATGCCAACCCAACAAACACCTTCGAAGATACCCGTAGAGCATCTTTATAATCACCCAGTTACGTTGTGATGTTTGATAGCACAGAAGGTATTCCTCCAGTATCCGGGAGTTGCATAATCTCATAGTCGAAGGAATATGTATATGACATGAAGAAAGCTATAGCAATAAAACTGAACGATCAACATGCTAAGCTAATGGATGGGTCTTGTCCATCACATCATTCTCCTAATGATGTGATCCCATTTATCAAATGACAACACATGTCTATGGTTAGGAAACTTAACCATCTTTAATTAACGAGCTAGTTTAGTAGAGGCTTACTAGGGACACGGTGTTATGTCTATGTATCCACACATGTATCAAGTTTCCGATTAATACAATTCTAGCATGAATAATAAAAATTTATCATGATATAAGGAAATATAAATAACAACTTTATTATTGCCTCTAGGGCATATTTCCTTCAAATTTCTTGTGATCCTCTAACATGCGCTGCAACTTCAGCCTCTCCTTCTTACTTGCACAGTTTCTCTTTGCATAGGCAATGGCATGACCTAGATCATCAGCGGGCTCATCTGATGTCTCTTCTTCAGCTTCTTCCCGCATTGCCGGCCCAGCTTCTTTTCCCATTGTTGTACCATCGTATTCAGGAAACTCATGGCCAGGATAGCTGTCGTCGTCCTCTTCTTCTTCATTATCTTCCATCATAACCCCTCTTTCTCCATGCTTGGTCCAAACATTATAGTGGGGCATGAAACCGGACTCAAACATGTGCTAGTGAATGGTTCTTGAGTTAGAGTAATTGTGATCATTCTTACAGCCAGCACATGGATAAGACATAAAACCATCCACCCGCTTGTTTACCTTAGCCGCAAGCAGAAAAGTACACACGCCATTAATGAACTGGGGAGAGTATAGGTCATCGTACATCCATTGCCGGCTCATCTTCATTACACGGCACCGAAAAGAACAAATTAATACAAGTTCATACACACTTATTCTCATAAAACAACATACAAACTCTCTAGCTAAATCATTTAAATGCAATAACAAAGGAGATCAAAATCGCAACTAAGGTAACAATTGATCCAACGGCATAATGATACCAAGCCTCACTATCAATGGCATATTTTCTAATCTTCAAGCACATTTTTTCCATCTTGATCTTGTGATCATCGACGACATCGGCAACATGCAACTCCAATTCCATCTTCTCATCCTCAATTATTTTTCTATTTTTCTTTCAAATACACGTTTTAATTTTCAACTGCATTTAACCTCTCGACAATAGGGTCGGTTGGAATTTCCGGTTCACATACCTCCTAAATAAAAATATCTATGTCAACTTGATGGGCATAACTTTTCATAAACACGAAATGCAACAAATAGTTATAAAAGAGAATATACCACATCCGAATCATAAACCGGACGAGGGCCAACGAGGACGGATATCAAAACCGTGGCACTATGTATAACAAACAACGTACGGATAAGATAATTATACAAGTAACTATATATCTAAATCACACAAACATGATTTTTTTATATATAAAAATAAGAACAAGAGGCTCACCAGAAGGTGGTGCCGGCGACGGGACGGTGCGGGCGATCGACGGTGGTTAGGACAGAGACGGGAAGGCACTAAGTAAACCACACCTACATATGCAAACTAAGAGTCATTTTGAGCTCAAGTTGCATATAAATCAAATAAACTACCACATACAATTCCTCCCAAACTAAAATCCACAAATCACTATACTTATAGAGCATTGCAAGAGCTAATCTATCAATGTTAGATGAAAGGACAAAGTTTCTAACATTTGTGATCACTTGGATGGATGGGGTGCCTTCAAATCTTGACAAATTTTGGCAAAAATGGAAGATGCACTCGAGAGGAGAGGAAGAAAACAAAGAGGAGAGGAAAGGGGAAGAACAGAGAGCCCAGGCTCAAAGAAGGATTTATATAGGATGATCTTTAGTCCCGGTTGGTTATATGAACCGGGACTAAAGGTGCATCTCTAGTCCCGGTTCGTTCCACGAACCGAGACTAAAGGTATTGGTGGGGCCACAACTCGACACCAGCCTGCCACCACCTCTTTAGTCCCTGTTCGTGGCACGAACCGGTACTAAAGGTTCGCCACGAACCGAGACTAATGAGTGCCGCCCGCTAGCCGTTGGAACCGGCACTGATGGTCACATTAGTGCTGTTTTATTTACAAACCGGGACTAATGAGCTGAACGTTAGGCCATTTTTCTACTAGTGTGCATTGTGCGTGCAGCAAGAGGGAGGGGCGAGAGAGAGAGAGAGAGAGGAAGGGAATGTGTGGGCGGAGAGGAGGGCACAAGCGGTTTTTGTAGCCGCCGAGGGAGGGCGGTGGCGTGCACAGGTGAGGCGTCGGAGATTAATGTGGGCGGTGGCATGTGCAGGTGAGGCTATGCGACGCGTTGGCTTAATGGCGGCGGGGCAGCACAACCGAGGCAAGGCGACATGTCACGTTAATGGTGGCGCATGCGAGGCACAACAGCGCGTGCATGGCCCTTGGGCACCACGTTTGACAGGTCGAACCCCGTGTAATGGCAGGACGGGCGAGGTGCAGCGGCGCGTGCGTGGGCCTGGGATGCCGTGTTTGCCACGTTGAACACCCACATACGGCAAATGTATACATGTACAGAGGGTGCATATCTGCGTGCTCCTCGGCTACTTGGGTTGACGACCTTTTTAATAAAAAATCATCCTATCATTTGTTATGAAGAGGTATGGACAAATCTGGTTCATCGATGTGTTTAGCGGGGTTGTATTGAAAAAATGTTATATGCGACTTTTGTTAACAATCATTTTTTATGGTAATCTACCTTGTGAATTATTATCCTTATTTTTTTCACAATTGTTAAATTAAACGAGAAAGCTATTTGTCTGCCGACTGTCAGTTAGCGACAAGCACGTATGATCGCCTTTTTTTCCTCTCTGGCACGTAAAAAGAGCTTAAAAAAATAGTGCCACCGCGCTAGGATTCGAACACACAACTTATTGGTTGTGGCCACAAAGCATTACCAGCTAAGCTAACTACATGTTCTTTCATTTGCGGGTTAATTTTATTTCTACCTTAGTAAATGAGAGCGAGAAAGAAAGACCACAACGCCTTTGATGAGACAAAACCATTTGCTCCAAGTTTTTTAAAGGGCCGATGCAACGTGTTTTGTACTCCACTTGTCTTTTTTTTGTAGTGATGAATGTTTTCCAGAGAAATAAATGTTTCACTCCTATAGAATTCGAACAACGGTCTTTTTCTCGTTTGTCATATCTCGGTAAATTCTTTTGTAATGAGCTTGATAATTATAGGTACCACAAACCGATAGCTTATGTAAAAATATCGTCGTAGCTTTTTTTTAAAAAAAACTAATGTAAACATACACTCAGTAACTTTTTTGTATGAATAGTATGGTAACTCACACATCGCATATCTGATAATTTATGCACCACGGTCCTGGTAACTTCAGCGGCCGAGGGGGGGGGGAGTTGATCAAATATACCCCGGTAACTTTTCTGCGAATAGCATGATAACTCACACATTGCAGACCCGATAACTTATGTACCCCTGTCCTGGTAGCTTTGGCGACCGAGGGAGGGGGGGTTGACGAACTTTTGTGTGAATAGCATGGTAACTCACGCCTCGCAGACCTGATAACTTATGCACCCCATCCTGATAACTTTGGCAACGAACGCGGGGGGGGGGGGGGGGGGGGGGGGAGTTGATGAAATATCCCCTCGGTAGATTTTTCATATCATGATAAGTCACACATCATGTACTTTATAACTTATGGACCCCAGTCCCGATAACTTTGGCACGGGAGTGGGGGGGGGGGGAGTTGACGAAACGTCCCCTCGGTAACTTTTTATGTGAATAGTATGGTAACTCACACAACGCACACCTAATGACTTATGTACCCCAGTCCTGATAGCTTTGGCATGAGGAGGGTGGGGGGCGGGGGTCCGGTAACATTTGTGTGAATAGCATGGTAACCCACACATTTGCAGACATGATAACTTATTCTTTACCCCGGCCCTGGTAACATTGGCGAGGGGGGTTGATTAAATATACCCACGGTAACTTTCATGTTAATAGCACGGTAACTCATGCCTCGCAGACCTGATGACTTGTATACCCTGGTCTTGATAACTTTGGGGACCAGGGTGGGGGAGGGAGGGGCATCATGAAATATACCCCCAGTAACTTTCATTGATGAAGTGATTTTTTTTCCAGAAAAATAGCTTTCCACTTTTCTTATGACAGTAGTAAGAAAGAGTTTAAAATAATTTCGTTTTCAACTAGTGAACAACAAACTAGGTTGGCGTGATGGTTGTCTGGCTTTGTACTTGGGCTTGTCCTTTCCAACCTGACGCAGGCTTGATTCCCATGTAGGTAATTTTTTCCGCGTTTTTAATTATGGTGCAATAAATCGATCGGGAGGAGCACGGGAACTTCACGTCCAGTCGACTTTATCCAACTAATGATGGATTTTCTCAAACATTTTTTAGCCTATCATTTTCTTATCATTCTTCCCTCTTGCTCATCGCCTTATACTGCGTGAAATATAAGGACAAAGATAGGGATTGAAGGCTGACTGACATTTACTAAAATGGGAGAACTTTAAAATGTTTTTCATTGGACTCGGTTCACCTAGTCCTCGACGCCATATACACTGATAGTAGATAACAGTAACTACAGAAGTAAGATTAGACCACAAGCCGGTAGCCGAGCTCTACTTGATTTTATTTGCAACGAAAATAGATAGCTTCATTCGTACCCTAGCCATATATAGCTAGTTACAGTCACAGGAGGCGGACGCGACTGTCATCGGGTAGGGAAAGGAGTTGCCGTACTGGAACGACACAGGGAAGCTGGGCTCGATGGACCTGCCGCCATTGACGAGGCAGTCGTTGAAGCCGAGACGGCGGAACTTGTCTGGGTCGATGACGTCATTTGAGGCGAAGTCGCCGCACGCGACGTGGACGTCGCACACGGCGCAGTCGATGCAGGTGTTGGTGAACTCCACGCTGTACGTCGGCATGCCGCCGGCCATGCTCGGCGCGTTGTTCTGGAACACCTCCAGGAGGTCCTCCGAGCACTCCTCCAGCTCCAACGGCTCCGCCGAGGGGCCTCCGGCGCCGCTCGATGACACGGAAGATGCATCGACGCTGAGCATCTTGCGCGACTGATGCGGATGCTGCTGCAGCGAGGAAGACGCTGAAACTGGCACAGCAAAACAAGTGAGCAAAAGATGAAGAATTAGTATGCATGCGGATCTAAGCTTACGTACGTACTACATTTGATTACCTTCAAAGCAAGCTTGGAGCAGGAGCATGGTGACGACGACCACAGCTGCAGCGCTTGAACGAATCCGAAAGCACGCCATGGCGCCTTTGTGTTTCTTCCTGCCTCAGGCCTTGCTGCTACTACCTTGACTTGCACCATCCACCGGGAGTGCGTACTTATAATACTGCTAGTAGCAGGTTCCCTTGGCAAACTAAACGCCGGCGCAGCAAAGCAAAGATACTCGTACGACGTAGCGCCGTCCATAATTTACTGATGGCTTGGGAAACGAAGCTAGCTAGCCAGGCTGCTGCTTTGGGTTGAACACCGCGGAGTTAATAACCGAGACAGACGTGCGTACGACCAGCCAATGCATGCATTGCGCCGGCGCCGCCGAGTTTCACGCACCGCAATTACTTCGCTGATCCCGTGTGGCTTTTTTTTTTACCGGATGTACCCCTCTCCATTTGCATGAAACGAAAATAGTACAGTTCCAGACATAACCAGGAAGAAGAGAAAGAGGGTAGCGAGTTCAACGCACTGCCAGAAAACCCACTATGCCCGCCCGCCATCAAAACGAGCACTGTGAGGCGAAAACCTGACAGCACCACTCAGTTTTAAGAGATTACAAAACCAGACACAAAAATAACAGGATAACTAGACATATTCCAGCAAAGACATCTGAAGCAGGAAGCCATGACAAAGCGCAACATCAATCACCAAGGGAGCACTTCTCCAGTGTCATCCACTGTGCGTCTAGCCTTCTCGCATATCGTCATCAGCCTGGTCGTGTTTGATTTGATCATCTCGGCTCCTTGACGTAGCTTCCTTGACGTAGCTTCACCGCTTCTTCCCTAGTCTGTAGGCCTGCCCAATACAAAAGAAAAAAACAAGCCAAGAACACAATCTCAAAAGGATTTAATCAACTTTTTCTCAAAGGTAGCTCTATTAGGCTGGTTGTAATGTGGAGTATCATTACATAGTATCATATATTAGTATCATGTAGTACTCTATTTATTGCCATGCATGACACAAAATAGCATAGCATTTATTATGATACAGTATCATGATATGATACTACACCCTCTCTTTCTTCATTTAATGCTATGACACATCATCAAAATTGTCTAGTTGACATGCATGATACTATCTATGATACTACCATTACGACCAGCCTTAAGTGCCAACCATATAGCCCAAGTTATAGCAGTCAAGCCCACTGTGTAAAATCTGAACCCATTAGACCAAGGGCGGAGCTGGAGCTAATCTTACCCTGATGCACCACTTAACCATTGCAAAAAAAAATCTAGCAACCGATGTGTTAAACAAAGGTGCGTTTCATAGCTTGTAACACGGACTACCAAACATAATAGAAGTCGATTTATAAAAGGTTAAAAACAATCCAATAGTCACACTGCTCAATATAATGCTAAAATAAACGACAAAATGTATTGAAAAGGATGTCTTGCATTCTCAAATTCCAAAACACATTATGAGACACCAAGGCTCAATAACCTACAATAACAAAATTAGAATTACAGTTTCAAGTACTACCTCTGTTCATTTCTATAAGACGTTTAGACATTCAGACACTGTACAAAACAGTACAAAGCAAGCTGCCCGAAATGTCTTATAAAAACAAACGGAGGGAGTAGAACATAATAAAATGCCTCAGAAAGTGTTTTCTTCTTACCAGATATTTCAGATTTTGGATGATAATGTTCTATCAATTTTATCTTGCCCGGGTCATTCAATCTGCTAGCAACAATTTTATTGATTTAATTGTGGCAACATACAAAAATATGTAGGACAAACAACACAAATAAGGGGTAAATTCGACTCAATAGATGACCTTAACTTAGACAAAAAAAATCAAAAACACATTGATATATTGCTAAGAGAGAAGAAGAGAAAATTACGACGCCCCCGGTGCCGGCTGCCGCTGCCATGCGGACGTTCGGATCGACGAGGAAGACAGGAACGGATCCGTGCTAGTGCTACGGGCTGCTTCGAATCGTCACTTCGTCAGGACTCAGGAATAGATCAATTCCAAAATTTAAATCGAACCCTGTAGAAAGAGCAGCTACAGTAGAAGTACCTACTAGCTAGCTCTTGCCTCTTGGAGTCTTGGTTCGATCGCCGCCGCCGCTGCACAGGTTCTCAATCCCTGGATCGACCGATCGCCGCCGGCCGCTGCACACGTCGCTGAACGAATCGCTGTGCGCGGCGGTACGCCTTTTTTCTCGGATCGATTGTTTTGTTCGCTATACGGGAAGCCACATAGATCGTTGACTAGTTGCTGCTGGAAGCGGACCAAAGGAGGCCTGGCGCGCCTGGTATTATGGGCCCTGTAGCACTCTTTCCGGCCTACCCTGTTGCCCTGGGCCAAAAACTTGATATTTAGTACGTAAAAACAAATCGGACCCTGTAGCCTGTGCTACAGGGTTGGCCCATTGG
The DNA here is from genome assembly GCF_056163025.1 of Triticum urartu. Classification (NCBI taxonomy): domain Eukaryota; kingdom Viridiplantae; phylum Streptophyta; class Magnoliopsida; order Poales; family Poaceae; genus Triticum; species Triticum urartu. Next base: position 104,906,988 of record NC_141876.1, read on the forward strand.
GCTCCGCCCCTGATTAGACAGAAACATATTACATCACACATACAGTATTGCCAAATATTACTAGGGCAAAGCTCTGTCCCTAAGACCACCCCAATGGTCCTCCAGGCCACTCGTGCCACAGGGCAGGAGAAGAACAAATGAGAAGTTGTTTCCAGCTTGTTGCAGAAAGAACACATAGGGTTTCCCGGCCATTTTTTTCTTTTCATCACTGATCTGGTGAATACTGCATCTTGAGCCATTTGCCACAAGATGACCTGAATTTTAAGTGGAAGCATTGCTTCCCAGATCCACTTATAATTGTAATCACTGAGAGGTTTTTCCAGCCACTTGTACATGATTTGGTGAAGTACCTAACATTCTTACCAAGCCCCCAATAAACCATATCCCTATCAGTAGAGATATCTAGCCCTGCGACTTGCTCACGCATCTTGTCCCATTGCTCCTTCAAACCAGGGCAAAGACGACGCCTAAAACAGGTCCAGACTATGGCATAGCCAAATTTCTTCATTGTGAAGTCTTGATCTGTACACATTTCAAATAGTTGGGGAAATATCAAATTGAGCGGAGGAAGCCCATTTATAGGGTCTTTCCACACCCTGGTAAGGTCACCATCGCCCAGTTTGATTCGTCTCCCCACCATATATAACTCTTTTATTTTCAAAAGCGCTTTCCAACATGGAGAGTCTGAGTATCTGGGGTCACTGTCGCAACAGACTTGCTAGACAAATATCTAGCTCTCACCAGATCCTGCCATACCCTATTATGGGTTTTTAGTTTCCACCACCACTTCACCATGAGGCTAATATTCTGCTTCCTGAGATCTTTAACCCCAAGGCCCCCCTTATATTTCGGTCTACAGACCCTCTTCCATTTAACCAAGTAGTAACAATTTTTCTTATTGCATCTTTGCCAGAAAAATTTCCTATGATATTTGTCCAATTTTTCAACAAAGGTCTTACTCATGAGCCACATAGACATGTGGTACAGGGATAGTTGCAACAATACCGAAGTGAGCAGAGTGAGTCTGCCCCCGATAGATGCAACATTCCCAATCCAGGTCCCAAAATTCTTCAAGTATTTGCCAACAATGAAGTCCCACACGGAGTCCTTTAAAGAGGAGAAACTCACTGGCATCCCGTGTGGCTACTGTCGCCTCCCCCATCCTCCTCATCTTCAATCCCTCTGCCGCCTACCCACCCTCCGCCACCACTCTCCATCGCCGCCGTACCGGTCCACCTACCGCGCCGATGGCCCGCCGCTCGTTTTTGGCTGCCTCGCGTGCCCCAATGGACAGAAGCAGGGAGAGACGGACAGGGGCACCGGCACCACCGCCGCCGCCGCAAGTGGACATCAGTTCCGCCGGGGCCGCCGGTAGCTCATCCACTTCCAGATCGATGGATCAGTGATAGTGGCCACATTCGTTTGTTTGATTTCAGTAATTACTACCCAAATCTTTACAAGCATCATTTGACTTGTTATCTCCCTGTATAACCGAACCTGAATATCTTGGTATGTCATGTATGCTAATGAGAAATTAAAAACAGATGCATGCGTCATTCTTCATAATATGATAGTCGTTGATGTAAATGATAAGGCGGCTGATATTATCGATTAGAACAAGATTGCAAGCACGTCGACCGCTTTACCACCGAGATATTCACTCACGGTGTCCTTCACCCAGGTACTACGAAGAGATTCTGAGATCCCAGAATGTTCGACACATAAAGCACTCAAGAATGACTTGGTTGAGCATATTTGGAAAAGGTTTGGGCCAAAATAATTTATTTATTTTACGGTAAAGAGGAGTTTTATTTCAAAATTATTTAATTGTACAATCTACTAGCAAGAGATCCTCGATACACGAAAGGTCTCTCTCAAATCAAACAGCAGTACATGATTAGTTTATATTATAGTAGCGTATTTTTCATGTGGCTTGGAATTTATTACTACCTAGAATAACTGAGACTTTTTTTCTTTCTAATCTAATCATCTTCCCTCTTGATTTTAAAAAGGTGGGGTCAGATCTTATTTTGCTTCAATCAAATCAAGCCACGTAGACGAAAGCATGAATGGGCACACGACGAGGGAACATGCAAGTCTCGTCCACGTGCGTACGGCCAGCCAATGCATGCATTGTGCCGTCGCGGCGGCACCGGCCATTTCAACGGTCGGCCTCATGCATGCGCGCGGGAGACTTGATTGTTGGTTGTTGGCCTCGATCTTCACGTTCATGATGCACACGCGCCAGCTGAATTGCTAGTAGGGAATATACTAGTACCGCGCATTGATATAGTAGATTTAGGGCCAGTTTATTTGGGCAATTCTCCTAGAATTGACCCATTCCTTAGCTTCTTTCAGAATTGCCATTTAATATCTTTTTATAATTTCTAGCTAATTAGATCTTAACTAGCTACGAATTGTAAAAAAAGAAGATAAAGTGACAATTTTGGAAGAAGCTGAGGAAGGGGTCAATTCTGAGAGAATTGCCCAAAAGAACTGGCCCTTAGAGTGGCTGCCAAGCTATAGCTACACATCTCCCTCTTGACTTCTTTACTGCACTGTATACGTGAGTTACTCCCTCCGTCCGGTGAAAAACGTATATCTAGAAATTTTAGAACAAATTATGGAGTTAAGTAAAAAAATACATTGGAAAAGTGCAGCCATCATCTCTCTTCTTTTTAATTACCCAACCCCCAATGAGCCAAGTGCATGTAGAAATTAAGAAGACCATTTGTAGATTGTTATTAGTCTTGATTACCGTGTGATGAGAGAGAAGTAATTTTTTCCGTTTTAAAGTGCATTGGGAAGATAGAAATACACTCTTTTATGGATAAATTTTGAAGCTAGATGTACACTCTTCACCGGACAAAGGGAGTATATTACTTTCTTCGTATCGGTGTATAAGTCATTTCAGATTGTGCATTGCGTTTAAGATGAAAGGGGAAACGAGAAAACTTAATGCTTATTTGCAAATTAATATTGGTGCATGCATTGAATTGAACACTGCATGCCGTGCTAGGTGGTCTGAAGTCATTAAAAGCATACACGTTTCACCAGGGCCGGGCCGGCAAATTCCGAGGCCCCGTGCGAAACTAAAAAATGAAGCCCTATGTCACTAGATTTTTTTCATTAAAAATATATCTCACTAGAAAAAAAATATACTAGCTAGCAAGAAATTATAGTGTATATGACATAGTGTCTTACTCAGTTAGAGATTATGCGTCAATATTTGACAATTAGACGAACCATATAACTCACCTACTCTCGTGTCATGTCTGGTTGAACTACTATAATGTGATCTTTAACTGAGGAGGCAAGAACTGATCTCTGACGATTCTTGCCAAAAATTAATTAGAAATTAGCAGTAGGAGTAGGAGCCGAAGTTAATCAGGAAGAAGGAGTTTACAAACCGTAATTTTGAATTTTTACCTTAATTAACCTCTCCACTGAAGTCATAATCTTCAAGATCATTTACGTTTTGAAACCTATACAAAGTCTTGGATTATCAGAACTGAGCAAACTCATCTGGATAGCTACAGTACATCCGTACATATCTTCCCTTCTATGATCATAGATTTATTCACGTAATGGTCTAACTAAGGGCCTGTTCGGCAGCCTTCCGCGGAGCGGAGCGCGCGGAGCAGCCTTTTATCAGCTCCGTAAATTAAAATTAGATTGCCACTCCACTCGGGCGTGGAGCCGAGGGAATCCGAACGCGCCCTAACATGCATGATAACTCAAACGGCTGATGCTATGGATAAAAACTCAGACGAATCATCGGGTTCTAGCACTAACCTGCGGTCAGCGGCAGGCTACCTGTTTTGGCTGGGAGGAACTGTCCCGTGTCGCCCGTCGCCGGCGCTCTGGAGTCTGGATGCCGATTTTGTTTCGTCGAGAGGAGAGGAACTATCGCCGACTCGCCGTGCTGCCTGTCGCGGATCGATTCAACAATCCCGTTTCTAATCCGACGATCCCGTTTCATGTTGGCTGTAGCGACGCCAGGGGGGCTGAGGATGTATGCACGTGGGATTCAGACCTTTGGCGATCGATCCCGTTTCCTTTTTTAGATAATGGATCCTTGACTCACCTGGACGCGGCAGCGGCCCAACACCATGCAAGGCTAGCGTCCAGGAGTCTTCTTTTTTCGAGCGACAGCGCTAAGGAGTAGTATAGGCCTGTATAAAGATTTGCGGCCCCTAGATTTTATGGGCCCTGTGCGGGCCGCACATTGTGCATAACTATGGGCCCGGCCCTGCGTTTCACGTCTCTTATTAGTTGATTTCTTTATTCATGTCAAAAAACAAGAAACGAGATGAGAGTTAATGCACTGCGTCTAAGCATTTTGGGATTATTTGGTTTCTTAATGTGCCTAATGCACCGGTACGAAGGTAGTACTATGATGTACACACCATGTAAGCCATCGATTGTGATTGTTTCAATAATTTTTCAAATTAATCGACGGCAACCTCAGTGGTTTTAAATAGTGGATAGTGGGCTGGTAGCGGGTTGGGGTCCACATAGCGGAATGCGAATAGCCGACAATATTATGGGTGCTATGTCCGCGTAGCAGATTTGTAAGAAACTATATTAGTGTATACTCCCTCTACCCCGGTGCACTGGGCATCCAACGAAAGTGAAATAATCCCAAAATGCTAAGGCACAAAGCACTAAATACTACTACCTTTGTATTGGTGTATTAGTCGTAGGGTGGAAACGGATCGGATGCAGATTGGATAGTGCTCTTGCCACTTCCATTTTCATATTTTCAAAACGAATACGAATCCGAATACGGATGTTATCGGATACGGATGCGGCTCGGATATTATTCGAATATGGATACGTATCGGATATTTTCTTGATTCGGAACGGGTACGAACAATATCAACATATTGCTTAAGTAAATTAGTCGATAGCTATGCGACCTGAAATAATCAACTTGTGACATACAATAAGTCAATGATAAATAGGTTTATGAATAAATACTATTCTAATGCATAATAATTTATAAGTTTAATCATATAAAGAGTAAAATTTGATCACTTATTTGGCTTTTATGTTGGATAATTAGAATATTGGGTCTAGAATTTTGAAAATTACCTTCCATAATCTTATTCGGATACGGATATATCCACTTCCATATCCATATTTGTCTCAAAATCTCGTACCATATTTTATTTTTTTTATTTGTTTAATAAATTCGGATACGGATAATTTTCATTTCCATTTTGGTTCGGATGCGGATGTTTCGGATATGAATAGGCATTTTCTCGAATACGAATATCGGATATTTCGGATTATCCGCTACCAATTTCCACCCCTAATTAGTCGTGCTCTTAGGTTGTGCACTGTGACCAAGGCGAAGAAGAAAACAAGAGAACTTAATGTTTATTTGCTAATTAATACCATTGCATGCAATGAACAGACCATTGCATGCCCTGCTAGGTAGTCTCAAGTCATTGAAAGCATACAAACCCCCCATCTCATTGATTGATTCCCTTATTCATGTCAAAAACAAGAAATGAGGTGGGAGTTAATGCACCGCGCCTAAGAGCAAGTACAATAGGATGACGTAGGCGGGCTGCAAGCCTTTAAATATTATATTTTGGATGAGTTGGAGGAGAAAGATGAGGAGAGAGAAGGGAATCGAGTTACTGATTAGAGCATGGTTAATAACAAAGCCTGCTGCTGGCTATATAGTCGGGAATTTGATTATTTGCCATCCCCTCCCTCCGTCTCTTGCACGCAGGTTCAAACAGGGGCAATGACGGCGGAGGCCCTGGTGGTGCTCAACGGCGGCGGCCCTGGTGAGTCTCTCTCTCTTTCCCACTCCCTCCCTCTCTTTTGTCTTGCTCATCTCCTCGACGGCGCCCTACGGTTAGGGTGACCAGCAAGGGGAGCGGTGGCAGCGGCCGGTCGGAGCCTCGCCGCGACTCACCGGCTCACGGCGCCCCGCGGAGCCCCCCGCTTGCCCGCGCGTCGACGGCCGCCGCTGCACCTGGAATTCGCTAATGTGCTGTTGTTGTGTGTGCGCAGGGGCTGAAATTCTCACGTTCATGCTTCTGTTGCGGCCTCTATGTGCTGTTGTTGTTTGTTGTAGCTGCCGCCTCCGCTATGTGCTGTTGTGTGTGTTGCTTCTGTCGCCGCTACTGCTTACTTGCTGCTGTACATCTCATGATTTTTGCTTGATTTCTTGCTGTTACAGACCACATAACTCAGATGAGCTAGGTGTTGAAGATGGTTGAGCCGGAGAGAGGTGACCACGTCGTAGTAGACGGCTTCGACTTTCCTCCTTTGTTTGTTCCCGAGCCGAGGTGAAAAAGCAGAGTAGCTTCTTTTTGGTGCTCATTGTCCAGTACATTAGCGAATACACGCTAACTCCATAGTATGTTGCTCCTTATTGGTCATTGACAGTTCAAAATCTCTATAATCAAGTTTCAATGACAACAAGACCAGCTGAGCGATGAGGTCTCTTCTTTTTCTTTTTAGGAGAAGATTGTTCTGGTGGTTTCAGATTCAAAAGTGCACAAGGAGGTTACCAAGATCGATCAGATCTAAGCCATAACAAGGCAGGTGCATCATCCTTCACTACTTTCCTTCCTATCTTAGGTTGCACTCAGAGCAATCTTCCTCGGTGCAAATAAAATCCACTTCTGTTGTATATTTTGAACTTGGCAAACCTAGAATAGTTTGTGGGTGACACATTTTGATTTCTTACGACAACATAAACAAAATAAGATTTCTTCTGGAAAAGGATGAACTTAATTTGTCAGTGCCAAGGTCTGGTGAGCTGGCATGTATGTAAGTTCAGGTTGTAGTTGCCATCCATTGTTTTCCTGGGTAGCCAAAATATCTGGAATTAATCTCTAACGTCGTTGTTTATAATGCTTGTTGGTATGGGAAATTGGGCCAGGCATATGCCCTTGCATTGAAGATACAATATATTGGAAATTTTCATATGCTCTTGTGGGAAATTCTACCCTCATAAAACGAACATTCTTGTTGTGAGAGGATTTCCTGAAGTGAAAATTGATGGCTCCTTTTAATTGTAGTCACTGTAAGTCTGTAATCATGGGAGTACATATTGATTTGCCTAATGACATCTATGACACTATAGTTTTGCTTTATTATACATTTCTTGATTGCGCTACAACTTTCTTTCTTTGTATCTTAATCAACAACTTTAGCTATTAGTCTCTCCATATATCTGGGGATATTAATTACATAGATACCAAGGAAATACTGAGCTAAGTTACTTGGAAGTATAATATGCATATTGGCAAGCTGACGGGTATGCGAGATTGGTTCCCTCTTTGACTTGGTTCCAATTTCAACATTTGGGGTGTTTTAACCTAATATATCCCTATAGGGAAGATGAACATACATGAGCGGTTATTTGGTGAAGTGTCACTAGTTCTTGTTGCTAGTTAATAAATTCTGTTTGCCATAGTTGACTATAGAACAGTCTCAAGTGTTTTAAAATTCATGGACATGCCTGTCGAAAGAGCTAACTTTGTTTGGCTATCTTAGTTAGAATCAATGTTTATTTCATCACTTGTTTTACTATGTACTAACTTGTTTATGTGCAGGAAAAGAAAGAAGAGAGCACCAAGATATCCAGCTGATGATGATGCCTCGACACCGGAACCTGAAGTGAGAGCCTAACAACCTGAAGTTGTCACTCCCAATAGGCACAAGATCACTATGCCACAAAGTCTTCAAGGCAGTCCCAATCCAGTGACAAGAATGATGTTGGCCATGGCATTGGCTGATGAGGCGTGGCAGAAACCTTCCTGTAACGCCCCGAGACTGATGTGCCAGGTGTCCTCCGCTTATTTGTTTTTGTTGCCTTGTCATTGCTTGCGTGTCATGCATTGCATATCATGTCATCATGTGCATTTCATTTGCATACGTGTTCATCTCATGCATTCAAGCATTTTCCCCGTTGTTTGTTTTGCAATCCGGCGCTCCGTCCTCCTCCGGTGGTCATTTCTACCTCCTTCTCGTGTGTGGGGATTAAACATTTCCGGATTGGACCGAGACTTTCCAAGCGGCCTTGGTTTACTACCGGTAGACCGCCTGTCAAGTTTCGTACCATTTGGACTTCGTTTGATGCTCCAACGGTTAACCGAGGGACCGAAAAGGCCTCGTGTGTGTTGCAGCCCAACACCCCTCCAAAGTGGCCCAAAACCCACCTAAACCTCTTCCATCATCTCGGTCGTTCGATCACGATCGCGTGGCCGAAAACCGCACCTCATTTGGACTCTCCTAGCTCCCTCTACCTATAAATATGTCCCTCCCCCCGAAATTCGCGATCTAACCATAGTCTTCTTCCTCCACCGCGCATCCAGACGCGTCCGCGCCACGCCGGACATGTCCACAGCCGCCGCCACGTTGCTCCGACCAATGACGGGCCGCCACATCATCGCCGCCGCCTTCCGCATCCAACCAGCGCACGCCACCTGTCCTCCCCACGCCCCACTTCGTCGGGGCCCGGAGGAGCCCAGATCCGGCCCTCCTCGGGCCCGAGTCGGGCCGCCGTTTCCCGCGCGCGCCGCCGCCCACGTCCGTCGTCTTCGCCATTTTCCGGTCGCCGGAATCGCCCCGCCGGAGCGCTCCGCCTCGCCGGCGCGGTTCCCCATGCCCGCCGCCGGCCGCCGCCAGGTCTTCGTGCCGCCGCCCGCATTCGGCGCCGCCTTTTCGCCCGTCACCTCGCGCCGCCTCCCGGAGCGCGCCGCCGCCGTCGACCCTCGCCGAAGGCCCGCCGCCCGCGCCCTCCTTCGCCTCGCCTCGTCGGCGGGAACCGGCGTCGCCGCCCCTGCCTCCCCGATCCGATCGGGATCGAGGGAGCCGACGAGCGCCCCCGTTGACCCTTCGTGGGCCCCGTCTTCGGCCCAGCACACCGGCCTGGTTAGGTCCAACATCAAGCCGGCCCAGCTCCACTCCCCCCGGCCCGTTATATTTTTTCACGAGGGTATATTTTTTTTCGTCTAAGTCCTTTTTCCATGTTCTCTTACGCCCATGTTCATCCTGTCGTAACTTTGCACCGTAGCTCCGATTCATGCATATAGCATATCAAAATGTTCGTCTCAGAGAGTACATCATTTCATCTCATTGCATAATTTTCATTTGAGTTCATCTCGATGCCCGAAATGCTGTTGGAAGTATGCTAGTTGAGATAATTGTCAGATCTGCTGCTCCATTTAGATATTTGTCATTTTTGCCCTGATTATTGTGTGCATGTTGTGCCCATGAGCTCTACATATGTTTTGTTATAGGTTTTGCCATCTTTCCAGTGGTGCCATCCATGTATTTTTGTGATGTGTGTGGTGACTAGCACAAGCTTGCAAAGTGGTGCACTTGTTAATGCTGATTTCAGGGACTTAGCATTTTCACTAAGTCCTTGATCTGTTTATCTCATGATGCCATATGTTCATATTGTTTCCTAGTGATCCGTGCCTCTTTTGAGGATGATCAGTAAGGATCATTTGTTAATCTTGTAGTTCTCTATCCATCCATGTCTTTGTTTGAAATTATGGAGCACCCTAGCTTGAGTCAATCAAGCTCTACTTTTGTCATTTCATGAATCTGGGCAGATTGTCTACTTGTTAGCGATTTTGCCGATGATGTTGTAGTTGATCCGTGCATGCCATGTTATTGTTATTGCCATGTCTAGCTTGCATAATGTGTATTCTTGATGGGTGCATGCTTAGATTGTCATGACATGCTCTGTAGTGAGTGCATCGAGCTCGTAAACATGCCTACTTGATATCTGTTTCAACATGCTCCAGTTTTCACTAAGTCTGAGAACTGATTATGTTTTTGCCATGTTCACATGCTTGCAAATGTTTTGTCTGATCCCTTTTGGCTCAGGGTCACTAAGGGACTTTTGTTAAGCTCTTTGAGTAGCTCCATGCCATGCTTTGCTTTGCCATGTTCAGTTCCTGTAGTATCTAGTTTTCATGCTCCAAAGAGTGCTACCTGATCTGAAATTCCAGGCAAGTGTTAAATTCACTAAGTCTGAAATCTGTTTACCAAATGCATTTTTGCCATGCTTGTTTGAACCTGTTAATGGATGAATTGGCCGTAGCTCAGTGCTAGTCTTTTGTTAAGCATCATGAATGGATTCCTGCCATGTATTGTGTTGCCATGTTTGAGTGCTGTAGCATGTTCATCTTGTTGCATTTAGATGGTCACTTGCTGTATATCGCAGACCGGTGCCATATTTGATTTTCTTGCCATTTCCAAACCGTAACTCCGATTCCGGCGTTCTTTATATCGTTTTCAAGCGATTTCATCTCACCTTTCCAGTGGCACACTTGGATTTCCAAGTTGAGGCCATGTTCATTCATATCTTGTCAAATCATGCATATGCATCGCATACCGCATCTCGCATATCATACCATGTTCATGTGTGGTTTGTTTACTATGTTGTGTGCTTCCTTTCCGGTGTTTGCTTCTTCGGGTTGGTTCCGGTAACGTCGCGTTTGTGAGGACCCGTTCGTCTACGTCCGTTTATCTTCTTCATGGACTCGTTCTTCTTCCTTGCGGGATTTCAGGCAAGATGATCATACCCTCGAAATCACTTCTATCTTTGCTTGCTAGTTGCTCGCTCTTTTGCTATGCCTATGCTGCGATACCTACCACTTGCTTATCATGCCTCCTATATTGTTGAACCAAGCCTCTAACCCACCTTGTCCTAGCAAACCGTTGTTTGGCTATGTTACCGCTTTGCTCAGCCCCTCTTATAGCGTTGTTAGTTGCAGGTGAAGATTGAAGTTTGTCCCTTGTTGGAACATGGAGATGTTGTTCCTTGTTGGAACATGTTTACTTGTTGGGATATCACAATATATCTTATTTAATTAATGCATCTATATACTTGGTAAAGGGTGTAAGGCTCGGCCTTATGCCTGCTGTTTTGTTCCACTCTTGCCGCCCTAGTTTCCGTCATATCGGTGTTATGTTCCCGGATTTTGCGTTCCTTACGCGGTTGGACTATAATGGGAACCCCTTGAATGTTCGCCTTGAATAAAACTCCTCCAGCTATGCCCAACATTGGTTTTACCATTTGCGTCCTAGCCTTTTTCTTTCCCTTGGGTTCTGCAGACTCAAGGGTCATCATTATTTTAACCCCCCCGGGCCAGTGCTCCTCTGAGTGTTGGTCCACCTGTCAGCTGCCGGTGGCCACCAGTGGCAACTCTGGGCTGGCCTACCCGTACCTAGGACAATCTGAGTGTGCCCTGAGAAAGAGATATGTGCAGCTCCTATCGGGATTTGTCGGCACATTCGGGCGGTGTTGCTGGTTTAGTTTTACCTTGTCGAAATGTCTTGTAACCGGGATTCCGAGTCTGACCGGGTCTTCCCGCTAGAAGGAATATCCTTCGTTGACCGTGAGAGCTTGTCATGCGCTAAGTTGGGACCCCCTGCAGGGATTTGAACTTTCGAAAGTCGTGCCCGCGGTTATGGGCAGATGGGAATTTGTTAATGTCCGGTTGTAGAAAACCTGAAGTTGACCTTAATTAAAATACATCAACCACGTGTGTTACCGTGATGGTCTCATTCCGGCGGAGTCCGGGAAGTGAACACGGTGTTGGAGTTATGCTTGACGTAGGTTGTTCTAGGATCACTTCTTGATGATACTTTTATCGACCGTGCTTTGCCTTATCTTCTCGCTCTCACTTGCGTATGTTAGCCACCATATATGCTAGTCGCTTGCTGCAGCTCCACCTCATACCTTTTACCTTACCCATAAGCTTAAATAGTCTTGATCGCGAGGGTGTGAGATTGCTGAGTCCCCGTGACTCACAGATACTTCCAAAACCAGTTTGCAGGTGCCGATGTTACCGAGCAGGTGACGCAACCAAGCTCAAGGAGGAGCTCGATGAAGATCTTGTCCTTTATGTTGTTCCGTTTCCAGTTGATCAGTAGTGGAGCCCAGTCGGGACGATCGGGGATCTTTGTAGCATTTGGGGTAGTCTTCTTTTATTTTTTGTTCTGTAGTCGGACCTTGATTGTATCTGGTTGATGTAATGCTTTATTCATGTATTTGTGTGAAGTGGCGATTGTAAGCCAACTATGTATCTTTTTCCCTTATGTATTACATGGGTTGTGTGAAGATTACCTCACTTGCGACATTGCTTTCAATGCGGTTATGCCTCTAAGTCATGCTTCGACACGTGGGAGATATAGCCGCATCGAGGGCGTTACAAGTTGGTAATCAGAGCCTTCCCCGGCCCTAGGAGCCCCCATTGCTTGATCGTTTTTAGCTGCCGAGTTGTGTCTAGAAAAATGTTTTGAGTCATTTAGGAATTATATATCGGAGAGTTTAGGAATTCTTTTTACTCCCCAGTCCCTTCATCGCTCTGGTAAGGCATCCTGACGTAGAGTTTTGACTCTTCTCTCCTCAAATTTCACTAAAAAAAATTTAGGATCACGCGGGTATCTTGGAATCGTTCCGATGGTTTTGTGACGATAACATTGTTCTTGGTGCCTCATGTTCCCGGGAGTTGAGCTCCGAGGTGTTGTCGTCACAATTTTATCGTTGCAGTTCTGTAATACCTGAGTTTAGTTTCGCCGACATCGAAAATCTCTTTTATGCAGTTGTTGGTGAGATAACCTCGACGCCACCCAGTACTGGGGCGGGAGTTCGGGAGTATTGCCATAACTTGTATAACAGATGCTTTTCGAAGGTTGAGGTAGACGATTTCCAAAGGTTTCTTGGTTATGTGTTGAAGGATGGATACAGCTGGATGTAGGATTTGCTAGATTTGGGTGTGATATTATGCTTCCCCTGTATCCCCAACACCTGATTGCATAACTGGAAAAAATTTCGGGAGTTTATAAGTGGGAATTCAAGTAGCTCTTAGGATATCTTTCCGACAGATGTATGATATGAAATTGGGGTTCGATGTCTAGTGGTCCGCCTATTCACGGTCGGTTTTACAGTGGTCTCGTTGTGTCTTAAAGAGTCCTTGGCTATGCCGACTCGGGGACGCTTCGTATGTCATGTGCACTGCCTTGTACACGATGGTGCTGTACGATCGAGCCCGTGTAGGCCCCACCACGAAAACTTCGGACGAAATCTCTATCATATGTTTGTTCTGGCTTATTCTGCAAGCCAATCCTTTGTTTTGTTTTGAGTTGTGGTATTCAAGTTGCTTCAATGTCAAGTGTTTATTCCATACCTTCCCCAAATGGTGTTCTCATACTCCGATGTGAATACTAATCCTTCTGGATAATCGAGATTGTCTTGCCAATCCTTTTCAACCAGTGTGCTTCTCTTCAAGTGGATCCGAACATTTCAACATCCGCAAGATCCAATCTCAGCTTTCTCAACGGTGTTCATTTCATCCATTCCAAATTGTCTTTGTTTTTTCCCACCCCCTCCCTTTGTTTTTCTCCAAGGATTCAGATATCTTAATCGAGTATCCATTTTATTGATGTGAAGCCTCTCCATTTTTTTCCTCAATGTTCTTATCCGGTCATTCTCATGAAGATACTAACGGAGCTTCTAGTTCATCATTCTTCGTTTCTTTTATCTTCCCCGGTGGTTTCAAGTCAAGCTTTGTTGATCTTACCCTTTTCCTCATTTCAATGCCTTCTCATACCGGTGCACCTCATAATAATTCACTTCTCGCTATTCATTTGTTCCGGCATGCTCAAGTTTTCTCAAAAGGCTCGTCTTGTCATTTAAGATCCTTTCAAGCTCTTTCGAGATTGTTATCTCATTCATGTCATTCAATTCAACGAGTGCAATCTCTCTTTTAAATCTTTTCAACGGTGTTCTTTTGAGTGGGCCCTAACCCACAGGTCTTTTCCCAGGATCTTACCTGACTCTTCTAGTTCTTTCCGGAGTTATTCTGAAATTCTTTTCGAAGTTTGACGTAAGAATGATTTATCATCAGTCAAATGCCTTTCTACAAGATCGGTTAAATCCTTCTCATCGTTGGCTAAATCTCTTCGCTTTTGATTCTTCTAGAGTGCCTTTTCAATTATTGGTTGTGTTTCTCATCATCATTCTCAGATTTTGAAGTCAGAAGAAGATTTTCCCTCCAAATCATATCCGTTCTCTCAAGATTTGTGGTTCTAGTTCAAGGCCATCCTCTCATATTTGTTTTCGATTGTCAGAATTCTTTTCACCCATCCGGAGTAATTCAGAGTATTTTCAGTTTGATTCTCCGGAGCCCATCATCTCATAATTATTCATTCCCAGCTTTCAGTTATTGTTCTCCTAATCTTACCGGTGCATCGCCCAAATATCCTCTAATCAGCTTGTGATCTATTCGTTCTCATGGATCTAAATTCTCTCAAGCATCTTCGTTCATTTGCTAATTCTTCCCGGTGTTTCTTCATGTTTTAATCGTTCTTTTTCAATTCTTACGGTGGTTCGTTCAAGATTTCTCTTCCTTCGTTATCATATCATTTGACTCGTTCTTTCCAATCCTACTGGTGTTTCGTTGAAGACATTCTCAAGTTGGCGCGACATCTATCTTAATCCTTTCTACGAGAATAAGTAGTATGCCAAATCCGTTGATTGTCGTAAATTTAATTGGTGAAGGATACGCATAACGTAATTCTTGGAGTTCCAAGTTCTCTCAATTATTTCACAACGGAGATTCATCTAAATTAGTACAAGGTTTCACCTCGTGTTTTCAACTTCCTTTTCCTTCTCGTTATCCTTTTGTTACCGGAGTTCTTCATGGAGGTTCTACATGATGGTTCACCTATGAGTTAATTTATTCTCGAAGTGTTCATCGAGATTCTTTTCTAAGAAGCTCAAGCTTTCTTCATATTGTAATCCGGAGTGCAATTCTTTCTTCCGTATCATTGGAGGTGGTATCATGTCATTCTTGATAATTTGAATTCATGTTTCATGATTCACATGTTGTTAAGAATGAGATATATTAAATCCATCAACCCCTTTGTTGGAGTTATCTTGGGTTATATTTCACCTAAAGCTTTCCCTAAGGAGTAATACTATTAATGGTGATAATATATGATCCAAGTTTTTCATTTATCCTCCCGGTGAAATAGTTTCTCGTCTCCTTGTTCTTATCAACCCAATCAAATCTTTTCCGTGAGTGGCAAGTTGTCACCTCATAATGTTGAGATGCCTTCTATAAGCCCACTTCAAGTTTGTCCTTCCGTTGTTGGTGTTCTAACAACTCCATTTGACCCTTCTCCTAAAGATGCCTTTTCAAGCTCTTTTGTGGCACAAGTTGGCATTTTCTTCTCTATTCTCCTATTTCAATTATCTATCTTCTATTCTTCTGTTCCGGAGGCATTATGATGTTGGTCTCCTCAACCCATCTTCTCGGGTTGTCAGGACCTTGTTCTGTTCGTGCTTATCCTTTTAAACCGGAGTGTTGTGCCCTTTTTGCTCAAGCTCTTTCATTTTATCAAGTCTTCATCTCTTTTCAACCGAAGTGCTACCCGAATCGGTTCTTTCCTTTCCCCTTTCTCAACGAAGTGTTTTCAACATCGTTCATCTCTGTTGTATTCTTTTTTCGAAATGGCTTAACCTTATCAAGGTTCTTTTGTTTCACTCGTTTGTCAAGAAGCAACTTAGTTTCACCTCACCTCTTCCTCTTCCGTTGTCCCTCCGGTGCCATTCTACATCTCGGGACGAGATCCTCTCGTAGTGGTGGAGCGTTGTAACGCCCCGAGACCGATGTGCCAGGTGTCCTCCGCTTATTTGTTGTTGTTGCCTTGCCATTGCTTGCGTATCATGCATTGCATATCATGTCATCATGTGCATTTCATTTGCATACGTGTTCATCTCATGCATTCAAGCATTTTCCTCGTTGTCCGTTTTGCAATCCGGCGCTCCGTTCTCCTCCGGTGGTCATTTCTACCTCCTTCTCGTGTGTGGGGATTAAACATTTCTATATTGGACCGAGACTTGCCAAGGGGCCTTGGTTTACTACCGGTAGACCGCCTGTCAAGTTTCGTACCATTTGGACTTCGTTTGATGCTCCAACGGTTAACCGAGAGACCGAAAAGGCCTTGTGTGTGTTGCAGCCCAACACCCCTCCAAAGTGGCCCAAAACCCACCTAAACCTCTTCCATCATCTCGGTCGTTCGATCACGATCGTGTGGCCGAAAACCGCACCTCATTCGGACTCTCCTAGCTCCCTCTGCCGATAAATATGTCCCTTCCCCCGAAATTCGCGGTCTAACCCTAGTCTTCTTCCTCCACCGCGCATCCGGACGCGTCCGCGCCGCGCCGGACATGTCCACAGCCACCGCCACATCGCTCCGACCAATGAGGGGCCGCCACATCATCGCCGCCGCCTTCCGCATCCAACCAGCGCGCGCCACCTGTCCTCCCCACGCCCCACTTCGTCGGGGCCCGGAGGAGCCCAGATCCGGCCCTCCCCGGGCCCGAGTCAGGCCGCCGTTTCCCGCGCGCGCCGCCGCCCAGGTCCGTCGTCTTCGCCATTTTCTGGTCGCCGGAATCGCCCCGCCGGAGCGCTCCGCCTCGCCGGCGCGGTTCCCCATGCCCGCCGCCGGCCGCCGCCAGGTCTTCGCGCCGCCGCCCGCATTCGGCCCCGCCTTTTCGCCCGTCGCCTCGCGCCGCCTCCCGGAGCGCGCCGCCGCCATCGACCCTCGCCGGAGGCCCGCCGCCCGCGCCCTCCTTCGCCTCGCCTCACCGGCGGGAACCGGCGTCGCCGCCCCTGCCTCCCCGATCCGATCGGGATCAAGGGAGCCGACGAGCGCCCCCGTTGACCATTTGTGGGCCCCGTCTTCGGCCCAGCACGCCGGCCTGGTTAGGTCCAGCGTCAAGCTGGCCCAGCTCCACTCCCCCCAGCCCGTTATATTTTTTCACGAGGGTATATTTTTTCCGTCTAAGTCCTTTTTCCATTTTCTCTTACGCCCATGTTCATCGTGCCATAACTTTGCATCCGTAGCTCCGATTCATGCATATAGCATATCAAAATGTTCGTCTCAGAGAGTACATCATTTCATCTCATTGCATCATTTTCATTTTAGTTCATCTTAATGCCCGAAATGCTGTTAGAAGTATGCTAGTTGAGATAATTGTCAGATCTGCTGCTCCATTTAGATATTTGTCATTTTTGCCATGATTATTGTGTGCATGTTGTGCCCATGAGCTGTACATATGTTTTGTTATAGGTTTTGCCATCTTTCCATTGGTACCATCCATGTATTTTTGTGATGTGTGTGGTGACTAGCACAAGCTTGCAAAGTGGTGCACTTGTTAATGCTGATTTCAGGGACTTAGCATTTCCACTAAGTCCTTGATCTATTTATCTCATGATGCCATATGTTCATGTTGTTTCCTAGTGATCCGTGCCTCTTTTGAGGATGATCAGTAAGGATGATTTGTTAATCTTGTAGTGCTCTATCCATCCATGTCTTTGTTTGAAATTATGGAGCACCCTAGCTTGAGTCAATCGAGCTCTACTTTTGTCATTTCGTGAATCTGGGCAGATTGTCTACTTGTTAGCGATTTTGCCGATGATGTTGTAGTTGATACGTGCATGCCATGTTATTGTTCTTGCCATGTCTAGCTTGCATAATGTGTATTCTTGATGGGTGCATGCTTAGATTGTCATGACATGCTCTGTAGTGAGTGCATCGAGCTCATAAACATGCCTACTTGATATCTGTTTCAACATGCTCCAGTTTTCACTAAGTCTGAGAACTGATTATGTTTTCGCCATGTTCACATGCTTGCAAATGTTTTGTCTGATCCCTTTTGGCTCAGGGTCACTAAGGGACTTTTGTTAAGCTCTTTGAGTAGCTCCATGCCATGCTTTGCTTTGCCATGTTCAGTTCCTGTAGTATCTAGTTTTCATGCTCCAAAGAGTGCTACCTGATCTGAAATTCCAGGCAAGTGTTAAATTCACTAAGTCTGAAATCTGTTTACCAAATGCATTTTTGCCATGCTTGTTTGAACCTGTTAATGGATGAATTGGCCGTAGCTCAGTGCTAGTCTTTTGTTAAGCATCATGAATAGATTCCTGCCATGTATTGTGTTTCCATGTTTGAGTGCTATAGCATGTTCATCTTGTTGCATTTAGATGGTCACTTGCTGTATATAGCAGACCGGTGCCATATTTGATTTTCTTGCCATTTCCAAACCGTAACTCCGATTCTGGCGTTCTTTATATCGTTTTCAAGCAATTTCATCTCACCTTTCCAGTGGAACACTTGGATTTCGATGTTGAGGCCAGGTTCATTCATCTCTTGTCAAATCATGCATATGCATCGCATACCGCATCTCGCATATCATACCATGTTCATGTGTGGTTTGTTTACTATGTTGTGTGCTTCCTTTCCGGTGTTTGCTTCTTCGGGTTGGTTCCGGTAACGTCGCGTTTGTGAGGACCCGTTCGTCTACGTCCGTTTATCTTCTTCATGGACTCGTTCTTCTTCCTTGCGGGATTTCAGGCAAGATGATCATACCCTCGAAATCACTTCTATCTTTGCTTGCTAGTTGCTCGCTCTTTTGCTATGCCTATGTTGCGATACCTACCACTTGCTTATCATGCCTCCTATATTGTTGAACCAAGCCTCTAACCCACCTTGTCCTAGCAAACCGTTGTTTGGCTATGTTACCGCTTTGCTCAGCCCCTCTTATAGCGTTGTTAGTTGCAGGTGAAGATTGAAGTATGTTCCTTGTTGGAACATGGAGATGTTGTTCCTTGTTGGAACATGTTTACTTGTTGGGATATCACAATATATCTTATTTAATTAATGCATCTATATACTTGGTAAAGGGTGGAAGGCTCGGCCTTATGCCTGGTGTTTTGTTCCACTCTTGCCGCCCTAGTTTCCGTCATATCGGTGTTATGTTCCCGGATTTTGCGTTCCTTACGCGGTTGGGCTATAATGGGAACCCCTTGACAGTTCGCCTTGAATAAAACTCCTCCAGCAATGCCCAACATTGGTTTTACCATTTGCGTCCTAGCCTTTTTCTTTTCCTTTGGTTCTGCAGACTCAAGGGTCATCATTATTTTAACCCCCCCCCGGGCCAGTGCTCCTCTGAGTGTTGGTCCACCTGTCAGCTGCCGGTGGCCACCAGTGGCAACTCTGGGCTGGCCTACCCGTACCTAGGACAATCTGAGTGTGCCCTGAGAAAGAGATATGTGCAGCTCCTATCGGGATTTGTCGGCACATTCGGGCGGTGTTGCTGGTTTAGTTTTACCTTGTCGAAATGTCTTGTAACCGGGATTCCGAGTCTGATCGGGTCTTCTCGCTAGAAGGAATATCCTTCGTTGACCGTGAGAGCCTGTCATGGGCTAAGTTGGGATCCCCTGCAGGGATTTGAACTTTCGAAAGCCGTGCCCGCGGTTATGGGCAGATGGGAATTTGTTAATGTCCGGTTGTAGAAAACCTGAAGTTGACCTTAATTAAAATACATCAACCGCGTGTATTACCGTGATGGTCTCTTTCCGGCGGAGTCCGGGAAGTGAACACGGTGTTGGAGTTATGCTTGACGTAGGTTGTTCTAGGATCACTTCTTGATCATACTTTTATCGACCGTGCTTTGCCTTATCTTCTCGCTCTCATTTGCGTATGTTAGCCACCATATATGCTAGTCGCTTGCTGCAGCTCCACCTCATACCTTTTACCTTACCCATAAGCTTAAATAGTCTTGATCGCGAGGGTGTGAGATTGCTGAGTCCCCGTGACTCACAAATACTTCCAAAACCAGTTTGCAGGTGCCGATGTTACCGAGCAGGTGACGCAACCAAGCTCAAGGAGGAGCTCGATGAAGATCTTGTCCTTTATGTTGTTCCGTTTCCAGTTGATCAGTAGTGGAGCCCAGTCGGGACGATCGGGGATCTTTGTAGCATTTGGGGTAGTCTTCTTTTATTTTTTGTTCCGTAGTCGGACCTTGATTGTATCTGGTTGATGTAATGCTTTATTCATGTATTTGTGTGAAGTGGCGATTGTAAGCCAACTATGTATCTTTTTCCCTTATGTATTACATGGGTTGTGTGAAGATTACCTCACTTGCGACATTGCTTTCAATGCGGTTATGCCTCTAAGTCATGCTTCGACACGTGGGAGATATAGCCGCATCGAGGGCGTTACAAGTTGGTAATCAGAGCCTTCCCCGGCCCTAGGAGCCCCCATTGCTTGATCGTTTTTAGCTGCCGAGTTGTGTCTAGAAAAATGTTTTGAGTCATTTAGGAATTATATATCGGAGAGTTTAGGAATTCTTTTTACTCCCCAGTCCCTTCATCGCTCTGGTAAGGCATCCTGACGTAGAGTTTTGACTCTTCTCTCCTCAAATTTCACTAAAAAAAATTTAGGATCACGCGGGTATCTTGGAATCGTTCCGATGGTTTTGTGACGATAACATTGTTCTTGGTGCCTCATGTTCCCGGGAGTTGAGCTCCGAGGTGTTGTCGTCACAATTTTATCGTTGCAGTTCTGTAATACCTGAGTTTAGTTTCGCCGACATCGAAAATCTCTTTTATGCAGTTGTTGGTGAGATAACCTCGACGCCACCCAGTACTGGGGCGGGAGTTCGGGAGTATTGCCATAACTTGTATAACAGATGCTTTTCGAAGGTTGAGGTAGACGATTTCCAAAGGTTTCTTGGTTATGTGTTGAAGGATGGATACAGCTGGATGTAGGATTTGCTAGATTTGGGTGTGATATTATGCTTCCCCTGTATCCCCAACACCTGATTGCATAACTGGAAAAAATTTCGGGAGTTTATAAGTGGGAATTCAAGTAGCTCTTAGGATATCTTTCCGATAGATGTATGATATGAAATTGGGGTTCGATGTCTAGTGGTCCGCCTATTCACGGTCGGTTTTACAGTGGTCTCGTTGTGTCTTAAAGAGTCCTTGGCTATGCCGACTCGGGGACGCTTCGTATGTCATGTGCACTGCCTTGTACACGATGGTGCTGTACGATCGAGCCCGTGTAGGCCCCACCACGAAAACTTCGGACGAAATCTCTATCATATGTTTGTTCTGGCTTATTCTGCAAGCCAATCCTTTGTTTTGTTTTGAGTTGTGGTATTCAAGTTGCTTCAATGTCAAGTGTTGATTCCATACCTTCCCCAAATGGTGTTCTCATACTCCGATGTGAATACTAATCCTTCTGGATAATCGAGATTGTCTTGCCAATCCTTTTCAACCAGTGTGCTTCTCTTCAAGTGGATCCGAACATTTCAACATCCGCAAGATCCAATCTCAGCTTTCTCAACGGTGTTCGTTTCATCCATTCCAAATTGTCTTTGTTTTTTCCCACCCCCTCCCTTTGTTTTTCTCCAAGGATTCAGATATCTTAATCGAGTATCCATTTTATTGATGTGAAGCCTCTCCATTTTTTTCCTCAATGTTCTTATCCGGTCATTCTCATGAAGATACTAACGGAGCTTCTAGTTCATCATTCTTCGTTTCTTTTATCTTCCCCGGTGGTTTCAAGTCAAGCTTTGTTGATCTTACCCTTTTCCTCATTTCAATGCCTTCTCATACCGGTGCACGTCATAATAATTCACTTCTCGCTATTCATTTGTTCCGGCATGCTCAAGTTTTCTCAAAAGGCTCGTCTTGTCATTTAAGATCCTTACAAGCTCTTTCGAGATTGTTATCTCATTCATGTCATTCAAATTAACCGGTGCAATCTCTCTTTTAAATCTTTTCAACGGTGTTCTTTTGAGTGGGCCCTAACCCACAGGTCTTTTCCCAGGATCTTACCTGACTCTTCTAGTTCTTTCCGGAGTTATTCTGAAATTCTTTTCGAAGTTTGACGTAAGAATGATTTATCATCAGTCAAATGCCTTTCTACAAGATCGGTTAAATCCTTCTCATCATTGGCTAAATCTCTTCGCTTTTGATTCTTCCGGAGTGCCTTTTCAATTATTGGTTGTGTTTCTCATCATCATTCTCAGATTTTGAAGTCAGAAGAAGATTTTCCCTCCAAATCATATCCGTTCTCTCAAGATTCGTGGTTCTAGTTCAAGGCCATCCTCTCATATTTGTTTTCGATTGTCAGAATTCTTTTCACCCATCCGGAGTAATTCAGAGTATTTTCAGTTTGATTCTCCGGAGCCCATCATCTCATAATTATTCATTCCCAGCTTTCAGTTATCGTTCTCCTAATCTTACCGGTGCATCGCCCAAATATCCTCTAATCAGCTTGTGATCTATTCGTTCTCATGGATCTAAATTCTCTCAAGCATCTTCGTTCATTTGCTAATTCTTCCCGGTGTTTCTTCATGTTTTAATCGTTCTTTTTCAATTCTTACGGTGGTTCGTTCAAGATTTCTCTTCCTTCATTATCATATCATTTGACTCGTTCTTTCCAATCCTACTGGTGTTTCGTTGAAGACATTCTCAAGTTGGCGCGACATCTATCTTAATCCTTTCTACGAGAATAAGTAGTATGCCAAATCCGTTGATTGTCGTCAATTTAATTGGTGAAGGATACGCATAACGTAATTCTTGGAGTTCCAAGTTCTCTCAATTATTTCACCACGGAGATTCATCTAAATCAGTACAAGGTTTCACCTCGTGTTTTCAACTTCCTTTTCCTTCTCGTTATCCTTTTGTTACCGGAGTTCTTCATGGAGGTTCTACATGATGGTTCACCTATGAGTTAATTTATTCTCGAAGTGTTCATCGAGATTCTTTTCTAAGAAGCTCAAGCTTTCTTCATATTGTAATCCGGAGTGCAATTCTTTCTTCCGTATCATTGGAGGTGGTATTATGTCATTCTTGATAATTTGAATTCATGTTTCATGATTCACATGTTGTTAAGAATGAGATATATTAAATCCATCAACCCCTTTGTTGGAGTTATCTTGGGCTATATTTCACCTAAAGCTTTCCCTAAGGAGTAATACTATTAATAGTGATAATATATGATCCAAGTTTTTCATTTATCCTCCCGGTGAAATAGTTTCTCGTCTCCTTGTTCTTATCAACCCAATCAAATCTTTTCCGTGAGTGGCAAGTTGTCACCTCATAATGTTGAGATGCCTTCTATAAGCCCACTTCAAGTTTGTCCTTCCGTTGTTGGTTTTCTAACAACTCCATTCGACCCTTCTCCTAAAGATGCCTTTTCAAGCTCTTTTGTGGCACAAGTTGGCATTTTCTTCTCAATTCTCCTATTTCAATTATCTATCTCCTATTCTTCCGTTCCGGAGGCATTATGATGTTGCTCTCCTCAACCCATCTTCTCGGGTTGTCAGGACCTTGTTCTGTTCGTGCTTATCCTTTTAAACCGGAGTGTTGTGCCCTTTTTGCTCAAGCTCTTTCATTTTATCAAGTCTTCATCTCTTTTCAACCGAAGTGCTACCCGAATCGGTTCTTTCCTTTCCCCTTTCTCAACGAAGTGTTTTCAACATCGTTCATCTCTGTTGTATTCTTTTTTTGAAATGGCTTAACCTTCTCAAGGTTCTTTGGTTTCACTCGTTTGTCAAGAAGCAACTTAGTTTCACCTCACCTCTTCCTCTTCCGTTGTCCCTCCAGTGCCATTCTAGATCTCGGGACGAGATCCTCTCGTAGTGGTGGAGTGTTGTAACGCCCCGAGACCGATGTGCCAGGTGTCCTCCGCTTATTTGTTGTTGTTGCCTTGTCATTGCTTGCGTATCATGCATTGCATATCATGTCATCATGTGCATTTCATTTGCATACGTGTTCATCTCATGCATTCAAGCATTTTCCTCGTTGTCCGTTTTGCAATCCGGCGCTCCGTTCTCCTCCGGTGGTCATTTCTACCTCCTTCTCGTGTGTGGGGATTAAACATTTCCGGATTGGACCGAGACTTGCCAAGCGGCCTTGGTTTACTACCGGTAGACCGTCTGTCTAGTTTCGTACCATTTGGACTTCGTTTGATGCTCCAACGGTTAACCGAGAGACCGAAAAGGCCTTGTGTGTGTTGCAGCCCAACACCCCTCCAAAGTGGCCCAAAACCCACCTAAACCTCTTCCATCATCTCGGTCGTTCGATCACGATCGTGTGGCCGAAAACCGCACCTCATTCGGACTCTCCTAGCTCCCTCTGCCGATAAATATGTCCCTTCCCCCGAAATTCGCGGTCTAACCCTAGTCTTCTTCCTCCACCGCGCATCCGGACGCGTCCGCGCCGCGCCGGACATGTCCACAGCCCCTGCCACATCGCTCCGACCAATGAGGGGCCGCCACATCATCGCCGCCGCCTTCCGCATCCAACCAGCGCGCGCCACCTGTCCTCCCCACGCCCCACTTCGTCGGGGACCGGAGGAGCCCAGATCCGGCCCTCCCCGGGCCCGAGTCGGGCCGCCGTTTCCCGCGCGTGCCGCCGCCCACGTCCGTCATCTTCGCCATTTTCCGGTCGCCGGAATCGCCCCGCCGGAGCGCTCTGCCTCGCCGGCGCGGTTCCCATGCCCGCCGCCGGCCGCCGCCAGGTCTTCGCGCCGCCGCCCGCATTGGGCGCCGCCTTTTCGCCCGTCGCCTCGCGCCGCCTCCCGGAGCGTGCCGCCGCCGTCGACCCTCGCCGGAGGCCCGCCGCCCGCGCCCTCCTTCGCCTCGCCTCGCCGGCGGGAATCGGCGTCGCCGCCCCTGCCTCCCCGATCCGATCGGGATCGAGGGAGCCGACGAGCGCCCCCGTTGACCCTTCGTGGGCCCCGTCTTCGGCCCAGCACGCCGGCCTGGTTAGGTCCAGCGCCAAGCCGGCCCAGCTCCACTCCCCCCGGCCCGTTATATTTTTTCACGAGGGTATATTTTTTTTCGTCCAAGTCCTTTTTCCATCTTCTCTTACGCCCATGTTCATCGTGCCGTAACTTTGCATCCGTAGCTCCGATTCATGCATATAGCATATCAAAATGTTCGTCTCAGAGAGTACATCATTTCATCTCATTGCATCATTTTCATTTGAGTTCATCTTGATGCCCGAAATGCTGTTGGAAGTATGCTAGTTGAGATAATTGTCAGATCTGCTGCTCCATTTAGATATTTGTCATTTTTGCCCTGATTATTGTGTGCATGTTGTGCCCATGAGCTCTACATATGTTTTGTTATACGTTTTGCCATCTTTCCATTGGTGCCATCCATGTATTTTTGTGATGTGTGTGGTGACTAGCACAAGCTTGCAAAGTGGTGCACTTGTTAATGCTGATTTCAGGGACTTAGCACTTCCACTAAGTCCTTGATCTATTTATCTCATGATGCCATATGTTCATGTTGTTTCCTAGTGATCCGTGCCTCTTTTGAGGATGATCACTAAGGATGATTTGTTAATCTTGTAGTGCTCTATCCATCCATGTCTTTGTTTGAAATTATGGAGCACCCTAGCTTGAGTCAATCGAGCTCTACTTTTGTCATTTCGTGAATCTGGGCAGATTGTCTACTTGTTAGCGATTTTGCCGATGATGTTGTAGTTGATACGTGCATGCCATGTTATTGTTCTTGCCATGTCTAGCTTGCATAATGTGTATTTTTGATGGGTACATGCTTAGATTGTCATGACATGCTCTGTAGTGAGTGCATCGAGCTCGTAAACATGCCTACTTGATATCTGTTTCAACATGCTCCAGTTTTCACTAAGTCTGAGAACTGATTATGTTTTTGCCATGTTCACATGCTTGCAAATGTTTTGTCTGATCCCTTTTGGCTCAGGGTCACTAAGGGAATTTTGTTAAGCTCTTTGAGTAGCTCCATGCCATGCTTTGCTTTGCCATATTCAGTTCCTGTTGTATCTAGTTTTCATGCTCCAAAGAGTGCTACCTGATCTGAAATTCCAGACAAGTGTTAAATTCACTAAGTCTAAAATCTGTTTACCAAATGCATTTTTGCCATGCTTGTTTGAACCCGTTAATGGATGAATTGGCCGTAGCTCAGTGCTAGTCTTTTGTTAAGCATCATGAATGGATTCCTGCCATGTATTGTGTTGCCATGTTTGAGTGCTGTAGCATGTTCATCTTGTTGCATTTAGATGGTCACTTGCTGTATATCGCAGACCGGTGCCATATTTGATTTGCTTGCCATTTCCAAACCGTAACTCCGATTCCGGCGTTCTTTATATCGTTTTCGAGCAATTTCATCTCACATTTCCAGTGGCACACTTGGATTTCCAAGTTGAGGCCAGGTTCATTCATCTCTTGTCAAATCATGCATATGCATCGCATACCGCATCTCGCATATCATACCATGTTCATGTGTGGTTTGTTTACTATGTTGTGTGCTTCCTTTCTGGTGTTTGCTTCTTCGGGTTGGTTCCGGTAACATCGCGTTTGTGAGGACCCGTTCGTCTACGCCCGTTTGTCTTCTTCATGGACTCATTCTTCTTCCTTGCGGGATTTCAGGCAAGATGGTCATACCCTCGAAATCACTTCTATCTTTGCTTGCTAGTTGCTCGCTCTTTTGCTATGCCCATGCTGCGATACCTACCACTTGCTTATCATGCCTCCTATATTGTTGAACCAAGCCTCTAACCCACCTTGTCCTAGCAAACCGTTGTTTGGCTATGTTACCGCTTTGCTCAGCCCCTCTTATAGCGTTGTTAGTTGCAGGTGAAGATTGAAGTTTGTTCCTTGTTGGAACATGGAGATGTTGTTCCTTGTTGGAACACGTTTACTTGTTGGGATATCACAATATATCTTATTTAATTAATGCATCTATATACTTGGTAAAGGGTGGAAGGCTCGGCCTTATGCCTGGTGTTTTGTTCCACTCTTGCCGCCCTAGTTTCCGTCATATCGGTGTTATGTTCCCGGATTTTGCGTTCCTTACGCGGTTGGGCTATAATGGGAACCCCTTGACAGTTCGCCTTGAATAAAACTCCTCCAGCAATGCCCAACATTGGTTTTACCATTTGCCTCCTAGCCTTTTTCTTTCCCTTGGGTTCTGCAGACTCAAGGGTCATCATTATTTTAACCCCCCCGGGCCAGTGCTCCTTTGAGTGTTGGTCCACCTGTCAGCTGCCGGTGGCCACCAGGGGCAACTCTGGGCTGGCCTACCCGTACCTAGGACAATCTGAGTGTGCCCTGAGAAAGAGATATGTGCAGCTCCTATCGGGATTTGTCGGCACATTCAGGCGGTGTTGCTGGTTTAGTTTTACCTTGTCGAAATGTCTTGTAACCGGGATTCCGAGTCTGATCGGGTCTTCCCGCTAGAAGGAATATCCTTCGTTGACCGTGAGAGCTTGTCATGGGCTAAGTTGGGACCCCCTGCAGGGATTTGAACTTTCGAAAGCCGTGCCCGCGGTTATGGGCAGATGGGAATTTGTTAATGTCCGGTTGTAGAAAACCTGAAGTTGACCTTAATTAAAATACATCAACCGCGTGTGTTACCGTGATGGTCTCTTTCTGGCGGTGTCCGGGAAGTGAACACGGTGTTGGAGTTATGCTTGATGTAGGTTGTTCTAGGATCACTTCTTGATCATACTTTTATCGACCGTGCTTTGCCTTCTCTTCTCGCTCTCATTTGCATATGTTAGCCACCATATATGCTAGTCGCTTTCTGCAGCTCCACCTCATACCTTTTACCTTACCCATAAGCTTAAATAGTCTTGATCGCGAGGGTGTGAGATTGCTGAGTCCCCGTGACTCACAGATACTTCCAAAACTAGTTTGCAGGTGCCGATGTTACCGAGCAGGTGACGCGACGAAGCTCAAGGAGGAGCTCGATGAAGATCTTGTCCTTTATGTTGTTCCATTTCTAGTTGATCAGTAGTGGAGTCCAGTCGGGACGATCGGGGATCTGTGTAGCATTTGGGGTAGTCTTCTTTTATTTTGGTTCCGTAGTCGGACCTTGATTGTATCTGGTTGATGTAATGCTTTAGTCGTGTATTTCTGTGGAGTGGCGATTGTAAGCCAACTATGTATCTTTTTCCCTTATGTATTACATGGGTTGTGTGAAGATTACCTCACTTGCGACATTGCTTTCAATGCGGTTATGCCTCTAAGTCGTGCTTCGACACGTGGGAGATATAGCCGCATCGAGGGCGTTACACTTCCCCTACCATGGAGGACACCATGATAGCATACGACATGGCTTCAAGATCAAAAGCTAGAAAGTTGACCCCGAAGAGAAGGAAGTACTAGTGTTGTGCTTGATCTTCTCTATACTTTTGGTTGTAGTATGACAGACTTAGCATCCTTTACTTTGGATGTAGCATGGCAGCATGGCAGCAACTATTTCTTTATGCTTTTGGTTGTAACATGGCAGCTACTATGGCCTTGTGCTTTTGGTTGTAAAACATGGCCGCAGGAATAGATTATGGTATATGGTGTATGACCATGTTAAATGCTTTATTTCGCTATATTGTCTTGATATTGTGTCATGGTGTATGAATATGTCCATCTGGAAATATATGTTTGAATTTTTCTGTCTTGTGCATGCATATCTTCAAAAGTGAATTAACAGGCAAAATGTTGTCCAAATTGAGCCAAAAATGCTGCCCAAAATTTGAACATTTTTTTGAACCACCCAGAAAAGTTTCTAAGAATTACAGAAAATCATTCCTATATGTGTGACTACTCTGGGAAAGTTTCATGCAATTTGGATCGTCGGTTCAATGGCAAAATGCATTTCAGCTTTGAACTTAACTAGTTTGACCACATTTTGACCAAAATTTAAAAGTTGTCAGAAAAAAATCAAAAAATTACAGTAAGCAATTCAAATATGTGTTACTAATCTGAGAAAGTTTCATGCAATTTGGATCATTGGTTCAACAGCGTTATGCATTTCAACTTTGAGCTTATGGAGATATATAATGGAGCTCATGGAGTTTGAACGGGGAAGGAGGGGGCGCAGGGAGCAGTGGGCCAGCATGAGGCAGCGTGAGGAGCATGAGAGGGCGAAGGCCACAGAGCAGCAAGGGGGAGCAGCAGGTACACCGGCATCGGGGGAGCAGCAGGTACAGTGGCGGCGGCTGTGATTTTGGACGGGAGTGGCTGAGGATGTGCTCTGTTTGGGTCCAAGGGTACAATGGTCCTCTACTTTGTCTACTTGGTTTGTCTATTATTTCCATAGATTGTTTTGTGTTGAAAAGTGGCAAAAGATCAAAGTACAAAAATTATTAATATCGTGTGCAATGGCGCTCCCACCCCCACCCCGGCGATCTCCCCCTCCGGCAATCTCCACCTCTAGCCATCAATTTCTAGTTTCTCTCCACTAGATCTCTTCGGCGTCTCGGGATCTACACGTTCATACCCATCTTCTATGGGTTCCATGGAGGGTTCCACCATTGGCTTGGATTTCTCCAAGGGTTTGGCCTTTGCGGATAAGGTTTTTCAATCTACGGGCTTTTCGGTGCATCCCATGGAGGACTCAGACATCTTCACCATGGTGGTCTCTTTTGGACGTCACAATTTTCGTTTCAACGAAGATTCGGTGGCTGTGGCTCAGGAGGCAACCATTGGTGGTTCAGGCATTGATCTCATGGTTTTTCTGATTAAGGATAAGGTATTTGGTCTTCAAGTCTCTTGCAAGGTTGTTGCCATGATCATTCTTAGTCTTCGGTCTTTTACTTGCGATCAATTCAAATGTTACTTTCATCTTTGGAGTAACGGTGGTCCTAATTGGAGCCGCGAGTTTAAGATCTGGAATTTGGAATGTGATGCTGAGTGGATCCTTGTTAGCCCCTCTAAAAGGCGTGCTGCTCTTGGGGTTTTAGCATTGCTCTAACACCCCGGATATAATTTACCTTATTTGTATTCCAACCCTTGCCGTTTCCAGCACTAAGTTATTCTATTTCCTCGTTGTCTGGTTTTTGTCTCCGTGTGTTTTGTCCTTGTCATGCATCTCATATCATGTCATCATGTGCATTGCATTTGCATACGTGTTCGTCTCATGCATCCGAGCATTTTCCCCGTTGTCCGTTTTGCATTCCGGCAGTCCTATGTCCTCCGGTGTCCCTTTCTACCTCTTTTTGTATGCGGGTGTTAAACGTTTTTGGATTGGATTGAGACTTGGCATGCGGCCTTGGTTTACTACCAGTAGAACGCCTGTCAAGTTTCGTGCCATTTGGACTTCGTTTGATACTCCAACGGTTAACCGAGGGACCAAAAAGGCCTTGTGTGTGTTGCAGCCCAACACCCCTCCAAAGTGGCCAAAAACCCACCTAAACCTCTTCCATCACTTAGGTCGTTCGATCATGATCACGTGGCTGCAAACCGCACCTCATTTGGAGCTTCCTAACTCCCTCTACCTCTATAAATAGACCCCTCCATTTCATTTTCGGATCTTTTTCCCCGAAACCCTAGTCTCCTTCCTCTCCAGCCGCCGGACATGTCCGAAGTCTAGCCGGACGCGTCCGCGCACCGCCGCCGAACCAATCAGGCGCTGACACGTCAGCCGCCCGGCGCCCCACTTCGCCGGATCCGCTAGGGCCCGCGGGGCCCACCACCGGCCCTCCCCGGCCCGCAGCGGCGCCCGCGCCCCACGCTGTCTTCCTCGTGCCGCGCGCCGCCCGTTCTCGCTGCTCCGCCACCGCGCCGGCTTGCTGGCCAGCTCACTCCGGCCGCCGGAGCCCGCCACCGCCAAGCTCCGCCGCGGCGGCCCCTCACCGCCCGCGCCATCCCGAGCCGGTCCGGCCTCCTCTTCCTCCTCCCGCGCCGCTCCGGTGAGTTCATCGCCCAGATCTGGCGACGAACCTCGACGTCCATGACTCCGGTGAACAGTGCCCCGGCGGGATCCGATCCAGATCCAAATCGACACGGTTGACTTTTTCCCTCCGAAACCCTAACTTTTTGCATACTTTGACATGCCATAACTTCATCACTGTTGCTCCGATTCACGCGTGTAGCATATCGAAATGTTCGTCTTGACGAGTACTCCATTTCATCTCACTGCATCATTTTCATTTAAGCTCATCTTGATGCCTGAAATGCTGTTGGAAGAGGGCTATGTGATGTTAGTTTCAGATCTGTTTCAGCAAATGCACTTTTGTCATTTTTGCCATGATTAATGTGTACATGCTATGATCCAGAGATCTACATGTGTTTTGAAGTATGTCATGCCATCTTTACAGGGGTATATGCCATGTATTTTTGTGATCTATGTGGTGACTAGCATAAGCATGCAAAGTAGCTTACTCTATGTTGCTGATTTCAGTGACTTAGAAATATTCTAAGTCATTGCCCTGCTGTAATTTTTATGCCATGTGTTCTTGTTGCTACCGAGTGATACGTGCCTCTTTTGAGCATGGTCAGTAAGGATGTTTTGTAGATATTGTGGTGCTCTATCCATCCATGTCTTTGTTTGCATTTATGGAGCACCCTAGCTTGAGTCAATCGAGCTCTACTTTTGCTATAAAATGTTCCTGGCAGATTGTTAACATGTTTTGCAATTTTGCCAAGCTTGTTGTTATTGATCCGTGCATGCTATGTTGTTGTTCTTGCCATGTCTAGCTTCTATGTCATGTCTACTTGCTGGGTGTATGCTTAGTTTATCATGCAATACCTCATGGTGAGTGCATCGAGCTCGTAAACATGCCTACTTGTTATCTGTTTTGCCATGTTCTAGTTTTTCACTAAGTCTGAATCTCTTAACGATAATTGCTATGTTCACGTGGTTGCAATTGTATTTTCTGACCCCTTTTGGCTTATGGTCAGTAAGGAAATTTTGTTGTATGCTTTTAGTAGCTTCATGCCATGCCTTGCTTTGCCATGATATGTTCCTGTAGCATGTAGTTTTCATGCTCTGAACATTGCATCCTGATGTTAAATTCCTGACAAGCTGTTAATTTCACCAAGTCTGAAACCTGTTATCTTTTGCACTTTTGACATGCTTGTTTGAACCTGATAATGAGTGAATTAGCCGTAGCTCAATGTTCATCTTTTGTCAAGCATCTTGAGTGGATCCCTGTCATGTATTTTGTTGCTATGTTCGAGCGCAGTAGCTTATTTATCTTGATGCATTTAGATGGCCATTTTCTGTTAATCGCAGACCGGTGCCATATTCGTTTTGCTTGCCATTTCCAAACCGTGCATCCGATTCCGGTGATCTTTATATCGATTTCGACCGAAATCAACTCCTCTTTCCAGTGGCACTCTTGGATTTCCAAGTTGAGGCCAGGTTCAATCATTACTTTCCAAATCATGCATATGCATCACATATCGCATCCCGCATATCATACCATGGTTGCATCATGTTGCTTGAGCATTGCACGTGGTTGATTGTGTTCCTTTTTGCTTGTTGTTCTTGCTTGGGTAGAGACGAGAGACGAGACCGTGATCGAGGAGCCCGTTGAGTACACTTACGAGGATCAAGGCAACTTCGAGAACTTTGCAGGCAAGATGACCATACCCTTGAAATCACTTCTATCTTTGCTTGCTAGATGCTCGCTTTTTTTCTTTGCCTATGCTACGATACCTACCACTTGCTTATCATGCCTCCCAAATTGCCATGCCAAACCTCTAACCCACCTTGTCCTAGCAAACCATTGTTTGGCTATGTTACCGCTTTGCTCAGCGCCTCTTATAGCGTTGTTAGTTGCAGGTGAAGATTGGAGTGTGTTCCTTGTTGGAACATGTTCATTGTTGGGATGTCACAATATAATCTTGTTTATCTTAATGCACCTATATACTTGGTAATGGGTGGAAGGCTCGGCCTTATGCCTGGTGTTTTGTTCCACTCTTGCCACCCTAGTTTCTGTCATACCGGTGTTATGTTCCTTGATTTTGCGTTCCTTACACGGTTGGGTATAATGGGAATCCCTTGACAGTTCGCCTTGAATAAAACTCTTCCAGCATGGCCCAACATTGGTTTTACAATTCGCCACCTAGCCTTTTTCTCTTGGGTTTCGCGGACTCAAGGGTCATCTTTATTTTAACCCCCCCTCCCCGGGCCAGTGCTTCTCTAAGTGTTGGTCCAACTGAGCGATGTCCGGGGCTACCAGGGGCAACTCTGGGCTGGCCTACCCGACGTCTGGCTCATCTGAGTGTTCCCTGAGAACGAGATATGTGCAGCTCCTATCAGGATTTGTCGGCACATTCGGGTGGCTTTGCTGGTTTAGTTTTACCATTGTCGAGATGTCTTGTAACCGGGATGCCGAGTCTGATCGGATTGTCTTGGGAGAAGGAATATCCTTCGTTGACCGTGAGAGCTTGTGATGGGATAAGTTGGGACACCCCTGCAGGGATTTGATCTTTCGAAAGCCATGCCCGCGGTTATGGGTAGATGGGAATTTGTTAATGTCCGGTTGTAGATAACCTGAAACTTAACTTAATTAAAATGCATCAACCGCGTATGTAACCGTGATGGTCTCTTCTCGGCGGAGTCCGGGAAGTGAACACGGTGTTGGAGTTATGTTTGACGTAGGTTGTTCTAGGATCACTTCTTGATCATAGTTCATCGACCGTGCCTTTGCCTCCTCTTCTCGCTCTCATTTGCGTATGTTAGCCACCATACATGCTACTCTCTTGCTGCAGCTCCACCTCATAACGTTTACCCTTCCTATAAGCTTTAATAGTCTTGATCACGAGGGTGTGAGATTGCTGAGTCCCCGTGACTCATAGATTACTTCCAAAACCAGATGCAGGGACCGATGATACCGCTCCAGGTGATTCAACTGAGCTCAAGTGGGAGTTTGATGAGCACTCAGGACGATATTACGTGTCTTTTCCAGATGATCAGTAGTGGTGCCCAGTTGGGGCGATCCGGGACTATGTTGCATTTGGGGTTTATCTTTATTTTGGTTCCGTAGTCGGACCTTGAGTGTATTTGGATGAATGTAATGACTTATTTATGCAATTGTGTGACGTGGCGAGTGTAAGCCAACTATGTATCCTTTTCCCTTATTGTATTACATGGGTTGTTGTGAAGATTACCTCACTTGCGACATTGCTTTCAATGCGGTTATGCCTCTAAGTCGTGCTTCGACACGTGGGAGATATAGCCGCATCAAGGGCGTTACAAGTTGGTAATCAGAGCCTTCCCCGACCTTAGGAGCCCCTGCTTGATCGAATCGCTGGCGTTGTTGAGTCTAGAAAATTTTTTTGAGTCATTTAGGATTATATATATCGGAGAGTAGGATTCTTTTTACTCCTCAGTCCCTTCGTCGCTCTGGTGAGGCATCCTGACGTAGAGTTTTGACTCTTCTCTTCTCAAATTTCACTAAAAAAATTTTAGGATCACGCGGGTATCTTGGAATCGTTTCGTTGGTTTTGTGACGAGAACATTGTTCTTGGTGCCTCCTGACATTTAGGGGTTGTGGCAGTGTCCCGGGGAGTTGAGCTCCGAGGTGTTGTCGTCACAATTTTATCGTTGCAATTCTGGAATACCTGAGTTTCCCCGACATCGAAAATCTCTTTTATGCAGTTGTTGGTGAGATAACCTCGACGCCACCCAGTACTGGGGCGGGAGTTCGGGAGTATCGCCATAACTCGTATAACGGATGCTTTTCGAAGGTTGAGGTAAATGATTTCCGAAGGTTTCTTGGTTATGTGTTGAAGGATGGATATAGCTGGATGTAGGATTTGCTAGCCTTGGGTGAGATATTATGCTTCCCCTGTATCCCCAACACCCGATTGCATAACCGGAAAGGTTCGGGAGTTTCATAGGTGGGAATTCATGTAGCTCTAGTTTTTTCTTCCGCGAATATTTGGTTTGTGATTGGGTAATCCTCACCAAGTATTTGTTCTTGTCTGTACCTTGTTGTTTTATTTTTCTACATCTATCTAAGTGGCTTCTCAATTTATGGAAATGTGACCATTTCAATTGGAATTCATTCGTTCATTTTGTTCGGATGTGAAGACTTTATGTTGCAATTTCGGTCCATTTGATTCAGCTTGATTATATGTCTGTCAAGATGCTAATGGATGTCACCCTCTTCAGGATAGCTCCTCCAACGCGCACGACTCTGAATCCTGATCCGCCACCACCACCTCCACCTCCGGAGGCATGGCAAGCCGTGATGGCCGCTACCAATGCAAACACGCAGCTGGTCATGCAGCTCTTGCAAGAACGCAACCAAGGGAATCAAGGCCATGGCAACAATCAGAATCAGTTTGCTACACTCAACCAGTTCCTCGCTAACCAGCCAAAGACCTTCAGCAACTGTGTCGAGGCAACAGACGCTGATGATTGGCTCATGGATATCTGCAAGCATTTCGAGTGCAGCAACGTCAGGCCTGAGGACTTTGTCAAGTTTGCCTCCTTCCAACTCAAAGACCAAGATGCAGAATGGTTTCAGCAATACAAAGATTCTAGAGGAGGCCATGTGATTACCTGGGATGAATTCCACCAAGACTTCAAAGCTCACCACATTCCTCAGAGTGTTGTTGAGAGCAAGCGTGACGAATTCCGCAACCTGAAGCAAGGCAGCTTGTCTGTTTACCAGTATAACATCATGTTCCAGAAGCTCGCTCGTTTCGCCAAGCAGGACGTCCCCGACGAGAAGAGCATGATTTACCAGTTCAGGGGTGGCCTTAGAGAAGATCTCCAACTTGCTCTCGTGCTTTTCGAGCCTCAGAAGTACGATGAGTTTTACAACATGGCACTGAAACAAGAGACTGCTCAGCTGAAGTGCGATGCTTCCAAGAAGCGAGTCAGAGATGCGACTCCTTCTTCCTCAACTCAAGTGGCTTCTAAGCAGCAAAAGTATTGGTTGCCTCCTCCTCCTCCGTTCCGTCAGCCTTATCAGCAGAAGAGCAAAGGTGGCAATGGATCTTCCCACCCACCCAACCCAGGCTTTCAGAACAAGACTTCCTCTCATACTCCAAGATCAAGTGCTCCGTATCACCGTCCGCTCTCGGAGGTCACGTGCAACAAGTGTGAGCAGAAGGGTCACTATGCCAACAAATGCTTCAATCAGAGGCGTCTTCCTCCTCCTCCTCCTATGAGATCTTCCAGCACCGCAGTGGTCAAGCATAATCCCAAGTCTGCTAAGGTTAACTTGATGAACGCAGCTCAGGCAGAGGACTCGTCAGATGTTATCATGGGTAATCTTCATGTTAACGATATTCCTGCAAAAGTTCTTTTTGACACTGGTGCATCACATTGTTTCATCTCGAGACCATTTGTATCTAAGCATGAGTTGCCTTTACAAGATTTGCCTAGACAGTTATCAGTTGTTTCTCCGGGTAAATTCATGAATGCAAGCGCTATGATCCCGGATGTTACTATCACGTTGGGCGACTATAAGTTTCTATCCTCTCCAGTGGTCCTTGGTAACTCGGATATTGATCTTAGTCTCGGAATGGACTGGCTTTCTAAGCACAAGGCTCAGCTTGATTGTGCTGCCAGGCAGATTCAATTGACTCATTCGTCTGAGGATGTAATTGTCTTTGCCGCAAGGGATGATGCCATCCGACTATTTTCTCTCAATGAGAAGGGCGAGCTGGATGCCATCTCTCAAATTCCAGTCGTTTGCAAATATCAAGACGTCTTTCCAGAAGAGCTTCCAGGAATGCCTCCGCACTGGCCAATTGAATTCGTCATCGATCTTAAGCCTGGCACGGAACCTGTTTGCAAATGTCCTTACAAGCTTTGACCTGAAGAGTTGAAGGAGCTGAAGAAGCAACTTGATATTCAAGAGCGTATGGGTCTCATCCGACCTAGTTCTTCCCCATGGGGTTGTGGGGTTCTTTTTGTGAAGAAGAAGGATGGAATGGACCGACTCTGTGTCGACTACCGTCCATTGACTAAGAAGACCATAAAGAACAAGTACCCACTTCCCAACATCAATGAGCTGTTTGAACAACTCAAAGGTGCTCAAGTATTCTCCAAGCTTGATCTCCATATGGGCTATCACCAGATTCACATTCGTGAACAATATATCCCTAAGACAACATTCAGAACAAGCTATGGTTCATATGAATACACTGTCATGTCTTTCGGCCTCGTCAATGCTCCTCCAACGTTCTCTCGCATGATAAATTTCATCTTCAACGCCTACACAAATGACTTCATCTTGGTCTACCTCGATGACATTTTGGTTTTTTCCAAGAACAAGGAGGATGATGCCAAGCACTTGCGTTTGGTGCTGGATAAACTCAGAGAACATCAGTTCTATGCGAAGTTTTCAAAGTGCGAGTTTTGGCTCGATGAGGTTCTCTACCTTGGGCATATCATCTCTGCCAAGGGCATAGCGGTGAATCCTGAGAAGGTGTCTGCAATTGTGAATTGGGAACCACCTCAGAACGTGAAGCAACTCCGTAGCTTCCTTGGGCTCGCAAGCTATTGTCGAAGGTTCGTCGAGAACTTCTCTAAGATCACGAAGCCTCTTTCCAACCTCTTCCAGAAGCATGTGAAGTACGTTTGGTCGCCTGAATGTGACATTGCTTTCAACACCCTGAAAGAGAAGTTAGTCAGTGCTCCAGTTCTGACTCCTCCTGATGAATCCAAGCCGTTTGAGGTCTTCTGTGATGCTTCCCTTCAAGGTCTTGGTGCAGTGTTGATGCAAGAGAAGAAAGTTGTGGCCTATACCTCTCGCCAGTTGAAGCCCAACGAAAATAACTACCCCACTCATGACCTCGAGTTGGCGGCAGTTGTCCATGCTCTTTTAACATGGAGGCATCTCTTATTGGGACGAAAAGTGGACATCTTCATTGATCACAAGAGTCTCAAGTACATCTTCACTGAGCCTAATCTCAACCTCAGGTAGACTCGTTGGGTCGAAATGATTCAAGAGTATAATCCGAGCATTGAATATACTCCAGGCAAGGCCAATGTAATTGCCGACGCTTTGAGCAGAAAGGCTTACTGCAACAGTTTGATTCTCAAGCCTTACCAACCCGAGCTTTGTGAAGCTTTCCGCAAACTCAACCTTCAAGTTGTTCCTCAAGGTTTCCTCGCCAACCTCCAAGTCTCTCCTACTTTGGAAGATCAGATTCGTGAGGCTCAACTTCTTGATGCTATGGTGAAGAAGGTGAAGATTGGGATTGCCAAGAGTCAACCCAAGTACAAGTGATATCGTCTTGATGACAAGGATACTCTCTTCTTCGAGGATCGCATTGTTGTCCCTAAAGGCGACCTTCGTAAAGTCATTATGAACGAGGCTCACAATTCACTCCTCTCTATTCACCCTGGAAGTACAAAGATGTACCAGGACCTCAAGCAGTCGTATTGGTGGACTCGAATGAAGCGCGAGATTGCTCAATTCGTGAATGAATGTGATGTCTGCAGAAGAGTGAAAGCAGAACACCAACGACCAGCTGGTCTCCTCCAACCTCTTGCCATTCCATAATGGAAGTTTGAACATATTGAGATGGACTTCGTGACTGGATTTCCAAAGTCCAAGCGTGGCAATGATGCTATATTCGTTGTCATCGACAAACTCACTAAAGTGGCTCATTTCCTTCCTATCAAAGAATCTATCACAACAGCTCAGTTGGCAGAGCTATATACCTCCAGGATTGTCTCCCTGCACGGCATTCCGCAGTTGATATCTTCAGATCATGGCAGCATCCTTACCTCTAAGTTCTGGGATTCTTTTCAGAAGGACATGCGCACCAACATTCGCTTCAGCACAACTTTTCATCCTCAAACCAGTGGCCAAGTCGAGCAAGTAAATCAAATTCTTGAAGATATGCTCAGGGCTTGTGTCATTTCTTTCGGTATGAAGTGGGAAGATTGTCTTCCATATGCCGAGTTCTCCTACAACAACAGCTTCCAAGCGAGTTCGGGCAAGGCCCCATTCGAGATTCTCTATGGCAGGAAGTGCCGAACTCCTCTTAACTGGTCAGAGGCTGGTGAATGTCAACTTCTCGGAAATGACTTGATCACAGAGGCAGAAGAAATGTGCAAAGTCATTCGTGATAATCTCAAAGCAGCGCAATCGCGCCAGAAGAGTTACTATGATAGTAAGCATCGTGACTTGGCTTTCGAGATCGGAGACCATGTCTGCCTCCGCGTCTCTCCAATGAAAGGTACTCGTCGCTTCGGTATCAAAGGTAAGCTTGCTCCTAGATAC
This sequence comes from Triticum urartu, assembly GCF_056163025.1. Taxonomy (NCBI): domain Eukaryota; kingdom Viridiplantae; phylum Streptophyta; class Magnoliopsida; order Poales; family Poaceae; genus Triticum; species Triticum urartu. The sequence goes on from NC_141876.1 coordinate 104,945,816, forward strand.
GTGGGTCCTTTCAAGATTGTCGGCAAGAGAGGCGATCTCGCCTATCGACTTGAGCTTCCCTCCAACTTTGCAAATGTGCACGACGTGTTTCATGTCTCTCAACTCCGCAAGTGTTTCAAGACTCCTGACCGCACCATCAGCTTCGAAGACATTGATCTCCAAGAAGACCTATCTTACCGTGAGCACCCAGTTGCTATTCTTGAAGAAACTGAGCGCAAGACTCGCAACAAGTCTACCAAATTCCTCAAAGTCAAGTGGTCACATCATTCCGACCGTGAAGCCACCTGGGAACGCGAGGATCACCTCCGTTCTGAGTACCCGGAGTTTTTCCAGTCCTAGATCTCGGGACGAGATCCTTTTGTAGTGGTGGAGTGTTGTAACACCACGGATGTAATTTACCTTATTTGCATTCCAACTCTTGCCGTTTCCGGCACTAAGTTATTCTATTTCCTCATTGTCAATTTTTTTGTCTCCGTGTGTTTTGTCCTTGTCATGCATCTCATATCATGTCATCATGTGCATTGCATTTTCATACGTGTTCGTCTCATGCATCCAAGCATTTTCCCCATTGTCCGTTTTGCATTCCGGCGCTCCTATGTCCTCCGGTGTCCCTTTCTACCTCTTTTCGTATGCGGGTGTTAAACGTTTTCGGATTGGACCGAGACTTGGCATGCGGCCTTGGTTTACTACCGGTAGACCACCTGTCAAGTTTCGCACCATTTGGACTTCGTTTGATACTCCAACGGTTAACCGAGGGACCGAAAAGGCCTCGTGTGTGTTGCAGCCCAACACCCCTCCAAAGTGGCCAATAACCCACCTAAACCTCTTCCATCACTTAGGCCATTCAATCACGATTGCGGGGCTGCAAACCGCACCTCATTTGGAGCTTCCTAGCTCCCTCTACCTCTATAAATAGACCCCTCCATTTCATTTTCGGATCTATTTCCCCGAAACCCTAGTCTCCTTCCTCTCCAGCTGCCAGACATGTCCGAAGTCTAGCCAGACGCGTCCGCGCACCGCCGCCGAACCAATCAGGCGCTGACACGTCAGCCGCCCGGCGCCCCACTTCGCTGGATCCACCAGGGTCCGCGGGGCCCATCGCCGACCCTCCCCGGCCCGCAGCGGCGCCCGCGCCCCGCGCCGTCTTCCTCCTGCCGCGCGCCGCCCGCTCTCGCTGCTCCGCCACCGCGCCGGCTTGCCGGCCAGCTCACTCCGGCCGCCGGAGCCTGCCATTGCCAAGCTCCACCGCGGCGGCCCCTCACTGTCCGGCCTCCTCTTCCTCCTCCCGCGCCGCTCCGGTGAGTTCATCGCCCGGATCCGGCCGCCGCGTCCATTTCCGGCGACGAACCTCGACGTCCACGACTTCGGTGAACAGTGCCCCGGCGGGATCCGATCCAGATCCAAATCGAGACGGTTGACTTTTTCCCTCCGAAACCCTAACTTTTTGCATACTTTGACATGCCATAACTTCATCACCGTTGCCCCAATTCGCGCGTGTAGCATATCGAAATGTTCATCTCGACGAGTACTCCATTTCATCTCATTGCATCATTTTTCATTTGAGCTCATCTTGATGCCCGAAATGCTGTTGGAAGAGGGCTATGTGATGTTAGTTTCAGATCTGTTTCAGCAAATGCACTTTTGTCATTTTTGCCATGATTAATGTGTACATGCTATGATCCTGAGCTCTACATGTGTTTTGAAGTATGCCATGCCATCTTTACAGGGGTGTATGCCATGTATTTTTGTGATCTCTGTGTTGACTAGCACAAGCATGCAAAGTAGCTTACTCTATGTTGCTGATTTCAGTGACTTAGAAATATTCTAAGTCATTGCCCTGCTGTAATTTTTCTGCCATGTGTTCTTGTTGCTACCGAGTGATCCGTGCCTCTTTTGAGCATGGTCAGTAAGGATGTTTTGTAGATATTGTGGTGCTCTATCAATCCATGTCTTTTTTGCATTTATGGAGCACCCTAGCTTGAGTCAATCGAGCTCCACTTTTGCTATAAAATGTTCCTGGCAGATTGTTAACATGTTTTGCAATTTTGCCAAGCTTGTTGTTGTTGATCCATGCATGCTATGTTGTTGTTCTTGCCATGTCTAGCTTCTATGCCATGTCTCTTTGCTGGGTGTATGCTTAGATTATCATGTGATGCTGAGTGGATCCTTGTTAGCCCCTCTAAAAGGCGTGCTGCTCTTGGGGTTTTAGCATTGCTCTAACACCCCGGATATAATTTACCTTATTTGTATTCCAACCCTTGCCGTTTCCAGCACTAAGTTATTCTATTTCCTCGTTGTCTGGTTTTTGTCTCCGTGTGTTTTGTCCTTGTCATGCATCTCATATCATGTCATCATGTGCATTGCATTTGCATACGTGTTCGTCTCATGCATCCGAGCATTTTCCCCGTTGTCCGTTTTGCATTCCGGCGGTCCTATGTCCTCCGGTGTCCCTTTCTACCTCTTTTTGTATGCGGGTGTTAAACGTTTTTGGATTGGATTGAGACTTGGCATGCGGCCTTGGTTTACTACCAGTAGAACGCCTGTCAAGTTTCGCGCCATTTGGACTTCGTTTGATACTCCAACGGTTAACCGAGGGACCAAAAAGGCCTTGTGTGTGTTGCAGCCCAACACCCCTCCAAAGTGGCCAAAAACCCACCTAAACCTCTTCCATCACTTAGGTCGTTCGATCATGATCACGTGGCCGCAAACCGCACCTCATTTGGAGCTTCCTAACTCCCTCTACCTCTATAAATAGACCCCTCCATTTCATTTTCGGATCTTTTTCCCCGAAACCCTAGTCTCCTTCCTCTCCAGCCGCCGGACATGTCCGAAGTCTAGCCGGACGCGTCCGCGCACCGCCGCCGAACCAATCAGGCGCTGACACGTCAGCCGCCCGGCGCCCCACTTCGCCGGATCCGCTAGGGCCCGCGGGGCCCACCACCGGCCCTCCCCGGCCCGCAGCGGCGCCCGCGCCCCACGCCGTCTTCCTCGTGCCGCGCGCCGCCCGTTCTCGCTGCTCCGCCACCGCGCCGGCTTGCTGGCCAGCTCACTCCGGCCGCCGGAGCCCGCCACCGCCAAGCTCCGCCGCGGCGGCCCCTCACCGCCCGCGCCATCCCGAGCCGGTCCGGCCTCCTCTTCCTCCTCCCGCGCCGCTCCGGTGAGTTCATCGCCCAGATCTGGCGACGAACCTCGACGTCCATGACTCCGGTGAACAGTGCCCCGGCGGGATCCGATCCAGATCCAAATCGACACGGTTGACTTTTTCCCTCCGAAACCCTAACTTTTTGCATACTTTGACATGCCATAACTTCATCACTGTTGCTCCGATTCACGCGTGTAGCATATCGAAATGTTCGTCTTGACGAGTACTCCATTTCATCTCACTGCATCATTTTCATTTAAGCTCATCTTGATGCCCGAAATGCTGTTGGAAGAGGGCTATGTGATGTTAGTTTCAGATCTGTTTCAGCAAATGCACTTTTGTCATTTTTGCCATGATTAATGTGTACATGCTATGATCCAGAGATCTACATGTGTTTTGAAGTATGTCATGCCATCTTTACAGGGGTATATGCCATGTATTTTTGTGATCTATGTGGTGACTAGCATAAGCATGCAAAGTAGCTTACTCTATGTTGCTGATTTCAGTGACTTAGAAATATTCTAAGTCATTGCCCTGCTGTAATTTTTATGCCATGTGTTCTTGTTGCTACCGAGTGATACGTGCCTCTTTTGAGCATGGTCAGTAAGGATGTTTTGTAGATATTGTGGTGCTCTATCCATCCATGTCTTTGTTTGCATTTATGGAGCACCCTAGCTTGAGTCAATCGAGCTCTACTTTTGCTATAAAATGTTCCTGGCAGATTGTTAACATGTTTTGCAATTTTGCCAAGCTTGTTGTTATTGATCCGTGCATGCTATGTTGTTGTTCTTGCCATGTCTAGCTTCTATGTCATGTCTACTTGCTGGGTGTATGCTTAGTTTATCATGCAATACCTCATGGTGAGTGCATCGAGCTCGTAAACATGCCTACTTGTTATCTGTTTTGCCATGTTCTAGTTTTTCACTAAGTCTGAATCTCTTAACGATAATTGCTATGTTCACGTGGTTGCAATTGTATTTTCTGACCCCTTTTGGCTTATGGTCAGTAAGGAAATTTTGTTGTATGCTTTTAGTAGCTTCATGCCATGCCTTGCTTTGCCATGATATGTTCCTGTAGCATGTAGTTTTCATGCTCTGAACATTGCATCCTGATGTTAAATTCCTGACAAGCTGTTAATTTCACCAAGTCTGAAACCTGTTATCTTTTGCACTTTTGACATGCTTGTTTGAACCTGATAATGAGTGAATTAGCCGTAGCTCAATGTTCATCTTTTGTCAAGCATCTTGAGTGGATCCCTGTCATGTATTTTGTTGCTATGTTCGAGCGCAGTAGCTTATTTATCTTGATGCATTTAGATGGCCATTTTCTGTTAATCGCAGACCGGTGCCATATTCGTTTTGCTTGCCATTTCCAAACCGTGCATCCGATTCCGGTGATCTTTATATCGATTTCGACCGAAATCAACTCCTCTTTCCAGTGGCACTCTTGGATTTCCAAGTTGAGGCCAGGTTCAATCATTACTTTCCAAATCATGCATATGCATCACATATCGCATCCCGCATATCATACCATGGTTGCATCATGTTGCTTGAGCATTGCACGTGGTTGATTGTGTTCCTTTTTGCTTGTTGTTCTTGCTTGGGTAGAGATGAGAGACGAGACCGTGATCGAGGAGCCCGTTGAGTACACTTACGAGGATCAAGGCAACTTCGAGAACTTTGCAGGCAAGATGACCATACCCTTGAAATCACTTCTATCTTTGCTTGCTAGATGCTCGCTTTTTTTCTTTGCCTATGCTACGATACCTACCACTTGCTTATCATGCCTCCCAAATTGCCATGCCAAACCTCTAACCCACCTTGTCCTAGCAAACCATTGTTTGGCTATGTTACCGCTTTGCTCAGCGCCTCTTATAGCGTTGTTAGTTGCAGGTGAAGATTGGAGTGTGTTCCTTGTTGGAACATGTTCATTGTTGGGATGTCACAATATAATCTTGTTTATCTTAATGCACCTATATACTTGGTAATGGGTGGAAGGCTCGGCCTTATGCCTGGTGTTTTGTTCCACTCTTGCCACCCTAGTTTCTGTCATACCGGTGTTATGTTCCTTGATTTTGCGTTCCTTACACGGTTGGGTATAATGGGAATCCCTTGACAGTTCGCCTTGAATAAAACTCTTCCAGCATGGCCCAACATTGGTTTTACAATTCGCCACCTAGCCTTTTTCTCTTGGGTTTCGCGGACTCAAGGTTCATCTTTATTTTAACCCCCCCTCCCCGGGCCAGTGCTTCTCTAAGTGTTGGTCCAACTGAGCGATGTCCGGGGCTACCAGGGGCAACTCTGGGCTGGCCTACCCGACGTCTGGCTCATCTGAGTGTTCCCTGAGAACGAGATATGTGCAGCTCCTATCAGGATTTGTCGGCACATTCGGGTGGCTTTGCTGGTTTAGTTTTACCATTGTCGAGATGTCTTGTAACCGGGATGCCGAGTCTGATCGGATTGTCTTGGGAGAAGGAATATCCTTCGTTGACCGTGAGAGCTTGTGATGGGATAAGTTGGGACACCCCTGCAGGGATTTGATCTTTCGAAAGCCATGCCCGCGGTTATGGGTAGATGGGAATTTGTTAATGTCCGGTTGTAGATAACCTGAAACTTAACTTAATTAAAATGCATCAACCGCGTATGTAACCGTGATGGTCTCTTCTCGGCGGAGTCCGGGAAGTGAACACGGTGTTGGAGTTATGTTTGACGTAGGTTGTTCTAGGATCACTTCTTGATCATAGTTCATCGACCGTGCCTTTGCCTCCTCTTCTCGCTCTCATTTGCGTATGTTAGCCACCATACATGCTACTCTCTTGCTGCAGCTCCACCTCATAACGTTTACCCTTCCTATAAGCTTTAATAGTCTTGATCACGAGGGTGTGAGATTGCTGAGTCCCCGTGACTCATAGATTACTTCCAAAACCAGATGCAGGGACCGATGATACCGCTCCAGGTGATTCAACTGAGCTCAAGTGGGAGTTTGATGAGCACTCAGGACGATATTACGTGTCTTTTCCAGATGATCAGTAGTGGTGCCCAGTTGGGGCGATTCGGGACTATGTTGCATTTGGGGTTTATCTTTATTTTGGTTCCATAGTCGGACCTTGAGTGTATTTGGATGAATGTAATGACTTATTTATGCAATTGTGTGACGTGGCGAGTGTAAGCCAACTATGTATCCTTTTCCCTTATTGTATTACATGGGTTGTTGTGAAGATTACCTCACTTGCGACATTGCTTTCAATGCGGTTATGCCTCTAAGTCGTGCTTCGACACGTGGGAGATATAGCCGCATCGAGGGTGTTACAATTGCATTGTAGGCCATCTAAGTCCTCGTTCAAATCCACTCATTCAGTTGGCAAAAAGTTATCGCTTGCAGTCTTTCAGAATTATGCTGCTTGCCAGGGTTATCGTTATCCGGCTACGGAAAATTGCATTCAAACTGTTGAAGATGCAGGTTATTCGATTCCTCGGCATGAGCGGGTTGTAATCCGTCCTTCATTACCGGCGAATCTCCGGTGGACGTGGGCAAGGCCATCTATATCGTTTGGTACAGTTCAAGATCTTCTGCCACCAGCTGATCGCACGCCACCAATCTCGGGTGAGAATTTGGATTCTTTGAATGAGGACGTACCGAGCCACAATGGGCCAACCTCTGCTTCGGGCCTTGATCAGCCCACACCTTCTGCAGAGTCGGACCGGGCTGGGCTGGTATCCTCTGGGGAGCATTTGGATATCCCCTTGTCTCAACAAGCCAGGGAGGATTTTGATAATTTAATTTCTGATATGGTTGACGAAATTTCTACGTGTCAGAAGTGTTTAAAGAAAGGACATTTTGCCTCTGCATGCACGTCTAAGATTTGGTGTATCTATTGCCTCCGGTCTGGTCACGTCAAGAAAGATTGTAACAGGTTCGCTAGGATCTTGGGGCTCGTTTGGCAAGCCAAACCCGTAAACGCTCCATCTTCCGAGGCGCGCTGCGGGAATATCTCTCTGACAACACTTTTACCAAATTTGGACCTCCCTTCCACTTCCGCATTTACGCCGTCGCCCAGTTCCATCAGCCCCGGCCCCAAGACTCCATTGGCCTCGCCGCCTGCAACCCCTCCTCCACTGCTATACTCGCCGTCCTTGGAGGCGGAGTTCTCGGTCCCGATGGCGAACTTTCACCTGGATCCTCTGATGTATGTTCCTGCTGGCCACCACATCGTCGATGGTGGGGAAGATCGACTCCCGCGTACTTTTGTGATGCCACATACCCCAATTGTGTGCCGCCATGAGGAGTTCATGCTAGCAGAGGTAATGCCTATCCCCCAGCCTGAAGAGATTGGTGCTGCTAGAGAAGAAGTAGTGCAGTGGATGCAAGCGCATGGTGTTCTTGTCAGGTCAGCGCAGCCTTGGATTCGTTCGGTTGGGCTATTTGAGCTTCGGGAGGCTGCTGTCAGATTTTCTTTGCTGCAGCTCCCGCCATAGCCACTGGGTAATGACCGTTTTGTGCGATTTATGAAGCACGATGAGGGAGAATCTTTCCATGGCATCCAGGGTTTTCGTCAGGGGCTGCTCATGTTTCTTGGCATCCCGTTGGATCTTCGTAATACTGAATGCATCAGGGCGGCTGTGAACGCTTTTGGCAAGTTTCACCATTGGTTCAGTGAGGACCCCTATCTGGTTCGATCTCTGGTGTTTGCTTCGTTTCCAGAGGATATTCTTGTGCCACGTGATGTGGTTTTCATGGATTATGCGGCTTACGGAGGTTCTAGAGTTTCCTGGACTACGCCACTGTATATTTTGGGTGCGAACTTCACAGAGCAGATGCCCCAGGATGAGGATTGGATGCCCATCAATGGCAATCCGCATCCAGTTTTTGGTGTTCCGTTCCCTGAGCTGCCTCCGTTCAACCTTCCTGCTTATCCTGCCTTGGGGTGGAATGCAGTCCCCCCTCCACCGCCTGTCAACGAGGTGGCTGACGACAATTGGCGCAATTGGGATGACAATGTGGAACCTGAGCCTTCCCAAGACCAGGAATCAATTGTGGTTGATCTCTCAGCCCAGCCCAGCTCTGGTGCTGACCAGGAACCGCCCGTTGTTGTGGTTGATGATGATCAGCCTGAAGCTCCTGCCATGCCTTTGTTTGATGAAGATGCAGTTAACAACCGGGCCATTGTTGTCTATCAGCCTCCTGCTGTCAGGGAGGAGATTATCTTGCCTGCGGTGCCATTTGGGCCTCCTCTGCCTCCTGATATGGTTTGGAGGAGATCTTTTGAGAGCCTTCTGCAAGCTCCGGTAGTTTTCACTGTTCCCAGGCCAATTCTACTGCAGCCACTATCGCCCGTCTTTCTGTCTAAAAGAAGCTGGGATCTTGCGTTCAGTGTCTCAGACCTGCCGCGACTTACTTGGAGAGAGCAGGAGACGGCTAGGCCTGTCGCCAGGGCGCTTTTTTCTGATCATGTTGATGTGGAACCTGTGGAGATGTCCTCCCCTGTAGTTCCGGTGGCTAAACCTAGAAGGCCACGGAAAACCTTGGCGCCAACTCCAATAGTGGACACCTCGGTGAGACGTTGCACTAGAAGCTCTGTTCAGCGTGATGGGTTCAAGCCCACCTTCCAGGAGCTCACTCTTCAGCCCAAGAGGAAGAAGCCCAAAGCTAAGCCTTTCACGGCCCAGATGCCTGATGAGCCTGCTTCAGATGGAATACCTCCTGCAACTCCTGTCAGCCGTCTTCAAGAAGTTGGGAGAGAGCTGGAAATTGACGCCGCTCTTCTATCTGTGGATGCACTTATGGTGGACCCACAAGCTGCTGTCTCTTCTAAAACTGATGATTAGTGTGTCCTTGGCATGTTGGGTTTGGCAAGCCCTTAACTTTGTTTTATCTTTATTTTTAGGCAGTGATCTTCCTCATGAACTTTTGTGTGTTTTTATGTTGGGTCAGACTTTGTTGTGCTCTTCTGGACATGTGGTATTGTGTGCCATGTGGTTTATGGACTTTATCTTATGCTATAATGAGTAATATTTATAGAAACTGGAATGTTCTATGCTGGAATGTAAGAGTTCTGAATTCTGAAGCTAGACAGAGAGATGTCAGGCAGAAAATTGAGGAAAGCCAATGTTCAATAGCCTGTCTACAAGAAACTAAATGCTCTTCTTTTGACTCTAGGTCAATTAAATCCTTCTGCCCCAAAAGATTTGACTCTTTTGCTTGTTCTCCTTCCATTGGAGCTTCTGGGGGAATCCTTGTTGTCTGGAATTCTGCTATTTTTAGTGACACCTTAATTGAAGTGCAGCAGTTTGCTGTGGTTGTTCAGTTTACTTCCAGACAACAATGAAATGTGGACTTTAGTTGTTGTTTATGGCCCTTGTCAGGGTGAAGCCAGGGACAATTTTGTTACTTGGCTATATAACCTGTCTATCCCCCTTAATGAGCATTGGTTGTTGCTTGGTGACTTTAATTTCCTTAGGCCCGTGGATAACAGGAACTTACCTAGTGGAGACATAAATGACATGTTTATTTTCAATGAGATAATTGGGCACCTGGGCCTTCTTGAGCTTCCAATCAAAGGCAGATCCTACACCTGGTCTAATATGCAAGATATCCCACTCCTTGAGCAGCTGGACTGGTTCTTCACCTCTGTGGACTGGATTACTGATTATCCTATGACTGAAGTTCTGCCCTTGGCCAGGACTGCTTCTGACCATGTACCTTGCTTGGTCTCCATTAAGACTTCCATACCAAAATCAAATCTCTCTAGGTTTGAAAATTATTGGATGGAGCTAGAGGGTTTCATGGACTATGTTGAATCATCTTGGAAACAACCCTCTAGGTAAACACATATAACTGCTAGGATTGCAGACAAATTTAAAAGTTTGAGAATGTGCCTTAATAGGTGGCAAATGAATGTTTCCAAATTGAAATTATTGATCAGCAAATGCAATCATGTTATTTTCCTTCTTGATGAGTTGGAGGAATGGAGGCCCCTTTTTATACAGGAGACTAATTTCAGAAGAATTGTCAAGACCCATTTGGAAAAGTTTCTGCACCTGCAGTTTTTATATTGAAAAAGAGATGCACTATCAGGTATTTTAAGGTTGGGGAGAAAACACCAAATTCTTTCATGCTATGGCCACAGAGAGACACAGGAAAAACTCTATAGCTAGTCTTAAGCTACCTGATGGCTCTGTGGTCTCTGATCACTCTAAAATGGTTGGAATTATTTGGGGTTGCTTTAAGAATAGAATGGGCACCACTAGAGGGATTATGATGGGCTTTGACTTGCCTTCACTTATTTCCCATGTGGCTGGCCTTGAGGTGCTCACTAAGCCTTTTGAAAAGAAAGAAATGGACAATGTGGTTAAGCACATGCCTGTGGATAAAGCACCTAGTCCTGATGGTTTCAATGGTTTGTTTTTCAAGAAATGCTGGCATCTAATTTCAAATGACTTTTATGATCTGGCCCAGGCTTTTCATGAGGGATCTGCTGTCTTGGAGAATATTAACAGTTCTTTTATTACTCTTGTGCCCAAAAAGATATCACCTGAGAAAGTGGGGGATTATAGGCCTATCTCTCTCACTAGTATGGGCTCAAATTTCTGTCCAAAATGGCTGCAAATAGATTCCAGGAGTTGATTATGCAGTGCATTCACAAAAATCAATATGGTTTCATTAAGAGAAGAACAATCCAGGATTGTCTTGGTTGGACCTTTGACTACTTGCACCAATGTCATCAGTCCAAGAGACCTATAGTAATTCTCAAACTGGACTTTGAGAAGGCCTTTGATTCTGTTGAGCATGAAGCTACTTTTCAAATTCTTAGGCAAAAGGGCTACAATGATAAGTGGATCCTCTGGATGAAGCAGCTTCTGGCCACTGGTACTTCTTCTGTTCTTCTTAATGGTGTCCCTGGAAGGAAGTTTGTTTGCAAAAAAAGGAGTTAGACAGGGTGACCTAGTATCTCCTCTTCTTTTTGTCATAGCTGTTGATCTATTGCTAAAAGGATCGATATGGTTGACTAGAGGGGGGCGGTGAATAGGCAACTACTAATTTTTACTTTTCTTTACCAAATTAAACTTTGCATCAATGTAGGTTGTCTAGATGTGCAACTAGGTGAGCAACCTATATGATGCAATAACAACAAGCATACAAACAAGCAAGAGAAGTAACACTAAAGAGCTTGCACAAGTAAAGGTAAGAGATAACCAAGAGTGGATCCGGTGAAGACGAGGATGTGTTACCGAAGTTCCTTCCTTTTGAGGGTAAGTACGTCTCCGTTAGAGCGGTGTGGAGGCACAATGCTCCCCAAGAAGCCACTAGGGCCACTATATTCTCCTCACGCCCTCACACAATGCGAGATGCCGTGATTCCACTATTGGTGCCCTTGAAGGCGGCGACCGAACCTTTACAAACAAGGTTGGGGCAATCTCCACAACTTAATCGGAGGCTCCCAACAAAACCACGAAGCTTCACCACAATGGACTATGGCTCCATGGTGACCTCAACCGTCTAGGGTGCTCAAACACCCAAGAGTAACAAGATCCGCTAGGGATGAGTGGGGGAATCGAAAATCCCTTGGTGGAAGTGTAGATCGGGGCCTTCTCAACCACTCCCGAGCAAATCAACAAGTTTGATTGGCTAGAGAGATAGATCGGGCGAAAATGGAGCTTGGAGCATTTAATGGAGCTTGAGTAATAAATGGAGCTTGAGGGGGAAGAGGTAAGTCAAAGGGAAGAAGGAGACCCCTTTTTATAGTGGGGGCAACAATCCAACCGTTGCCCCTCACCAACCAGCCTCGCACAGGGCGGTAATACCGCTGAGAGGGGGCGGTACTACCGCCAGGTCAGCGGTACTGCCGTGCCAGCCAGCTGCACTGCCGCGCAGAGGGGACTAGTAGGGAATAGGACCCAACGCGGTACTACCGCGGTGGTAGGGGCGGTACTACCGCTCTTGGAACGGTACTACCGCCCCTGGAACGGTACTACCGCCTCTACAATCGCAACTAGTGCCGCAAAACCCGACACAAGAAAAAGACCCCTCGAGTCGAGGCGGTAGGAGCCACACAGCCCAGCGGTACTACGGCAGCGGGGTCACGGGCGGTACTACCGCCGTGGAGCGGTACTGCCGCTTGTGACCTTTCGGCCGTACTACCACTGGTAGTGCGGTACTACCGCTGGGGCACATAAGAGAGAGAGAGAGAATCTCTCCAAAGAGGCTGAGGATGAGGCGGAGGTGCCAGGCACCCCAGCGGTACTACTGCTGTGGAGCCACGGGCGGTACTACCGCTGTGGAGCGGTACTGCCGCTTGTGGCTCCTCAGCGGTACTACCGCTGGGTTGCGCGGTACTACCACTTGGACCCAGACAGGGCAAGGAAGAAAGGAGAGATCTCTACAATGGAATTGAAAAGCTCGGAGGGTGAGAAGCTGATGTGTACGTGTTGATTCCACCCATGCAATACCCCAGCGGACCCCCTCTTGATAGTACGGTGCCCTCTACGCAACTAGTCCACCGAGAAAGAAACGAAAGAGCTACACCGTCTTGAAATACACTCCGAGGGGAAGAAAACGTCTCGTTCCAGGGGAGAATCTGTGAATTATTCAAAGCACAAGATTAGTCCGCAAACATGTTGTCAATAATCACCAAAACTACCTTGAGAGAGATATGCTGTAACAATCTCCCCCTTTTTGGTGGATTGATGACAACTAGGGATTTGCGCAAGGAAAAGAAATAAAAGAAGAAAACTAAGAACTACAAAGTATAGATGGGCTCCCCCAGAATGTGTGCACCTAGATAGAGGAGCATTCGGAAAGCAAGACACACACATTCGAATCAACACTCCCCCTATATTTTATAGTCCAACAATAATAAGCACAAGATATATGAGAGAAGAGAATAAAATAGGACAAGCATGCATCTCATAATAAACTATAGTACTGAATAGACATAAGTAATAAGGTAGCGAGAGGGAGCATATGTCTCACACCATATGTCTAGAACTTAGGTCTCACAGGCACCAAACCAAACCAAATAAAGACACCGAGAGAACACACAAGAAACCACAAGACGACTCAAAGCACGGCAACAACACAAATCCCTACACTCTCTCCCCCTTTGGCAGCGAGACACCAAAAGGGCAAAGAGTGACGCTACGACTCCAGGTGATGGGAAGATGAAGATCTCGAACATCACATCTCTGCATCTTCATCGTGGGTCGAAAACTGCTCAGCATTGGAGTCGGTCCAAGGGCAATGATGATGAATCCATTCCTCCTCTTTAGTGATCTGACCCTTAGACCCACTGGCAACTGTCGCTCCCATCTGACGCATGAGCTCCTTGTGGCGCATCCTGGCATGCTTCTCCGCCACATGAGTCATGTACTGACCATGAGACTCCATGCAGAAAAGCTTCTTCAGCTTGCGTTTAAGCTTCTGTGCCCATGACGGTTCTGTACTAGAGGGCCCAAAGTCCTCCTCATGATCATCAGTAGTAGCCCCACCCTCGGTCCCATGGCAGCAGCAGCAGACGGATCCCCCATGGCAGCAGCAGCAGACGGACCCCCTGTGTGAGGCACTGGAGTGGCCCAATTATCCTTCTTCCTCAGACGCTTGATCTCATGAGAAACCAAGTCTCCAGTTTCTAGCAACACTCTGGGATAAGTCTGTGCCCAGGCCCTCTCAATGAGCCTCATGATGAATGGACCATATATAGGGCACTTGCGCTCAGACACGGTAGAGAGAAGTTCAGACCACATGACATGAGAAATATCCAGGCTCTCTCCAGTGTTTGTGTCCTTCTCATGCTGACAGAACAGAAGCATATCCACGAGATAAGAGTGGACCATATCCAGATTCCCGATGCGAGGAAAGAGAGTCTCACGGAAGATACGATGAAGAATGTCCAGATACGGAGACAGCTCATAGGTCTTCTTCTTAGTCACTGGGTGAACTTTCACTGTGAAGTAGGGCCAAAGGGCTTGCTTGTGGGTGGACGTATCATTGCGGTGAGGGCGGAAACCGACTGGAGTCTCAAGCCCGGTATCCACCACATCAAGTAGCTGCATGAAAGCCTTCCACTTGACAGAAAGCAGCTTTCCATTGGTCATCCATGTCAGAGTTCTGCTGGCATCTGTCCCAAGATGAACGGTGGCAAAGAATTGAGCCACCAAATCTGCATCGAAATCCTTGTTGAATTGCATGATCCTGAGAATGTTCAGCTGAGTGCACATCTGAAGGGCTTCACCAAAGTACTCCAGGTCCTTCTCCATAGCATCAGTGTCAATGGAGCGAACATCAACAAAGAGATTATTCTTGGCCTTGATCACATCAAAATAGATGGCAAACTGAAAACGGTTCCAGAATGGGCGGCTGACCAAAGTGGGTTCTTGGTCCACCTCATAGGGATTGCGGCGACGCTTTTCCCAAAACTCCTTGTTGGTCATCTCAGTCACAGTCTTCCCCTTTGGCTTGTTGGCGGATCTCTTTGATTGCTGAGGAGGTGGAGGAACACTTGCAGATGCGCTTGCTGGAGGCGGTTGGGTGCTCGAGGAACCACCGGCTGGCTCAGAGGTGCGGTAGCGTTTTGATGTTGCACACCCGGGGTTGATACGGCGAGCTTGATGCTCAGAAGGGTCATCACCTGAAGCCAAACACAAGAACACGCAAAACAACCAGAAAGAACGAGCATAAGCCAACAAACACAAAAAAATAATCAAGATAAGGTAGGAATATGATGGAATTTGGCATGCAGCGGTAGTACCGTGACATGCCCGCGGTAGTACCGCCCCAAAGAGAGCGGTAGTACCGCTTGAGGTCAAGCGGTAGTACCGCTCCAACGAGAGCGGTAGTACTGCTCGAGTCCAAGCGGTAGTACCGCTCCAACGAGAGCGGTAGTACTGCTCGAGGCGGAGAAACAACAGTTTCCTACAGCACGAGGCGGAGAAACAGTGGTTTCCTACTACCGTGGTCAGATCCGGCACTACCAGCCTGCCAAATTCAAAAATATTCCTACCAAACTCTAATCGAGATAGTCTAGTTGCCTTCTCCAACCAACTCAAGCCTAGATTTAGCCAAAAATCTAGAGATGCAACCACCATTGCCCCTAAGAAACAAGATCTGAAAACGAGACAAAAGGAGAGAAGGAACGGGGGCAATACCGGCATCCATGGCAAGAGAACGGGGTGGGGATCGACTCCACCAAAGGAAATGGAGAGGGATGCCCCGGAGACGGAGATCCGCCGGAGCCCTCCCGCGGCGAGTGGAGGCTGGAGAGAGGAAAAAGAAAGAGGGGGCGAAGCGAATGGGTATGGGGGAGAAGAAACCTCCCCCTGCCCCGATATAACCCCCTGGTCCCGTCCCTCAGCAGTAGTACCGTGCTGGGGGGGTGGTAGTACCGCTTATGAGCGGTAGTACCGCGCACCACCAGCGGTAGTACCGCCCAACACACCACGGCAACCAAACAAACAAGGCTTTTGCTCGAAGGAAAGACACAAACGACAAGAAAAGAGAGCACACAAGCAAACGACCAAGACACACCTCTTCAAAAGAGGGCGGTGGCCGAGGCCACCTATGTTTGAGTCAAGAGGTATGGCGCCGCGAAGATTTTAACCTTGGGCCCATGACCAAAACTCGTCTTTGAAACACAAAAACCATCAACAATGGCTAAAGTGAAAGACTTGATCAATTTATGCATAATAGGGGGGAGGGAGAGTTCATTGAGAGAACAACACTCCCCCTATGTCCATGCCTACACCTAAACTATACAATAAATTGAGCGTGGTGGGGTGTGCAAGGGTTCAAGCCACATTGCTCAAATCAATGATATTTAGCTCATGCATTAACTCGCGAAATCTTGCTTCATCCAAGGGCTTCGTGAAAATATCTGCAAGGTTGTCATGAGTGTTGACATAGTTGAGCTCGATCTCTCCTCGCCTAATGTGATCCCGGATGAAGTGATACTGAATCTCAATATGCTTCGTCTTGAAGTGTTGCACCGGGTTGAGAGAGATCTTGATGGCACTTTCATTGTCACACCAAAGAGGCACTTTGTCACAAGTGACACCGTAATCCTTTAAAGTTTGCCTCATCCATAGGAGTTGTGCACAACAACTACTGGCGGCAACATACTCCGCCTCAGTGGACGAGAGAGACACACAACTTTGCTTTTTGGAAGACCAACTTACCAAAGAGAAACCAAGGAATTGGCACCCTCCGGAAGTGGACTTCCTATCCACTTTGTCTCCCGCCCAATCGGAATCCAAGTACCCTACAAGCTTGAAGTTTGATCCTCTTGGGTACCATAAGCCAAAGTTTGGGGTATGAGCCAAATATCGAAAGATTTGTTTGACCGCCACATAGTGACTTTCCTTAGGTGCGGCTTGAAACCGTGCACAAATTCCCACACTCAACATGATGTCCGGTCTAGATGCACAAAGGTAAAGCAAGGATCCAATCGTGGAACGATATACCTTTTGATCCACCACTTTACCATTGGGATCTAAGTCAAGTTGGCACTTGGTGGGCATTGGAGTGAAAGCCGGCTTGACGTCACTTAGCTTGAATCTCTTGAGCATGTCTTGAGTGTATTTGGATTGATTGATGAAGGTTCCTTCTCTTCTTTGCTTCACTTCGAACCCTAGAAAGAACTTCAACTCTCCCATGGAGGACATCTCGAACTTTGAGGTCATGAGAGCGGCAAATTCCTCATTGAAAGCTTTGTTAGGAGAACCAAAGATAATATCATCAACGTATAATTGGCACACAAACAACTCCCCTTTGACCTTCTTAGTAAAAAAGAGTAGGGTCGATTAGCCCAACTTCAAAACCACGGTCTTGTAACAACTCGGTAAGGTGGTCATACCACGCACGTGGGGCTGGTTTAAGGCCGTAGAGTGCCTTATCGAGTTGATACACATGATCGGGAAAGTAGGGATCCTCGAACCCGGGGGGGTGCTTGACGTAAACCAACTCATTAATAGGACATTAAAAAAAGCACTCTTCACATCCATTTGATGTAACTTAAAGTTATGATGAGAAGCATATGCAATCAACATGCGAATGGATTCAAGACGAGCAATGGGAGCAAAGGTTTCACCGTAGTCGATACCCTCGACTTGGGAGTAGCCTTGTGCTACCAAACGAGCCTTGTTGCGAATGACAATATCATGGGCATCTTGCTTGTTCTTAAATATCCACTTGATTCCTATGACATTGTCATTCCCGGTTGGTCTTGGCACTAATCTCCACACTTTGTTGCGCTCAAAGTTGTTGAGTTCTTCATGCATGGCGTTGAGCCAATCTGGATCTTCTAGCGCTTCATAGACCTTGTGGGGTTCCACACAAGAGACAAACGCGTGATGCTCACAATAATTTGCTAATTGTCTACGAGTGCTTACCCCCTTTCTTAAGCTTCCAAGTACATTCGTCATGAGATGATCCTTGGTGGAGAGCTTGGAAGCAACCTTGGCGGCACGACGCTCTAATTCCTCCTCGGGGTGAGACGATGAGTGGTCACTTAATCATCTTGAGCGTCGTCTTGGGCTTGTTCTTGTTCTTGAACTTGCTCGGAGGAGAGAACTTGACCTTGGGCATCACTTGATGTGTCAACACCGTATTGAGCGTGATCTTGCCCTTGGTCATGTTATTGAGGATGAGGGCCTTCATGTTGTTCTTCGGAAGTGTGTGGGCCTTGGGTTGGTGATGGCTCCACTTGAGTGGAGCTTTGTCCTTCTCCTTCGGCCACAAGGGGTTCCTCAATGGGTAGGATAAAGCCAACACCCATTCTTCTTATGGCTTGGGGAGGAATTTCATCACCTACATCACAAGTGCCACTTTGCTCCACTTGGGAGCCATTATTCTCATCAAACTCCACGTTACACGTCTCCTCAATAAGTCCCATGGATTTATTGGGGACACGATAAGCATGAGAGTTCGTAGCATAACCAACAAATATTCCCTCATAAGCTCTAGCCTCAAATTTAGACAACCGAACACCTTTCTTGAGAATGAAACACTTACACCCGAATACCCGGAAGTACTTGAGATTGGGATTGTTACCGGTGAGTATCTCATATGGAGTCTTGTTCAAGCCCTTGCGGAGGTAGAGCCGATTGGATGCATGACACGCGGTGTTGATGGCTTCGGCCCAAAAGTTGTGCGGAGACTTGAACTCCGCCATCATGGTCCTTGCCGCATCCATCAACGTCCGGTTCTTCCTCTCTGCAACACCATTTTGTTGAGGGGTGTATGGTGCAGAATATTGATGCTTGAATCCCTCATCACTAAGAAATTCATCCAAGGTGTAGTTCTTGAACTCGGTGCCGTTGTCACTTCTTATTGTCAAGATCTTTGCATTGTGTTGACGTTGTGCTTCATTTGCAAAGTCACTGATGATTTGTTGGGTCTCGCTCTTCCTCTTGAAGAAATACACCCACGTGTACCTTGAGTAGTCATCCACAATCACCAAGCAATACTTCCTACCTCCAAGACTATCGAAGGATGGAGGCCCAAAGAGATCCATGTGAAGGAGCTCCAAAGGCCTCTTTGAATAAATGATAGTCGTGGGAGGGTGAGCCTTCTCATGTAGCTTTCCTTCGATACAGGCACTGCAAGCATGATCTTTAGCAAAACTAACATTCGTTAGTCCACGGACATGGTCCCCCTTGAGGAGACTTTGCAAAGATCTCATATTGACATGGGCTAAACGGCGATGCCAAAGCCATCCCACATCAACTTTAGCCATTAGGCACGTCGCGGTCTTAGTGGGTCGCTCCGAAAAGTTAATCACATATAGACCGTTCTCGACATGCCCAACAAAGGCTACTTTAAGAGTCTTGCTCCACAAGAGGGCCACGGTATCGATATCAAAGAAAGTGGCAAAGCCCATGATTGCAAGTTGACGAACGGAAAGTAAATTGTATGCAAGGGACTCAACAAGCATGACCTTCTCGATCGTGAGATCATGAGATATGACCACCTTGCCAAGTCCCAATACCTTAGAAGATGAGGCGTCACCCCACTCGACATTGGTGGGCATAGATGGAACCTTGTGCACATCCACCACCAAGTCCTTGCTTCCGGTCATATGATTTGTAGCTCCGCTATCGAGCAACCATGATCCACCACCGGAAGCAAACACCTACAAGAGATCAATGCTTGGTTTTAGGTACCCATTTTGTAATGGTTCCTTTGATGTTAGTAACAAGGGTCTTTGGAACCCAAATAGACCATTCAATGTACTCATGAAGAGAACCAACAAATTTGGCATAAACATGCCCGTCACTAGCACGGCATAACACATAAGAAAGGTTAAAATCGCCGGCTGTGTTGGGAGGGGTGGCATTGCCCTTCTTGACATTGTCGCCCCTTGCAGTGTTCTTTTTCTTCTCCTCGGAGGCACTCTCTCCTTCCTTCACAAAGGTTTGCATGAGAGGAGGAGGTCTTTTGGTCTTGTCATTCTTCTTCTTGTTCTTGGAGTCGGGCACGTACCCAACCCCTTCCTTGGCCACAACTCCCTTTTGGTTGATCAAGAGATCGTTGAGGTTCTTCTTGCCTTGTATGCAAGTCGCAAGACCTCTCTCAAGTTGCTCCTTCAACTTAGCATTTTCCTCAACAAGATGTATATGCTCACAACACGGGTTAGTAGCATTTGCATTGTCAATTAAAACCATATGAGGAAATGTTGCTTTCTCCTTAGTTAGCTTCACTTGGAGTTGATCATGAGACTCCTTGAGACTAGTGTGAATACCCTTCAAGGCCTTGTGGGCCTTGTCAAGTATATCAAACTCCTCTTTGAGTCTAGCAAGATCAACCCCGAGTTTGGCCTTCTCGGAATTTAGCACACGAGAAACAATAAGGACATGATCATAATCTTTCTTTAACTTAGCATGATCAACGTTGTGTGACTCCTCAAGAGCCAAACGAAGACCATGCTCTTCCTCAAGAGCATTGGAAAGATCCGGAATCTCATCGGCATAGTCACGACTATGCCCTTCCATCTTAGTGATGGTGTTTTCGTGAGCCTCGATCAGGTCATTGGCTTCACCAAGTTGTTCCAAGAGAGCAACAAGGTGCTTCTTTGATTTTCCCTTGAGTTTGCCCATAAAGGCCTCAAACTCATTAGCCTCCACATTATCTCCATCAATTTCATTAATGCTATCTGCCGGAGAAGGATGATTAATGATGGTAGTTTTGATGTTGGAGGTTACCTTGTTGGTGGCTTTAGCCATGAGGCACTTGGCGGTGATGCTCTCATTGGGTGAATCGAAGAGAGAAACCCGTGGAGTCGTCGCAATGGCAACGGAGGCCATGGCAACCGACTCATCACTTTCATCATCATCATCCTCATTGTACTCTTCTTGTACCACTAATGCCTTGGGAGGAGTCTTCTTGGTGAAGTTGCTCTTGTTGGGGAACGACTTGGCCTTGTCCTTTCGGATGAGCTTGCCACCATTGTCTTCCCTCTTCTCATATGGGCATTCCGCAACAAAATGACTCACGTTGCCGCAATTGTAGCAAGTCCTTACACGTTGCTTGCTCTTCGTGCCACTTGAGTTGTTTTTGTTAAAGTTTGGCCTCGAGTTTTTCTTGCTCCAAAATTGCCTTGAAGCAAGCGCCATGTGTTCATGATATGCATACTTCGTATCTTCGGGGTTGCTCTCCTCTTCTTCCTCTTCTTCTTCTTCAATGGTGAGCTTGGCCTTCAATGCAAGGTTAGGCCTCTTTGCCCTTTGGGAACGAAGCACCGCATTGTCGACGGTCTTGTCCAAAATGTTCATGGCCACAAACTCATCCAACACTTCGCTTGAGGTCAAAGTGTGGAAGTCCGGTCTTTGACGGAGGACATGGCCTTGTGATAGGGCATCATTGCCTTGAGGAATTTTCACTTGATCCAATTGTCATCCGTGTCCTTGCTCCCGTGATCTCGTAGTGAGACCGCGAGTTTGGTTACTCTCCGATAAAGCTCACGAGGTTCTTCATCTTCTTTCATTGCAAACTCATCGGCCTCATCTTGTACCACTTCATAGTTGGAGCGTTGAATGCTTGCGCTTCCTCGGTAGAGAGAGACAACATAATGCCATGCATCTTTGGCCAAGGCGAAGGGACGAAGATGAGGTAGGTCTTCGGGTGGAATTGCATCTTGAATGATGAAGAGAGCATTCTTGTTGAATTGATTGTCTGTGGCTTCTCGAGGAGTGAAGTTGCTTGGATCATGTGGATAGAAACCTTCTTCAACGATTCTCCAAAGGTTAGTGTTCACATGATTTAAATGACGTTTAAAGCGGTAAACCCAAGAATCAAAGTCCTCATTTTTCAAAATCTTAGGGGGAGGACCAGCATGATTCAAATGAGTGGAAGGAACCGGTCCACCATAAACAAGTGGTGGTTCCACATGGGCAAAGATGTCGGTGCCATTCTTACCACTAGAAGAAGGAGCCTTTTCACTACTAGCTTCCCCCTTGTCGGGGATAGCATCCGTCACCTTGTTGGCGGGGTCACCCACTTTCAACGGTGCGGTGGATAGTTTAAGCCCCTCAAGAAATTTAGTAAACATGCTTTCAACTTGGTCGTCATAGAGGTTTTCAATGTTTCCAAGGCCACATTGAACTCCTCACGAGAGACCGAGGTTCCCCCATCGCCCGTAGACGAGATCGGATTCACACGGAGTGTTCCTCCACACCGTCAACGGTATCAACCATACTCTTTGGACGGTAAAGTCCTTAATAAAGAGACGAGGCTCTGATACCAATTGAAAGGATCGATATGGTTGACTAGAGGGGGGGTGAATAGGCAACTACCAAATTTTACTTTTCTTTACCAAATTAAACTTTGCATCAAAGTAGGTTGTCTAGATGTGCAACTAGGTGAGCAACCTATATGATGCAATAACAACAAGCATACCAACAAGCAAGAGAAGTAACACTAAAGAGCTTGCACAAGTAAAGGTAAGAGATAACCAAGAGTGGATCCGGTGAAGACGAGGATGTGTTACCGAAGTTCCTTCCTTTTGAGGGGAAGTACGTCTCTGTTAGAGCGGTGTGGAGGCACAATGCTCCCCAAGAAGCCACTAGGGCCACCGTATTCTCCTCACGCCCTCACACAATGCGAGATGCTGTGATTCCACTACTGGTGCCCTTGAAGGCGGCGACCGAACCTTTACAAACAAGGTTGGGGCAATCTCCACAACTTAATCGGAGGCTCCCAACAAAACCACGAAGCTTCACCACAATGGACTATGGCTCCGTGCTGACCTCAACTGTCTAGGGTGCTCAAACACCCAAGAGTAACAAGATCCGATAGGGATGAGTGGGGGAATCGAAGATCCCTTGGTGGAAGTGTAGATCAGGGCCTTCTCAACCACTCCCGAGCAAATCAACAAGTTTGATTGGCTAGAGAGATAGATCGGGAGAAAATGGAGCTTGGAGCATTTAATGGAGCTTGAGCAATAAATGGAGCTCGAGGGGGAAGAGGTATGTCAAAGGGAAGAAGGAGACCCCTTTTTATAGTGGGGGAAACAATCCAACCGTTGCCCCTCACCAACCAGCCCCGCACAGGGCGGTACTACCGCTGAGAGGGGGCGTGTCGGAGTAATCGACCACGGGTACCCCGAGGACGGCAAGACGATATTTCAAGACATCGGGGCTAGCAAAGCCACCCAGTCCGACTGCGCCGGCTGCCGACTGCGCCAACCAGCCGGCTGCCGACTGCGCCAACCAGCCGGCTGCCGACTACGCCAACCAGCCGGCTGCCGACTACAGCTCGACCCGACACCGACAAGACCCCGACGTGGCGGCCATACCGCGGACGAGACGGCTGTACCTCGATGCCATCATGTATAGTGTCACTTGTCCCCTGGCACTATTTATGAAGTGACCCAGGGGACAAGCATGACACCCCACCATACCCACATAGCTTACATAGTAAGCTAGCCCACACTATAAAAGGGGCACTCATCCATCCATCCAGGAGGATGGACTCCCACGGCCACAAGCCATGGCCATACATGGCCGGCCACTAGCATGCCTCGAATAGGCATATACTAGATCAGATGCACTGGTCACTGATCCGAGATACAGCTTCAGGACCACTTTGTACTGCCCGATGTACACCCTATATAGATACACTCAGACATGCAGTAGTAGGAGTATTATCTCTACGGAGAGCTCCGAAGCTGGGTAAACCACCGCGTGCTACTCGCATACCCGCTCCCGGGCCTATCAGCAGCAGTCTTACCCACACACTAAGCCCTTGTGGCATCTGTCGACTCGCAAGCCCCCCGTGAGAAATACCACGACAGTTGGCGCCCACCGTGGAGCGGTACTATGCTACCGCGCTGCTGCTGGTTTCGCTGTCCGTGCGGGACCCTTTTTTCTTCATCGCCTCCAGCGCGGCGTCGCGCCATCTCTCCGGTAGCGCTCGGGGGCTTGACATCGACCCGCCCCCGGAGCGGCCGCGAGGGGTGGCGCGTCCTCGCCGCCAGCCTCTTCGTCACCACCATCGCAACGCTGGCCGTCAATCCGCGCACGCGCCGCGCGCGGGGCCTCGCTTCGGTCGGCCGTGACCATCCACGCGCGGCTTGCGTCTGCTCCTCTCCGCGCTGCGCCTTGCTCTGACCGGAATGCGCTTTCGCTCCTCCACATTTCATCCATACAAGCTAGCTAGAGCAAGTGAAAACAATGGTCAAACCATTAGTGAGATATTGCCTATACACTAGCCATTTGCAGGTTGGATAAACGCCTGTATATCGATCAGATAGTAGACGGACATTGGTCAGATAACGGCCATAGGCTTGCTCCTCCTCTGCTCGTCGCTGCGGGCTGCTTCCTCCGCCCCGGGGGACGCGCAATCCGCGCGCCGGCGGCCTCCCGCGGCGCCTCTTCCTCTCCAGCCATGCTGCTGCCTCGTCCCGCCCAAGCTGCTTCCTCGCTCATCCCCTCTGCCTGCGTTGCTGCTACTGCATGCACATCTGCCGGCAACCGCGCCTCCTCTGCTCTAGCTCGCAGGAGCTCCAGCCGCTGCCTCCTGGCACAGCCGCCACCACCAGTGCCCCGCACCACCCCCGCAACCATGGGTTCGAGCCCCGCCTTCGCGCCCATCTCCGCTTCCTGCGGCCACGCTCGCGCCATCTCCAGCATGCCGGCTCCTGCCCGAGCCCGGCCGCCTCCGGCTCCCGTGCGCCGGTTCCGTGTGACCCGGCCCCGTCCGGCGTCCCGCACGCCGGCTCCGTGCGATCCGGCCCCGTCCGGCGTCCCACCCGCCGGCTCCGTGTGTCCCGGCCCCGTCCGGCGTCCTGCTCGTCACCTCCGCTTCGCTCGGCGGCCTCCCGCGCTGGCCGGCTCGCGCCCGCGTCCCGGCCTTCCCGATGCTCCTCTGCCGACACCGCCACGCCCTCTGCACTGGCTCCGCGCGTCCTGACCAGCGCCCGCCGGCCGCGCCGGGTCCCCACACCCCGGCAGGCTCCGCCCTTGGCTCCTACGGCCCCGCGCCTGCCGGCTCCGACTCCGGCTCAGCCCGCGGCCGGGTCCTACTCCGGCTCAGGCTCGCTCCGCCCCTGGCTCCGCCACGCCGCTTCCGTGCCCTCCGCTCCGCCCGCGGCCGGCTCCGGCTCCCCCCGCGCCGCCTCCCCGGACCGGCTCCGCCTGCTCCGCCGGGCCGCCTCCTCGTGCCGGCTCGGTCGCGCGCGACCGCCTGCTCTGGCTGCCGGCTCCCCGCGCCTCCCAGCGTCTCGGGGCCCTTGCCCCGCCTGGCCGACTGCTCCGCGTCCCTCCGCGTGTCTCCGCCCCGTCTCGCGCCTCCAGGCGCCCGTGGCCGGCTCCCCAGACGGACTCGGCCTCCTACGCTGGCCGGCTCCGCCGTGCCTCCCGCGCCTACTCGCGGCTTCGCCGCCTGCCTTCTCCGCCGCGACCCGGACGGCCGGCTCCACCGCCCGCCGACTCCGCCGCGACCCGGACGGCCGGCTTCGCCGCCCACCGGCTCCGCCACCACCCGGTTGGTCCTTCCCCTGGCCTCTCTGTGCTCCCAGGCCGGCTCGCGTTGCTCAACTGCTGCGGCCGGGTGCTGGTTCAAAAGAAGCGAGTGGGATGCCGGCGGAAGAAAAGTCAGGCCGGCTTGAAAAAAAAAGAGGGTGACCGAGTGAGATGGCTGGCTGCCAGATAGTCGGCTGAAGGAAAGAAAAGAGAGAAGAGAAGAAATGTACGTCCGACTGCCAGATGTGCGTCCGACCGCTGGTTGCCTGGCCGGCTGCAAAGAGCCCGACTGCTGCGTCGGGGTCCACCCGCCCAGCCGGCTGAAGAAGAAAAAGAAGAAGACAAAGTAGTTGCCGGGAGATCCGGCCCGACTGCTCAGCAGTCAGCCCGAATCTCGGGGGCTACACCCAGCGGGTGCACTGACACGCCCCCGCGAGAAAGAAGACAAGGTAGTTGCCGGAAGATCCGGCCCGACTGCTCAGCAGTCGGCCCGAATCTTGGGGGCTACACCCAGCGGGTGCGCTGACGCGCCCCCGCGAGAGAGAAGACAAAGTAGTTGCCGGGAGATCCGGCCCGACTGCTCAGCAGTCGACCCGAATCTCGGGGGCTACACCCAGCGGGTGCGCTGACGCGCCCCAGCGAAGATTGCAGACAAGAGAAGAGTTTTGTCCGGCTGTCAGCAGTCGGCAGAAAAAAAGGGGCGCTGCAAGACGCCTCGCCGCCTGGCCGGTCGAGCCTGACCGGCCGGGACCGCCCTCCGAGCACCCGGAGGCTCGAAGGCTTCACCCAGCGGGTGCGCCGACGCGCTCCGCGAGCGCCGAGTCGCGCCGGCTGTCTTCGACGACCGCGACTACATGAAAATCAATGTGAGCTCCTCACCCGCATATTTTTTGCACCACGCAAGCATGGATAACCACGAGCGATGCTCGGGGGCTGTCTCCGCATTTTATTACAGTAGCATCACTGTTCGCCCTGGCGCCAGCCAGAGTTGGCCCGAGGGCTGGCCGCTTGGCCTGAGACGTTAGTTCCCGCAGACGGCTTAGTACCATGCGCGGTACCAAAGGCCCACTCTTAGTCACAGACCGCAGAGCGGCTGTCGGACTAGCAAGAGTGAACGCTGGAGGCCACCCATGCGAAAAACGCCCGGGAAGAAAAACGCTCGGGCGACCCGGCCGTTTTCCTTTACAAGTATCTACTCGGTTGAATCTGCTCCTAGACTCTGAGTACTGTACACTCCACTTCGCGGCCCACTCTTAGCCACAGACCGCAGAGCGGCTGTTCAGCAAGCAAGAGCACAAGCCAAAAAGCGGAGGGAACACGAAAAAGATTAAGGGGGCTCGGACGAAACCGAGTCAGCACCCTCCGCATAAAACTTGCAATGCTAAAAGTAAACATTTGATATATCTGCATGGACTAACTTTGTCTTTTTCATGATCATTTCCATGAACACTCGCCAAAAAACCTCCGCCCAACTTTGCCAAGTTGCCCGGAGGCTTGGGGGCTACTGTCGGAGTAATCGACCACGGGTACCCCGAGGACGGCAAGACGATATTTCAAGACATCGAGGCTAGCAAAGCCCCTCAGTCCGACTGCGCTGGCTGCCGACTGCGCCAACCAGCCGGCTGCCGACTGCGCCAACCAGCCGGCTGCCGACTGCAGCCCGACCCGACACCGACAAGACCCCGACGTGGCGGCCATACCGCGGACGAGACGGCTGTACCTCGATGCCATCATGTATAGTGTCACTTGTCCCCTGGCACTATTTATGAAGTGACCCAGGGGACAAGCATGACACCCCACCATACCCACATAGCTTACATAGTAAGCTAGCCCACACTATAAAAGGGGCACTCATCCATCCATCCAGGAGGATGGACTCCCACGGCCACAAGCCATGGCCATACATGGCCGGCCACTAGCATGCCTCGAATAGGCATATACTAGATCAGATGCACTGGTCACTGATCCGAGATACAGCTCCAGGAGCACTTTGTACTGCCCGATGTACACCCCAGATAGATACACTCAGACATGCAGCAGTAGGAGTATTATCTCTACGGAGAGCTCCGAAGCTGGGTAAACCACCGCGTGCTACTCGCATACCCGCTCCTGGGCCTATCAGCAGCAGTCTTACCCACACACTAAGCCCTTGTGGCATCTGTCGACTCGCAAGCCCCCCGTGAGAAATACCATGACAGGGCGGTACTGTAAGTGCATCTAGTGCCACCCCTAGTTGGTTTTGGAGTATTGACGACAAACCTAGTTGAGGGACTAATGTTTTTGTGAGAATTGCAGGATAACATAGGTAGAAGTCCCTCATTGATTCGGTTTTACTACCAGAGATGACCCCTAAAAATGTATGAAGACATTGAAGCCAAAGGTGGTATATGAAGATATTCACATTGAAGACTATGACAAAAGAAGACACGTTATGAAGCCTATGGAGCTCGAAGACCTAGATCTTTCGTAGTTCTTTTTCTTTTGTGTTGAGTCATAGGAACCACCGTACTGTTAAGTGGGGTCCAGGAGAACCAGTCAGAATGACTGAAGTGGTGCCTAAACCAAAAACCTATGTCTTCGAGTGAAGACAATGAGAGTGAATCTTGTCCAGAGCCGGACAAGTCAGCTTTGCTTGTAGCCCAAGTAAAGTTGCCATGAGAGTTTGAAATCTGACCATTGAGACACGTGTCAGTTCCTTAGGACCCAGGGTCATTTCGGACAAATCAGGTCGGGTTGCCAAGTGGCTATAAATAGGCCACCCCCTACAACCATAAACGGTTGGCTGCTCAGATTTCAGTGCACGGCTTTTGTCGTTTGAGAGCAACCCACCTCGAAGCCTTTGAGAGAAAATTCCTAGCGAGGAGAAAAGCCCTAACCACCCAGAGCCATAGAACATTGGGCATCACTTAAGTCTTCTTGTCTGTGTGATCTGAAGACTTATTACACTTGAGGACTGTGAATCCTCCAGACGGTTAGGCGTCGCGTTCAGAGCATCCAAGAGACATTGTGGATTGCCAGTGAACGAAGTCTGTGAAGGTTTGGGAGTCTACCTTGAAGACTTACCAGAGTGATTGGGCGAGGACTATGTGACCTTAGCTCAAGGAGAATACGGTGAGGACTTGGTGTCCTGAGCTGCGTGTTCAGGACTGGGTGTCCGGGACTGTGTGTCCTAAGGTTTAAATACCTAGCCGCTCCAACCAGACGTACAGTTGTCACAGCAACTGGAACTGCTCCAACACATCATTGTCTTCAACGAGTCACTGGTTTCATCTTCACTTCCTTTTTCTTACTGTTACTCATTGTGAAGCCATTGCATGCTTGCTCTATCTTTTGTCTTCACAACGTGAATGTATGATCTGTTTGGCTTCATAACTTCTTCCCACCTGATCCTTATTACACTGCAGCTGTTTGTCATTGCGCTTTCACTTTATTGAATACTTGACCATGGCTGGCCTAGTGTAATCTAACTTCCGCTGCATAGTAATAGGCATAATCTTCGCTGTTTGTCTTCATAACTCCCACGTTTTGAAGACTTTCATAAAAATCGCCTATTCACCCCCCCCCCTCTAGTCGATATAATGCACTTTCAATTGGTATCAGAGCAAGGTGCTTCCTTGTTCTGTGTGATTCGGTTTAACCACCTGGAGTTTTAGCTATGTCGACTGCAGGGATAATCAAAGTCTCCACTGCGTGCCCCGTCTTCGATGGAACTGAATATCCCTACTGGAATAATAAGATGCGCATGCATCTTGAAGCCATTGACGTCGACCTATGGTATGTCATCGAGAACGGCGTTCCCAAGGCTGGAGAAGGTGTCACTGCTGCTGATGTCAAGAAGTTCACTCAACTGGACTCTACTGCCAAAAATATCATATGTGGTCATCTGACAAAAGGACAGTATGGCCGTGTGAGTGCCTTGAAGACATCCAAGCTGGTCTGGGACTGGCCCTCCAAGGTCAATGAAGGCATCTCAACCCAGAGAGATCAAAGAATCAGTGTTCTTCGCAACCTCTTCAACCGCTTCAAGCAAAATGACAATGAGAATGTCCAGCACACATTTGACCGGCTCACTGACATCACAAATGAGCTTCAAGCCCTCGGCGCCACTGAGATCACCAAACATGAAATCGTCAAGACGCTGCTGAGATCACTTGATAGTTCGTTTGACATCCTAGCCCTGATGATACAAGAATGTCCTGATTTCAAGACACTTGATCCGTCTGACATACTTGAGAGGCTCAACACACATGAGTTTCAGCTTTCTGAGAAAAGAGATATCTACGGTCCAAACTATGGACGAACTCGTGCCTTGAAGGCAAAAGCTGTTTCCTCATCTGAAGAAGAATCTGACAGCAGTTCTGATGATCCTGAAGATATTGGAAGGGAACTTGCAATGCTAGTGAAGAAGTTCCAAAAATTCACCAAGAAGAAAGGCTTCAGAAAATCTTCACGATCAAGCTCAAGGAATGATGAAGCTTCTGCTCATGACTACAAGAAGAAAACATGTCACAAGTGCAAGAAAACTGGACACTTCATCTCTGAGTGTCCACAGTGGGATAATGAGAACAGAAGGAAGAAGAAGAGCAAGGAATATGATTCTGCCGACAAGAAGAAGAAGAAATACTCAAAGTCTTCTTCCAAGTCTTCCTCAAAGTCTTCATCACACAAGAAGAGCTCATCTGGCAAGGCACGTGCGTTTGTTGGCAAGGAAATGGATTCAGAGGAGGAGTCCGCTTCTGAGGAGGCAGAGGTGGAGTCTGAGGAGGAGTCTGATTCTGGCATTGCGAGTCTGGCTACAGCATACGTCGCCAAGTCCATCTTCAACACTGAAGACAATGACTTCATCACCGACACCGATGCAAATGACAAGAACAACTCCACTCCTACCTACTGCTTCATGGCACGTGGTGCCAAGGTAAACACACGCACTACTCGCTATCAAACATCTAGTGACGATGACTCTGACTGTGATTCAAAACCCAGCTACAAAACACTTGCTAAAATTGCAACTGAACAACAGAAAGCTATGGAACATATTCAAAAACTGTTAGACAGAAGCGATGATCCGTTGGGTGCTGAAATGACTCGATCTGAATCCTTAATTGAAGACATAAAAAATCTTCACGTTAAGTATCAGGAACTTGAAGATCGTCTTGATACTCTCTCAACAACTCATGAAAAGCTTTCCTATGATTATCTTCAAAGGAAGCAAGAACTTGAGAAGTTGAGAGCGGCTCATGAAGATCTTCAGAAGGAAAACGAGTCACTTCGCGCCGAACAGATCAGTTCCGCTCAGGAGGATTTGAACCACCATGTCTTAAATGCATTGAGCGTGATAATGCTACTTCTGTTGCTGAATGTTCCACTGCTACTGCTGTTGCAATATCTTCAACTGTTGATGTGGTAACTAACCCCTCTGCTGAGGATACCACTACTATTGCTGATGAGAATGCTAGGTTGAAGACATTGCTTGAAACAGGGATGTACAAAAGTCTTAAAGGACATCAGACATTATGTGATGTCCTCAAGAAGCAAATTCTGAACCGAAACCCTAGAAAAGAGGGTGTTGGGTTCGTAAGGAAAATAAATGCAGATGGCTCTTACTGGAAGCCTGAGCAGTACCCCAAAACCACATGGGTTGCTGCAAAGGAACTTTCAGCAGATTCATCCAATTTATCTGGCTTCACTTGTGCTAACCCCATTATCATTGATGAATCCTTTGATGCAAACTATAAACTGTTTAAGAATCAGAATGGTGAAGTGTTTGCCAGGTACATTGGTACTAACTGCAGGAATGGACCGCCTATGAAGAAGATCTGGGTTCCGAAAAAGTGTCTGGAAAATCTTTCTGTGAATGTCTTCATGAAACCTCACTTGAAGAAGAGAAACCTCATACCAAAAGCTTCATACGGTCCAAAGGCTTCATACAAACAGAGGACTCACCTGAGTCACACTAATGCAAATGTTTTTCAGGGAAACCATACTCAGGCATATGAATATGAGAGCGGTTCATCGAACCGTCATGTTCATATGACCAAAAATTATTCTGCTTATTCCTATGAGTATTATTGTCCACCTGCAAGACTGTTTGCTAAGGCTTCAAAGCCAAAATTCTCAGATGCTGCACTTAGACTTATTGCTTCTAAGCCACCCTTGAAGATGTGGGTGGTTAAGAAAGCTTAACTCTCTTTTGCAGGGAAAGGTCTCCAGCAGAAAAACAAAATCTTCTGACGCTATTGCTGGGGACCTTAAAAATCTTGTAGGGCGCAAGATAAAATGCCCGAATGGCATCATTATGTACTTCATTCCTGAATCGCATGCTACTCTCCCTATTAGTCCTAATCTGGATCTAAGTTTTCATAACCCACTGGTTCGTCAAATGTTTTTGCTTCACAATTCTCTTCGTGAAGCCTATCCCCCTAACTGCACTGTAGGGTATGACACCAGCGTCTTCAAAGTCTTTAGAATGGATTATTGACAGTGGATGTACAAATCACATGACTGGCAAAAGAAGCCTTCTTATGGACTCAACCTTACGTCCATCCGACAAGAGCCACATCACATTTGCTGACACTGGTAAAACTAAGGTATTGGGTCTTGGTAGGGTTGCAATCTCAAGGGATCAACACATGGATAAAGTCATGCTTGTTGAATCCCTTGGCTTCAACTTAATGTCTGTCTCAATGCTTTGTGATTTAAACATGATCGTAATATTTGGAAAATATCGCTGCCTTGTTCTAATGGAATCTGACAAGTCTCTAGTGTTTGAAGGGTATCGGAAAGATGATTTGTATGTGGTAGATTTCTCAGCAGGGCCACAGCTCGTCGTATGTCTTCTAGAAAAACCTTCAAAATGCTGGCTCTGGCATCGGAGGCTTGGGCATGCTGGCATGAGGAACCTCCACACTCTTGCAAAGAAGAAGCATGTCATAGGCATCGAGGGCGTCAAGTTCAAGAAAGATCACTTATGCGGTGCCTGTGAAGCAGGAAAGATGACGAGAGCCAAACATCCCTCGAAGACAATCATGACCACTACTTGACCCTTCGAACTGCTTCACATGGATCTTCTCGGTCCCACTCATTACTCAACTCTTACTACTACTGCTTATCTCTATGGCTTCGTCATTGTTGAT
Organism: Triticum urartu; assembly: GCF_056163025.1. Lineage (NCBI taxonomy): Eukaryota > Viridiplantae > Streptophyta > Magnoliopsida > Poales > Poaceae > Triticum > Triticum urartu. Next base: position 104,978,038 of record NC_141876.1, read on the forward strand.
GATTACTCTAGATATACTTGGGTGCACATTATTCTTTTCAAGACTGAAGTGCAGGATGTCTTCAAACGCTTCGCCAATCGAGCAATGAACAATTATGGCGCCAAGATAAAGCACATAAGAAGTGACAATGGCACTGAATTCAAGAACACGGGCCTTGATACATATCTTGATACCTTGGGCATCACACATGAATTCTCGGCCCCGTACACGCCACAGCAGAATGGCGTCGTTGAACGCAAGAACAGAACACTCATTGAGATGGCCAGAATGATGCTAGATGAATACAAGACTCCAAGAAAATTCTGGCCTGAAGCCATTGATACTGCATGCCATACAATCAATCGTGTTTATCTTCACAAGCTTTTGAACAAGACATCTTATGAGCTCCTTACTGGCAAGAAGCCAAATGTCAGTTACTTCAGAGTATTTGGCGCCAGGTGCTGGATCAAGGACCCACATCACACCTCAAAGTTTTCACCAAAAGCACATGAGGGTTTTATGCTTGGATATGGAAAGGATTCGCACTCCTACAGAGTCTTCAATCTCTTTCATTACAAAGTGGTTGAAACAGTGGATGTGCGGTTCGATGAGACCAATGGTTCACAAAGAGAGCAACTGCCAAATGTGCTAGATGAAGTTCCATCCAGTGAATCAATCAAGCTAATGGGAACTGGAGAAATTATACCTTCTGAAGCTCATCCTGAAGAAGAACTTATCATCTCAGCACCTGATCAACATGAAGACAATGCTCAGCCTGAAGACATTCCCTCTAACAACGACAATGATCAGCAAGAGCAAAATCTTCGCCCTATACATCCTCGCGTTGCCAATGAAGTGCAGATTGAAAGAATCATTGATAGCATCAATGCACCCAGTCCACCCACTCGTTCAAAGCAACTCAGCTGGCAAATTTCTGTGGGCACTTCTCATTCGTCTCAATAACAGAACCCAAGAAAGTTGAAGAAGCCTTCATGGAACCTGAATGGATTCAAGCTATGCAAGAAGAGCTTCAACAGTTTGAGCTGAATAATGTATGGGAACTGGTTAAGCGTCCTGATCCACGGAAGCACAACATAATAGGCACCAAATGGATATACCGCAACAAACAAGATGAGCATGGTCAAGTTGTCAGAAACAAAGCTCGTCTCATTGCTCAAGGATATACTCAAGTGGAAGGCATTGACTTCGATGAAGCATTTGCTCCTGTGGCTAGACTTGAAGCCATACGCATACTGCTGGCCTATTCAAATCATCATAACATACTTCTATATCAAATGGATGTGAAGAGTGCCTTTCTCAATGGCAAGATTGAAGAAGAAGTGTATGTTGCACAACCGCCTGGCTTTGAAGATCCAAAACATCCTGACATGGTATACAAGCTCAACAAGGCACTGTATGGCCTCAAACAAGCCCCTAGGGCCTGGTATGACACACTCAAATACTTCCTGAAGAGCAAAGGCTTCATACCTGGTTCCCTGGATCCCACTCTTTTCACGAAGACATATGATGGTGAACTGTTTGTGTGCCAAATATATGTGGATGACATTATCTTCGGCTGCACCAATCAGAAGTACAGTGAAGAGTTTGGATATATGATGCAAGAGCAATATCAGATGTCCATGATGGGGGAGCTGAAGTTCTTCCTTGGTCTTCAAATACGACAACAACGCAATGGCATCTTCATATCTCAAGAGAAGTATCTCAAAGATTGCTTGAAGAAGTTCGGTATGCAAGACTGCAAAGGCTTCACAACACCAATGCCAGCCAAACATCATCTAGGTCCTGACGACAATGGTAAAGAGTTTGATCAAAAGGTGTACCGCTCCATGATTGGTTCTTTGCTTTATTTATGTGCATCTAGGCCAGATATTATGCTTAGTGTTTGCATGTGTGCTCGATTTCAAGCGGCACCAAAGGAGTCGCATCACTTAGCTGTGAAGCGAATTATTCGATATTTGGCTCACACCCCAACTCTAGGATTATGGTATCCAAAGGGCTCAGAGTTTGATTTGGTTGGATTTTCGGATGCTGATTATGCTGGCGACAAAGTTGATCGCAAGTCTACATCAGGCACATGTCACTTTCTGGGTCGATCACTTCTTCTGTGGATGAAGCAAACACTCAAGGATTATGGCATTCATCTGAAGCAAGTACCACTTTGCTGCGACAATGGAAGTGCCATCAAGATCGCCAACAACCCAATTCAGCACTCGAAGACAAAGCACATTGAAATTCGTCATCACTTTCTCAGAGATCATGTTGTGAAGGAAGACATTGATATCATACACGTCAACACTGAAGAACAATTGGCAGATATCTTCACCAAGCCCTTGGATGAGAAGAGATTTTGCAAGGTACGGTGTGAGCTAAATGTCCTGGAATCCTCAAATGTCCTGTGATCAGGCACACATCCTAACACTTATGCATATGATGACTTAGATGTGCAACGCACAAAGTAAAGTATATCTTCAATCAATGAAGACATACATTCTAAGTGTGAATACATTAATGTGGAATTTGACTTCGGAGCGCCACGATAATTGTGCGCCGTGTCTGGGTCTAATACTTCCTATACGGTGGGTAACGCCACCACCAAATGTTCCATTTTGAAGTATCTCACTCATGGCGTTACCTTGCAATATCTTCACATTTGGTTTGGCTTCGAACTTAACATGTCTTCATGATTATCTTCACTATGTTGATTATATAGATATATACATACTAGTGTTCTGTCCTCTACAGCATTCACCTATAGCTATGTCTTCTTGGTTGAATCTTTTGAACTAAGTGAATGTGATCGGACCCTAATCTCTCTATGCTTTCTATCTCAAATTCTATCTCTCCAAGTCATATGCATTCTATTGAAACTGTCGAATGTCTTCACTGCGTCCTTGTCAGCAGAAGATATAGAGACAACCATAAAGTTCATTTTCAATGCTCATTCCTCCACATAAAATCCGGAGAAGCAGGAACGACCGCCCGACAAACCAGGCGTGCATGGGACGTGGAACAAACCCCAAACTTCCGCAAACAGGCCACGCGTTCCTCAGATGCGAATCGCCAGGGGCACCTGTGTAATAGCACAGTGCCGCCACTATGCCTATAAATTCACACTTACCGCGGTCATTATCTCCTTCTTCCACCCTCGCACGAACCCTAGTGCCACCGCTAGCTCTCGACGACGCCGACGACGAAGCGCTTCGCTGCCGCAACCTCTCCGACGCCGTCCTCACGCCGACCGCGGACATCGTTCTCTCCGCCGTCGCCGTAGGTGTCTTCCGTCGCCAAGTTAGGGCACGGAGGACTGAACTGCTCGGCATCATCTCCCACTTCCGTCTAGCAGTTCCAAGTGTGGTAAATAAAACTTCTTTTTACATCCTCTTTTGATCTCATGGTTCTGTCACTTTCTACCATAAAAAGTTTATCTTCACACAAGTTAGATCTCTCAATCTGCATCTCATAACATGCCTAGTATATTCACTTGTGCTTCATGAAGTAGTTAGATTCCTCACTTGTACTGATCTGTGGGTTCGTACAAATCTGGAACCAACTTCTTATCTACGAGTGAATGTCTTCGCACGATGAGGTCAATGTCTTCTAAACTGATTAATCTTCAAAACCTTCTGAGAATGCATATGACCTCTTCCCCTTCCCTCGCACCTTAATGCTGTCACAGGTACATGTCCGTGGGAGAATCCTTCGGTTCTCATAGTCTGCATTCATTTGCAGAATTCCTACAGCATCACATAAATTCTCCTGAAGCCAGTTCCTATTGGTCCAGCAAAAGAAAGCCTTTGAAGCCTTTGAAAGTTTTGAAGCCTTTCAAGTTAAAGTATATGGCTTCAGAAGCAGCAGCAAGGAAGGGGGGCAGACAAAGACGTGAAGGAACTTCCAAAGATCTGCCTGAAGACCTGGCAGAAATGTACAAAATAGATCCTGAAGAGAATTATGGGCAGCGCAAGACTCGAATCCAATGGATTCGACGCTATTGGGCTGAACAATGGTTCAAATACCGCTTCGTCACCCAGGAGTATGCTGAGAAAAGTGCCATCAAAAGACCATGGGGAGACATCTTATACAAGAACCTTGTTCCCAGGACCAGAGATGAAGCCATTGCTCAAGGCCTCTACCCATGCATGGTCCGAGGACCACAGCCTGATGATGCACATCCGTCGTCACTACTCTGGTGTTGTGACGACAATCTGTTCAAGCGCAACTTCCAGTTTGCCCAACAATCAGCGAAGCAGAACAAGAAGAAATTTGGGTTAGACTTCAACCCTGGTCCCTCCGCACCAAGGGCAGATGGCACACGCGACGCAGAACCCAATATCATCGGTCCGTTTGCCAACCTTGAAGGCCTCATCACCCACATGTTAGTCCAAGGGACTGCCGTGAATGACCCTCCAGCTAACTCTGAGTCTGATGAAGCTCCTGCTGTACCGAAGCCAAAGCAATCAAAGAAGCCAAAAGCTTCAAAGCCAGCCCCTTCCTCAAAAATCTCAAGGGCCAAGCCATTGGCAGCTGCACCACCTGAAGACAGTGTGCTGTCTGAAGACGTATCCCGCGTCTCCAAGCCCCAGAAGGCCAAAGTGCCTCAGCCACACACCGGCAAAGAGCTCACAGCTGCTGGCATCCTGCGCAGCGAAGCCATAGATCTGTCAAGTGATGAAGATCTTGGAGATGACGCTCTAGAGCAGCTCATCAAGAGCAAAGAAGAAGCTGAAATCTTCAACAATTTGCCTCTCTTTGATGTCGCCATCATCCACAATTTCATCGACGAATGGTTTGCCTCACCAGACATCAGCTTCGAAGATCTGCAGCTACCCGTTGGCCTCAGCGTCGCATTCCAAGGCGCTATTGCTTCAGAACTTGCTATTGCCCAGCGCATAGTTGAACTGAAGCAGAAAATTGATCATGAAAAGGCTCAGTTCAAGAAGCATATGGCCAAGCTCAGCGTGCAAGAAGTGAAGAGCTTCAAGGCCATGTTGCATGAGCTCAAGGAAAATTTTCTGAAGAAGCGTGCAGAAGCTTAGGGCTCACGTGAGCGGATGAAGTCTCTGGCTGAAAGATGTGTACAAGCCTACAATGAGGCTGAGAAACGCAAGGCACTTGGGCGTCCTGGCATCGACCCCAAGATGGCCGCGAAGAAGAAGAAGCCTGCTATGGCTGAACCAGAGGCACCTAGGCAAGAAGCAGTTTCAATTGTCTTCCCAACTGCAACGACTGGCTCGAAGCCAAAGAGCCGGTCAACAGCTTCAGAGCTCAAGAAGACAAGAACTGCTGAGGCTGAAGCCAGGAAGAGGAAGAGCTCTGAAGCCTCTCCTACTGCCCCCAGCAAGAAGAAGAGAAAGATCAAGAAATCTCGGGCTGCTCCCACAGAGCCCTTGATAGTTGAACCTATTGCTATGGTGCACCCGAACGCAGAACGTCAACTGACGGTTCATGAGCCTGCTTCCACAGAGGCTCCTGAAACTGAAGACCTACCAGCAGCCGATCCCATTCCTGCTGAAGACATTGGTCATCAGGACAATGTACAAGATGATGCAGCCCTTCCTCAGTATGAACAAAGCGAGCTCATCAGCATTGGTCGTCCTCTGACGCCAATTGCACAAGATGCGTCATGGGCGGATCGCCCTCAAGAGGAAGAAGTCTTCGAGGCCCAGCCCACTCCAACCCCACAAGCGTCGTCTGCGTTCCGCAGGCTTCGCAAAGGTCCAAGGCCTCAAGTCTATGCTGAAGACATTCCGGCTGCATCAGCCGAAGAAAATGAAGAAGTACCACAAGATCCCACTCCCCCGCTACACCAAGAAGCAGTTCTCCAGGAGAACGTGCTTGTGACTGACCCTCCAGCTAGTCAAGCGGAGGCTGAAAATGTTGAGGCTGCCACAACCAACACTGAAGCCAATGTGGAGCCCTCCCCACCAAAATCTTCAGCAGACAGCGAAGCTACTGAACCAGATACTTCTGTTCCTGAGTCTGCTGCAGGTCCTCAATTTGATTACCATGTTGAGCACAGGCCTCATGTCCAGAAGCCAGTCCCAAGGCTGCCAAGGTTCCCAGGTCCTGCATCAGCACCTGGCTCCTTTGACATCAATAGCTTCAAGGCAGACAATACGTTCTTCAACAGCTCCAAGAACCCCTATTCAAGGGAACGGATTTCATCAGATAGGTTCTGGAGCTATCCTCAGTGCAGCTACTATTCATGCATCCTATACAACCAAGGTCGCATCTTCCCGCACAAGCGCCTTGATGTTGAAGCCATTGCTGGTCTGCCCTGCTTAGAGGAAGCGCTGGATTGCTTCAAGCAAGTGGGTCTGCTGCCATTTATAACTGATGAAGAGAACTGGAATGAAGAGCTTCTGTTGCAATTCTATGCCACCCTACACATCAAGGGATACAACAGAGATCCGAAGACTTGGGCCCTGGAGTGGATGACCGGCAATGTCCATCACGAAGCCAATGCATTCGATATCATTGGGCTCACCGGCCTGCCCACTCCTGGCGAACTCTTCGAGGAAGGTTGTCCACTACACACTGAAGCTCTTGAGAGCATATTCCAGAGGCCTGAACCAAATATGAGTCAGATGCTCTCCATGATGAAGCCACTGCCTCTCGATGCTCCTTATCCAACAGAGTTCTTCGTTGAAGACTTTGAGTACCTGCCCAGAACAATCTATCACATTATCCGGTGGACTCTCTGGCCTATTAAAGGGCACTCTCCAAATGCCAAGATTGAGGGTGCAATGAAGACTCTGATATTCTGTATCCTTCATGGCAAATGCTTCAACGCACAGTATTTCTTCATATGCCAACTCGCTGCATCAGGCTCAGATCTGTTTGGTTTAAAGTTCTATGCTCCTTGGGTAATGAGACTAATCAAGCTTCACTCTGCGATCTCATATCAGCCTTCAGCCCGCAACCATCGGATCTTCTTGCCAGATGTGGATACTTCTGCCGAAGCTATATATCCTAAGCCTGCCAAGCAACCTTTGAGTCTTCAGAATGCAGAACACCAGAGATTCACTCAAAACGATGAAGGTGTTGAAGCCATCTCCAGGGTGTATCCTTTGGCTGGCACTACACGTGCGCCACACCCTGCTTCAACTGAAGCCACTGATAGTGCAACTGCTTCAAGACCCAAGAAGCGCGCTCGTGTTCTCAATGACCGAGAGCTTCTTGTGGCCCTTCATCAAAAACAAGATAGGCATCACGACTGGCTAAAGCGTCAGATGAAAAGCCTCTTGGTGGATGTTAATCGTCTTCAAAATCTTGCCACCAAGAATGCTTTCGTCACTAATGAAACCTGTCGTCGTACATGGAAAGGGCTATCAATGATGTGTACTGAAGCTGAACTTGAAGAGGATGGCTTCACTGAGCGATTCAAGTTTGACACCACACCTCCTAGAAGGGCTGTGATGCGCAACACACCATCACTTGAAGACTCTGAGTTTTCTTCATCTGCTGCCACAGTCACTGCCAGAATCATTGATGAAGAAGACGATGCTACATCACCGCCACCTGCTTCAGCACCTCCCAGCTCTTCTGCACCGCCAAACACCTCCAACGACCCTGCTGCTCCTGAGAACGAGTAGACACTCTATGTCTTCAAACCTTTTTGGTCCTTGCTGACAAAAGGGGGAGAAGCATATGGGTTGATAGTCTTCAAGCGGGTCCATATGGGCGGGTGCTTTATGTTTTGCTATATTTTGCTTCGTGCTTACAACTCTCGTTTTGCTTCATTTGGTTCTTATGAGTTGTAACACTTAAACCAGATGGTCGTCTGCTACTTGTTTGCCACCCTGTTTTGCGAAGATAAATTCCGCATGTGCGACGATAAATTCCGCACTTAGCTCATTCTGCAGACGTCCATTTTCCATTATGCATGTCATTATCTTCATATACTTTCACATGCATAGTGGATTGTCATCATAAGCTGAAGTGGATCTCCAAGTACAACCTGCCATGTGCATTAGCATTCCAAAAGCAAATTAACTTATATGCACATCTTCAGGGGGAGCCCTTGCAACTTATGAAGACAATTCCTTATCCTTTACAATTTCACAGACTATATTCCCCGTTGAAAACTTCAACTAGTTTGTCATCAATCAACAAAAAGGGGGAGATTGTAAGTGCATCTAGTGCCACCCCTAGTTGGTTTTGGAGTATTGACGACAAACCTAGTTGAGGGACTAATGTGTTTGTGAGAATTGCAGGATAACACAGGTAGAAGTCCCTCATTGATTCGGTTTTACTACCAGAGATGACCCCTAAAAATGTATGGAGACATTGAAGCCAAAGGTGGTATATGAAGATATTCACATTGAAGACTATGACAAAAGAAGACACGTTATGAAGCCTATGGAGCTCGAAGACCTAGATCTTTCGTAGTTCTTTTTCTTTTGTGTTGAGTCATAGGAACCACCGTACTGTTAAGTGGGGTCCAGGAGAACCAGTCAGAATGACTGAAGTGATGCCTAAACCAAAAACCTATGTCTTCGAGTGAAGACAATGAGAGCGAATCTTGTCCAGAGCCGGACAAGTCAGCTTTGCTTGTAGCCCAAGTAAAGTTGCCATGACAGTTTGAAATCTGACCATTGAGACACGTGTCAGTTCCTTAGTGACCCAGGGTCATTTCGGACAAATCAGGTCGGGTTGCCAAGTGGCTATAAATAGCCCACCCCCTACAACCATAAACGGTTGGCTGCTCAGATTTCAGTGCACGGCTTTTGTCGTTTGAGAGCAACCCACCTCGAAGCCTTTGAGAGAAAATTCCTAGCGAGGAGAAAAGCCCTAACCACCCAGAGCCAGAGAACATTGGGCATCACTTAAGTCTTCTTGTCTGTGTGATCCGAAGACTTATTACACTTGAGGACTGTGAATCCTCCAGACGGTTAGGCGTCGCGTTCAGAGCATCCAAGAGACATTATGGATTGCCAGTGAACGAAGTCTGTGAAGGTTTGGGAGTCTACCTTAAAGACTTACCAGAGTGATTGGGCGAGGACTATGTGACCTTAGCTCAAGGAGAATACGGTGAGGACTTGGTGTCCTGAGCTGCGTGTTCAGGACTGGGTGTCCGGGACTGTGTGTCCTAAGGTTTAAATACCTAGCCGCTCCAACCAGACGTACAGTTGTCACAGCAACTGGAACTGCTCCAACACATCATTGTCTTCAACGAGTCACTGGTTTCATCTTCACTTCCTTTTTCTTACTGTTACTCATTGTGAAGCCATTGCATGCTTGCTCTATCTTTTGTCTTCACAACGTGAATGTATGATCTGTTTGGCTTCATAACTTCTTCCCACCTGATCCTTATTACACTGCAGCTATTTGTCATTGCGCTTTCACTTTATTGAATACTTGACCATGGCTGGCCTAGTGTAATCTAACTTCCGCTGCATAGTAATAGGCATAATCTTCGCTGTTTGTCTTCATAACTCCCACGTTTTGAAGACTTTCATAAAAATCGCCTATTCACCCCCCCTCTAGTCGATATAACGCACTTTCAGGTACTACCGCCAGGTCAGCGGTACTGCCGTGCCAGCCAGCGGCACTGCCGCACAGAGGGGACTAGTAGGGAATAGGACCCAACGTGGTACTACCGCGGTGGTAGGGGCGGTACTACCGCTCCTGGAACGGTACTACCGCCTCTACAACCGCAACTAGTGCCGTAAAACCCGACACGAGAAAAAGACCCCCTCGAGTCGAGGCGGTAGGAGCCACACAGCACAGCGGTACTACAGCAGCAGGGTCACGGGCGGTACTACCACCGTGGAGCGGTACTGCCGCTTGTGACCTTTCGGTCGTACTACCACTGGTAGTGCGGTACTACCGCTGGGGCACAGAAGAGAGAGAGAGAGAGAATCTCTCCAAAGAGGCTGAGGACGAGGCGGAGGTGCCAGGCACCCCAGTGGTACTACTGTTGTGGAGCCACGGGCGGTACTACCGCTGTGGAGCGGTACTGCCGCTTGTGGCTCCTCAGCGGTACTACCGCTGGGTTGCGCGGTACTACCGCTTGGACCCAGACAGGGCAAGGAAGAGAGGAGAGATCTCTACAATGGAATGGAAAAGCTTGGAGGGTGAGAAGCTTATGTGTACGTGTTTATTCCACCCATGCAATACCCCAGCGGACCCCCTCTTGATAGTACGGTGCCCTCTACGCAACTAGTCCACCGAGAAAGAAACGAAAGAGCTACACCGTCTTGAAATACACTCCGAGGGGAAGAAAACGTCTCGTGCCAGGGGAGAATCTGTGAATTATTCAAAGAACAAGATTAGTCCACAAACATGTTGTCATCAATCACCAAAACTACCTTGAGAGAGATATGTCGTAACAATTGCAAACAGTGATTAATGATATGTTCAGGAAGGGAGTTCTTCACCTCCCTATACCCTGCCATGACAGAGATTACCTTGTGATCCAGTATGCTGATGATACATTGATCATCCTACCTGCTGACAGGTTTCAGCTTCTGGCCCTGAAGGATATGTTGCAGGTGTTCTCTCAGTCCACAGGTCTGGATGTCAACTACCATAAATCCTTTATTATTTTAATCAATGTTGACTCTGCTGTGATGGAGGATCTTGCTGCTGCTTTTGGTTGAAAAATTGGTAAAATGCCTTTCACATATCTTAGCTTGCCTGTGGGGACCACAAGGCCAAAAATGGTGGACTTCATGCCTTTGGTTGACTGTATGGAAAGAAGAATGACTGCCAGCTCATCATTTCTTAACCAAGGTGAAAGGCTGCAGTTCCTCAACTCTGTTTTGTCTTCAATACCAATCTTCTTTCTGTGTAGCCTAGCTGTTCCTGCTGGTATACTCAAACAGTTAGAAAGAATCCAAAGGCAATGCCTGTGGAGAAAGCATAGAGATGAGCCAGCCCCATATCTTGCTGCTTGGGAGCTCATCTGTAGGCCAAAAAACAAAGGGGGTCTTGGTATACTTAACTTGGGGGTTCAGAATGTGGCCCTTCTACTCAAGCATGCTAGTAATTTCCTCAAAAAAAGAGATATTCCTTGGGTGTCCCTAGTTTGGGATTCATATTATTATGAAGGAATGCCCCAAGGAACAAATGATTGTGGCTCCTTCTGGTGGAGGGATATTTGCAAAGTCATGCACAATTTTAGCGATTGCTCCTGGGTGCAGATTAATGAAGGGGACACTGCTCTTTTTTGGTCTAATAATTGGAACCTTGGCAGTGAAGTTTCTAGTTTGCAGACAAGATTTCCAAGGCTATTTTCTTTTGCCAAGGACCCCTGGGTTCTAGTTAAGGAAATTTTCAATACTCAGGATATGCACCAACTTTTCCACCTTCCTCTATCTGCTCAAGCCTTTGATGAGTTGAACTTGATTAAGGGTTTGATGGACTCCCACAATAGAGTACCCAGTTCAAAGGACTTATGGTTCTGGCAGGGCTCATCCAAGGTCTTCAAGCCTAATATGTTCTACTCTCACACTTTTGTGTCTGAGTCCTTCAACCCTTTGCTATGTTGGATTTGGAAATCCTCCTGTACCCTCAAGATCAAGGTTTTTGCTTGGATGCTTATTATGGACAGGTTGAACACCAAGGATATGGTTGACAGAAGACATTGACACATGGAGGATGGAGTTCATTGTAGGCTCTGCCTCTTATTGACTAGAGAAACCAGGGATCATTTATTCTTCAACTGCAATTTCAGTATTAGGATCTGGAATTATCTGCAGATTGATTGGACGGCTGGCACCTCCATGCTAGATTTGGTTACTCAGGCAAGGAGAAGTTTTCATAAGCCTTTCTTCACTGAAGTGGTGTTCATTGCCTGCTGGAATATCTGGATCATCAGAAATGCCAAAGTGTTCAGAAGTGAGAGGGCAAGTTTCGATAAATGGAGATGTGCTTTCAGGCATAATATTAGCCTAATGCAGCACAAAATCAAATCTGCTTACAAGGATGACTTGCTGAAATGGATCTCTTTCCTCCCCCTTTAAGCTAGTTTTTGTAAGCTTTCTTTCTTTTCTTTTGTTTTCTGGTTACTCCTTGTAATCACCCTGTTGTAATTGTTCTTTATTTTAATAAAGTTTTGATCTACTGTGGGGGTTTTGCCCCACAGTTCCCAGTCAAAAAAAAGATCAAAGTACAAAGTAAGAAGTGTCACCAGATCAATTACAATCTAACTAGTGGCAAATTGTCAAAGTCCAACGTAAAGGGTGGCAAAAAATCAAATTCCCCCTATATAGTAGTGCCATGTCATCTAGAGCTCATAGAAAAATCCACTGATATACTAAACCGGCTATAGATTAGTTACTAGTTGATTATATTATTTAATGCATGCATGTGAAGGAAGGTGGGTGATTGGAAGGAGAGGAGCTAGCGCCTGCTTGTTTGCATTTACACCGGCTGCATGCAAGCTTTTACCTTGTTTGTTGTGCTGCACCCGGGCTAGAGATGTGTAGCCGGCTTCAATCTCTCTCCTCCTTTCTTTTTCTTCCACATAGGATTTTGATGACATGGAAAATGCTGTAGCCTGCTGATTAGGACTTATTAGACTTGCTCTTAACAGCCGGCTACAGCACGTGCTCCTAGGCATGTTGTGAGAGAGGGAGTGTTGGGGAACGTAGTAATTTCAAAAAAATTCCTACGCACACGCAAGATCATGGTGATGCATAGCAACGAGAGGGGAGAGTGTGATCTACGTACCCTTGTAGATCGACAACGGAAGCTTTTGGTTGATGTAGTCGTACGTCTCCACGGACAAACCGATCAAGCACCGAAACTACGGCACCTCCGAGTTCTAGCACACGTTCAGCTCGATGACGATCCCCGGACTCCGATCCAGCAAAGTGTCGGGGAAGAGTTCCGTCAGCACGACGGCGTGGTGACGATCTTGATGCACTACCGTCACAGGGCTTCGCCTAAGCACCGCTACAATATTATCGAGGACTATGGTGGAAGGGGGCACCGCACACGGCTAAGAATATGATCACGTGGATCAACTTGTGTGTCAAGGGGTGCCCCCTGCCCCCATATATAAAGGATCAAGGGGAGGAGGCCGGACGGCCCTCTATGGCGCGCCAAGGAGGAGTCCTCCTCCTAGTAGGAGTAGGACTCCTACTAGGAGGGGGAAAGAAGTGGGGAGGGAGAGGGAAAGGGGGGCACCGCCCCCCTCTCCTAGTCCAATTCGGACCAGGGGGGAGGAGGCGCGCGACCCACCTTTGGCTGCCCCTCTCTCTCTCTCTCCACTAAGGCCCATATGGCCCATTACTTCTCCCGGGGGGGTTCCGGTAACCCTCCGGCTCTCCGGTTTTCTCCGAAATCACCCGGAACACTTCCGGTGTCCGAATATAGCCGTCCAATATATCAATCTTTATGTCTCGACCACTTCGAGACTCCTTGTTATGTCTGTGATCACATCCGGGACTCCGAACTAACTTCGGTACATCAAAACTCATAAAATCATAATATAACTGTCATCGAAACCTTAAGCGTGCGGACCCTACGGGTTCGAGAACAATGTAGATATGACAGAGACACGTCTCCGGTCAATAACCAATAGCGGAACCTGGATGCTCATATTGGCTCCTACATATTCTACGAAGATTTTTGTCGGTCAGACCGCATAACAACATACGTTGTTCCCTTTGTCATCGGTATGTTACTTTCCCGAGATTCGATCATCGGTATCTCAATACCTAGTTCAATCTCGTTACCGGCAAGTCTCTTTACTCGTTTCGTAATACATCATCTCGCAACTAACTCATTAGTTGCAAGGCTTGCAAGGCTTATGTGATGTGCATTACCGAGAGGGCCCAGAGATACCTCTTCGACAATCGGAGTGACAAATCCTAATCTCGAAATACGCCAACCCAACATGTACCTTTGGAGACACCTGTAGAGCACCTTTATAATCACCCATTTACGTTGTGACGTTTGGTAGCACACAAAGTGTTCCTCCGGCAAACGGGAGTTGCATAATCTCATAGTCATAGGAACATGTATAAGTCATGAAGAAAGCAATAGCAACATACTAAACGATCGGGTGCTAAGCTAATGGAATGGGTCATGTCAATCAGATCATTCAACTAATGATGTGACCTCGTTAATCAAATAACAACTCATTGTTCATGGTTAGGAAACATAACCATCTTTGATTAACGAGCTAGTCAAGTAGAGGCATACTAGTGACACTTTGTTTGTCTATGTATTCACACATGTATTATGTTTCCGGTTAATACAATTCTAGCATGAATAATAAACATTTATCATGATATAAGGAAATAAATAATAACTTTATTATTGCCTCTAGGGCATATTTCCTTCAGTCTCCCACTTGCACTAGAGTCAATAATCTAGATTACACAGTAATGATTCTAACACCCATGGAGCCGTGGTGCTGATCATGTTTTGCTCGTGGAAGAGGCTTAGTCAACGGGTCTGCAACATTCAGATCCGTATGTATCTTGCAAATCTCTATGTCTCCCACCTGGACTAGATCCCGGATGGAATTGAAGCGTCTCTTGATGTGCTTGGTTCTCTTGTGAAATCTGGACTCCTTTGCCAAGGCAATTGCACCAGTATTGTCACAAAAGATTTTCATTGGACCCGATGTACTAGGTATGACACCTAGATCGGATATGAACACCTTCATCCAGACTACTTCATTTTCTGCTTCCGAAGCAGCTATGTACTCCGCTTCACATGTAGATCCCGCTACAACGCTTTGTTTAGAACTGCACCAACTGACAGCTCCACCATTTAATGTAAACACGTATCCGGTTTGCGATTTAGAATCGTCCGGATCAGTGTCAAAGCTTGCATCAACGTAACCTTTTACGATGAGCTCTTTGTCACCTCCATATATGAGAAACATATCCTTAGTCCTTTTCAGGTATTTCAGGATGTTCTTGACCGATGTCCAGTGATCCACTCCTGGATCACTTTGGTACCTTCCTGCTAGACTTATAGCAAGGCACACATCAGGTCTGGTACACAGCATTGCATACATGATAGAGCCTATGGCTGAAGCATAGGGAACATCTTTCATTTTCTCTCTATCTTCTGCAGTGGTCGGGCATTGAGTCTTGCTCAACTTCACACCTTGTAACACAGGAAAGAACCCTTTCTTTGCTTGATCCATTTTGAACTTCTTCAAAACTTTGTCAAGGTATGTGCTTTGTGAAAGTCCAATTAAGCGTCTTGATCTATCTCTATAGATCTTAATGCCTAATATGTAAGCAGCTTCACCGAGGTCTTTCATTGAAAAACTCTTATTCAAGTATCCCTTTATGCTATCCAGAAATTCTATATCATTTCCAATTAGTAATATGTCATCCACATATAATATCAGAAATGCTACAGAGCTCCCACTCACTTTCTTGTAAATACAGGCTTCTCCAAAAGTCTGTCTAAAACCAAATGCTTTGATCACACTATCAAAGCATTTATTCCAACTCCGAGAGGCTTGCACCAGTCCATAAATGGATCGCTGGAGCTTGCACACTTTGTTAGCTCCCTTTGGATCGACAAAACCTTCTGGTTGCATCATATACAACTCTTCTTCCAAAAATCCATTCAGGAATGCAGTTTTGACATCCATCTGCCAAATTTCATAATCATAAAATGCGGCAATTGCTAACATGATTCGGACAGACTTAAGCATCGCTACGGGTGAGAAGGTATCATCGTAGTCAATTCCTTGAACTTGCCGAAAACCTTTTGCGACAAGTCAAGCTTTGTAGACAGTAATATTACCGTCAGCGTCAGTCTTCTTCTTGAAGATCCATTTATTCTCAATTGCTTGCCGATCATCGGGCAAGTCAACCAAAGTCCATACTTTGTTCTCATACATGGATCCCATCTCAGATTTCATGGCTTCAAGCCATTTTGCGGAATCTGGGCTCACCATCGCTTCTTCATAGTTCGTAGGTTCATCATGATCTAGTAGCATGACTTCCAGAACAGGATTACCGTACCACTCTGGCGCGGATCTCACTATGGTTGATCTACGAGGTTCAGTAGTATCTTGTTCGGAAGTTTCATGATCATCATCATTAGCTTCCTCACTGACTGGTGTAGGTGTCACTGAAACAGTTTTCTGTGATGTACTACTTTCCAATAAGGGAGCAGGTACAGTTACCTCGTCAAGTTCTACTTTCCTCCCACTCACTTCTTTCGAGAGAAACTCCTTTTCTAGAAAGTTTCCGAATTTAGCAACAAAAGTCTTGCCTTCGGATCTGTGATAGAAGGTGTATCCAATAGTTTCCTTTGGATATCCTATGAAGACACATTTCTCCGATTTGGGTTCGAGCTTATCAGGTTGAAGCTTTTTCACATAAGCATCGCAGCCCCAAACTTTCAGAAACGACAACTTTGGTTTCTTGCCAAACCACAGTTCATAAGGCGTCGTCTCAACGGATTTTGATGGTGCCCTATTTAACGTGAATGCGGCCGTCTCTAGAGTGTATCCCCAAAACGATAGCGGTAAATCAGTAAGAGACATCATAGATTGCACCATATCTAGTAAAGTACGATTACGACGTTCGGACACACCATTGCGCTGTGGTGTTCCGGGTGGCGTGAGTTGCGAAACTATTCCGCATTGTTTCAAATGTACACCAAACTCGTAACTCAAATATTCTCCTCCACGATCAGATCGTAGAAACTTTATTTTCTTGTTATGATGA
The DNA here is from genome assembly GCF_056163025.1 of Triticum urartu. Taxonomy (NCBI): domain Eukaryota; kingdom Viridiplantae; phylum Streptophyta; class Magnoliopsida; order Poales; family Poaceae; genus Triticum; species Triticum urartu. The sequence goes on from NC_141876.1 coordinate 104,994,696, forward strand.
TTTTAAACTTCACTCTGAAATTCTTTGAACTTTTCAAACGTTTCAGACTTATGTTTCATTAAGTAGATATACCCATATCTGCTTAAGTCATCTATGAAGGTGAGAAAATAACGATATCCGCCACGAGCCTCAATATTCATCGGACCACATACATCTGTATGTATGATTTCCAACAAATCTGTTGCTCTCTCCATAGTACCGGAGAACGGTGTTTTAGTCATCTTGCCCATGAGGCACGGTTCGCAAGTACCAAGTGATTCATAATCAAGTGGTTCCAAAAGTCCATCAGTATGGAGTTTCTTCATGCGCTTTACACCGATATGACCTAAACGGCAGTGCCACAAATAAGTTGCACTATCATTATCAACTCTGCATCTTTTGGCTTCAACACTATGAATATGTGTGTCACTACTATCGAGATTCAACAAAAATAGACCACTCTTTAAGGGTGCATGACCATAAAAGATATTACTCATATAAATAGAACAACCATTATTCTCAGATTTAAATGAATAACCGTCTCGCATCAAACAAGATCCAGATATAATGTTCATGCTTAACGCTGGCACCAAATAACAATTATTTAGGTCTACTATTAATCCTGAAGGTAGATGTAGAGGTAGCATGCCGACTGCGATCACATCGACTTTGGAACCGTTTCCCACGTGCATCGTCACCTCATCCTTAGCCAATCTTCGCTTAATCCGTAGTCCCTGTTTCGAGTTGCAAATATTAGCAATAGAACCAGTATCAAATACCCAGGTGCTACTGCGAGCATTAGTAAGGTACACATCAATAACATGTATATCACATATACCTTTGTTCACCTTGCCATCCTTCTTATCCGCCAAATACTTGGGGCAGTTCCGCTTCCAGTGACTAGTCTGCTTGCAGTAGAAGCACTCAGTTTCAGGCTTAGGTCCTGGTTTGGGTTTCTTCTCTTGAGCAGCAACTTGCTTGCCGTTCTTTTTGAAGTTCCCCTTCTTCTTCCCTTTGCCCTTTTTCTTGAAACTAGTGGTCTTGTTCACCATCAACACTTGATGCTCCTTCTTGATTTCTACCTCTGCAGCTTTCAGCATTGCGAAGATCTTGGGAATAGTCTTATTCATCCCTTGCATATTATAGTTCATCATGAAGCTCTTGTAGCTTGGTGGCAATGATTGGAGAATTCTGTCAATGACGCAATCATCTGGAAGATTAACTCCCAATTGAATCAAGTGATTATTATACCCAGACATTTTGAGTGTATGCTCACTGACAGAACTGTTCTCCTCCATCTTGCAGCTATAGAACTTATTGGAGACTTCATATCTCTCACTCCGGGCATTTGCTTGAAATATTAACTTCAACTCCTGAAACATCTCATATGCTCCATGACGTTCAAAACGTCGTTGAAGTCCCGATTCTAAGCCGTAAAGCATGGCACACTGAACTATCGAGTAGTCATCAGCTTTGCTCTGCCAGACGTTCATAACATCTGGTGTTGCTCCAGCAGCAGGCCTGGCACCCAGCAGTGCTTCCAGGACGTAATTTTTCTGTGCAACAATGAGGATAATCCTCAAGTTACGGACCCAGTCCGTGTAATTGCTACCATCATCTTTCAACTTTGCTTTCTCAAGGAACGCATTAAAATTCAACGGAACAACAGCACGAGCCATCTATCTACAATCAAGCATAAACAAGCAAGATACTATCAGGTACAAAGTTTCATGATAAATTTAGGTTCAATTAATTTACTTAAAGAACTCCCACTTAGATAGACATCCCTCTAATCCTCTAAGTGATTACGTGATCCAAATCAACTAAACCATGTCAGATCATCACGTGAGATGGAGTAGTTTCATTGGTGAACATCACTATATTGATCATATCTACTATATGATTCACGCTCGACCTTTCGGTCTCCGTGTTCCGAGGCCATATCTGTATATGCTTGGCTCGTCAAGTATAACCTGAGTATTCCGCGTGTGCAACTGTTTTGCACCCGTTGTATTTGAACGTAGAGCCTATCACACCCGATCATCACGTGGTGTCTCAGCACGAAGAACTTTCGCAACGGTGCATACTCAGGGAGAACACTTCTTGATAATTAGTGAGAGATCATCTTATAATGCTACCGTCAATCAAAGCAAGATAAGATGCATAAAAGATAAACATCACATGCAATCAATATAAGTGATATGATATGGCCATCATCATCTTGTGCTTGTGATCTCCATCTTCGAAGCACCATCGTGATCACCATCGTCACCGGCGCGACACCTTGATCTCCATCGTAGCATCGTTGTCGTCTCGCCAATCTTATGCTTCCATGACTATCGCTACCGCTTAGTGATAAAGTAAAGCATTACAGCGCGATTGCATTGCATACAATAAAGCGACAACCATATGGCTCCTGCCAGTTGCCGATAACTCGGATACAAAACATGATCATCTCATACAATAAAATTTAGCATCATGTCTTGACCATATCACATCACAACATTGTTGGGTTTCGTAGTAATTTCAAAAAATTTCCTACGCACACGCAAGATCATGTGATGCATAGCAGCGGGAGGAGAGAGTGCTGTCTACGTACCCACGCAGACCGACTGCGGAAGCGTTGACACAACGTAGAGGAAGTAGTCGTACGTCTTCGCGATCCAACCGATCAAGCACCGAAACTACGGCACCTCCGAGTTCGAGCACACGTTCAACTCAATGACGATCCCCGGACTCCGATCCAGCAAAGTGTCGGGGAAGAGTTCCGTCAGCACGACGGCGTGGTGACGATCTTGATGTACTACAGCAGCAGGGCTTCGCCTAAACTCCGCTACAGTATTATCGAGGAATATGGTGGCTGGGGGCACCGCACACGGCTAAGGAATAGATCACGTGGATCAACTTGTGTGTTTCTGGGGTGCCTCTACCTCAGTATATAAAGGAGCCAAGGGGGAGGGGGGCGCCGGCCAGGAGGAGGGCGCAGGAGGAGTCCTTCTCCTTCCGGGAGTAGGACTCCCCCCCCCCCAATCCTAGTTGGACTAGGATTCCCCGAGGGGGAAAGAGAGAGAAGGGGGGCCGGCCACCTCTCCTAGTCCTAATAGGACTAGGGGGAGGGGGGAGGCGCGCGGCCACCTTGGGCTGCCCCTTTCTCCTTTCCACTAAAGCCCATCTAGGCCCATATGGTTCCCGGGGGGTTCCGGTAACCTCCCGGTACTCCGGTAAAATCCCGATTTCACCCGGAACACTTCCGATATCCAGACATAGGCTTCCAATATATCAATCTTTACGTCTCGACCATTTCGAGACTCCTCGTCATGTCCGTGATCACATCCGGGACTTCGAACAACCTTCGGTACATCAAAATGCATAAACTCATAATATAACTGTCATCGTAACCTTAAGCGTGCGGACCCTACGGGTTCGAGAACAATGTAGACATGATCGAGACACGTCTCCGGTCAACAACCAATAGCGGGATCTGGATGCCCATATTGGCTCCTACATATTCTACGAAGATCTTTATCGGTCGGACCGCATAACAACATACGTTGTTCCCTTTGTCATCGGTATGTTACTTGCCCGAGATTCGATCGTCGGTATCCAATACCTAGTTCAATCTCATTACCGGCAAGTCTCTTTACTTGTTCTGTAATACATCATCTCGCAACTAACTCATTAGTTGCAATGCTTGCAAGGCTTATGTGATGTGCATTACCGAGAGGGCCCAGAGATACCTCTCCGACAATCGGAGTGACAAATCCTAATCTCGAAATACGCCAACCCAACATCTACCTTTGGAGACACCTGTAATGCTCCTTTATAATCACCCAGTTACGTTGTGACGTTTGGTAGCACCCAAAGTGTTCCTCCGGCAAACGGGAGTTGCATAATCTCATAGTTATAGGAACATGTATAAGTCATGAAGAAAGCAATAGCAACATACTAAACGATCGGGTGCTAAGCTAATGGAATGGGTCATGTCAATCAGATCATTCAACTAATGATGTGACCTCGTTAATCAAATAACAACTCTTTGTTCATGGTTAGGAAACATAACCATCTTTGATTAACGAGCTAGTCAAGTAGAGGCATACTAGTGACACTTTGTTTGTCTATGTATTCACACATGTATTATGTTTCCGGTTAATACAATTCTAGCATGAATAATAAACATTTATCATGGTTATAAGGAAATAAATAATAACTTTATTATTGCCTCTAGGGCATATTTCCTTCAGTCTCCCACTTGCACTAGAGTCAATAATCTAGATTACACTGTAATGATTCTAACACCCATGGAGCCTTGGTGCTGATCATGTTTTGCTCATGGAAGAGGCTTAGTCAACGGGTCTGTAACATTCAGATCCGTATGTATCTTGCAAATCTCTATGTCTCCCACCTGGACTAGATCCCGGATGGAATTGAAGCGTCTCTTGATGTGCTTGGTTCTCTTGTGAAATCTGGACTCCTTTGCCAAGGCAATTGCACCAGTATTGTCACAAAAGATTTTCATTGGACCCGATGCACTAGGTATGACACCTAGATCGGATATGAATTCCTTCATCCAGACTCCTTCGTTCGCTGCTTCCGAAGCAGCTATGTACTCCGCTTCACATGTAGATCCCGCTACGACGCTTTGTTTAGAACTGCACCAACTGACAGCTCCACCGTTTAATGTAAACACGTATCCGGTTTGCGATTTAGAATCGTCTGGATCAATGTCAAAGCTTGCATCAACGTAACCATTTACGACGAGCTCTTTGTCACCTCCATATACGAGAAACATATCCTTAGTCCTTTTCAGGTATTTCAGGATGTTCTTGACCGCTGTCCAGTGATCCACTCCTGGATTACTTTGGTACCTCCCTGCTAGACTTATAGCAAGGCACACATCAGGTCTGGTACACAGCATTGCATACATGATAGATCCTATCGCTGATTCATAGGGAACATCTTTCATATTCTCTCTATCTTCTGCAGTGGTCAGGCATTGAGTCTTACTCAATTTCACACCTTGTAACACAGGCAAGAATCCTTTCTTTGCTTGATCCATTTTGAACTTCTTCAAAATTTTGTCAAGGTATGTTGTTTGTGAAAGTCCAATTAAGCATTTTGATCTATCTCTATAGATCTTTATGCCTAATATGTAAGCAGCTTCACCGAGGTCTTTCATTGAAAAACTCTTATTCAAGTATCCCTTTATGCTATCCAGAAATTCTATATCATTTCCAATCAGTAATATGTCATCCACATATAATATCAGAAATGCTACAAAGCTCCCACTCACTTTCTTGTAAATACAGGCTTCTCTGAAAGTCTGTATAAAACCAAATGCTTTGATCACACTATCAAAGCGTTTATTCCAACTCCGAGAGGCTTGCACCAGTCCATAAATGGATCGCTGGAGCTTGCACACTTTGTTAGCTCCCTTTGGATCGACAAAACCTTCTGGTTGCATCATATACAACTCTTCTTCCAGAAATCCATTCAGGAATGCAGTTTTGACATCCATCTGCCAAATTTCATAATCATAAAATGCGGCAATTGCTAACTTGATTCGGACAGACTTAAGCATCGCTACGGGTGAGAAGGTCTCATCGTAGTCAACCCCTTGAACTTGTCGAAAACCTTTTGCGACAAGTTGAGATTTGTAGACAGTAACATTACCGTCAGCGTCAATCTTCTTCTTGAAGATCCATTTATTCTCAATTGCTTGCCGATCATCGGGCAAGTCAACCAAAGTCCATACTTTGTTCTCATACATGGATCCCATCTCAGATTTCATGGCTTCAAGCCATTTTGCGGAATCTGGGCTCACCATCGCTTCTTCATAGTTCGTAGGTTCATCATGATCTAGTAGCATGACTTCCAGAACAGGATTACTGTACCACTCTGGTGCGGATCTCACTCTGGTTGATCTACGAGGTTCAGTAGTATCTTGATCTGAAGTTTCATGATCATTATCATTAGCTTCCTCACTAACTGGTGTAGGTGTCACTGAAACAGTTTTCTGTGATGTACTACTTTCCAATAAGGGAGCAGGTACAGTTACCTCGTCAAGTTCTACTTTCCTCCCACTCACTTCTTTCGAGAGAAACTCCTTTTCTAGAAAGTTTCCGAATTTAGCAACAAAAGTCTTGCCTTCGGATCTGTGATACAAGGTGTATCCAATAGTTTCCTTTGGATATCCTATGAAGACACATTTCTCCGATTTGGGTTCGAGCTTATCAGGTTGAAGCTTTTTCACATAAGCATCGCAGCCCCAAACTTTCAGAAATGACAACTTTGGTTTCTTGCCAAACCACAGTTCATAAGGCGTCGTCTCAACGGATTTTGATGGTGCCCTATTTAACGTGAATGCGGCCGTCTCTAGAGTGTATCCCCAAAACGATAGCGGTAAATCAGTAAGAGACATCATAGATCGCACCATATCTAGTAAAGTACGATTACGACGTTCAGACACACCATTACGCTGTGGTGTTCCGGGTGGCGTGAGTTGCGAAACTATTCCACAATTTTTCAAATGTACACCAAACTCGTAACTCAAATATTCTCCTCCACGATCAGATCATAGAAACTTTATTTTCTTGTTACGATGATTTTCAACTTCACTCTGAAATTCCTTGAACCTTTCAAATGTTTCAGACTTATGTTTCATTAAGTAGATATACCCATATCTGCTTAAATCATCTGTGAAGGTGAGAAAAGAATGATATCCGCCACGAGCCTCAATATTCATCAGACCACATACATCTGTATGTATGATTTCCAACAAATCTGTTGCTCTCTCCATAGTACCGGAGAACGGTGTTTTGGTCATCTTGCCCATAAGGCACGGTTCGCAAGTACCAAGTGATTCATAATCAAGTGGTTCCAAAAGTCCATCAGAATGGAGTTTCTTCATGCGCTTTACACCGATATGACCTAAACGGTAGTGCCACAAATAAGTTGCACTCTCATTATCAACTCTACATCTTTTGGCTTCAACATTATGAATATGTGTGTTACTACTATCGAGATTCAACAAGAATAGACCACTCTTCAAGGGTGCATGACCATAAAAGATATTACTCATATAAATAGAACAACCATTATTCTCTGATTTAAATGAATATCCGTCTCGCATAAAACAAGATCCAGATATAATGTTCATGCTTAACGCTGGCACCAAATAACAATTATTTAGGTCTAATACTAATCGCGAAGGTAGATGTAGAGGCAGTGTGCCGACTGCGATCACATCGACTTTGGAACCGTTTCCCACGCGCATCGTCACCTCGTCCTTAACCAATCTTCGCTTGATCCGTAGTCCCTGTTTCGAGTTGCAAATATTAGCAACAGAACTAGTATCAAATACCCAGGTGCTACTGCGAGCATTAGTATGGTACACATCAATAACATGTATATCACATATACCTTTGTTCACCTTGCCATCCTTCTTATCCGCCAAATACTTGGGGCAGTTCCGCTTCCAGTGACCAGTCTGCTTGCAATAGAAGCACTCAGTTTCAGGCTTAGGTCCAGGTTTGGGTTTCTTCTCTTGAGTAGCAACTTGCTTGCCGTTCTTTTTGAAGTTCCCCTTATTCTTCCCTTTGCCCTTTTTCTTAAAACTAGTGGTCTTGTTGACCATCAACACTTGATGCTCCTTCTTGATTTCTACCTCCGCAGCTTTCAGCATTGCGAAGAGCTCGGGAATAGTCTTGTTCATCCCTTGCATATTATAGTTCATCACGAAGCTCTTGTAGCTTGGTGGCAGTGATTGAAGAATTCTGTCAATGACGCAATCATCTGGAAGATTAACTCCTAACTGAATCAAGTGATTATTATACCTAGACATTTTGAGTATATGCTCACGGACGGAACTGTTCTCCTCCATCTTGCAGCTATAGAACTTATTGGAGACTTCATATCTCTCAATCCGGGCATTTGCTTGAAATATTAACTTCAACTCTTGGAACATCTCATATGCTCCATGACGTTCAAAACGTCGTTGAAGTCCCGATTCTAAGCCGTAAAGCATGGCACACTGAACTATCGAGTAGTCATCAGCTTTGCTCTGCCAGACGTTCATAACATCCGGCGTTGCTCCTGCAGCAGGCCTGGCACCCAGCGGCGCTTCCAAGATGTAATTCTTCTGTGCAGCAATGAGGATAATCCTCAAGTTACGGACCCAGTCCGTGTAATTGCTACCATCATCTTTCAACTTTGCTTTCTCAAGGAACGCATTAAAATTCAACGGAATAACAGCACGAGCCATCTATCTACAATCAAACATAAACAAGCAAGATACTAATCAGGTACTAAGTTTCATGATAAATTTAAGTTTAGTTAATCAAATTAATTAAAGAACTCCCACTTAGATAGACATCCCTCTAATCCTCTAAGTGATTACGTGATCCAAATCAACTAAACCATAACCGATCATCACGTGAGATGGAGTAGTTTTCAATGGTGAACATCGTTATGTTGATCATATCTACTATATAATTCACGCTCGACCTTTCGGTCTCCGTGTTCCGAGGCCATATCTGTATATGCTTGGCTCGTCAAGTATAACCTGAGTATTCCGCGTGTGCAACTGTTTTGCACCCGTTGTATTTGAACGTAGAACCTATCACACCCGATCATCACGTGGTGTCTCAGCACGAAGAACTTTCGCAACGGTGCATACTCAGGGAGAACACTTCTTGATAATTTAGTGAGAGATCATCTTATAATGCTACCGTCAATCAAAGCAAAATAAGATGCATAAAAGGATAAACATCACATGCAATCAATATAAGTGATATGATATGGCCATCATCATCTTGTGCTTGTGATCTCCATCTCCGAAGCACCGTCGTGATCACCATCGTCACCGGCATGACACCTTGATCTCCATCATAGCATCGTTGTCGTCTCGCCAAGTTTATGCTTCCACGACTATCACTACCGCTTAGTAATAAAGTAAAGCATTACATTGCGATTTCATTGCATACAATAAAACGACAACCATAAGGCTCCTACCAGTTGCCGATAACTTGGTTACAAAACATGATCATCTCATACAATAAAATTCAGCATCATGTCTTGACCATATCACATCACAACATGCCCTGCAAAAACAAGTTAGACGTCCTCTACTTTGTTGTTGCAAGTTTTACGTGGCTGCTACGGGCTTAAGCAAGAACCAATCTCACCTACGCATCAAAACCACAACGATAGTTTGTCAAATAGACTCCGTTTTAACCTTCGCAAGGACCGGGCGTAGCCATACTTGGTTCAACTAAAGTTGGAGAGACAGTCGCCCGCAAGCCACCTGTGTGCAAAGCACGTCGAGGGAACCGGTCTCGCGTAAGCGTACGCGTAAGGTTGGTCCGGGTCGTCTCGTCCAACAATGCCGCCGAACCAAAGTATGACATGCTGGTAGGCAGTATGACTTATATCGCCCACAACTCACTTGTGTTCTACTCGTGCATATAACATCAACATAAATAACCTGGCTCGGATGCCACTGTTGGGTTTCGTAGTAATTTCAAAAAAATTCCTACGCACACGCAAGATCATGTGATGCGTAGCAACGGGAGGAGAGAGTGCTGTCTACGTACCCACGCAGACCGACTGCGGAAGCGTTGACACAACGTAGAGGAAGTAGTCGTACGTCTTCGCGATCCAACCGATCAAGCACCGAAACTACGGCACCTCCGAGTTCGAGCACACGTTCAGCTCGATGACGATCCCCGGACTCCGATCCAGCAAAGTGTCGGGGAAGAGTTCCGTCAGCACGACGGCGTGGTGACGATCTTGATGTACTACAGCAGCAGGGCTTCGCCTAAACTCCGCTACAGTATTATCGAGGAATATGGTGGCTGGGGGCACCGCACACGGCTAAGGAATAGATCACGTGGATCAACTTGTGTGTTTCTGGGGTGCCTCTACCTCAGTATATAAAGGAGCCAAGGGGGAGGGGGCGCCGGCCAGGAGGAGGGCGCAGGAGGAGTCCTTCTCCTTCCGGGAGTAGGACTCCCCCCCCCCAATCCTAGTTGGACTAGGATTCCCCGAGGGGGAAAGAGAGAGAAGGGGGGCCGGCCACCTCTCCTAGTCCTAATAGGACTAGGGGGAGGGGGGAGGCGCGCGGCCATCTTGGGTTCCCCTTTCTCCTTTCCACTAAAGCCCATCTAGGCCCATATGGTTCCCGGGGGGTTCCGGTAACCTCCCGGTACTCCGGTAAAATCCCGATTTCACCCGGAACACTTCCGATATCCAAACATAGGCTTTCAATATATCAATCTTTACGTCTCGACCATTTCGAGACTCCTCGTCATGTCCGTGATCACATCCGGGACTCCGAACAACCTTCGGTACATCAAAATGCATAAACTCATAATATAACTGTCATCGTAACCTTAAGCGTGCGGACCCTACGGGTTCGAGAACAATGTAGACATGATCGAGACACGTCTCTAGTCAATAACCAATAGCGGGACCTGGATGCCCATATTGGCTCCTACATATTCTACGAAGATCTTTATCGGTCAGACCGCATAACAACATACGTTGTTCCCTTTGTCATCGGTATGTTACTTGCACGAGATTCGATCGTCGGTATCCAATACCTAGTTCAATCTCGTTACCGGCAAGTCTCTTTACTCGTTCTGTAATACATCATCTCGCAACTAACTCATTAGTTGCAATGCTTGCAAGGCTTATGTGATGTGCATTACCGAGAGGGCCCAGAGATACCTCTCCGACAATCGGAGTGACAAATCCTAATCTCGAAATACGCCAACCCAACATCTACCTTTGGAGACACCTGTAATGCTCCTTTATAATCACCCAGTTACGTTGTGACGTTTGGTAGCACCCAAAGTGTTCCTCCGGCAAACGGGAGTTGCATAATCTCATAGTTATAGGAACATGTATAAGTCATGAAGAAAGCAATAGCAACATACTAAACGATCGGGTGCTAAGCTAATGGAATGGGTCATGTCAATCAGATCATTCAACTAATGATGTGACCTCGTTAATCAAATAACAACTCATTGTTCATGGTTAGGAAACATAACCATCTTTGATTAATGAGCTAGTCAAGTAGAGGCATACTAGTGACACTTTGTTTGTCTATGTATTCACAGATGTATTATGTTTCCGGTTAATACAATTCTAGCATGAATAATAAACATTTATCATGATTATAAGGAAATAAATAATAACTTTATTATTGCCTCTAGGGCATATTTCCTTCAAACATGCCCTGCAAAAACAAGTTAGACGTCCTCTACTTTGTTGTTGCAAGTTTTACGTGGCTGCTACGGGCTTAAGCAAGAACCAATCTTACCTACGCATCAAAACCACAACGATAGTTTGTCAAGTTGGTGCTGTTTTAACCTTCGCAAGGACCGGGCGTAGCCACACTCGGTTCAACTAAAGTTGGAGAAACTGTCACCCACAAGCCACCTATGTGCAAAGCACGTCGGGAGAACCGGTCTCACGTAAGCGTACGCGTAATGTCGGTCTGGGCCGCTTCGTCCAACAATACTGCCGAACCAAAGTATGACATGCTGGTAAGCAGTATGACTTATATCACCCACAACTCACTTGTGTTCTACTCGTGCATATAACATCAACATATAAAACCTAGGCTCGGATGCCACTGTTGGGGAATGTAGTAATTTCAAAAAAATTCCTACGCACACGCAAGATCATGGTGATGCATAGCAACGAGAGGGGAGAGTGTGATCTACGTACCCTTGTAGATCGACAACGGAAGCGTTTGGTTGATGTAGTCGTACGTCTCCACGGCCCGACCGATCAAGCACCGAAACTACGGCACCTTCGAGTTCTAGCACACGTTCAGCTCGATGACGATCCCCGGACTCCGATCCAGCAAAGTGTCGGGGAAGAGTTCCGTCAGCACGACGGTGTGGTGACAATCTTGATGCACTACCGTCGCAGGGCTTCGCCTAAGCACCGCTACAATATTATCGAGGACTATGGTGGAAGGGGGCACCGCACACGGCTAAGAATATGATCACGTGGATCAACTTGTGTGTCAAGGGGTGCCCCCTACCCCCGTATATAAAGGATCAAGGGGAGGAGGCCGGCCGGCACTCTATGGCGCGCCAAGGAGGAGTCATCCTCCTAGTAGGAGTAGGACTCCTACTAGGAGGGGGAAAGAAGTGGGGAGGGAGAGGGAAAGGGGGGCGCCGCCCCTCCTCTCCTAGTCCAATTCGGACCAGGGGGGAGGAGGCGCGCGGCCCACCTTTGGCTGCCCCTCTCTCTCTCCACTAAGGCCCATATGGCCCATTACTTCTCCCGGGGGGGTTCCGGTAACCCTCCGGCTCTCCGGTTTTCTCCGAAATCACCCGGAACACTTCCGGTGTCCGAATATAGCCGTCCAATATATCAATCTTTATGTCTCGACCATTTCGAGACTCCTCGTTATGTCCGTGATCACATCCGGGACTCCGAACTAACTTCGGTACATCAAAACTCATAAACTCATAATATAACTGTCATCGAAACCTTAAGCGTGCGGACCCTACGGGTTCGAGAAAAATGTAGACATGACCGAGACACGTCTCCGGTCAATAACCAATAGCGGAACCTGGATGCTCATATTGGCTCCTACATATTCTACGAAGATCTTTATCGGTCAGACCGCATAACAACATACGTTGTTCCCTTTGTCATCGGTATGTTACTTGCCCGAGATTCGATCGTCGGTATCTCAATACCTAGTTCAATCTCGTTACCGGCAAGTCTCTTTACTCGTTCCGTAATACATCATCTCGCAACTAACTCATTAGTTGCAATGCTTGCAAGGCTTATGTGATGTGCATTACCGAGAGGGCCCAGAGATACCTCTCCGACAATCGGAGTGACAAATCCTAATCTCGAAATACGCCAACCCAACATGTACCTTTGGAGACACCTGTAGAGCACCTTTATAATCACCCATTTATGTTGTGACGTTTGGTAGCACACAAAGTGTTCCTCCGGCAAACGGGAGTTGCATAATCTCATAGTCATAGGAACATGTATAAGTCATGAAGAAAGCAATAGCAACATACTAAACGATCGGGTGCTAAGCTAATGGAATGGGTCATGTCAATCAGATCATTCACCTAATGATGTGATCCCGTTAATCAAATAACAACTCCTTGTTCATGGTTAGGAAACATAACCATCTTTAATTAACGAGCTAGTCAAGTAGAGGCATACTAGTGACACTCTGTTTGTCTATGTATTCACACATGTATTATGTTTCCGGTTAATACAATTCTAGCATGAATAATAAACATTTATCATGATATAAGGAAATAAATAATAACTTTATTATTGCCTCTAGGGCATATTTCCTTCAGGGAGATGGACCATGTATCAAAAAAGTACTATATATTTATATACACTATTGTACTTGTCGGCTATAAGGTTGGTTATAGATGACGTGGCAAAATCCAGCAACTGGCTATACTATTAACCATGCTTTAAGTGTTTGGGGTTATTTGGTTTTCGTAATATGACAATGCACCGGTACGGAAAGAGTAGTTGAATATGTATTATTTTGACCCATCTATTAGTTACATCGACCAATGCATATGATTTCTGTGGTGTGCTGATTGGGATTTGAAGCGATCATGGTGTCGGAGTAATCGACCACGGGTATCCCAAGGACGGCAAAACGATATTTCAAGACATCAGGGCTAGCAAAGCCCCTCAGTCCGACTGCGCCAGCCAGCCGGCTGCCGACTGCGCCAACAACCACACCAGAGAGCTCTGCCCGGCTGACTGCAACGACCAGCCGGCTGCAGACTGCAGCCCGACCCGACACCGAGAAGACCCCGACGAGACGGCCATACCGCGGACAAGACAACCATACCGCGACGTCATCTACAGTGTATCATGTCCCCTGGATACTGATTTATAAAGTACCCTAGGGGACAAGCATGACATGCACCATGCCTAGGCCATGCCACTACATAGCTTGGTTTGTAAGCTACCCAAGGTAGCTTACAACCAACGCTACCACCACCCATGCCTACCTCGCACTATAAAAGCTAGCTCCATCCATCAGGAGACACATGGATTCTCACGCACACCCCCACGGCCAAGTGCCATTCGGCCACTAGAGCTTGCATGCTCATCCGGCCACCCGCGTATATACGAGGCCAGATGCCTATGGCACTGACCTCAGATACAGCTTTAGGAGCAGCTCTGTATCAGATATATCAGATACACTCAGACATGCAGCAGTAGGAGTATTATCTCTACGGAGAGCTCCGAAACTGGGTAAACCACCGCGTGCTACTCGCATACCCACTCCCGGTCCTATCAGCAGCAGTCTTACCCACACACTAAGCCCTTGTGGCATCTGTCGACTCGCAAGCCCCCCGTGAGAATACCACGACAGTTGGCGCCCACCGTGGGCGGTACTATGCTACCGCGCTGCTGTTGGTTTCATAGTCCGGGCGGGACCATCTTCGCCATCACCGCCGCGGCGTCGCGCCGTCTCTCGGGTAGCGCTCGGGGGCTCGACTTCGACCTGCCCCCGGAGCGGCCGCGCGGGACGGCGCGTCCTCGTCGTCGGCCTCGCCGCCTTCGTCATCACCACCATTGCGACGCCGACCGTCCGTCCGCGTGCGCATCGCGCGCGGGGCCTCGCTTCAGTCGGCTGCATCCGTCCGCACGCCGCTTGCGTCCACTCCCCTCCGCGCTACGCTTTGCTCCGGCCGAAACGGGCGTTCACTACTCCATATATCATCTATGCTAGCTAGCTAGATGTGAGTCAAACAAAGGTCAAACCATGACCATACACTTCCAAAACACAGAAATAGATTCACTCAGACACAAGCCAGATAATCCCCATACATGCCTCAGACACCGGCCGTACAATACTCAGACCACGCCCATTCTGTTTGTGCTTTTGAGTACCAGCGGCTGAGCACCCATGCCCGTGGCTCCTACCCGCGGCCACGCGACGGCTTCGGGCGTCGCTAGCATCCGCCTCGGCTGCGCCCCCAGGCAACCCATCCGTGAGCCACTCGTCCTTCGCGCCCGTACATGTCCGTGCGGGTTCCTCCTGCTCCGGCCCGTCATGCCGGCCACACCGCGCCTTGGCCGGCTGGGCTCTGCTCGACCCCAGCCCCGCGCACGCTGGCTCCGCCTGCCCCGCATCGTCCATGCGGCGCCGCTGCTCGGGCCCCTCCCAGCCGCTTTACGGCGTCCGCCTCACCTTGCGCCGCCCCGGGACCCAGAACTCGGGACCCGTCGCCGCTCCCACGCCCGGGCGGTTCCCCTGCGCGGCCATCGGCTGCCTCCTTCAGGTCCGGCCGCCTCCCGCGCGCTTGATAGCATGGCCGCCTTCGCGTGGCTGCTCCCGCCCATGGATCGCCGCCCCGTGCTGGCCGCCTCCCGCGCACCGCCTTCTCGTCTGCAGCCGGGGCCTCCCCTGCTCCGCGCAGGCACTGGCCGCCCGCCAGCTTGCTGCGTCCGACTCCGCTAGCCACTCTGGCTCTGGCCGGCTCCCACCTTCTCCCGCGTCCGCCTCATCCCGACGCACCTTCGCCCGCGCCGGCTGGCCACCCGCCCGCGCCTGCTGGCCGCGGTTCGGATCCCGCGCCTCCGGCCGCGTCGGCCCCTTGCACCTCCAGACGCATGCCTCCGCGCCTCGCCCTCCCGCCGCCTGCACCGCTCCCGCACCCGGCCACCGGGTCGCCCAGCACCGACTTCACCCCGCCAGTCGGCCTCCGCATCCGGCGTCGACTCCACCTTGCCGGGACCCCTCGCCGCTGCGCCCCGCGTCAGTCCGACTCCTTCTCCGGCACCCGCGCCCGGCAACCCGGCCGCATGCTGTCCCCGCCTCACCTTTGCCCTGCGCCTGCCATCTCCCCGCGCCTGGCCGCGTCGCCGTTGCCCCGCTTGCCGGCCCCGCCCGCTTCCTGGCTGGACGGCTCGCCGCCCCCGCGCTGGCTCCGCCCGCATCCCGGCCTCCTGCGCTGGCCGGCTCCGCCAGACGACCCGGCCTGCTGGCTTCCCCGGCGACCCGGCCTGCCGGCTCCCCCGCAACCCGGACGCCGGCCTCTGGCGCGACTCGGCCGTTGGCTTCCGCCGCGTCCCGCTCCTACCGGCTCATCAGGCAGAGAATAAAAAGAATGAAGAGAAGAAAAGTCAAGCCAGTGGCTGAAAAGAAAAAAAAAGGTGACCAGGTGGGATGGGCCGGCTGTCCGAGAGGCTGGCTGGGACAAAAAAATGTGTGTGTGCATCCGGCTTGCCCAGATCCGGCTGAAGAAAATGTCGGATGCCCACGGCCGACTGGCAAGAAAAAAAATGTGTGTGTGCGTCCAACCGCTGGCTGCCTGTCCGGCTGCAAAGAGCCCGACTGCTGTGTTGGGGTCCGCCCATCCGGCCGGCTGAAGAAGAAGACGAAGTAGTTGCCGGAAGATCCGGCCCGACTGCTCAGCAGTCGGCCCGAATCTCGGGGGCTACACCAAGCGGGTGCGCTGACGCGCCCCCGTGAAGAAGAAGACGAAGTAGTTGCCGGAAGATCCGGCCCGACTGCTCAGCAGTCGGCCCGAATCTCGGGGGCTACACCCAGCGGGTGCGCTGACGCGCTCCCGCGATGAAGAAGACAAAGTAGTTGCCGGGAGATCCGGCCCGACTGCTCAGCAGTCGGCCCGAATCTCGGGGGCTACACCCAGCGGGTGCGCTGGCGCGCCCCCGCGAAGATTGTAGACAAGAGAAGAGTTCTGTCCGGCTCCCCCAGCCGGCAGAAAAGAAGAAAAGGGCGTCGCAAGACGCCTCGCCGCCTGGCCGGTCGAGCCTGACCGGCCGGGACCCCCTTCGTGCACCCGGGGGCTCGAGGGCCACACCCAGCGGGTGCGCCGACGCGCTCCGCAAGCGCCGAGCCGCGCCGGCTGTCTTCAACAACCGCGACTACACAAAAATCAATGTGAGCTCCTCGCCCGCATATTTTTGCATCACGCAAGCATGGATAACCCCGAGCGATTCTTGGGTGCTATCTCCGCATTTTTGATTACAGTCGCATCACTGTTCGCCCCGCGCCAGCCAGAGTTGGCCCGGGGGCTGGCCGCTTGGCCTGAGACGTTAGTTCCCGCAGACGGCTTAGTAGCGTGCGCAGTACCAAAGGCTCACTCTTAGTCACAGACCGCAGAGCGGCTGTCCGGCTAGCAAGGGTGAATGCTGAAGGCCACCCATGCAAAAAACGTCCGGGAAGAAAAACGGCTCGGGCGACCCGGCCGTTTTCCTTTACAAGTATCTACTCGTTGAATCTGCTCCTAGACTCTTGAGTATTGTACACTCCACTTCGCGGCCCACTCTTAACCACAGACCGCAGAGCGGCTGTTCGGCAAGTAAGAGCACAAGCCAAAAAACGGAGGGAACATGAAAAAGATTAAGGGGGCTCGGACGAAACCGAGTCGGCACCCTCCGCATAAAACTTGCAATGCTAAAAGCAAACATTTGATATATCCTCATGGACTAACTTTGTCTTTTTTCATGATCATTTACATGAACACTCGCCAAAAAACCTCCGCCCAACTTTGCCAAGTTGCCCGGAGGCTTGGGGGCTACTGTCGGAGTAATCGACCACGGGTACCCCGAGGACGGCAAGACGATATTTCAAGACATCAGGGCTAGCAAAGCCCCTCAGTCCGACTGCGCCAGCCAGCCGGCTGCCGACTGCGCCAACCAGCCGGCTGCCGACTGCGCCAACAACCACACCAGAGAGCTCTGCCCGGCCGACTGCAACGACCAACCGGCTGCCAACTGCAGCCCGACCCGACACCGACAAGACCCCGACGAGACGGCCATACCACGGACAAGACAACCATACCGCGACGTCATCTACAGTGTACCGTGTCCCCTGGATACTGATTTATAAAGTACCCTAGGGGACAAGCATGACATGCACCATGCCTAGGCCATGCCACTACATAGCTTGGTTTGTAAGCTACCCAAGGTAGTTTACAACCAACGCTACCACCACCCATGCCTACCTCACACTATAAAAGCTAGCTCCATCCATAAGGAGACACATGGACTCTCTCTCTCACACACACACGGCTAAGTGCCATTCGGCCACTAGAGCTTGCATGCTCATCCGGCCACCCGCATATATACGAGGCCAGATGCCTATGGCACTGACCTCAGATACAGCTCTAGGAGCAGCTCTGTACCAAATATACCAGATACACTCAGACATGCAGCAGTAGGAGTATTATCTCTACAGAGAGCTCCGAAGCTGGGTAAACCACCGCGTGCTACTCGCATACCCGCTCCCGGTCCTATTAGTAGCAGTCTTACCCACACACTAAACCCTTGTGGCATCTGTCGACTCGCAAGCCCCCCGTGAGAATACCACGACAGATGGGTTGGATGCAGCAGCTAACCACTGCGACTTTAATCTCCCCAATTAATAGCACGTTTTGAGTTGAGAAAAGAGCGATGTGATTGGCTTTCTATGTGGTTCAGTTTTCCTCCTACCCCAAATCTTTACATGCGTAGGTTGCCATGCATCTCCTTAGATGAACACTTGAACGACGGGATTATATTTCTTGATTATAAACAAAAAGGAATGACATTCAATTGGAGCAATAGCGGATGCTATTGCAGTAGCGCTATTATGGACGCAATAGCGGACACTATTACTATGAACCTAACAACACATCTATCTTGTGCACTCTCTCACTACCTAAAAAAGTTACACATCGGCCCCTTGCACCCTCTCATTACCTAAAAAAGAAGCAACACGTCGGTCTCGTGCACTCTTTCACTACCTAAAAGACGTTACACATTAGTCCCTTGCATCCTCTCACTACCTAAAATAAAGTTACATATCAGTCCTTGCACCGTCTGACTATCTAAAAAAGAAGCGTTAACATGTGACATTGTAGTACTCCCTTTGTTTCTAAATATAATTCTTTTTAGATATTCAATACAAACTACATACGGATGTATATAAAGATATTTTAGAGCGTAAATTCACTCATTTTGCTCCGTATGTAGTCCTTTATTGGAATCTTTAAAAAGACTTATATTTAGGAACAAAGGGAGTATCAATATAGTATATACAACAACCAACATAAGTACTTTCGCAAAAAAAAAAACCAACATAAGTAACTTTTCCATATAGTATATGTTTATTAGTAGATAACACAAAATCAAGCACAATACACACACACACACACACACACACACACACACACACACACACCCACACACATAAACTTCATATTTTCCACGCGCCACCAATTTTTATCTTTATGAATCCTAACTACACCAACAACGCTGCGTGTCCAACCCTTCTAGTATGACATGTAGGGGCAAGCAGAGAGTAATCCTGGTGAGGATTTCCCGGTGCACCAAACTGGTCTAAATTGGTACAGGTTCGAGATTGGCCGGCATCTCTACCAATTTCACAGATTAGAAGGTCATGGTTCGAGCCGGACACGGGCCCTACGAGTTCAAGCCAAAGAAGATACCCATGCGCACACCAAGAAATCGTATACAAATCAGCATACCCCTTTGCATATATACTACAGTACGTACTACTTACTATACAAAAACAAAACTACTACTATATCTATATGCTGTTTTTGTTCCAGAATTACTATTACAAACTCCAGTTATATACAAGTCCGTGTTCCACTATACAAGTGGCATGTGCAGGTCGAGCACGAGCAAATCTTGCTATACAGGAGTGCCCCACCAAAGAATAGGGGAAGAATCTTGTCTATCTATCTATATCTCTATTTGCAGATTAACTCGAGGTAAGTTGCTTGCTGTTCCTAACTAGCAGGTCTCCGCTTGCTGTCCAGCGTTTTGGCTGGGTTAGTTTTGGCGATCTGACAGAACAGAATCACTCCACGAAAGCATGAAATCGCGTGCGACCGATGGCAAATCTGCACAGGAGAGTACGGGAGAAATGTGAATCGCTAAGCAGGGAGAAATGTTTCCACGAACGACAAGAGCATGAAAAACAGAGTTTGATTGACTTACCTTGGAGAACCTCAAGAGCAACTGAAGGTATATCTATCTGATCTTCCACCAGTTTGTATACATCAACAAGCTGCAAAAGAGAGAAACAGGGTTGCGGTGATCCATCGTCGAGAAATTTAAATCTTATATATGGTTCGTGGCCGTAGTGATAAGTGCATTTGATCCCTTGAATCAAGATTGACCAGTTTATGTAGAATAGTACCTCGTCTACGTGCAACCTGGAGTCCTCAGTGAAAGCCATTACAAGTTGTCTCCTGATCCCAGAATCGATAAGGAACAGCCGTGCTCCATCTTTTATTGTGTCAGTGAGATCCAGTTTCTTCTCCAGTTTTTGACTCGACACAGTTTGCCTGCAGTACGAAAGATCAGAATACTTGCAGGAACAGCTAGACAGATACAGCATGACAGAAACAGTGGGTTCAATACTCACAGGCTATTGCTCTTCAGTGCAGGATTGGTACTCATCTTTGACACATTTTCCTTGGCAAGAACTATAAGGTTTTCTAGTCGTTTCCACTGGAACAATCCATCTTTGAATAACACCTGGTGTGGAAATGGTGATAATATCTCAGAAATGTTATAGACAACAACAGTGGCTTTCTTCTACTAATGCCTGCGTATTCGAAAAAATAAAAGCTTGCTGTTTTTCTCTGTACCCGTGTACCGATGCTTCATTGCACATTTACGGCTCACATAGTGATGTATTATATGGCAGAAACAACCAATGAGCGTCATGTTAAGAGGGTTCTTAGAAATTAAAACATACCTGTATCAGCCGTTCACGGAGAGCAGGATTTGGATCTGTCAAAAGACGGTTTGCTATATACGGATATGCAACCTAAATATTAAGAAACATACAGTGAAGAGCATAAGTAACCAAACAAATGTACAGTATTGTTCTCATAAGCACTGAAAAGGTAGCAAATGTCATACCTCAAGGAACTTAAATTCAGGCTTGAGAGTAAAGCAAATTCCTTCTTGCGTCAACAAAGAGCGAATGACCAAAGAAAATCTTTCTGGGATGCGGATAGGGTAATTGTACACGAGCTGATTAAACTTCCCTGTAATTTTCAATTTCATTCATTAGTAAAAAGTATATCTGAATACATGGAGCAGTGTTACACTAAGAATTCATCATTAGGGGAAGCAAAACAATAAAGAAAGTTTCAACATGTGTGAGCAACCGCAAGGGATGCATTCAAAAAGTATCATGGATTAACGATCAAGAACACCCACCCCCAACAAACATGTAAACTGACAAGATATCAAGCAAATATATATACATTTATGAGCAGAATGAAAATTTAGAAAATAGGGATTACCAGTCACACTCCTGAAATTGAAGTCTGCCAAGCCTTTTCCAGCTGAGTTTTGCCAAATAGCTTCCAGAGCTGGGATAATTGGGGAAACATCTGTTCCACTAGCAAGAAAACCAAGCCTTGTGAAGTCATTTGCCATTTCTGCATAGTCTTCATTTACAGCATGAACTACAGCATCAATCAGGATTTCTTTGTTTTGCTGCATATACGAGAAACAACGGCAATAAAACATATGTAAGCAATTTCTTGATCTGCCAATGCAGTAAATCACAAGAATGCATTCACAATAAGGGCATCATTTTTTGTGGTGTTAGCAGATTGCAGAACTATAAGTAGCCGACGTACATTTTGACCACCTAAGTGAAAAGTTTTTCACACTAAAGAATCATTGGTAGTAGGGCATGCATGATATATTATTAATTATATATTCACAGGCAAGCAACAATAAGAATCCAATCAATTGCAACTGTAAAGACAAATTCTGCTACTACCAAACAACCAAAAAAAAATCAGACCTGGCTAAGGACGGCAACATTGCCAAAGTCGACGTAAGCAATACGGCCATCTCGCATCGCAAAAACATTTCCAGGATGTGGATCTCCATGGAAAAGGCCAAATTCAAGCAACTGGCGCAGTGCTGCACTCACTCCAACTGTGAGAAAGCCTTCTACATCAATCCCAGCTTCTTTTATAGCCTGAGGGAATAAATTGAAAACTCAATGATGCTACAAATTTTAAATGAACTAATCCACATTAGAAATAAGTAAAAGTTAATATGATGAATTCTACAAACCTGCGGATCAGTGCATCTGATTCCATCTATCCATTCCATCACCAAAACACGAGAACCTGAAAACTTATTATATACTAGAGGGATCTTCACAGTTGGATCATTCTTAAAATTTACTATGAAGTCCTCGATGTTTCTAGCTTCCTGATTGCGCAGAAAAGGAAGGCCGTCAACTCCCATTCAGACATTCATCACCAAATAAACATGAAACATAAAATCTGTGTTGCTGGAATGAAAAGACCTATAGTATCTTAATGACACATAGATAAAAGGTTGCAATACCTCCATGCAAGGAAATAAGAAGGTTGTGATACTGCACTCGTTAAGCCTCCGGTCATTAAATTAATTAAGATTTCCTATTTGCTGCGCTCGTGCATTGTGGGTACGGTACAAACAGTGAACTTAAAAAAATTGCTGAACAATTGGTTGGTTATTGCACTGAAAGGCCGCATTGATCAGAACATACAAGCTACTGTCGTCTCCTCCAGAAAACAACAAGCAACCAGATCCATTTATACTTACAAGTTCGCCACATCAGAGTGGGTTTAGTGCTAAATGTGCCATCTGAAGCATTTGTCATATTTTCCATTCATTGGGTACATCCAAAATTATAATTTGTCGCTTTGTTAGTGAAAACAGTGAAAGATCATGATTATGATGTCAATAAAAAGAGTATTAGTAGATTAACCATTCTGTGTGCTACCGACATCTATTCATGTGCCAATATTTTCTTCAAATATGCACGCACCATTTGTATGACTCAACAAATCTATAAATATTAAGGCACTAAAAATTCTGATCATCTTTTAACAACTCAAAAAAAGGCATCCCATAACTATTCTCCAAATTAAACAAAACATATGCTTCTGTAATAGTCATACACAATACATCACTACTCATTTTATTTTTGCGGAAATACATCACTACTGATGAGAAGTTACTTTTGATTTCGAAGTGTTAGAAGAGGTTCATGTACCTTTGAGCCATTTAGGAAACAGAACATCTTTAACTATTGAAGGCACAAGTGTTCACATATATACATGGTTACTTAATTTTAAAATATCTGAAGATATCAACTTAAAACCCCAGCTGAAACGTGCAGGCATGAACCTAGTGATTCATTACTCTGTAACTTAACATCGACGGGAAGAAGGCACAAAGAAAATACTTACAAGAGTGTAATCAAGTTCTTCCAAAAGTTTTTCACCGAATTCATCAACAATAAGCTCTGCATTGCAGCCTAGTTTTTGAAGGCTAATCCCATTCAAAAAGGAAGCCAGCGTGCGGAAAAGGAACAGATCTCGGAATATTATTGGCTCAATCCCTGGCCTCTGAACCTGTGGTATGATTGAAATCAAAGAGATAAGCATAAATAAACTCATTCCGTTTACAAGTCAAAAATATGATTTAAAAATTTAGCAAAAAGTAAAAGACAATCGTGGTAGTTATTAAGTTTCATGCAGCAACTACTAGGGCAATCCACATACACCTCAACACCCCCTCTCACGTGCAGCTCAATAAGGCCTAAACATGGACACAAATAGGGCAGGGCATATTTTAATATTTAAATCCCAAGATCCCAGACTTGAACCCAAGACCTTTGGGGTCTGATATGATATTAAGTTTCATGCACCAACCAGTGGAACCAAAAATCCAACCTGACAGAGAAGGTTGGGCAATCCACATATACTTCACTATCAACATCTGGACATTCTACTGGAGCATATGTTAGCATTTAGTTCATGAATGATGCAGCTATAAAGGATACAAATTTTATCAGGGAGAAGGAGGTAGACTATGTTTATAGTCAAAGAACCCCACTAAATGGTGCATCAAGTCACAAACGTCAGAGTATCTCAAGTAAGAAAAGAAAGTGAAAGGAACACGAACCTTGATAGCAACATCCTCGCCGGTTTCTCTTAGTGTGGCACGGTAGACTTGGCCCAGACTTGCAGCTGCTATTGTCTCTGATGAAATTTTGCTGAATAGTTGTTCTAGAGGCTGGCCAAGTTCCTCCTCAATTATGGAAAAGGCCACCTACCAGGTATACAGCAATAAGCAACGCTTAGTTAATCATCCTGATTTCATCGGCCTTAACCCAATACGTGTCCACTGTCCAGAACAATTTGTAAAAATATTCTATTGCAACCATGTACCTGGTTAGCAAATGGAGGAACGTCATCTTGTAGGATACACAGTTCGCTCATATAATCCTCACGAATAATATCAGGCCTGTTAGCTAGAACCTGAAAAAATAATGTAACTAAACAATGTTGGAATTGTAAGACACAACAGATAGCACAAGTGAAATCTTTTTTTCGATGAGATTTATCAGAAAGTGAAAAGAATATAACCTGTCCTGCTTTTATGAATGATGGCCCGAGATCACATAAAAGATTGCGGAGCTGGCGGGCACGGAACGGAACGATTTCTTCATCCCGTCCAACCAAGTAGTCATACACCAGAGATGACCAATAAAAGCCTAGTTTCCAAATGATCTCCGCCCCCCGACTAGCGAGGGATAGTACAGAGCCACTTGATCCCAAGACTTTACTCCTGACCTATCAATTATGGAAATGGGCATAGTTAAAACCAAATTTCAGCAAACCAACCTTGTAAACACAAATGCTCGTAGTGCACAATACCATTTCCGGGGAGTACTTTCGGAAAGGCATGCAGACACCACGCTCGATATCAAGTTGCTCCAGTGCACTGTTGGGCTTTTTGCTGGGCATGCCTTTCGCAGCTGCACCATTAGTTTGCGTGGGTAGGGTCCGAGAAGAGAGCAGGGCATTAGTTGATGCAGCATTGATGACATAGAGTGAAGATCGCTTTGTCCTTTTGGAAATACAGGATCTTGAACCGGCATATCGAGTATATGGCACTGGACGGCTAGACGTTGATATACTGGGGCGATGCGGTGAAATAGATACAGAAGCTGTGCAGAGCTCCATGCTGAAAGAGCTATAAGCGATGATGCCTGCGGAAGGCAGGAAGCTGCATCAGTTATACTTCAATTCCTACCTAAGCAACACAAGTAACAGCCCTACTTACTTTAGCCTACAAAAACGTCTTATATTTTGGTACAGAGGTAGTAAATTTCAACTGGGAACCAGAGTTCCGAAGGTCATATCCTCTGCTGTATTTTTTTAGATATAGGGAGAAAGCAATTCTAATCAACCCAAACTGGTAAACACACAAACCCCAAGTTTCTAACCTAGGTTAGATATGCAGTCCCCAATCACAAGAGAATTTCCCCCATGCTATCTCACATGTTACAGAAGCCAATAATAATCTCAGGGCAGCGGAAAATTTGGGGAAACGACTGTTGACCAAAGCTAGCCAACCAAATCAAACCCACATAAACAGACCAAAAAGCTGCTATGATACTATGGACCTAATTCTACACGCGCGCACACAAATCCCCGCTCTCAGATGGTCCTAGAAACAACCACCACGAACCCGCGAAGCCAGGGCAGAACCCAGGCGAGGAACGGCTGCGAGAAGACGACACCGCAAGAATCGGCGGGGGTTCGGAGCCTCACCTCGTCTTCCGGCGAACTCGCGCCGTGGGGTTCGGGATTCGGTGAGCCCTCCGAGGCGAGCCGGGGCGGTTGTGTGCCGGCTCCTTGTTTCGATTTGGGCGGGGAAGAAGCGCGTGCTCTTTTGTGGTGCCGAGCCAACCGTGGCAGCGGTTCTGACGGGCACAATGGTGAGAGAGTGTAGATAGCTGCTCACGGTGGCCATCCAATGTTAAGCGCTAGCTGCCTAGCACGGCCACGTCGGCTCTCGAGGTGTGTCGCCAAACTGGAAACTTTGCTGTCCACAAGTACGGAACGTGGTCGTCTGTCCACGGAAATTTGCCAAAATTGGGGGAATATAAGATGAAGGAAAACAGCTAGCAACCAGGACGTTTTGCGAACTAAGCATCGCTCACATGGTTAGGTTTCTAGACTTGACATTGATGATTGTCCTTTTCTAAAATTATTTCAGGCCTTTTGATGATATGCGTTTAGTGAAAGAAGACATTGTCATGGACTATAAAGGCATATTTATTTTCCATTGTATGGATCGTTATAATTCCTGGCTAGTTAATGGCTTCGTTAATTTAAAGTCGGGTTCTTCTTAAACCTTCGTTTCAGAAAAAAGGCATCTATGACGATTTGTTCATAAAGATAAATGTCTCTATGCATGTATGAGTGATGTGTTAAAAAAATCAAGACGTCTTGAATGCAACCAGATGACACGACGAGATATACGACAATGAATTTCATAGTTATTGAAGATAAACATCAAAGGACCACCCCCGTGAAAATAACATCAAAGGAACACCTGCCTTGATGCCAAGAATGATGAACGGTGACACGACCCAATTATTAATCTTCCTAGTAACTATCTTCAATTCAAAAGAAAATATCTTATCCTCCTCAATTTTTGAAAAAATAAACTACTACCTCCGAAGTGAGAGAAAGCTTAGGCCTTGTTTCAGGAAAAAGAAACAACTCATGAAAAAAATAGCAAATGATATAATTTTAATTAGATAGAGGACATCAAGTAACTTCGCCGGTCCCAAACCCGGGTAAAAGAGGAGGATTATGATAGACTTGGCAAACCAACGTAAAAACTAGTCAGTCCCATGGGTATGGAACCCATTTGAGCGAAAGTAGTACTAGGATGGGTGACCTCCTGGGAAGTCCTCGTGAAAGGGTTTCATATCTAAGGGTTGTGATAGGCTTGACGAGCCAACGTAAAAACTAGCCAGTCATTTGGGTATGAAACCCATTTGGCCGAGGGTAGTACTAGGATGGGTCACCTTCTGGGAAGTCCTCGTGAAAGGGTTTCATATCTAGCCTATCCCAACTTGTTTGGGACAAAAGGCTTAGTAAGTAGTAGAGGACATCATGTCCAATAAACTAACGCAAACACGAACAACAAAGTCCTTTCATAGAACAAATAGTTACTCGACCTCATCAAGAAACTATTTCCTCATCAGATTTGCATCTTTCGTCATGATTCATGATTTTATTAACAAAAAATTTGCACTTAAAAATCCCGCTGCAATGCGGGGGCAATCGCGCCGCAATTCTATAGTGAGTCGTTGTTGTTCGACTGCAAATGCACTGACAACAAAACTGGCGGTAGCTAATTATCTACTCTTGTCAAAACTCAAAACTGGCGAGTGGTGCAGAAGATCTGATAATACCGACTCAAAGGTGAGTGATCTACCAGGGATCCATATGTTGTACTGTACATCACTAATTTGGAGAGCCAAAACGTGAGAATGTGCGCAATTTCCAGCATCGTGAGCTCGATCATTAGACACTTGTGTTGCAACTGCTTGTTCAAGTTATTGGTCAATTTCACTATCATCACAAAGGCCGAAACAACGTACATCACTAGCACCACCCCTACCAATACTCTAACATGAAGCATAAGCGCGACACTGATGGAGAGCATGAAGAGGATTTCCTCCATAATCACACCATTTTGAACAAGAACGGAAAATAATTAGATGCGACCAAAATGAAGTTGAAGTGATCAAGGCTTGAGGTGCCAAAACAAAAAATATCACCATAAAAGAACTTGAGTTGGTGGAAGTTTAAACAACTTTGTTACTACATCATTGCACACAACCAGCGCATGTCAGATTAATGATCATAATTCACCAACGACAATGAAATTGTGTTCTTCAACCACTTCAATGGAATTCTCGGAACAATGTAGACAAATCAAAGAGTGATGAGTTTAAAATCTGTGGGTCTTTGTGCAACCATGGCTTTGCATGAGATTAAGGGGATGTTTGGTTCGTGACTAACTTAGCCAAAGATTGCCACAACTAAGGTTAGGCAAGTTTGACCAACTTAGTTGAGTGTTTGGTTCAAGCCACACCTTAGGCAAGCCACACTTGAGCCCCACATGGCATACACACAAAAAGTGTGGCAATATTTCTTTAGGCTTGCCAACTTGTGGCTCTCATTTTGATGAACTAACCTTAGGCAAGCTTGGCAAAAAAATGTGGCAAAGTGTGGCAATACTAGTCTTAGAACCAAACAAGCCCTGACTGTCCACTAAATGAAGAGGAATTTTGGAATGCAATAAATGGCCTACCTTCACACAAAGCCCCGAGACCAGATGGTTTTGTTAGGGTGTTCTTCTTTAGACAGTGCTTAGAGGTTATCATTTTATCAAAGCTGATTTCAGAGTGGTGATGGAGAGATTACATAGCATCACTAGCTTGAACCTATGACTATATAACACAAATATATCATTCTGATACCTAAGAAGGATATATGTTTGGAGGTCAAGAACTATATACCTATAGTTTGGTGTGCAGATTTGCAAGGATCAAAGCTTCGGTTGGTCGGATGCTGAGCGAGTGAGCGGTGTGACCGGACAAAGCTTCGGTCGGCCGGCCGATTATAATCGCCTCCATTTAAAAAAATTAACGGCAAATCAAATCGGGTGTGTCTTAACTAGAGGCTGAAGCGTAATTGTCCCATCCTCAATATACACTGACTGCACTAGTTGGTCGCATGCGTCGCTGACGAGAGGAAGAGCGGGCGGGCGGGCGCTCCTCTTCTAATCCCAACTCCGGCGCCGCCCGACACCTCCCATCCATAACCCCCTCATACCCCCTCCCTGGAACCCTAGTCTGTAACACCCCGAGAATCGTGCTACATTAACTCCACACTAATGATGCCAAGTCATCGTCATCATGCCCTAAGAAAAATAATTAAGAATACTTCAACCTCAATTTCAAATTTAAAATGCAAGTCAAATATTTATTTCTTCAAGCAATAAAACAAAAATGTTCACTTTGTCCTATAAATTCCCCTAACCATTTTCATGTTGGAACCAGCCTCTTTTGAATTCCCAAAATCCCTCTGGGTATTAATTTAGTGCTCTAGCAGCAATTCAATTGGCCTTTTCAATTTCTAAAAATGGTTAGACAACTCCTTTTGAATCCAAACTTTTTGTTCCATCTCAAGATATCGTGCTAGAATTATGTGCCAAGTTTTGTTTAAAACAAAATTCAACTGGTACTAAAAGAAAATGCAAAACAGGTCAATAAAAAGAAAAATAGTAAAGGAAAGCTAAAAATAAAAAGAAGGAAAAAGAGCCCACTGTGCGTTGGGCCAAGTGCACAGTGGCGGCCCAGCTTGCCTTCCCCCATTGTCTTCTTCCTCGCTACACAGAAGCAGGGGAGGTGGCGGCCATCCACCGGCCAGGGCGTCACCAAGTCGGCCATCCACCGCTCCTCGAAGAGGATAAGGCACGCCCCGGCTCTCTCCCCCTCCTAACCCTAGCGCCCACTTCCCCCTCTCCCTCTCCCTGGAGCTCGCCCACTCCTCCCTTCTCTCTGCCGAGCACAACCGAGCGTGGACGCCGCCACATCTCCGTCGACCCCGCGGCCACCGAGCCCTTCCGACCCCGCCGATCTGTCCGGGAGCCCCAGCGCCGTCGACCCCTTCGTTTGGTGTCGTTGGATCAAGTCGGGGAGCAGCACAACAACGCCGGCGACCCGATCCCCTTCTCCGGCCATCGCGACGCCGTCGTCGCGATTCCTCGCCATCTGCGCTCCTAAGTTGTCAACGAGCCACCCGTGTGCTCCTCGGTGAGCACCGCACGTCCTCCCCCCTCTTCCCTGCTCCTTTCCGTCCCCGTAGCCCAGCTAGCCACCGTGGCCGTAGGACGTCTCCGCCGCGCCGTTCGCCACCATCGTTTTGGCCGACATTGAGCTCGATCAGGTTCTCGGCCGTGCTCCTCAACGCCGTAGGGACCCGCAGCGCCCTCCAGTTCGTGCAACCGCCCTCTCTAGCGTCATTTCCGTCGTTGCCCAGAAGCCGCCGTCACTGCAGCTCGTCGCCGGCGCCCTTTCCGGCCTCCCCAGCTGCTGCCGCGGCCGCCACTCGATGTGGCTCGTTCACCGCGTCCAAACGGCGCCTCTCGCACGTCAAATAGACGCCGGACGGCTATTTCCGAACCTCGGCGGTGATGCGCCGCCATAAAACGGCCCGTCGGAGTTACTCTGGTCACCAGTGTCGGCGTGGGCTCACGAGGACGCCTGGGGCCCGCCCCTGAGCCACTGACCGTGGGCCCGTGGGGCCCTGTTGACTGAGTTGACTCAGTCAACTCTGCTGACTGGACCGGCCCGTGCAACTGACAAAAGGGGCCCACTGCCCCCTAATTAATGAAATTAATTAAGCTAATTAGTTAACATAATTAGACACTGACAGGTGGCCCAGTAGTTTAACTAACTATGTTTAGATTAGTTTTTAACTCTGTTTAACCCACTCTCTATGACGAGCGGGCCCCACTGGTCATTTTGACCAGTCAACCAATCTGTTGACTGTTGATGTCATCCCCATGCAATGCTGATGTCATAAGTCCATTTCTGTTAATTTAGATAAATCCAGAAAATGTTTAAACCCTTAGAAATTCATAGAAATTAAATCGTAACTCCGATGAAAATGTTTTCTACATGAAAGTTGCTCAGAAAAATGTGACGTATCCGAATACGTGGTCCGTTCACCTATCACATGCCTCTAACTAGCTAAACATGGAACATTCCCCCTCCGGTCATCTGTCTGACACAGGTCCTGAGCCGGAAAGACATTCCTGGTTGAATTCCCCCTTCACCTGTATTGTGTAGCCATACGTTAGGTTACCCCCGGCACAACATATTGCCATGTTATGCTTTGTGATGCTATGTTTGCTTTATATTTATTGTTTCTTCCTCCTCTTCTCTCTGGTAGACCCCGAGACCAATGCTGCCCATGTGATCGACTATGTCGACGACACTTCTTCCTTTTCAGCAGAGCTTCCAGGTAAGCAACCCCCCCCCTTGAGCATTCCGATATCGCCCATTTATTTCCCTCTCATGCATGCACTAGAACTGCTACTGCTTTCTGTATGATCCTATTCTGATGCATAGCCTGTTTTTGTTACCTGCTTTCATACCTTACCTGCTTATTCTAAACTGCTTAGTATAGGTTGGTTAGAGATCCATCAGTGACCCCACCTTGTCCCAATTGCCCCGCTTTATGTTCGATGACTCGATCAACATGATCGATGTCCAGGCCCCAACACCGCACATCACCCCCACTAGTTGTACGACTCTGCAGATCGAGTGCCGAGGGTGGAACCTCATACATCACTCGTGATGAGATCTCTATAGTGTAGCTATTCGGTCGTGGTCATCGAGGGTGATTTCCTCCTTAACCACTTCCGATACGGCTCTGTCGTGCAACCCCTCAAGTGTGAACCTTGAGGGTGGATCCTCTTACATTCACCTTGATGATTACATCGAGTGGAATTCACCGGGGGTGATTCCTCGGGTTTTCCCCTTGATGTTTGGACATACAGATACTTGGACTTTACAACTGTTACTTGGAAAGGCGAGTCGACCCTGAGGGGTACCTGATACATCTCCGCCGTATATACTTTTCCAAACACTTTTGCCCTTCTTTTGGACTCTAACTTGCACGATTTGAATGGAACTAACCCGGACTGGCGCTGTTTTCAGCAGAATTGCCGTGTTATTTTTGTGCAGAAATAAAAGTTCTCGGAATGACCTGAAAATCAATGGAGAATTATTTTGGAATATATAAAAAATACTGGAAGTAAGATCCACGTTAGGGGGGCCTCCACCTGTCCATGAGGGTGGGGGCGCGCCCCCTGCCTCGTGGGCCCCCTGACGCTCCACCACCTCAACCTTGACTCCATATATTCACTTTCGGGGAGAAAAAACTAGGGAGAATAATTCATCGCGTTTTACGATACAGAGCCGCCGCCAAGCCCTAAACTCTCTTGGGAGGGCTGATCTAGAGTCTGTTCGGGGCTCCGGAGAGGGGAATCCGTCACCATCGCCATCATCAATCATCCTCCATCACCAATTTCATGATGCTCACCGCCGTGCGTGAGTAATTCCATCGTAGGCTTGCTGGACGGTGATGGGTTGGATGAGATTTATCATGTAATCGAGTTAGTTTTGTTAGGGTTTGATCCCTAGTATCCACTATGTTCTGAGATTGATGTTGCTATGACTTTGCTATGCTTAATGCTTGTCACTAGGGCCCGAGTGCCATGATTTCAGATCTGAACCTATTATGTTTTCATCAATATATGATAGTTCTTGATCCTTTCTTGCAAGTCTATAGTCGCCTACTATGTGTTATGATCCAGCAACCCCGAAGTGACAATAATCGGGACCACTCCCGGTGATGACCGTAGTTTGAGGAGTTCATGTATTCACCATGTGTTAATGCTTCGGTCCGGTACTCTATTAAAAGGAGGCCTTAATTCCCTTAGTTTCCATAGGACCCCGCTGCCACGGGAGGGTAGGACAAAAGATGTCACGCAAGTTCTTTTTCCATAAGCACGTATGACTATATTCGGAATACATGCCTACATTACATAGATAAATTGGAGCTAGTTCTGTGTCACCCTATGTTATGACTGTTACATGATGAACCGCATCCGTCATAATTCTCCATCACCGGTCCATTACGTACTGATGTCTACTACACAACCTTCTTCTTGTAGACGTTGTTGGGCCTCCAAGTGCAGAGGTTTGTAGGACAGTAGCAAATTTCCCTCAAGTGGATGACCTAAGGTTTATCAATCCGTAGGAGGCGTAGGATGAAGATGGTCTCTCTCAAGCAATCCTGCAACCAAATAACAAAGAGTCTCTTGTGTCCCAACACACCCAATGCAATGGTAAATTGTATAGGTGCACTAGTTTGGCGAAGAGATGGTGATACAAGTGGTATATGGATGGTAGATAAAGGTTTTTGTAATCTGAAAATATAAAAACAGCAAGGTAACTAATGATAAAAGTGAGCACAAACGGTATTGCAATGCTAGGAAACAAGGCCTAGGGTTCATACTTTCACTAGTGCAAGTTCTCTCAACAATAATAACATAATTGGATCACATAACTATCCCTCAACATGCAACAAAGAGTCAATCCAAAGTCACTAATAGCGGAGAACAAACGAAGAGATTATGGTAGGGTACGAAACCACCTCAAAGTTATCCTTTCTGATCGATCTATTCAAGAGTCCGTAGTAAAATAACATGAAGCTATTCTTTCCGTTCAATCTATCATAGAGTTCGTACTAGAATAACACCTTAAGACACAAATCAACCAAAACGCTAATGCCACCTAGATACTCCAATGTCACCTCAAGTATCCGTGGGTATGATTATACGATATGCATCACACGATCTCAGATTCATCTATTCAAACCAACACAAAGTACTTCAAAGAGTGCCCCAAAGTTTCTACCGGAGAGTCAAGACGAAAACGTGTGCCAACCCCTATGCATAGGTTCATGGGCGGAACCCGCAAGTTGATCACCAAAACATACATCAAGTGGATCAATAGAATACCCCATTGTCACCACGGGTATCCCACGCAAGACATACATCAAGTGTTCTCAAATCCTTAAAGACTCAATCCGATAAGATAACTTCAAAGGGAAAACTCAATCCATTACAAGAGAGTAGGGGGGAGAAACATCATAAGATCCAACTATAATAGCAAAGCTCGCGATACATTAAGATCGTATCACCTCAAGAACACGAGAGAGAGAGAGAGAGATCAAACACATAGCTACTGGTACATACCCTCAGCCCCTAGGGAGAACTACTCCCTCCTCGTCATGGAGAGCACCGGGATGATGAAGATGGCCACTGGAGAGGGATTTCCCCCTCCGGCAGGGTGCCGGAACGGGACTAGATTGGTTTTCGGTGGCTACGAAGGCTTCTGGCGACGGAACTCCCGATCTATTCTGCTCCTCGAAGTTTTTAGGGTATATGGATATATATAGGAGGAAGAAGTACGTCGATGGATCTCCGGGCTGTCCACGAGGCAGGGGGGCACGCCCAGGGGGGTGGGCGTGCCCCCACCCTCGTGGGCAGCCCGGGACTCTCCTGGTCCATCTCCGATACTCCGTGGGCTTCTTCTGGTCCAAAAATAAGTTCCGTGAAGTTTCGGGTCAATTGGATTCCATTTGATTTTCCTTTTCTGCGATACTCTAAAACAAGGAAAAAAACAAAAAGTGGCATTAGGCTCTAGGTTAATAGGTTAGTCCCAAAAATCATATAAAATAGCATATAAATGTATATAAAACATCCAAGGTTGATAATATAATAGCATGGAACAATCAAAAATTATAGATACGTTGGAGACGTATCATCATCCCCAAGCTTAATTCCTGCTCGTCCTCGAGTAGGTAAATTCTAAAAACAGAATTTTTGATGTGGAATGCTACCTAACATATTTATCCGTGTAATTCTCTTTATGGTGGCAAGAATATTCAGATCCATATGATTCAAGGCAAAAGTTTAATATTGACATAAAAACAATAATACTTCAAGCATACTAACAAAGTAATCATGTCTTCTGAAAATAACATGGCCAAAGAAAGCTATCCCTACAAAATCATATAGTCTGGCTATGCTATATCTTCATCACACAAAATATTTAAATCATGCACAACCCCGATGACAATCCAAGCAATTGTTTCATACTTTTGATGTTCTCAAACTTTTTCAATCTTCACGCAATACATGAGCATGAACCATGGATATAGCACTATAGGTGGAATAGAATGGTGGTTGTGGAGAAGACAAAAAGGAGAAGATAGTCTCACATCAACTAGGCGTATCAATGGGCTATGGAGATGCCCATCAATAGATATCAATGTGAGTGAGTAGGGATTGCCATGCAACGGATGCACTAGAGCTATAAGTATATGAAATCTCAACAAAAGAAACTAGTGGGTGTGCATCCAACTCGCTTGCTCACGAAGACCTAGGGCGTTTTGAGGAAGCCCATCATTGGAATATACAAGCCAAGTTCTTTAATGAAAGATTCCCACTAGTATATGAAAGTGACAAATAGGAGACTCTCTATCATGAAGATCATGGTGCTACTTTGAAGCACAAGTGTGGTAAAAGGATATTAGCATTGCCCCTTCTATCTTTTTCTCTCTTTTTTATTTTTTTATTTGGGCCTTCTCTTTTTATGGCATCTTTTCTCTTCCTTTTTTTGGGATTCTTTGGCCTCATTTATTTATTTATTTATTTTCGTCCGGAGTCTCATCCCGACTTGTGGGGGAATCATAGTCTCCATCATCCTTTCCTCACTTGGACAATGCTCTAATAATGATGATCATCACACTTTTATTTACTTACAACTCAAGAATTACAACTCGATTCTTAGAACAAAATATGACTCTATATGAATGCCTCCGGCGGTGTACCGGAATGTGCAATGACTCATGAGTGACATGTATGAAAGAATTATGAACAGTGTCTTTGCCACAAATACGATGTCAACTAAATGATCACGTAAAGCAATATGACAATGATGAAGCGTGTCATAATAAACGGAACGGTGGAAAGTTGCATGGCAATATATCTCGGAATAGCTATGGAAATGCCATAATAGGTAGGTATGATGGCTGTTTTTAGGGAAGTATATGGTGGGTTTATGGTACCGGCGGAAGTTGCGCGGTACTAGAGAGGCTAGCAATGATGGAAGGGTGAGAGTGTGTATAATCCATGGACTCAACATTAGTCATAAAGAACTCACATAATTATTGCAAAAATCTATTAGTTATCGAAACAAAGTACTACGCGCATGATCCTAGGGGGTAGATTGGTAGGAAAAGACCATCGCTCGTCCCCGACCGCCACTCATAAGGAAGACAATTAATAAATAAATCATGCTCCGACTTCATCCCATAACGGTTCACCATACGTGCATGCTACGGGAATCACAAACTTCAACACAAGTATTTCTCAAATTCACAACTACTCAACTAGCATAACTCTAATATCACCATCTTCATATCTCAAAACAATCATCAAGTATCAAACTTCTCATAATATTCAATGCACTTTATATGAAAGTTTTTATTATATCCCTCTTGGATGCCCATCATATTAGGACTAGTTTCATAACCAAAGCAAACTACCATGTTGTTCTAAAGACTCTCAAAATAATATAAGTGAAGCATGAGAGTTCATCTATTTCTTCAAAATAAAACCACCGCCGTGCTCTAAAAAGATATAAGTGAAGCACTAGAGCAAATGACAAACTACTCCGAAAGATATAAGTGAAGATCAATGAGTAGTCGAATAATTATGCAACTATGTGAAGACTCTCTAACATTTAAGAATTTTAGATCTTGGGATATTATTCAAACAGCAATAAAAAAATAAAATGAAATGACGCTCCAAGCAAAACATATATCATGTGGTGAATAAAAATATAGCTCCAAGTAAAGTTACCGATGAACGAAGACGAAAGAGGGGATGCCTTCCGGGGCATCCCCAAGCTTAGGATTTTGGTTGTCCTTGAATATTACCTTGGGGTGCCTTGGGCATCCCCAAGCTTAGGCTCTTGCCACTCCTTGTTCCATAATCCATCGAATCTTTACCCAAAACTTGAAAACTTCACAACACAAAACTTAACAGAAAACTCGTAAGCTCCATTAGTATAAGAAAATAAATCACCACTTAGGTACTGTTGTGAACTCATTATAAATTCACATTGTTGTAATGTCTACTGTATTCCAACTCATATATGGTTCATACCCTCCGACACTACTCATAGATTCATCAAAATAAGCAAACAACACATAGAAAACAGAATTTGTCAAAAACAGAACAGTCTGTAGTAATCTGTAACTAACACAGACTTCTGGAACCCCAAAAATTCTAAAATAAATTTCTGGACGTGAGGAATTTATCTATTAAGCATATGCAAAAAGAATTAACTAAATATCACTATCAAAATAAAAATGGCAGCAACTCCCGTGAGTGCTAAAGTTTCTGTTTTTTACAGCAAGATCAACAAGACTTTCCCCAAGTCTTCCCAACGATTCTACTTGGCACAAGCACTAATTAAACACAAACAAACACAAACAAAACGGAGGATAGATAAATTATTTATTATTAAACAGGAGCAAAAAGCAAGGAATAAAAATAAAATTGGGTTGCCTCCCAACAAGCGCCATCATTTAACGCCCCTAGCTAGGCATGATGATTTCAATGATGCTCACATAAAAGATAAGAATTGAAACATAAAGGGAGCATCATGAAAAATATTACTAGCACATTTAAGTATAACCCACTTCCTATGCATTGGGATTTTGTGAGCAAACAACTTATGGGAACAATAATCAACTAGCATAGGAAGGAAAAACAAGCATAACTTCAAAATTTTCAACACATAGAGAGGAAACTTGATATTATTGAAATTTCTACAAGAATATATTCCTCCCTCATAATAATTTTCAGTAGCATCATGAATGAATTCAACAATATAACCAGCACCTAAAGCATTCTTTTCATGATCTATAAGCATAGAAATTTTATTACTCTCCACATAAGCAAATTCTTCTCATTCGGAATAGTGGGAGTATCATAACAGACTCGAATACTATAAATTGTTTCCACATTAAAAGAGTAATGTTCAGAAAAGGGGTAATCATAATCATGACAAGTTTTATAAATATAATCATCACTAGTTTTTATAGCATACGTGTCATCACAATAATCATCATAAGTAGCAGCTTTGTTCTCATCATAATCAATTGAAACCTCTTCCAAGATAGTGGCATCATTACTAAATAAAGTCATGACCTCTCCAAATCCACTTTCAACAATATAATCATGATAAGTAGGAGGAATGCTATCATCATTATAAATTTGCATATCAAAACTTGGGAGACTAAAAATATCATATTCATTAAACGTAGCATCCCCAAGCTTGGGACAAACATTAATTGCAGCAAATATATTCTCGAAAACATCATCTTCATCAAACATAGCATCCCAAGCTTGGGCCTTTTCATATCATAAGCATAATCACTCTCATCATCAATAGTATGGATAGCACCGATAGTATAGCAATTATCATCATCACAATGAGTAATAGGAGCAACATTATTTGGGAGAGATACCTTTCTACCTTTGCTTCTCCGTCTTTTATTTTTCTTCTTCACATCATGTGTGGGTTTAATCTTCTTTTTGGAGCTCCTTATTAATGAGATTGGTTGAATAGAAGGCTCCTCCTCGTTACTTGATTCATCATAAGAAATAATAGGAGGATATTGGGAAGTCTTTTCCCTTTCATTAGTATTCTCGTCATCCTCTATTTGTTTTCTTTTCTTTATGTAATTGGCAATATAAGGGTTTTCAATGCAATTCACCGCACAATACATATAAATTTCCTCTAGATCAAAATCAAGAAATTTATCGAGATTAAATTTTGGAATACCCTCAGTTATACGTTTCATTTCTTCATAACCCAAAAGAAGACTAAGCTCTTTATGATGCTCAAGGGTAATCAAGTTATCACAATTTTTGGACACGACTTGATCATGAAACAAATAGCATTGGAGCTTTGAATGACCATGTTCATTGCAAAGTTCACAAGGATGGCGATAAATATTAAATCTTTCAGCACAAACATCTAGCCTTTCTTGCAACAATTTAGTTTCTAAATGCTTATGCCTCTTGCAATATCTATCTACCCTATTTGATGTGTACTTGCAAACCCAATGCACTCCACAAAAATTGACATGTTTATAGGAGACATTTTCATCATAACTAGTGCAATTATCATTAGTACAATGGATATTCAAGGAGTTCATACTAACAACATTGCAATCATGCTTATCATTCAAAGATTTAGTGCCAAACATTTTAATGCATTCTTCTTCTAACACTTTGGCACAATTTTCCTTTCCATCATACTCACGAAAGATATTAAAAAGATGAAGCGTATGAGGCAAACTTAATTCCATTTTTTGTAAAAAAAATTATAAACTAAACTAGTGATAAAACAAGAAACTAAAAGACTCGATTGCAAGATCTAAAGATATACCTTAAATCACTCACCTCCCCGGCAACGGCGCCAGAAAAGAGCTTGATGTCTACTACACAACCTTCTTCTTGTAGACGTTGTTGGGCCTCCAAGTGCAGAGGTTTGTAGGACAGTACCAAATTTCCCTCAAGTGGATGACCTAAGGTTTATCAATCCGTAGGAGGCGTAGGATGAAGATGGTCTCTCTCAAGCAACCTGCAACCAAATAACAAAGAGTCTCTTGTGTCCCCAACACACCCAATACAATGGTAAATTGTATAGGTGCACTAGTTCGGCGAAGAGATGGTGATACAAGTGGTAGTCACTCGGGACTGCTCGCGCACGCCCCGCCGCATCTTCCTTCCATCGCCGCTCGGTGCTGCTGCCACTCGTCGTCGCCCGCGTGCTCTAGTAGGTTTGCCCAAACCTTGCCTCGACGACGCGGTCGACCTCGCCTTGCCTCTACTCCGCCGTCGCTGCCCTCTGTCGCCCGCGCTCGACCACCGCAGCTCCGTCCCTTCTGCGTCGCTGCCGCAGTGCTCCGCCGCGGCCTCGCGCAGCCCCATGCCCCCCTGCGTCGCCGGCCGTCGCCCGTCTCGCTCTGCTCCCTGTGCCGCCCGCCGCCATCGCCGCGGCGCGCTTTGCCTCGCCGGCGCCGTGACGCTGGCCACGCTCGGCCTCGCCCCATCGGGTGCCTGCAACCGCGCCCGAGACCCGTGCCCGTTCGCGCGCTAGGGCTCCCCCTGGCCCAATGACAAATGGGGCCCGGCCCCAGAACGTTTTTAAAAAAGGGGGATTAAAATAATAATAATTAATTAATTAATTAATTAATCTTAATTAATTAATTAAAGAGTTAATTAAACTAATTAATCCTGATTAGATTAACCTAATCAATTAACTAAACCCTAATTAACCTAACAGAGTATGACAGTTGGGTCCCACTAGACCCACTCATCAGTTTGACCCAGTCAACCCTTGTTGACTGCTGACGTCAGTATGACATCATGCTGATGTCATAAACCCAATTTCGAATTAAATTAAATAATTAATTAAATTCCAGAAATTAATAAAATCTTTAGAAATTCATATCTTTTAATCCGTAACTCACATTAAATTA
Source organism: Triticum urartu (assembly GCF_056163025.1). Taxonomy (NCBI): domain Eukaryota; kingdom Viridiplantae; phylum Streptophyta; class Magnoliopsida; order Poales; family Poaceae; genus Triticum; species Triticum urartu. Next base: position 105,034,787 of record NC_141876.1, read on the forward strand.
TTTTCAACATGAAAGTTGCGCAGAACGACAAGACGAATCCGGATACGCAACCCGTTCGTCCGCCACGCATCCCTAGCATAGCAAACACGCAATTTTCCCCCTCCGGTTCATCTGTCCGAAAACACGAAACACCGGGAATACTTTCCCGGATGTTTCCCCCTTCACCGGTACCACCTCGTACCGCGTGAGGGCACCCCTAGCACCGATACTTGTCATGTCATGCATCGCTATGCATCTGTTTGCTTAATATTTATTGTTTCTTCCCCCTCTTCTCTCGCTAGACACCGAGACCGACGTCGCTGCTTCCCAGTTCGACTACGATGTTGACGACCCCTCTATCTTGGCAGAGCAACCAGGCAAGCCCCCCCCTCCTTGATCACCAGATATCGCCTACTCTCATCTATACTGCTTGCATTATAGTAGTGTAGCATGTTACTGCTTTCCGTTAATCCTATTCTGATGCATAACCTGTCATTGTTGCTACAACTATTGATACCTTACCTGCAATCCTAAATGCTTAGTATAGGATGCTAGATTATCATCAGTGGACCTACATTCTTGTCTGTCTGCCATGCTATACTATCAGACCGTGATCACTTGGGAGGTGGTCACGGGTATATACTTATATACATAATATAAGATACTTGTGGTGACTAAAGACAGGTCGGCTCGTAGGAGTACCCGCGAGTGATTCACGGATTGGGTCCGAAAGGACGTTTGTCCCGACGGCCCTCTGAGTGGATCTTTGTGGCGAAGCGACAGGGCAGGTTGTGACCACCTAGGAGAAAGGTGGGCCTGGCCCTGGTCGGCGTTCGCAGTTATTTCAAGATAACACATTTAACGAGATCTTGGTATTTGATCTGAGTCTGGCCACTGGCCTATACGCACTAACCATCTACGCGGGGACAGTTATGGGCACTCGACGTCGTGGTATCAGCCGAAGCCTTCGTCACGTCAGCGACTAAGCGGCGCGCGCCGGGTTGGACTGGAATGCCTGCTCTTGTATAAGGGAGGCTAGGTCTGCTCGCCGGCCGCGTACGCAACGTGCAGGTGTGCCATGGGCGATGGGCCCAGACCCCTGCGCCATAGGATTTAGACCGGCGTGCTGACCTCTCTGTTGTGCCTAGGTAGGGCTGCGACATGTTGATCTTCCGAGGCCGGGTATGACCCAGAAAAGTGTGTCCAGACAAAGGGGATCGAGCATGTTGGGAAATGTGGTGCACCCCTGCAGGGAAGTTAATCTATTCGAATAGCTGTGATCTTCGGTAACAGGACGACTTAGAGTTGTACCTTGACCTTATGACAACTAGAATCGTATACTTAATAAAACACACCCTTCCAAGTGCCAGATACAACCGGTGATCGCTTCTCACAGGGCGACGAGGGGAGGATCATCGGTTAGGATTATGCTACACAATGCTACTTGGTGAACTTACCATATACTCTCTTCTCTTGCTGCAAAGCTATCCCCCTCTTATTCCGGCATTCTGCAGTTCAGTCCACATATGATACCCTTAATCCATTTGATACCAATGCATACATTTGTAGTGTTGCTCCTTGCTTGCGAGTACTTTGGATGAGTACTCACGGTTGCTTTGCTCCCTCTTTTCCCCCTTTCTATACCCGATTGCTGCGAATAGACGTTGGAGCCCAGGAGCCAGATGCCACCGTCGACGACGACTACTACTACTCGGGAGGTGCCTACTACTACGTGCAGCCCGCTGACAATGACCAGGAGTAGTTTAGGAGGATCCCAGGCAGGAGGCATGCGCCTCTTTCGATCTGTATCCCAGTTTGTGCTAGCCTTCTTAAGGCAAAATTGTTTAACTTATGTCTGTACTCAGATATTGTTTGCTTCCGCTGACTCGTCTATGATCGAGCTCTTATATTCGGGCCCTCGAGGCCCCTGGCTTGTAATATGATGCTTGTATGACTTATTTTATTTGTAGAGTTGTGTTGTGATATCTTCCTGTGAGTCCCTGATCTTGATCGTACACGTTTGCGTGTATGATTAGTGTACGATCGAATCGGGGGCGTCAAGCCGCAAGTTGATCACCAAAACATACATCAAGTAGATCAATAGAATACGCCATTGTCACCACGGGTATCCCACGCAAGACATACATCAAGTGTTCTCAAATCCTTAAAGACTCAATCCGATAAGATAACTTCAAAGGGAAAACTCAATCCATTACAAGAGAGTAGAGGGGGAGAAACATCATAAGATCCAACTGTAATAGCAAAGCTCGCGATACATCAAGATCGTATCACCTCAAGAACACGAGAGAGAGAGAGATCAAACACATAGCTACTGGTACATACCCTCAGCCCCGAGGGAGAACTACTCCCTCCTCGTCATGGAGAGCACCGGGATGATGAAGATGGACACCGGAGAGGGATTTCCCCCTCAGGCAGGGTGCCGGAACGGGTCTAGATTGCTTTTCAATGGCTAGGGAGGCTTCTGGCGGCAGAACTCCCGATCTATTCTGCTCCCCGAAGTTTTTAGGGTATATGGATATATATATATATAGGAGGAAGAAGTACGTCGGTGGATCTCCGGGCTGTCCACGAGGCAGGGGGGCCGCGCCCAGGGGGGTGGGCGCGCCCCCACCCTCGTGGGCAGCCCGGGACTCTTCTGATCCATCTCCGATACTCCGTGGGCTTCTTCTGGTCCAAAAATAAGTTCCGTGAAGTTTCAGGTCAATTGGACTCCGTTTGATTTTCCTTTTCTGCGATACTCTAAAACAAGGAAAAAACAGAAACTGGCACTGGGCTCTAGGTTAATAGGTTAGTCCCAAAAATCATATAAAATAGCATATAAATGCATATAAAACATCCAAGGTTGATAATATAATAGCATGGAACAATCAAAAATTATAGATACGTTGGAGACGTATCACCTACGAGCTTTCCATATATTGTTCTTCCCTTATTTAGTTTTCCGTTGCTATTGTTATCATCACTACAAAACACCAAAAATATTACTTTTGCTACCATTACCACTACTATCATGTTACTTTGCTACTAAACACTTTGCTGCAGATATTAAGTTTCCATGTGTGGTTGAACTGACAACTCAGCTGCTAATACTTGAGAATATTCTTTGGCTCCCCTTGTGTCGAATCAATAAATACTCTACCCTCGAAAACTGTTGCGATCCCCTATACTTGTGGGTTATCAAGACTATTTTCTGGCGCCGTTGCCGGGGAGCATAGCTCTATTCTTTGAGTCACTTGGGATTTATATCTGCTTATCATTATGAAGAACTTGAAAGATTCAAGAACCAAGATTTATCCCTCAACTACGAGGGGAGGTAAGGAACTGCCTGTTGGGGAACGTAGTAATTTCAAAAAAATTCCTACGCACACGCAAGATCATGTGATGCATAGCAACGAGATGGAAGAGTGTTGTCTACGTACCCAACGCAGACCGACTGCGGAAGCGCTGACACGACGTAGAGGAAGTAGTCGTACGTCTTCACGATCCAACCGATCAAGCACCGAAACTACGGCACCTCCGAGTTCGAGCACACGTTCAGCTCGATGATGATCCCCGGACTCCGATCCAGCAAAGTGTCGGGGAAGAGTTCCATCAGCACGACGGCGTGGTGACGATCTTGATGCACTACAGCAGCAGGGCTTCGCCTAAACTCCGCTACAGTATTATCGAGGAATATGGTGGCTGGGGGCACCGCACACGGCTAAGGAATAGATCACGTGGATCAACTTGTGTGTCTAGAGGTGCCCCCTGCCTCCGTATATAAAGGATCCAAGGGGGAGAGGTGCGTCGGCCAGGAGGAGGGCGCAGGAGGAGTCCTACTCCTACCGGGAGTAGGACTCCCCCCCAATCCTATTCCAACTAGGATTCCCAAGGGGGAAAGAGGGGGAGGGGTGGCCGGCCACCTCTCCTAGTCCTAATAGGACTAGGGGAGGGGGGAGGCGCGCAGCCCTTATGGGCAGCCCTTTCACCTTTCCACTAAGGCCCACTAAGGCCCATATAATTCCCGGGGGGTTCCGGTAACCTCCCGGTACTCCGGTAAAATCCCGATTTCACCCGGAACACTTCCGACATCCAAATATAGGCTTCCAATATATCAATCTTTACGTCTCGACCATTTCGAGACTCCTCGTCATGTCCGTGATCACATCCGGGACTCCGAACAACCTTCGGTACATCAAAATGCATAAACTCATAATATCACTGTCATCGTAACCTTAAGCGTGCGGACCCTACGGGTTCGAGAACGATGTAGACATGACCGAGACACGTCTCCGGTCAATAACCAATAGCGGGACCTGGATGCCCATATTGGCTCCTACATATTCTACGAAGATCTTTATCGGTCAGACCGCATAACAACATACGTTGTTCCCTTTGTCATCGGTATGTTACTTGCCCGAGATTCGATCGTCAGTATCCAATACCTAGTTCAATCTCGTTACCGGCAAGTCTCTTTACTCGTTCTGTAATACATCATCTCGCAACTAACTCATTAGTTGCAATGCTTGCAAGGCTTATGTGATGTGCATTACCGAGAGGGCCCAGAGATACCTCTCCGACAATTGGAGTGACAAAACCTAATCTCGAAATACGCCAACCCAACATGTACCATTGGAGACACCTGTAATACTCCTTTATAATCACCCAGTTACGTTGTGACGTTTGGTAGTACCCAAAGTGTTCCTCCGGTAAACGGGAGTTGCATAATCTCATAGTTATAGGAACATGTATAAGTCATTAAGAAAGCAATAGCAGCATACTAAACGATCGGGTGCTAAGCTAATGGAATGGGTCATGTCAATCAGATCATTCAACTAATGATGTGACCTCGTTAATCAAATAACAACTCCTTTGTCTATGGTTAGGAAACATAACCATCTTTGATTAACGAGCTAGTCTAGTAGAGGCATACTAGTGACACTCTGTTTGTCTATGTATTCACACATGTATTATGTTTCCGGTTAATACAATTCTAGCATGAATAATAAACATTTATCATGATATAAGGAAATAAATAATAACTTTAATATTGCCTCTAGGGCATATTTCCTTCAGTCTCCCACTTGCACTAGAGTCAATAATCTAGATTACACTGTAATGATCCTAACACCCATGGAGCTTTGGTGCTGATCATGTTTTGCTCGTGGAAGAGGCTTAGTCAACGGGTCTGCAACATTCAGATCCGTATGTATCTTGCAAATCTCTATGTCTCCCACCTGGACTAGATCCCGGATGGAATTGAAGCGTCTCTTGATGTGTTTGGTCCTTTTGTGAAATCTGGATTCCTTTGCCAAGGCAATTGCACCAGTATTGTCACAAAAGATTTTCATTGGACCCGATGCACTAGGTATGACACCTAGATCGGATATGAACTCCTTCATCCAGACTCCTTCGTTTGCTGCTTCCGAAGCAGCTATGTACTCCGCTTCACATGTAGATCCCGCTACGACGCTTTGTTTAGAATGGCACCAACTGACAGCTCCACCGTTTAATGTAAACACGTATCCGGTTTGCGATTTAGAATCGTCCGGATCAGTGTCAAAGCTTGCATCAACGTAACCTTTTACGGTGAGCTCTTTGTCACCTCCATATACGAGAAACATATCCTTAGTCCTTTTCAGGTATTTCAGGATGTTCTTGACCGCTGTCCAGTGATCCACTCCTGGATTACTTTGGTACCTCCCTGCTAAACTTATAGCAAGGCACACATCAGGTCTGGTACACAGCATTGCATACATGATAGATCCTATGGCTGATGCATAGGGAACATCTTTCATATTCTCTCTATCTTCTGCAGTGGTCGGGCATTGAGTCTTACTGAACTTCACACCTTGTAACACAGGCAAGAACCCTTTCTTTGCTTGATCCATTTTGAACTTCTTCAAAATTTTGTCAAGGTATGTGCTTTGTGAAAGTCCAATTAAGCGTCTTGATCTATCTCTATAGATCTTAATGCCCAATATGGAAGCAGCATCACTGAGGTCTTTCATTGAAAAACTTTTGTTCAAGTATCCCTTTATGCTATCCAGAAATTCTATATCATTTCCAATCAGAAATATGTCATCCACATATAATATCAGAAATGCTACAGATCTCCCACTCACTTTCTTGTAAATACAGGCTTCTCCGAAAGTCTGTATAAAACCAAATGCTTTGAGCACACTATCAAAACGTTTATTCCAACTCCGAGAGGCTTGCACCAGTCCATAAATGGATCGCTGGAGCTTGCACACTTTGTTAGCTCCCTTTGGATCGACAAAACCTTCTGGTTGCATCATATACAACTCTTCTTCCAGAAATCCATTCAGGAATGCAGTTTTGACATCCATCTGCCAAATTTCATAATCATAAAATGCGGCAATCGCTAACATGATTCGGACGGACTTAAGCATCGCTACGGGTGAGAAGGTCTCATCGTAGTCAATCCCTTGAACTTGCCGAAAACCTTTTGCGACAAGTCAAGCTTTGTAGACAGTAACATTATCATCAGCGTCAGTCTTCTTCTTAAAGATCCATTTATTCTCAATTGCTTGCCGATCATCGGGCAAGTCAACCAAAGTCCATACTTTGTTCTCATACATGGATCCCATCTCAGATTTCATGGCTTCAAGCCACTTTGCGGAATCTGGGCTCACCATCGCTTCTTCATAGTTTGTAGGTTCATCATGATCTAGTAGCATGACTTCCAGAACAGGATTACCGTACCACTCTGGTGCGGATCTTACTCTGGTTGATCTATGAGGTTCAGTAGTATCTTGATCTAAAGTTTCATGATCATTATCATTGGCTTCCTCACTAACTGGTGTAGGTGTCACTGAAACAGTTTTCTGTGATGTACTACTTTCCAGTAAGGGAGCAGGTACAGTTACCTCGTCAAGTTCTACTTTCCTCCCACTCACTTATTTCGAGAGAAACTCCTTCTCTAGAAAGGATCCATTCTTAGCAACGAATGTCTTGCCTTCGGATCTGTGATAGAAGGTGTACCCAACAGTCTCCTTTGGGTATCCTATGAAGACACATTTCTCCGATTTGGGTTCGAGCTTATCAGGTTGAAGCTTTTTCACATAAGCATCGCAGCCCCAAACTTTAAGAAACGACAACTTTGGTTTCTTGCCAAACCACAGTTCATAAGGCGTCGTCTCAACGGATTTTGATGGTGCCCTATTTAACGTGAATGCGGCTGTCTCTAGAGCATAACCCCAAAACGATAGCGGTAAATCTGTAAGAGACATCATAGATCGCACCATATCTAGTAAAGTACGATTGCGACGTTCGGACACACCATTGCGCTGTGGTGTTCCGGGTGGCGTGAGTTGCGAAACTATTCCGCATTGTTTCAAATGTACACCAAACTCGTAACTCAAATATTCTCCTCCACGATCAGATCGTAGAAACTTTATTTTCTTGTTATGATGATTTTCAACTTCACTCTGAAATTCTTTGAACTTTTCAAACGTTTCAGACTTATGTTTCATTAAGTAGATATACCCATATCTGCTTAAATCATCTGTGAAGGTGAGAAAATAACGATATCTGCCACGAGCCTCAATATTCATCGGACCACATACATCGGTATGTATGATTTCCAACAAATCTGTTGCTCTCTCCATAGTACCGGAGAATGGTGTTTTAGTCATCTTGCCCATGAGGCACGGTTCGCAAGTACCAAGTGATTCATAATCAAGTGGTTCCAAAAGTCCATCAGTATGGAGTTTCTTCATGCGCTTTACACCGATATGACCTAAACGGCAGTGCCACAAATAAGTTGCACTTTCATTATCAACTCTGCATCTTTTGGCTTCAACATTATGAATATGTGTATTACTACTATCGAGATTCAATAAGAATAGACCACTTTTCAAGGGTGCATGACCATAAAAGATATTACTCATATAAATAGAACAACCATTATTCTCTGATTTAAATGAATAACCGTCTCGCATTAAACAAGATCCAGATATAATGTTCATGCTCAACGCTGGCACCAAATAACAATTATTTAGGTCTAATATTAATCCCGAAGGTAGATGTAGAGGTAGCGTGCCGACCGCGATCACATCGACTTTGGAACCGTTTCTCACGCGCATCGTCACCTCGTCCTTTGCCAGTGCCCGCTTATTCCGTAGTCCCTGTTTCGAGTTGCAAATATTAGCAACAGAACCAGTATCAAATACCCAGGTGCTACTGCGAGCTCTAGTAAGGTACACATCAATAACATGTATATCACATATACCTTTGTTCACCTTGCCATCCTTCTTATCCGCCAAATACTTGGGGCAGTTCCGCTTCCAGTGACCAGTCTGCTTGCAGTAGAAGCACTCAGTTTCAGGCTTAGGTCCAGACTTGGGTTTCTTCTCCTGAGCAGCAACTTGCTTGATGTTCTTCTTGAAGTTCCCCTTCTTCTTCCCTTTGCCCTTTTTCTTGAAACTAGTGGTCTTGTTAACCATCAACACTTGATGCTCCTTCTTGATTTCTACCTCCGCAGCTTTCAGCATTGCGAAGAGCTTGGGAATAGTCTTGTTCATCCCTTGCATATTATAGTTCATCATGAAGCTCTTGTAGCTTGGTGGCAGTGTTTGGAGAATTCTGTCAATGACACAATCATCTGGAAGATTAACTCCCAATTGAATCAAGTGATTATTATACCCAGACATTTTGAGTATATGCTCACTAACAGAACTGTTCTCTTCCATCTTGCAGCTATAGAACTTATTGGAGACTTCATATCTCTCAATCCGGGCATTTGCTTGAAATATTAACTTCAACTCCTGAAACATCTCATATGCTCCATGACGTTCAAAACGTCGTTGAAGTCCCGATTCTAAGCCGTAAAGCATGGCACACTGAACTATCGAGTAGTCATCAGCTTTGCTCTGCCAGACGTTCATAACATCTGGTGTTGCTCCAGCAGCAGGCCTGGCACCCAGCGGTGCTTCCAGGACGTAATTCTTCTGTGCAGCAATGAGGATAATCCTCAAGTTACGGACCCAGTCCGTGTAATTGCTACCATCATCTTTCAACTTTGCTTTCTCAAGGAACACGTTAAAATTCAACGGAACAACAGCACGAGCCATCTATCTACAATCAACATAAACAAGCAAGATACTATAAGGTACTAAGTTCATGATAAGTTTAAGTTCAATTAATCAGATTACTTAAGAACTCCCACTTAGATAGACATCCCTCTAATCTTCTAAGTGATTACGTGATCCAAATCAACTAAACCATAACCGATCATCACGTGAGATGGAGTAGTTTTCAATGGTGAACATCGTTATGTTGATCATATCTACTATATGATTCACGCTCGACCTTTCGGTCTCCGTGTTCCGAGGCCATATCTGCATATGCTAGGCTCGTCAAGTTTAACCTGAGTATTCTGCGTGTGCAAAACTGGCTTGCACCCGTTGTAGATGGACGTAGAGCTTATCACACCCGATCATCACGTGGTGTCTGGGCACGACGAACTTTGGCAACGGTGCATACTCAGGGAGAACACTTCTTGATAATTTAGTGAGAGATCATCTTATAATGCTACCGTCAATCAAAGCAAGATAAGATGCATAAAAAGATAAACATCACATGCAATCAATATAAGTGATATGATATGGCCATCATCATCTTGTGCTTGTGATCTCCATCTCTGAAGCACCGTCATGATCACCATCGTCACCGGCGCGACACCTTGATCTCCATCGTAGCATCGTTGTCGTCTCGCTAATCTTATGCTTCCACGACTATCACTACCGTTTAGTAATAAAGTAAAGCATTACATCGCGATTGCATTGCATACAATAAAGCGACAACCATATGGCTCCTGCCAGTTGCCGATAACTTGGTTACAAAACATGATCATCTCATACAATAAAATTCAGCATCATGCCTTGACCATATCACATCACAACATGCCCTGCAAAAACAAGTTAGACGTCCTCTACTTTGTTGTTGCAAGTTTTACGTGGCTGCTACGGGCTTAAGCAAGAACCAATCTCACCTACGCATCAAAACCACAACGATAGTTTGTCAAATAGACTCCGTTTTAACCTTCGCAAGGACCGGGCGTAGCCATACTTGGTTCAACTAAAGTTGGAGAGACAGTCGCCCGCAAGCCATCTATGTGCAAAGCACGTCGAGGGAACCGGTCTCGCGTAAGCGTACGCGTAAGGTTGGTCCGGGTCGTCTCATCCAACAATGCCGCCGAACCAAAGTATGACATGCTGGTAGGCAGTATGACTTGTATCGCCCACAACTCACTTGTGTTCTACTCGTGCATATAACATCAATATAAATAACCTAGGCTCTGATACCACTGTTGGGGAACGTAGTAATTTCAAAAAAATTCCTACGCACACGCAAGATCATGTGATGCATAGCAACGAGATGGAAGAGTGTTGTCTACGTACCCAACGCAGACCGACTGCGGAAGCGCTGACACGACGTAGAGGAAGTAGTTGTACGTCTTCACGATCCAACCGATCAAGCACCGAAACTACGGCACCTCCGAGTTCGAGCACACGTTCAGCTCGATGACGATCCCCGGACTCCGATCCAGCAAAGTGTCGGGGAAGAGTTCCGTCAGCACGACGGCGTGGTGACGATCTTGATGCACTACAGCAGCAGGGCTTCGCCTAAACTCCGCTACAGTATTATCGAGGAATATGGTGGCTGGGGGCACCGCGCACGGCTAAGGAATAGATCACGTGGATCAACTTGTGTGTCTAGAGGTGCCCCCTGCCTCCGTATATAAAGGAGCCAAGGGGGAGAGGTGCGCCGGCCAGGAGGAGGGCGCAGGAGGAGTCCTACTCCTACCGGGAGTAGGACTCCCCCCCCCCCAATCCTATTCCAACTAGGATTCCCAAGGGGGAAAGAGGGAGAGGGGTGGCCGGCCACCTCTCCTAGTCCTAATAGGACTAGGGGAGGGGGGAGGCACGCAGCCCTTATGGGCAGCCCTTTCACCTTTCCACTAAGGCCCACTAAGGCCCATATGATTCCCAGGGGGTTCCGGTAACCTCCCGGTACTCCGGTAAAATCCCGATTTCACCCGGAACACTTCCGATATCCAAATATAGGCTTCCAATATATCAATCTTTACGTCTCGACCATTTCGAGACTCCTCGTCATGTCCGTGATCACATCCGGGACTCCGAACAACCTTCGGTACATCAAAATGCATAAACTCATAATATCACTGTCATCGTAACCTTAAGCGTGCGGACCCTACGGGTTCGAGAACGATGTAGACATGACCGAGACACGTCTCCGGTTAATAACCAATAGCGGGACCTGGATGCCCATATTGGCTCCTACATATTCTACGAAGATCTTTATCGGTCAGACCACATAACAACATACGTTGTTCCCTTTGTCATCGGTATGTTACTTGCCCGAGATTCGATCGTCGGTATCCAATACCTAGTTCAATCTCGTTACCGGCAAGTCTCTTTACTCGTTCTGTAATACATCATCTCGCAACTAACTCATTAGTTGCAATGCTTGCAAGGCTTATGTGATGTGCATTACCGAGAGGGCCCAGAGATACCTCTCCGACAATTGGAGTGACAAAACCTAATCTCGAAATACGCCAACCCAACATGTACCATTGGAGACACCTGTAATACTCCTTTATAATCACCCAGTTACGTTGTGACGTTTGGTAGTACCCAAAGTGTTCCTCCGGTAAACGGGAGTTGCATAATCTCATAGTTATAGGAACATGTATAAGTCATGAAGAAAGCAATAGCAGCATACTAAACGATCGGGTGCTAAGCTAATGGAATGGGTCATGTCAATCAGATCATTCAACTAATGATGTGACCTCGTTAATCAAATAACAACTCCTTTGTCTATGGTTAGGAAACATAACCATCTTTGATTAACGAGCTAGTCTAGTAGAGGCATACTAGTGACACTCTGTTTGTCTATGTATTCACACATGTATTATGTTTCCGGTTAATACAATTCTAGCATGAATAATAAACATTTATCATGATATAAGGAAATAAATAATAACTTTATTATTGCCTCTAGGGCATATTTCCTTCACTGCCATCTAGCTCTGCACTTGATTCACCTTCTGTTTTGAGTAAGCTTGCGACACCTAAACCTGCTTCTGCTATTAATTCTGATATGTCGCATGTTATTGATGATGCCACTTATGCTATGCATGATACTTATGATGAAACTACTTCTATGCTTGATACTACTGTGCCACTTGGTGAATTTCTTGATGAAAAATTTGCTAGGGCTAGAGAGAATGAAATTATTGAAACTGATAATATTGATGAAAGTGATGATGAAGATTCTCCCCCTAGATATGAATTACCTGTTGTGCCTGAGGGCTATGTTATGGATGAAGAAACTGCTAGAGATTTTCTTGCTTTCAATGATAGGAGTGATCTTAATCCTGCTTGTGCTACTTCACCTATCTTTGTTACTGATAAGGATTATGATTTCTCTGTTGATCCTGAGATAATTACTTTAGTTGAATCTGATCCTTTCTATGGCTATGAATCTGAAACTGTTGTGGCACATCTTACTAAATTAAATGATATAGCCACCCTGTTCACTAATGATGAGAAAACTCGCTACTATTATATCCTTAAGATATTTTCGTTCTCATTAAAGGGTCATGCTAAGATATGGTTTAATTCTCTTGATCCTGGTTGTGTGTGTAGTCCCCAGGATATGATTTATTACTTTCTCTGCTAAATATTTCCCCGCTCATAAGAAACAAGCTGCTTTAAGGGAAATATATAATTTTGTGCAAATTGAAGAAGAGAGTCTCCCACAAGCTTGGGGGAGGCTTCTCTAATTACATAATGCTTTGCCTGATCATCCTCTTAAGAAAAATGAAATACTTGATATCTTTTATAATGGACTAACCGATACTTCCAGAGACCACCTAGATAGTTGTGCTGGTTGTGTTTTCAGGGAAAGAACACCAGATGGAGCTGAAATTCTATTGAATAATATGTTGAATAATGAAAATAATTGGACACTTCCTGATCCAATTCCTGAACCAACTCCTGAGCCAACTCCGAAGAAAAGGGGTATTCTATTTCTCAGTCCTGAAGATATGCAAGAGGCAAAGAAATCTATGAAAGAAAAAGGTATTAAAGCTGAACATGTTAAGAATTTACCTCCTATTGAAGAAATACATGGTCTTAATTTGCCGCTTGTTGAAGAAATACATGGTCTTGATAACCCGACACAGGTAGTAAAGGTAAATTCTCTCTATAGATATGATAAAGTTGAAATCCCATTTACTAAGTTTGCTAGCCCATGCTTGGATGAGTTTGATGACTTTATGGTTAAACAAGAAAACTTCAATGCTTATGTTGGTAGACAATTGAAACATAATGCTGATATGCTTGAACACTTGGGTGATTATATGGCTAATGTTAAAGGTGAACCTAAACTTATTAGTAAACATGCTTCTATGGTTACCACTCAAGTAGAACAAGTACTTAAAGCTCGGAATGATTTGCTCAATGAATTAAATAGTAAGAAAAATGATAATGCTGTTAGACTTATGACTAGAGTGTTGGGGAACGTAGCAGAATTTTAAAATTTTCTACGCATCACCAAGATCTATCTATGGAGTCATCTAGCAACAAGGGAGAGAGGAGTGCATCTACATACCCTTGTAGATCATGAGCGGAAGCGTTCAAGAGAACGGGGTTGATGGAGTCGTACTCGTCGTGATCCAAATCACCAAAGATCCTAGCGCCGAACGGACGGCACCTCCGTGTTCAACACATGTATGGAGCGAGGACGTCTCCCGCGCCTTGATCTAGCAAGGATGAGGGAGAGATTAAGGAAGAGGGCTCCAACAGCAGAACGACGGCGTGGTGGTGGTGAAGCTGCAGTACTCCGGCAGGGCTTCGCCAAGCTCTTACGGAGGAGGAGATGTGTTGGGGAGGGGAGGGGCTGCGCCTTGGATGTCATGTGCAGCCCTCCCCTTGCCCCTCTATTTATATGGGAAGGAGGAAGGGGGCCGGCCCCTCTAGATGAGATCTAGAGGTGGGGGCGGCGGCCAAGGGGAGGGGGCTTACCCCCCAAGCAAGGGGGGCACCCCCTTTAGGGTTCCCCCCCAACCCTAGGCGCATGGGCCCAAGGGGGGGATGCGGCCAGCCCATGTAGGGCTGGTTCCCTTTCCTCTACAGCCCATTAGGCCCTCTGAGAGAGGTGGCCCCTCCCGGTGGACCCCCGGAACCCCTCCGGTGGCCCCGGTACAATACTGATATGCCCCCGAACCTTTCCGGTGACCGTATGACAACTTCCTACATATAAATCTTCACCTCCGGACCATTCCGGAACTCCTCGTGACATCCGGGATCTCATCCGGGACTCCGAACAACATTCGGTAATCACATACAAGTCTTCCTAACAACCCTAGTGTCACCGAACCTTAAGTGTGTAGACCCTACGGGTTTGGGAGACATGCAGACATGACCGAGATGACTCTCCGGTCAATAACCAACAGCGGGATCTTGATACCCATGTTGGCTCCCACATGCTCCTCGATGATCTCATCGGATGAACCACGATGTCGAGGATTCAATCAATCCGTATACAATTCCCTTTGTCAATCGGTACGTTACTTGCCCGAGACTCAATCGTTGGTATCCCAATACCTCGTTCAATCTCGTTACCGGCAAGTCTCTTTACTCGTGCCGTAATGCATGATCCCATGATCAACCACTTGATCACATTGAGCTCATTATGATGATGCATTACTGAGTGGGCCCAGAGATACCTCTCCGTCATACGGAGTGACAAATCCCACTCTCGATTCATGCCAACCCAACAGACGCTTTTGGAGATACCTGTAATGTACCTTTATAGTCACCCAGTTACATTGTGACGTTTGGCAAACCCAAGGCACTCCTACGGTATCTGGGAGTTGCACAATCTCATGGTCTAAGGAAATGATACTTGACATTCAGAAAAGCTACAGCAAATGAACTACACGATCTTTGAGCTATGCCTAGGATTGGGTCTTGTCCATCACATCATTCTCCTCATGATGTGATCCCGTTATCAATGACATCCAATGTCCATAGTCAGGAAACCATGACTATCTTTTGATCAACGAGCTAGTCAACTAGAGGCTCACTATGGACGTGTTGTGGTCTATGTATTCACACATGTATTACAATTTCCGGATAACACAATTATAGCATGAACAATAGACAATTATCATGAACAAAGAAATATAATAATAACCATTTTATTATTGCCTCTAGGGCATATTTCCAATAGTCTCCCACTTGCACTAGAGTCAATAGTCTAGTTACATTGTGATGAATCGAACACCAAGCAGTTTTGGTGTTGATCATGTTTTGCTCTAGGGAGAGGTTTAGTCAACGGATCCGCCACATTCAGGTCCCTATGTACTTTACAAATCTCTATCTCTCCATTTTGAACACTTTCACGAATGGAGTTGAAGCGACGCTTGATATGCCTGGTCTTCCTATGAAACCTGGGCTCCTTGGCAAGGGCAATAGCTCCAGTGTTGTCACAGAAGAGAGTCATCGGGCCCGACGCATTGGGTATGACTCCTAGGTCGGTAATGAAATCCTTCACCTAGACTGCTTCTTGTGCTGCCTCCGAGGCTGCCATGTACTCCGCTTCACATGTAGATCTCGCCACAATGCTTTGCTTGCAACTGCACCAGCTTACTGCCCCACCATTCAAAATATACAAGTATCCGGTTTGTGACTTAGAGTCATCTAGATCTGTGTCGAAGATAGCATCGATGTAACCCTTTACGACGAGCTCTTCGTCACCTCCATACACGAGAAACATGTCCTTAGTCCTTTTCAGGTACTTCAGGATATTCTTGACCGATGTCCAGTGTTCCATGCCGGGATTACTTTGGTACCTTCCTACCAAACTTACGGCAAGGTTTACATCAGGTCTGGTACACAGCATAGCATACATGATAGACCCTATGGCCGAGGCATAGGGGACGACACTCATCTTTTCTCTATCTTCTGCCATGGTCGGGCATTGAGCCGTGCTCAATCTCGTACCTTGCAATACAGGCAAGAACCCCTTCTTTGACTGATCCATTTTGAACTTCTGCAATATCTTGTCAAGGTACGTACTCTGTGAAAGACCAATGAGGCCTCTCGATCTATCTCTATAGATCTTGATGCCTAATATATAAGCAGCTTCTCCAAGGTCCTTCATTGAAAAACACTTGTTCAAGTAGGCCTTTATGCTTTCCAAGAATTCTATATCATTTCCCATCAACAGCATGTCATCCACATACAATATGAGAAATGCTACAGAGCTCCCACTCACTTTCTTGTAAATGCAGGCTTCTCCATAAGTATGCATAAACCCAAACGCTTTGATCATCTCATCAAAACGAATGTTCCAACTCCGAGATGCTTGCACCAGCCCATAAATCGAGCGTTGGAGCTTGCACACCTTGTCAGCATTCTTAGGATCGACAAAACCTTCCGGCTGCATCATATACAATTCTTCCTTAAGGAAACCATTCAGGAATGACGTTTTGACGTCCATTTGCCATATCTCATAATCATAGAATGCGGCAATTGCTAACATGATTCGGACGGACTTCAGCTTCGCTACGGGTGAGAAAGTCTCATCGTAGTCAACCCCTTGAACTTGTCGATAACCCTTAGCGACAAGCCGAGCTTTATAGATGGTCACATTACCATCCGCGTCTGTCTTCTTCTTAAAGATCCATTTATTTTCTATGGCTCGCCGATCATCGGGCAAGTCAGTCAAAGTCCATACTTCGTTTTCATACATGGATCCTATCTCGGATTTCATGGCTTCCAGCCATTTGTCAGAATCCGGGCCCGCCATCGCTTCTTCATAGTTCGAAGGTTCACCGTTGTCTAACAACATGATTTCCAAGACAGGGTTGTCGTACCACTCTGGTGCGGAACGTGTCCTCGTGGACCTACGAAGTTCAGTAGTAACTTGATATGAAGTTTCATGATCATCATCATTAACTTCCTCTCTAGTCGGTGCAGGCACCTCAGGAACATTTTCTTGAGCTACGCCACTTACTGGTTCAAGAGGTAATACTTCATCAAGTTCTACTTTCCTCCCACTTATTTCTTTCGAGAGAAACTCTTTCTCTAGAAAGGACCCATTCTTGGCAACAAAGATCTTGCCTTCGGATCTGAGGTAGAAGGTATACCCAACAGTTTCTTTAGGGTATCCTATGAAGACGCATTTTTCCGACTTGGGTTCGAGCTTTTCCGGTTGAAGTTTCTTGACATAAGCATCGCATCCCCAAACTTTTAGAAATGACAGCTTAGGTTTCTTCCCAAACCATAATTCATACGGTGTCGTCTCAACGGATTTCGACGGAGCCCTATTTAAAGTGAATGCGGCAGTCTCTAAAGCATAGCCCCAAAATGACAGCGGTAAATCGGTAAGAGACATCATAGATCGCACCATATCTAATAGAGTGCGATTATGATGTTCGGACACACCATTACGCTGAGGTGTTCCAGGCGGCGTGAGTTGTGAAACTTTTCCACATTTTCTTAAGTGTGTGCCAAATTCGTGACTCAAGTATTCGCTCCCACGATCTGATCGCAAGAACTTGATTTTTCTGTCACGTTGATTCTCAACCTCACTCTGAAATTCCTTGAACTTTTCAAAGGTCTCAGACTTGTGTTTCATTAAGTAGACATACCCATATCTACTCAAGTCATCAGTGAGGGTGAGAACATAACGATAGCCACCGCGAGCCTCAACACTCATTGGACCGCACACATCAGTATGTATGATTTCCAATAAGTTGGTTGCTCGCTCCATTGTTCCTGAGAATGGAGTCTTGGTCATTTTACCCCTGAGGCATGGTTCGCACGTGTCAAATGATTCGTAATCAAGAGACTCCAAAAGCCCATCTGCATGGAGCTTCTTCATGCATTTGACACCTATGTGACCAAGGCGGCAGTGCCACAAGTATGTGGGACTATCATTATCAACCTTACATCTTTTGGTATTCACACTATGAATATGTGTAGCATTACGCTCGAGATTCATTAAGAATAAACCATTCACCATCGGAGCATGACCATAAAACATATCTCTCATATAAATAGAACAACCATTATTCTCGGATTTAAATGAGTAGCCATCTCGAATTAAACGAGATCTTGATACAATGTTCATGCTCAAAGCTGGCACTAAATAACAATTATTGAGGTTTAAAACTAATCCCGTAGGTAAATGTAGAGGTAGCATGCCGACGGCGATCACATCGACCTTGGAACCATTCCCGACGCGCATCGTCACCTCGTCCTTCGCCAGTCTCCGCTTATTCCGCAGCTCCTGCTTTGAGTTACAAATGTGAGCAACCGCACCGGTATCAAATACCCAGGAGCTACTACGAGTACTGGTAAGGTACACATCAATTACATGTATATCACATATATCTTTAGTGTTGTCGGCCTTCTTGTCCGCTAAGTATTTGGGGCAGTTCCGCTTCCAGTGACTACTTCCCTTGCAATAAAAACACTCAGTCTCAGGCTTGGGTCCATTCTTTGGCTTCTTCCCGGCAGCTTGCTTATCGGGCGCGGCAACTCCCTTGCCGTCCTTCTTGAAGTTCTTCTTACCCTTGCCTTTCTTGAACTTAGTGGTTTTATTCACCATCAACAGTTGATGTTCCTTTTTGACTTCCACCTCTCCTGATTTCAGCATTGAATATACCTCAGGAATGGTCTTTTCCATCCCCTGCATATTGAAGTTCATCACAAAGCTCTTGTAGCTCGGTGGAAGCGACTGAAGGATTCTGTCAATGACCGTGTCATCTGGGAGATTAACTCCCAGCTGAGTCAAGTGGTTATGCAACCCAGACATTTTGAGTATGTGCTCACTGACAGAACTATTTTCCTCCATCTTACAGCTGAAGAACTTGTCGGAGACTTCATATCTCTCAACCCGGGCATGAGCTTGAAAAACCATTTTTAGCTCTTCGAACATCTCATATGCTCCGTGTCTCTCAAAACGCTTTTGGAGCCCTGGTTCTAAGCTGTAAAGCATGCCGCACTGAACGAGGGAGTAATCATCAGCACGTGACTGCCAAGCATTCATAACGTCTTGGTTCTGTGGGACAGGTGCGTCACCTAGTGGTGCTTCTAGGACATAATCTTTCTTGGCAGCTATGAGGATGATCCTTAGGTTCCGGACCCAGTCCGTATAGTTGCTGACATCGTCTTTCAGCTTGGTTTTCTCTAGGAACGCGTTGAAGTTGAGGACAACGTGGGACATTTGATCTACAAGACATATTGTAAAGATTTTAGACTAAGTTCATGATAATTAAGTTCATCTAATCAAATTATTCAATGAACTCCCACTCAGATAGACATCCCTCTAGTCATCTAAGTATAACATGATCCGAGTTAACTAGGCCGTGTCCGATCATCACGTGAGACGGACTAGTCAACATCGGTGAACATCTTCATGTTGATCGTATCTTCTATACGACTCATGCTCGACCTTTCAGTCTTCTGTGTTTCGAGGCCATGTCTGTACATGCTAGGCTCGTCAAGTCAACCTAAGTGTATTGCGTGTGTAAATCTGGCTTACACCCGTTGTATTCGAACGTTAGAATCTATCACACCCGATCATCACGTGGTGCTTCGAAACAACGAACCTTCGCAACGGTGCACAGTTAGGGGGAGCACTTTCTTGAAATTATTTCGAGGGATCATCTTATTTAAGCTACCGTCGTTCTCAGCAAATAAGATGCAGAACATGATAAACATCACATGCAATCAAATAGTGACATGATATGGCCAATATCATTTGCTCCTTTTGATCTCCATCTTTGGGGCTTCATGATCATCGTTGTCACCGGCATGACACCATGATCTCCATCATCGTGTCTTCTTGAAGTTGTCTCGTCATCTATTACTTCTACTACTATGGCTAACACTTTAGCAATAAAGTAAAGTAATTACATGACGTTTATGTTGACACGCAGGTCATAAATAAATAAAGACAACTCCTATGGCTCCTGCCGGTTGTCATACTCATCGACATGCAAGTCGTGATTCCTATTACAAGAACATGATCATCTCATACATCACATATATCATTCATCACATCCTTTGGCCATATCACATCACAAAACACTTGCTGCAAAAACAAGTTAGACGTCCTCTAATTGTTGTTGCAAGTTTTTATGTGGCTGCTATAGGATTCTAGCAAGAACGTTTCTTACCTACGCCAAAACCACAACGTGAATTGCCAATTTCTATTTACCCTTCATAAGGACCCTGTTCATCGAATCCGATCCGACTAAAGTGGGAGAGACAGACACCCACTAGCCACCTTATGCAACTAGTGCATGTCAGTCGGTGGAACCAGTCTCACATAAGCGTACGTGTAAGGTCGGTCCGGGCCGCTTCATCCCACGATGCCGCCGAATCAAGATAAGACTAGTAACGGTAAGCAAATTGACAATATCGACGCCCATAACTACTTTGTGTTCTACTCGTGCATAGAAACTACGCATAGACCTAGCTCTGATACCACTGTTGGGGAACGTAGCAGAATTTTAAAATTTTCTACGCATCACCAAGATCTATCTATGGAGTCATCTAGCAACGAGGGAGAGAGGAGTGCATCTACATACCCTTGTAGATCATGAGCGGAAGCATTCAAGAGAATGGGGTTGATGGAGTCGTACTCGTCGTGATCCAAATCACCGAAGATCCTAGCGCCGAACGGACGGCACCTCCGCGTTCAACACACGTATGGAGCGAGGACGTCTCCCGCGCCTTGATCCAGCAAGGAGGAGGGAGAGGTTGAGGAAGAGGGCTCCAACAGCAGCACGACGGTGTGGTGGTGGTGAAGCTGCAGTACTCCGGCAGGGCTTCGCCAAGCTCTTACGGAGGAGGAGAGGTGTTGGGGAGGGGAGGGGCTGCGCCTTGGATGTCATGTGCAGCCCTCCCCTTGCCCCTCTATTTATAGGGGAAGGAGGAAGGGGGGCGGCCCCCTCTAGATGAGATCTAGAGGGGGGCGGCGGACAAGGGGAGGGGGCTTGCCCCCCCCCCCAAGCAAGGGGGGCGCCCCCTTTAGGGTTTCCCCCCCAACCCTAGGCGCATGGGCCCAAGGGGGGGATGCGGCCAGCCCATGTAGGGCTGGTTCCCTTTCCTCTACAGCCCATTAGGCCCTCCGAGAGAGGTGGCCCCTCCCGGTGGACCCCCGAAACCCCTCCGGTGGCCCCGGTACAATACTGATATGCCCCCGAACCTTTCCGGTGACCGTATGACAACTTCCTACATATAAATCTTCACCTCCGGACCATTCCGGAACTCCTCGTGACATACGAGATCTCATCTGGGACTCCGAACAACATTCGGTAATCACATACAAGTCTTCCTAACAACCCTAGCGTCACCGAACCTTAAGTGTGTAGGCCCTACGGGTTCAGGAGACATGCAGACATGACCGAGACGACTCTCTGGTCAATAACCAACAGCAGGATCTGGATGCCCATGTTGGCTCCCACATGCTCCTCGATGATCTCATCGGATGAACCACGATGTCGAGGATTCAATCAATCCATATACAATTCCCCTTGTCAATCGGTACGTTACTTGCCCGAGACTCGATCGTCGGTATCCCAATACCTCGTTCAATCTCGTTACCGGCAAGTCTCTTTACTCATGTCGTAATGCATGATCCCGTGATCAACCACTTGATCACATTGAGCTCATTATGATGATGCATTACCGAGTGGGCCCAGAGATACCTCTCCATCATACGGAGTGACAAATCCCAGTCTCGGTTCATGCCAACCCAACAGACGCTTTCGGAGATACCTGTAATGTACCTTTATAGTCACCCAGTTACGTTGTGACGTTTGGCAAACCCAAGGCACTCCTACGGTATCCGGGAGTTGCACAATCTCATGGTCTAAGGAAATGATACTTGACATTCAGAAAAGCTACAGCAAACGAACTACACGATCTTTGAGCTATGCTTAGGATTGGGTCTTGTCCATCACATCATTCTCCTAATGATGTGATCCCGTTATCAATGACATCCAATGTCCATAGTCAGGAAACCATGACTATCTTTTGATCAACGAGCTAGTCAACTAGAGGCTCACTAGGGACGTGTTGTGGTCTATGTATTCACACATGTATTACGATTTCCGGATAACACAATTATAGCATGAACAATAGACAATTGTCATGAACAAAGAAATATAATAATAACCATTTTATTATTGCCTCTAGGGCATATTTCCAACATAGAGGTGGTAAAATGACTCAGGAACCTTTGTATCTCGAGGGCCATCCTAAGAGAATTGAGAAAGATTCTCAGAGAAATAATATTGAGGCACCTAGTCCTTCTAAAAGGAAGAAAAATAAAAATGATAGGACTTTGCATGCTTCTAGTGAACCTGCTGTTGACACACCTGAGAATCCCAATGATATTTCTATTTCTAATGCTGAAACGCAATCTGGTAATGAACATGAACCTAGTGATAATGTTAATGATGATGTTCATGTTGATGCTCAACCTAGTAATAATAATGATGTAGAGATTGAACCTGTTGTTGATCTTGATAACCCACAATCAAAGAATCAACGTTATGATAAGAGAGACTTTGTTGCTAGGAAGCACGGTAAAGAAAGAGAATCATGGGTTCAGAAATCCATGCCTTTTCCTCCTAAACCATCCAAGAAAAAGGATGATGAGGATTTTGAGTGCTTTGCTGAAATGATTAGACCTATCTTCTTGCGTATGCGTTTGACTGATATGCTCAAAATGAATCCTTATGCTAAATATATGAAAGAAATTGTTAAAAATAAAAGAAAGATACTGGAAGCTGGAATTTCCACCATGCTTGCTAATTATACTTTTAAGGGTGGAATACCTAAGAAACTTGGAGATCCAGGAGTACCAACTATACCATGCTCCATTAAAAGAAACTATGTTAAAACTGCTTTATGTGATCTTGGAGCCGGTGTTAGTGTTATGCCTCTCTCTTTATATCGTAGACTTGATTTGCATAAGTTGACACCTACTGAAATATCTTTGCAAATGGCTGATAAATCAACTGCTATACCTGTCGGTATTTGTGAGGATGTGCCTGTTGTGGTTGCAAACGTTACTATTTTAACGGACTTTGTTATTCTTGATATTTCTGAGGACGATAGTATGTCTATTATTCTTGGAACACCCTTTTTGAATACTGTAGGGTCTATTATTGATTGCACCAAAGGCAATGTCACTTTTCATGTTAATGGCAATGAGCATACAGTACACTTTCAGAGGGAACAACCTCAAGTTCATAGTATAAACTCTATTGGAAAAATTCCATCGATTATTTTTGGAGGTTTTGAATTTCCTCTTCCTACTGTCAAGAAGAAATATGATATTCTTATTTTTGGGGATGTGCATATCCCCGTTGAGGTAACCTAGTGTTATTCGAAAATTCTCCGGTTCCATGTTACTCAGAATGAGTTTGTTAACAAGACCTAATCAACCTTTTTAGTGGATTCCTTTTGATGAGAATGAGATGGATGAATTTAGAAAACACGACTCTCTGTACCCTCTTTTTACTTTTTGTTATTTAGTTGAAATAAAGAAAAAATAGTATATTCTATCTGTTTTTTGAATTGTCAATGCAATAAAAAATACCCCAAAAATAAAAGTTCTCCAAATGCCCTGAAAATTAAATATGATTTTTTCTGGAATATTTGAGAATATCTGGCACTGAGAACACAGCAGGGGGAGCAAGCACCTGGCCATGAGGGTCCAGGGCGCGCCCCACCCCCTAGGCGCGCCCCCTGCCTCATGGGCCCACGGTGGCTCCCCTCCACTTATTCCATCTACCACACACCCCTTCTTCCTCCCACAAAAATCACCAACCAGCTCAAACCCGAGTCCAAGCTCATTTTGCTGCCATTTTCGATCTCCTTGCTCAAAGGTCCATTCAAAAAACTGCTTTGGGGGATTGTTCCTTGGTATGTGACTCCTCCAATGGTCCAATTAGTTTTTGTTCTAGTGCTTTATTAATTTCATATTTTTCTGCTTAGGTGACCCTGTTCTTGAGCTTGCATGTCAAACTTATATGGTTAAAAGTAGTTTTAATGCATGATATATCCTCTAGGCACTTGTGGGAGTAGTTGCTATCAATTTAGTTGAGTTTGGTTCACTTTTATTTTGAAGTTACTAAAATTTCAGAAGTTTTTCAGAGGAAGAAATATGTTTAGGAAAATGTACCAAGGTGGTCCTTCAAGGAAGCAAGGACCCATGCTCGCAATACGCGATGCCGATGATGAACCACCAAGGGAAGCTCAGGTGCGGGCTTGTGAATGGCCGTCAGAGGACTTTATGGACCGAGCAGGAATCAAGGAAGAATTTAACGCATATGTGCATAATGCCGATCTTGAGAGCTTCGAGGCAGATAAGTGCCGCCAATACCACTATCTCACTGATTCCTTTGTGAGGAGGTTTGAATTTTCATCATCACGCAGTTCTCAAACTGTCCTGTTTGATCTTTATGAAAATTCTTATACTATGGATTTAGAGGATTTTAACACTGCTTGCAAACTTCCACAATGGGGTAGTCCTAATGAACCTCGCAAATCTGAATTTAGAGATTTTCTTGCTAGTATAACTATGGGGGAATCTAGAGACATAACATAAGCTACCATAGGGAGCATTCATTTTCCTGCTATGCATTATTTTGCTCTCTTCATAGGTAGATGCAGTAATGGTAAAGATGAAGCATGTCACATGTGTGTGCCTGATCTTAGCGTTCTCAGAAGCACTGTTTTAGGAGATAAACAGTACAACTTGGGGGCTATCATTGCACGTAGGTTGCATAATAATCGTATTCATGGAGATTTCTTTGGTGGAATTTATGCAACCTGTCTAGATAATTTTCTTGATATACCCATACGTGGGTATGATATTGAGTTGCCTCCTGTTTATTTAGATTATGAGGCCATGGTTCGTCATCAGTTGGTTGAGAGGAATGATTAGTTCCTCTAGTACAGACTAATCTTTGACAGATGATGCACCTATCACGTCGCTCTCCCTGCTCCTGCTCTCTTTGACTCTCAGGCAAAAGGGAGATATGTTATAACCAGGGAAGAGGCGGACGAGTATAAGAGGAGGATGGAGACGGCCCGTCTCCAAGCGGCAACTCATGAGGCAATAGCTGTTGCATCTCAGTACAACCCCAACTATAACTTTGGATATCCACCAGGCCAGCCGTGGCCATAGACCAACTTAGGCCAAAAGCCTGAGCTTGGGGGAGTACGTATTTCTCACTGACATTATATTCATGTTCACACACTCATTGCTAGTTGTCGGTGCTCATACTTTTTCATTGTACTATCTATGCTAGTTTATTTTCTGTTTTAAGCTTTCTTCTTGTGTGTTTGATAAACCTTAAGAAAAATAGAAAAATTTAGTTGTAGATTTTAATTAGTTTACTTTCCATGCTTGTAGTAGTAATTAAAAAGAAACCCCAAAAAGATTTCTCGTTCTTCTTTTGCTTGTTGGGAGCTTTCTTGTGTAAATAGTTTTATTTCTTTCTTGTTCTTTGGGGGTCGATAGGAGAAGACCGTAATGAAAATGTTGAGTGGCTCTTATATGCATTATTGTTGATCTAACAAAGAGCCCATATTACCTTGCCTTCTCTCTTGAATTGAATACTTGCAGATTCCAGCTTAGTCCAATGCACGTGCACTATTATTATTATCATCCACACTATTCGGTCATGCAAGTGAAAGGCAATAATGATGATTATATGATGAACTTATTGAGATGAGAAAAGCTGGTATGAACTCGACCTCTCTTGTTTTTGTAAATATGATTAGTTCACCGTTCATGATTCAGCCTATTATGAATAAACTTGTTTGCAATGACAATTAGAGATTATAGTTGCTTATGCCATGCTTAATTAGCTAGGAGTTTATAATGGTTTATCTTGCATGCCAACATGCAATTAAAATGGTTGTGATGTGGTATGATAGGGTGGTATCCTCTTTTAAACGATTCGAGTGGCTTGACTTGACACATGTTTACGCATGTAGTTGAAACAAAATCAACATAGCCTCTACGATATTTATGTTCATGGTGCATTATATCCTACTCATGCTTGCATTAGGTGTTGATTAATTCTAATGCATGTTCATGACTGTTGTCGCTCTCTAGCTGGTCGCTTCCCAGTCTTTTGCTAGCCTTCACCTGTACTAAGCGGCAATACTGCTTGTGCATCCAATTCCATAAACCCAAAGTTATTCCATATGAGTCCACCATACCTACCTATATACGGTATCTACCTGCCGTTCCAAGTAAATTTGTATGTGCCAAACTCTAAACCTTCAAATAAACATTATGTTTTGTATGCTCGAATAGCTCATGTATCAACTAGGGTTGTCCGTATCTTCCATGTTAGGCGGGTTATTCTCAATAGGAGTGGACTCCGCTCCTCACTCATGAAAAAATGGCTGGTCACCAGGATGCCCAGTCCCATGCTTTATGCAAATCAAATCAAAATAATTGCAAACAAAACTCCCCCGGGACTGTTGTTAGTTGGATGCACTCGTTGTTTCAACCAAGCCATGGATTGATGCTTGTTGGTGGAGGGGAAGTATAAACTTTACCATTCTGTTTGGGAACCGCCTATAATGTGTGTAGCATGGAAGATATCGCCATCTCTCGGTTGTTATGTTGACAATGAAAGTATACCGCTCAAAATATTATTCATATCTATTTCAAAACCAAGCTCTAGCACCTCTACAAATCCTTGCTTCCCTCTGCGAAGGTCCTATCTATTTACTTTTATGTTGAGTCATCACCCTCTTATTAAAAAGCACCAGCTGAAGAGCACCGATGTCATTTGCATTCATTACTGTTAGTTTACATTGAGTATGACTTGACTGGATCTCTTTTACCATGAATTATAATGTCTAGTCAGTCCTTGATCTTTAAAGGTGCTCCGTATTTATGTTTTGCGGTCTCAGAAAGGGCTAGCGAGATACCATCCTGTTATATCATATCATGATTGTTTTGAGAAAGTGTTGTCATCCGAGATTTATTGTTATTGCTCGCTAGTTGATTATGTCATTGATATGAGTAAACATGAGACCTAAATATTATTGTGAATATGGTTAGTTCATAATCTTTGCTGAAAACTTGAATGCTGGATTTACATATTTACAACAACAAGAGCAAACAGAGTTTGTAAAAGTTTTTCTTTATCACTTTTAGTTTATCAACTGAATTGCTTGAGGACAAGCAAAGGTTTAAGCTTGGGGGAGTTGATACGTCTCCGTCGTATCTACTTTTCCAAACACTTTTCCCTTGTTTTGGACTCTAACTTACATGATTTGAATGGAACTAACCTGGACTGATGCTGTTTCAGTAGAATTGCCATGGTGTTATTTTTGTGCAGAAATAAAAGTTCTCGGAATGACCTGAAAATCAACGGAGAATTATTTTGGAATATATAAAAAATACTAGAAGGAAGATCCACGTCAGGGGGGCTCCACCTGTCCACGAGGGTGGGGGCGCGCTCTACCCCCTAGGCGCGCCCCCTGCCTCGTGGGCCCCCTGACGCTCCACTGACCTCAACCTTGACTCCATATATTCACTTTCGGGGAGAAAAAAACCAGGGAGAAGGATTCATCGCGTTTTACGATACGGAGCCGCCGCCAAGCCCTAAACTCTCTCGGGAGGGCTGATCTGGAGTCCGTTCGGGGCTCCGGAGAGGGGAATCCGTCGCCATAGTCATCATCAACCATCCTCCATCACCAATTTCATGATGCGCATCGCCGTGCGTGAGTAATTCCAACGTAGGCTTGCTGGACGGTGATGGGTTGGATGAGATTTATCATGTAATCGAGTTAGTTTTGTTAGGGTTTGATCCCTAGTATCCACTATGTTCTGAAATTGATGTTGCTATGACTTTGCTATGCTTAATGCTTGTCACTAGGGCCCGAGTGCCATGATTTCAGATCTGAACCTATTATGTTTTTATCAATATATGAGAGTTCTTGATCCTATCTTGCAAGTCTATAGTCACCTACTATGTGTTATGATCCGGCAACCCCGAAGTGACAATAATCGGGACCACTCCCGGTGATGACCGTAGTTTGAGGAGTTCATGTATTCACTATGTGTTAATGCTTTGGTCCGGTACTCTATTAAAAGGAGGCCTTAATATCCCTTAGTTTCCAATAGGACCCCGCTGCCACGGGAGGGTAGGACAAAAGATGTCATGCAAGTTCTTTTCCATAAGCATGTATGACTATATTCAGAATACATGCCTACATTACATTAATGAATTGGAGCTAGTTCTGTGTCACCCTATGTTATGACTGTTACATGATGAACCACATCCGGCATAATTCTTCATCACCGATCCATTGCCTATGAGTTTTCCATATATTGTTCTTCGCTTTTGTTACTTTTTTGTTGCTATTGTTATCATCACTACAAAACACCAAAAATATTACTTTTGCTACCATTACCTTTTACCACCGTTACCACTACTATTATGTTACTTTGCTACTAAACACTTTGCTGCAGATATTAAGTTTTCAGGTGTGGTTGAATTGACAACTCAGCTGCTAATACTTGAGAATATTCTTTGGCTCCCCTTGTGTCGAATCAATAAATTTGGGTTGAATACTCTATCCTCGAAAATTGTTGTGATCCCCTATACTTGTGGGTTATCAGTACCCACGAGTGATGTGGAGTCGGGTTGACCTGGAAGGTGCCCGCGAGATACTTACGAGGCGTGGCCGAGCATTCTTAGCCCTTGCCGCAAGTACTCGAGACGGGGCGACGGGGTCATATCTTTCGTGAGTCTCTGTTCGCGACCGCACTACCAACGCACTAACGGTTTGGATATTTGATCCAAGGGGCCTCTGGCCTGATAGCACTAACCATCATGTGGGCATTGTATAGGCGTTATGCGTCGTATACATCAGCCGAAACTTATTAGACGTCAGCGACTGAGCGGCGCATGCCGGGTTGGACTGGTAAGCTCCTGCCTTTTTAAAGAGGTAGCTAGGTCTACTCACCGGGCGCCCACGCAACGTGCAGGAGTTCCCGGGGCGATGGCCCAAGACCCCTGGGGCATAGGTTTAGTCCGGCGTGCTTGACCTCTCTATTAAGCCTAGGTCGGGTTGCGGCCTATTGTTTGGCCGAGGCCGGGCATGACCCAGGAAAGTGTGTCCGGCCGGAGTTAATCGAGCATGGTGGGTAAGTTGGTGCACCCTTGCAGGAAAGAAAACATTTATCGATAGCCTGTCCAACGGTAACGGACACTTGGAATTGTATCCCGATCGATACAACTAGAACTGGATACTTAAGGTGATAACTGGATAGTATGGCTCTAGGATTGCTTTCTCGCAGGGAGTCGAGAAAGGATCTCTGGCCGAGGTTGATAACACTACTACTGCTTTATATTATGTTGATCTGTACTCTTCTATATGCTGCAAGATGCTCGAAGATGCTTGAAGATGCTAGTCTTCGATAGGCTAGGCTTTCCCCTTCTCTTCTGGCATTCTGCAGTTTAGTCCATAGATACAGCCCATTTTCTTTGATATAGATGCATACTTAGTTTAGATCTGATGTAAGTCTTGCGAGTACTTTGGATGAGTACTCACAGTTGCTTTGCTACCTCTTTTTCCCATATACCCAATTGTTGCGACCAGATGACGGCTCCCAGGAGTCAGACGACACCACTGATGACTATTACTACCCCGAGGGTGCCTACTACTACGTGATGGCCGCTGACGACCTGGAGTAGTTAGGAGGCTCCCAGGCAGGAGGCCTTGCCTTTTCGATCAATGTTGCTTTTATGCTAGCCTTTTTAAGGCAAAACTTGTCTAACTTATGTCTGTACTCAGATATTGTTACTTCCGCTGACTCTTGTGTATTCGAACTTATGTATTCGAGCCCTCAAGGTCCCTGGCTTGTAATATAAAGCTTGTATTATTTCAATTTGTGTCTAGGTTGTGTTGTGATATCTTCCCGTGAGTCCTTGATCTTGATCGTACACATTTACGTGTATGATTAGTGTACGATTGAACCGAGGGCGTCACATAGCCGCCGGCATTTTCCGCACCTCACAGCCCTGCGGAACCCTAGGCAGTGCGATAGCAGTGGATCCCGGCCGAGACGGGATGGCGGCGGAACGTGTGGAGGCGGATGCGGCCCCAGACCCCAAGCGCGACATTGCCAAGCTCATCAACTATGTCGGGGTAAGCACTCCCCACTCTAGTTTCATTGTTTGCCTCTACCACCTTGGTGCTTCATGCCCGGTGTCGCATGGGTTGCGGATTTGTGTACTGTTAGATCGTTACGAGATCGAGTGCTCGGCCAGGAAAAGATGTTGGTTTTCTCATGTTGACGAAGTGGGGAATTTTCGGCCTACCAACGCTCAATTTTGAGGGAGAACAGTATAAAGAAAAATGTGTTTTTCTCGAGCTCTAAAAAGGAAATTTCTGCGTGTTTATTTTAGTTCAAGGGGAATGGTGGGATGATCAAACGCTAAGGCCCTCCAGAGATCACAGGCTCTGGCTTGCATCCATTTTACTGCTTCAGGGTGAGTAGATAACCAAGGTCACAAATGAGCGTCACAACCCTTTGAAGACTATGTGGCACTGTTCTTTCCACATGCCTCTGATAGGATAAGTTCATAAGTATGATGAGAGTCGCTTTATCATTTCTTTGATCAGACGTTAAATTTTGCCTCCTAGATTGCAACAAGAAGTTCATGTCTTCAGCTGGAACCTAGGACAGGGTTGAGCTCTAGCTTGATTGTGTAGTTGCGGCAATAAATGTTCATACATCGTTGAAAACATGAAAGCATAATAGTCAGACATGCAATGTTGCTGGGTAATTGTTGTGCCATGCATCCGTCAACAAAGGGCCACAGTGCATATTATTATGTTCCAAACCTATGCACAGTTCAATTTTTTGACGTGTGCTTGAGGAGATGTTTAACTTGCATCCGTTCAAAAGCTGCAACTCCGTTCATTTTAGTATGTTTCAAAGAGAAATGTCTAACAGCTCCCGGGTGCCCCTACACCCTCATGAATAGTAAATTCATATAAAATTGAAAAAAATCAAAAAAATCTGAAACTTTCAAGGATCAAAGATTTGATGTTCCTGCAAAGTTTTAGCGACAAATAACCTTTGTGGAGCCCTCACCAAAAAAACAAAATCACTGCTAAAAAATGTACATAAACTTTGAACAATGATTTTGTTTTTTATTGGAGTGCTCTTCGAATGTTATTTTTAGCTAAAACTTTTCAGGATCATCAAAAGTTTCATGATGTTCAATGTCCCAAAGTTTCAGATTTTTTTATTTCTTTTGCATTTGTTTTGAATTTACTGTTCATAGAGGGCCGGTTAGAATTATCCAAGCTTCTCAAAACCTCCATGAAACCAACAAGCCATACCCAGTACAACTCAAATCTGTGTCTGGAATGGATGGGTTTTTAGTCCAAACCTACTCCCGCGTTCACAAATATAAGATGTTCTAACTTTTTTTTAAACCGGATGTATATAGATATATTCTGGGAGCGGATTGACAACTGTCCAGATGCCGGAGAGGGTAATACATACAAAGCCAGTCGCTGCTAATATTTCAGATCCGAACCACAAAACGACATTTTAACATGAGGTGAACCGCAGAATCCGGTTCGCGCTTCAATAAGTGGCACATGCCGCAATTAGGCCAATTACGATGCTGAAGTCGATAGGCGGTCTAGACACATTCTTGCAGTAATAATGATTTCAACATATCCTCCTTTTGTTTTGGTTGAAGTAATCTTCACTCTGAAGCTTATAACACCACAAAAAAAAGGAAAAAAAGTATACACATATAAGACTGACAGTGGCACTAACACATCTATTAACAAACACACAAGCACGACCACACGCGCATGAGTTGGACCCCTAAACATCAAATCATACACCTAGTACACACCACGTGTATAGGTCTCTCTTATATAACACTTCAAAGCATACGATGTGTGTCGTGTGGATGTGGTTAGTGCTCATGTATGTGGACGTCAGATGCTGAAGCGAGCCGACCAGGGCTCTATCTCTTGATCATGCTGGCAACGACGGCCATGCGCGGCCTCTTGCACACGGCGCGCAGGAAGAAGAAGACGCCGACGACGGTGGGCAGCAGAACGGCGGAGAAGACGACCTTCTCCACCCAGTCCGTCCGCGTCATAACCAGCGCCAGCAGCGGGCAGCACGCGACCGCCGTCAGCAGCAGCTGCAGAGGCACCCAAACCTGCAGCGGATGGAACACCTATGTGAGCCACACGTTTCCGAGTAGATATCTGTCGTCTATCTATGCGTGTGTGTGTGGACGTACGTAGTTCGGCATCTTGCGATCGTCGTCGTCGTCTTCTCCGCCGGAGGCAGCGGAGGACCTTGGCCGGGCGCCGAAGTTTGCTGGTGGCGCAACGACGACGATGACTACGGACCCGGGCCTGGACCCCCTCTCCAAGTCCGGCGGCTCGTCTCCTTCCTTGGCCATCGGGCGACGACGATGGCGACGGCGCCGGACGCGAGTTTTTCGGGTGCCAACGACCTAGGTTAATAGCCTGTAACAACTTTCCTCTGCGATATATTATTAACCGAAGAGAGCAAAAACAAGCGGAAGCCCCTTGCGGTAGTATATGAGTATGGACGCCGGATCGAGGGCCAGCAACTAGATTTCCATACCGCGTTTAGTTAGAAATTCCGATGCCGCGTTTAACTAGATTCCTCCAAAAAAAAAAAGGCGCCGCGTACCACTTGGATTACTGTCTCCTCTCCTCACAAGGGATTGACGCAAGGGGATTTGATGTCTTCTCTCCTTTTTAATATAGTTGGTTGATATGTTGACCATTTTTATAGACAGGGTCAAGGAAAACGGTCAAGTGGATGGACTTGTGCCTCATCTGATTGATAGAGAAGTTTCCATTTTACAGTACGTTGACGAACACTATTCTTATAGGCAGCAATTTTTGCGGAGTATGTGGATACGGCTACGGCTATAGGGAAAGGTCATCTATAAACATTGTTATCGGTCTGCTAATCAAGCAGCTCATGTGTTCGGCCACTCCGATCCAATGCACCGGCGACCACATTGCTACGATCGCCGCGGAGATGCAGTGACCCTTTGCTCACTTCCCTATCCCCTACCTCGGGCTGCCCCTCTCTGTTCGCAAGGCTTCTTCCGCGAGTTTGCAGCCGATCATCGACAAGCTTGGACGCAAGCTCTCCACATGGCGAGCATCCATGCTCTCTAAGGGAGATCGCCTATCCCTTGTGCGCCATGTCCTCAGTGCCATTCCTACTTACTTTCTCACCGCCATCGCCTTCAACACCACTGCCATCAAGAACGTGAACCGGATCATCCGAGGATTTCTTTGGGCAGGATCTGATAAGGCCAATGGTGGCCAGTGCCTCGTCAACTGGCAGGCGTCTGCCGACCCATCTCTCTGGGTGGCCTAGGCATCCGTGACATTCAACGTACAGGCATTTCTTTCCGTGTTCGCTGGCTTTGGCTGCAGCGTACTGACGCCTCTCGTCCCTGGAGCCACCTCCATATCCCCCATGACGCGGACGCAAGTGCTATTTTCAGAGCCTCCACGACGTGGCAGCTAGGTTCTGGAGATGCTTGCAGGTTTTGGACCGACCACTGGGTCGACGGCAGGTCTGTGGCCGAGATCGCTCCCCTTGTTCTCGCTCTCGTCCCCAGGCGTCTTCAGAAGGAACGTTGTGTACGTGACGGCCTACTTCAGCGCTCTTGGGTGCGGGACATCAGAGGGGCGCTTGGGCCGGCAGCCATGGTGCAGTACGTCGAGCTTTGGCGCCTGCTGCGGCACACTCTTCTCACCAGCGAGCCAGACAAGCTGCGTTGGCGGTGGACTTCCTCCGCTACTTACACTGCGAGTTCCTGCTACAAAGCTTTATTCATTGGAGCTTGTGAAGACCCCTTCTGGCGGCTCACCTGGCGTCCTTGGGCCCCCCTACGAGTCAAGTTTTTTCTATGGCTAGCCATGCAAGACCGCTGCTGGATCGCGGAGCGCCTCGCTCGCCGCGGACTGCCCCATGACGGTGCCTGCGTCCTGTGCGACCAGGAGGAGGAGACCATGCATCATCTACTTGTCGGATGCTCTTTCTCTCGCCAAGTTTGGCACGAGATCCTCGGTTGGGCACGTGTGCCCATCGGCCTCCCTGCCCCGGACACGCCTTTTCAGCTGTGGTGGCAATCCTCTCTCGACCTCGCGTCGAGTCCTATGCGCAAGGGTCTATCCTCCCTCGTCATCCTTTCTGCTTGGTGGATTTGGAAACACCGCAACGCCTGCATATTTGACGGAGCGACACCATCAATCACCTTCACCTCTGAGACCGTCAAGGACGAGGCACGCCTGTGGGCAAAGGCGGGCGCCACCGGACTACAACACATTCTCCCCGGCGCTTAGCCTCTAGTTTAGGTAGTGGGGCTGAGCATCCCCTTTCTGTTGTGCTCCTTCGCTTGTACACCATGCCTAGTGCGTACATGGACTCGTTAGCGTTGTAACCCCATGCTTGTACTCCTTCTTCTATCAATACAAAGATACGCAGCTTGCGTATTCGTGGAAAAAAAAGCAGCTCATGTGCTAGCGAATCATAGTTATTGTAATAAGATCTTTTCTTTTTGGTTGCACGAGCCACCTGACGTTTTGGTCAGCAAGCTCGCAGACGATGTATCTATTATTTGATTGTAATAAAGATAGTCATGATGGCTTTTTCTATAATAATAAAAGGCAGCGCCCTTGTTTGCTTGCGTGCCACATTGTTCCCCTGTTACATTTGTTGTGTCGATGGTCCGCCGCGTTTATTCGAATTTGAATCAAATAAACGATTAATGCTGGACTTCTTCGAGAACAAATTGCACGCTGCAATTGAATTTTGCAGGACACACACAGAGTTAACATCAAATCTATTTCATCGTGGCATTGCACTTTATACGAGTTTTTTTGGAGTAGCTGAAACCACTAGTTTTGGAAACCCCATTAAAAACTATGAGCGGAGAACATAGGAGCTCCTCCCCTACAAAATTAGGGTTCCTCCGCCTTCCGTCGGCGCTGCTGTCGGTCCGGCTTACCTCCGGTGGCCTTAGGACCATGGGACGCGGTGGATCCTGGCCCTTACTGTGTCAGGCTTCGTTTTTTAATGTGTTTTCAAGTTTTGTTAGGGTTTGTGTCCTGCTCAGGATGGCGAGACGGCGCGACTCCCTGAAGATGGAATAAGGTTCTCCTCGCCTAGTCCCCGCTTTGTTGGTGCATCTAGTATCTTCGGTGGGCGTGTGGAAGTGTGTCTCCAGCGGATCTGCCTTTGGTGGATCTACTCGGATCTGTTCGGCGTTCGTCTAATTTTGTGTGTGTCTTCATGTTGAATTCTTTCGGTCTATGCTACTCTTCATCAGCGGAGGTTGTTGTTCTGGTGCGCCAGTCCTATGGGGCCTCATCACGACGACTTTTCGATTGTCTACTACAACAAGTTTTGTCCAGCTCCTGTGAGGGAGGGACGATGACAACGGTGTGTCTTTGGCTCGCTTTAGTACTTGTAGTCATCACTAGGTGGTCTATGAATCTGAATGTAATTTATTTTTTTATGGTGTTTGGTGTACTGACATGATTAAAGATGAATAGATTGAATGTTTTCTCACAAAAAAAGAAAAATTGTGAAATTTCAGTACTTTTAGGCATTGACGTGAAAAAAATGCCATATAAACATTTACTAGTCTTTTTTTCCTTGGACACTCCTTGATAAACACTTCCTAGCTGACGTCTGACATGATCAATTCAATGTTGAACTTTGCATTTATTTCCTTCTCAATGTATACAACCATGTAATGTTAATGAAAATTGTCGTCTATTTTATTTCAAAGACACGTCTTGATAAGGTTCACTGCTGGAAAAGCTCGCTCTATAGTTACAATTGACACCGAAAGAGTGATGACAAACCGCAGTAATCTATGAAAGATTGGATACGCATAAGCCTTTCATGTTTTATGTAATCCAATTGTCAAATCAGCAAGTGATGACAAAGAATTCAGTTGTGGATGGTTGCAGACATCTAATCGATAGTGTGTAAGTTGTGACTCCAGGTGAGCCTCCTCCTGACTAGAAAAAGCTGTTGGATAGAATTTTTACACAAGCCTACGAATCGTTGACATGTCAAATGACTCATGCCTTGGATCCAAGGGTGCAGAGAGTGTCATAAGCCCTGTAGTCTGAACGCTAAAACAGTCATTTAGCCCAACCAACTGCCGATCTATTGCCACACTGAACACATCTGCTGAAAGAACATGCGGTGTCCCCATGTTTGGTTTTGGTAATTGATGACAATCTCTATGGACTAATGGTTTCCTTGAGTTATATTTGAAGGTTTTGTCCATAGGCTTTTCTTGGAGTGCATGTGTTGTTTTTAAGGAGAGTTTGTGTCGACCAAGGTGTATTCAAGGAATTATCCAAAGATTGGTCATGTGAGAGTTGAGCTTATTGTAAGCATGTCTTGAAGAAGAAGATTGTGTGATCATTCATGTCTACCTTCAAGACATCATCCAAATAAAGAGAATTGGAAAGGTTCAAGGTTGATCAAGACTAAGTCAAGAGTGAATCAAGTTGATCAACTCACAAAGCGCAGAAGATGTACCGAGAGGGATCAAGTGACCCCATGGTATGGTAATAGTTGTCAATTACGCTTTGTGTACTAACCCATGGTCTTCGTGAGAGTTCTTTGTGGGGTTAGGTTGCGGTGTGCAAGTTCAAGTGGAGCATCACGAAGAGATCAAATGCTTGAAGCTTGCCGTCCTTTGTGGTGATAATGGACTTGTGAAGATGTGCGGAAGAGTGGCTCACCCATAGTGGAGTATGGGGAGCAATCAACTAGTATTCATCGAGTCAACACAATCAAGAAAGGTGGTCCAACTTGAGGGAGTCAAGTTTGTCATCATCTAACTCAAGTGGACCATGTGCAAGGCAAAGGTTTGCCCTTGATAGGTTTTCTATTTTACCGGTCTCATGATGGTAGTTGGGAGACCGGGTTATAGGATCGATTGCCGTACTATCAAGGGGGGCTCTCGATGAGTAGCTTGATCCTAACGTTCGTAGAGAGCTCAAACCATTGCATCCTTGCATCATTTTTCTTGGTTCTTGTTTGGTTCTCTTTATGAGTCTTAGAGCTTATGGTCATCTTGATGACAAGCTTGAGTTCATCGAAAACGGAGTTCGCATGCATCTTCTATGATGTTTTCGATGTTGGAGGTTTTGCCGATTCTTCTCAGTTGTTTCACTCCTCTTTTTGTTAGGCATATCTCCACTGCATCTTCTATCATTTTGCTGTTTTGATGCTACTCGTCGTCTTGTTTCCAACAAGCTTGAGTTTGCTCAATTCGGAGCTCATATGCAGAAGTTATGGTAGTTCTGGTTTTCTTGAGTGTGGTTTTGTCAGGGTCCTAGCGGTAGTACCGTGGTACCCAGTGGTAGTACCGCTGAGGGGTCACAAGCGGCAGTACCGCTCCCCAGCGGTAGTACCGCTGAGGGGTCACAAGCGGCAGTACCGCTCCGCAGCGGTAGTACCGGCGGTGACTCTGCAGCAGTACTACCGCTGGCTTACCAGGTCCCTACCGCGTTGATTCGAGGGGTCTTTTTCTGTGTCGGATTGTGCGGTACCTCGCTGCGGCAGTAGTGCGGCAGTACCGCTCCTTAGCGGCAGTACCGCCCTTCCTCCGCGGTAGTACCGCCCGGTTCCCTCTTTCCCTTTACCCTTCGCTCTGCGCGGCAGTACCGCCGAAGGGAGCGGTAGTACCGCTTAACCCAGCGGTAGTACCGCTGTCTCCTGCGGTACTACCGCCCCAAGGTTCATGTTTTGTTGCTCTTTTCCCCTGTTTCTTCCGCCTGAGCGGTAGTACCGCTCATGGAGCGGTAGTACCGCTCGTGTGCGGGCTGAGCACATAACGGTTGGATTTTCCCCCTCCTATAAAAGGGGGTCTTCTTCCCCAATGAACCTTATCCTTTGAGCTCATATTCTTCCCCCATTGTTGACCTTCTTTGAGCTTGCCAACTCTCAATCCCTCCATGGATTCTTGCTAGTTTTTGAGGGAAAAGAGAGAGGAGATCTAGATCCACATTTCCACCAATCACTTTCTCCTCTATGTGAGGGGAACCCCTTGGATTTAGATTTTGGAGTTCTTTGTGTTCTCTTTCTTGTTCTTCCTCTCATTTTCCTCCCTAGAATTAGTTGTTTCGGTGGGATTTGAGAGAGAAGGACTTGGGCACTCCGTGTGCCCTTGCCATTGCATTTGGTGCATCGGTTTGAGTTCTCCACGTGATACGTGGAAGTTACAAGTTGAGAAGCTTATTACTCTTGGGTGCTTGGTACCCTTGAGCTTGTTCCTTTTGGGTGCTTGGGCGCCCTAGACGGTTGTTGGTGTTCGGAGCTCAATCATTGTGGTGCAAAGCTCCGGGCAAGAGTCGGGGTCTCCAATTAGGTTGTGGAGATCGCCCCGAGCAATTTGACGGGTACCGGTGACCGCCCCCAAGGGTTGCCAAAGTGTACGGGTTCGGTGACTGCCCCCAAGGGTTGCCATTTGTACGGGTTCGGTGACCGCCCTCAAGGGTCCCTTAGTGGAATGACGGCATCTTGCATTGTGCGAGAGCGTGAGGAGATTACGGTGGCCCTAGTGGCTTCTTGGGGAGCATTGTGCCTCCACACCGCTCCAAACGGAGATTAGCATCCGCAAGGGTGTGAACTTCGGGATACATCATCGTCTCCTTGTGCCTCGGTTATCTCTTACCCGAGCCCTTTACTTATGCACTTTACTTTGTGATAGCCATATTGTTTCTTGTCATATATCTTGCTATCACATAGTTGCTTATCTTTCTTAGCATAAGTTGTTGGTGCACATAGGTGAGCCTAGTTGTTTTAGGTTTTGTGCTTGGCAAATTAACCGCTAGGTTTATTTCGCATTTGTTCAAGCCTAAACCATAATTATTTTAAAGCGCCTATTCACCCCCCCCTATAGGCGACATCCACGATCTTTCATCTGCTTTCTAGTAGTGAAGCACCGTGATGTTATCGTGTTTATTTTGAGACTTGGTCGCATCAACATACCTACGAATTACAATACGATATATGTGTTAAAGTAAAGCAATTGTGACTAACATTATTCTACTACATAGAGCAAAAGGGACATACTTGCAACTCATATTGGGGATCTCAACTTTTCCAAAAACCAAGGCAAAGGATTTACCTCATATATTAATTAAGAAAGAATAAAGTTTTTACACTAGGCCGGTAAGTAAAAAGTGGTGTTACTCTCCCGGCATTATAGTACCCAGTTTCTTAGCCTTGGCGATGACCTAGGTGAGGGCTTCACTCTTGATGTTGTTTAGCAGAATTGGGGGTGGCACGCTCTTGTTGCGGAAAATGCGGGCATTACTCTCATTCCAAATGGTCTATCCAATGACTATGATGAGGGATGCCATGGCTTTCCTGTTGGGAGTGCTCAAACTCGATTGGCTCACCCACCAATACTTAATGGAGTCCTGAAGGTGCCATACCAAAGTGTCAAGGTTGTCGAGGTTTAGCCGCCCGTTGACCAAATTCCAAAGGCGAAAGGTGAAATGACACTTGACAAGAGGTGTGGCCCAGAGTCAGGCTCCCGTTTGCAGAGGGGGCCAAGATGGCAATTCGTCCATCCCCGGCGTGCTAAGCGATCAGCAGTCCATCTGATCCTGGATGGCAAGCCACGCGAAGAACTTCACCTTGAGCGGTGCCCAGGCTTTCCACACTGTGTGATCCATAGGAGAGTAGAAGGTTCCGAAGAATTGTGCCGAGCAAGCAGATGCCGCTGAGTATTGACCATCCGTAGTGTGCTTCCAAGAGGTCCCGTCCTCCGCATGCTCCTCTAGGTGGAAATCTGAAACGAGCATATGAAGCTCCACAAATTGGTGGATGTGAGCCATAGTGAAGTTGGTAGTCATCTTTATTTTGGAGATCCATGAACCCTTGTTCAGTGCTTCCCTGACCTTCCAGTTTGTTCTTCATACAAAAGGACTTAACCTCCTCTATAAGAGGTTCCAAACCTTCTTCTCTTAGATCAGCGAGTAGCACCTGAGTGTTCAAGAGTGTTTGGCACAAGACATCTGTGATTTTCATAATCTTCTCCATAAGGTGCAAAATGAATACATAATCAAATGAGACGATTATCCTTATGGCGCCTCCAGGCTCCAGCATCTCCACGGAAATATTGTGTGACCGAATGATTGGTTGCTATATTTCGTAGGACTATAACTGTAGCAGCAAACGTCTTCCCAAGCTCTGAATTGACTCGAAGTGGGAACTCCATCTAGTGTCTCCTGGTCTATCCGGTTTGCCTCTTTACCCATATCAAACTCCCCCAGCTCAATTTCAGATGCAACCTCAGTGGCTTAATTTGCTAGTAACTCATCATTGTGTTTAGGTGATGCACTAATGGTATTTTATGATGAAATTAGCATGTTAAAAAAAATGCACTTCATGTACCTCCCGTGATGCTGCAACAAGAGCCAATATTGAAGTTGTTGTGCCATAAAATAAATGTAATATGCATAAGGACACTCCTTAAAAATGTAAAGTCTCCAATCCATCCCACTCTCCTCGCATGATGATGGCCCCGCCATAGCCTGACCTTTGGTACCTTGCACATTTAAATTATTATCTGCTAGGACGGTGCAAATTTTCTCCTTGAGAGTCAATGCAAGAGTGTCATTGACATGATTGACATCAAAGAAATGCTCCTGTATGAACCCTTCAGTATTAGGCAACGAGATGACCAATGCCACTTGCTCCTTTTGGATTGATCACGGCCTTGGTCAACCATTATACAAAATTTACTAGCAACAATTTCTTCTGTAATTATTCTTTGCACCTTCCCAGAAAGTATACTAAGATTTTCTTGTTGAACAGAATGAGAGGTTTAGTTTGACTTTCCAGGAGCATTTGCCAACAAAAAAACATTTTTCACCTCCTTGTTATAAGAAGCCAAAAGTTTAACTAGTTCAAGGGGATTACCCTGGTTAATGGATCTTGCAAAGTCATCATGGCCTCTAAAAGGACAAGCCTGAAATGATAACCACCTGTATCATATCACAGAAAAATTCTTGTTAGATGCTACAACATAACAAATATTTTAATTATTGTGACAGAAGTGTTGAGTAACGTGATTGTATTAGGAAATATAGGTTAGACTAGGAAATATTCTGGCTTGCTTTGTACTGCAAGTAGATCATGTACTCCTATATATATGCCCACGAGGCTCAAGCAATACAAAAAACTATTCCATCAATCCTCTCTCTCCCTTCTAACATGGTATCTATCGCAAGTCGATCCTAAACCCTAGCCGCCGCCGCTTCCGCACCCGCGCGCCGCCCCCGGGGCGGTCGGCCTCCATGACCGCCGACAGGGGCCGCGCCGCCGGTACCTAGGGTTCGTCCGCCGGCCGTGTTGGCCGGCTGCCCTAGAGAATCTTTTCTCGAGCCTTGCTCCAGGTTTTTTGGCTCTCTCGCCGGTCGTTTTGATCGACATTTTTCTTTTTGGTTTTTCTATCTAATCTTGATTGGTTTGCGTTGCCCGCCGCCGCCGTCGACCCCTGTGCGTCTCTACTCCGACCCCGGCGTGACTAGTCGGCCTCTCCTCCGACCCGGCGGCCACGCGCGCCGTGGCAGCCCGTCCGGGCCGGTCGCCGTTCGCGCGTCGGTCCGCCCGTTGCCCTGCGCCGGCTGTCACCGCCCTGCTCCGACCAGGACACATGCATCGCCCCGATCTGGCGGGCTCGCGCCATGCGACGGCCAATCATGGCCGTCACTCGCGCGTCGGCCCGTCCATCGATCCACGGCACCCGCCTCCGCCGCGTCTGCACAGCGGCCCAACGGCTACCTCGCCGACCTCGTTCTCGGCTGCGTCGGGACGGCTACGTCAGGCTTGTCGGCTGCCTCAACTCGGACGCTGCTACTCCGTTGGTCGCTCGGGCCTCGCTGCCCGGGCGCCGGCGCTGCTTTGACAGCCCGGGTGCCGGTGTTGATAAGCTCGTTCGCGACGTCCCACGGCGTCCGTTGTCGTCGGCTTCATCTCGGACTCCGCCGCCACCACGCCTCCACCGAGCGGCGTTCCCGACCTCGCGTGCGATCGGCTTGATCACCCGCTCGCCGCCGCGATCCGCCTTATCTACGCCGCGCGACCGACCTGGCCCGTCGGCTATGCGCGCCTCCGCGGGTCCGTGAAGATCATCCCCGAGTTCAGCGGGCCTCTCCATCGATCGAGCATCGGGCTGCCGCTGTGTCTCCCCGTCGGGCTGCAGTGCCGCCGCCCCGTGGTTCTTCTCGCGGCTGCATCGACTTGTGTGTCGCCGCTGCGTCGCCCCTTCAAGCCGTAGTGCCGCGATATGCGGTCCCCACCGCCACCCCGAGGTCGTCCCCGCGGTTGCACCGACTCGCGCGCCGCCGTTGCGTCGCCCCTTCGGGCCGCAGCGTCGCGACGCGCGGTCCCCGCCGTCGCCCCGACCCGCCTGCCGCTGCTGCGTCGCCCCTTCGGGCCGTAGCGCCGTGGCCCGCGGTTAGCTCCACCATCACCGTGCGTCGACCTCCCGTGGTATGCCGCGCCGTGTTCCTTGGCGTGGGAACGCCACCGTCCGTGCTGGTCTTCGTCACACTGTGAGGGTTCTTCGCCTACTTCGAGCATCGCCGCTGCGCTTCTAACCTGGCCGCCGCTGCCGTCAGGCCGCCGCCGCTGCTCTTCTTCGGCTGCCGCCGCCGCTACCCCCGTAGCTGCCGCATCCGCCCGTCCACCCCCTTCGTCTTTGTCCAGCACCAGCCCGTCGCCAGTGTCGCCGTCATCTACCCTGACCGCTTCATCTACTCCATCAACAGCGGGCGACATTGGCCTCACGCTGATTGGCGCCGCAACCGTCGTCGAGTCCTTCTCTGCTGGCCTCTCTGACTTCTTCGACATGGCGTACAGCTCGTGCAGGTCCCAGTCTTCGCATGCCCGGTGCTGGCAACACCGATGCGTGGCTTCATCCACGACGTGTCCCCGGGCCTGGCAAGCCTGGTCGGCGCTTCGTCAACTTCGTATTCGTCCATCTACGCATTCCCGGTGCTGGCAACACCGGTGCGTGTCTTCGTCCACGATGTGTCCCTGAGCTTGGCAAACCCGCTGCGACGCATCATCAACAACATCTTCTCCCCGGTGCACCACTACTTCGGCACCACTGCGCCCATGCTAACTCGGCGCCCCCTTGCGCCCGCGACTCCACGGCGACTTCCTCGACACCGGCTACCCTGACTCGACATCGACCACGGCATTCTTCGCACGGCTACCTCGACCACGGCTCCACCACCCACCCTCTCGGCTACATCGACAAACGGCACAAAGGGCTACCGCCTGCTTGAGCAACCTCGTTGGTTTCCACTCCAGCCACGACTCCGTGATGCGTCGACCGTTACGACTGTGGGGGGTGTCCGTCGGCTTGCCTTCGGATTCTTCTTCATTCTCACCGTCTGTGTTGCTACCGTTGTGACTGCAGGGGGATGTTGAGTAACGTGATTGTATTAAGAAACATAGGTTAGACTAGAAAATATTCTAGCTTGCCTTGTACTCCACGTAGATCATGTACTCATATATATATATGCCCACAAGGCTTAAGCAATACAAAAAACTATTCCATCAACCTCTCTCTCCCTTCTAACAAGAAGATGAAAAAAAATTGTTTACCGAATGGAATCAATTGTAACTTTGAGCCTAAGCCTCTGCAATCATTTTTGTGGATGCTTTCACAAACACCTTATTGATACGAGTCATGTTGATTTTAAATTTCTTATAATAGCGAACTGAGAAGTTATGGGCTGAATCGACATCTTTGCCCATATGAGTTAAAAAAGCACACTCTTTTCCATTATTCACTTTCTTCCACCTATCAAAGCCCAAGACAGTAAACGTATCTGAGCCGCACTTCCTAATTGGCTTATGTGCATTGTGTAAGGTGGAAACTCGAGCCAATCAAACTGCTTGAACCAACTATATTGGAAACGTTGACGATTTTTTGGTGGATGATCCTTATATAGATACTCCTTATGTGTGGCATGTATTGGTCTTCAGAAATATAGAATCACTGTGCATATAGATTTTCTTAGAAGTCAAACTTTGATCATTTTATACATAAAACTATTTATATACACAATACCATATATATATATATATATATATATATATATATATAATATGAAACTACGTCTTGTGATGAACTAATGATATGTATTTGGCATTCTAGATGTAAATATTTTTCTCCATAAATTTGATCAAAATTTGTGAGGTTTGAATTTTTGATATATGCACTACATCATGGAATCATGGGAGTATTTGGTTACTTGCTTATTAAAAATATTTCAAGAGAAGGTGTTGCGTTTAGAAAAACTTAGAAGCATACGATAATGTTACATCTGACAAACGTCAGCTGGGAGGGAATGGCAAGGGAATGCTCTTTTTTTTTGCAAATTTAGTTGGGAAGAGAGGGTAAATCCTGCCTTTTTTACAGCAAATGGCATGCGTTTATGAAGAAACTGCCAACCTCATACTTCTTTTTTGCGAGAAAATTACCGATATATTCATCATAGCATCGCAGTACAAAGAAC
This sequence comes from Triticum urartu, assembly GCF_056163025.1. Lineage (NCBI taxonomy): Eukaryota > Viridiplantae > Streptophyta > Magnoliopsida > Poales > Poaceae > Triticum > Triticum urartu. Next base: position 105,079,504 of record NC_141876.1, read on the forward strand.
ATAAAAATAATAAAAATTACATCCATATCCGTAGACCACCTAACGACGACTACAAGCACTGAAGCGAGACAAAGGCGCTCCATCGCCATCACCCCCTCCCTCAGTGGAGTCGGGCCAAACTTATTGCAGTACACAGTCTAAACTTATCACCTCAAATGTTCGTAAATACCAACCCCTCCTAGAGAATGTTCGCCGGCTGCGGTCCAAAACATAAGATTAAGGCATCTCCAACGCCGACCCTCAAACCACCCGCATACGTTCGAACCGCGCATCCGGATGTGTTGTACCACCCAATGTTGGTCCTGTCGGTCCGTCCAGCGATCCGGACGTGTTTTTTCCCGCAAACCGGAGACAAACTACGGGGGTTGCGGGCGTCCGGACCGCTGCCACGCCCGCGTCTGACCGCCTTGCCCCATAAAAAATCCTACCCGCCTCTCCCGTGCTTTCCATCGGACGTCGGCGCCGCTTGCCACTCCGCATTCATATCGGCCCACAGCATGCAACGGTCGGCATTGATGCCCGCGATTTGACCGAACGGGAGGGCGGCAAGGAGTGATCGCTTAGCGATTGCTCCGCCAACGCCGGCAGGGGCAACGCCGCCGCCAGGGCTCCGCCGACAGTGGCCAAGGCGGCTCTCCGCACCATGCAATAGGAGGCGGAGCCGCTCCTACGCGAGCGGCAGGCAGCCACCGGACAAGGCTGTCGCGGCCTCAAGCAACATTGCGTCACTGAAGGGACGACGAGGACACAGACGACGATGGTGGTGCGGCAGGACAAAGCGGCCACGCGTACGAGATAGTCGTCTGGTATTTATAGTTTTTAGTAAAACAATCAAAAAATCATCCGTTATGTAAATTATATCCGAACTTGATGAAATATGTCGTCTTTGCATGAATTTCATATGGTTAGTTCAAACAGTTGATGAAATGTATGCAAGCAGCTTTGGATGTTCTGCTCCCGCATCAGTGTCCGCGGGCTGACCCCTTGTCCGCGGACGAATGCCGGAACATATTTGCGGTCCAGCTTTAGAAATGCCCTCATCCAGAAAAAATACCCTATGGACAATAAAGTGGCGCGGCAAAGGCAAGCGATCCCTGCTGGCTAGAATTTTGTACACTAGGGACGTGTTTGGTTGCCTGCAACCATATGATGAGGCTGTATGAGGAAAACGATACAGGCTAAGCAGGGCCTAGTTGAAGAAAAATATTGCAAAAAACGACGTATACATGTTGATTGGTTACCTGTATGGTGGTTGGTGGGGTTTTGCAGCATACAGGCTCACACATTTAGTAGCGGCGGCTTCCCATATACGCTGTGAGAGGAGTATATGGTCTGACACGGAAAAGAAGAGAATTTTTCTCACCTCGTGATCCGTGCGAGTTTGCATGAATGAAAACCGATAATGTGGGAATTTCTCCTCAGCATGATCCTAGAGTGCTTTAAACATTGTGCAATACACGGAATTGATGCGAGCCAAATAACCAAACACCGTTAGCGAATTTTTTTCTCTATATGCAGCCAGTCTATCGACCTCCGTATGGGAAACCAAACACGCCCTATCCGTAAAAAAAAAACACGCCCTAGAAAGATCCGGATTCTTGTTTGCATTTTTCAGCTTTGTTTCTACGTCGCCCGTAAACAAATCTTAATTCGCAGCGTGGAACATGACACTTGGACAGATGGAGACGAAACCCTCCCTCTGTGCAACGTGCTCACGGCGAGGGCACACGTCGGGACGGGGCCACGTCCGTGTGTGTGCTGTACTTCATGTCACACGTGTGGCGCCGCACAAACTCCTCGTGTCCGTTCGGTCTGGCAGAAAGAAGCTTGTCCAATTCTTGGATCCGGTGACGGCTGTCGCACGTACTACTATACCTGGCAAACCCTGCATGCACCTGGTGGCAGCAGAACATCAGAAATAATAAGCAGGGAAATTGTCCCCATCTACCTGGGGCTTGGACACAGCAAAGCCTGGTACTAATCTTGCTTGGTAACTTTTTTTTTTGAACACATCTTGCTTTGGTAACTTACCAAAGGGAGTCTCCCCAATAACCACACAATGGTGACTGAATTCTGAATCCAAGAGTTGCCCACCTGAAGAAACAGCATTTGATTCTCACCTAAAGAAAGAAGGATTCAGAAGGTGAGATCGGGACGCGTAGACGATTATCGCATTGCCGAATTGAACTCGACCTGCAAAGGAGATCGAATCCAGTGGCTTCAGAGAGATTTTTCATTTTTGTTTCTTGAAGAGGGATGGCCTGGCATGGTGGATGAGAGCCCCTCTGGTTAGCCAAGAAGACCCACCCATGCAACCACACAAACTGCATCCATCACAGGGGCTTCCCAGCCGATGGTGAGATGGATCAGTTAGCAGAGGCATTGCATAGGCAAGTCATTCTTGGCTATCAGATGAAGGGAGGCTCTCCATCTCCATGCAAGGCTTCACCTCTTCTTCTTCTTCTTTTTCTTCACACTTGATATGCAATTCCTTCTCTCATGTATGTATGTTTGATGGTGGGTCTCCTTGGGGGTCTGTGTGGCATGCGTCCCTGCTGGCTCAGACAAGCTGGCATTTATAGTGTGGACATGGGAGGAGGTCAGGGCAGGTGTTGCTTGCGGCTTGCCACATTTAAGCTGAGTCGCACAATTGGGATCAGTCCAAATTGTATTTGTAGCCGAGTGAAAATCAATTGTATTTATTTGAGTGAGGATTTTGGATTATCGGAACTCTACATGAGGTTTTTATTTTTAACCGAGTGATGTATGTGCACCGTCCATTATAAAAGTTCACCAGAGGAACAAAACATATACCAAACATAAAAAAAAATACATTGAGGTGTCTACCACCAAACGACCACTATCGTCGTCAAAACGAGCCGCCGACGCACCTCTGCCGATGCTCTCCTATTGGAGTTGGCCTGACCTTATCGATGGCAGTCAGGCAGTCTTCATGAACATGCCCCTAAGGACCAATGTCCTTGAGCCGCAGTCGCATGTCGAACCCTTTAATTGATCAGAAGCGCCTGGCACCAGATCTCGCTATCGCTTATGTACGATGAGGAACATTAACCTTGCTACTACAAGGAAACGACAGGAATCTACATAGAAGCGACGTCAAGCTAGTCATCTTCCACGACGAACTCGAAGAGGCTCAGAGCTCGAAAAACCAACTCAAAAATGAAGCGATGTCATCAGCCCATAATATAAACGCTTTTATATTATAGAACAGAGAGAGTAAATGAAGCCAAGGAACCAGGATTTCCCTTGCCGCCGCCAGGGTAGCAGATACAGGGAAGGTGATTCCACAGACTGACCAGCAGAGCCTGGAGGGGATGAGTTCAGATGGTTAATTTGCATTTTCCAAGATTTGTTATGCAATGTTTGTTCAATGGGAAATGACATTTTCGTCGGCTACAAGGTATTTGTGGTGACTTTGACAATCTCAAACTTCGTATGTTTGGTCTCTTGGTAGGGTTCGATCTCTTAGGTGTAGTCATATGGATAGGGTGTGCATATGTGTGTTCATAGGTATATTTATAAAAAGAACATATATTTTACTGCACTTCCCCATTATGTCCATATCGCAATATTATTCCATTGAAAAGTAGATTTTATTCTATAGATCCTGAAAGTTGACCCACAAAATTCTTTTGAAATCTCATCCTCAGGGATTGAGATGCCCAATGTCAAGATCGATCAAAGCATCTAAACGGTACCTCTCGAAAAGTAAGTCTAGCGAATGTCAATGAGCATCCAAGAGTCAAGAGTAACAATCACAGGCAGTATATGCTTACTGCATGATACCAACGATCATTTCCCAACACAGGTGAAATGGTCAGATCACCGCAGCAAATGATTAAGGAATATTGCTTGAGGCTGCAATTTCAGGCATCAACTTGTACGTGTATAGTGCACTTGTACGGGCCATCAAATGCAATAATTCTACTGCTTATATCATAAGTTGCAGGACTACATCACAAGTTCGACGACAACTAAAGCATGAAACATCCATCAAAAGCACAGACCGCTCCAGACTTCACAAACCTTTCAAAAAGTCAAATATATGGCTACAAGAAATAGTAACGCACATCGATTTATAAGTCTACGATGTCAATGCAGGCAACAGGAGGCAATAAAGTAGTTCGGTTGTTTATTTTACAGGTGGAAATTTCTACATTTCAAGTAGAGCAACTAATGCCTTGTTCTTCGTGAAGCTACTTCTCATCAGATCCTTACTGCCTACCCTGCACGACACCAAAATGAAGAGGCATCAGTGATTAGCCACAGATTAACAGTATTATAGCAAGACTACAGATACAATTTTTCATAGGCATATTCCTCAGGGACCGCTGCTGCCAAATGAGTGTGCGGAGAAATTGGAACAGAATAAGATTGTCATAGCTTGGGTTTGATGTATGCGTCAGGATTTCCTTATAAATGATTGAATAATGATAATATATGCTTGCACTTATATTTAACAACTTAGGAGGTTCATTGCTCTAATGGTTTACCAAACAGATGTGGGTGAGCATTTAAGAACAAAAATTTAATCCACTTAGGAGACATGTGGAAACTGAAATCTAACAGTCAACATACAAACTTCAACCTCTCAGTGGGCAAGCACTACAGGCGTGATAAAAGTAATATTCATAGGTTTGATCGAAGTACTAGGTCGCACCATAATTATGCGATTTAAGCTTTATGGACAAAAGATATCAACATTGATCAACTTTAATCCGATACTTGTCCATAGTGCCAGTAAAAATCATATGACAAATGCTTTTATACCTGCCAGTTCCCTTGTTGTCCTTCACCTGGGCTAGGATACTGATCGGAAACCCCTTGTAAGTTATCTCCTCCATATGCAGGCGCTGCACCCTGTCTGTTGTCTCCACCATAACCAGGACCCCCTTGGTTACCTCCAGCATATCTCGATCCAGACGGTTGCCCATAAGCTGGAGGTCCAAATGGCTTCCCATAGGATCCAGGTGCAGACGGTTGACCATAATTTCCAGGTGCAGGCGGTTGACCGTAATTTCCAGGTGCAGGCGGTTGACCATAATTTCCAGGTGCTGAAGGGCCACCAGGCCTGAGATCTCCTTCCTGTCCTTGCGAGAAACTCCTGCGCTCTTGTGGATCTTGGAAACCTTGACCGGCTTCATTTACACGCCCTTGGTACCCACCAGGTGCATTGTAACCTGGACGGTCGGCGGAATCATTCCTCCCATAACCTCTACCATCTTGTCCAGCTTGTGTGTAATTCTGCTGTGGAGCGTAGCCTCTTACTTCTTGCTGTGGGCGGGACCCTTGGAAGTTTCCTTGTGGTGGCGACCTGTTCTGGTAATTTCCGTGAGGTGGAGGACTGTTCTGGTAATTACCTTGCGGTGGAGGACTGTTTTCGTAATTCCCACGATAGTTGCGGTTTCTATCATTCCTTGACGGTTTGCTATACTGAACAGGTGGTGGTCTTGGAGTTATGACACCATTCTCATATTTGTCTCCTGATGAAACCAATTCACACATACAGATTAGATTGGGGGCATAGGAAGTTACTAAACAGTAATTGATGAACAAGAATACAACAAACCTCCATACTCCTTTGTCTCTGGGTATAAATATGAATCAGGCAAGATAAAAACAACTCCAGGCAATCCTGATCAAAATGCAAAAAAAGAAGGTACTTAAATTTATAGAATAACAAACATTTCAAACAGAATATAAGTCTATATATCACATCATCTCACCGCGAAACTTTTCTGACATTTCCTCAGTCATTACAGCTTGAAAACCAACATATGTTGTTGTACTAAGAGCATACATCCTCTTCTTAGCCTCCTCATAACTACAAGAAGCTAAGAGCTCAGCTAAATGTTGCAAATGATATTACATTGCTTACACATCAGTCGGAAGAAACATTAGCATCATAAATAAGGGCATGCCTTCACTAGATAATTTCAGAGCCATCAATTTGATAAGCAACAGCTTCACAAATTCTAGGCAAGAGCAACGACTTAACCTTTTAAGAGCGGAAACAGAACCATCAAATATAGGGAACCATTCGCTAGCAGTATTCATTGGTGTAGAAACAGACCATTCGCTAACAACAACAACAACAAAGCCTTTAGTCCCAAACAAGTTGGGGTAGGCTAGAGGTGAAACCCATAAGATCTCGCAACCAACTCATGGCTCTGGCACATGGATAGCAAGCTTCCACGCACCCCTGTCCATAGCTAGCAGTGAGCATCAAATTCGATGAATAAGAACATACTGCAGAAACTATAACAGATAATGGGATCTTTGAACTGAAAAGTACATTCAAAATACTAGATGTAGACCCCATAATGACTTAAGTTATATATTACCAAAACGTTATGAAAAATTACCATTGCCATTCTCCAAAATCAAATTATTCTATATTTCCCTTTATAACCAGTTAATTACTATTCTAATTTCATACAGAAGAAAGCAACAAAGCTGACAGCGCAAACGATATTAGTTTTCAGGTCAATCTCGAGGTGCTACTTCTGATATTTCTGCCTAGTGGCCCACGTCTAGTTTAGTGGAGAGCCCTAACTAGAAAAGGCAGGATTAAATGTATGGTTGGATTATGGAAAATGCATGTCTTTACACTCAGGAAATGATAAATAGCAGTGAATTTAGAATATCTTGAATACTTCAAATCACCACACATACAAAAATGCTCCAAACAGAACAATGTTACTTGACATAGGTGTATCAAACTACCCCCTCCGTTCCATAATTCTTGTTTATTCAAGTCAAAAAATGTTGATGACACACAAAAAAATTGCATCATTCATGACTAAATCACTGGAGCTATCGAGCATATAAAATTTTAAAACGTTATTAGTCGCCATAAGTAGAACAAGGCACATTATCGCAAGAATCAAATTCTGTTGACATAATTCAGATCCATAGCCACCAAAATAAACATGACACCCGCCCTCAAAGCTATCACCCACTCACCTGAAAAAGCAACAAGCAGCTCAATGATTCCAGCAATTGCAACTACAGATTATTATCGTAAACCTTTGTTAATAAAAATATTAATATGGAACGACAATCAAACTAACAGCACGCCATATATCCGAACCAAATGAATACCACACACACGCAGCCTTCAATCACTCCAACCATACACAAGACACAAGAAAGGAAAGCAATCAGACTCATCCTCTGAGACTACTTCGACACGAGATGAGTCCGATTCCTGACCGATTCACACATTTCTAACGAGAAACGAAATAAGACTAATTCGACATGAAGACAGGTCCATTTCCTGACCGATTCACAGATTTCTGACAAGAAACGAAATAAGGGGGACTTCGTTATACCTTCCGACGACCTTGGCGAGGGTCTGCAGGTAGGTCTCGATCATCTCCTCGCGGGAGGGCTTGGGGTCGGGGAACTCCATTGTGATGAGCCAGTGGTTGTAGTCGCACCCCTCGAAGAGGATCTCGTCGGGGTCGATTTTGGCGTCGTCCGCCCCACCGCCGTAGTTACCCCGTGCCGCTGCCGCCGCCGTCGACCGGAAGCCGGCGGCGCCCCCGGGTAGGAACAGGCGCGGGAGCGGCAGCGGCGCGACGAAGGGGGCGAGGAGGGGGGGCCGATGGGGGGATGCCGCGGCGGAGGCGGTCGGACGGAGGAGGGACGCGGAGGTGGAGGCGGCGGCGAGGGCCCGACGGAGGCGGAGCGCGAGGGCCATGGCGGGCTAGGGTTTTCGTTGGGGGCGCCGCGGATGGAGGCTTCTGGGGTTTAAGGGGGTCGCGTGAGATGGGAGCGGTATACGGAAATGAGCAGCAGGGAAGCGGCATACGGGTGAAAGTTGGGCCCAAAAAAATGTCTAACCAGTTTCGTTAAACGCTATAAATTTTGTAGTGACCCGTATAATCAGCTCAACTTCCCCTCTCATCGTGGGAAGGATGGCCCCTTTATGTAGAAATGCCACATCAGTGCGCCGCCGGCGGAGTCTGCCATCACAGGCGACGACGACGACCATCATCGTCACGTCGCCCACCCACCCGCTTGCCGTTGTCACCCATTGTTCGCCATCGTCGCGCCACTGCTAAAAGAACACTTTCAAAAAAAGTTTTTACAGGACTTGCTAAAGCACCTCACGTAAACCTCCCCTGAATTATATAGACACCTCGTAAAAGTATTTTTAGAAGAAGTTTCTTTTAAACTTGTTGAAGAGGCTCTAAGTGCTTACTTCCTCCGGGTTTAGTAGACCCTTTATTTATTTATTTTGATAGAAAGACTATAAAGAAATCCCCTACAGTACAATTGGTGCAACAAACCCAAATTGCAAGTACCGTGCCTTGAACCTGGGTGGGTGGGAAGGCATCAGCCCCTTCCCACCACTAGGCTATGCCTTAGTCTGGTAGACCCCTTATGTTTGGAATCAAATTCTGATCATCCATACAACAAACATAATATAAAGTACATGCTACAAAAAGATACCTCGAAACAAGTTCCTTGCAGTATTTTTTTGTGATATATATTTCTTAGTTTATTAATTAAATTTATGGTCAAAGTTTTGCCCAAAATAAGAGAGCTAATAAGGCAGGCGGAGGAAGTATTTCTCATGGTGTGTTTGGTGGTGTGCATCATCTCATATATTCCTTTTTCAACCCATGTACAGTTGTTTGGTAGAGTGCATGTGCTCCATCATTGGTGGTTTCCTCGGGAAACCGTCATGGTACCTTGATCCGGGAAACCGACAGATGGAACCCCCGCAATCTGACAATATGTCGTCCCTCGAACCCGATTGAAAACGAAAGTATGTATGCCACAAGCCGAAGTGCGGCGAGCATCCGAGGAAGGCCTCATATAGGGTGATGAAACACACTATGTAAAGGATTGAATTGGGGATAAATGACGCAATTGGAGGCAGTAAAAATGCAAGAGTCCCCCGCAAGAAGGGGTGAATTGGAGATCCCAAACCTCTAATAAGAAAAGGGGACAAAAGCATACCCGCTCCTTCTTCTAGGGGTTGGGGTGGGTTCTTGGAAGGTATCCTGGTCAACGATGACCGGCCCCGGACGTGCATACGCGAGCTCCGATGGGGTAGATGCCTGGCATTAGAGAGACAGTCCAGTTGGCCTTGAGACATTGTGTAGTGATTCCACTCTCCCTCAACAGTGATGGTCCCACATGAGGACGAGGCAGGGGCATAACCCACACCCCTGGATCTTTTCTGTGGGAGACCGTCGGCAATTAGTGGAAGCAGGAAAGCGCATGGGAGCACGGCGGAGGTTGGGGCGAAGAGGCAGAGCACGAGGAAGAAGATCACGACAAGGAATGACGTGTAACTCTTCGCTTGTGACCCTCGTATCCTTTATATGCGAGGGAGATTTGTGAAGCGACGGTGGCATAGCCGAGCCATGGTGCATTAAATCTGCTTTTTTCATGTGCGTCATGCGCGAGAATTGAGTTGGCAATAGTTAAAATTTGTATTTGTAGAAACGCACGGTCGCCTTTTTGATGGGATGGGCGATGGTGAGTCCTGACCCACGTTTGCACTTAGCACTGACCGGCGCGGCAGAGACGTCTTTGCAGCCATGTAGGTTGATGGACGGGATGGGGCAGCGATGTCGGCCTCAGCCCCAACCATCATTACCCTACCAAACATGGGAATACTTCACAACTAAGGGGGTGTTGTGCGAAAAGATTTCCGACATTCGGAGCAACAAGGAAGTAACGAAGAGCTTGCCGTAAACCGAGGTGGACCTGAAACATCTCGAATACGAACCAAACATCGGATACATAAGGATTCATTGAACCAATTTTCGAGACTGAAGACCAAAGAATGAAGAACAACTCGAAAGATCCGAGGAGCGTCTATGATTTGAAGACTGGTTCAGGGGCTACTAACGGTGTTCCGGATTGTGGGTCACTCACCACGTTGTCTCCCGGCCAGATGGACTGGGTCATGGACCTCCATATCGGTTCACCAGTGGGCTACGTCAAGGGGCCCATGGCGTGTGAAAGGAAGGCTCCTGAAGACTTGACGTATACTCCAAGACATTAGAGGTTGTTTACAACACGTTCCCTTTTGTGTGTAATCGACTAACTTGTAACCCTAGACCCCCGCCCCCAGCCACTATATGTAAGTGCATCTAGTGCCACCCCTTGTTGATTTGGGAGTATTGACGACAAACTTGGTTGTGGGACTAATGTGTTTGTGAGATTCATAGGAGAACACAGGTATAAGTCCCTATGGATTCAGTTTACCCATCAAAGATGACCCCTAAAAATGTATGGAGACATTGAAGATAATGGTACACGAAGATTTTCGCTTGAAGACAATGGAGCGCGAAGACGTAGTCTTTTGGTAGCTTCATTTTATTCTCTCCTGAGTCATAGGAACCACCGAAGTATTGATGGCCCACAAGTATAGGGGGTCAATCATAGTCCTTTCGATAAGTAAGAGTGTCGAACCCAACGAGGAGCAGAAGGAAATGACAAGCGGTTTTCAGCAAGGTATTTTCTGCAAGCACTAAAATTGTCGGTAACAGATAGTTTGATAGCAAGGTAATTTGTAACGAGCAACAGGTAGCAATAGTAATAAAGGTGCAGCAAGGTAGCCCAATCCTTTTTATAGCAAAGGACAGGCCAGAACTTTCTCATATAGCAAGTAAAGTGTTCTTGAGGACACATGGGAATTCATCTAGTCACTTTCATCATGTTTGTTTGATTCACGTTTGTTACTTTGATAATCTGATATGTGGGTGGACTGATGCTTAGGTGTTGTTCTTACTTGAACTAACCTCCTACTTATGATTAACCCCTCTCGCAAGCATCCGCAACTACGAAGGAAGAATTAAGATAAATCTAACCATAGCATGAAATATATGGATCCAAATCAGCCCCTTACAGGATAGCGCATAAACTAGGGTTTAAGCTTCTGTCACTCTAGCAACACATCATATAACTACTACTCCACAATGCATTCCCTTAGGCCCAAATATGGTGAAGTGTCATGTAGTTGATGTTCACATAACACCACTAAGGGAATCACAACATACATATCATCAAAATATCGAACAAATACCAAATTCACATGATTACTTATAACTGGACTTCTGCCATGTCCTCAAGAATAAAAGTAACTACGCACAAATCATATTAATGTTCAAGATCGGAGGGGTATTGAATATCATTAAGGATCTGAGCATTTAATCTTCCACCAAATAAACCAACTAGCATCAACTACAAGATGTAATCAGCACTACTAGCAACTCACAGGTACCAATCTGAGGTTTTGAGACAAAGATTGAATACAAGAGATGAACTAGGGTTTGAGATGAGATGGTGCTAGTGAAGATGTTGACGAAGATTGGTCCTCCCACAATGAGAGGATCGTTGGTGATGACAATGGCTTTGATTTCCCCCTCCCGAATGGAAGTTTTTTCGGTGGAATCGCTCCGCCGGAGAGCAAAAGTGCTCCTGCCCAGGTTCCGCCTCGAGACGGCGGTGCTTCATCCTGAAACCCTTCTTCTGATTTTTTTTCTAGGTCAAATGACACCATATAGGAGAAGATGGGCCCCAAAGGCCTGCCAGGGGCACCACAAGCTTGGGGGGCATGCCCCCTAGGCTTGTCGCTGCCTAGTTGGTCCCTTTTGATATTTCTTTCTCTAGTATTATATATATATATATTCCAAAATAAATCTCTGTCAATTTTCAGGTCATTTGGAGTTGTGCACAATAGGTGTCTCCAATATTGCCCTTACCAGTCTAGAATTCCAGCTGTCAGCAATCTCCCTCTTCATGTGAATCTTGCAAAATAAGAGAGAAAAGACATAAGAATGGTATCATAAAGTGAAATAATAGTCCATAAATGCAATAAATACTGATAAGAAAACATGATGCAAAATGGACGTATCAACTCCCCCAAGGTTAGACCTCGCTTGTCCTCAAGCAAAATCCGGTATCGGTAATCATGACCACATGTTTAGAGATAGAGGTGTCGATAAAAACAAAATACAAACATGAGAGCATCATAGTCATTATCGTAACATCAATATATCATCATAAAACTTCTCATGCTACACTAGTACAATGAGGTGCTATACAAACGGTTTTTAACCCCTTTTCGCGATGGAATTTTGAACCGTCGCCAAGTGAGTGTGTGCGATAGGGGGGTCCTTCCCACACGACCCAGAAACCATCGGGGATAGGGAGCCTTGATGGATACAGTTGTCCCTATAAAACTGTTTATGATATCTCGAATATTCCAAACGCTTCATCCTTGCAACTCGTTTGTGCTTGCATTGCCATCGCGGTCGGTATTGTGTGGTGCTATGTTTACGATGCGCGGCCCATCACAAACAGTTCACAATTATAGAACGTGTATGATAAGCAGACAATCACACACATTTACTTTTCCTCGACTGTATGCGATTCGATGTAAGAGCGCATGCAGTTGTCCCTATAGAATTGTATGCCAAGCTTGAATACATCCCACACGATTCATCCGTCGTACCCGCGTTGGATGAAGACCTATCGCACGCATTCTTCTAAGACCAAACATTTGCGAAGCGCTCAACATCATAAACAGTCCATAATTGCCAAGCGTGTGTGATAAGGTGACTTCCGCAAACATTTAATAAAAAGTAACTGCGTGCGATGCTGTTGTTAATCGCAAATGTTTTTTCTTGGCTGATCGTGTGTGCAGTAGAGATTGATTGCACATGTAGTGGATCCGAGAAACATGTCTGATCTCCACGTCTATCGCAGACGTTTCGCTTTCGCAAATCGTGTGCACTATAATCCCTAATTTAATCCATAATTTAAAAATCACAGATTTTGAATTTGAAAGTAGGCAATCACTTATTTCATATCTAAACATGTTTATTACAAATATAGGTTCAACCACGAATGCATAATTCGAGGCACAAGTATATACACCGAAGAACTACAAAAGCACCAAGTAAAGAATGATGAACCACAGTTGTACTGAAGATTGTAAAGAGAGAGGCGAAAGACATTCTGGTTGCTGGAGAAGGTGAAGTGGAATGCCCATATTGTGCCCTCCTCCATGCATAATGCACGCACGACTCTAGGCCAACCCCTTGTTATGGCTACCTATCCATCCTTCACTGTCTTCATAAGGACTTCTCGATGCTCATTGTAGTCTGGATGAAATATTTTAACCTTCATTGCGTGTCCACCAATCATGTACTTTGCGAGGTAATCTTGAGTAAACTGCTTCGGGAACCACTGCGAATGAAAAAGATCCAGACACAGTTGTCTAACAACTCATTATGGGCAATAAAAAGAGAAGGCTGCAGAGTTTGTAGTTACCATCACTACAAAAAAGACACATCCGTGACATTTTGGGCCGAACGAAATTTTTTTCTGTCATGCTTATGATACTTCTATGATGATAATTGTGACAAAACCTGGTATCATCATAGATGTGGTGGGGTCCTACTTCTATGGCAAAAAATCGTGACAAAATGGGCTTTTCGTCCTGGGCGGGCCGGAGACGCAGCTGCATGACATTCTTTGGGTCGTCCATGACGGAAAAAACCGTGGTAGAAGTGAGGGCGAGGAAAATATCGGGGGGGGGGGGGTCCCCGGTTATGGTGGGTGGTCGGGGGCCGAGCGATGCGCGTTTCTCTCGTACGTGCACGCGTGTGCGAGAGGCATTGCGCTCTAACTAAACCTGAGAGAGGCGTTGGGCTCTAACTGAACCCGAGCGATTGCACTGCAGGCTACGCGTTACTGAACCCGAGCGATCGATCGATCCCTTGTTGTTAACTGAACCCGAGTGATTCCTTCGCTACTGCTGCTAACTGAAGCCGATCGATGCTGCCTCTTGATGAACAGTGAGCGTTGTTGGGGGGTTTGGATGAACAGTTCCCGATGGGGGTGGATGAACAGGACCCCATGGTGTTGCCGTTGGATGAACAGGACCCCCATCGAGCCGGTTGGGGGTGGATGAACATGACCCCATGGCGGGCTGGATGAACAGGACCCCGTGGAAGACTGGTTGAACAGTAGCCGGTGGAGGGCTGGATCAATAGTAGCCCATGGAGGGGTGGTTGAACAGGAACCCGTGGAGAGGGTTGGTTGAACAATAGCCGGTGGAGGAGCACGCGGTGGAGGCTCGATGAACAGGAGCTCGTGGATGAACAGTCACAGGTGGAGGCTGGAGGAGGTCGACGGTGGATGAACAGTAGCCCATGGAGGCAGTCGATGGTGGACATGAATAGTATCTTGTTGGCGTCCAGGGAACGGGGGTCCCCAGACTTGCCTACCTGCGGCTCGCGGCGTGGCTCCACCAGCGGCCCTGTATGACCCATCTGCATCAGCGAACACTCAAGACCCTCGCGAGGCGGACGACGCAAGACCTCCTCAGGGGCGGCCTCACCAAGATGGCTCACGAGGGGCGGAGAGATCAAGGCGAGGGGTAGCTCGCGAGGTCCCTGTGACGTAAGCCATGACAATCAAGGCCAGGCGGGTGCCAGCGCGCAGTGTCCTGGTTTCCTCTTTGATGCTAAGGAGGCAAGCGCAGGCGAGGAGTCCCGAGGCATCAGACAAAGGTTTCCATATCGATGCAACAAGACCAAGACCAGCAGGACGGAGGTCATCGTGGAGCCCAGGACGGCGTCACCACCAGAGCCTTTGGCAGACAAAGACCACCTGTTGTCAGGATAACTTGTACTAGTTGTCTCCTTTTAAATTTGGCCGTTGTGGGATCCCTTCCTGCCTACATTTGGGAAGAGGACCAGGGCCTCTATAAATAGGACTAGCCACCATCGTAGGTAGGCATCGGATCTGGAACTGGACCCATTCCATCCTCGACCACACAAGCTTACCGAGCTCGAGGACACCTCTCCTCAGGAGGCTATTCTTCCCTTGTATTTGTTCATCCTCAGCCCAAGAGGCAATCCACCACACCACACTGGAGTAGGGTATTACACCACATCGGTGGCCCGAACTAGTATAAACCCTGTGTCCCTTGTTCTGCGAGTTCGACGTGCCGAGCTTTGAGATCGTGGTGAGAGCGTGAGCTAGGGGGAGAGATCTTCGTGCGCACCCCAGAGTTCGAACCTCAAGGGTTTTGCCGGAACCTGAAATCCAACATTTGACGCACAAGGTAGGGGTGCGCTGAAGCTTTCCTTCCGTTGATCCACATTCCACCGCTCCACCGCATCCATGGCAGACGCGCGTCGAGCCCGCGCCGAGTGCCGGGCCGCCCTCGCCGCCCGTGTCGCTCAGACGGCCCCTGTCGGCGAGCCTCCCCATCGTTCTCCATCTCCTGTTGCCAACGCCGCTACCGGCCCGGCAGCAAACGAGCAGTAAGCATCATCACTGCACCCCTCCGTGCAGCGGGATGGCCGCACCGCCACCACGTCGCTGACTCCGGCCGGCTCATCGTCTCACGCTTGTCGCGCGCCCACGGACGCGCAGGCCGCGCTGCTCATGGCACGCGAGCTCCCGCGCTACCGCCCGGTCGATGACCTCTATGAGGACTGATTAGACCGCATCGCCGAGCTCGTTAGCGCCGCTGGGGGCTCTCCTGCACCATCCCTCTCACTGCCTCGCCCACCCCCAGCCGCGGGTGACGTAGCTCACGGAGCGCCTCAGCATCAAGATGGCGCCCTTGCGCCGAGACGCGCGGCTCATGGAGCGCCACCGCCTCCTCCGTGTCAAGACAGTGTCCTCGCCCCAAGACACGCGGTCCCGCGGTGTGATCCGCCATGTCGTGTGCCCACGCACGAAGAAGGAAGCTGTCAGGAGGTCCCTCGGCCGCAAGAAAACGCTCCAGTGCTCTCGACGCCACCACGGCAAGACCGCGTGCCGCCTGCGGCGGCGGTGCGCGGACATCAAGGGCAGGCTCCGCCTCTGCAGAGGGCCCCGGTGGTCACAGCAGGCTGCTGTGCCTTCACTCCCGAGCTGCGCACCGTCGTTTGGCCAGGCAAGTTCAAGCCGGATCTACCTTCGCGCTACGATGGCACCCCGACCCCGCGGAGTTCCTGCAACTCTACATACTGAGCATCGAGGCAGCCAACGACGACGAAAAGGTCATGGCGAACTGGTTTCCCATGGCTCTCAAGGATGGCGCCTGCTCGTGGCTCCTGAACCTGCCCGCGGGATCAATCTCCTCCTGGGGTGAGATGTGCAACCGCTTCATCGCCAACTTCCAGGGCACTCGCGACCGCCCTCCGACCGCGGGTGACCTGCGCCGTATCAAGCAACAACCAGGAGAGACCCTACAGAAGTACATCCAGCGCTTCAACAACGTTCGCCTCAAGATCCCCAAGGTGACAGACGAGGCCATCATCTCAGCGTTTTCCGATGGCGTTCGCGACGTAAAGATGAAGGAGGAGCTCGCCATCCACGAGGAGCTATGCACGACTCTGGAGTTGTTCAACATAGAAACCAAGTGTGCAAGAGCTTAGGAGGGGCGCCTCTCCCTCCTCGAGCTCCCTGTTGCTGACCCAGAAGAGAAGAAAGCCAAGGTCAAGGACGTGAAGCGCAAGGGAGTAGTCGTACTCGCGGTGGAGCCGGACACGAAGCGCGGCCGGGACCACCCCGAGTCATCCAAGAGCAGTCATCCGTTCTGCGCCTTCCACAATGTAGAAAGCCACAACACCAATGATTGTCAAGAGCTCAGGGCCATCCGAGATGTACGCTTTGGTCGACGCCCCGAGCGCAACGACCAGGGCTATGGCCGAGGAGGAGGACGAGGTGGAGGATGCTGGATGACCGCGACCCCCGTCAGGAGTGGCGCGACCGACCTCGTGAGGACCACTGGCAGGAGCAGCCTCGTGAGGGCGCCTGGCGCGACCAGCCTCGCGAGGACCGTCCTCGGGGCAATCCTGGCCTCCCTCTGCTGCCGCCACCACCAAGAAGGAACGATGACCACCATCAGGACGAGGGGGTTGGGGGCTTCTAGGAGCCACGCGTCGTTGCTTGCATCTTGGGCAGTGCTCAGGCCCTGGCTTCCCAGCGCATCTTCAAGCAGCTCTCTCGCGAGGTGAATGCAGCCCTCCCCAGGCTCGAGGCCACGCGTCCGCTCAGGTGGTCCAAGTACGCCATCACCTTCAGCTCGGCGGACCAGCTCAAATGCGCGGCGACCGCCGGCGTCCTTCCGATGCTCTGTTCACCCGTCATCAACAATGTCCAAGTCACCAAGACCCTCATCGACGGCGGCGCGGGGCTCAATATCCTGTCCGTCGAGACGTTCGACAGCCTTCAAGTACCCTATGATCAACTGCAGCCTACTAAGCCCTTCTCAGGAGTGACCGATGGTTGCACCACCCCGATAGGGCAAGTTCGTCTCCCTGTCACCTTCGGCCAGCGCGACAACTACCACACCGAGCTCGTCGACTTCGACGTCGCCCACATCCGTCTGCCGTACAATGCCATCCTCGGGTACCCAACATTAGCCAAGTTCATGGCAGTGACCCACCATGGCTACAACGTCCTCAGGATGCCAGGAAGCGGCGGAATCATGACAGTCCCCTACGAAGAAAGAGATGTGGTGTGCTTCCTCGAGCGCGCCTTCCAAGCCGCAACAATCGAAGACCCTAATAGCGAGGGCACGCAGTATCCTCCTGAGGCCGTCCCCAAGAAGAAGAAGCAGCTACTCCACATAGGGCCTTAGAGGGGCGGTGTCTCTAGCGGCACCGCCTTAGGATCAGCGCCCGCACCTGGGGCACCTCCCTCCCTCGCATAGGAAGGCGCGCCTGGCGCCCTCCTCGGGCAAGGCTCGGGGGCTCTCTTCTGGAGGGCCTCAGACCTGGCCAACATCACGAGGGAGGCGCTCGGGCACCACATGGAGGTGTTCTTCGTGGCACGTTTCCCTCAGGAGGGCACCAGGCGAGGAGAGCCCGACGCTCAGGAGTTCATCGTCAAGGCCACCCAGGAGCTTCAAGAAGCAAGGGCCATGCGCGACGACCGCCGCCCACCTGGTGCAGCTCCCCATCTAGGTGAGGGTGGTGAGCTGCGTGTCTGCATCGACATCCCAGGGCTCAACAGGGCCGCATCTCAGGAGCGCTTCTGGCCTTCGCGTGCTGGCCGGTGCGAGGGTCCACCTCACAGCTATGTTTGCATGCCGTTTGGCCTGCCGAGCATGGCAGCCGCCTTCCAGCACAACCTACAAAGCATCCTGGCAACCCAGGAGGCCAGGCATCACGCGGTCCTGGCGGAGATGGAGACGGTCCTCAAGGAGCCACCTGAGCCCCCAGAGCCTCCCGAGGCTCAGGGTCTTGGCGGCTCGTGAGGAGCGACTTCTTCAGCGTGCGCCTTCAGCTACCCCAACACTCCTTCGGCAACGAAACCAGGTGACACTTTCCAAAGCTTATTAAGCTGGGAGCGCCCCTCAGGCTGCATTATTCCCAGGTCGCATGGCCTGTCCCTGCGGCATGTATCCTCTTGCATCTTTAGCTTACCCTACTGGGGGCGCCCCTCGGGCTGCATCATCCCCAGGCCGCTCGGGTCCGTCCCAGTGGCATGTATCGTTCTCGCATCTATCTAAGCTAGCTGGTTACCATGCATGATTTATTTATAGTCATCCCTTGCTTGATTGTCACTCGCCGCGGCCGCCTGCGTCGCCCATCGGCCCCTCGCTCATCCTGCAATGGGGGCTACCCATGTTGGCACGACGCTTGTGCTCGGGTCTGCCCCTGCAATGTTGACAAATCGGAGCGGTCGAGCTCTGGCTCACGGCACGCCCGCACACGTCACCTCACCAGACCCTCAGTGCCTTCATCTTCTTGCGGAACGACCAGTGGCAGACCAGAAATCGTGGTTGCGATTTGTACCCTTCTTCGCGCTAACCTGCAGGAACCTCCCGAGGGCGACAGCAGGCGGTACCGCGGGCTCCCTCTTTTCCCATGCGATTCGCTTGTGCATTAAAGGGGGGTTCCTGAGCATCGCGACTCAGGAGCTCTTACTGGCTCTCCAGCCGTCACCCCTGGCCTTGACCACGGCATCGCGACCTGGCATACCAGCGGCGCCTGAGCTCGCTCGAGGGTCGGGACCCAAGGATGTAGAGCACACGGAAGAGCGTGGGAAAGAGGGGGAGACTCGCACGGGCCTAACCTGGCTACGTTATGGCCATCGACGCGCAAGCCTGGTGCTGCACAAGGAATCAACTCTGGACTGCCAAGATAAGTTTTGCACCCGGGTCTGCCGAGCGCTACGGCATAAGATTCCCACCTCTTGCAGCCTTGCTGCAGTGACGTCACCTCCCTTTCCCACCTTTAGGTAGCTGCTTGCACGCTAAAGGGGACCTCTTGAGCATCGCGCCTCAGGAGCTCTAACTGGACCTCGGGCCGCTCACCTCCTGGCCTTGACCACGACATCGCGACCTGGCATACCAGCGACGGCTGCAGCCTGCCTAGGGACCGGGACCTGTCGGCGTAGAGCACCAAGCTACCGTGAAGTTGGAAAGGGGAGACCGAGCCGAAGTAGGACATGCATTCCTAAATCTTCATAATAAGGACGATATCAACAAAAGGCATTACAGACCCTTTACACGCCCTCCACGGGGTCCATCTTGATGCCTCACAGGGAACAAAAGAAGGAAGTTCTAGGAGCCCTATCTACACGCGCCAACGCTGCCGACACCATCATCAATAGTGGGCCATGGGAGGCCGGCACCAACCTCATCCAGATCAGCGGCGGCGGTGGTCGGGTGCCACGGTAGCGCTCTGGGCACGATGGGATCTTGCATGCACGTAGTTGTCGTCGCTTGTCTCCGGAGTCTTGTCATGCTCGGGAGAGTCGCTGGACCACCAGGAGTCACCACTATTGCTGGAGGAGCTGTCAGCAGGTCCGAGGGCGGGCTGAGCGCCTACCGCCGCAACGTCCTGGCGCCCCCTTTAGGACAGCACTCCAAGCGGCGGCCTTCCTCGTCGAAGACCTTGAAGAACATCGTGGAGGCGCCGTCGTACTCGAAGTGGATGGCGAGGGCGCCCTCCGTGCGGCAGACGTGGGCGACCTCACCCCATCCATGGGTCATGAAGACCTTGCCAGGGGAGATGACCTCAACCTCCGCCCCCGTTGCTGGGGTGTTGCACCCAGCGTGCTGCAACCACAGCTCCAGCGACCCCCTCGATGGCATCACCTCGGTGAAGAACAGCGAGAACTGGATCCACGTGCTCGGTGGCATCGCCGCCCACACCACGAATTCGCGTGAGGAGCCCTCAGCGTGGGTTCGCGGGGCGGCAGCGCATGCCGCCACTACACGGCCACCGCGGCCGTGGTGCGGGGGCATCGGTCCCTACTACCTCCTTCGGAGCCCTCTTCCTGGGCGTACAAAGACATCGGATAGCCCGGGGAAGGCCGTTCGTGCCAAGGCCTTGACACCTCTGGCCTCACGGCTACATCACAGCGTCGGGCCAGCCTCTTCTTCGGCTGAAGCGGCCCCGGCTCGTCGCGGGGGGCTTTTCCCTTTTCTTCGGCTGAGAACCTCCGTATTGGCGCCATAGGTGACGCGGCGCAGCAGCGAAGCAAGGAGGAGGAAGAAGAAGAAGCAGGAGGAGCGAAGGAAAAGATGGGTGATGGGGGCTCCGCCCCCCTTCCCATTTATAGCCAGGAGGAGGCCAACCGCCGGCCTCCATGATCTAAGGTAATAATGACCTTTTTTCTGCATGCAACAGGGACTCGTCAAGTCGGGCAGTTGCCGAGGCAGCATGGGGAAGCAGAGACGCCCATGTCCCAACAATCGCCACGCGTCAACCGAGGCCGCAGGCTGTTGGGGCCCACGGCACTCCGCACTGGCCCCTTCGCTTCCCCTCAAAGCCAAGTCCGAGCGTGCCTTGGGCCTGGGGGCTACTGTCGGCGTCCTGGGAATGGGGGTCCCTAGACTTGCCTGCCTGCGGACCGCGGCGTGGCTCCACCAGCGGCCCTGTACGGCCCATCTGCATCGGCGAACACTCAAGACCCTCACGAGGGGCCAAGCCTCACGAGGCGGACGACGCAAGACCTCCTCGGGGGCGGCCTCACCAGGTTGGCTCACGAGGGGCAGAGAGATCAAGGTGAGGGGCACCTCGCGAGGTCCCTGTGACGTAAGCCATGACGACCAAGGCCAGGCGGGTGCCAGCGCGCACAGTGTCCTCGTTTCCTCTTTGGTGCTAAGAAGGCAAGCGCATGCGAGGAGTCCCGAGGCATCAGGCAAAGGTTTCCATATCGGTGCAACAAGACCAAGACCAGCAGGACGGAGGTCACCGTGGAGCCCAGGACGGCGTCACCGCCAGAGCCTTTGGCAGGCGAAGACCACCTTTTCTCAGGATAACTTGTACTAGTTGTCTCCCTTCAAATTTGGCCGTTGTGGGATCCCTTCCCGCCTACATTTGGGAAGAGGACCAGGGCCTCTACAAATAAGACTAGCCACCACCGTAGGGAGGCATCGGATCTGGAACTGGACCCATTCCATCCTCGACCACACAAGCTTACCGAGCTCAAGGATACCTCTCCTCAGGAGGCTGTTCTTCCCTTGTACTTGTTCATCCTCATCCCAAGAGGCAATCCACCACACCACACTGGAGTAGGGTATTACACCACAACGGTGGCCCGAACCAGTATAAACCCTGTGTCCCTTGTTCTGCGAGTTCGACGCGCCGAGCTTTGAGATCGTGGTGAGAGCGTGAGCTAGGGGGGGGGATCTTCGTGCGCACCCCAGAGTTTGAACCTCAAGGGTTTTGCCGGAACCCGAAATCCGACATATCCTGTGGAGTCTCGTTTTGCGGTACGCCACACCCTTTCTGATGAACAGGATCCCCATTTCGACCGTAGCACTCCAACACAAGTCCGTTTCCTTCGTTTTGCGGTACGCCACACCCCTCCCGATCAACAGGACCCCGTTTCCATCGTAGGAGGTACAAGAGAAGTCTGTTTCCTCCATTTTACGGTACGCCAGACCCCTCCCGATGAATAGGATCCCGTTTCGACCGTGGCCGGTCGAACACAAGGCCGTTTCCTCCGTTCTGCGGTACGTCAGGCCTCGTTTCCATCGGCTGTTTCATCCAAGCTGGTTGGCTCCCGATGAACAGCACGCATTCCGTTGCCTCCCAATGAACACGATGCATGATGTCTACTACACAACCTTCTTCTTGTAGACGTTGTTGGGCCTCCAAGTGGAGAGGTTTGTAGGACAGCAGCAAATTTCCCTCAAGTGGATGACCTAAGGTTTATCAATCCGTAGGAGGCGTAGGATGAAGATGGTCTCTCTCAAGCAACCCTGCAACCAAATAACAAAGAGTCTCTTGTGTCCCCAACACACCCAATACAACGGTAAATTGTATAGGTGCACTAGTTCGGCGAAGAGATGGTGAAACAAGTGGTATATGGATAGTAGATAAAGGTATTTGTAATCTGAAATTATAAAAACAGCAAGGTAACTAATGATAAAAGTGAGCGTAAACGGTATTGCAATGATAGGAAATAAGGCCTAGGGTTCATACTTTCGCTAGTGTAAGTTCCCTCAACAATAATAGCATAATTGGATCACATAACTATCCCTCAACATGCAACAAAGAGTCACTCCAAAGTCACTAATAGCGGAGAACGAACGAAGAGATTATGGTAGGGTACGAAACCACCTCAAAGTTATTCTTTCCAATCAATCTGTTGGGCTATTCCTATAGATGTCACAAACAGCCCTAGAGTTCGTACTAGAATAACACCTTAAGACACAAATCAACCAAAACCCTAATGTCACCTAGATACTCCAATGTCACCTCAAGTATCCGTGGGTATGATTATACGATATGCATCACACAAACTCAGATTCATCTATTCAACCAACACAAAGGACCTCAAAGAGTGCCCCAAAGTTCTACCGGAGAATCATGGCGAAAACGTGTGCCAACCCCTATGCATAGGTTCATGGGCGGAACCCGCAAGTTGATCACCAAAACATACATCAAGTGAATCACGTGATATCCCATTGTCACCACAGATACGCACGACAAGACATACATCAAGTGTTCTCAAATCTTTAAAGACTCAATCCGATAAGATAACTCCAAAGGGGAACTCAATTCATTACAAGAGAGTAGAGGGGGAGGAGAAACATAAGGTCCAACTATAATAGCAAAGCTCACGATACATCAAGATCATATCACCTCAAGAACACGAGAGGGAGAGAGAGATCAAACACATAGCTACTGGTACATACCCTCATCCCCGAGGGAGAACTACTCCCTCCTTGTCATGGAAGGCACTGGGATGATGAAGATGGCCACCGGAGAAGGATTGCCCCCTCCGGCAGGGTGCCAGAACGGGTCTAGATTGGTTTCAGTGGCTACGGAGGCTTCTGGCGGCGGAACTCCCGATCTATTGTGCGTTCTGGAAGTTTTAGGGTACGACGATATATATGGGTGCAGGAAGTACGTCGGAGGAGCCACGGGGGCCCCATGAGGCAGGGGGGCGCACCCTAGGGGGGTGGGCGCGCCCCCCACCCTCGTGGGCAGCCCGTGTCTCCCCTGACGTGCACTCCAAGTTCCCTGGGTTGCTTTCCTTCCAAAAATAACTTCTCCAGTTGATTTCGTTCCGTTTTGACTTCGTTTGATATTCCTTTTCTTCGAAACACTGAAATAGGCATAAAACAACAAATCTGGGCTGGGCCTCCGGTTAATAGGTTAGTCCCAAAAATAATATAAAAGTGGAAAATAAAGCCCAATATTGCTCAAAACAGTAGATAAATAGCATGGAGCAATCAAAAATTATAGATACATTGGAGACGTATCAAGTATCCCCAAGCTTAATTCCTGCTCGTCCTCGAGTAGGTAAATGATAAAAAGATAATTTTTGATGTGGAATGCTAGTTGGCATAATTTCAATGTAATTCTTCTTACTTGTGATATGAATATTCAGATCCATAAGATTCAAGACAAAAGTTCATATTGACATAGAAATAATAATACTTCAAGCATACTAACTAAGCAATCATGTCTTCTCAAAATAACATGGCCAAAGAAAGTTATCCCTACAAAATCATATAGTCTGGCTATGCTCCATCTTCACCACACAAAATATTTAAATCATGCACAACCCCGATGACAAGCCAAGCAATTGTTTCATACTTTTGATGTTCTTAAAGTTTTTCAATCTTCACGCAATACATGAGCGTGAGCCATCGATATAGCACTACAGGTGGAATAGAGTGGTGGTTGTGGAGAAGACAAAAAGGGAGAAGATAGTCTCACATCGACTAGGCGTATCAACGGGCTATGGAGATGCCCATCAATAGATATCAATGTGAGTGAGTAGGGATTGCCATGCAATGGATGCACTAGAGCTATAAGTGTATGAAAGCTCAAAAAATAAACTAAGTGGGTGTGCATCCAAGTTGCTTGCTCATGAAGACCTAGGGCATTTTGAGGAAGCCCATCATTGGAATATACAAGCCAAGTTCTATAATGAAAGATTCTCACTAGTATATGAAAGTGACAACATAGGAGACTCTCTATCATGAAGATCATGGTGCTACTTTAAAGCACAAGTGTGGTAAAAGGATAGCAGCATTGTCCCCCTTTTTTGGCCTTTCTTTTTTTATTTGGCCTTTATTTTTATTTGGCCTTTTTTATGGCCTTTCTCCTTTTTTGGGACAATGCTCTATTGAATAATGATCATCACACTTCTATTTATTTACAACTCAATGATACAACTCGATACTAGAACAAAGTATGACTCTATGTGAATGCCTCCGGCGGTGTACCGGGATATGCAATGAATCAAGAGTGACAAGTATGAAAGAATCATGAACAGTGGCTTTGCCACAAATACTATGTCAACTACAGGATCATGCTAAGCAATATGACAATGATGAATGTGTCATGATGAACGGAATGGTGGAAAGTTGCATGGCAATATATCTTGGAGTGACTATGGAAATGCCATAATATGTAGGTATGGTGGCTGTTTTGAGGAAGGTATATGGTGGGTGTATGGTACCGACGAAAGTTGCGTGGTACTAGAGAGGCTAGCAATGGTGGAAGGGTGAGAGTGTGTATAATCCATGGACTCAACATTAGTCATAAAGAACTCACATACTTATTGCAAAAATCTATTAGTTATCTAAACAAAGTACTACGTGCATGCTCCTAGGGGGATAGATTGGTAGGAAAAGACCATCGCTCGTCCCCGACCGCCACTCATAAGGAAGACAATCAATAAATAAATCATGCTCCGACTTCATCACATAACGGTTCACCATACGTGCATGCTACGGGAATCACAAACTTCAACACAAGTATCTCTCAAATTCACAACTACTCAACTAGCATGACTCTAATATCACCATCTCCATATCTCAAAACAATTATCAAGTATCAAACTTCTCATAGTATTCAACACACTCATAAGAGAATTTTATTATTCTTGAATACCTAGCATATTAGGATTTTAAGCAAATTACCATGCTATTTAAGACTCTCAAAATAATATAAGTGAAGCATGAGAGTTCATCTATTTCTTCAAAATAAAACTACCACCATGCTCTAAAAGATATAAGTGAAGCACTAGAGCAAATGACAAACTACTCCGAAAGATATAAGTGAAGATCAATGAGTAGTCGAATAATTGTGCAACTATGTGAAGACTCTCCCATTCAATAATTTCAGATCTTGGTATTCTATTCAAACAGCAAGAAAAGCAAAATAAATTGACGCTCCAAGCAAAACACATATCATGTGGCGAATAAAAATATAGCTCCAAGTAAAGTTACCGATGAACGAAGACGAAAGAGGGGATGCCTTCCGGGACATCCCCCAAGCTTAGGCTCTTGGCTATCCTTGAATATTACCTTGGGGTGCCTTGGGCATCCCCAAGCTTAGGCTCTTACCACTCCTTGTTCCATAGTCCATCGAATCCTTACCCAAAACTTGAAAACTTCACAACACAAAACTTAACAGAAAACTCGTAAGCTCCGTTAGTATAAGAAATTAAATCACCACTTCAATGTACTGTAATTAACTAATTCTTTATTTATATTGGTGTTAAACCTACTGTATTCCAACTTCTATATGGTTCATAAACTATTTTACTAGCCATAGATTCATCAAAATAAGTAAACAACACATAGAAAACAGAATCTGTCAAAAACAAAATAGTCTGTAATAATCTGGATCAAACATATAATTATGGAACTCATAAAATTCTCAAATAAATTTCTGGACCTGAGGAATTTATCTATTAATCATATGCAAAAATAATTAACTAAATAGAACTCTCCAAATAAAAATGGCAGCAATTCTCGTGAGCGCTAAAGTTTCTGTTTTTTACACCATGATCAACAAGACTCTCCCCAAGTCTTCCCAAATGTTCTACTTGGCACAAACACTAATTAAAAACCACATCTAAACAGAGGCTAGATGAATTATTTATTACTAAACAGGAGCAAAAAGCAAGGAACAAAAGTAAAGTTGGGTTGCCTCCCAACAAGCGCTATCGTTTAACGCCCCTAGCTAGGCACGATGATTTCAATGATGCTCATATAAAAGATAAGAATCGTAACATAAAGAGAGCATCATGAAGAATATGACTAGCACATTTAAGTCTAACCCACTTCCTATGCATAGGGATTTTGTGAGCAAACAACTTATGGAAACAAGAATCAACTTGCATAGGAAGGTAAAACAAACATAACTTCAAAATTTTAAGCACATAGAGAGGAAACTTGATATTATTGCAATTCCTACAAGCATAAGTTCCTCCCTCATAATAATTTTCAGTAGCATCATGAATGAATTCAACAATATAACCAGCACCTAAAGCATTCTTTTCATGATCTACAAGCATAGAAATTTTATTACTCTCCACATAAGCAAATTTCTTCTCAGTCGAAATAGTGGGAGTATCATAAGAGACTTGAATACTATAAATTGTTTCCACATTAAAAGAGTAATGTTCAGAGAAAGGGTACTCATAATCATGACAAGTTTTATAAATATAATCATCACTACTCTTTATAGCATAAGTTTCATCACAATAATCATCATAAGTAGCAACTTTGTTCTTATCATAACAACTTTGCATATCAAAATTTGGAAGACTAAAAATATCATCATTAATAAACATAGCATCCCCAAGCTTGGGACAAACATTAATTGCAGCAAATATATTCTCAAAAACATCATCTTCATCAAACATAGCATCCCCAAGCTTGGGCCTTTTCATATCATAAGCATAATCACTCTCATCATTAATTGTATGAATAACACCAATAGTATAGCAATTATCATATTCTTCCAAGCAAGTGCCAAAAAGATTTTCAAGATCATAAGAAGTATCATTATCTTCCACAATTATATTTTCATGAGGCACAATAGTAATAGGAGCAGTATTATTTGGAAGAGATATCTTTTTACCTCTCTTCCTTCTTCTTTTCTTCTTCTTCACCACATCATGTGTGGGTTCAATCCTCTTTTTGGAGCTCCTTATTAATGAGATTGGTTGAATAGGAGGCTCTTCCTCGTTACCTGATTCATCATAAGAAATAATAGGAGGGTATTGGGAAGTCTCTTCCCTTTCATTAGTATTCTCTTCATCTTCTATTTGTCTTCTTTTCTTTATGTAAGTGGCAATATAAGGATTTTCAATGCAATTCACCACACAATACATATAAATCTTCTCTAGATCAAAACCAAGAAGTTTATCGAGATTAAATTTTGGAATACCCTCAGTTATACATTTCATTTCTTCATAACCCAATAGCAAACTAAGTTCAGTATGATGTGCAAGGGAAATCAAGTCATCACAATTTTTGGACACGATACGGCCATGGAATAATTTGCATTTGATATTTAAATGACCATGTTCATTGCAAAGTTCGCAAGTATGGGTAAGATATCTTAAATTTTCAGCACATTCATCTATCTCTTCTTGCAACAATTTGGTTTCTAAGTACTTATGCCTCTTGCAATATCTATCTTCCCTATTTGGTGTGTACTTGCAAACCCAGTCTACTCCACAAAAATTGACATGTTTATAGGAGGCATTTTCATCATAACTAGTGCAATCATAATTAGCATCATGGATATTCAAAGAATTCGTACTAACAACATTGCAATCATGCTCATCATTCAAATATTTAGTGCCAAAATTTTTAGAGATCTCTTCTTCTAGCATTTGAGCACAATTATCCTTTCCATCATACTCACGAAAGATATTAAAAAGATGAAGCGTATGAGACAAACTCAATTCCATTTTTTTGTAGTTTTCTTTTATAAACTAAACTAGTGATAAAACAAAAAACTAAAAGATTCGATTGCAAGATCTAAAGATATACCTTCAAGCGCTAACCTCCCCAGCAACGGCGCCAGAAAAGAGCTTGATGTCTACTACACCACCTTCTTCTTGTAGACGTTGTTGGGCCTCCAAGTGCAGAGGTTTGTAGGACAGTAGCAAATTTCCCTCAAGTGGATGACCTAAGGTTTATCAATCCGTAGGAGGCGTAGGATGAAGATGGTCTCTCTCAAGCAACCCTGCAACCAAATAACAAAGAGTCTCTTGTGTCCCCAACACACCCAATACAATGGTAAATTGTATAGGTGCACTAGTTCGGCGAAGAGATGGTGAAACAAGTGGTATATGGATAATAGATAAAGGTATTTGTAATCTGAAATTATAAAAACAGCAAGGTAACTAATGATAAAAGTGAGCGTAAACGGTATTGCAATGATAAGAAATAAGGCCTAGGGTTCATACTTTCACTAGTGTAAATTCCCTCAACAATAATAACATAATTGGATCACATAACTATCCCTCAACATGCAACAAAGAGTCACTCCAAAGTCACTAATAGCGGAGAACGAACGAAGAGATTATGGTAGGGTACGAAACCACCTCAAAGTTATTCTTTCCAATCAATTCGTTGGGCTATTGCTATAGATGTCACAAACAACCCTAGAGTTCGTACTATAATAACACCTTAAGACACAAATCAACCAAAACCCTAATGTAACCTAGATACTCCAATGTCACCTCAAGTATCTGTGGGTATGATTATATGATATGCATCACACGAACTCAGATTCATCTATTCAACCAACACAAAGGACCTCAAAGAGTGCCCCAAAGTTCTACCGGAGAATCATGACGAAAACGTGTGCCAACCCCTATGCATAGGTTCATGGGCGGAACCCGCAAGTTGACCACAAAAACATACATCAAGTGAATCACGTGATATCCCATTGTCACCACAGATACGCACGGCAAGACATACATCAAGTGTTCTCAAATCTTTAAAGACTCAATCCGATAAGATAACTCCAAAGGGGAAACTCAATTCATTACAAGAGAGTAGAGGGGGAGGAGAAACATAAGGTCCAACCATAATAGCAAAGCTCGCGATACATCAAGATCGTATCACCTCAAGAACACGAGAGAGAGAGATCAAACACATAGCTACTGGTACATACCCTCAGCCCCGAAGGAGAACTACTCCCTCCTCGTCATGGAAGGCACCGGGATGATGAAGATGGCCACCGGAGAAGGATTGCCCCCTCCGGCAGGGTGCCGGAACGAGTCTAGATTGGTTTTCGGTGGCTACAGAGGCTTCTGGCGGCGGAACTCCTGATCTATTGTGCATTCTGGAAGTTTTAGGGTATGATGATATATATGGGTGCAGGAAGTACGTCGGAGGAGCCACGGGGGCCCCACGAGGCAGGGGGGCGCGCCCTAGGGGGGTGGGCGCGCCCCCACCCTCGTGGGCAGCCCGTGTCTCCCCTGACGTGCACTCCAAGTTCCCTGGGTTGCTTTCCTTCCAAAAATAACTTCTCTAGTTGATTTCGTTCCGTTTTCGACTTCGTTTGATATTCCTTTTCTTCGAAACACTGAAATAGGCATAAAACAGCAAATCTGGGCTGGGCCTCCGGTTAATAGGTTAGTCCCAAAAATAATATAAAAGTGGAAAATAAAGCCCAATATTGCCCAAAACAGTAGATAATATAGCATGGAGCAATCAAAAATTATAGATACGTTGGAGACGTATCAACGCATTCCGTTGCCTCCCCATGAACACGACGACGACGCAGTTTCTCCTTCCGACCCAGCCATGTACACGAGCCCTGGCCGTACGTATACGCGAGTAGGTGTTCGAGACCCCGCCCGTATGTATGTACGTGGCCGTATTTACTTTCTTGCACCCTGGCCGTTGTACGTACATGTACATGCTATGTGCGCACCTCTACTACGATACACGCGCGCCTCTACTACGACACGTGCCCTTCCTTACACGGTCACGGTTCATCGCTGCAACCTGCAGATAGACCAATTGTATGTACGTACACGTTCGCGACCAGAATGACAACGCTACGTACGCTTCGACCAGGTGGGTCCCGAATGTCAGGCACTTCCTTGCATGCGAAGATGTAGCTGTTGGGTCCCAGCAGTCAGGGGGAGAATTATTTTTTTCCGTAATATGGACACACTTCCTTGCGTGCGAAGATATAGCTGGTGGGTCCCAGCAGTCAGGGGAAACATTTTTTTCATGAAATACGGTGGCCCATCTGGTGGGTCCCTGCTGACAGGTGGAGGAATCATTATTTTCCGCGTAATAAGGAGGCACTTCCTTGCTGCAGGCGTGGACCCAGCTGTCAACCTCTCCATGTACAGTACTCTTTTGACGGAAGTCATTCCTTGACCACGTTGACCATGCCGTGCCGAGAGCACTAGGGCGGTGGATGACGGCGAGGCCTAGGAAGGGGACGATGCAGAGCCAGAGAAGACGCGGCAGCGGATGCCCACACGGAGAGGAGTACGAGGGTTCACTGGTTCGACTTCAGTGTGAGGCTGCCGTCGGCACAGGGCCTGGCCAGGGATGGGAGTAGTAGGGGCGGTGAGGCCTCCGCGGCAGCATAGTCGGCCATGGGAGGCAAGAGCACGCGGTGGTTTGGACGGCTGGAGCAAGAAAATCAGAGGTTGAAGAAGCAGGACGACCGTTGGATGTTAACAATCCAACGGTCACTGGTGATAGAATCGTTTGTTGACTAAGTTGACAAAGCCCTCCGTACGCGTCAACTTAGTAGGCCCACAAGTCAGGCTCCCACTATGGTGGGTCCCAGCTAGCAGGGGGAGTATTCATTTTTTTGTGCATAATAAGGAGGCACTTCCTTGCATGCGAAGATATAGCTGGTGGGTCCGAGCTGTCAGTGGGAGTATTCATTCTTTTTGGCGTAATAAGGAGGTAAGTACTTGCTTGCGTGCGGCCATGGACCATGTGGGCCCAACTGTCAACCTCTTCATGTACATCCCTCTTCCGATGTTGTCGTTTGTTGACAATGTTGGCCACGCCGTGCCGAGAACACCAGCGCGATGGACGACGGCAAGACCCAGGAAGGGAATGACCCGGAGGCGGCAAAGCCACAACAGTGGAGGGGTGTGGGTGAGTAGAGGGATGGCCTAGCCAGTGGTGGGAGTAGTAGGGGGATTTGAGGCCTGTACGACAGCACAACCGACCATGGGAGGCAGGAGCAGGCGGTCCTGCCGGCGCTGGATTTGGCGGCTGGAGCAAGAAGATCTGCTAGAATCGTTTGTTGACGTATATAATAAGTAAAAAAATCTTCCATACGCGTCAATTTAATAGGTCCACAAGTCAGACCATTCCCTATTTTTTTAATAATTTATATATAGCTCATTGCAACTTCTTATGCAATTTATTGCAGTCCGTTTTTTTATTGGCCATGGCCAGGGTTAAAAATTTAAATGAAATTTCGCATATTTTTGTGAGTTCCAAACTATTTTTAATACCGAATGTCGAGCCACATTTAAAGTACTTTGAAGATATATTTAAATTAGGTTAAAGCCCGGTGAAATAGGAATCTGAAAATGTGAAAAAATTCAGAAATTATAAAGTAATTGCCAATTTGTTATCTGTTTTTATATTTACAACCCATTTCATATTACTTTCAAGATTTGCAGGCGTCTTGAAAGAGTTGCAGCCCATCAGGGTGTAGAAAAACAAGTAGGCCTGGATTGGGTATTCTTCAGAAAAATAAACTGGGCTCATTTTCATAAAGAAAAATAGTTGGGCTGGTCATATGGTGATCATAAAATACAAGCCTGGGCTAGACGGGCCACAACCCAGTTGAAACCCTGCTCCGTCTCAACAATAAAAAAAATCTACTCAAGCAGCTACATCCCAGTTGTCAGCCGATCTTGTGGTGCTGTTCTCCTGTCTATTGACTATATACGCTGACAATGTCATGGGTCCCAGATGTCAGGAAACCACTAGGAGGAAACATTTTCTTTTTCCATAAGCTGACAATGGAGTATATATAACAAAAAGTGAGAAACTTCCTTGCGTTCGGCCATGGACATGGTGGGCCCCTACTGTCATCCTCTCCACGCTACCGATTCCTGTTGTTTGTTGACCATGTTGTCAACGCAAGAGGGCGGCACCGTGGTGAGCGCACCAAAGCGTGCGGAGGACGACGGTGAGGCCTCGGATGTCGTGTTAACGATTTAGGAGATGGTGGGTTGGCGATGCGTGCACTGAGGCGCAGCCAGCCGTGGGAGGCAGAAGCAGGCGGCCCCGTCGGCGCTGATTTGGTTTTGGCGGCTGGAGGAAGACAGGACTGAAGAAATACAACAGCCTGTAAAAGCAGCAGGAGTACTTAACAATCTTAACTGAAACCAGTAGGGGCACTTAACAACCATAGCTGAAAGCAGTATGAATACTTATACTGGTTCAATAGTATAAAACACGCCTCGAACAGTGCTACTTTGCCTACAGTTAACCAAGGGTGAGGCCACCAAGCCCCAGGACAAGGCCTAGGCGCCACCCCGCGCATCCACAACCTTCTGAAAGCGGCTTCATCTCGCAATGTGGTTAATAAACAGTATATTCGCTTTAGAGCCATAAAAAAGTAGGAACATAATCTTCTGTCCTATTCTCCAAGATGGACGGGCCTTCATTATTTGAGACCACCCATGAATAAGTATCTTTTCACCTCCAAGGGGAATGGAGTAGGTCGGCATAAACATCATGTTGTGACCAAGCGCAAGTCTGACCCGACCATGGTCAAGCATCTGCATAGGATCAATAGAACTGGGCAGTTTCTGTTTGAAGAAGATCATAGCTGTAAAACTGTGTATAAGCAAGAGTTTATGAACAACATATATAACAGAAAACAGCTCGTACCATAAGTTTCTCGACACAGTTGGACCTGTTCAACGAGTGCAGCAGTTGCACACATATCCCACGTGGCCTTCCACCATTGAAACGCCCCACAAGGACCTCAGGACAATCAATAAAGTGTAGGAACTTGTGGATGTCGTCCCAGTCAACTTCAATGCCATCAGTAATAGCCGAGTTCTTACAGAATAACAAACGAGTAGCCTGCTTAACTCTGAAAAACCTACACGTGCCACCAATTATAAGAAAATATTAGTTCGAAGTAGCATTTTCATGAGAGATTCGTTCCTACTTCTAAAGTTAAATTGTGATTAGTTAGACAAAATAGGTGGATTAAGAAGTAATCGAGGCAACAAGCAAAAACCAGATACAAAAGTAACATGGATGAACAATTGGAACGACATCGGGGTGGAATATCGCAGTGAAGATGAGACCAGGTTCTGCTATTTCCATCAACATTCATGCGCCAACTTTCAGTCCGTAACACTTGAGAAAGTTTATCCAAGTTCGGCCATAAAAAAAGCAGCGATCTTCTTGGTTCATGAACCCAACTCGGAACTTATATCCATGGCTTGTCTTCACTGTGACCATTAAACTGGTGTATTTAGTTATAGTAAGGCCGAGCATCTTGAGTACACGTGTTCTGGCAGAGCAAGGAATGCACTGCAGGAAAAATAATATAAGAACACAAAGTATTCCCTATCCAAATCTAGAAATAAATTCCTGCTTCACGTCAGTGTTGACCATGGTACTAGTACCTTTTATCCAAATATAGCAATACAAATTTCCAAATTAGTCGACAACATGTTCAAAAAACCCCACCCTCCCAGATAGAAAAGAGGATTCTAAGAACATACTGTGCGTGTCTTAAAATCCTGTGTTAGGATAGAATGAACAAGTGTGGCGTCTTGCCGAAGGCGCAGAAACCTGTAGGGTCCTCGCACTTTGGGCACTGCAAATGAAACACACTAGATTCAGTAGGAAGAAAAATGCATCAACGACTGCGGCTACTATCCTAGGATTACCCGTGACCAAGGGACTTGGATTTATTGGGGATGGATGAAGAATTCGTACCAGGTTCTCCATGAGAAAACCCTATGCAATCGCCGAGCGGGGTTTTTCTCTGAACAAGCAGACGAGGGAGAAGGGGATTCAGGCCCAGTGAAATATTGCCGCTTCGTGCGTCCAGCTTACTGCTAAAGCTGGAAAGGTGGGGTTTTTTTGTGATTTGACGGCTCATTGGGCATTACTGCGGCGCTACAACCGGGGTGTGTCTACCGTGTAGTTGTGCACTCTAATTTGGTGCATATGGCACGTGGACCCCATTGCCGGATGCTCCACATATCAGCAAAAGGAAGTAGAAAGACAAGAGTAACTAGTTACACATAAATATATTTTTGACACAGAGATACTCCCTCTATAAAGAAATACAAAATTCTTTTATATCACAACTTTATACATAAGAAAAATCAAGGGGAATATATATATAACATATATAATTATAAAAACAGAGTTTTTTGAACACAGCATAGAAGAGTTGGTGATGATGGTGTGCATGCCATCCTGCAATATAGGCCGCCCGATTTATATCTGACGGATATGAAGGAAACTATGGCAATTTTGCAAAAAGGTACCCACACACCTCTCCACATTTGCAAATAAGGCCTTCCCTTGTTCATCCTTTTCTCTCACAAGATAAAATACTCATACAAATGCATCTTGATGTTACGTGGAACGCACGGGCATTATGGGGGTTCAGCTGAGAATATAATACTCACGCAGGCTCACGGTTCTGGACTTTGGGCCACAGGCCGGTGGGCCTGCATGTTTGGGGGGCCATGTGTTCTACCTCAGCGCTTTTCATATTGCAAGCAATTAGTACGACGCTGGTTTTAGATGCGGTCGCAAGGCGAATACACAAAATTGAGTAAAGCACGACATCTGTTAGAATGAAATCGAACAACAGTTCCTAACCAGCAATCAGAGTTGCAATTCTATCAACGATATACCATGTGATAAATAATACTATCGTACTACTTATACACACATGACACTTGTTTCACCATGCCAGATTATTACATCAAAATCTCTCGGAGGATAGATCAGTTCGGTAGTTGCGTGCTGCTACTAAAGAATTTCAAAGTTGATTTGGACCAGCTCTCCTTGCCGAGAAAGTTCGATTTTGACATCATCCCCTACCACAAGATATGATTTAGATTTAAACCTTGACCATCCTTTAGCATCAATCATCATGCGACCATCCTTTATACTTACGATATATTGAGTAGGTTCATTCACACCAAGGCTGCGCATGGTAAGAGAAACTTGGCCACGGTCGCCCGGATTGTTGAACGACTCCCTCGTTGCTCTAGGAATTCTCTGTTTGCAAATAAGAAGACATACACAAACAGTTAGATCAACACAATGAATCATGTGAAACAACATGGAAAGAAAAAAGAACGAATCACTTGGGCGGCCAATGCTTACCAAGAAGGTGGACATGTCGGTTTTTGTAAGGACTTTGGTATATGAAGTGCGAACTGTAGCCCAGTCTGTTGCCGGTGCAACTGCTGGTTCTGTTGCCGCTGCACAGGCCGGAGCAGATGCAAGTGCAAGTGTTGGTGCAGGTGCCGAAGCCTTTGCTGGTGCCCGTGCGACTGGTAGTGCCACTACTGCTGCTGGAGATGGTGATCCTTGTAGAGCTGGTGCCGGTGTCGATGCCTGATCCTCCGGTAGATCAGCCTGATCCGCCGATGCGGTCGGTGCCCAATCCTCAGTTGCATCAGACTGAGCTGTTGCCGCTGTCAGTGCTAGAGCAACTGCCGATGCTCGATCCGTTGCTGAAGGTGGTACCAATGTGCAAGACAGCGGCGATCGTGTCTGGTTTGCTATGATCAGCTTTCTAACTTGAGTAGGCTCCGTGACCGTGATCCAGTCTTTTCCCTCATTTCTTTTAAACGCGAGAAGGACTAATTGTGGTGTGTTTGTTAAACCAAACTGCAGTTCATCATAGGGATTCAGCTTGTACTCAGACAACAGACTGATCCAATTTTTTCCAGTAATATAAGTGATGGACAGTGCCTTCGTTACTGACACGACATAAGAAGTGAAACCTGCAAAAATGTCCATCGTATAGCAAACCAAATGGTTTATTCTGTGATGAATGTCACATGGCAAAACCTGCATCGTAAAATTGCAGCAAAAGAAAGAAAACATGACACTAAATCAATAAGATTTAGACAGTAAATCAATAAGATTTACTTGATGTGACACCGGTGAATCCTTACCAGGAAATCACTATGTTGAAGTACTAAACAGAAGATTGATCGTCCAACTACGCGTGGCATGCAGGGCCCCTGCCTACTCCCACAAGCAAGACAATCCAAAGGTCAAGAAAAATCATATGGACCGAACATCCATGGGACTGGAAATCCTGGTGGGTGCGATGAACCCTGCAATGCATACAGATATTGGAGTGTAACCATAATTGATAAACCGTCCTCACAAAAAATATGATCTGGATACTTCAAAATATACAGACTGAATGGAGTGGACAAACATTAACATAGACTGTTCTCAGGACTCACCACACACCAAAAGCGGTAGTACTAAACAATACAGGGTTCACGAACACAAATCAAGTATTGAACAATAGTACTTACTATAGACAAGCAAAGTTGCACTAATTAAACTCTGCAGACTATTTCTTGCCACCGACCTACGGGATGAACCCCGCATAACTGACTAGGCCTTGGACTTCGTGAGAGATGTCTACTTGCATCATCACCATCTCGTCAACCTTGGAGGACCTAATAGAGTGGTCTTTCCACTCATAAACATGACGATGAAGACATGCCACATCAGATTTGTTGGGAAGCTTTACAAGAACCACACCCTTCGTAATCGAAGGCATAGCCAGGAAATTGTTGTGGTCAAGTACAACCTCGAGAACACGCCTGACAACAATGCTATAGGAAAACACTAGTTCAGGACACGTGGCGACAAGGACACATCAGCTGGATAGTTTAGCAGTAGAACTCATCCTCATGTCTTCCAGTTCACACGGCATGACTTTGAGAACTTCATCTCCACCGCAGACCTGGTTCTAATTCAAACAGAAACCAAATATTTTATTACTACCTCCATTCAGAAATATAAGATGATTTTTGATATTTTACTCCATATATGACTACATATACGCACAGAAATGAGTGAACAAA
The DNA here is from genome assembly GCF_056163025.1 of Triticum urartu. Lineage (NCBI taxonomy): Eukaryota > Viridiplantae > Streptophyta > Magnoliopsida > Poales > Poaceae > Triticum > Triticum urartu. Next base: position 105,116,845 of record NC_141876.1, read on the forward strand.
GACACTAGAACATGTCTTCAAAGGCATGAGAGCAGAGGGATTACTTACAATATCCATAACACAAGTTACTGAGGCAAATATACCCGCTTCAAAGGTAGCATTGATGTTCATAAAGTAGTTGAAAGTAATCTATAAGAAATCAGTGTCAACCTCTCGCATGTTTTGGTCAAAAGAGGAATTTAGAACTGTCATTTGGCAGACAAAAATCACATGCAAGATCACCCAGAAAGTTGTACTACTAGTACTAGTACTGCGTGTTAGATGAAAAAACACGATCAAGATCGAGAAAAAGATCATCAAGAAGAGATATTACCTGGACTTGCTTAATGAAGGATCCCGGAGAGGGGGGCTTGGACAGGGCGATGGCTTTGAGCTTGTCTGCGGTAGTGTCGGCGGGGTGCTTGCGCTTCTTCGTACCATGAGCCTCGACGGTTTTGGCCAGAGCCATAGACATCACTTTGGCCGGTGCTCCAGCGTCCATCAAGAAATTGTCAAATAGAAATAAAAGAAAAGAAACCATAATCACAAACCCAAAAGAAGAACAGAGAGGGAGTTATAGGATCAGTCTCGGGGTTGCAAGACCGGGCCTTGGCCAGAATCAACACCATTGATGCGCTCACCTTTCCTTCTTTGGGAGAGAAGAACAATGGCAGAAGCAGGTCAGGGTTTTCTTGAAGAAATGAGGAACACGATGAGGGAGAAGCGAGTGGGGGTTTTCTTCAAGAGAGGAAGCTGAGAGAGAAGAGTGAAATGATGGTTGCCTCGTCCGTCAAACTTACTGCTGGAAAGGAGGGGGTTTTGTGATTTGACGGCTCATTGGGAATTACTGCAGCACTTCGATCGGGGTAGTCTACCATGCAGTTGGGCACTCTACTACGGAGTAATTTAGTGCATGGTTGATGGACCCTGATGCTGGTTGTCCCACACGTCGGTGAAAGTGATTAGCAAGGTTCCTGATGACCGTCAAGGAGGATCCGCACGGTAGAGCGTGTCCACTGTTTTTCTGGAAAAAAGTGATTACAATAAGAATTTCCACTATTACGAGAGGAGTGCGAAACACGTCAACCACTTGAATATACACAGTGCTCCTACTACTAGGCATGTGCAGTGGTTCACACATCAGTACTACATAATCTTGTTGCTAGCGTAGTAAGATATGATGACAACAAATGATGTTGTGCGTATGTCAACTATATGAACAGTAATGTAACATAGTACCACTTTTTTGACTGTCCGGTCGAGAATGAACGATGAGATCAATGTTAACAAAACTAGGCCTACAACACACGGAGAGTACGGTGCTACAGTACTCCACGAAACATGAACCATATGAAGCACGAATCGGTGTTAGGCAGGGTGTATGAAGGGTGCACGGGATGGGAGCAAAAGTTCCATTCTCGACCCACTTTTGGGTGTTTGGCAGAGTGCATGAAGGGTGCATGAGTCCACACTAGTAGGTTAACACAAATACACGAAGAGGGAACAACTATATTGAGATGAGAATGCAACCAAACACACCCACACGCTTTGTGCTACAGTGAACGATCTGCACCGTCTAAGTTTGATCCAACGGTCATGTTGCACCGAGACATGGACATGCCCATGCAGAGGACGCCTAAACACCACCGAAGTCCCTCTACTTCTCGAGGCGCACGACATTGGTGATGTAGGGTGCAACCACCTGCAGAGCCCACTCCCGATCGACGGGAGCCAGCTCGTCAAAGATGGCGTCCAATGGCACGAATGGATTCCGGTGACGGAGCCCTGAGAGGATTCACCCGGCAACAGCGACGGCAGCCTACAACCCCTCCTTGTTTAGTTCTGCACCCACCATCACGCGGAGACGGATCAGCTCCTCGAAGATATAGGTGAAGAAGGAGGCCAGGTCAGGAAGCCGCATCTCGTTGAAGTCGATGGGGTGGTCGAACGGGTTTAGCCCAACGGTCGGCATGGCCGCGCTGGCATGATGGTAGGCATCGCACGACCGCAACACGTGCATGGCAACTTGGTCCACCAAGTGCCTGAGGTGATCCTGGACCTCGTCACGATCGGCCAGCTCGCACTCCAGCCGGCTCCCCTGACGGCCTATCGTATGTCCCGCTTTCTGCAGCAATGCCGCTGACACCTCGAGCATCCTTGTGGTGGACGCCTGCCGCTTTTGAAGCTCCGTGAACTCCCGCACATAATGGAGGAGCATGGCACTCCTCTCCTCCTTGACCTCACGGAGCTCCACGTCCTTGGCCCCGAGCTCCGCATCCTTGGCCTGGAGCTCCTATGTCAGGCGCCTCACCTCAAACTCCGTGATCTGCTGCGCCGCCATGGCACCAGGTAGAAGCAATGGGGAGAGGAAGCAAAGGGGGTGAAACGACTGAAAGGCAATGCAATCTATGGGAAGGCGGAGGGAGCCAGCCAAGGAGCGGGGTGAATCTTTTGGTTTTCACCATGGGAAAACACCAGTCGACGACTTTTCACATCAACGATTAGTGGGTTTTACAGGCGGAGTCATCGTGACTAATTGCTGCCATGCGTGCTCCCATCAATCAAAAAATTAAAAATGTTGCCGCGCCTGCTCCCATCAATCAAAAAATTAAAAATCCTGTCGCGCCTACTCCTGTCAATAAAAGAAAATTAAAAATCCTGCCGCGCCTACCGCACCCAAAGACCAGAGCAACGCCGCAATGGATATTTAAATTTACCTGTCGGCAAGGAGATAAAAAAAGGGTGAAAAACAAATGTGGCGGCGGCCTAGCTAATCGGTCGCACTGGCCCAACTAGGTAGACACCGTGCTTCACTGATGTACTCATCGGGAAAGGTGGTTTCTCATGATTTGACGACTCATTTGGTTGCTTCGATCGGTGCTATGACCAAGGAGGACCCAGAAAACGCGTGGTATGGCATCCCACGTCTCGGCAAGGAAGAATATATGTGGCACCACCCGGGAGGACCCCGAAACCGCGCGGTAGGGTGTGCCACGTCTCGGCACGGAGGAAGAATGTGTGTGTAAAATTATACTGTATCAGACGTACTACCTATGGTTCGACCTCGGGACCCAACAATTCGGTCGAAAACACCCCACTAGCCACAAAACTTCATCATGCTAACGTGGCACAGAGGATAGGTGTGCTTAGCTCCGTCTCGATCAGCCACAACGTCTCTTGTTCTAGGCGATTCTTCTATTTTCCAAGTTTTTTTAGTTATAATAACACCACGATAAAGTAGAGCCGCTCTGCGTGTGTGCCCGTGCGTCTAAAGGTTAGACAATGGAGAGGAGAGAGAGACTGCAGACCCGGGACCCACTAGTAAGTGAGTCAATGGCCATGCACGTGTTGACGAGCCACTCCATCTACTCTACTGAATGTAATACTCCCTCCGTTCCATAATGTAGTGCCTATAGATTTTTGCAAAAGTCAAACATTACAAACTTTGACCATATTTATAGAGAAAAGTAGGTACATCTAGAATACCAAATGCACATCACTGAATGCATCATGAGTTATATTTTCAGAATGTACATGTTTGGAATTGTAGATGTAGACAGTTTTGTCTATAAACTTGGTCAAAGTTGACAATGTTTGACTTTCACAAAAATCTATAGGCACTACATTGTGGAATGGAGGGAGTACTGTATAAAATCAAGTTATGGGACAAAGCCAACAACCGGTGTTGTTTCAGGCTATTGACTTACGCTTTGTAGTCCAGGTTGCTATTTCGAATCTCGTCATTCAGATTTGTTAGTTTTAGGTCCAAATTTGATCAATGATAAGTGGGACCCCTGCTACCTCTTGAGCATGTGTTGCTTTTCCCTTGAAGAGGAAAGGGTGATGCAGCAAAGTAGCCTAAGTATTTCCCTCAGTTTTGAGAACCAAGGTGTCAATCCAGCAGGAGACACCGCACAAGTCACCTAGTACCTGCACAAACAATCAAGAACCTTGCAACCAACGCGATAAAGGGCTTGTCAATCCCTTCACGGTCACTCACAAAAGTGAGATCTAATAAAGATAGTAAGTAAATATTTTTGGTCTTTTTGTTGTATAGATTGGAAAGTAAAGATTGCAATATATTAAACAAGATGCGATGTAAATAAAAGAGATGCAATATAATAAGAAAGAGACCCGGGGGCCATAGGTTTCACTAGTGGATTCTCTCAAGATAGCATTTATTATGGTGGGTGAACAAATTACTGCCGAGCAATTGATAGAAAAGTGCATAGTTATGAAGATATCTAAGGCAATGATCATGAATATAGGCATCACGTCCGTGTCAAGTAGATCGAAATGATTCTGCATCTACTACTATTACTCCACACATCCCCCGCTATCCAGCATGCATCTAGAGTATTAAGTTCATAAGAACAGATTAACGCATTAAGCAAGATGACATGATGTAGAGGGATAAACTCAAACAATATGATATAAACCCCATCTTTTTATCCTCGATGGCAACAATACAATACGTGCCTTGCTGCCCCTACTGTCACTGGGAAAGGACACCGTAGATTGAACCCAAAGCTAAGCACTTCTCCCATTGCAAGAAAGATCAGTCTAGTAGGCCAAACTAAACCGATAATTCGAAGAGACTTGCAAAGATATCAAATCATGCATATAAGAATTCAGAGAAGAACCAAATAATATTCATAGATAATCTTGTTCACAAATCCACAATTCATCGGATCTTGGCAAACACACCGCAAAAGAGTATTACATCAAATAGATCTCCAAGAACATCAAGGAGAACTTTGTATTGAGAATCAAAGAGAGAGAAGAAGCCATCTAGCTAATTACTATGGACCTGAAGGTCTGTGGTAAACTACTCACGCTTCATCGGAGAGGCAATGGTGTTGATGTAGAAGCCCACCGTGATCGATTCCCCCTCCGGAAGATCGCCGGAAAAGGCCCCAAGATGGGATCTCACGGATACAGAAGGTAGTAGCGGTGGAAAAGTGATTTCTTGGCTCTCCACGATCGATCTAGGGTATAAGAGTATATATAGGCGAAAGAAGTACGTCAGTGGAGCTACGAGGGGCCCATGAGGGTGGGGGGCACGCCTACCCCCTTGGGCGCGCTGGGCGCGCCCTCCTGCCTCGTGGCCGCCTCGTGGCCGCCTCGTGGAGTTCCAGACTTCGAATCCAAGTCTTGTGGATTGCTTTTAGTCCAAGAAAGATCATCGCGGAGGTTTCATTCCGTCTGGACTCTGTTTGGTATTCCTTTTCTGCGAAACTCTAAAATAGGCAAAAAAACAGAAACTGGCACTCGGGCCTCCGGTTAATAGATTAGTCCCAAAAATAATATAAAAGAGCATATTAAAGCCCATTAAACATCCAAAGCATATAATATAATAGCATGGAACAATCAAAAATTATAGATACGTTGGAGACGTATCACCCCCGTGTGTTGTTCCGATATTTCAATGTAGGATGGTTTTATTGAACAAACATTTTGCGCGGTTAGACAAGTAAAGACACGAATTACACGTATTTTGCAAGTTTACAAACAAAAATGACAGCGGAATATCACATCCACCCCACAGCTTAGATGCTATGGTGATACGAGTTTTTACATCGTTGGAACTGAGATCCAATGGCTTGGGAGTAGTCTTTGTAATTATGCGCAATTTCCAAACTCTACAAGGTTTTTTTGCAAATAAAACATTTAGGCCTCGTGTGTGCCGTTGTATCTTGGATCCAACGGTTCCCCGTTGCTCATATTAGGTGCTCCCCATAGCTTAATTAGCTGATACAGTGATACGAGCATCTAGGTCGTATGATCTGTGATCAGATGCCACATGCATAACACTTGTACTTTTTGTGCAATTCCCAAACTCTCTCAGGTGTATATTGCAAAAACATCCAAACCTCCTACTGTGAGCCGTTAGATCTCCTGTGAACTCGTATCACCATAGAATCTACGGTGCGGGGCACCTCATATTCTCCCGTGCGAGAAAACATCAGGTGCTCACGCAGCTTCGATGCTACGGTGATACGAGCTTTGAGGTCGTTTGATGTGAGATCCAATGGCATCTAAGTAGTCTTTGTGCTTGTAGGCAGTGGCCGAACTATTTGGGGGCTTTTCTGCAAAAAAAACATTCAAACCACCGAGGTTTCATTCCGTTTGGACTCCGTTTGGTATTCCTTTTCTATGAAACTCTAAAATAGGCAAGAAAACAGAAACTGGCACTGGGCCTCCGGTTAATTGGTTAGTCCCAAAAATAATATAAAATAGCATATTAAAGCCCATTAAACATCCAACATAGATAATATAATAATATGGAACAATAAAAAATTATAGATACATTGGAGACGTATCAAGCATCCCCAAGCTTAATTCCTGCTCGTCTTCGAGTAGGTAAATGATAAAAACAGATTTTTTGATGTGGAATGCTACCAAACATAATTATCAATGTAATTTTCTTTATTGTAGCATGAATGTTCAGATCCGAAAGATTCAAGACAAAAGTTTAATATTGACATAAAAATAATAATACTTCAAGCATACTAACAAAGTAATCATGTATTCTCAAAATAACATGGACAAAGAAAGTTCATCCCTACAAAATCATATAGTTTGGCTATGCTCTATCTTCGTCACACAAAATATTCAGATCATGCACAACCCCGATGACAAGCCAAGCAATTGTTTCATATTTTAGTATTCTGAAACTTTTTCAACTTTCACGCAATACATGAGCGTGAGCCATGGAGATGGTACTATAGGTAGAATAGAGTGGTGGTTGTGGAGAAGACAAAAAGGAGGAAGATGGTCTCACATTAACTAGGCGTATTAATGGGCTATGGAGATGCCAATCAATAGATATCAATGTGAGTGAGTAGGGATTGCCATGCAACAGATGCACTAGAGCTATAAATGTATGAAAGCTCAACAAAAGAAACTAAGTGGGTGTGCATCCAACTTGCTTGCTCACGAAGACCTAGGGCATTTTGAGGAAGCCCATTATTGGAATATACAGGCGAAGTTCTATAACGAAAATTCCCACTAGTATATGAAAGTGACAAAATAAGAGACTCTCTATCATGAAGATCATGGTGCTACTTTGAAGCACAAGTGTGGAAAAAGGATAGTAGCATTGCCCCTTCTCTCTTTTTCTCTCTTTTTTTGTTTGGCTTCTTTGGCCTCTTTTTTTTACTTCCTCACACGGGACAATGCACTAATAATGATGATCATCACACTTCTATTTATTTACAACTCAAGGATTACAACTCGATACTTAGAACAAAATATGACTCTATATGAGTGCCTCCGGCGGTGTACCGGGATGTGCAATGGATCAAGAGTGACATGTATGAAAAAATTATGAATGGTGGTTTTGCCACAAATACGATGTCAACTACATGATCATGCAATGCAATATGACAATGATGTAGCGTGTCATAATAGACGGAACGGTGGGAAGTTGCATGGCAATATATCTCGGAATGGCTATGGAAATGCCATAATAGGTAGGTATTATGGCTGTTTTGAGGAAGGTAAATGGTGGGTTTATGGTACCGGCGAAAGTTGTGCGGTACTAGAGAGGCTAGCAACGGTGGATGGGTGAGAGTGCGTATAATCCATGGACTCAACATTAGTCATGAAGAACTCACATACTTATTGCAAAAATCTACAAGTCATTGAAACCAAGCACTACGCGCATGCTCATAGGGGGATAGATTGGTAGGAAAAGACCATCGCTCGTCCCCGACCACCACTCATAAGGAAGACAATCAAAGAAACATCTTGTGCTTCAAATTTGTTACACATCGGTTACCATATGTGCATGCTACGGGACTTGCAAACCTCAACACAAGTATTTCTCAAATTCACAATTAATCTACTTGTAGCGACCAGACCTCAAACAGTCTGATCTCTGTGCTCCGGTGTCATCCCTGGATCAGTAATGCTGACACCACACAGTACTCGGAGGATTTATAGCAGAGTAGCAATCACACACTTATTACATCGGGAGTCTCAAAAGAGAACTTATTACAATAAATGTGGCTTAAGGCCATCTAGTGTCGATAACAGCGGAAGGCTTGGAAGATAAGTGAGTCCATCAACTCCAACGGCATCACTGAGTATAGAACCACGACCTAAAACTCCTTAATCGTCGTTTGAACAGTCTGCAACATTAACGTTGCAGCCCGAAAACGGGTCAGCACATGGAATATGCTGGCAAGGTAACACATAGAGAGTATTGGAATGCAACAACTATACTATATGCATATTTGGCTGGTGGAAAGCTCTATGGTTACAGTTTTTGCGTAAAGCCAATTTTTCCCTACTTCAAAGGAATAAATTTAATTACTATCATGGTGGTTGTGAAACATTGAGAATGGTTGACAGCATCCTCAATCCCAATTAAGTAACATCATTAAAACCCATCAAAATTAATTTAGAGTAACATGTTGAGATTCACATGATAATCCAGGTACCAGATACTCAAGATGTCCATAACCGGGGACACGGCTAATCATGATTAGTTTGTTACACTCTGCAGAGGTTTGCGCACTTTTCCCCACAAGACTCGTCGCCTCCGTTTGGTTTCTCGCACTACAGGGTGTTTGAGAAGACGGATGACCGAGACATAGTCTTTCAGAAGCGCTAGCACCTTACGACGTGATAGACCGTACCACCTACATCCCCTACATCTGCTAGTCTACCACTGTAAGAGTTCGCACAACTTAGTCGACCATGCCAGAGCCCATAATGGCTTGTGGCTGCACACGGAAGTTTCTAGTATGAATAATCTCATGATCCCTTTGAGCCTGGGTGGCGGTCCAAAGAAAACAGGCAAGTCCTGGATACCCCAGGTGCCTCAATCCACCCAGATGTGTGTTAGGTTGCCACCTTAGATAAACCCTTAATTATCAATCTCACATCTGTCATGGATATCACTCACCCAATCCACGTCTACTAGCATAGCATGGCATAATAAGCAAACGTAGAAGTAGCTCCCAAAGGTTTGATAAGAAAAACAGGTAATAGGTACTACCTCATCTACTTCCCATCCCACAGTTTAATTAGGTCCTAATCATGCAATGTGTGAGGATTGATCTAATGCAATAAAACTGGGTTGTAGAAAAGGTATGATCAAAGTGTTACTTGCCTTGCTGATGATCCGCAAAACCTAGAGATTTGAAGTAACAGGCGGCGCACTCCGGGTATTCTATCGCAGACAAACAACAAGCATACAATAAGTACTCATCTAATGCACAGGTAAAACTCAAATAGAAGATCTAACCAGAAAGTTCAACTTAAGAACCCTGGTTGGCAAAAAGAATCAAATCGAACGAAGCAAAAGAAATCAAACGGCGAAAGAAAACAACTTCGTTCTAGTAATCTGGATCTAGGGCAAATTTTACAGTAGCAAAAACTTGTTTAAGTTGATTATTCGGAAAGAGGGTTTCGAGACGAAACTCCAGGCGCTTGAATCGCCTGATTCCGATAAACGAGCGAAAAGTTATACTAAAACGAAAATCGGATCAGAAATCGCGATCAGAAAATAACCGCGAAAAATCCGACGAAAAAGAAAAACGATGAACAGAATTTTTTTTAAACAGAATTTTTTTTACAGCACGGAAAACAAGGCGGCGGCGAACCTCGAAAGGCGCGTGGCTCCGGCGAGTCAGCGGCGGCGGGCGGCGGCGGCGGCGCTATGGTTAGGTTTAGGCGGGGCTGGGCTCTCCTCGGGCCGGCTCGGGCGCTATTTAAAGGCGCCCCGGGCGGAGGTTTCCTGGCCGGGTACGGCCCGGAGTTGGTTACGTGTTTTTTTTATATAAATCCGCTTGGAAGAAAAATAAAAAGAAATACTAAACGGACTCCAAAAATCACGAAATAATTTTGCCGGGTTCCTAAAATCAAGCCCGATAAAGTGAACATTTATCTGGGCCCAAACTACAACTTTGAAAAAAACGCATTTTTCCTAAATTCAAATAAAAATACCGAAAAACTCCGAAATAAATTTTATTTGATTTTTTTATTAAATCTTCAATATTTCTATATTCTGGGAAAGTCATTTTATTCCCCCTCTCATATTTTTGTAATAGAAATAATTGATGACAAAATAAATAAAATCAAATGATCCTGTTTACATAATTTGAGAAAACTCAAATACGTAAATAGCGAAATCCCCAACTCTCTCCGTGGGTCCTTGAGTTGCTTAGGATTTTTTAGGATCAAAACCAAAAGCAAAATAAAATATGATATGCATGATATCCTAATGTATAACATTCCAAATTGAAAATTTGGGATGTTACAAACCTACCCCCCTTAAGATGAATCTCGCCCTCGAGATTCGGGTTGGCTAGAAAATAGGTGAGGGTGGTCTTTGAGCAAAGCTTCCTCTCGCTCCCAGGTGGCTTCATCCTTCGTATGGTGGCTCCACTGAACTTTGCAAAACTTGATAACCTTGCTGCGAGTAACTCGACTGGCAAACTCGAGAATCTTGACTGGTCTCTCCTCATAGGTCAACTTGTTATCCAACTGAATTGCTTCCAATGGCATTGTGTCTCTCAAAGGTATGTCAGCCATCTCCGCGTGACACTTCTTCAACTGAGAAACGTGAAACACATCATGCACTCCGGCCAATCCTTCTGGCAATTCCAACTTGTAGGCCACTTCTCCCATACGCTCCAAAACTCGATATGGTCCTACAAATCGTGGCGCTAACTTCCCCTTAACTCCAAAACGCTTAATCCCTCGAAGTGGGGATACTCGAAGATAAGCTCTGTCTCCGACTTGGTAAACTGTCTCCTTGCGTTTAGAATCTGCGTAGCTCTTCTGTCTGGACTGGGCTACCTTGAGCCTATCGCGAATCAACTTTACCTTCTGTTCAGACTCCTTAATCAGATCTGGTCCAAACAACTGGCGATCTCCAACTTCATCCCATGACAACGGTTTCCTGCACCTCCTTCCGTACAAAGCTTCGAAAGGTGCCATCTTCAAACTGGTCTGATAGCTATTATTGTAAGAAAACTCTGCAGATGGCAAATTATCGTCCCAACTAGATCCATAATCTAGCGCACAAGCTCTCAGCATATCTTCCAAAATCTGATTGATTCTCTCAGTCTGTCCATCTATCTGCGGGTGAAAAGCTGTACTAAACTCTAGCCTAGTACCCAAAGTCTCATGCAACTGCTTTCAGAACTTTGAGGTAAACTGGGTTCCTCTATCTGATACGATGCTCCTCAGAACTCCATGCAAACATACGATCCTGGTCATGTATATCTTTGCCAACTTAGCACTGGTGTAAGTGGTCTTTACTAGGATGAAATGAGCTACCTTCGTCAATCGATCGACTACAACCCAAATCGAGTCATAGCCTGAATGAGTCCTTGGTAATCCCGTGATAAAATCCATGCCTAGCTTATCCCACTTCCATTCGGGTATCGGCAATGTTGCAACAATCCTGCTGGCTTCTGATGCTCTGCCTTTTACTCTCTGACATACATCACAAACTGCTACATACTCCGCAATATCCTTTTTCATTCCGGTCCACCAGAAAATATCCTTCAAATCCAAATACATCTTGGTATTTCCTGGGTGAATAGAATACGGTGAGTCATGTGCCTCTTGCAGAATCAACTTTCTGATCTCCGGGTCATTGGGCACGTAAACACGGTCTTCAAACCATAGGGTGTCGTGCTCATCCTCGCGAAATCCTTTAACTTTTCCTTTGCTCAGTTTCTCCTTTATAGCGGCAATCTCTTTGTCAGTTTTCTGAGCTTCCCTGATTCTGTCCATCAATGTTGACTGAATCTCCAATGCTGCTACATAGCCTCTCGGAACTATTTCTAAACATAGTTCACGAAGATTTTCTGCTAACTCCTGGGGTATTTCTCCCGTCATTAGTGTATTGACATGGCTCTTGCGGCTTAATGCGTCAGCTACTACATTAGCCTTCCCGGGATGATAATGCAATTTCATATCATAATCCTTGATGAGTTCCAACCATCTCCTTTGTCTGAGATTCAACTCCTTCTGTGTGAAAATGTACTTCAAACTCTTGTGATCTGTGTACACCTCACAATGATTTCCAATGAGGAAATGTCTCCATGTCTTCAATGCATGCACTATGGCTGCTAACTCCAAATCATGCATAGCATAATTCAATTCGTGAGGCTTCAGTTGTCGTGAAGCATACGAAACAACTCTTCCTTCCTGCATAAGCACTGCTCCAAGTCCTCGACGTGAAGCGTCGCAATACACCTCATAATCCTTGGTTTGATCTGGCAAAATCAACACTGGTGAGGTAACCAAACGGTTCTTCAACTCCTGGAAACTTGCCTCACACTCCTCAGTCCATTTGAACTTATTATCCTTCTTCAATAACTCCGTCATAGGCTTCGCAATCTTTGAGAAGTTCTCAATAAATCTCCGGTAGTATCCTGCGAGTCCAAGAAAACTCCGGATCTCTCCAACTGTTGTTGGGGCTTCCCACTTGGTCACGGTTTCAACTTTAGCGGGATCTACTGCTATACCTTCTCCAGATATAACATGTCCGAGGAATCCTACTTCCTTCAACCAAAATTCACATTTGCTGAACTTGGCATATAATTGGTGTTCTCTGAGCTTTCCAAGTATCAAATGCAAATGCTCCTTATGCTCCTCTTCATTCTTCGAATATACCAGGATATCATCGATGAACACTACGACGAACTTATCCAAAAACTCCATAAACACTTTGTTCATCATGTTCATAAAATCGGCAGGCGCATTAGTCAGACCAAATGACATAACGGTATACTCATACAGCCCATACCTGGTGGTAAAAGCTGTCTTAGGAATATCCTATTCTCGAATCTTCAACTGGTGGTATCCTGATCGCAAATCGATCTTGGAAAACACTTTAGCTCCTTGCAATCGATCAAACAGATCATTGATCATTGGTAGCGGGTACTTGTTCTTGATTGTTACTTCGTTCAATCCTCGATAGTCAACAACCATCCTTAACAATCCATCCTTCTTCTCTACTAGAAGTACCGGTGATCCCCAAGGCGAAGAACTTGGGCGAATATATCCCTTATCCAGTAACTCCTTAATCTGCTTCTTGATTTCCACCAAATCTTTTGCTGGCATCCTATATGGTCTCTTCGATATTGGCCCAGTGCCTGGCAAAAGCTCAATCAAAAACTCAATGTCTCTATCCGGTGGCATGCCTGGCAACTCTTCGGGAAATACATCTGGAAAATCCTTTACCACTGGTACTTCCTCCTGCACAACTCCTGATAAGGAATTTACTTGTGTCCTGTTTGGCGCATGTCGGGATACATACTTGATCCTTCTTCCTTCTGGTGTGGTAAGCAAAATTGACTTACTAGCACACTCAATATTTCCCTACTTCAAAGTAATAAATTTAATTACTATCATGGTGGTTGTGAAACATTGAGAATGGTTGACAGCATCCTCAATCCCAATTAAGTAACATCATTAAAACCCATCAAAATTAATTTAGAGTAACATGTTGAGATTCACATGATAATCCAGGTACCAGATACTCAAGATTTCCATAACCGGGGACACGACTAATCATGATTAGTTTGTTACACTCTGCAGAGGTTTGCGCACTTTTCCCCACAAGACTCGATCGCCTCCGTTTGGTTTCTCGCACTACAGGGTGTTTGAGAAGACGGATGACCGAGACATAGTCTTTCAGAAGCACTAGCACCTTACGACGTGATAGACCGTACCACCTACATCCCCTACATCTGCTAGTCTACCACTGTAAGAGTTCGCACAACTTAGTCGACCATGCCAGAGCCCATAATGGCTTGTGGCTGCACACGGAAGTTTCTAGTATGAATAATCTCATGATCCCTTTGAGCCTGGGTGGCGGTCCAAAGAAAACAGGCAAGTCCTGGATACCCCAGGTGCCTCAATCCACCCAGATGTGTGTTAGGTTGCCACCTTAGATAAACCCTTAATTATCAATCTCACATCTGTCATGGATATCACTCACCCAATCCACGTCTACTAGCATAGCATGGCATAATAAGCAAACGTAGAAGTAGCTCCCAAAGGTTTGATAAGAAAAACAGGTAATAGGTACTACCTCATCTACTTCCCATCCCACAGTTTAATTAGGTCCTAATCATGCAATGTGTGAGGATTGATCTAATGCAATAAAACTGGGTTGTAGAAAAGGTATGATCAAAGTGTTACTTGCCTTGCTGATGATCCGCAAAACCTAGAGATTCGAAGTAACAGGCGGCGCACTCCGGGTATTCTATCGCAGACAAACAACAAGCATACAATAAGTACTCATCCAATGCACAGGTAAAACTCAAATAGAAGATCTAACCAGAAAGTTCAACTTAAGAACCCTGGTTGGCAAAAAGAATCAAATCGAACGAAGCAAAAGAAATCAAACGGCGAAAGAAAACAACTTCGTTCTAGTAATCTGGATCTAGGGCAAATTTTACAGCAGCAAAAACTTATTTAAGTTGATTATTCAGAAAGAGGGTTTCGAGACGAAACTCCAGGCGCTTGAATCGCCTGATTCCGATAAACAAGCGAAAAGTTATACTAAAACGAAAATCGGATCAGAAATCGCGATCAGAAAATAACCGCGAAAAATCCAACGAAAAAGAAAAACGACGAACAGAATTTTTTATTTAAACAGAATTTTTTTACAGCACGGAAAATGAGGCGGCGGCGAACCTCGAAAGGCGCGCGGCTCCGGCGAGTCGGCGGCGGCGGCGGCGCTAGGGTTAGGTTTAGGTGGCGGTGGCTGGGCTCTCCTCGGGCCGGCTCGGGCGCTATTTAAAGGCGCCCCGGGCGGAGGTTTCCTGGCCGGGTACGGCCCGGAGTCGGTTACGCATTTTTTTTTATAAATCCGCTCGGAAGAAAAATAAAAAGAAATACTAAACGGACTCCAAAAATCACGAAATAAATTTTGCCGGGTTCCTGAAATCAAGTTCGATAAAGCGAACATTTATCTGGGCCCAAACTACAACTTTGAAAAAACACATCTTTTCCTAAATTCAAATAAAAATACCGGAAAACTCCGAAATAAAAATACCGAAAAACTCCGAAACTTCAAATTTGTTACACAGTGGTTACCATATGTGCATGCTACGGGACTTGCAAACCTCAACACAAGTATTTCTCAAATTCACAATTAATCTACTAGAATGACTCTAATATCACCATCCTCATGTCTCAATACAATCATCAAGCATCAAACTTCTCATAGTATTCAACGCACTTTATATGAAAGTTTTTATTATACCCATATTGGATGCCCATCATATTAGGACTAGTTTTATAGCCAAAGAAAATTACCATACTGTTCTAAAAGACTCTCAAAATAATATAAGTGAAGCATGAGATATCAATAACTTCTATAAAATAAAACCACCATCGTGCTCTAAAAAGATATAAGTGAAGCACTGGAGCAAAATTATCTAGCTCAAAAGATATAAGTGAAGCACATAGAGTATTCTAATAAATTCCGATTCATGCGTGTCTCACCCAAAAGGTGGGTACGGCAAGGATGGTTGTGGTAAACTAAAAATCAAAGACTCAAATCATACAAGACGCTCCAAGCAAAACACATAGCATGTGGTGAATAAAAATATAGCCTCAACTAAAGTTACCGATAGACGAAGACGAAAGAGGGGATGCCTTCCGGGGCATCCCCAAGCTTAGGCTTTTGGTTGTCCTTGAATTTTACCTTTGGTGCCTTGGGCATCCCCAATCTTAGGCTCTTGCCACTCCTTATTCCAAAATCCATCAAATCTTTACCCCAAAACTTGAAAACTTCACAACACAAAACTTCAACAGATAATATCATGAGCTCCGTTAGTATAAGAAAATAAACCACCACTTTAAGGTACTGTAATGAACTCATTCTTTATTTATATTGGAGTGAAACCTACTGTATTCCAACTTCTCTATGGTTCATACCCCCCGATATTACTCATAGATGCATCAAAATAAGCAAAGAACACACGAAAAACAGAATCTGTCAAAAACAGAACAGTCTGTAGCAATCTGGATGTTTCGAATACTTCTGTAACTCCAAAAATTCTGAAAAATTGGGAAGACCTGGATAAAAAGTATATTGATCTACTGCAGTTGGAATTGGTATTTTATCGCTCCCTGGTAAAAAATGATAATTATTTGCGTGAGCGCATACTTTCTGTGCATCATGTGACAAACAAGTTTAAGTCTAACATGCTTCCTATTCATAGTGATTTTATAAGCAAACAAATTATTATGACAAGCAAAAACTACCATATGCAAGGAAGAAGAAAGAAACAATAGCAATCTCAACATAACGAGATGTAATTTTGTAACATGAAAATTTCTACAACCATATTTTCCTCTCTCATAATAATTACATGTAGGATCATAATCAATTTCAACAATATAACTATCACATAAAATTTTCTCTTCATGATCCACATGCATGCAAAGTTGACACTCTTCCGAAATAGTGGGCTTATCATAAAATAAAGTCATGACCTCTCCGAACCCACTTTTATGATAAACTTCATAAGATTGAACATTATCCAAATATGTGAGATCTAAAGTTGACACTCTTCCAAACCCACTTTCAGTATTATTTCAAACATTATTATCAATATCATATTCATCATGGGGCTTAAATAATTTTTCAGGATCATAAGAAGAATCACCCCAATAATGATCATTGCGACAAGTAGTAGACATAGCAAAATTAGCATCCCCAAGCTTAGGGTTTTGCATATTATTAGCACAATTTACATTAATAGAATTTATAGTAACATCATTTCAATCATACTTTTTATTCAAAGATCTATCATGAATCACTTTATAAAGCACTTCATCACAATTTTCAGATTGACGGATTTCAAGCAAAACTCCATAAAGATAATCTAGTGCACTCAACTCACTAGCAATTGGTTCATCATAATTGGATTCTTTAAAAAGATTAGCAAGTGGATGGGGATCCATAAGCTTTTAGCAAGCGAAGATGCAAGCAAAAAGAAGGCACACGGTAACACAAGATCGAACGGAAGAGGGGCGAAGCAAAGGCGAATCTTTTCGAAAATCGTTTTAGAAGTGAGGGATAGGAAAATGAGAGGCGAATGGCAAATAATGTAATGCGAGGGAGAAGAGTTTATGATGGGTACTTGGTATGTCTTGACTTGGCGTAGATCTCCCCGGCAACGGCGCCAGAAATCCTTCTTGCTAGGGTGATGCAACAAAGTAGCGTAAGTATTTCCCTCACTTTTGAGAACCAAGGTATCAATCCAGTAGGAGACAACGCACAAGTCACCTAGTACCTGCACAAACAAACAAGAACCTTGCAACCAATGCGATAAAGGGGTTGTCAATCCCTTCACGATCACTCGCAAAAGTGAGATCTAATAAAGATAGTAAAGTAAATATTTTTGGTATTTTTGTTATATAGATTGGAAAGTAAAGATTGCAAAATAGTAAACGAGATGTGATGTAAATAAAGGAGATGCAATATAATAAGAAAGAGACCCAGGGCCATAGGTTTCACTAGTGGCTTCTCTCAAGATAGCATGTATTACGGTGGGTGAACAAATTACTGCCGAGCAATTGATAGAAAAGTGCATAGTTATGAAGATATCTAGGGCAATGATCATGAATATAGGCATCATGTCCGTGTCAAGTAGATCAAAACGATTCTGCATCTACTACTGTTACTCCACACATCGACCGCTATCGAGTATGCATCTAGAGTATTAAGTTCATAAGAACAGAGTAACGCATTAAGCAAGATGACATGATGTCGAGGGATAAAACTCAAACAATATGATATAAACCCCATCTTTTTATCCTCGATGGCAATAATACAATACGTGCCTTGCTGCCCTACTGTCACTGGGAAAGGACACCATAAGATTGAACCCAAAGCTAAGCACTTCTCCCATTGCAAGAAAGATCAATCTAGTAGGCCAAACTAAACAGATAATTCAAAGAGATTTACAAAGATATAAAATCATGCATATAAGAATTTAGAGAAAAACCAAATAATATTCATAGATAATCTTGTTCATAAATCTACAATTCATCGGATCTCGGCAAATACACCGCAAAAGAGTATTACATCGAATAGATCTCCAAGAACATCGAGGAGAACTTTGTATTGAGAATCAAAGAGAGAGAGAAGAAGCCATCTAGCTAATAACGATGGACTCGAAGGTTGTGGTAAACTACTCACGGTTCATCGGAGAGGCAATGGTGTTGATGTAGAAGCCCACCGTGATCGATTCCCCCTCCGGCAGATCACCGAAAAAGGCCCCAAGATGGGATCTCACGGGTACAGAAGGTTACGGTGGTGGAAAAGTGGTTTCTTAGCTCTCCGCGTTTGATCTAGGGTATAAGAGTAGATATAGGCGAAAGAAGTACGCCGGTGGAGCTACGAGGGGCCCACGAGGGTGGGGGTGCGCCTACCCCCCTTGGCGCGCCCTCCTGCCTCGTGGCCGCCTCGTGGAGTTCCAGACTTCGACTCCAAGTCTTGTGGATTGCTTTCGGTCCAAGAAAGATCATTGCGAAGGTTTCGTTCCGTCTGAACTCCGCTTGGTATTCCTTTTCTGCGAAACTCTAAAATAGGAAAAAAAACAGAAACTGGCACTCGGGCCTCCGGTTAATAGATTAGTCCCAAAAATAATATAAAAGAGCATATTAAAGCCCATTAAACATCCAAAGCATATAATATAATAGCATGGAACAATCAAAAATTATAGATACGTTGGAGACGTATCACCCCCGTGTGTTGTTCCGATATTTCAATGTAGGATGGTTTTTTTGAACAAACATTTTGCGCGGTTAGACAAGTAAAGACACGAATTACACGTATTTTGCAAGTTTACAAACAAAAATGACAGCGCCATAGAATATCACATCCACCCCACAGCTTAGATGCTATGGTGATACGAGTTTTTACATCGTTGGAACTGAGATCCAATGGCTTGGGAGTAGTTTTTGTAATTATGCGCAATTTCCAAACTCTACAAGGTTTTTTTGCAAATAAAACATTTAGGCCTCGTGTGTGCCATTGCATCTTGGATCCAACGGTTCCCCGTTGCTCATATTAGGTGCTCCCCGTAGCTTAATTAGCTGATACAGTGATACAAGCATCTAGGTCGTATGATCTGTGATCAGATGCCACATGCATAACACTTGTACTTTTTGCGCAATTCCCAAACTCTCTCAGGTGTATATTGCAAAAACATCCAAACCTCCTACTGTGAGCCGTTAGATCTCCTGTGAACTCGTATCACCATAGAATCTACGGTGCGGGGCACCTCATATTCTCCCATGCGAGAAAACATCAGGTGCTCACGCAGCTTCGATGCTACGGTGATACGAGCTTTGAGGTCGTTTGATGTGAGATCCAATGGCATCTAAGTAGTCTTTGTGCTTGTAGGCAGTGGCCGAACTATTTGGGGGCTTTTCTGCAAAAAAATCATTCAAACCACCGAGGTTTCATTACGTTTGGACTCCGTTTGGTATTCCTTTTCTATGAAACTCTAAAATAGGCAAGAAAACAGAAACTGGCACTGGGCCTCCGGTTAATTGGTTAGTCCCAAAAATAATATAAAAGAGCATATTAAAGCCCATTAAACATCCAACACAGATAATATAATAGCATGGAACAATAAAAAATTATAGATACATTGGAGACGTATCAAACATCCCCAAGCTTAATTCCTGCTCGTCTTCGAGTAGGTAAATGATAAAAACAGATTTTTTGATGTGGAATGCTACCTAACATAATTATCAATGTAATTTTCTTTATTGTGGCATGAATGTTCAGATCCGAAAGATTCAAGACAAAAGTTTAATATTGACATAAAAATAATAATACTTCAAGCATACTAACAAAGTAATCATGTATTCTCAAAATAACATGGACAAAGAAAGTTCATCCCTACAAAATCATATAGTTTGGCTATGCTCTATCTTCGTCACACAAAATATTCAGATCATGCACAAACCCGATGACAAGCCAAGCAATTGTTTCATATTTTAGTATTCTGAAACTTTTTCAACTTTCACGCAATACATGAGCGTGAGCCATGGAGATGGTACTATAGGTAGAATAGAGTGGTGGTTGTGGAGAAGACAAAAAGGAGGAAGATGGTCTCACATTAACTAGGCGTATTAATGGGCTATGGATATGCCAATCAATAGATATCAATGTGAGTGAGTAGGGATTGCCATGCAACAGATGCACTAGAGCTATAAATGTATGAAAGCTCAACAAAAGAAACTAAGTGGGTCTGCATCCAACTTTCTTGCTCACGAAGACCTAGGGCATTTTGAGGAAGCCCATTATTGGAATATACAAGCGAAGTTCTATAACAAAAATTCCCACTAGTATATGAAAGTGACACAATAAGAGACTCTCTATCATGAAGATCATGGTGCTACTTTGAAGCACAAGTGTGGAAAAAGGATAGTAGCATTGCCCCTTCTCTCTTTTTCTCTCTTTTTTTGTTTGGCTTCTTTGGCCTCATTTTTTTACTTCCTCACACGGGACAATGCTCTAATAATGATGATCATCACACTTCTATTTATTTACAACTCAAGGATTACAACTCGATACTTAGAACAAAATATGACTCTATATGAGTGCCTCCGGCGATGTACCGGGATGTGCAATGGATCAAGAGTGACATGTATGAAAAAATTATGAATGGTGGTTTTGCCACAAATACGATGTCAACTACATGATCATGCAATGCAATATGACAATGATGTAGCGTGTCATAATAGACGGAACAGTGGGAAGTTGCATGGCAATATTTCTCGGAATGGCTATGGAAATGCCATAATAGGTAGGTATTGTGGCTGTTTTGAGGAAGGTAAATGGTGGGTTTATGGTACCGGCGAAAGTTGTGCGGTACTAGAGAGGCTAGCAACGGTGGATGGGTGAGAGTGCGTATAATCCATGGACTCAACATTAGTCATGAAGAACTCACATACTTATTGCAAAAATCTACAAGTCATCGAAACCAGGCACTACGCGCATGCTCATAGGGGGATAGATTGGTAGGAAAAGACCATCGCTCGTCCCCGACCACCACTCATAAGGAAGACAATCAAAGAAACATCTTGTGCTTCAAATTTGTTACACAACGGTTACCATATGTGCATGCTACGGGACTTGCAAACCTCAACACAAGTATTTCTCAAATTCACAATTAATCTACTAGAATGACTCTAATATCACCATCCTCGTGTCTCAATACAATCATCAAGCATCAAACTTCTCATAGTATTCAACGCACTTTATATGAAAGTTTTTATTATACCCATATTGGATGCCCATCATATTAGGACTAGTTTTATAGCCAAAGAAAATTACCATACTGTTCTAAAAGACTCTCAAAATAATATAAGTGAAGCATTAGATATCAATAATTTCTATAAAATAAAATCACCATCGTGCTCTAAAAAGATATAAGTGAAGCACTGGAGCAAAATTATCTAGCTCAAAAGATATAAGTGAAGCACATAGAGTATTCTAATAAATTCCGATTCATGCGTGTCTCACCCAAAAGGTGGGTACGGCAAGGATGGTTGTGGTAAACTAAAAATCAAAGACTCAAATCATACAAGATGCTCCAAGCAAAACACATAGCATGTGGTGAATAAAAATATAGCCTAAACTAAAGTTACCGATAGACGAAGACGAAAGAGGGGATGCCTTCCGGGGCATCCCCAAGCTTAGGCTTTTGGTTGTCCTTGAATTTTACCTTTGGTTCCTTGGGCATCCCAAATCTTAGGCTCTTGCCACTCCTTATTCCAAAATCCATCAAATCTTTACCCCAAAACTTGAAAACTTCACAACACAAAACTTCAACAGATAATATCATGAGCTCTGTTAGTATAAGAAAATAAACCACCACTTTAAGGTACTGTAATGAACTCATTCTTTATTTATATTGGAGTGAAACCTACTGTATTCCAACTTCTCTATGGTTCATACCCCCCGATATTACTCATAGATGCATCAAAATAAGCAAACAACACACGAAAAACAGAATCTATCAAAAACAGAACAGTCTGTAGCAATCTGGATGTTTCGAATACTTCTGTAACTCCAAAAATTCTGAAAAATTGGGAAGACCTGGATAAAAAGTATATTGATCTACTGCAGTTGGAATTGTTATTTTATCGCTCCCTGGTAAAAAATGATAATTATTTGCGTGAGCGCATACTTTCTGTTTTTATCAGCAAGATCAAACAACAATCACCCAAGAAGATCCTAAAGGCTTTACTTGGCACAAACAATAATTAAACATAAAAACACAATCATAATAGAAGCTAGATGAATTATTTATTAGTAAACAATAACAAAAAGCAAAGAACAAAAATAAAATTGGGTTGCCTCCCAACAAGCACTATCGTTTAACGCCCCTAGCTAGGCATTGATAATTTTATCGATGCTCACATGAAAAAGAACAATTGAAACACAAAGAGAGCATCATGTGACAAACAAGTTTAAGTCTAACATGCTTCCTATGAATAGTGATTTTATAAGCAAACAAATTATTATGACAAGCAAAAACTACCATATGCAAGGAAGAAGAAAGAAACAATAGCAATCTCAACATAACGAGATGTAATTTTGTAACATGAAAATTTCTACAACCATATTTTCCTCTCTCATAATAATTACATGTAGGATCATAATCAATTTCAACAATATAACTATCACATAAAATTTTCTCTTCATGATCCACATGCATGCAAAGTTGACACTCTTCCGAAATAGTGGGCTTATCATAAAATAAAGTCATGACCTCTCCGAACCCACTTTTATGATAAACTTCATAAGGTTGAACATTATCCAAATATGTGAGATCTAAAGTTGACACTCTTCCAAACCCACTTTCAGTATTATTTCAAACATTATTATCAATATCATATTCTTCATGGGGCTTAAATAAATTTTCAGGATCATAAGAAGAATCACCCCAATAATGATCATTGCGACAAGTAGTAGACATAGCAAAATTAGCATCCCCAAGCTTAGGGTTTTGCATATTATTAGCACAATTTAAATTAATAGAATTTATAGTAACATCATTTCAATCATACTTTTTATTCAAAGATCTATCATGAATCACTTTATAAAGCACTTCATCACAATTTTCAGATTGACGGATTTCAAGCAAAACTCCATAAAGATAATCTAGTGCACTCAACTCACTAGCAATTGGTTCATCATAATTGGATTCTTTAAAAAGATTAGCAAGTGTATGGGGATCCATAAGCTTTTAGCAAGCGAAGATGCAAGCAAAAAGAAGGCACACGGTAACACAAGATCGAACAGAAGAGGGGCGAAGCAAAGGCGAATCTTTTCGAAAATCGTTTTAGAAGTGAGGGAGAGGAAAATGAGAGGCGAATGGCAAATAATGTAATGCAAGGGAGAAGAGTTTATGATGGGTACTTGGTATGTCTTGACTTGGCGTAGATCTCCCCGGCAACGGCGCCAGAAATCCTTCTTGCTAGGGTGATGCAACAAAGTAGCGTAAGTATTTCCCTCACATTTGAGAACCAAGGTATCAATCCAGTAGGAGACAACGCACAAGTCACCTAGTACCTGCACAAACAACCAAGAACCTTGCAACCAATGCGATAAAGGGGTTGTCAATCCCTTCACGATCACTCGCAAAAGTGAGATCTAATAAAGATAGTAAAGTAAATATTTTTGGTATTTTTGTTGTATAGATTGGAAAGTAAAGATTGCAAAATAGTAAACGAGATGTGATGTAAATAAAGGAGGTGCAATATAATAAGAAAGAGACCCAGGGCCATAGGTTTCACTAGTGGCTTCTCTTAAGATAGCATGTATTATGATGGGTGAACAAATTACTGCCGAGTAATTGATAGAAAAGTGCATAGTTATGAAGATATCTAGGGCAATGATCATGAATATAGGCATCACGTCCGTGTCAAGTAGATCAAAACGATTCTGCATCTACTACTATTACTCCACACATCGACCGCTATCCAGTATGCATCTAGAGTATTAAGTTCATAAGAGCAGAATAACGCATTAAGCAAGATGACGTGATGTAGAGGGATAAAACTCAAACAATATGATATAAACCCCATCTTTTTATCCTCGATGGCAATAATACAATACGTGCCTTGCTGCCCTACTGTCACTGGGAAAGGACACCGCAAGATTGAACCCAAAGCTAAGCACTTCTCCCATTGCAAGAAAGATCAATCTAGTAGGCCAAACTAAACAGATAATTCAAAGATATTTACAAAGATATAAAATCATGCATATAAGAATTTAGAGAAGAACCAAATAATATTCATAGATAATCTTGTTCATAAATCCACAATTCATCGGATCTCGGCAAACACACCGCAAAAGAGTATTACATCGAATAGATATCCAAGAACATCGAGGAGAACTTTGTATTGAGAATCAAAGAGAGAGAAGAAGCCATCTAGCTAATAACGATGGACCCGAAGGTTGTGGTAAACTACTCACGCTTCATCGGAGAGGCAATGGTGTTGATGTAGAAGCCCACCGTGATCGATTCCGCCTCCGACAGATCACCGAAAAAGGCCCCAAGATGGGATCTCACGGGTACAGAAGGTTACGGCGGTGGAAAAGTGGTTTCTTAGCTCTCTGCGATTGATCTAGGGTATAAGAGTAGATATAGGCGAAAGAAGTACGTCGGTGGAGCTACAAGGGGCCCACGAGGGTGGGGGTGCGCCTACCCTCCTGGGCGCGCCCTCCTGCCTCGTGGCCGCCTCGTGGAGTTCCAGACTTTGACTCCAAGTCTTGTGGATTGCTTTCGGTCCAAGAAAGATCATCGCGAAGGTTTCGTTCCGTCTGGACTCCGTTTGGTATTCCTTTTCTGCGAAACTCTAAAATAGGCAAAAAAATAGAAACTGGCATTGGGCCTCCAGTTAATAGGTTAGTCCCAAAAATAATATAAAAGAGCATATTAAAGCTCATTAAACATCCAAAACAGATAATATAATAGCATGGAACAATCAAAAATTATAGATACGTTGGAGACGTATCACCCCCGTGTGTTGTTCTGATATTTCAGTGTAGGATGGTGTTTTTGAACAAACATTTTGCGCGGTTAGACAAGTAACAACACGATTTACACGTGTTTTGCAAGTTTACGAACAAAAATGACAGCGGCATAGAATATCACATCCACCCCGTAGCTTAGATGCTATGGTGATACGAGTTTTTACATCGTTGGAACTGAGATCCAATGGCTTAGGAGTAGTCTTTGTAATTATGCGCAATTTCCAAACTCTCCAAGGTTTTTTTGCAAATAAAACATTCAGGCCTTGTGTGTGCCGCTGCATCTTGGATGCAACGGCGCCCCGTTGCTCATATTAGGTGATCCCTATATCTTAATTAGCCGATACAGTGATACGAGCATCTAGGTAGTATGATCTGTGATCAGATGCCACATGCATAGTACTTGTACTTTATGCGCAATTCGCAAACTCTCTCAGGCGTATATTGCAAAAACATTCAAACCTCCTACTATGAGCCGTTAGATCTCCGTGAACTCGTATCACCATAGAATCTACGGTGCGGGGGCACCTCATATTCTCCCGTGTGAGAAAACATTAGGTGCTCTCGCAGCTTGGACGCTACGATGATACGAGCTTCAAGGTCATTTGATTTGAGATCCAATGGCATCTGAGCAGTCTTTGTGCTTGTAAGCAGTGGCCGAACTCTTTGGGGGCTTTTCTGCAAAAAAACATTCGAACCACCAAGGAGTTGTTGGGTCACAAATCGAATGGCTCCGAAGAGCTTGTATCACCAAAGCATCTAAGGTGTGGTAGCACATGATATTCTTACATACAGGAGAATATGATGTCCTCCTTCATCTTAGATGCTACGGTGATATGAGCTTTGAGGTCGTTGGATATGGGATCCAAGGGCATCCGAGTAGTTTTTGTACAAATTGTGTGCAATTCTTAAACTCATCAAGGTTTCCTGTAAAAATATGAAGACATCCCGTGAGCTGCTATATCTCAGATCTACAAGCTCCAAGGAACTCGTATCAGTATATAGCATCTAAGGTGTGGGGCACATGATATTCTCCCGGGGAGGGGGGGGTGCAGAACCAATCGGTGTTTGGGAGGGTGGGGACAAATATAATCTAAACAATCCTAAACACAGCTTCCCAATTTTATCTAAGGTCGAGGGGTTAACCCCCGACAATCTACATAGCTCCGCCTAAACACAACATTTGCATGTACTGTAGCACTAGACTTAATATTCATGTTTCAGTTTCCTGTTCATTTTAAATATTGAATTGAGGACCATGCATGTCTTAAATTTTACTCCCTTCGTTCCTAAATATTAGTCTTCTTAGAGATTCCAAATGGACTACCACATACAGATGTATATAGACATATTTTAGAGTATAGATTCACTCATTTTGCTCCGTATGTAGTCACTTGTTGAAATCTCTAAAAGACTAATATTTAGGAACAGAAGGAGTATTTTTGAATTCGTGTCATACATGCATGGTTTGGAAAAATAGATGCACTATACTTATTGGATTGTTGTTGTGTTCGTGTGTGTGTGTGGTCATATGCTTGATACATACAAAGTTTTCTCACCACGATACCGTTCATTTTTTAAATTTGAATTTGCAATGAAAAACTTACTAGGGATAGCATGAAATGTGAAATCCGTGTTGAGATCACTATATCACAAACTCACTCTAATTCAAGAACTCGTCATAAATCAATTACCACATTGAGATTAATATTTGCAAGGAAAATACGGGCATTGTAATACACATAGATTCGTTCGGCAATTTAAAAGATTCATTTCGTATACTCGAATGGTAGGACCCAACGGTGTACCAGCCAGACCTTGGGTTGTGTTGATTCTAAAAAACGGGCTCGTGTTGATCCTAAAAAAAATCGCGCTCATGTCCTTCTGGTGGCGTGCGTGGTACACACATTAGCCAACCCCAACCAGTCGAGCCTCTGCATTCCGAGTCGAAATATCTGGCGGCCAGAATTCCACCCCTAGGAAATTCCCCTCATGTCCCCGGTCCATAGTGATTACCGATAAAAATGGAGGGATGCTTTAGTAACTAGATAACGTTACCTACCATGCGGAGCACGGTTCAATTCCCTCAGTCATCGCTACCCGAGGTCACCTGTCAACTGCATTGCCTAGTACTAATAGGAGTACTACACCGGGATGAGCATAGAACTGAGCCCGTTTGTTCGTGCCTAGTACTTGACTTAATATATCAGGCAATGCACTGGTAGGAGGTATTATCCTTTTACTCTGCATATATAACTTGTCTGAAGTCTAACTAAGAAAAATGTTTGACCAAATCCTTTCTTAAGAAATACAACAAGAAAGATGTATCGCTTGAAAATTTATTGCATGATGCAGGTTATGATATTGTTTCGAATCCTGAATTTTAAATTTCAGAAAATCCAAAAGTGACCAGAAATTCAGGAAACTGAGAATGGTCACGTGATATGGCACAAATATTCCTACGTAATTTTTTTCTTCAATTTGAGACAGGCTGCTTATGTGAAGTTGCACAAATGAAGAGCCAAGGTATTTTGGAACAAAGACCTATCACATTAAGGCGAATGCCTTCACTATTAAAACCGTGGGCGTTTACATGCCGCCATGAGTCCCGCTTCTCATCGGCAGGTGCCGTCTAAGCAAGCATGTGAGTCGATGGGAGGCGTGCGAGCAGACCACTTCTCAGACTCACCGGGAGGCGAGCCCTTTGACCAGGCTCCGCCATATATCTTCGTCCCAAATGCTCCCATTTTTAATGTCGCCAGCGCCGCAGTTTGAAATCAACCCCGCACTACCTTGTATCGCTACAATCTTCTTTCTTCCTCTCCGATTCTCTTGTCGTCTACCTCCAACCAGCCTGACCTAACCATATGCCATGCCGCATCACGATGGTCTGCCCTTAGTCTTCTAGTTTCCTGAGGAAGACACCCAGCCGGAGTCTCAAGAACATAAGGCGCTTTGGGACAAGCTTGAACCGGCCTCGCGGGAAGACGCCACGCCTGTCCCTGCTCTCGTTCCGGCTCCCGTTGCCCAGACCGTGCCAGCGCCCATCCCCGTGGCATTGATGGGCTGGGTGCCGCACATTGTCGCCAAGCTTGATGCCACAGGGTTCCACGAGGTCCCTGCCGACTTTCATGCGCCCGTGCACCTGCCAGCGCATGCGCCTGCACATGCACTAACGTGCGCACCCGTGCCGGTTCCCGTGCACATGAATGTCTCTGCCACGCCGCTGCCAACCCATGTCCCCGCGCGGGTGCCAGTGCCCCCCTCAGCGGCATGGATGCCGTCGTCGATCGCTTCCTTGCACCAACGCCAGTCGCCTCCTCCCGCCAGTTGACTCGCTCCTGGAGACCAAAGTCCAGAACATTGTGGCCTTCCTTGAAGCTAGGGCCAACGTCTAGGAGTACACCAACAACGGTGCAAGACGCCGACGTCGCCGTCGGTCAATGGCCCGACGACACACAGAGCACGGTAGAGGAGTTGCTTCCCACCGCTAGACTTCCCCGCCGCCGCCGCGTAATCTAAATTTGCGGATTACCATGCTTAAAATCCTAACGTTTATCATTTCCGTTTATTTTAGATCGATCGTCATATGAATGTAAAGTCGGAGTCAGACTGAATGAAATATATGGTTTGATCGATTGAATGTTCTGCTAGAGCCGTGTCAAATTAAGTATAAAACGTCATCAAGCCACATGTATTCCTTCTCATCCAACGGCCTAGACTGCTTCAATGTCGACCACTCAACATGTTTAGCATGAAGTTAATTTCATGCCAAAAATAGTGCTAATCACATAATAACACGCAAATAATATCCTACTTAATATCCACATGCACTTAATATACTTCCAAATTAACGTGCATTGCACGTACACATTGACTAGTATTACTAGTACGTGAAACTGGTGCCGTAACTTGTGAACGCGTCCAGATATGGTCAACGGCAACATCGCCCGCGAGTTCTCCCTCGGGGCTGATGGTATGTACCAGTAGCTATGTGTTTGATCTCTCTCTCTCTCATGTTCTTGAGGTGATACGATCTTGATGTATCGCGAGCTTTGCTATTATAGTTGGATCCTATGATGTTTTCTCCCCCCTCTACTCTCTTGTAATGGATTGAGTTTCCCCTTTGAAGTTATCTTATCGGATTGAGTCTTTAAAGATTTGAGAACACTTGATGTATGTCTTGCTGTGCGTATCTGTGGTGACAATGGGATACCACATGATTCACTTGATGTATGTTTTGGTGATCAACTTGCGGGTTCCGCCCATGAACCTATGCATAGGGGTTGGCACACGTTTTCGTCGTGATTCTCCGGTAGAAACTTTGGGGCACTCTTTGAGGTTCTATGTGTTGGTTGAATAGATGAATCTGAGATTGTGTGATGCATATCGTATAATCATACCCACGGATACTTGAGGTGACATTGGAGTATCTAGGTGACATTAGGGTTTTGGTTGATTTGTGTCTTAAGGTGTTATTCTAGTACAAACTCTAGGGCTGTTTGTGACATCTATAGGAATAGCCCAACGGATTGATTGGAAAGAATAACTTTGAGGTGGTTTCATACCCTACCATAATCTCTTCGTTCGTTCTCCGCTATTAGTGACTTTGGAGTGACTCTTTGTTGCATGTTGAGGGATAGTTATGTGATCCAATTATGTTAGTATTGTTGAGGGAACTTGCACTAGCGAAGGTATGAACCCTAGGCCTTGTTTCAACACATTGCAATACCGTTTACGCTCACTTTTATCATTAGTTACCTTGCTGTTTTTATATTTTCAGATTACAAAAACATTTATCTACCATCCATATACCACCTGTATCACCATCTCTTCGCCGAACTAGTGCGCCTATACAATTTACCATTGTATTGGGTGTGTTGGGGACACAAGAGACTCTTTGTTATTTGGTTGCAGGGTTGCTTGAGAGAGACCATCTTCATCCTAGGACTCCTACGGATTGATAAACCTTAGGTCATCCACTTGAGGGAAATTTGCTACTGTCCTACAAACCTCTACACTTGGAGGCCCAACAACGTCTACAAGAAGAAGGTTGTGTAGTAGACATCAAGCTCTTTTCGGGCGCCGTTACCGGGGAGGTGAGTGCTTGAAGGTATATCTTTAGATCTTGCAATCGAGTCTTTTAGTTTCTTGTTTTATCACTAGTTTAGTCTATAAAAGAAAATTACAAAAAATGGAATTAAGTTTGTCTCATACGCTTCACCTTTTTAATATCTTCCGTGAGTATGATGGAAAGGATAATTGTGCTCAAGTGCTAGAAGAAGAAATCTATAAAATGTTTGGCACTACATATTTGAATGATGAGCATGATTGCAATGTTGTTAGTATGAATTCCTTGAATATCCATGATGCCAATGATATGCAAAGCCACAAGCTTGGGGAAGCTATGTTTGATGAAGATGATTTTTTTTGTGCCCCAAGCTTTGATGACAAATTTACAATGATGAAAGAATGCCTCCTATCTATGATGATTATTGTGATGATACTATGCTTTAAAGAATAATGATAACCATGAAACTTGTCATCTTGATCTTAATTTTCAATCACATGATAATTATTTTGTTGAGTTTTCTCCCACTATTATTCATGAGAAGAATTTTGTTTGTGTGGAGAGTAATAAAATTTCTATGCTTGTAGATCATGAAAAGAATGCTTTAGGTGCTGGTTATATTGTTGAATTCATTCATGATGCTACTGAAAATTATTATGAGGGAGGAACTTATGCTTGTAGGAATTGCAATAATACCAAGTTTCCTCTCTATGTGCTTAAAATTTTGAAGTTATGCTTGTTTTGCCTTCCTATGCTAGTTGATTATTGTTCCCATAAGTTGTTTGCTCAAAAAATCCCTATGCATAGGAAGTGGGTTAGACTTAAATGTTCTAGTCATATTCTTCATGATGCTCTCTTTATGTTTTAATTCTTATCCTTTATGTGAGCATCATTGAAATCATCATGCCTAGCTAGGGGCGTCAAACGATAGCGCTTGTTGGGAGGCAACCCAACTTTATTTTTGTTCCTGTTTATTAATAAATAATTCATCTAGCCTCTGTCTAGATGTGGTTTTATGCTTTAATTTAGTGTTTGTGCCAAGTAGAACCTTTGGGAAGACTTGGGGAAAGTCTTGTTGATCATGCTGTAAAAAACAGAAACTTTAGCGCTCACTAGAATTGCTGCCATTTTTATTTGGAGAGTGATATTTAGTTAATTATTTTTTCATATGATTAATAGATAAATTACTCAGGTCCAGCAATTTATTATAGAATTTTATGAGTTCCACAAGTATACGTTTGATCCAGATTACTACAGACTGTTCTGTTTTTGACAGATTCTGTTTTTCATACGTTGTTTGCTTATTTTGATGAATCTATGAGTAGTATCGGAGGGTATGAACCATAGATAAGTTGGAATACAGTAGGTTTAACACCAATACAAATAAATAATGAGTTCATTACAGTACCTTGAAGTGGTGATTTATTTTCTTATACTAACGGAGCTCACGAGTTTTCTACTTTAAGTTTTGTGTTGTGAAGTTTTCAAGTTTTGGGTAAGGATTCGATGGACTATGGAATAAGGAGTGGAAAGAGCCTAAGATTTGGGATGCCCAAGGCACCACAAGGTAATATTCAAGGATAGCCAAGAGCCTAAGCTTGGGGATGCCCTGGAAGGCATCCCCTCTTTCGTCTTCGTTCATCGGTAACTTTACTTGGAGCTATATTTTTATTCGCCACATGATATGTGTTTTGCTTGGAGCGTCAATTTATTTTGTTAGGATTTTCTTGCTGTTATTTAGAACAATGTTTTGCATATTTTATTTCAATAAAAGTGGCATTGATAGCCTTTACTATGCCTATGTTAGAAGTCCACATGTTGCTGTTTGAAAACAGAAAGTTTACCGTTGTTGCAATAATTCCCTAGAAAAGTCAGAATGTGATAAAATGTTGAAACCTTTTTCATATTAAGATCTGATAAATTTAATACAGTGGGAATTTTCTTTCATAATTTTTGGAGCTAGGGAAGTATGGATGTTGCAGAATTCTTTACAGACTATCCTGTTTAGGCAGATTGCGGTTATGTTTGCATTGTTTGCATATGGTTGCTTCTTTAATGATTCTATTTGAGGATAGGAATATTAAATATGCAGAGGCTTTTAGTATGCAATGTTGAATAATAATTTTAGTGATTTGCTACAGTAGAATATGATAAGGTTTTTGCAATGGTTTATACTAACTTATCTCACGAGTCCTTGTTGAGTTTTGTGTGGATGAAGCTTTTGAGATTTAGGGAGACCGTGATATGAGAGGAATTAAGGAGACACAAAAGATCAAGCTTAGGGATGCCCAAGGCACCCCAAGATAATATTTCAAGAAGTCTCAAGCGTCTAAGCTTGGGGATGCCCCGGTTGGCATCCCACCTTTCTTCTTCAACAACTATCGGTTAGTTTGGGTTGATCCTAAGTCTTTGCTTATTCACATGATGTTTGTCATTCTTAGAATGTCATTTTATTTTGCTTTGCTTTCTGTTTGAATAAAATACCAAGATCTTAAATTCTTAAATGTTAGAGAGTCTTCACATAGTTGCATAATTATTTGACTACTCATTGATCTTCACTTATATCTTTCGGAGTAGCTTGTTGTTGCTCTAGTGCTTCACTTATATCTTTTAGAGCATGGTGGTAGTTTTATTTTGAAGAAATATATGAACTCTCATGCTTTACTTAGATTATTTTGAGAGTCTTAAATAGCATGGTAATTTGCTTAAAATCCTAATATGCTAGGTATACAAGATTAGTAAAAACTTTCATATAGAGTATTGAATACTAAGAGAAGTTTGATGCTTGATGATTGTTTTGAGATATGGAGGTAATAATATCAAAGTAGTGTTGAAGTTTGCAAGTCCCGTAGCGTGCACGTATGGTAAACGTTGTGTAACAAATTTGAAACATGAGGTGTTATTTGATTGTCCTCCTTATGAGTGGCGGTCGGGGACGAGCGATGGTCTTCTCCTACCAATCTATCCCCCAAGGAGCATGCGCGTAGTGCCGAGGTTTTTGATGACTTGTAGATTTTTGCAATAAGTATGTGAGTTCTTTATGACTAATGTTGAGTCCATGGATTATACGCACTCTCACCCTTCCATCCTTGCTAGCCTCTTCGGTACCGTGCATTGCCCTTTCTCACATTGAGAGTTGGTGCAAACTTCGCTGGTGCATCCAAACCCCGTGATATGATACGCTCTATCACACATAAACCTCCTTATATCTTCCTCAAAACAGCCACCATACCTACCTATTATGGCATTCCCATAGCAATTCCGAGATATATTGCCATGCAACTTTCCATCATTCCGTTCATCATGACACATTCATCATTGTCATATTGCTTAGCATGATCATGTAGTTGACATAGTATTTGTGGCAAAGACACCGTTCATAATTCTTTCATACATGTCACTCTTGATTCATTGCATATCCCGGTACACCGTCGGAGGCATTCATATACAGTCATCTTTCTTCTAGTATCAAGTTGTAATCATTGAGTTGTAAATAAATAGAAGTGTGATGATCATCATTATTAGAGCATTGTCCCAAGTGAGGAATAAAAAAAGGGAAATGCCATAAAAAAGAGAAGGCCCCCCGAAAAGAGAAAGGCCATAAAAAAGGCCCAAAAAAATATTAGAGACTTTGGAATGACTCTTTGTTGCATGTTGAGGGATAGTTATGTGATCCAATTATGTAAGTATTGTTGAGAGAACTTGCACTAGCGAAGGTATGAACCCTAGGCCTTGTTTCAACACATTGCAATACCGTTTACACTCACTTTTATCATTAGTTACTTTGCTGTTTTTATATTTTCAGATTACAAAAACATTTATCTACCATCCATATACCACTTGTATCACCATCTCTTCGCCGAACTAGTGCGCCTATACAATTTACCATTGTATTGGGTGTGTTGGGGACACAAGAGACTATTTGTTATTTGGTTGCAGGGTTGCTTGAGAGAGACCATATTCATCCTACGCCTCCTACGGATTGATAAACCTTAGGTCATCCACTTGAGGGAAATTTGCTACTGTCCTACAAACCTCTGCACTTGGAGGCCCAACAATGTCTACAACAAGGGTACCAAACCGTCAAATTACTAGGCATGTGCAGTGGTTCACACATCAGTACTACATAATCTTGTTGCTAGCGTAGTAAGATATGATGACAACAAATGATGTTTTGCGTATGTCAACTATATGAACAGTAATGTAACATAGTACCACTTTTTTGACTGTCCGGTCGAGAATGAACGATGAGATCAATGTTAACAGAACTAGGCCTACAACACACGGAGAGTACGGTGCTACAGTACTCCACGAAACATGAACCATATGAAGCACAAATCGGTGTTAGGCAGGGTGTATGAAGGGTGCACGGGATGGGAGCAAAAGTTCCATTCTCGACCCACTTTTGGGTGTTTGGCAGAGTGCATGAAGGGTGCATGAGTCCACACTAGTAGGTTAACACAAATACATGAAGAGGGAACAACTATATTGAGATGAGAATGCAACCAAACACACCCACACGCTTTGTGCTACAGTGAACGATCTGCACCGTCTAAGTTTGATCCAACGGTCATGTTGCACCGAGACATGGACATGCCCATGCAGAGGACGCCTAAACACCACCGAAGTCCCTCTACTTCTCGAGGTGCACGACGTTGGTGATGCAGGGTGCAACCACCTGCAGAGCCCACTCCCGATCGACGGGAGCCA
This sequence comes from Triticum urartu, assembly GCF_056163025.1. Taxonomy (NCBI): domain Eukaryota; kingdom Viridiplantae; phylum Streptophyta; class Magnoliopsida; order Poales; family Poaceae; genus Triticum; species Triticum urartu. The sequence goes on from NC_141876.1 coordinate 105,151,659, forward strand.
GCTCGTCAAAGACGGCGTCCAATGGCATGAATGGATTCCGGTGACGGAGCCCTGAGAGGATTCACCCGGCAACAGCGACGGCAGCCCGCAACCCCTCCTTGGTTAGCTCTGCACCCACCATCGCGTGGAGACGGATCAGCTCCTCGAAGATATAGGTGAAGAAGGAGGCCAGGTCAGGAAGCCGCATCTCGTTGAAGTCGATGGGGTGGTCGAACGGGTTTAGCCCAACGGTCGGCATGGCCGCGCTAGCATGATGGTAGGCATTGCACGACCGCAACACGTGCATGGCAACTTGGTCCACCAAGTGCCTGAGGTGATCCTGGACCTCGTCACGATCGGCCAGCTCGCGCTCCAGCCGGCTCCCCTGACGGCCTATCGTATCTCCCGCTTTCTGCAGCAACGCCGCTGACGCCTCGAGCATCCTTGTGGTGGACGCCTGCCGCTTTTGAAGCTCCGTGAACTCCCGCACATAATGGAGGAGCATGGCACTCCTCTCCTCCTTGACCTCACGGAGCACCACGTCCTTGGCCCAGAGCTCCGCATCCTTGGCCTGGAGCTCCTATGTCAGGCACCTCACCTCAAACTCCATGATCTGCTGCGCCGCCATGGCACCAGGTAGAAGCAATGGGGAGAGGAAGCAAAGGGGGTGAAACGGCTGAAAGGCAATGCAATCTATGGGAAGGCGGAGGGAGCCAGCCAAGGAGCGGGGTGAATCTTTTGGTTTTCACCATGGGAAAACACCAGTCGACGACTTTTCACATCAACGATTAGTGGGTTTTACAGGCGGAGTCATCGTGACTAATTGCTGCCATGCGTGCTCCCATCAATCAAAAAATTAAAAATGTTGCCGCGCCTGCTCCCATCAATCAAAAAATTAAAAATCCTGTCGCGCCTACTCCTGTCAATCAAAAAATTAAAAATCCTGCCGCGCCTACCGCACCCAAAGACCAGAGCAACGCCGCGATGGATATTTAAATTTACCTGTCGGCAAGGAGATAAAAAAGGGTGAAAAACAAATGTGGCGGCGGCCTAGCTAATCGGTCGCACTGGCCCAACTAGGTAGACACCGTGCTTCACTGATGTACTCAGCGGGAAAGGTGGTCTTTCGTGATTTGACGACTCATTTGGTTGCTTCGATCGGTGCTATGACCAAGGAGGACCCAGAAAACGCGTGGTATGGCATCCCATGTCTCGACAAGGAAGAATATATGTGGCACCACCCGGGAGGACCCCGAAACCGCGTGGTAGGGTGTGCCACGTCTCGGCACGGAGGAAGAATGTGTGTGTAAAATTATACTGTATCAGACGTACTACCTATGGTTCGACCTCGGGAACCAACCATTCGGTCGAAAACACCCCACTAACCACACAACTTCATCATGCTAACGTGGCACAGAGGATAGGTGTGCTTAGCTCCGTCTCGATCAGCCACAACGTCTCTTGTTCTAGGCGATTCTTCTATTTTCCAAGTTTTTTTAGTTATAATAACACCACAATAAAGTAGAGCCGCTCTGCGTGTGTGCCCGTGCGTCTAAAGGTTAGACGATGGAGAGGAGAGAGAGACTGCAGACCTGGGACCCACTAGTAAGTGAGTCAATGGCCATGCACGTGTTGACGAGCCACTCCATCTACTCTACTGAATGTAATACTCCCTCCGTTCCATAATGTAGTGCCTATAGATTTTTCAAAAGTCAAACATTACAAACTTTGACCATATTTATAGAGAAAAGTAGGTACATCTAGAATACCAAATGCACATCACTGAATACATCATGAGTTATATTTTCAGAATGTACATGTTTGGAATTGTAGATGCAGACAGTTTTGTCTATAAACTTGGTCAAAGTTGACAATGTTTGACTTTCACAAAAATCTATAGGCACTACATTGTGGAATGGAGGGAGTACTGTATAAAATCAAGTTATGGGACAAAGCCAAAAACCGGTGTTGTTTCAGGCTATCGACTTACGCTTTGTAGTCCAGGTTGCTAGTTCGAATCTCGCCATTCAGATTTGTTAGTTTTAGGTCCAAATTTGATCAATGATAAGTGGGACCCCTGCTACCTCTTGAGCATGTGTTGCTTTTCCCTTGAAGAGGAAAGGGTGATGCAGCAAAGTAGCGTAAGTATTTCCCTCAGTTTTGAGAACCAAGGTGTCAATCCAGCAGGAGACACCGCACAAGTCACCTAGTACCTGCACAAACAATCAAGAACCTTGCAACCAACGCGATAAAGGGCTTGTCAATCCCTTCACGGTCACTCGCAAAAGTGAGATATAATAAAGATAGTAAGTAAATATTTTTGGTCTTTTTGTTGTATAGATTGGAAAGTAAAGATTGCAAAATATTAAACAAGATGCGATGTAAATAAAAGAGATGCAATATAATAAGAAAGAGACCCGGGGGCCATAGGTTTCACTAGTGGATTCTCTCAAGATAGCATTTATTATGGTGGGTGAACAAATTACCGCCGAGCAATTGATAGAAAAGTGCATAGTTATGAAGATATCTAAGGCAATGATCATGAATATAGGCATCACGTCCGTGTCAAGTAGATCGAAACGATTCTGCATCTACTACTATTACTCCACACATCCCCCGCTATCCAGCATGCATCTAGAGTATTAAGTTCATAAGAACAGATTAACGCATTAAGCAAGATGACATGATGTAGAGGGATAAACTCAAACAATATGATATAAACCCCATCTTTTTATCCTCGATGGCAACAATACAATACGTGCCTTGCTGCCCCTACTGTCACTAGGAAAGGACACCGTAGATTGAACCCAAAGCTAAGCACTTCTCCCATTGCAAGAAAGATCAGTCTAGTAGGCCAAACTAAACCGATAATTCGAAGAGACTTGCAAAGATATCAAATCATGCATATAAGAATTCAGAGAAGAACCAAATAATATTCATAGATAATCTTGTTCAAAAATCCACAATTCATCGGATCTTGGCAAACACACCGCAAAAGAGTATTACATCGAATAGATCTCCAAGAACATCAAGGAGAACTTTGTATTGAGAATCAAAGAGAGAGAAGAAGCCATCTAGCTAATTACTATGGACCTGAAGGTCTGTGGTAAACTACTCATGCTTCATCGGAGAGGCAATGGTGTTGATGTAGAAGCCCACCATGATCGATTCCCCCTCCGGAAGATCGCCGGAAAAGGCCCCAAGATGGAATCTCACGGGTACAGAAGGTAGTAGCGGTGGAAAAGTGATTTCTTGGGTCTCCGCGATCGATCTAGGGTATAAGAGTATATGTAGGCGAAAGAAGTACGTCAGTGGAGCTACGAGGGGCCCATGAGGGTGGGGGGCACGCCTACCCCCCTGGGCGCGCTGGGCGCGCCCTCCTGCCTCGTGGCCGCCTCGTGGAGTTCCAGACTTCGAATCCAAGTCTTGTGGATTGCTTTTAGTCCAAGAAAGATCATCGCGGAGGTTTCCTTCTGTCTGGACTCTGTTTGGTATTCCTTTTCTGCGAAACTCTAAAATAGGCAAAAAAAACAGAAACTGGCACTCGGGCCTCCGGTTAATAGATTAGTCCCAAAAATAATATAAAAGAGCATATTAAAGCCCATTAAACATCCAAAGCATATAATATAATAGCATGGAACAATCAAAAATTATAGATACGTTGGAGACGTATCACCCCCGTGTGTTGTTCCGATATTTCAATGTAGGATGGTTTTTTTGAACAAACATTTTGCGCGGTTAGACAAGTAAAGACACGAATTACACGTATTTTGCAAGTTTACAAACAAAAATGACAGCGGCATAGAATATCACATCCACCCCACAGCTTAGATGCTATGGTGATACGAGTTTTTACATCGTTGGAACTGAGATCCAATGGCTTGGGAGTAGTCTTTGTAATTATGCGCAATTTCCAAACTCTACAAGGTTTTTTTGCAAATAAAACATTTAGGCCTCGTGTGTGCCATTGCATCTTGGATCCAACGGTTCCCCGTTGCTCATATTAGGTGCTCCCCGTAGCTTAATTAGCTGATACAGTGATACGAGCATCTAGGTCGTATGATCTGTGATCAGATGCCACATGCATAGCACTTGTACTTTTTGCGCAATTCCCAAACTCTCTCAGGTGTATATTGCAAAAACATCCAAACCTCCTACTGTGAGCCGTTAGATCTCCTGTGAAATCGTATCACCATAGAATCTACGGTGCGGGGCACCTCATATTCTCCCGTGCGAGAAAACATCAGGTGCTCACGCAGCTTCGATGCTACGGTGATACGAGCTTTGAGGTCGTTTGATGTGAGATCCAATGGAATCTAAGTAGTCTTTGTGCTTGTAGGCAGTGGCCGAACTATTTGGGGGCTTTTCTGCAAAAAAAACATTCAAACCACCGAGGTTTCATTCCGTTTGGACTCCGTTTGGTATTCCTTTTCTGTGAAACTCTAAAATAGGCAAGAAAACAGAAACTGGCACTGGGCCTCCGGTTAATTGGTTAGTCCCAAAAATAATATAAAAGAGCATATTAAAGCCCATTAAACATCCAACACAGATAATATAATAGCATGGAACAATACAAAATTGTAGATACATTGGAGACGTATCAAGCATCCCCAAGCTTAATTCCTGCTCGTCTTCGAGTAGGTAAATGATAAAAACAGATTTTTTGATGTGGAATGCTACCTAACATAATTATCAATGTAATTTTCTTTATTGTGGCATGAATGTTCAGATCCGAAAGATTCAAGACAAAAGTTTAATATTGACATAAAAATAATAATACTTCAAGCATACTAACAAAGTAATCATGTATTCTCAAAATAACATGGACAAAGAAAGTTCATCCCTACAAAATCATATAGTTTGGCTATGCTCTATCTTCGTCACACAAAATATTCAGATCATGCACAACCCCGATGACAAGCCAAGCAATTGTTTCATATTTTAGTATTCTGAAACTTTTTCAACTTTCACGCAATACATGAGCGTGAGCCATGGAGATGGTACTATAGGTAGAATAGAGTGGTGGTTGTGGAGAAGACAAAAAGGAGGAAGATGGTCTCACATTAACTAGGCGTATTAATGGGCTATGGAGATGCCAATCAATAGATATCAATGTGAGTGAGTAGGGATTGCCATGCAACAGATGCACTAGAGCTATAAATGTACGAAAGCTCAACAAAAGAAACTAAGTGGGTGTGCATCCAACTTGCTTGCTCACGAAGACCTAGGGCATTTTGAGGAAGCCCATTATTGGAATATACAAGGGAAGTTCTATAACGAAAATTCCCACTAGTATATGAAAGTGACAAAATAAGAGACTCTCTATCATGAAGATCATGGTGCTACTTTGAAGCACAAGTGTGGAAAAAGGATAGTAGCATTGCCCCTTCTCTCTTTTTCTCTCTTTTTTTGTTTGGCTTCTTTGGCCTCTTTTTTTTACTTCCTCACACGGGACAATGCTCTAATAATGATGATAATCACACTTCTATTTATTTACAACTCAAGGATTACAACTCGATACTTAGAACAAAATATGACTCTATATGAGTGACTCCGGCGGTGTATCGGGATGTGAAATGCATCAAGAGTGACATGTATGAAAAAATTATGAATGGTGGTTTTGCCACAAATACGATGTCAACTACATGATCATGCAATGCAATATGACAATGATGTAGCGTGTCATAATAGACGGAACGATGGGAAGTTGCATGGCAATATATCTCGGAATGGCTATGGAAATGCCATAATAGGTAGGTATTGTGGCTGTTTTGAGGAAGGTAAATGGTGGGTTTATGGTACCGGCGAAAGTTGTGCGGTACTAGAGAGGCTACCAACGGTGGATGGGTGAGAGTGCGTATAATCCATGGACTCAACATTAGTCATGAAGAACTCACATACTTATTGCAAAAATCTACAAGTCATCGAAACCAAGCACTACGCGCATGCTCATAGGGGGATAGATTGGTAGGAAAAGACTATCGCTCGTCCCCGACCACCACTCATAAGGAAGACAATCAAAGAAACATCTTGTGCTTCAAATTTGTTACACAGCGGTTACCATATGTGCATGCTACGGGACTTGCAAACCTCAACACAAGTATTTCTCAAATTCACAATTAATCTACTAGAATGACTCTAATATCACCATCCTCATGTCTCAATACAATCATCAAGCATCAAACTTCTCATAGTATTCAACGCACTTTATATGAAAGTTTTTATTATACCCATATTGGATGCCCATCATATTAGGACTAGTTTATAGCCAAAGAAAATTACCATACTGTTCTAAAAGACTCTCAAAATAATATAAGTGAAGCATGAGATATCAATTATTTCTATAAAATAAAACCACCATCGTGCTCTAAAAAGATATAAGTGAAGCCCTGGAGCAAAATTATCTAGCTCAAAAGATATAAGTGAAGCACATAGAGTATTCTAATAAATTCCGATTCATGCGTGTCTCACCCAAAAGGTGGGTACGGCAAGGATGGTTGTGGTAAACTAAAAATCAAAGACTCAAATCATACAAGACGCTCCAAGCAAAACACATAGCATGTGGTGAATAAAAATATAGCCTCAACTAAAGTTACCGATAGACGAAGACGAAAGAGGGGATGCCTTCCGGGGCATCCCCAAGCTTAGGCTTTTTGTTGTCCTTGAATTTTACCTTTGGTGCCTTGGGCATCCCCAATCTTAGGCTCTTGCCACTCCTTATTCCAAAATCCAACAAATCTTTACCCCAAAACTTGAAAACTTCACAACACAAAACTTCAACAGATAATATCATGAGCTCCGTTAGTATAAGAAAATAAACCACCACTTTAAGGTACTGTAATGAACTCATTCTTTATTTATATTGGAGTGAAACCTACTGTATTCCAACTTCTCTATGGTTCATACCCCCCGATATTACTCATAGATGCATCAAAATAAGCAAAGAACACACGAAAAACAGAATCTGTCAAAAACAGAACCGTCTGTAGCAATCTGGATGTTTCGAATACTTCTGTAACTCCAAAAATCCTGAAAAATTGGGAAGACCTGGATAAAAAGTATATTGATCTACTGCAGTTGGAATTGGTATTTTATCGCTCCCTGGTAAAAAATGATAATTATTTGCGTGAGCGCATACTTTCTGTTTTTATCAGCAAGATCAAACAACAATCACCCAAGAAGATCCTAAAGGCTTTACTTGGCACAAACAATAATTAAACATAAAAACACAATCATAATAGAAGCTAGATGAATTATTTATTACTAAACATGAACAAAAAGCAAAGAACAAAAATAAAATTGGGTTGCCTCCCAACAAGCACTATCGTTTAACGCCCACTAGCTAGGCATTGATAATTTTATCGATGCTCACATGAAAGGGAACAATTGAAACACAAAGAGAGCATCATGTGACAAACAAGTTTAAGTCTAACATGCTTCCTATGCATAGTGATTTTATAAGCAAACAAATTATTATGACAAGCAAAAACTACCATATGCAAGGAAGAAGAAAGAAACAATAGCAATCTCAACATAACGAGATGTAATTTTGTAACATGAAAATTTCTACAACCATATTTTCCTCTCTCATAATAATTACATGTAGGATCATAATAAATTTAAACAATATAACTATCACATAAAATTGTCTCTTCATGATCCACATGCATGCAAAGTTGACACTCTTCCGAAATAGTGGGCTTATCATAAAATAAAGTCATGACCTCTCCGAACCCACTTTTATGATAAACTTCATAAGGTTGAACATTATCCAAATATGTGAGATCTAAAGTTGACACTCTTCCAAACCCACTTTCAGTATTATTTCAAACATTATTATCAATATCATATTCTTCATGGGGCTTAAATAAATTTTCAGGATCATAAGAAGAATCACCCCAATAATGATCATTGCGACAAGTAGTAGACATAGCAAAATTAGCATCCCCAAGCTTAGGGTTTTGCATATTATTAGCACAATTTACATTAATAGAATTTATAGTAACATCATTTCAATCATACTTTTTATTCAAAGATCTATCATGAATCACTTTATAAAGCACTTCATCACAATTTTCAGATTGACGGATTTCAAGCAAAACTCCATAAAGATAATCTAGTGCACTCAACTCACTAGCAATTGGTTCATCATAATTGGATTCTTTAAAAAGATTAGCAAGTGTATGGGGATCCATAAGCTTTTAGCAAGCGAAGATGCAAGCAAAAAGAAGGCACACGGTAACACAAGATCGAACGGAAGAGGGGCGAAGCAAAGGCGAATCTTTTCGAAAATCGTTTTAGAAGTGAGGGAGAGGAAAATGAGAGGCGAATGGCAAATAATGTAATGTGAGGGAGAAGAGTTTATGATGGGTACTTGGTATGTCTTGACTTGGCGTAGATCTCCCCGGCAACGGCGCCAGAAATCCTTCTTGCTAGGGTGATGCAACAAAGTAGCGTAAGTATTTCCCTCACTTTTGAGAACCAAGGTATCAATCCAGTAGGAGACAATGCACAAGTCACCTAGTACCTGCACAAACAAACAAGAACCTTGCAACCAATGCGATAAAGGGGTTGTCAATCCCTTCACGATCACTCGCAAAAGTGAGATCTAATAAAGATAGTAAAGTAAATATTTTTGGTATTTTTGTTGTATGGATTGGAAAGTAAAGATTGCAAAATAGTAAACGAGATGTGATGTAAATAAAGGAGATGCAATATAATAAGAAAGAGACCCAGGGCCATAGGTTTCACTAGTGGCTTCTCTCAAGATAGCATGTATTACGGTGGGTGAACAAATTACTGCCGAGCAATTGATAGAAAAGTGCATAATTATGAAGATATCTAGGGCAATGATCATGAATATAGGCATCACGTCCGTGTCAAGTAGATCAAAACGATTCTGCATCTACTACTATTACTCCACACATCGACCGCTATCCAGTATGCATCTAGAGTATTAAGTTCATAAGAACAGAGTAACACATTAAGCAAGATGACGTGATGTAGAGGGATAAAACTCAAACAATATGATATAAACCCCATATTTTTATCCTCGATGGCAATAATACAATACGTGCCTTGCTGCCCTACTGTCACTGGGAAAGGACACCGCAAGATTGAACCCAAAGCTAAGCACTTCTCCCATTGCAAGAAAGATCAATCTAGTAGGCCAAACTAAACAGATAATTCAAAGATATTTACAAAGATATAAAACCATGCATATAAGAATTTAGAGAAGAACCAAATAATATTCATAGATAATCTTGTTCATAAATCCACAATTCATCGGATCTCGGCAAACACACCGCAAAAGAGTATTACATCGAATAGATCTCCAAGAACATCGAGGAGAACTTTGTATTGAGAATCAAAGAGAGAGAAGAAGCCATCTAGCTAATAACGATGGACCCGAAGGTTGTGGTAAACTACTCACGCTTCATCAGAGAGGCAATGGTGTTGATGTAGAAGCCCACCGTGATCGATTCCCCCTCCGGCAGATCACCGAAAAAGGCCCCAAGATTGGATCTCACAGGTACAGAAGGTTACGGCGGTGGAAAAGTGGTTTCTTAGCTCTCCGCGATTGATCTAGGGTATAAGAGTAGATATAGGCGAAAGAAGTACGTCGGTGGAGCTACGAGGGGCCCACGAGGGTGGGGGTGCGCCTACCCCCCTGGGCGCGCCCTCCTGCCTCGTGGCCGCCTCGTGGAGTTCCAGACTTCGACTCCAAGTCTTGTGGATTGCTTTCGGTCAAAGAAAGATCATCGCGAAGGTTTCGTTCCGTCTGGACTCCGTTTGGTATTCCTTTTCTACGAAACTCTAAAATAGGCAAAAAAACAGAAACTGGCATTGGGCCTCCGGTTAATAGGTTAGTCCCAAAAATAATATAAAAGAGCATATTAAAGCTCATTAAACATCCAAAACAGATAATATAATAGCATGGAACAATCAAAAATTATAGATACATTGGAGACGTATCACCCCCGTGTGTTGTTCTGATATTTCAGTGTAGGATGGTGTTTTTGAACAAACATTTTGCGCGGTTAGACAAGTAACAACACGATTTACACGTGTTTTGCAAGTTTATGAACAAAAATGACAGCGGCATAGAATATCACATCCACCCCGTAGCTTAGATGCTATGGTGATACGAGTTTTTACATCGTTGGAACTGAGATCCAGTGGCTTAGGAGTAGTCTTTGTAATTATGCGCAATTTCCAAACTCTCCAAGGTTTTTTGCAAATAAAACATTCAGGCCTTGTGTGTGCCGCTGCATCTTGGATGCAACGGCCCCCCGTTGCTCATATTAGGTGATCCCTATATCTTAATTAGCCGATACAGTGATATGAGCATCTAGGTAGTATGATCTGTGATCAGATGCCACATGCATAGTACTTGTACTTTATGCACAATTCCCAAACTCTCTCAGGCGTATATTGCAAAAACATTCAAACCTCCTACTATGAGCCGTTATATCTCCGTGAACTCGTATCACCACAGAATCTACGGTGCGGGGCACCTCATATTCTCCTGTGCGAGAAAACATTAGGTGCTCTCGCAGCTTGGACGCTACGATGATACGAGCTTCGAGGTCATTTGATTTGAGATCCAATGGCATCTGAGCAGTCTTTGTGCTTGTAAGCAGTGGCCGAACTCTTTGGGGGCTTTTCTGCAAAAAAACATTCGAACCACCAAGGAGTTGTTGGGTCACAAATCCAACGGCTCCGAAGATCTTGTATCACCAAAGCATCTAAGGTGTGGTAGCACATGATATTCTTACATACAGGAGAATATGATGTCCTCCTTCATCTTAGATGCTACGATGATATGAGCTTTGAGGTCGTTGGATATGGGATCCAAGGGCATCCGAGTAGTTTTTGTACAAATTGTGTGCAATTCTTAAACTCATCAAGGTTTCCTGTAAAAATATGAAGACATCCCGTGAGCTGCTATATCTCAGATCTACAAGCTCCAAGGAACTCGTATCAGTATATAACATCTAAGGTGTGGGGCACATGATATTCTCCCGGGGAGGGGGGTGCAGAACCAATCGGTGTTTGGGAGGGTGGGGACAAATATAATCTAAACAATCCTAAACACAGCTTCCCAATTTTATCTAAGGTCGAGGGGTTAACCCCCGACAATCTACATAGCTCCGCCTAAACACAACATTTGCATGTACTGTAGCACTAGACTTAATATTCATGTTTCAGTTTCCTGTTCATTTTAAATATTGAATTGAGGACCATGCATGTCTTAAATTTTACTCCCTTCGTTCCTAAATATTAGTCTTCTTAGAGATTTCAAATGGACTACCACATACAGATGTATATAGACATATTTTAGAGTGTAGATTCACTCATTTTGCTCCGTATGTAGTCACTTGTTGAAATCTCTAAAAGACTAATATTTAGGAACAGAAGGAGTATTTTTGAATTCATGTCATACATGCATGGTTTGGAAAAATAGATGCACTATACTTATTGGATTGTTGTTGTGTTCGTGTGTGTGTGTGGTCATATGCTTGATACATACAAAGTTTTCTCACCACGATACCGTTCATTTTTTAAATTTGAATTTGCAATGAAAAACTTACTAGGGATAGCATGAAATGTGAAATCCGTGTTGAGATCACTATATCACAAACTCACTCTAATTCAAGAACTCGTCATAAATCAATTACCACATTGAGATTACTATTTGCAAGGAAAATACGGGCATTGTAATACACATAGATTCGTTCGGCAATTTAAAAGATTCATTTCGTATACTCGAATGGTAGGACCCAACGGTGTACCAGCCAGACCTTGGGTTGTGTTGATTCTAAAAAAACGGGCTCGTGTTGATCCTAAAAAAAATCGCGCTCATGTCCTTCTGGTGGCGTGCGTGGTACACACATTAGCCAACCCCAACCAGTCGAGCCTCTGCATTCCGAGTCGAAATATCTGGCGGCCAGAATTCCACCCCTAGGAAATTCCCCTCATGTCCTCGGTCCATAGTGATTACCGATGAAAATGGAGGGATGCTTTAGTAACTAGACAACGTTACCTACCGTGCGGAGCACAGTTCAATTCCCTCAGTCGTCGCTACCCGAGGTCACCTGTCAACTGTATTGCCTAGTACTAATAGGAGTACTACACCAGGATGAGCATAGAACTGAGCCCGTTTGTTCGTGCCTAGTACTTGACTTAATATATCAGGCAATGCATTGGTAGGAGGTATTATCCTTTTACTCTGCATATATAACTTGCCTGAAGTCTAACTAAGCAAAATGTTTGACCAAATCCTTTCTTAAGAAATACAACAAGAAAGATGTATCGCTTGAAAATTTATTGCATGATGCAGGTTATGATATTGTTTCGAATCCTGAATTTTAAATTTCAGAAAATCCAAAAGTGACCAGAAATTCATGAAACTGAGAATGGTCACGTGATATGGCACAAATATTCCTACGTAATTTTTTTCTTCAATTTGAGACAGGCTGCTTATGTGAAGTTGCACAAATGAAGAGCCAATGTATTTTGGAACAAAGACCTATCACGTTAAGGCGAATGCTTTCACTATTAAAACCGTGGGCGTTTACGTGCCGCCACGAGTCCCGCTTCTCATCGGCAGGTGCGGTCTGAGCAAGCATGTGAGTCGATGGGAGGCGTGGGAGCAGACCACTTCTCAGACTCACCGGGAGGCGAGCCCTTTGACCAGGCTCCGCCGCCCATCTTCGTCCCAACTGCTCCCATTTTTGATGTCGCCGGCGCCGCAGTTTAAAATCAACCCCGCACTACCTTGTATCGCTACAATCTTCTTTCTTCCTCTCCGATTCTCTTGTCGTCTACCTCCAACCAGCCTGACCTAACCATATGCCATGCCGCATCACGATGGTCTGCCCTTAGTCCTCTAGTTTCCTGAGGAAGACACCAAGCCGGAGTCTCAAGAACATAAGGCGCTTTGGGACAAGCTTGAACCGGCCTCGCGGGAAGACGCCACGCCTGTCCCTGCTCCCGTTCCGGCTCCCGTTGCCCAGACCATGCCAGCGCCCATCCCCGTGGCATTGATGGGCTGGGTGCCGCACATTGTCGCCAAGCTTGATGCCACAGGGTTCCATGAGGTCCCTGCCGACTTTCACGCACCCGTGCACCTGCCAGCGCATGCGCCTGCACATGCACTGACGTGCACACCCGTGTCGGTTCCCGTGCACATGAATGTCTCTGCCATGCCGCTGCCAGCCCATGTCCTCGCGTGGGTGCCAGTGCCCCCCTCAGCGGCATGGATGCCGTCGTCGATCGCTTCCTTGCACCAACGCCAGTCGCCTCCTCCCGCCAGTTGACTCGCTCCTGGAGACCAAAGTCCAGAACATTGTGGCCTTCCTTGAAGCTAGGGCCAACGTCCAGGAGTACACCAACAACAGTGCAAGACGCCGACGTCGCCGTCGGTCAATGGCCCGACGACACACAGAGCACGGTAGAGGAGTTGCTTCCCACCGCAAGACTTCCCCGCCGCCGCCGCGTAATCTAAATTTGCGGATTACCATGCTTAAAATCCTAACGTTTATCATTTCCGTTTATTTTAGATCGATCGTCATATGAATGTAAAGTCGGAGTCAGACTGAATGAAATATATGGTTTGATCGATTGAATGTTCTGCTAGAGCCGTGTCAAATTAAATATAAAACGTCATCAAGCCACATGTATTCCTTCTCATCCAACGGCCTAGACTGCTTCAATGTCGAGCGCTCAACATGTTTAGCATGAAGTTAATTTCATGCCAAAAATAGTGCTAATCACATAATAACACGCAAATAATATCCTACTTAATATCCACATGCACTTAATATACTTCCAAATTAACGTGCATTGCACGTACACATTGACTAGTATTACTAGTACGTGAAACTGGTGCCGTAACTTGTGAACGCGTCCAGATATGGTCAACGGCAACATCGCCCGCGAGTTCTTTGTGTTTGCCCATGTGTCTAAACGCAGAAGGGGAGGAGAGAGAGAGAGAGCACATGGAACCCACCAGTAAGTGAAGGCGAATAGTGCTACGTGCTAACGAGCCGGTCCCACTAATGTACTAAAAATAATATTACATGTTATCCATTAAACAGGCTGTGGTAATATAAAAACATTATATGAACAAAGGGGGGGGGGTACAACAAACATTGATGTTCTATGTATGTTGCCTATTGATACGTCTCCAACATATCTATAATTTTTGATTGCTCCATGCTATATTATCTACTGTTATGAATGTTTATGGGCTTTATTATACACTTTTATATCATTCTTCGGACTAACCTATTAACCCAGAGCCCAGTGCCAGTTTCTGTTTTTACCCTGTTTTAGGGTTTCGAAGAAAAGGAAAATCAAACGGAGTCCAATTGACCTGAAACTTCACGGAACTCATTTTTGGAAGGAAAGAAACCTAGAAGACTTGGAGTGCACGTCGGGGGATCTGCGAGGAGGTCACGAGGCAGGGGGGCGCGCCCACCCCCCTGGGCGCGCCCTCCACCCTCGTGAGCCCCTCGTGGCCCCCCTGACGTACTTCTTCCGCCTATATATCTCCATATACCCTAAAAACATCCGTGAGCACAATAGATCGGGAGTTTCGCCGCAAGAAGCCTCCGTAGCCACCGAAAACCAATCTAGACCCGTTCCGGTACCCTGCCGGAGGGGGCAATCCTTCTCTGGTGTCCATCTTCATCATCCCGGTGCACTACATGACGAGGAGGGAATAGTTCTCCCTCGGGGCTGATGGTATGTACCAGTAGCTATGTGTTTGATCTCTCTCTCTCTCATGTTCTTGAGGTGATACGATCTTGATGTATCGCGAGCTTTGCTATTATAGTTGGATCCTATGATGTTTTCTCCCCCCTCTACTCTCTTGTAATGGATTGAGTTTCCCCTTTGAAGTTATCTTATCGGATTGAGTCTTTAAAGATTTGAGAACACTTGATGTATGTCTTGCTGTGCGTATCTGTGGTGACAATGGGATACCACGTGATTCACTTGATGTATGTTTTGGTGATCAACTTGCGGGTTCCGCCTATGAACCTATGCATAGGGGTTGGCACACGTTTTCGTCGTGATTCTCCGGTAGAAACTTTGGGGGACTCTTTGAGGTTCTATGTGTTGGTTGAATAGATGAATCTGAGATTGTGTGATGCATATCGTATAATCATACCCACGGATACTTGAGGTGACATTGGAGTATCTAGGTGACATTAGGGTTTTGGTTGATTTGTGTCTTAAGGTGTTATTCTAGTACAAACTCTAGGGCTGTTTGTGACATCTATAGGAATAGCCCAACGGATTGATTGGAAAGAATAACTTTGAGGTGGTTTCATACCCTACCATAATCTCTTCGTTCGTTCTCCGCTATTAGTGACTTTGTAGTGACTCTTTGTTGCATGTTGAGGGATAGTTATGTGATCCAATTATGTTAGTATTGTTGAGGGAACTTGCACTAGCAAAGGTATGAACCCTAGGCCTTGTTTCAACACATTGCAATACCGTTTACGCTCACTTTTATCATTAGTTAACTTGCTGTTTTTATATTTTCAGATTACAAAAACATTTATCTACCATCCATATACCACTTGTATCACCATCTCTTCGCCGAACTAGTGCGCCTATACAATTTACCATTGTATTGGGTGTGTTGGGGACACAAGAGACTCTTTGTTATTTGGTTGCAGGCTTGCTTTAGAGAGACCATCTTCATCCTACGCCTCCTACGGATTGATAAACCTTAGGTCATCCACTTGAGGGAAATTTGCTACTGTCCTACAAACCTCTACACTTGGAGGCCCAACAACGTCTACAAGAAGAAGGTTGTGTAGTAGACATCAAGCTCTTTTCGGGAGCTG